>NC_133753.1:104848337-106138962 GCF_036562045.2 Rhinolophus sinicus
CAAGTCTCATAAATGTCAATGGAAAATGCATTCAAGATGTTTCCTTTGGTACATTTTAAGGGCAACAAAACTCATTCTTAAAAGGCAACAAGGCTATATATGAACGGTAATAGCATAGCAAGCATTTATATATAAACAGGTATGGAGAGACAAAGAAAAAGAATTGGGGAGAAGTGGAGAGAGGAAAAAGAGAGAGCAATTGAGTGAAGCCAGAGGGAGAATGTGAACCTAAACTGGGCTGAACAAGCTGTCCCCTGAAATCTACTCATGACACTTTCTAGACTTTGCATCGCCGAGCCTCGCAATAGGCTCTGTGAAGAACACCAAGAGTGTGGGACAAAGAGCTTGTGGCTGTCATTAAGCTTAATCATGTGGTGAAGATGGCCTGTTAAACAAAAACTTGTGAATTAATCAAAGGGCCATCGAAAGAGTATAGACACCTTAGATTGGTGAGCCTACTCATTAGCTCGGCCCCATAAATATTGTTATATACATAATAGAGAAATATGGATCACAGTACACTGCTGAAATATAATACCAATAAAATCTTATACCTGTTCATAAATTTTAATCATAGACAAATGTACTGGAAAACAAAGTTATTGTCATGTTATGTAACTGGCTTAGAGTAAGCACATGTTTTGATCTGAAATGCCAGTATAAAATATTTCACAACACATTATTTTGAAGATAGACAATAAAAATATTTCTTATTGGTGACCACTAAAGAAATATAATTCAAACTAAAATTTTTCTGCTTTTCTCTATTCCCTACTCCCCTTAAAAAACAAAACTAAATCATGAAGTGAATCTTACTTTAGCTGAATTATTCCTAATTTGGCCATCTTATCATTAAGTGGCAATTAATCTGCAGATATCCTCACCTCTTTCAAATATCCAACACAAGCCCGTACCCAAACTCAGAACTCCATACCCATAGAAGTAAGCTGACATAGAATGTTCAAAGGACTTGGAACAATGCAATATCAAAAACGGGTTTTGAAAATTGAATGGACAAACTGATTGGTCAACCGGAGAATGTAGAAATAAATGAATGTAATAGCTTGGGATCCAGTGGCAAAGGAGTGAGAAAATTTGAATTGGGCACACCACTAACTCCAACCTTCACCAGAGATTCAGAACACTTCTTATTTTTTGACTCACCAGAACAGTCGGTCTTCAGTTTTCTATCATTTCTGCTTCTGCAGACAGACTATGCCTCCTAGCAACACACTTCTGTTGACGGGGAGACTGGCCCATGAAGTATGGGGTGAATTGGTTGTTCTGGTGGTGTTGAAAAGTTAGCCCTGTGTTATTTAGTGTGAAGGCAGGGTGACCCTCCGCTAAGAAAGTGGAAATTATGCATGAAGTGCAGTTTTTAGTTTCTTGGATATGAAGTACTCACTACTATATATTTAAGGACTCACATGTGAGTTCTGGTGTCTAGAAAGATGAGGGGGAAAGTACAAGATCATAGGGCAAAATCTAATAGTATGCTAATTTTGAGACATAATCTAATTATTTTATCATTTGTCGTGTTTCTTGAAAAGGCTTGATAAGTAGGGTGGGTATTTTGTTCATCCAAGTCTTCCTTCTTGTTTTGCTTCTTGTTCTAAATAGGAAGAACAATCCTAATGATTATGAATGAGAATACATAGTCCCTGGTGGGATCAAGGCTTCTAATTTTAATTCATCCCATTCATAAACCGTAATAGGTAAGCTCTCTGTTGAGTTCTAGTCCTAAAGTATTCAGTGGAAACTGCATTGAAATATTGTGTCATATAAGGGAGACACTGTAATACACATTTAGTATTCTTTCAATCTGTTGTTCTGTGTTATGCCTTCTGAATCCTTCTTCCCACCCTCAACTCCATAATCCCTTCAGTGACACACACATACATATTCTAAATAATCCCTTACTTTCTTCTACAACACAAGGAAGTCTTCACCAAACCTCATTCCATAATAAAATCCTTTTTTTTTGAGCTATTTTTAAAATGAACAGCTGCTTTCAAGGAAAATTATAAATAGTACCACATTAATGAGGACCCAGCCTCAATAATTTTACATATGTGAGAAGAGCATTAAAATGTCGTTTCTGATCCCTTATGAGCACAGATAATTTCAACTGTTATCACAGTCATTCTTCTACCCTGAGGGTATAGGTGGCCCATTTCTAAAGCAGGTGTATTTAAAAGAGTTTGGTTTAAATGGGACCAACTTAAAATGAATTAGCAAATGAAACTCAGGGATACATTTGTGTGGGAAAGAGGATGACAAATAGGGTGCCACTTGACTGAGAATGTAAGAGATGATTGAATTGAACAAGGACAGGAATTATGTTGCTGTGCACCTTTCAACAGTGGGCAGTGACAGTCATGTCTCACAGGCAACAGCTGAAAGAGCAAGGAGATGGTTTGCCTAGAGGAAGGGTAGAGATAAAAAGGCAGGGTTTAGGAGTCAGGAAGAAGGGAAAAGGTGGCAAGGAGAAGGAAGAAGACAGCACTGGGAGTAAAAAGAGACAGAAGAAAGAATAATTAGATCACCATCTTCAATATTTGTAGGAAATACTGTATTAGAAAACGATGCCAAATTAATCAATGAGGCCCCAAATTGCAGAATTAGGACAAAGAGGAACAGTTTCAAGGCACAGATTTTTGGCTCTATATAAGAAAGTACTCTCTAGTCACCAGAGCTAAAGTGGCATATGTTATACAGTGAGGAGGGCCCCATCAGAAAAACTATCCAAGCAGAGGCTGTGTCACCATCCATCCCGGCTCTTCTCAAAGAGATCGCCCTGGAAACTCTGAGAGCCAATGGTTTTGTGATCCCATCAACGGAACAACTGAGGGTAAAATCCATAACACAAAGGAGATACAGTCAATGCACATTACTCTCAGTAGCTCTGTTCTATAAAGTCACCATGAACGTGGAGTTTGCAAATACTGCACCACTGCTTCTAACGGAAAAGAGGGTTAGGTTCCTGCAAGCCTCTGATTACATTTTTGCCAACCAATTAATATGTAACCTTGTTTCTTGCGTGTTTCTATTTAAAGACATCCTGTTTAAAATATATCGTTGATTCATTCGCATTGAACTTCTGGCCAACAGCGCTCTAACTCCTGCCTAAACAAGGCTTACAAACATATATTTTCAGCATCAGGCACATCACAGATTTCTTGCACTCAGGAACAGTAGACAGCTCTTCAGCACTGTGCTTGGAGGCCATTTGAAACGTGAAACCACCAACAAAAAGCACAAAAATGCAAAAAAAGTGGCACTGTATAGATGGTGCAAAGGACACACGCCTCCAGCTCGAGTGCTAGCAAGAAGGCAGAGCAGGGCCGTGTTCAGCCTCAGCTGGGAGCATGTCCATCGGACAACTCAAATTTTTCACCGCTTCGCCCAGGCCTGTGAGTGACTGTAAGTGCTGCAAGTGTTGATTTGGGGATTACCAATAAATGTGAGCAGCAGGTGAATGCACAAATACGAAATCCACAAATACTGATAACCACCTGCACTTGTAGGGAAGGGAGCAATAATGGGTAAACCTGCCAGGTAAAGGGCTCTCAACAGTCCAAAGACTCTGCTTCCGGTTCCACGACCTCCCATTACAGGGCAGGGCACAGTGGAGTCTGCACTTCTGTCTGGCCACAGCTGTGACTCCCTCTGGGCAACAGGCTAGGCAGGGAGGTGGCTTCGTGGCCCAAGTCATAGGGTTAAGAGGCTTTACTGTTTGGTAACAGCTGAAACCTTCCATGAGACCAAAAGAGCTGGTCGCAAATGGACCTGTTGGGGTGGACTTATAACCTCCTCTTTGCTCCTGCCTTGTCCCTCTTCATTTCAGAACTCTGGGGGACACTATTATGTAGAATGTAGATAGTGTGAGTGCTCTGGGTTGGCCCAGACAAGGAAACTGGGACTTAGAAATATGAAGTCATGAGTCTCCGAACCAATTAATGGAAGATCTTCCCACTTCTGGCACTGCATCCAGTCACCGTCAGAATGCACCTTTCACAGAATTGAGGCTTATTTATGCCCTCAGGAACACCAACTTTTGCCCCGCAATGGACCAAAGTACCTTGTGGAAACTGGTCCCGCTGTGTGACATCATCGTCACACTTACCTCTTCATATTCACACATATCTCAGAAATAAAAACATCACCATCGCAGTCTCATTCATTAAAAGACAAAAATATAGATTTCACATTTCTGAAAACAGGCAGTACCACAAAGATATGAAAATAAAAGGCATTCTGATCTTTTTCACAAATTCAAATAACATGACTGGAAGATGGGATCTTCCTGCAAGAGCAGTGGACCTATCTCATCTTCATCTAGCATCCTGCAAAGAGGAGTGTGATTGCTTTGTTATAAAAATAAAAAAGCAGGTTGTTTTCCCCTTTTTTGTGGATTTTAATGTGACGATGTGTGCACACTCATTATTAGTTCTAATGGATTGCAAGAATTGCGGCCTTGGCAGTTGAAAGAATGTGCTATGGTCATGTGGCCTCCATTAACTCTCTGCAGTTGGCTGAGGACGGGCTGGCACAAAGGCTAGGCTAGCAAGGAGTGGCCACTGGGCCTAGTGTGGCAGCCTGAGTGTGTCCTGCCAGCTGCCACCACATAAGGGACCACCTCTCATC
Organism: Rhinolophus sinicus; assembly: GCF_036562045.2. Taxonomy (NCBI): domain Eukaryota; kingdom Metazoa; phylum Chordata; class Mammalia; order Chiroptera; family Rhinolophidae; genus Rhinolophus; species Rhinolophus sinicus. The sequence continues at coordinate 104,852,985 of NC_133753.1, forward strand.
TCAGAATCTCCAGCGGGGTCCAAGGCCATGTGTATAGAATGCTGCGGCACTGTTCATACTCTTGTCTGGCCCAAAACAGGATGTCCTGTGCACGTGGGAGTGACACTCACATGGAACATGGTGTGAATGGCTCCTCTTGGAGTCCTGCCACCCAGGGCCCGACTGAGAGAGAGCATCAGTGCCAGAGGGACTTGGTGGCCTCATCCGCATCTAGTCCTTTGCACTTTCACAAAGACGAATCAGCTCACTCCTCAGTGTTACAAAGAATCACAATGACTTTCCTGACCTGGATCCTGTTTATCTCTCCAGGCTCATCTCTTGCCATCCCTCACTGACATTGAGGTTCTTTGTTTGCTTGCTTGTTTGTTTTGCCATTTCTTCAGTGAGTTTAGTTCTTTTCAAAAACCACAAAGCCGTCATTTGTGTGTCTCCCTTCACCCAGAATATCCTTCTCCTCTCTCATCCCGAGTGTCCCTGACTTCTTCAGGAATCAACCATGACACCAGCTAGTTCTTTTAGCTGAAGTCACAGAAACCCAAACTCAACTGGTTTAAAATACAGCAAAGATGTACTATCCCTCAAAACAGGAAGCCTTAAGAGAAAGGAATTCTCAGGTTGGTGAGTTCAGCTGCTCAGCAGTGTCATCAAAAACCCAGGTTTTTCCATTTTTCTGCTCCACTATCCACTGCCTGTCTTCTCAGGTCCTTAATGGCCGGAGACAGATGCTACAGGTCTAGGCAAAACACGAGGTCACAACAACATCCAGAGGCTCTCTCTCTCTCCCCGTCTCTCTTTAAGAGCAAGAAAACATTTTTCAGAATCCTCCATCAGACTCTCTCAATTCTCAGTGAGCAGTGATGTGTAACAAACCCATGCCTCAATCAATCACCAGCAGCAGAGGGATTACCACGACTGGATTAGTGAAGCCCAGATCACAGGAAAAGAATCCAGACTGCTAGAAAAGAGAGAGGATGGTGTTGGGCTGGCAACCAATATTGTCTTCTATAAACCACCCCCACACACATGTTGCTTTGGTGACCATGTGCTGTCACTGTTCCCAATTATTCTCTCTCTCAGAAATCTGAACCCTCTGTATTGTAATTGACTGTTCAGTCACATGTCCACACATTAATCTTTGAGCTTCTTAAAGCTAGTCATGATGGCTTGTTCATTGTTATATCTTAGAACATAATACACATGCTTGGGGCTTGAATGAACGAATGAATAAATTAATGAATGAACATGTGAATGATACACGGATGACAGCTATTGGATACATGGGTAAACAATAACCCTCACGTGAAGGCATTCTTTTCCCCACTCTACACTTGGAGAAATTCCCCTTCAGAAGGAGCGAAAGGCTTCTCCATGGTTACATGGTACAGAGCAGAGCCAGACTTAACTTCTGAGTTTCTGGTTCCAAGTTGAATGTTGGATCCAACAGAAATGAGGGGGGAAAGGCTAGGGTGTCAAATGGCCTGCCCAGTGTCCCAGAGTAGCAGTACTGCAAACTTCTAAGAATAATTGTATTAACATGCACAGGATCATTTAAAATTTTGAGTACAGGCACAGAGGAATCATCCTGACTCCTTCCACCTGACTCAAATCTCACTCTGCCGTCAGCTCTTTTCATCCCAGAAACATTTATATAACAAATGGACCCCAATCTTTTGAGGATTCAGCTAGCAATCCTGACAAATTAAGGACCCTGAAGAATCAATTATTTTTACTTATCTCCCAGGCTGAAGGGGAGAAAGCCTTACATTTCTGGAACTTTGGCTTTGAAACCTCTTGAAAGCATTACAGAAAAGCCAGGGGAATTAGACAATAGGATTCTTTCAAAACAGTAGGATTTAAAGGATCTTATTACCTACTTTATAATCTTACCTTAAGGCTGTAGGACATATTAATTGGAGCAAAGACATCCAAAAGAGAACAGCTACTGTAAGTCATTTCTATTTTGTTGAAGTCTGTCTTTATCTCTTTAATTTGTTACATTCCCTCACCCTCTATCCGACTTCTGAATCCTTGGTGTATATTTTTTTCCTGGGCATGGACAAGAAAATAAAATAAATAAATAAATGAAGAGCTAGGCCAAGGGAATCAATTGCACTTCAAATCCCATTTCCTGCCCTGATGAGTGGCTGATCCCTTCAAGGGAAGTGGGGAGAAGAGCAGAGCAGGCAAGCTCTAGGCAACTAAAAAATCTCATTCCAAGTATCTCTAGAGGAAGCTTACATGTGGCCTGTATCCCTACCATTCAATTCTTAATATACTGTTTCTTTACAGAAAGTGTGAAATGCGTTAAAATAAGTAGGAAGCTAGAAACCCCTCTGATAAATGAAAACAGGATGTGCTAATTGGATCCCGCTGTCCCCCACTGCCTGGGCCTTGGGGACCACCATCATCCCACTCACACATTTTTGTAGTGGGATTAGAAATACTTCTTATTTTTTATTTGAAGTAATAATCTTCAGCAAAAGTGTCATAATCCCATAGAAAATGCCAGGGGGAAAGGGAACTTGAATCTTTAGAAAGGCAACAAAAAGGAAAATCAAGTCCTATTTTAGGAAGATTGATCTTCATATAATTTCCCCTCCCAATTTTCAAAGGCTTCTGAGTGCATTAGGTTAGTGTATGATTCCTTTTTGTTTTTTCTTTTTCCCATAAGTGCTGCCATTCTGAGGGCAACCTAGGGTACTGGAGTATTTCTCAAATTGCAGTCCACGTTAATCACAAAATGCAGATTCCCGGGTGTCACTCCCAGATCTACTGTCTCTGAAGCACTGAGGAACAGGGCCCAAATTAGACATGTTTCAAGCTCCTTGGGTGACTGTTACATGTGCTGAATTTCTAAGACAACTGGCATAGTAAATGAATTCATGGGCTTTGGAGTCAGAAAGACCAAGGTTTGAATGCTGAAGCTACTGTCAGCTTAATCAACAAGAGAAACCTACTACCAAGAGGAAAGCAGACACGTTTCATCTTTCTCGGTTTGTCTAGGTAAACAAAATGTATTTATGAAGATTGGTGACTCCAAAATGTCAGTTTCTCAAAAATGTTATAGATTACAACCAATCCACTCTATTTAATAAAGAGCCCACTGTCCTTATAGGGCAATGTTGTGTCCAGGGTAACCGACTTGCATGATTTTTGTTTCCATCTTCTCAACTTCTGTCAGTTTTTGGTAACTTATAAGTTAGGCATTCCCTTTGATTCTCAACAACTCTGCATATATGTCTGCACAGTGGACTCTACAGCATAACAGCTACCAGTGGAAGATTTCTTGGATTCAGACATTCAACCTCTCTGATTATTTTGACACATTTTGACAGATTCAAAACTTAGAAACAGCCAAAGGGCTGACCTGAGAAAACCTGGGACCTGGGCATGGGGTGCTTTGGTCAGGATTCCAGAGTCTATTTTCTGGTCTGGTGACACTCAGAAGAGCCAAGGCCCCCACACGTAGTGGTCAGTTGGGTTAAAGAATGGATTTGTATATTTCTTAAGCTTGCCCTGATTGCAATAATGAAAAGCAACTTGACTGAGTTTAATTAGATGATGGTGATGATGATGCAGTTTAGGGAATCCAGAGCAGAGCTGAACAACCAAAACAAACAAAAAGACAGGGAGCCAGGCTGCTTTCAGATTTTCAGCAAGAATTGATCAGTCTTCGTTCTAAGACCCTGATTTTACTTGACTTTGTTCTCAGCACTCACTTTCTCAAAAGAGAAACTCTAGTGAGTCCCCTTCAGTCACTTTCCCCCTGGTTCAATGTGTCACAGATGGAAGCACTAGTGTTCTTGAGGCCCAGCTCACTGAGAGGCGTAGTCTACTCCCAAACAGCAATCCTAGGCAACCCTATTGGAATTTACCATGGTCTAAAATACATACAATCAAGTGGAATAGACTGTAAGCTCCCAGCAGTCTGGCAGCCGGTTGAGGGTAGAATCCATGCCTGATTTGTCTCTCCAACATCTCCACAGGACTCAGTGGCAGGGAACACTGGTTTCGGATTCAGCCTGCCTCAGTCTGAATGGCCACTCTCCCTACCTGTCATCTGACTTTGGGCATGTCTCTTAACTCTCAAGTGACTGTCTATTCATCTGTAAAATAAGGGTAGTGCTAGTACCTAATTCCCAGGTCACTGCAGGAGGAAAAGTGAATACCAGCCTCCCCTCACACAGCAGCACCAGGGTGATGCTGCCATCATCTCCCAAGCACTATTGAGAAACTTGTCCATAGCCCAGTTGGAAAGGTACAAACTTCATTAACTGACTGGAGCAAGACTGTTTTTCAACCTGAACCTGTTAAATAATAAACAAGTTGCCCCTTTAAATCAAAAAGAGACATTGTAAAGGTAAAGTCTTCAAAGCCCAAAGTTTTCAAAGAAGTCCCTTAGAAACAAAGAGTTCTCCATGATAAACCAATCCCAACTCCCCTCCAATAAAGGTTTGATATCTCAGATTAGTCACTCTCACGCTCTGCTTCTGCTATAGTAATTATCCACGTGCTGGCTTGGCATTGGTTGGAGTCTTGCCCTCCCCCTCAGGGCCGGGAATAGAAACAAGGTCTAGAGTTCCACTAAGGGGAAAGACCGCTGTCCAGGCCCATAAAGTGCCCGGAGAGGCTAGGACCTAAGTAGGGCTCAGCTCCAGGCAGGCTCCTGCGGCACGGGCCAAGTCCTGGGACATCCGCTGCAGGGGTTCTGGAGGCCCCTCTCTGAGGCCAAGCCTGCTATCATCAGAGGAGACCACAGGGCATTGTGGGCAGTGCTGGACAGCACTCCAAAAGGTGTCACGGCTGCCCCAGGGGCACGTCACCCCACCCTGGTTTTGGTGGAGCTATGTAAACCCTTGGGTTCTTGTATGGTCTAATGGGAAGACACCCCCAAATATCAGACTTCTCAATGATTTGGGCCAGTTGGGTCCATAGAGTTTTATTTAGATTTTTTATTTAAGAAGTGTGGCATTTCTTGCACTTCCATTACAGTGGAATAATACCTCCCCAATACATACCAGCGTCATCTAACCTCCTGCCTGCTCCCTGATGTGGGCCTCAACACTTCCTTCTTGGGGGGTGGGGGCGTAATGCCTTCAGCAGCCCCATTTGATGACTAAGCTAAGTACGTGGTGAGGGAGGAGCAGTGATTTAACTCTGTAGGCAGCTTCAACCCCACGCCCCTCTGTGCTCACGACTGCAGAATGAGTGTGGTTGGAATGAGCCATAGCCCCTGCTTCAACCCACAGGAAGACAGTGAGGCCTGCGCATTGGAGAGAGGACCCCAGGCACATAAGATCCAGGAACAGAGAAGCCAGGAGAGACAGTCAGAAAGGGGCCAGCAGCAGAAAAGATAGGCAGAGAATGAAAAGGAGGCCCCGGCAAGAGCAAGAGTAACCAGCCAGGGGTGGTGGGGGCCGGGGGGTGGGGGAGCTTGAATTCCAGCATCTCAATAATAAATCCAAACCAAGATCCTAAAAATTATACTAATAATTATTAACTTTTATGACGATCTAGACACTGTGCTAAGCACTTTGTATACAGGAATCTCACTAACTCCTCAAACAACCCTGCCAAATAATATTAAGAACACCTCCCAATAGGGGAAGAAACAGAGCACAAAATTTACCAAGATCACCCAACTGGTAAGCAAACACGTGACTCACCTGGGGCACCTTGGGCAGAAGAATGGAGTGCCAGCTGGGTGGAGGGTGCCCTGGGGCAGGAGTCAGGCTCCTGGACAACCTTCCTCTGCCTTCTGCAAGGATGACAGAAATGGCAAACAGAACGGATTCACAGTACAGTCCATTCACAGTACTCACGTTCTAGAAAGTCACTGCAAACTTCAAATGAGCAAATCCTGAACCATTGCCCACTGCTCCTAGGAGATGTACAGAGTTAGTTGCTGTGAACCACTGGTCACAAAATTTAGTCAACCAACCGATACAGTCTCTTGTTTTATGCGTGTTTCTGTTTAAAGACACCTTATTTAATATATTTTGTTGATTCATTAACATTGAATTCATAGCCAACAGCGCTGTAACTTATTTCTAAACCAGGGGTGTCCAAACTGTGGCCCGCGGGCCAACTGCGGCCCATGATCCATTGTTAATTGGCCCGCAGCAAATTCCAAAAAAATATATTTAGTTTACTTAAATAAACCAGGTGAGGCAATACGTACTTCACCTCGAGTGAGTGGCCCGGCTGCTTGTGTATTTTACCGCATACGGCCCTTGGTGAAAACCGTTGAAAAAAGTTTGGACACCCCTGGTCTAAACAAAGCTTATCTAACACATGAACGAATATTTTCTCCGTAAGGTACGTCATAGCCTTCCTGCACAAGGGAAAAATAGACAGCTCTTCAGCACTGTGTTTGGGGGCCACTTTAAACAGCTAAATCACCAACCAAAAGCACAAAAATTTGAAAAACATGGCACTAAGTAGACCACAGAAAGGACATATGTTGACAGTATGAGAACTGAAACAAAGAGCGTCCCCAGGTTTGACCTCAGCTGGAATGGGTGTGCTGGGCAACTCAAATTTCCCTCCAGTCTATGCACATCCACAAATGACTGTGAAAGAGCCACAAGTATTGATTCGATGTTTACAAATAAATTTTAGCAAGTAAGCAAGTTCACAAAGGTAAGATTTGCCAGCTGTGAACGCTATAGCTTCCCCACCAGCTGTGCAGCCTTGAGCAAGACAAGCACCACGCCCATTTCCTCATCGGTAAAATGGGTCTAATGCCAACTTTGTCCCAGGCTTGCAGAGGTGGTAAGTGTGCTAACAGGGAGGCAGACCAGGAGAGCTTTGTGAAATGAGCACAGAAAGCATTCATTCCTCTCTATATATATCTAGGTACAAACATGGGTTATCTCCAGCATCTACTCTGAGAAGAAGTCTCATCAAATTTTAGGGAGTGTGCAAGGCACACAGCTTAAAAGCATCAGCCCAAGGTGTTCCTGAAAGAAGGACCCATTTAAATTCCTTCCAACCTACTGCTAAAATAACTGCTTATGAAAATGGACTTGATTGTCCATATTTTTTGTTCTCTTCCCTTTCTCCATTCCTCTTCTCTCAGCCCAGGGAGATTGGCTACACAGAAGAAGAAAAAGAGCCGATCAGTCTAGGCGGGGAAAATACCACCACGCACGAAGCCTGCCTGTGGGGAGTTCACGGAGTCAAGTGCAGGCATCAGATCACAACACATCACAGCACCGCGGTCGTCTTCATCATTCAGCTTTTTCCAGGCCATTCATTCACCAAATAGACAAATATCTGCATTTTTGTAGATGAAATGAAGGCAGAAGGAGCCATTTCCGAAGATAGATGACTGTTCTTTTTCCTTCAGCAAAGTTTAAAAAGGTAAAAATTATCATATTATGGGCACGGTGGTCATGGAGAGAAAATGAGGCCACTGCACAACAGGGGAAATTGCTCTCCTTGCCTGGGAATGTTTTAGCATTAAATTAACTCTCCTATCTCCCGCCTGCTAATAGGAAAGCTTTCACCTCTCTGTTTGGCAGGGGATCTGCATTTGCATTTAGATGGAGCTGTTGTAAAGATGGCCCCCGCACAGGGGCCTCCATCCCTTATTTACAACAGCAGCCAGGTGATAAAATGATTATCACATAAGTGGTTGTTTCACTGGTCTTGATAGGGCTGGAACCAGAATGGGAAAGGCTGTCATGTGAATTAGTCAATGAAAGGAAAAGGTAGTTTTCCACTTCCCCGTGGTGAGAGCTCTGTGGCCTCCTTGACTACACAGGGAGAGAGAGGCATAATCCCTCTCTCCTGGCTGCCAGAGCCAGGCAGCCCCGAGAGCTGGACGCTGGTAGAAAAGGCAGGGGCTGCTTTCATGGGGAGATTCCATGTGACAGTTTGCAGATCTTCATTTGAGGTGGGCATCATGTGAATTGTTGCTCCCATTTTTCACATGAAGAAACTGAGACTTGGGTTGGGGTGCAATAATTCTACCCTGGCCATACCCAGAAAATGGCAGAATTTGAATCAGATCTGAATCCCAACGCAATACTGCCTACTTCCAATAACCTCCTAACCCTTATCCATCCTCCCCACAGCTCCTGGAGCACATGGAAGGAAGGTACACGGAAATGGAACTCTAGAGAGCAAAAAGCCATTCTCATTACCACAACTAACTGTGTGACCTTGGCTAGTCCCCCACACTCACACTTTTTTTGAGACTCAAAGTTTTTATCTGTAAAAGTTAAGGATTGGGACAAATGTAATGGTAAGAAAGCTTGCCTCTCTTGTCTGAATGTTCCAGCCCACTCCCACGTCACATATATGCCTGTCCTGTGGACTGTCAGAGAAGACTGTGCAGCTGTTGCAGCTGTGAAGGAAATCAACCTATTCCCAGCTCTAGGGCAGTGTTTCTCAGACTTTGGCAGCCATCAGAATCACCTGGGGGACTTGTTACAAAACAGTTTGCTGGGCCCCAGAGATTCTGATTCAATAGGCCTGGGATAGGGCCCAAGAATTGGCATATCTAACAAGTTCTTGAGTGACACTGATGCTGCTGGTCCAGAGGTGACAGATGGTACTTGGACAACCACTACTCTAGAAATAAGAAAGCTCATACTATGGCAGGAATTGACCCCTCGCCTTTTGTGTCAGAACTAGAGCTTTGTCCATTCCTACTATTTTTCCTACCTGCAATGACATCAAATGGCACAGCCTCACCAATAAAATATCTCACCACCCAAGTGCCCTTATTGGCTCTGAGAATAATGACCACTGTAACTGACCAAACCAATATATGGTCTAGAAGACGTGATCTTGAAATGTGCCAGTAGAAAAGTCTTATGTTGCAGAAACTATAAAAGCAAGTCATGCAATGTCTTTGGAAAACTGGTCAACCTATATGCATTGGTAGCATGTCCTGTAATCAGTAGAAGTATAACTTCCCTTTATCCGGTGATAGATACAAAGATAGACAGAGTTGGACCCAGATGAACTAAATGGATCCAGAGTATCCAACAAGACCCAGGATAGACCGAAAGGGAAGGCCTGCCTTCGCAGCAGACATTGTGCTGTCCCTCCAAGCCCAGAAAAAGGTCAGGCAATTGGTTCCTGCCTTACTGCTTGTGGGCCAAAATCCACCCCCACATTGCAGCCTAAGAGGAATGAGCAGAAAGCTAAATGCACATGTCTGTAGCTGGGCACCAGGAACTCCCAGCAAGTTGGGATGAGATGGTCTCCAAGGCTTCCGACAGAAATCAAATTCCCTTTTACTGAGTGTCCCAGTGTTTACAGGAAGTTATTGCTCCAGAGACAATGTCTCATCATACTATGGATGACAAAATTATCCTCAATAAAAAAAAGAAACAGTTGTTTAATAAAAACTGGAAGACCCATTTTTTTGTAGGCAGACCATGTTCTATCCATGGACCCTGTGAAAACGAAAGACAAAAGGAACGAAGTGGGCAATGGTAGTGTCAGCCCTCTCAGAGGCTAGCTTTTCCCAGCTAGGGGCAGACACTTATATCTGAACAATAAAGTAAGGAAAGCTTTCTATCATCCACACTAAACGAAGAGAAAAGAATCCCAGAAAGTCCAAAACAGGTTCTCCCCACCTATATTATTTGGTCTCAGGATGGTGTGCACCCATCCCCTACACACACACCCTGCCTTCCCCATAACACACACACGCACGCACGCACACACGCACGCATGCACACACACATATATACGGTTCCTGTACTTGCTCTCCATACCCCCCCAATGAGACCCCCTTGGCCAAGGTCAAGCAGTCAGGTGTAAAAGGGCTGATGAAAGAGATTAAAGGAAGAGGAATGACAACCCATGACTGAGTGTTCTTATAGGCCAGACACATGACTTACATACTTTTTATAGTCTTTGTACCAGATTTGTTCTGTGTCAATTTAGCTAAGATTCGATTATGTTACCCAGAATCTCCTTCCCTACACAGCTCTGGGTCAGTGTGAGCCACAGCAGATGTTTTACAAGAGATTTGGAAGGTGGAGCTGAAGCAGCAGCCCTATTCCTTATTTACTTGGAAGGTTTCAGCTCGGGTTTACTGTTACTCATTTCTGGAGCATCTGATTTGCAAGGTGAGGCAGCTTGCAGGTCACGTAGCCAGTAAATGGTGAAGCTGGGATCCCAACCTTCAGGGTGTGATTCATCAGGTCATCCAAACTCATTTTAGGGCAGGGGTGGGGGGCGGGGAGAGCCTCCTGAAAATGCACTATTTTTAACCTGAAAAGACAGAAGTTTTCCTCTGTGTTCTTTTAAATAGACATATAGATAACTTTTAAAAGAACTTCAACTCATCATCTGCTGTGTATAAACAATTGCTGTTCCTTTGGTTGAGGCTTCAGCCTTCATTACAGCATGCTGCCTTGCCCGCTCAGAAAATAGGGTTGGCGGAGATGCTTGGGTAAGTGAAGCAGGCTGAATGCTGATGTTGGGTGCTGATGGAGGGAGGGCTAAAAATTGCACCCGCTACAGGTGTTTCACCTCTAGCCCCCACTGGGGAGGGACGGGGGGTAATGACCTGTGAGACAGGAGGGCACAGGCCAGACAGAGTGGGGATGGAAAATGCAGATGAAAAGAAATCAGAAGGCTTTTTCTTTCATGTTTCAAGTACCAAATTATGCTTGACATTTGAATTTTCCCCCAGGCTCACTTCTATAAAATCATGCCAAATTACCCTGAAAGGGTTGGAGCTTTCCAGAGAGACTTCTGACTATAATCAAACAGTTTTCCTCCATTGTTCCAGACACTCTGAAAGATCTGGAGGAGAAAGAGTTGAAAGGGCAGGGGAAGGAGAGCCGGCTGGGGGACTTGTGAAACTGGGCCTGGAGACACCTCCTCACAATGTGGACGGACATCGCAATGAGCTGAGAAGATATGAGAAGGCGAAACATTCTAGCAACAAGGGCCAGAGAGTAATAATACTCACACTGGCTAACGTTTATGGAAGAGGGCTGCTCTGGGCACTGACTCCCTTGAACTTCATGACAGCCAGGCATTGTTATCCTTCAGTTTATGGACAGAAACGCTGAGACTGGGAAAGATGAACGAACTTACCCTGGTCTTTTGGATGCCAAAGCCTCAGCTACAGGCAATACTGCACTGCCTGGATGACCGGGTATAATGCCAATGCAACAGGAAGAAGGAGCAATACGGTGACAATATATCATTAGATATCACAACATCAGAGCATGTCATCATTTGAACCAATCAAAACACCCGCTTCACGGGCCTCACCTACACCAGCTTGTATTCACTGACTAAACAGAAAATACCAATTCTATCACGTCATTCTCCTTCTGGACATGCCGATGTCAATGCTGGATGGGAATGGACACCAGTTTTGGAACTCTCTTTAAGCGCAGTAGAAGCTGCAAGAGGCTTTGACCCTTCAGAGGAGGCCTCATCACAACAGGTCCTTCTGGCTCTTGCCTCAGAAGCTGGGCCTGTGTTCTTGTGGACCCTTTGCTGGCTTCGCTGTCTGCGATGCCCATAGATGTGGTTTGCATTCTTGCTCCCACAGTCCTTTGTTCTTGGCTCTCTCCAAGTAGTGCATTTCCTCCCCGTGCACTGATACCAGCTTAACTGAGGTCACCACCAGTCTCTCACCTGGATTATTGCTAAAACCTCCTAACAGTGTGCTACTCTGATTCTTGACCCCTCTTTATTGCTGTCAGAGTGATCTTTCTAGAAGCAAATCTGATCTTGCCAGTCGCCTGCTCCAAACCCTCCCACAGCTTCCCACCTTTTCAGGGAGCAAGTCCAAATGACTTACAGGAACACAAAGGCCTTTGGCTCTGCTCACTCTGGGCCCACCTCTCTCCACCCCTACTCTTTTTACTCTGTGCCCCACCGCTGTGAGCCATTAGAATGTCTACAAATGCACAGTGATTCCCTTCACCACCAGACTTTTGTGGGGCACGCTCGTATCCTCAGGCAGATAAAGTCGGGGAATGTGTCCCAGGAAAAGTCATGCCCATTCTTCAGTTCTCACTTACCTGCCACTGTAGCACAAGCTCAGCGTATCTAGCTGAGCCACAAACAGAAACAATTGCCTTTACCTCATTTCTACGCCAACTTGATGGTTCCATGGGATTCACCGGTGACCGAGTGGGCGTTTCAGCCTTGTGCTACTATTGAACAGGAAACACGTGGAACCAACCAATCATCCAGAGGTAATGTTCACTGCCAGGAAAGGATTCTCTAATAGCACAGACACCATGGTTAACACCGTAGGAAAAGGCAAAGGCAACTCCCTAACTGTGTCTCCCCAGAGAAGCGATCTTGGAAGATGCGTGTGTCATGCAGGGTGTCATGCGGGGTCTCAGCTCCCTCTCCCCGCACAAGAACGCAGGATATGGTGAGGCCAAAAAGGAACACCAATGGAGCCATAGATAGGGGAGTCATACCACTATATTCTCGCTGGCAGCTGGTTGAGACACAGGAAGCAGGAGCCACATGATCTGCAACATGCTGTCCGCTTCTCTGCCAACAAACCAACCCCACTTGCTAACTGCAATCCGCACTTGCTGACTTAGCCATGACAGTTATATCAGTGGTTAAAGGCTAACTGGTTACAGCTGATGGCCAACTAGTCACAGCTGATAGCCATCTACTACCTGAGCCAGCACATTTCCATGTGAGGCTGAGAGCCTGGAAACTGCTCTCTGGGACTCTGTCCCCACACACGGGTTGTCCCAGAAACAGCATGTGACATTGGGTGAGGTGGCTTTCTTTGGCCAAAATACTTTCTGAAGAGAACTGAATGTTACAGGCTATCTGCTGACAATACTTCTAATGGCAAAGGAACAAATCTTTCATTTCTCAAGGGGGGTCTGAGTGGCAGACCCCACCATCCAGCATAGATAGGCCCCACCATCCAACACTCTTCCCCCAAACAGCCATCTCAGCCAAGGCAATCTGGTGCTACATGAAGGTAAATGACAGATGTCCCAGGTTTATCACCCTCACATCCAAAATGGCTATTCACCATTATTCCCCCCCATCCCTTCCCTTTCCTAAAGCCCCTGATTCATGACTTTGAAAGTCATAGTCTCATCTCCTTTTTTATTGAGTGCTTATCTCAAACCAAACAGGGCAATACTACTCTTCCCCTTCTGAGATTGGCAGGTGGCAGGTTAGTGGCTACAGAAGAAGACAATGGTGTCAGGACACAGGATACTAGGACATGGCATGATGGAAGCCAGGACAACACGAGATCAGACCAGAGGAGCAGGCCTGGTGCATCAGGTGGTAACACAGGGAAGAGCAGCCAGAATTCAAAGATGGAGGATCAATAGATGATGCTAAGAGCTGGACAGGCAGGAGAAGAACAGAGCAGAACATTCCTGGGGCAAACTGAGGATAGTAGGCGTGATAGCTGCTGTGGGATCACAGAGCCATCCAATGGGTGACCTGATTCAGTTCTGGCTTAGGGTCCATTCAGTCTCTTTCTAAACCCCATCTTCAAAGGCACCATCTAAAAAAGTGAAAGCAAATGATGTTTTCTAAATCTAATTTCCTAAAAACTAAGTGGTAAGTCAGGAATCAGGGAGGATTATTAGGCTTCGTAGACTTGGGTCTGGAAAGGATCCCAGAGAGGAGTTGACAGGAGGCTGTGAGACCCTTCCTGGGAAGTGAGAAACAGCCCGCTCACCAGCTTCTTCTTGCAGCTTCAGCCCCCCCTCAGGTGGCAGGCCACTCTGGAACTTGCTCTCCATCTGTGTCATCCAGAGATCTCGCAGTTCTCGTCACTGGAGCTCTAATTTCACCAGATCATAGTGAAGGGTAGGCCTGGGATGCCGACCATGGTAACACATTCAGATGCTTACGGGAAGCGTGTTTTAGGCTCAAAGAAACATGCATGTGTTTCCTTGTGCTTGTGCTTAAGAAGACATACATGTAGTTTGGATTAAAACATGAGAGATGGTTTTACTCTGGCTCTTCACTAAAAAAAAAAAAAGAAAAAAATGGCAGCCATGAAGCTTTGCCACCCAGATTTCCTTTCAGGAACTTGCCATTCTGCTGGAAGGAGTGCAGTTGGATGACAGCCTCCAGCCTCCAGCCACAATATTAGGGCTGAGACCACAGTTTTTCCAAAAGTTCAAAGTTCTTTCCACTCTGCCAGAATAGCACTCAGCGTGATGTGTTTGACTCCTTGCTCATGTCATGTATAGAAGCAAATAGAACTTCAGCTGCCTTAAATGATGTCTTCATTTTAGTCACCTGAGGTTAGAGGAGGCATTAAGGTGTGGCCAGTTCTGTCCTAACACGACATCTATGGGCAGTCTCTGCACTGGAGACCACATGTCACGGGTGGCATCCGGCGGGGTCTCTGGTCCTGCTCCCCACACAAGAACACAGGACATGGTGAGGCCAAAACGGAACACCCATGGAGCCATAGGTAGGGGAGTCACACCACTATAGTCTCACTGGAGGCTGGATTCACACGACGTGTGACCTGCTGTCCGCTTTTCTGCCAACTGACTGACTCCCCTCACTAACCTCAATCCGCGCTTGCCAGTCACCATCTTCTTGCTAGCTCCCATTTTCTTCCTGCTAGCATAGCCACAGCAGTTATATTAGTGGCCAATGGCTCACTGGTTACAGCTGACGGCCAACTAGCCACAGCTGATGGCCATCCAATCACAGTTGATGGCCATTTACTACCTGAGCCAGCACCTTTCTATGTGAGGCCAAGAGCCTGGAAACTGCTCTTTGGGGCTTTGTCCCCACACCCATTCAGCTGGCTAAAACTTTCTAGGGACTGCACCACAGTCTCACGCTCTGCGTACCCTATCTCCCTCCCTCCCCACTCCTTTCCCATGCATCAGGCCTGCATCATGGTCAGACAGCTTTCCCTGCCTGCACCAAAATGGTCTTAAGGCCTTACCAGCTCTCCTATTTACCTCACACAGGTGAAGCTCTCGTACTTCTAACTACATCTTGGCATCTGTTTCCCGGAAGGCTTGTACTGATACAGTATCATTCTACAGTTTAGGATACTGAGATCCAGAGAGGCTAAAAAACATCCTTTAGGTTGTACAAGATGAGAGAGAACAGACAGAATTTGTGTCTTAAGAGATGAATGTAATGGTATAAAGCACAATAGCTCCACTCCTGTGAGTGGAAGAATTATCTAAGATTTCAGACAAGGATGGTAGATGCTGGGCTTGCTATGGTTTGGGCTGGGCAGACATGAGAACCGGAGACATTCAGGGTAATGCCAGAAACCAACAAGCAAGCAGAAGGTCCAGTCTGTCACCCTGGAATGTGAGAGTCAACACAGGTACTAAGAAGTCCATAGAACTCACCGAGAATCGTGAAGGGAAAGTTTCAAAAATCTAAATCCTGAATGATAATCTACAAATAAGGGACAGGAAACAGGAACCAGGAAAACGGGACTGGCCGTAGGCATGGTCCTGCGAAGGTCCGCTGACCAGGGTTTTCCTCACCTCGCTGCTTGTGCCAGTTCTCTACCTCCTGACATCTCAAAGGAAAACCAAACAGATGGCACCTGAGAGAAGCCAGTTTCCCTCTGTGCCTTAGTTCCTTCCAGTGAGAACAGCAGGGTTGAAAAGCACAATGTGGATCATAATTGCTGAACAGGCATTTCTTGGTCACTTTCCAAGGTGATGGCACTTTCCAAGGGTGTGTCATTTATGTACCACGCAGAGCAGAAAACAGAGACTGGCATTTAACATGAACATCTCCCACTGTAATTCAATGTTTCCCCCACATTTCTGAGGTTGGGGGTGTGTCTTTTTTTTACCATCAAAAAAACCCAAAGATCACTCTCCTTCAAAATAGTATTCACCACAGTTTTTATCCATTGTTTGAGGAAATGGTAACTATATCAAAGGATACTATGAATGAGTCAATTATTTAAAACAAACTATTTTATTAATCTCAGTATTTACAAAAAATAGAAAATTGGTGACACAATCTTCACACATATGGCGTTATACCTGATGCTGACAACAACACTGATGATCCCCATTTTACAGAAGGAAAGAATGAGGCCTAGAGAAATCTAATGAGTTGATAAAAGACACGTGGTGGAACTTCAGTGATATCCAAAAAGTTCAAAGTTCTTTCCACTCTGCCCGAATAGCACTCAGCGTGATGTGTTTGACTCCTTGCTCGTGTCATGTATAGAAGCAAATAGAACTTCAACTGCCTTAAATGATGTCTTCATTTTAAACAGAAAATGGTCAATTTCCTAAAAAGAAAGTAATCCCAAGTCTCCTGGTCAACCTCTCCCACTACCCAGGTGGTGCTGGTCGTCCATTGGTGCTGGTCGCCGGTTGCTGGCCTGGCCGCCCCCCTTCTGTCTATGCCTCTGCACGGTCTGCCCCTTCTCTGTGCCCCAGTGTGAGCACCCTGAGGATAGCGGCAGAGGCCTGCTACTCTCCATACCCTTAGGGTCTAGCACAGGGTAGGAGTTCAATAAATTCTTCTTGACTGGAGTAAGTGAGTCTCAGAGGCCAGCTCAGGAGAGACTGTCCATGGAATGGAACAAATAGGCAGAGTAAATCTCAGACAGTGTTTAAAGTGCAGAGGCCCCGGTAATTTGCTCAGACAGAAAACAGGGACCAAGGGACAGAATCCAGACCCTGGATCTGTCCGTCAGTGCTGCCAATCAGTGGCCCTAAGACAAGGAGAACCTCATCTCGTGATGGTCAAACACCCAGTGGCTACGGTTCTGATTATAACAGCAGCACCAATTTTTAAAACATGTTTTGCAGACCCACGACAACACTGACTGATGCCTACCAAATGCCAAACAATAAATTACAAAATGGAGGAGCGAGTGAGACAAATGGGTATTTGAGCACCACAGAGAAAAAATCATCATGGCCAGCCTTATCCATCTGTGGATGGAGACACAACAAGCCACTCTGTGCTTGCATTCTGAGCAGAGCATTGATTAATTGCCAGGTTCTCAAACTCTTCAAAGTCTGTTTTTAAACTCAAAGGTCTGACATTTTGAAAACCTAAATGTTGTGCATTTGCATATCATGGCCAGGTGTGTTTGTAGTGCGGCAATTCCTGACATGTCAGCAATTCCTCACAGAAGGAGAAATTGGATGACGTCTTTCTGGCTGAATGATTCCACATCCATGCGCTCACCCTTGCATCCACCTTCTTCTGGAGGAAAAAGCCTGGGGAAGGTGATGCCATGCTGTGTCCTGTTTGGGAACTCACAGCAGCAGGACCCCTGCCCAACTCACTCTGTTTTCATTGGCCTCTTGTCCCCTGGGAGCTGAGTGCCAGGAAGGGACCCTGGGCCTGGCAGGACAGAAGCTGACCTTCTCTCATGGTAAGGTGTCATGAGGGAGGAGCCCTCTTACCTCATGCCACACAAAGTGATCTTCCTGGGGACTATAATGAAGAGCTTTAACCCAGGGTGGAATGACTTCCCTCTGGCTGTTAAGCAAACTCTCTAAGAGACACACGAATTGATTCAAGTGACTGTAACCTTATAGAAACACGGCAGCCAGGTGTATTGATAATAAATACAGCTGACACTTACTGAGCACTTACCAACTGCTGCATTCCTTCCGTGTTATGGCAGCTGCCGCCAGCATAAGAACCAGAGCCCTTACCAGGGGTTACAAGAGCAGCACCTGAATGGGGGCCCAGATGTTAATGTGTGGGAACAAGGCAATGAGGCATCATAGGGGTGGGTAAGAGCCGGAAGCCGCTACTCCTCTGCTTCTTCCACTCACCCTTCAGCCACACTCAGCAACTCAGACCACCTGTGACCTTCCCCACCAAGCTTTGCTCTGTTTGCTCTTCACTGCCCTGATGGTCTGCTGGCCCCACACTGCCCTTCTTTGCCTGGCGAGATTCTGTCATTTAGGAACCCATCCTCTGCTTCCCTAGGCTGCCTCAGTTTGTCCTTTCTCTTTGCTTCCAGAGCTCTCAGAGAGGCAGAGCACAGGTATTGTGCAGCGTGCTGTCACCTCACCGGAACTCCTTGAAGGTAAGGACTGGGAGTAAGTCACCTTTGTCCATGATATGTGTTGCTTTGCACGGAATTGGTGCTCAGAAGTCCTAATTGAATGACTGGATAAACTAATGTATAGCACAAACTTCATTAACTATTTTAGATGTCGGAAAAATGTTCCTCTGAGATTTTTTAGGCTCCAAAGCACTATATAATTACTCGTATATGCTAACAAACATTTAAATTAACGAAACAATGCCAGATTAAAGAATTCATTTTTTTTCATACCCATCTTCTTCGGGGTATGAAGAAACACAAGTCAGTAACTGCTTAATATTTAAAATTGCTCCTTGATACATATATATATAATTTGTTTTAACCTGTGCTAGCATCCTAGTCTTGGGCTATTCATCCACATAAACTTGTTTGAAAACTCAGAATTCATTGTAATAGGCTAACAGTAAATATCCAGTTAATGGCTATTAGCAGTCATTTAGAAAATAACCCATCGTTGAGCTGGTTTCAGCTCAGAACTTGTTGGTTTCCTTATTGTTTGAGGAAGCAGTCTGTACACATTCATGGCCTCTCTAATTATTCCCAAATGCAATTATGTTTCCAACAGGAAATCCTTCCCTAGAAATCAGCCCCGGCCTGAGCATCTGGACCATGAAGTTCAGGGAACACTGGGGGAGGAAGCCAAAGACTGGTCTCCATTCCTGTGGTGACTCCAAAGGGGGACACATGTTCCAAAATGTTAATAGTATTGGGATTAGAGATGAGTTTTTCTTGTATTAGTCTAAATTTTCCCCTTAGCATAAGATTTGTGCTATTTTGATTATAGATTTTATTGTAAATTACACTATAGATAGATTTGATTATAGACTATACTACCATGTTTCCCCGAAAATAAGACAGGGTCTTATATTAAGGTTTGCTCCAAAAGATGCATTAAGGTTTATGTTTAGGGGATGTCATCCTGAAAAGTCATGCGACGGCTTATTTTCTGGTTAGGTCTTCTTTTCGGGGAAACACGGTACAGATTGTACTATTTTGTAATTACAAAAAATTATTTGTGAAATGAAGAAAAATTAAATTTAAAGCATAATTTTTCTTTTTACTTCAGAAGCAAGATCCAACATTCTTTAAATGTAAATGTAAAAAGGAAAGCCAGACCAGAGTTGGAATGTAAAACGAGTCCAGGACTGAATCTAAATCACACATGCATGCCTCTGAGACCATGTACGTGCTCCACATGGGCCACATGTGTGACTCTAAGGTTTTCAGCAGCCATTGTGAAAAAGGGATACCTGAATAATTCCACAGTTCTGACCTCAGACAGAAACATGCCAATTACTCTTGAGAAGGTACATTTCCTGACTTTGGGTCCAGATTGAAACTTCTCCTTGAGGTCTTATAAAAAGACTGATTCTGCTAGTGTTGAGTTCGGTTTTTCGGATGACCTGAGCTGACCAGCCAGGTCTTTCAGACAGCTCACCATGACCCCTTGGGTTTGCCAAGCCAGGAACACACGTTCCTCCCAGGGCAGAGCTGCCCCAGGTCACCTTCTCCATCATGTGTACCCCATCCTGTTCTTCTATAGTCTTTCTGCTGACAATCGCTTGTCCTCTAGTTTCTCTCCTGCCTGGTCCTCCCAGTTCAATCCAACATTTAGATACTTTCGCAGCTCTGCATCATAAATTTGGCTCCTCAGACATAGTTCTGCTTTTTCCCTTCATGGAGGTGCCTCTACAAACTGGTCAGCCAATCTTCAAAGTCTCTGTGCCTGTTTATGGTCTGGGCCAAGTCCCAATCCTCTTACAACCTGCTCTTACTGCCAGTCCTACCCTTGGGTGAAATCAGAGGGAGCAAACAGCTGCTGCCCAGAGTGATGGGACAGCCATTCAGAGTGGTGCTCCTTGAATCTGATGCCTCAATCAGCACCAGTCCACAAGATGCTTTGCGGATTATTGGTCCACCAAAATAGAAGGGCAGCAGCTGACAGCAAGCTTGCTGAAGCCTTCCTGGTATTGCCAGGACAGCCAAGTGTGACAGCACTGGACTTGCACATTGTGCAGGGTATAGAATTAGCTTTCAGGTGTGGCTGACTCAAGATAAGTCACATGGGGGCTGAGCTGTCTACCAGTCATATGCAGGAGGACCACCTATCAGATGGACTGGCAATCTTTAAAAAACTGCTTCTCCAAGTTGTATTGGAGGACCTACCTAGAGCTCTGCAACCGTACTTTTTGTATAGGCATAATAGCACCATTAGGAATCGAGCTTTTACTACTTTCCAGGCATTGTGTTAGACAATTGCATATGTTGTCTTGTGTAATTACACCCACCCCAGGAGGTAAGTAATATCTTAATCCCCTTTCACGATTAACACAAAGGAGTCCCAGGGTAGTTTCTTAGATTATTTTAGACCTTGCAGGTGGCACAGGTGAATCATGAATTCAGATCCATATCTTTTTGAATCTGAAACCTTCACAGAGAAGCAGGGCAATGTTTGTTGAACTTGCAGAACTGGCAAGGAACCTCAGGCCATTTCCCCCTAATGAGGAGGAGATAAGGAGTAGCTATCCCGCTTGCCTTCCCTTCCTTAGCTCTTTACAGTTAAAGCTTGTTCTTCCAGATTTAAAAACAATTGTTCCCATGGCAACACCCTGGCTGCTTCTCTTAGCAACCATGGCTGTCTTTTATAATGTAACAAAGTTGGTTCAAATACAGAATTGCTTTTTGAAATAGTTTTCAGAGGCAAAATCGAGTTAACCAGTTGACCAGAGTTTAATTTTTTTCTATATCTTAAGAAAATCAAAGCACGATTTAAAAACCACTAGAAAGCAGTTCCACCAACCTGAACAATGGGTAAAAAGGGAAACATCTAGGTTTGCAGTCCAGGATACTGTTTTAAATCTATAAAACAATATGTAAACTCTCAAATGTGAATTTTTCCTCTGATTGACAAAAGCTTTACAAATTAAGAGTAAGGTTTATAGTCTCTCTATTGTTATTGTGACAAATCACCAACTTAGTGGCTTCAAAACAACACAAATTTTATGTCTTACAAGTCTGTAGATTAAAAGTCTAACATGGAACTCAGCAGGCCAGGATCAAGGTATCGGCAGGATGCACTGCATTCTAAAAGCTCTAGGCAAGAATCATTTTCTTTACCTTTTAAGCTTCTAGAAGCTGCCTGATTTCTTTGCTTCATGGCCCCTTCCTCCTTCTCAAAGCCAGCTACATTGAGCTGAATCCTTCTGCTGCTGCCATCTCTCTAAAATCTTTTTCGATTCCCTCTTCCACATTTATTTTGGCATTTAAAAGTAAATTTATTAAAGTTTAGGATAGCTGTTTCATACAGAGTTTGATATAACATAGCTACAAATAACCACCACTCACATCAAGTCACTGAGTTTCTGGGATGATGCTCTCCTTAGCCAACACTTAGCACTGAGGCACTGGCTGGGTTCTGTATGACAGACCACCTGCCTTCAGGAACTCACTGACTGCCCCCACCTTCCAGAACTAGGGCATTACTTATTCTGAGAAGAAAGTACAGAGCTTTTGCTGTAATACTTATAACACTCTACTAAAATTTAAAAAGGGTAAGAGATATTTGTGAATTTCAAATGTAAAAATGAAATATAAAGTATTTGTAAATTATGCTATGAAATGAAAGGGTTTTTTGGTTTTGGGTTTTGGGTTTTTTGTTTTTGTTTTGTTTTTTTGCAACTTATACAACTTCATTAAAAAAACACTGTTCAGAATTTGACATAGGATAAGTTAAACATTTTGTTGTATGCAAAATACTGGTAATATACCTGTCTTAAAATAATTCAAACATATAATTAAATGACTAAGTTTAATAGAATGTTTCTTAAGGTGATAGTTTGTAAAAAGAAGAGTTAATTTAAAGACATTTTAGTAAACATGTAGATATATTTTTTGTCAAGAGTAAATGTCAGCAGAGACATTTTCAAATCAAGATGGTGGAGTAGGTAAATGCTATGCTGGCCTCCTCTCATGACTACATCCAAATTACAACTAAACTGCAGAACAACCATCATTGAGAAATGCCTGAAGTCTAGCTGAAATGAAGTTCTACAGCTAAGGACATAAGAAGAAGATACCTCAAGACTGGTAGGAGGGACTGAGAAGTAGAACAGGCTGGTCCCACATGTGTGTGACTGTTAAAAATTGGGAGGGATATATCAGTTGTAGAAGTACCCCTCAGAAGAGCAAGGGGTGCCAACCCCACACCAGGCTACCCAGCCGAGGGTTCCAATGCCAGGGAGAGAATTCCCCATAACTTCTGGCTGTGAAAACCAGCAGAGATTGTGGCTAGGTGAAATTGAGGGCTGCTAGAGTCCCACGTGTTCCTCGTAAAGGGCCTGCACATGGACTTACTCACTGATGGACTCACTTGCTCTGAGCTCCAGAACTGCGGCAGCAGCTCAAAAGTCACGGATGTACAGGGAAGAACAGAGTTGTATGGCTTCAGAGTGAGGGCTGAAGGGGCAGCTTTCTCTGAGAAAAAAGTGCTGGCAGATGCCATTGTTTCTTTGTTGAGCCCTGCCCCTTGCTGGTGAGCAGACACAAGTGACTGCCATGTCTGAGTCTCCATCAACCTGGCTACCCTGCCCTGGTGGTTCCCTGAGACTCTGCCCCACCCAACTTTCAAACACACCCAAGACACTTCTAGAGGTTTTTCCATACAAATGACCTGTCTTAGCTCATGTCACAGACTTTCCTAAAAATCTCTCAAAGCTTCATACAACCTAAATAAGAAGCATCTGGCTTCGGCATGTTCCATACCTTTCGCTGAGCAGCCTCAAACCTGCCACTAGTGGCAGGTGGCCTCAGTTCATTGCTTGGCCTCTCAAGGCACCTCCAAGCCCAGCACTGGTGGTAATCATCTGTGTATTGTTTTGTGGCTCATGCAGATAGGCCCTGGCAGGGCACAGGCTGCAGCTGAACTTGGCCTGTGGCAGGGCCCCTCTCAGGAGGCCTCAGGGATGGCACACCCAGTGGCCAGCTTCAGACTGAGCCAGAGCATAACTCAGAAGCCTCCAAGAATGACACACCTGAAGTGCAGACTGGGCAGGCTCCAGAGACCTGCTAAAGTGAATTTTGCTCTGTAGGGTCAGCCCCACTACAACAGGTCTTCTACTGTAGTCCACCAGTCCTCACACCCAGTCAGCCCAAGAGTCAATCCCTCTTACTGCATAGAAACAGCAGCCAAGGCGCAACTATAGTAGGAGGACACCCACAAACCACATAAGGGACATACTGACAAAGGAGACTGTAGCACTGGGACTCACAAAACAGCTACTACATAAGGCCACTTTATTAAGACCAGGATACATAACAGCCCCACTTAATACATAGAAACAAACATTGGAAAGTAGCCAAAATTTGGTGACAAAGAAACATGTACCAAATAAAAGAATAGGACAAAGCTCCAGAAAAAGAATTAACAAAATGGTGACAAGCAATCTACCAGATGCAGAGTTCAAAACACTGGTTATAAGGATGCTCAATCATCTCAGGGAGAACATCAAAAAAGAGATAGATAGGAAACATAAAAATAGAGATATAAAATATGCAAAAGAATGAGTCAGAAATAAAGAATACAATAAATGAAATGAAGAATACATTAGAGGAAATCAGCAGTAGATTAGATGAACCAGAGGGTCGAATCAGCAATTTAGAAGATAAAAGAGCAGAAAACACCCAATCAGAACAGCAAAAAGAAAACAGAATTAAAAAAAAAGAGAAGAATTTAAAGGGCCTCTGGGAGAACATCAAGCATACCAACATTCTCATCATAGGGGTACCAGAAGAAGAAAACAGAGCAAGGAATTGAAAACCTATTTGAAGAAATAATGATAGAAAACTTCCCTAACCTGGTGAAGGAAATAGACATACAAGTTCAGGAAGCACAGAGTCCCAAACAAGATGCACTCAAAGAGGTCAACACCAAGACACATCATAATTCAAATGCCAAAGATTAAAGATAGAGAAGGAATCTTAAAAGCAGCAAAAGAAAAGCAGTTAGTTATCTACAAAGGGGCTCCCATAAGACCGTCCTGCGGATTTCTCAACAGAAACTTTGCAGGCCAGAGACATTGGCATGGAATATTCAAAGTAATGAAAAGCAAGGACCTACAACTAATACAACTCTACCAGCAGAGCTATCATTGAGAATCAAAGGACAGGTAAAGAGCTTCCCAAACAAGAAAAAGCTAAAGGAGTTCATCACCACCAAACTAGTATTAGAGGATGTTAAAGGGACTTCTTTCAGATGGAAAAAAAAATAAAATAAAATATATGAATAATAAAATGGCAATAACTACATACCAATCAATAATTACTTTAAATGTAAATGGATTACATGCTCTAATCAAAAGACATAGGGAGGCTGAATGGATAAGAAAACAAAACTCTTATATGTGCCGCCTGCAAGAGACTCACTTCAGAACAAATACTCACACAGACTGAAAGTAAAGGGATGGGGAAAAGATAATTCATGAAAATGGAAACAAACAAACAAAAATCTGAGGTAGCAATTCTTATATCAAACAAAATAGACTTTAAAACAAAAGCTATAACAAATGACAAAGAAGGACTCAGTAATCCTAATTCTGGGTATTTATCTGAAGTACAACGCTACTTCAAGGGGATATGTGCATCCATAAGTTCATTGCAGCATTGTTTACAATGGCCAAGATGGAGAGGCAGCCTGGGTGTCTGTCAATGGAAAAACGGATAAAAAGGAAATGGTACATATATACAATGGAATATTGCTCGGGCAGGGAAGGGAATGGGTTCTTGCCATCTGTGATGGAATGAATGGACCTGGAGGGTACTGTGCTGAGTGGAGTGTGTCAGACAGTGAAAGACAGATACAGTGTGATTTTGTTTATATATAGAATCTAAAGAACAAAATAAACAAACAAAACAAAAACAAAATCATAGATACAGAGAACATTATGATGGTTGCCAGATGGGAAGGGGATCTAGGGGATGAGTGAAAAAGAGGAATGGATTAAGAAGTACAAATTGGTTGTTACAAAGTAATCATGGGTATGTAGGATATAGCGTAAGGAATATAGTCAATAATATGGTAATAACTATGTATAGTGCCAGCTGCGTACTAGATTAGTCAAGGGTATCACTTCTTAAATTATATAAATATCTAATCACTATGCTGTACACCTGAAATTAATATAAAATAATACTGAATGTCAATTACAATTGAAAAATTTAAAAAGGGGGAAAATGTGAGGGGAATAAGAGATTCAATAAGTCATGGGGATGTAATGTACAGTATAAGGAATATAGTCAATAATATTGTGATAGTGTGGTGTGGTATCAGATAGTTGGTGGACTTATCACGGTGATCACTTCTTTAGGTGCATAAATGTTGAATAACTATGGTGTTCACCTGAAACTAATATAATATTGAGCGTTAGCTATATTTTAATAAAAATCTTAAAATAAATGAGTGATTGTCAACTTTATTTAGAATATTTAAGTACAAAAAAAAATGAAAAGTTATATCCCTACGAGTGTTAAGAAAAAGTAAATTGTTCTGAGAATACTAAGGCGCTGAATTCAAATATCCCTTGAGATATGAATTATCCAATTTTTTTATATCTTTAATAGTCAGATGTTCAGTTATTTTCTTAAGAAATATTTTTAATAAAATGATTCAACCTTATTTATTTTTTCCCTGGAAGACAGAGTTTTAAGCAACAACTGTGATAACACCCAGGTTCAAATGTACTTATCACTAGAAAAAGGGTTTACATCCCTGGGTGTTTTTACTTTTAAACATATTTTGCTTCTCACAGTAATACATCAACCACAGTAAGGAATACTGAATCATGGAAGGCCATCGTTTTATATAAAATGTGGTACAAAAGTTTAGGGTCATATTAAATACCAATTGGATTGGATAATTATATCAAAAGCTAAAAGTTCTATAAAACTATTGAGAGGTTAGTTTCAGGTACATAATATATTTTAAAACATATTCCGAATATTTTACATTTAGTATGTACCAAAACAAGGTTCATCTTGGAATACAAATGCAATCAGCCATGATATGAATGAGTTCTGTGTTGTCATGGGCACTGACACTGATCTGTGGTACGATCCTGTGCAAAGTGATGGTAAATGGGCAGCAGGGAAAACGGTCTAGATTCATCACAAACCAGCTATTTAAAAATGTCTAACAACAGTGAATATA
Organism: Rhinolophus sinicus; assembly: GCF_036562045.2. Lineage (NCBI taxonomy): Eukaryota > Metazoa > Chordata > Mammalia > Chiroptera > Rhinolophidae > Rhinolophus > Rhinolophus sinicus. The sequence goes on from NC_133753.1 coordinate 104,879,210, forward strand.
TAAGTGCTGTCATCCAACCTGGCTTATGTATTGACCTTAGACTTAAAAGCATTTTTCCATAAATAGCAGTAACTGTGGCCTTTTGCCAAATATAGAATAAGTGACACAGGAAATAAAAACAGCAAGAAAATCACAGCATACTTCTAACATTTTAATAACTGTTTGTGATGACCTTCTGTGATCTGGAACCTTTGTTTCACATAAAATTGAAGTGCTTACAGTCTTTGTCCTGCAGGTTGCCGCTTGTTGCCATAAAGGTCTGGTTCTGGTGTATCTCGGACGTGGCTTTCTTTTTAGAGAAAGATATTATTTCTTCTTGCAAAAGTATTTTCTCCCAGCTTCATTCTCTCTTCTTGGTCAACTCTTTTAAGGTGCTCAAATTTGCCTGCTTTCAGCTTCTTTCATTATGGTTTATTTCTCCTTCACTCACTGCACAAGCATATGTTTCATTTCTTCTTCCTTCCTCTGGCATTCAGCATAAAATTTGTGCCTTTTGGCTTCGTAGGTCTTTGGAAGACGGAGTGGCTTATTCTCGGGGCCACATCAGCAAAGCCCATTTCCTCCCTCTTGCAACGCGTGCAGAGTCCATAGTGCCTGGGGTGGGTCTGTTCTGGCAGATCCCCCATGTTTGTACAAGTGAGCATTTCCCAGAGCCTTGCAAAGTCACAGTGGTTTTCACTTGGACAACACCCCAAGGGTACTGGCGGGTTCTGACCATCCTGTTATGACTTGTACATCATCCATGCTTCCTACAGCCACAAATGGCAAGTGTCCGTTCCCTGAAGCATTGATTTAGCAATAGTTTCATTATCTTTGGGAACTGCTGTATCTGGACACCATTGCTGACCAACTCACTCAGGAGCTTGTTCTTAAACTTCTGTAACTCAGTTTTAGAAATTGCATCTGCTTTGGCACTCACCTGTATAATGTTCACCTTGCTGTCAGGCTCCTCGTGGTTAAGAGATCGAGGGTCTTCCGAGAGTGGCCTGTGGTTGAGATGAAGTGGAGGCACTTGGATACGAGAATCATGGTAGTGAAAGAGAGAACATTAATCTTCAGTTCTTGGAGACAGGCTTCAAAGTGAGCATCTATCTAGTCAAACATTGGTTGGTAGCTCTCGTCTTTGTTTATGTGGTCACCAAATCCCACTGTATTTACAATGGTCAATTTCAATCGAACATTACTCCCTTGGAGTTCATATGTCTGAACTTTAAGTCTAACATGGATAAAAATGTGAGGATTTATGGTCTTCAAAATTAGTATTAAACAATGTACCAATCAGCATTGATTTTCCAATTCCAGTCTCCCCCACACAGAATACTAAAACAGAAGCCTTGCTGAATGGATCTATCGACCAGCTGAGCAGGCAAACTCTCAAAACCAAGATGGCCATACATAAAGAATGAATATTTTCTTTTTCCTTTTTTTTTTTTTTTTGTCTGTTCATCGTCAGATACTTGTGAGGACATACAAGTTTTTGTTGCCATGTGAGACTGAAAGAGCAGGTGCTGTGCCACCTCAGAGGTCCTGAGCAGGAGCTGAGCGAAGCTGCATGTAGCCAAAGCTGCCCTGGGAGAGCTTAATGCATGGGGTGAGAGGCGCGGCCCCCCTCTTCCACTTCTAAAACCATTGTGATTATAACCCAGGATCACCTCCTTATTTTAAGGACATAATATTGGCAAACTTAACTCCATGTGCACCCTTAATTTCTCTTTGCTGTATAAAGTCACACATCACAGGTTCCAGAGCTTAGGACATGGACATGTTTGGGGGCCATTACTCTCTCTATCCCAGTGGATATAGGAGCCCACGCAGACTTTCCTAATGAGGAAGACAGTGGCGGGGTCTCCATCCTAAGGCCTCCTCCTGGTGTCTGGAAGTACCTCACCCTCAGCCATGGATCTCTTTGGCCTCTTCCTCTTGCATATTCTAGCTATTGGCTAAAGTACATCCTTATGAAGGAAAAAAACCAAGTAGCCCAAAGTCTTTGCCCCAATCTTTGCCCCAAATAGTAATGGTTAGTGGGGAGGAGAGGTCTGTGGAGAAGGCTAGACCACTTAAGGATTTGTTACAAGAAGATGGACTGGTGCTGGGAAGACGAGCTGGATAATCGGTCCTGCTGAGGAGTAAGGGAGGGGGGCCCACCGGGGCAGGAGGAGCTGGGGTGGGGCAGTTCGGACTCAGAGCTGCATACATTTTAACTGAGGTCAATTTCACAAATGCTGAAGAAAAGGGACGGACTCGATGAAGTGCAAACCTTTCCTGAAACACTGCTGCAACTATCCCATGAAGACACTTACAGCAGGCAGGAAACAAATCCCCACAGTAACTAATAAAAACAAACCGAAGCACATAACTTAGTAGGGGGAAATAGCTTCCGGTGCCAGCTGAAGAACGCACAATAACGCCATTGAGTCCTGAGCCCTGTTCTGCACTGACATCATGGACGGACAGGATGAGGGAGAGTCCCTCACGAGCCTCTGACCCTAGCGGGGGAAGGGAGAAACACACTCCTGAAGAGCTTACTTACAATTGCAAACACACCATGTGAAGGGCCAAGAATTGTGAGCCACGTTTTAAAGAGTCAAAGGGGTTTGGAAGAGGTGAAGGGTCCCTGTGGCCCAAGGAGAGGGGAGTGAGGGGTCAGCAGAGATAGGTAAAGAAGCAAAAAGTGGTCTGGAGTAAGGCTCTGCCATTTACCAGCTGTGTGACTCAGGAAGTGACTTCAACCCCAGTACCTCAGTTTCCCTGCCTAAGCAAAAGTGGCAATCATAGAACTCATGGGTGGTATCCTGTGCACAGTGCTGGGAACATGGTGGGCATGCTCTGTGTTAGTTTTCATTTATTTGTTTGTTTTTGGTTTTGTTTTCCTGTGGTAAGAACACCTTTGTGAGATCAACGCTCTTAACAGATCTGTAAGTGTCCAATGCAGTATTGTCATCTACAGGCACAATGTTGTACAGATCTCTACAAGTTCTTCTTGCATAAGTGAAATTTTATGCATGTTGATTGGGGAATTGCTAATTGGCGTGTTTGTTCTTGTGCTGCAGCTGTAATTGTGAGCGTTACTTAAGGCTTCATGGCAAGAGCGGGATTGAGGCTGGGCCATAAAGGGTTGGCAATAGAGCGAGGAAAGAAATGGCCACAATGGTGAGGCAGAGAGACCCATTCAGGAACAGGAAGAGCCTCAGCAGGTGGTCTGACTGGCTCTGGTCAGGAGCTAAAGCTTCTGTTCAATAAGGAGGTGCTGCAAGCCTGGAAGGGCCTTGCCACGTTTCAGTCTCTTCCTGAAAGCCAAGGGGACATTAACCCCTCAGCAGGGCCCTATGTCCATCACTGCATTGTACTCCTGACACGAGTGGGGAACAAGGTTCCAACACCCAGGTTCAGACAGAGTGAGTAACACAGCTTTATTTGGGAGCCAGTGTCCCTCCAGAGGCCAGTGCTCTGGTAAACACAGAAGGTTATACAGAATACAATAGAATTTCATAACGAATCAAGTCCCAGAGTCAATAGAGGTGGAGAAGGTTCCTGTTCCAGGAGAGACGACTGGGCCCACGATGGGTCTGAGGCAAGCTGGCCTTGCAGGGAAGAGCTTCGGAGAGTCCCAGAGTATCACAGCTTGTACCTCGCAGAGGACTCTGTCGGGTCACTGAGACAAATGTCTTGGAGGATCGTTCCAGAGGGTCTCGCTCAGAGCCTCGCACAGGGTCTTAGCCATTGCGCCAAGTCGGACCACTCATGGCATTGCTCTGGAGTTCTGCTTTTATCTTCTTTTCCTTGGGCTTGTTTACCTCTTAGATGAGAACCAGAAGTTGTTTTGGTGAACGTGTTTATCACTCAAGTTTTGTTATGCTCAGTTTCACACAAAAACATGTTTTTTACTTCACTCTTATCAGTTCCACACACATGTGGCCATAGTCCTGTCCCTACCAGTAAACAACTTATTTTGCAAACCTCAATCCAACATATATATTTTATATGCTCTATACAGGAGGTCAGGGTAAATTGCAAAAGCTGCCTAAAATCGTTTAGGAAGTCCCCAGGTGAGTGAGATCAAACAAGAGACATCAGAATAGACATAGAAACAATTAAAGTGTCCTTCAATAGGTGATTGGATAAAGAAGATGTGGTATATATACACAATGGAATAATTACTCAGCCATAATAAAAGATGAAATAGTACCATTTGCGACAACATGGATGGATCTTGAGAGTATTATGTTAAGTGAAATAAGCCAGACAGAAAAAGTTGAGAACCATATGATTTCACCCATATGGGGGATATAAAACTGAAAGCAACAAAGGACAAGACAAACAAACAAAGAAACAAAACTCATAGACACAGACAACAGTTTAGTGGTTACCAGAGGGTAAGGGGAGAGGGGGGTGGTAGATGAGGGTAAAGGGGATCAAATATATGGTGATGGAAAGAGAACTGACTCTGGGTGGTGAGCACACAATGTGATATACAGATGATGTATTATAGAATTATACACTTGAAACCTATGTAATTTTGTTAACCAATGTCACCCCAATAAATTTAATTTAGAAAATAAAAAAAGAAAGACATCAGGCATTTGCAGCTTGTACAGAGATAGTCTAAAATACATGATTTTCTAGAAAAGGTCAGAGATCCTGGCTGCATGACACTGAGGTGAGGATGGCAGGTACCTTCCTCAAAGGGCAAGAGTAAGCACCAAATGAGAAAATGTCTTTAAAGTGCTCAATACAGGGTTTTGGGTATAGGAAGTACTCAAAAAGTATTAACTGTTATTATTCCACAGGGTGTATGATTATCATTTTCAAAATGTATTTCAGTTGGTTTTAATAGTGAAACCTTTTTCCCCAAAGAAACCATGTATGGTAAAAGAGGGCAGGCCTGGTTGATATGGGGGTTCAAGGCTCAGAGCCCCCTTGCTCAGCCTTCTCCCTCCCCCCAGGGCATCTTCCTGGAGAAAGGCCTTCTGGGTGCACTTCCAGCCTGGCCTGGCCTGGCTGCGCCCCTAGGGAGGCCCAGGAGGAGGGATGCCTTGGGCAGGGCCAGGTCTTGTGTCCTCGTCTGATTTCCGAACAACCAGTTCATCAAACGGACAGTTCAAGGAGTCAACTTGGTAAAAGTCAGTGCATTGTCACTCCACCAAATGCCACATCACCAAATAACTAATTTCTGAGTTTCCCAAATTATCAAAAACTTGCTCCAGCTTTTACTACGTGTTAGGTTTACAGCAATTCATACTGGACCCACAGGCGGGACTGGGGGAGCCTGAACTCCTTCCTCGGGTACCTCCTCATCCTTGGTCTAACCTTCAAGTCTCCCTCTCACTGTCCCCGTTCCCACTCTCTCTACCATCAGCCTGCCCCTCCCCCATTCTCTTCCTATTGCCCCTCCGTGCTCTGGGTTTCCCATCCTTACCCTCTGCCTTGGGCTCCTTAGGACCCCTTGTGGGGTCCTCTGCCCAGGCCGTGTCCTCAGCTGACTCTTCTCTCCACCTTCCTTCTGCAGAGGGGCTTCCTTTTGATCTCCCTCCCTGCGCTCCAGCCACACACAGGGAGCTTGAGGCAGAGACAGGATAAATGGTTCTTCAAAATCTTATTCTGAAGGCACAATGAAAGCTCATCACCTAAACTTCGCTGAAGACTTCCAAACCTGTTTGTTGTGGTGGTTTGTTTTGTTTTTTTAAATTCATCTAATACTTTAAAATAAACCCATTTTTAGTAAATTGGGCAAATTCTTTGCATTTGCTAGTTGGTAAGTTGACCATATAATGAGTTGTCTGTTGGAAGATTGGTTTTTGCAAATTTGACCTAAAACTGGAACTCAGGCCCCAGATATCCAGTCCAATTCACTGTCTTCTAAATAATATTTCCCAATACTCAGTGATAAACACAATCAGTATGTCTTTATTAGTGTGGTTAAATTTGGATTCTTTTCTCTCTGTATTTTTGGCAACTTCGTTTTGCAAAATGCGTTCTCTCAATTTTTTTCAAACTTGCTTTCTTTTAAAAAACACAGTGTATTTAAGATGTTAATGGCCTCATTTTAATTTGCACAGATTCTTGTTAATAATGAAATCGACTTAATGTGAGTTAAAACTAAAACCCTGTCAGGGTAATTCACAGACATTTAAAAACTCTGTAGCAATTCTAGGAGGATCCCTGTTAATATTCTTGAGGACTTTCAATGGTTATACTAAGTAGGCCTTAGTATTAACAGAAATAGCAAACAAATTAAAATTGGACTCTTGGTAACAATTGGGAAAAATGAATATCACACCCTTCGGCATGCAATTGAGTCTAGTTATACGTGTGCCTCCTACACATTCAAGGAGAACATCTTTATTGAATAACCATCATGCTAAGTATCACTTAAGACTGGTATTGAGTCATCTGACTTCACTATATTTCTTTCAGAAATGCACATGAGAACAACATCAATCAAATTTAAAATAATGCAATCCTCAATTGGCATTGATGTTCGCAGCAATCTCTATTTGCAGCATGTAGCAAATTTCCATATGAGCAATATAATTTACAAGGAATGCACACTTTATTAAAATTCCAGCCTTGGAGACATCTTAAAAACCATTCTCAGGCCTTGGAGAATATCCTGACGATCCATAAGAAATGTCAAAATGATCCCCCATTTCCACAGTGGAGTACAACTTCAAGAACAGTGCCCATCGCTGTAAGGATAAATCTCTCATCAGATTTAATCTCTTTGAGAATTCAGTTTACATTAAAAGGAAAACATTTTGCTACATATTTGTACATAAAAAACAGGATTTAAAGTGGAGTTTTAATACATTATCCTATTTAATCTTCCCAATAATCTTTAGGCATTATAATTACTACTCAAAAGATGAGGCAGCTGACGCTCAGAGAGGCTAAGTGACATTTCCAAATTCACACCGCTGATGAGAAGTAGACAAGCATTATATTTATGTCTCCTGGCTCTGAGTCAATAAGTTAAAACAACAAACATGTATTGCATTCGTATACATAGACCCTTCTCTCTTTTTTTACATTGTTGCAGTTTTATTGAGATATGATTGACATATAACATTGTGTAAATTAAAGATGTAGTACGAACTTTGACCCTTCATCTCTCACCTGAATGGTTTTCACAGCTTCCTAATGTGTCTTCCTGCCCCCAAAGGTCAACATTTCATCCACCCCATGGTGCCACCAATCTCAGTGAAATGCCTGATGGGCATGTCATGGCCCTTTAAATGGCCCCCAGTCTTTCACAAGAATAAAGTTCAGTCTTCTCAACAGGACACATAAGACCCTTTAAGATCGCTCCCCAACCTCCCACGCCTTACATTCTTAAACTCACTAGAGTTTTTCCCTGTACTACTTCCTCTATCTGAGATGGTCTTCCTCTTCCGGACCTAGTAACATCAACCAAGGCCAACTTCAAGTTCTCTTTGTGAAACCTTCCCAGGTGTCCCACCCATGATCTCAGGCAGAGTTTCTCATCCCCTTCCCGGGTGACCATCTGTTTAAACAGCCCAATTGTTTCATAACTAGGTCTGCTGTCCATCTCTCCAATAGCACATTAGGCTTCCAGCTAAATAAATCTATAATTAACCCATTCTTACTGTGTGTCATCTCACTCAGAGCCCACCTGTTTCTTCATACGCTGGAACAGGGACCAACAAACTACACCCCGTAAGCCAAGTCTGACTTGATGCCTGCTTTTGCAAATAAAGTTGCATTGGAATACACTCATGCTTGTTCATCTACATATTGCCTATGGCTACTTTGCTATTACAAGGACAGAATTAAGTAGCTGAGCTAGAGACAGGATAGCCTGTAAAACTGAGGATACTTAAGATTTAACTCTTCATGGAAGAGGTTTACTGAGACCTGCACTGGAGGTAAGGTCAAAAATTAAAGTCAAGTTAACTTGTAGCCCTATTGAGTTGGGAGGAGGAGAGCTGTGGGGATTGTCAGGGACTTGTGTTCCCGTCTGTTCTGGGACACAAATCTGTTCCTCTGTTGGGACCTCAGTTTCCCTGTCTGTAAGATAACAGAGACTAGATTAGTGATTTTTAAAACAGAACTCTTTCCCCAAAAGTAGCCTGTAGGAAGCCTTATGTGGAAAACAGATCAAGACACAGCAATTCTGATAAGGGCTGGTGTGAGAGTCCTGAACCATTGTCTCCCAGCCTTGCCCTTTCTACCCAGAAGCGCTTGGAAGGGGTCTCACAGCCCCAATTATAAAGGCCACTGATCTAACTGCTCTCTGAGTCCCTTCCGCGGTCACTGTCTGAGCCTGAGGCACCATGTAAACCTCCCAGATTTAGAACCCTCCAAAATGAAACTTTGGTTAGAATTTTTTCCATAACCAAACCACAGCTGAGATAGATTAAAAGGAAACAATTAAATAGGTATTATCAAATGTTTCCCCTACTTAGCCATAAGACAGCCTAAAGTATACCTTCTGCTTTCTGGAATGAACTGGCACTTTCTGTGATCATATTGGGCATCTTAAAACACAAAAGCAGAGTGTCAGCTTTGGGGAGACGGACAACATGAGGAACTGTCACTCCAGTGACAGAGCACTCCTGGGAACAGTGCTGCTTCAAAACGCAGCAGGCAAATAATGACATTGTGAGTTATTTGTTGCCTGAGCAAGGGCTATTTTACGTGGCTCACAAGTGCATTGGAACTGCATCAAAGAGTATTTTGGTTCCTAGGTAGGGGGCTTCCAAGAAAGAAAGCTGGTCAGAGGTTCATAGAGTCCAGGGCTCTGGACCAGAAATCAGGGCTTCTGCACAGTCTTCCCTCCGACATTCTCTGTGTACCTGTGACGTTCTCTGTGAAATGAATAGGTTGCACCAGAGAATAGTTGGTGTGTCAGGCTCTATGCGAAGGCCTTGCACGCAATAACTCAATGCTCACAAATCCTCTTTATATATAAGATCTCTATTTTATGAAAAATGTAGAAACCAAGTCTTAGAGAAGTTAAGTAACTTACCCAAAATTACAGATAGTAGGACAGTAAGGCTTTAAACTAGCTATAGGAAGCAGTTTACAAAAATGGTTAATTACGGTTCTGAAATTGCTTCTGTTTGAATCCTGGTTTTGCTACTGATAGAGTGTACACTACTCAGTTTGTTTAAATACCTTAATTTTAATTTATTTGTAAAATGAGTATGATGGCACTACATCATACTCATTTGGCCTCATAGAATTGTTTACAGGATTAGATGAGATAATTCTTGTAAAACATCTGGTAGATACTGAATCATAATTAATGGTAGCTATTATTGTCATCTGGCTAATTCCAAAATCCATATTATTAAACCACTCTGTAAAAATCAAACTTGCTTCCCTTTCTCTTCTCTGATGGGATTCTTATCAATGTCACTGACGACCTACATCAGGCCAAAGCCAATAAATGGTTAATTGTCTGTCCTCATCCCATCCCAATGTCTCAGCAGCATTTAACTTTGCTAAACACTCTTCCTTGAAACATTTTCTTCTCTAGGCTTTGGGACACCACATTTTTCTGGTTTTCTCCCGCCTTGGAGGTCATTCCTTCTCAGCCTCTGTACCAGGTGTTCCTTCTTTCCCAGATTTCTCAAAGTAGGAGATCCCCCAGGTCCTAGTCTCATGTTCTTCTCTTTCTCATCAACACTCTTTTCTTAGTTTATAAGTCTTAGTCCCACAGCTTCCAATGAGCTAACGACTCTCAAATGTCTCTCCCCCCTGGACCTAACCTCTGAGCGCCAGATGTCCTAATGTTTCCACTTGGATGTCTCAAGGCATCTCCAATGTACATGTCCTAAACAGAAATATTGGGCTTCTCTCTACTCAGGCTGCTCCCCTCCCTACAACCCATATCAATAAAAGGAACCGTTCCCCCAGTTATTCAGACCACAAACCTAGGTGTCATCTTGGTTCTCCTTCTCTCACACCCCCCGTCAAGTTCATTAGTAAATTCTTTCTGCTGTACTTCTAAGACATAGTGAATCTGACACTTCCCACCATGCTCACTGCTACGAGCCAAGTCCAAACCACAGCCACCTGCTTCCTGGGTGTCTCTAAGCAGCCTCCTCCCAACCCTGATAGGCTTCCTTTTGAGGATTTGAATACAATTTAATTTGTTTTCAAAAAACTTACTGGGTTTTAAACTAAGGTTTCTCTAAGGATCATGGACTCGAGAGCATTCAACTCAGTAGAGTCAAGCTGTTGTTTTATTTTCCTGTATTAAGAATGGAACGAGTCGTGGATGAAATGAAGTGAATTCAGTGATTTATGAAAACTGGAGGAGAATTTGAGCCCAGCTGATATTCCGTCCATCTCCTCCTCATTCTGCCTCTCCTACCTGACCCTAATCAACCAAGTTTCATGCTGAACTTTCCTGGATTTGCCAGAATTTGTCTGTTCATAAATGATGTGGTCAGAACAATAGGTCATGCTGGAAGTTCTGGGGCAGACAAAATGAGTGAATTGGAATCAATCAAAGACTATGCCAGGATGGAGAAACGGACCCCATGCAACAAGCTAGGCTAACAACACAAAATGTCCTGGAAGGTATGGCAAACTGAATTCTAGCACAGCTGAATGTAAAGGCCAAGGGATCCAATTAGAAAAGACTGGGAGAACAGTGATCCTGGGCTTCAAGAGGGTAAGTGTTCTCTGTGTTGACACCCATTCAACAAATATTTATAAGAGCCACTGTAGTTCCTTTGAAATGGAACCGTTTCAAATCTTCATGTCAGTTGTTTGGTTATCCCAGAATCAAACCCTATCTGGCCAAAAGAGTTTCTAACCTCATCTAGGATCAGAGGTGTCTCATTTTGAGGCCCCAAATCTCTAGATCAGGGGTGTCCAAACTGCGGCCCACGGGCCAACTGCAGCCCACAATCCATTTTTAATTGGCCCGCAGCAAATCCCAAAAACATATTTAGTTTACTTAAATAAACCAGGTGAGGCAATACGTTCTTCACCTCAAGTGAGTGGACCAGCGGTTTGTGTATTTTACCGCATATGGCCCTCAGTGAAAAACATTGAAAAAAGTTTGGACACCCCTGCTCTAGACGGTTCATGAAGTAGTCCATGAATGATTTTTTTAACACGTTTCAATACACTACCCAACCCATACAATGACTGCTGCCAAAGCGAAGTGTCTTAAGTTTCTTTGCTTTTTTTCTGAAATTACATCAACTCAGTTATACACCACTCACATCAGGATCCTTTAGTCTGTTTCTGAGGTTAACAATAGTGAAAGGAAAAATCTGTACGTATATTAAAATATAATTTTTAAATCATAACTTATGTAAATATAAAATGAACACTTGTCAAAGATTTTATTCTACTCAGTGAGGGCACTAGTGAGATGTTAAGACTGGTTCAAACAGCACTTAAGGAAGCAGGTCTTAATAGGCAATTTAATAAAGGATTATTAGAATAAAATTTCTGGACTAGACACAAACGCTTTAATGTTCACTAGGACAACAGGCTTAAACTTTGGAGTTATTTGTCCTATTGGAAAGAAATCATTCACATATATACTGGACAAAAGTCCGTAAAAGTTAACATGTAAGTTCACTAAATCTGGAACCTTCAATTGATATTAAATGATGAGTTGAACAAGCTACACCCCTCTAAATTTGGGTGGGCCTATGTATCCACAGGATATTAAAAGGACATGTCATGCCCTTTTTTGCCCTATTTCCAAGTTTTGGACAGCAGTCTCTCTACCACCCTCCTATTATCATAAATAATCTCCCAAAAGGCTGATGTCACTATGTTTGACCTGATTACTCACACAGGTGTGGGAAAAGGGTGTTTCTTAACCATGCATATCTCTCTAAATTTGCTTTGCAAATCTGGAGCCCTTCTGTATGGAGCAACTTCTGCATGGATATTTTCCTAAGGAATCTTGGGTTTTACTTTTAAAAACCTCCATTATTTGCTCTTCTATCCTAAGGCTAAAATAAACAAGCACAGGCACTCTCTCTACCAGATTTTACCTTATGATATATATACCTATATTTGAGGACGAGTTCCTCTCTTCTTGCGGTCTCCCAAATTTACCAAGCTCCACGGCCCAGCAGGTGGGCTTCCCTACAAACTGTGACCCTGGGACCCGCTAAGCCAGACACCAAACTGATCTCCCTGGGAGCAAATTATAGACATTGGCTCCACATGGATGGTCAGTAATTGTGTTAGTCAGGGTTCTCAAGACAAACAGAACTAACAGGATATACACACATAGGAAAAGATTTATTATAGGAATTGGCTCATGCAATTATGGAGACTGGGAAGTCCCATGATATGCTGTCTGCAAGCCAGAGATCCAAGAAAGCCAGTGGGGTAATTCCATCTGAGTCTGAAGCCCTGAGAACCAGGGGCATTAATGATATAAGGGCAGGAAAATAATACCAATATCCCAGCTCAAGCAGACAGGCTGGAAGCAAAAGGGGGTACACACCTCCTTCCTCTGCCTTTTTGTTCTATTCAGGTCCTCAACAGAATGGATGATGCCTGCTGGCATTGGGGAGAGCCTCTAGTTTACTCAATTTACCAGTTCAAATGCTAATCTTATCCAAAAATACTTTCACAGACACACCCAGAAATAATGTTTAATCTGAGCACCCCGGGGCAACTATAAAATAACCATCACAGTAATTTTCCTTAATAGAGGATGTGTTGTGCCCAATTAAATGAGAATCTTCCTCAAATATGACATTTAGTTATAGCCTTGGTTACATAATCGATTTGTCCAATTACATCCCAGTAAAAGAGAGGACAGACAGATTCTTATAAACCCATGCAAACAATAATGCCATACATAATTAAGGAGACTCAGTAAAAGTATTTATTTCTGAACTCTGGGGGATCAAGTAAGAATCAGACACCATTCAAGTTTCACTTCAGTTTAAAAGCTGAGTCTACTAAATTGAGGGTTAGTGAAGAAATAGTAAGAGAAAAGGCTTTCTCATATTTTCTTATATGTCCATAAAATACAGAATATTAAAGCCACATTAACAATATTCCAAACAAACAACCCAAGTTAAATTTCCCTCATCGGTCTATTCAGTTGCACATAACCCTCATCCTGCTGGGTCTGGGGAAGCAGTCTGCTTTCATGCAGTAGACTAAAAAGAGTCCTTGAAATTCTGACTCTGTCTACTGATGCAATCTGAAAGTTGTTTCAGCTATATCAGCTCAGAAGCCTGTACCCAAGAGTCTATTCTTAGACATATCAATAGAGTATTTGGCACAATCCCTTTCCAGGAGCCTCTGAAACTGACCTTTCTTGTTAAAGACACAAAATCTAGCCTGTAGAACCTTCAGGCAAGCATCAGAAGAAAGCAGAAACCTCTTTGATTATGAAACTGAGTGACCATAGTTAATTTATTACAATAATCAATAATATCAGAATGGAGAAGAGAATTCTATATTGGAGTAGAGTCCCTAACTGTTTCATTAGGCAGTGTTTGATTGCTGGTTCCCATGTGGGTAAGCATGTATTACGGTAGCAAGAGTATCGACCAGTCTCCAGGGCATTCTTGGACTACAAAATATTTAAATTAATAACATTTTAAGTATGGAAACTTAACCTAAGAAAAGCTGAACATCGCTTTTAATTTGACAATTTTGCCCATGCAGCTCTTATGATAATGTTGAATTGATGTTAGAGGTATGCAACAAACCAAAAAACAAAAGAATAACAACCAAAAAACACACCTAATTATTTCTAGGGTCTGTTTTTATAAGGTTAAATAATGAATCTTTATGATTTCAAGGGGACCGCTTGAAATTTTTGAATATTGTTTTAGAGGTCAAAAATATCTTGGGAATGTCATTTTATTTTTCTCCATTTAGGATTCAAACTTAGAAAAAATTAAAAGGATGATCAAAAAAGATTTAGTAACTTGATTAAGATAGAATCGTGGATGCCGGAAGGAAACTATTTGCTACCTATTCAATCAAAGTGACAATATGATATTTTTAACTATTTTAAAGGCAACATGGTTGTAAGGAACTTGAGCTTGTTTACAGTGAAGAAACTTTGTTCTTTGCTGTTGTTTTTAAACAAAGTCGTGACGAAGTCAACACAACAGCCAGAAAACTCTTTAGTGAGACTCAGAATTTCTACCCTCTAGGTGGATAAGAGCTGTAAAATCAATTTATCATTTTGACAGAGAAAGCCAAGTTCAAGTTATGAATTAATATAGCAGTAGCAGAAAAGGTTTCATGAGTTTTCTTTTCTACATAATTTAGTGAATAAGCCCATCAAAATTGAGCAAACTTTACCAAAATTTTAACACATTTTTATATCCTCTTTTCAGGCTCTGGTATTATGAATCCAAATAAAATTTATTTCTTTCATGTTCTCTATATCTTGCTATATACATTCATTAAGTTCTTATATATTCTGGAACAAACTCACGTTTGTTCCAGAAAACAAACAAACAAAACAAAACAAAAAAAATCAACTGTATTTTTTTTGAAAAGCGAAACCTAATCCCACCACCTTTGATAATAGTTGTATTTTTCTATCAAATCTCTTGCTCCTAGTATGGCTTTGAGCACCAATATTATTTTAGCGAAATATAATTTACATAGTCAAATTCACCCTTTCTTAATGTACAGTCCTGGAGTTATGATACCTGACATGCATTTAGTCAAGTAACTACCACCACAATCGAGGCATAAACCAGTTCTTCACACAATACCCCCAAGTCCCCTCACACCCCTTTCTTATAAATTCCTCACCCTACTCCCAGCTCTGGCAACAACTGATCTGCTTTCTGTTCCTATAGTTTTGCCTATTCCAGAATGTCCTATAAATGGAATCCTACAGTATGTAGCATTTTGAGTTTGGCCTCCCTCACTTAGCCTAGGGCACTTGAGGTTCACCCAGCAGATGTCTCAGTAGTTTGTTCTTTCTATCACTAAGCAGCATTCCATTGAATAGATGTGCAACAGTTGGTCTATCCATTCACAAGTTGAAGGATACTTGGATTGTTTCCATTTTTGAGCAACTAGGAATAAAGATTTCATAAACGTTTGTGTACAGGTTTTTGTGTAAACTTAAGTTTTTATTTCACATGGGCATATCCTGGAGTGAGGTTGCTGGATCTCATGGTAAGTAAATGTGTAACTGTCAAACTATTTCCAATGTGACTATGCTATTTTGCATTCTCACAGTGACATATAAGGGTTCCAATTGCTTCACAACTGCACAAGCACTTGGTATTATCAGGTCTTTGTTGGTTGCTTTCTGGTGGTAGTGGTGGTGGTGTTTAGCTATTCTAATGAGCATACAGTGGTATCTTATTATGGTTTTAACACTCATGCCCCTAAAGACTAATAATGATGAGCATCTTTTCATATGCTTAGTTTCCCTCCATGTAGCTCCTTTAGTAAAATGTCTCTTCAAATCTGATTATTTTTTCATTGTGGGGTGTTTGTTTTCATTTTGTTAAGTTTAAAGAGTTCTTTATATATTCTAGGTGCAAATCCTTTATCAGATATGTGACTTGCAAACATTGTATGCTAACATGTGGCTTGTATTTTCATTCTTTTGATAGTCTTCTGAAAGCAAAAGTTTTTAATTCCAGTAAAGTACAACTTATTATTTTTCTTCTTTTAGGGATCATGTTTTAGTGTTGTATCTAAAATATTTTCGCCTCACCCAGGATCACAAAGATTTTCTCCTATGTTTTCTTCTAGAAGCATGGATCAAGAGCCATTGTCCAATTGTTACAACATTTGTGACTATAAAATGACTATAATTTCTGTAGTATTGCCTTTGCAACTTGTCAAAATCCATTCACAATATATGAAGGGTCTATATCTGGACTCTCCGTTCTGTTCCATTAATCTATGTCTTTATCTTTTTGCCAGCGGCATGCTGTTTTGATTAGTGTAGCTTTATACGTGTTGAAATCAGGTAGTGTGGGTTCTCCAATTTTGTTCCTTTTTAAAAGTGTTTTGGCTCCTCTATTTTCTTTGCCTTTCTATATTAATTTTAGAATCAGCTTAACAATTTCTACAAAGTCCTTCTGGGTTTGGTTGGGGTTGCATTGAATTTATAGATCAATTTGAGTTGACATCTTGACAACACTGAGTCTTCCCATCCAGGAACACGCCTCCATTTATGTGGGCCTTCTTTCATCGATCATTTTATTACAATTTTCAGCATATATTTGTTTCATATAATTTGTTAGATTTATATCTATACAGTTTATGGGTTTTGGGTGCCATTATAAATGGTCAGATTTTTTGTTTTTTTGTTTTAATTTTGATTTCGAAATGCTCACGGCTAATATGAAAATACAACCAGTTGTTATATGTTGACCATGTATCCTGCATCCTTGCTAAACTCACTTATTAGTTGTAAGAGCCACTTTGTAGGTTCTTTGGGGTTTTCTCTGTGCAAAGCCATGCCTTCTAAGAGTAGAGACACTATTTCTTCCTTCTAATCCAAATGCTTTTCATTTCTTTTTGTTGCTTTTTTCTTGCCTTATTGTGCTGAGTAGCACCTCCAGGGTGATGCTGAATAGCAATGGTTAGAACAGCACCACCAACATTAATCATAAATTTTAGCCCAAATTATCAATTTAACCTAAATTATTTCACAGAGAAAACTGGGAGAAAGGTAATTAAAAAGTCACTGTCATACACAAACATTTTAGTAAATTATCAAAGTTCATGAGTGCATATAATAAAGCCATGTATAACTTTGCGCCTCTTTGCCTGTTTTTAATATGACAAAAATTAACACATTTCCTTAATAAGACCCCAAAATATATCTACTCTTTAGCATATAATAGCAAGTATATAAATTTAAAATTATGATTAGTGATCAGTTTAATTGTTCATTCTTACTCAGAAATTATCTAAGCAAATGACAATTATCAATTAGTTTAATATTAACTCAAGCTTTCAAGTTACATGAGGATGTTGGAAATTATGTCCAAGCTGACAAACCACAAAGCATAAATATTGCTATGGAAACATTTTTCAGAGTCATCATTTAGTTTCGCTAAACAAAATTTACATCTTTCGTAATCTTGAATGCTTTGTAGGAGTAATGTAAGTTTATTTGATTCGTAAACCAATATAAAAAGGTTAGAAAGTTCATGAGAAAAAAATACCAAAATCCCCATTCTAATGAAATCAAGGGAAAGACATCATTACTTATTTTTTAAACCAAAATTATTGAACCAATCTAATTTTTCCAAAGATTTATCTTAACTCTGTGAACTTGGATTCCTATATTAAAGCATTTATGAACAAACATTTTCACTGAGAAGCACTTTTTAAATGTAGTGCCAGATTTAGTAGTTTCCTTATTTTCTGTAAATTTAGGGAATATGAGAGTTATATAAGATTTATCAATTTCTGAAACTAGTCAGATCAGAGCTTCTTTATTTTAAGATGTAATACTCTAACCTGGATGTAAGAAAATGTTTCATATTTGTACAATGAGATATTAAGTCCCTTTCTGAATTACAGACACACAGAGAGCTCGTAGCTTCAGTTTTATAGCTTTAGCCTCAAGTCAAAAATAATCCCAGATACACTAAACTTCACTGGTTGAGATCTCAAAGAACTATTCTTCTCATTGAGCATGAAATTCTTAATTGATTTGTGCCCACAGATAGACAAGCATACAAACAAAGAATCAAAGACTATCAAACCAGGAAATCTGTTTCACCCAGCAGGGAATAGATCTCCATCCATTTATAAGAGATCACCAAATGGTCAGACTAGAAAACCAATTCCCAATTATTGCTAGCATCAATGGGAATAACAAACCAGAAACTAAACAAAAATATAAAATCTGTGGACATGAAGAAATCTGGAGAAATAGAGAGCCCACAAAGTTAGAGTTCAATTGCCACTTGGGATCCACTCTGGATCAAGAAGAGAGGTGCGTGGGCTTACTATCCCAGCCAGGTGCACTTCTCACCAACACAGAGGAATGGGCTGTCAGATTAGTCTACTTGGGCATCTCTGCACAGCAACCTACAAAAGGCATAATTTTCAAAAAGATAAAATCTTGACTCTCATGTAAATATAAAATGAACACATGTCAAAGATTTTATCTCATTCATTAATTAATGAAGAAACACGTTATATATTAAGATTTTTCAAGGAACATTTGAAAAGCTAGCTATTTAAAGATAATTTACTTAAGAAATGTTAGGATATGATTTCTGGGTTAGATACGAAACCATTTAAAGTTCAATAGGATAATAAACTGTAACATTTGGGGTTATCAGTTCAATTGGGCAGAAATTATTTGTATCTCTACAGGACAAAAATCTCACATAGTCTGAACCTGTAAATATTAGTAAGCAAAGAGTTGAACAAAAAATATATCCCTCACCTTGAGTGGGTCTGGAGCCATGGAGCCATGCATGACATTCAAAGGACATGCCACTCACCTTTTTGCCTTATTTCAAGTTCTGAATACTTTTTCTTAACACTAAATAAAAGCTGTACTATTTGGGAGATAAAATCGTCATGCCATTGTGTCTTTGGAGAGTAAAAATAGTAAAATTGATTGCTATTGATTGATGAAGAGACATCCACTTCCCTTTGCCCAAGACCACAAGCCACTGCAGGTCAGGGCCAAGGCTGGAACCCAACATTTCAACTCCCACCATTCTACGACACTGTTGGAAATGCTAGTCTCTAAAGAAGGTTGACTGGGTTTTAAAGACAGTTTCATGACACATCGATAAAATGAGGGAGACAGATACTAAATGCTAACTCACAGGCATTCATTAGAAGAAGCTGACTGATGTAGAGAGAATTAAATAGTGTACCTCTTCCTGAACGGGTGGAAAGATATTCAAAATCTGAAGTTTGTAACAGTGAAACGCCCAATGTAGCATCCTCTCCCTACCCCCACCACCGTGTGTGTGTGTGTGTGTGTGTGTGTGTGTGTGTGTGTGTGTATACACAAAGAAACTGTAGACCCCACCCTGATGAAGGGATCCCATCTGGATAAGTCCCGTCCAATGACTCAGCAAAGCCACCAGTGAGGGACAGATTTGGGTCTGAAAAGGAGACTCATGGACTTGGTTCTCAAGGCCCTTTACTCACCCTTAGATTTTTTAGGATAAATTTATCTCTCTGCTTTAAAAACAAAATAAAGATGAGCAGGGTGCTGTGATATGATTCATTCAGGTTTCCATACTCCTAGGACAATGTTTTTCAAGCTGCTGGAACATATATTTTTAACCTTTTATAGCAAAATAAAACACAGGTACACATAACCATACGAAATGGGTTACCGCCTAGTCAATCATTACAAGGTGAACATCCTGATAACCAGCACTCACGTCAAGAAACAGACTTTGGCCAGCCTCCCACACACCTGCTTCCTTCCTCCAGAAGTCACCATGCTGGACCACGTTTGAAGTGCAATGGAGCAGAAAACATTAGTGTGTGTGAAAGACAGCTAAGCATTGTATTTTTTTTTTTTAAGTTTATTGGGTGACAATTGTTAGTAAAATTACATAGATTTCAGGTGTACAATTCTGCATTACATCATCTATAAATCCCATTGTGTGTTCACCACCCAGAGTCAGTTCTCCTTCCATCACCATATATTTGATCCCCTTTACCCTCATCTACCACCCCTCTCCCCCCTTACCCTCTGGCATTGTATTTCAAAACTTCTGTTCCATATAACTTTTATGTTACTCTGCCTGTGTGTGTGTGTCTGCTGGATTGGGGGGAGGGGCAAACTTCATGATTTTGTTTCTTTGCAAGGTCGGGCTTAGGCTTGGAAGCCAAGTGCTTCCCATTTTACAATATCTGCAGCAGCTTCTTTTCTCACCTATCAGAACATTTTAGAAAACACAAAATATTTTTAAAGAAGATGAACTATCTGTCCATATTATGCAAAAAAAATGAATATGGAATATTATAAAGAAAGCAATTAATCCACACTTAAAACTAATTGCCTAACCCAGTGGGTCTTTAAATTATTCATTAGTGCTATTTAAAAATAATTGCAGTTTATGAAGAAAACCCATTATAGATTTCTTTTAAGAACTGAAAAGAGTTTTCTTTTTTATTTACCTATTGCTTACAGCTCTTGAAACCAACCCTTTTTAAAACCAGTTTAATATTCTCATCGCCCCTCCCTAATCTAATCAACTTTATCATTTATCATACCAACACCTATGATATTTCCTGTAATCGATTGTAAACTCACAGAGATGACAATGACATGTTTAAAAAGAATATGAAAGATATATCCAAAAAGGAAAAAAGAAAAAGACTTTCAAAGAACAAAGCAAGAGATGGCTTTCAAGATGTATGTGCCCCACAGACGATTCCCATGCTGGTCCCTCCATGTCTAACCAAAGGACCTGGGTTCCCCACCATGTTTGCGCCTGTCATCCAGGACTTCTGAGTCCTTCCTCTTCTCTCTTTACTTCATCTCCCCAGTTTCTTGATTTCTCTATTTTTCTGGTTCCTTCAAAGAGCACTCACAACTGTAGCCATGAAGTAGTAGAACTGGAAAGGACTTTTGTCTTGTTTAGTGGCCTTTAAACTGTGTTCACCAGCACCCCAGGAGTTCCTCCGTACTCTTAGAGCTCCACAGTGGGAAAAGGCTGCTGAACCAGCTGGGTTCTGTGGACCCCACCAGCACCCAGACTCCCCATGCCCCAGACTCCATCAGAAGAGCCCATTTTGGTAGTTTAAAATTTTATTTGAAGGAAGTGGCCTTCTGCTAAAAACAAAACTAAAAACTTACTCTCATGGTTTCGATGTGAACACCAAGGCCCAGAAAGGGGAGTGACGTCCCAAGGTGGGACGGCCCATTACAGAAATGGAAGCAGACCTGGCTTCCTAACTCTGGGTCTAATACCTACCCCCTCTATTGGGCCAGGAAGACCAAAAAGAACATGAGCCTGGGGGCCACAGGGATCTAAAGCTAAATCTGATCTCAACCACTTTCTAGTTATTTGTTTCTAGAGTTATATTTTTCTGTAAGATATCGGAGCCAATCTGTCTTTTCATCTGTTAAAAAGAAAGTAAAAATACCAGCCTTGGATAAATAGCTAAGCTACTGTACATGATTATAGATATAGCTATAGATGATATAGATATAGATAGATATAGATAGACAGATATAGATATACACATACATGTGTATATATATACATACAGAGGGTGCCAACACAATGTATACACATTTTAAGAAAGAAAAACTGTTAAAATTGCAATACTCAATATATACCAATAACAAAAGATAAATACAAGTCACGTTTGACTTCTGCAATTACAAGAGGTGCTCAAAGTGTTACCATCAGCGTCCAAACACTTCTGATTACAGCAAACTACCGCTTGAGCAACGCTGACCAAAGTGTCCACTTGTATATATTTTTAGTACCCCCTGTATATATTAATATATATGGTACACACATACCAAGTGTTCAGGTGTGAACAGCGCCTTAGCATCAGAGATGCCTAGCAATTCTCCACTGAGAATATGCTTGTGACAGTCAGCAGTGTGCCAAAAGTGACAGTGCTAGACAGGTAGACAGTTTGAATTGGTCAGTTAAGGAAACTCTTCACTTTCTGCCCCTAACACAACCACTGCCCACAGCCTTTCCTGGTATGTGCAGACCAGCGCATGTGTACACACACACACACACGCACACCTACTGTTATGATTGCACACAAAGATGACTTTGTAAGCTGAAATCTCCCTAATGCCCTGCTACCCTAACAGTGTAGATCCATGGGTACCCAAACCTCTTTGATCCCTCCTACCCACACCAACACCTCTTCCTTCTTGAACTTGTTAAAAGCAAACAATGGGCCTGGGGGAGGCAACATAAGCTGAACATGGATTGTTGACAGTCAAGATGAATTAAATTTGTAATAGCAAACAAACAGATTGTTTTGAGGACCAGGGAAAAGATGGAATCTGGTTAATTAAATTAATGACTATAGTGAAACCTACTTTATTGACACGTGAGATTCACACTCCTTCCTGGAGCAACAATGCTGTGATTTCTATGATCTTTCTTTCTGGCACCAGTTCTCCCATCCATGGACATTTGGTTGGAGTGGGCCTGACCCTACCCCCAGCTCCAGAAGTGGACGGACGTCTCCCATTCCTTTGGCCACAGCAATTGGTTTCAGCATGGGACATAACTCAGTGAGGGCACTGGGAAAAAAAAAAAAAAGATGTTGCTGGAACTACTAGGAGAAACCATCTCTCTTCAGCTGATTCTGATCCTTCTTTTATTTAAATCTTCAATATTTGCATGGATTTTACATTATTGCTTTACCTATAGCATGAAAATATCATACATATGATTACTGAGAGTTTTTCTGGTACCCACTTAAATTTTGCTTCCAAAGCAATTGCCTCAATTCCCTCAGCCTAGTCCTGGCCCTGTGAAGATTGGGGCTCACAGTTGCACAGTCATTTTTTTTTTTTTTCTAACTTGAGGAGAGACTTGGGACCTGAGCCGGGGCCACCACATGGAGCTTTAAGAGGAAGCCATCATTGCAAGCAACCAACAGAAACCAAGTCCCTGTTCCTTGAGCTACTAGAACAAGCTTTGCCTGAAGCTAATCCTACTGCTTGGCAGGTTACAGGAACTAGTAAACTCTCTTTACTCTGTAAGTCAACTGAAGTTGTTTTCTGTGACTTAAAACCAACATAATGCAAACTGACAATGGCTAATTACATGGAGTTAGCCTCTGAATGTGTTGTAGAGAGTGCTTCTAAATATCGGAGAAACACTTCCTCCTTTACATGTATGATCCATCAAACAGAGTCAAAGTGTCCTTGCTGGCTGTGGTCAGCTTTCTGAATAGCAGCTTTCATTGTCAGGTAATATTTTTATCCTGTAATTTATTAGGCCCTTTTTACATGACAGGTGCTATACTAAACACCCATGTACACTATTTCCTTTCATTCTCACCCCCTAAATTACATCAGGTGATGCAATTATTATCCGTATTTTACCAGAAAAAAGCTGAAACTGGAAGAAAAGCAGCATGTACTAGATCATATGGGTAGTAGCAGAGGAGCAGGTTACAGCTATATCTGTCAGTACCAAAGTCTGTGTTCTTAACTATTTACCCAACACGGTCTCAAGATTTTAGCTGTAGATGGAAGGAAATACCTGCTATATAATGGATGCTCAATACATACTGGAGGAAAGAACAAGTGAATTAGTTAGCTGATTAGTTAAAAGGTGAAACGTTAGCCATTTTGATATCCAGTCATTTCGTTTAAATTTACCTCTCTCTATAAATAGAGTGGGAAACACAGCCTCTTTAGGTTAAGTTTTTCTGTAAAGGGACATGATTCTCAAGCGTTGCACATCAATTTGAAAACAAACTGATGAAAAAGAACACACAGATGAAATAATGGCTATAAATCTAAAGAAGTTCCATAGCAAATTTGGTCTCCTTACTTCAAAGGTTTGGAAGAGAATCACACCAGATCAAGGACATCAAAATGTTTTGTAAACTCTAAGGAAAACAGAAAACTGGTTATTAGCATGTTTTTATGTTTATTTTATTCATGCAAGGACTTATCATCCAAGAAGCCTAAACTGGGTGCTAAATTTCTCTCTAAGACCTGGAGCGATTACTTGATGAGTATGTTCATAAGACAAAATCAATATAATCTTAAGCAATAAATTTATCTGATGAAGGTAAATATCACAGTAGAGCATTCCAGGATTTTAGCATTCTTAACCAAAGCAATAAATAAACAGACTCCTCCCAAAGTAAAGATGGAAATATAATTATTCAGTCTCTCCATGTTAGATTTGCCCAGAAATTGAAATATTGTTAGCAAACATGGATTTAAATTTTGTGCTCCAATGAATTGGTAGATCTCTTAGTTTATTGTTTTGATTTCTCTGCATTCTACCACAGGGAAATTATGCAAAGTCTTACAGTACATGAAAAGAATACTGATAATTAGGGAATTTGCTGCTTAGCTTGTAGATAATTTTATGAATCTCTTCTCATCTATTGGCACAGTAGCCTGTATATGTTTGTGTTGCTACTATTCTTAAGACCTGTGATCTTATGCCCATGCTAAGTATGAAACTATACAATGCCAAGCCAACTGTTTGCTTAAGCAAATAAAAACCATCTCAGGTGGTTTTCTCTGAGGAGCTCGTTGCTTAAGAGACTTAAGTCATCCTATAGTTCAAGGCTAGAACTCTAGCCCTGCCTGCAGGTCAGAAACCACTGCAAAGCTTCCTTGGATGAACGTCAGTGCCCAGGGAGGCTGTGTTTAAATATCCCTTCAGGTGACTCTGTGGTGCTGCCAGATGGAGATCCTTCCTATGTCCATGACCCACAGGGGCCAGAAGAGGTAAAAATAAATCAATACTTTGTTTTGTCTGCATGGCACTTAATACAACTGCTTTCATTTTGTTGTATTTATTTACTTATTTATTTTTTACAAAACGTTTTGGATCCCCGACTGCTATAATGTCACAGAAGTATAAGCTCACAGACTTTGCTTCCATCTGGAAAGCCTACACTGCTTAGAAGCTGAGAGAATTGTATTTATAATAGACTTAGAGGGTGTCTCTTTCAAATGTCCCATCTGCATTCTCCATGGTAGTCCTCCCCAGTGAGGTTCAAAGTCTTCTCTCTGTTATAAATAATAATCTTTCAACTCTATAAAGGCAGCAAGTCTCTCCATTGAACACCTCTTTTCGCGTGACCATCCAAAAGACTAAAAGGTGATGGACTACAGAGGGAGTATACAGGTTTTTAGTCCTGGGCTTACTACCTATTGCGTCCCCGTGAGCCTCCGTTTTCTCATCTTCAAAATGGAATTTAATGGCACTATTATATTATATGTGTCTCATATGATTATGAGAATTAAATGAGGTAACTCATGGAAAATGTATACACCAAATAAATGGTAGCTATTATGATAATTTTTATAACTAAAGGATGTTTTCCCAGCATTTGAACATTGGACTGTTGTACTAGATATGATCTAATCTACAATTTTCTTACAAAAGTGTGAATATAATCCCACTTATGGTTTGTCCCATGCAGTGTTAAGTGAACAGATTATTTTATTTAGGATTGGGGGGCTCATACTCCCAAAATGCTTTTCTCTAGTCAGATAACACCTGGACTATTGCAATTATTTCTGGACACCCCACTTTTAGAAGGACACTGACAAACGAAAGTGTGGGGTAAAGTGTCCAGGGAAGTGGTGGAAACCAAGACTGGGTCATATCATATAAGAAGTCATTTTAGAAATTGGCATTCTCAACTAGGAAAAGAAAAGCCACAGAGGGGTGAGAGAGATTCAAGATGGTGGAGTAGATAAACACCCTGCCTGCTTCCTTCTGTGAACACATTAAAATTCCAAAAAGTTATAGAACAATCAACCTGGAGAACCAGCTGAAGCCTAACTGAACAGAGTTTTATAACTAAGGACATAAAGAATAAGCCATGTCAAGACTGGTAGGAGGGGCAGAGACACAGAATGGACCCCAAACCTCCCTATGGTGGTTGAGAATCAGGAGGGATCTCTTGGCTGCATAGATTCCGCCCAGAGGAGTGAGGGACCCCAGCCCCACACCAGGCTCCCCAGCCTGGAGTACTGGTGCCGGAAAGAGGAGACACCACAACATCTGGCTGTGGGGATTCTGAGAGTCTGGGTAGGACGTAAGGCTGTGAGAAACCCAGACACCCTCTTAAATAGTCCATGCACAGACTAACTCGCAGGCACTCACCTTGGGCTCTAGCAGAGGGTTGGTGACTCAGAAAACATCAGAGATATATGTGGAGGGGGTGCAGACTGAGGTGTGTGGCTTCAGAGGAAGGACTAGATGATAGTCAACATTTTCCTTGTGTGAGGTCCTTCTCCCATGCAGCCAGCAGGCTGATGCCATCTTTCCAGTGTTAAGCCTGCCTCTGCAGGCCAAATCTGAATCTGATTGGCCCAAGGAGCTACACTGCTCCAAGCTGCTGAATCACTGGGACCCCACCCCACACAACTCCACCAATGCTGGAGGTACTTTCTCCACAAGCAGCCAGTCCTACCTACATTGCACTCTTTCCTGGAAAACTATCAGATTCCAAGGGTCCGAGACATCCAGCAACTGGTCTCAGTACTCTCTACGACTTTTGCTGAATAGCTCCAGTGTCAGCACTGGCAACAAAGCAGAACTACATTAACCTGGTGACCATGACTCTTTCCAATCTAGTGACTCCCTGAGACCCTGCCTTATTCAACTTGTGTACTGCATAAGGCTCTATCAGTAGCTGAACCTTAAGGGAGCTGGCAGGTGGCAGCAGGACTCAGGTAGCCCTGACTTTTTGTGGAGCTACTCTAGGCCCAGTACTGGTGGCAGACATCCTAGGTTTGTAGCGTGGCCTCTCCCACCAGCCTCCAGGTTTAGCACAGGCAGTGAAAAACCATGGATCCCTTTGTACCTCCTACCAGTTAGTTTCTGAACAGTCACAGAGAGTAGGTGACCTGGGCCTGCACCAGAGCCCCTCCCAAGAGTTCCCAAAACCAATATACTTGGAGGTTGGCTTCAGACCACAGTAGAGCACTGCCCAATTAACCCCACAAGTGACACACACAAAGGGTGATCTCAACAGGCACCAGAGCCTGCTGGGGTGACTCCCACTCAGTGGGGTAAGTCCCCAAAACAGCAGCTATAACCTGTGGATGTGGCCAAACCCCACAGGCTATCAGCCTGAGGATCAATCCCATCCACTGACATGCCAGTAGCAATCAAGGCTCAACTATAACAGGAGGGCACACACACCACATACAAGGGACACTCCTGGAGCACCCAGCTCAGGTGACCAGGGAGAACAAGACACATACTACATAAAACCAAGACTGGGAGACATAGTAGATCTACTTAATACATAGAAACAAACACAGAGAGGCAGCCAGAATGAGGAAACAAAGAGATGTGTCCCAAATGAAAGAACAGGAGAACAATCCAGAAACAGAACTAAATGAAATGGAGGTAAGCAACCTACCAGAGACAGACTTCAAAACAATGGTTATAAGGATGCTCAAGGAACTTAGTGAGAATTTTAACAAAGAGATAGCAAGCATAAAAAAATAATAATAATAACATAGAAACCATAAAAACAAACAAACAAAAAAAGTCAGAAGTGAAGAATGCAATAACTAAAATGCATAATGCATGGGAAGGAACCACCAGCAGACTAGATGAAGCAGAGGATTGAATCAAACGATTTAGAAGACAAGGTAGTAGAAAACACCCAATCAGAACAGCAAAAAGAAAAAAAGAATAAAAATAAAAAAAATGAGGAGAGTTTAAGAGACCTCTGGGACAACATCAAGCATAACAATATTTGCATCACAGGGATACCAGAAAGAGAAGAGAGAAAGCAAGGGATTAAGAACCTGTTTGAAGAAATAAGGACTAAAAACGTTCCTAACCTGGCAAAGAAAATAGACACACAAGCCCAGGAAGTGCAAAGTCCCAAACAAGATGAACCCAAATAGGCCCACATCAAGATACATTATAATTAGAATGGCAAAGTTTAAAGACAAAGAGAGAATCTTAAAAGCAGCAAGAAAAAAGCAGTTACTCACTTACAAGGGAGCTCCCATAGGACTATCAGCTGATTTCTCAACAGAAACTTCGAAGGCTACAAGGGATTGGCACAAAATATTCAATGTGATGAAAAGAAAGGCCTTAAAATCAAGATTACTCTGCCCAGCAAAGCTATCATTTAGAATTGAAGGACAGATAAGGAGCTTCCCAGACAAGAAAAAGCTAAAGGAATTCATTACCACCAAATCAGTATTACAAGATATATTAGAGGGACTTCTTTAAGATGGTATTAAAAAAAAAAAGAAAGAAATCAAAATTATGACTAATACAATGACAATAGCTACATGTCTATCAACAATTACTTTCAATGTAAGTGGATTACATGTTCCAATCAAAACATCGGGTGACTGAATGGATAAGAAAATAAAACCCTTATGTGTGCTGTCTACAAGAGACTAACTTCAGATTGAAAGACAAGCTAGACATGGTGGGTGTTGTGCTGAGTGGAGTATGTCACACAGCAAAAGACTTATACAATGTGATTTTGCCAATATGTGGAATCTAAAGAACAAAATTAACAAACAAAACAGAAACAAACTCATAGATACAGCGAACATTTTGATGGTTGCCAGATGGGAGGAGGGTTGAGGGTGTGGTGAAAAAAGGGAAAGGGATTAAGAAGTAAAAATTGGTTGTTACAAAGTAGTTATGGCATGTAAGGTACAGCATAACAAATGTAGTCAATAATATTGTAATAAATTTGTATGGTGTCAGATGGGTACTAGGTTTGTTGGGGTGCTAAGTGGGAGGGTTTGGGGCAGGGTGAATAAGGTGTAGGCATTAAGAAGTACAAATTTGTAGTTATAAAATATTATGGGGATGTGAAGGGAATAGGGAATATAGTCAATAATATGGTAGTAACTATGTATAGTGCTAGGTGGATACTAGTGCTAGGAGGATAGTAAACTAGTCAAGGGGACAGCTTCTTAAATTATATAAATGTCTAACCACTGTGCTGTACACCTGAAATTAATATAAAATAATATTGAATGTCAACTGTAATTGAAAATTTTTTAAAGGGGGAAAAGGTGAAGGGGAGTAAAAGATGGAAATTTCTAGGTATAAAACAAGTAAGTTATGGGGATGTAATGTACAGCATAGAGAATATAATCAATAATATATAGTGATCGCTTCTTTAGGCATATAAATGTTGAATAACTATTGTGTACCCCTGAATCTAATATAATGTGGTATATTGGCTATATTTTAATAAAAATCTTTTGAAAAGAAAAGAAAAGCCATGGGGAAAGTCTGACAGTTTTCTTCAAGTATCTAAGCAACTGTTTCAAAGAGGTGGAACAAGACTTACTGAGATGGCTCCACGTTGTAGAACTCGGACGAGGCCCTGGGATGAGCTCTAAGTTCTCCCCAGCGTGATAATCTAAGGTGACGTGGATCCTGTTTTCCCCTGAACTGAGCACTCTGCTTCCATTCAAACTAACAAGGATTGTGTGTTAAATTGTCAGCAGTCACATTACAGTGCTGTCCATTCTGAATATTCCAATGGGGCTGGGGTTTGCTGGGAATGAATAGCCTGCAGATTAGAAAGAAACCAGTGCAATTGACATGAGAGAAACAGCCCCAAAGACATAGATAAGTGTCAGCTGATTTAAGGGGGTCCACAAACCCCATTTACAGGTGTCAGGCTCTCCACCGTCTGTTTGGAGCTCTTACCCTGAATATCATGATACTGGTAAGGTGGGGAGTAAGTGTACACACCAACAGCCCTGGCTGCTCAACAAACCCCTGGCCCACAGAACTGAAAGCCAGGCCAGAGCAAAGCAGGGACTTTCCTTCATCTGGAAAGCAGACCATTGTTTAGCGGGACACAAATTCCTGAAACTCGTCAAAGAAGAAGAAAGCAATTTTTTATTCAGCTTGAGTTTCGTGATACAAATCATAAGGTGGTAGATTGGGAACCCTGAAATCTCTAAGTTTATTATATAAAAATATGACAACTTTGTTTTGTTTAATAATAATGCCACTGCATTAAAATACATCTTTTCTAGAAAAAAATCAAAGTCTAACTTTTTTTAATGCATACTACAAAAATAAAGGAGTTAGCCAATCTAGATGGTATACAGACTCTTCCTGCAAATAAATTTCATACCTCTGTGACTCTCTGTTATTTTATTCCCCCAACATAAACTATTTGTGGGTGCTATGGTTAGAACGGGTTCCCCAAAAATTCATATGGAATTAGGAGATGGTGCTTTTGGGAGGTGATTAGGTCATAAGGGCAGAGCCCTCGTGAACAAACTGACTTATAAAACAGGCTCCAGAGAGCTCTCTGGCTCTTTCTGCCGTCTGAGAAGAGTACAACAAGAAGTGTGAGACCAGGAAAAAGGGCTCACCGACCATGATGCCGCCCTGGTCTTGGACTTCCAGCCTCCAGAATGGTGAGAAATTGATTTCTGTTGTTTAGAAGGCACTCAGCCTTTGTTGTGGCAGCCAGGACGGACTAAGCCAATGGGAGAGTCATTTAAGGAAGAAGACAGTGGGGCACAAAGGTCTTATAGCCCTTGATCCAGATCATGCCATAGAAATGGCAGAGGGGGCAGCAACACTCAAACCTGTCTCTCCTCCTGGTCTGTTACAGACTGAAGCAGCCAGAGGCCTTGCAGCAGGCTGTTGGGCAATAGTTGTCCAAGTGCCAATCAAACCTTGGCTAACCCAAGGCAGTAGAATAACCTGCAGGGGGGGTCATGTTAAGAGCTAAGGTTAGACAGGGTGGAGCCATGCCATAAATGCCAAAATTTAAGTGTAAGCTGGGAAAGAGGCTTTTTGGAAAATCACAACTGTTCCAGGTACTGAGAGAAGAGCTCGTACCAAGCAGAGGCTTGGCATTGGCAAAGCTAAAGTGAGCTTCCAAGTCTTAGTTCTGAAATCTTGTGGGCAACCTGGGAGGTCCTCAGCATGCTCACAAACGAGGCCTCCACGTGGAGAGCGGCAGCAGCATTTGGCACAACTCGGGACATGATTGACAAGACGGAAGGTGTCTTCTGGATGTGCAGAGTGGCAGTCCCGTGAGCGCTCGGTGTCTTAGCAGAGATGTGGGGTCATGAATAAGCCCAGCTCACTGCCCATGTCTAAATCTTGACGTGGCCTGGTTGCTTTCTCTATTTAATGTTCAATATACCGCAGCACTTGTGATGTGTAAAATATTTTCTGTCTTTGTGGGGGAAAAAAGACCCTGTTTATAAACCACTGGCAGATACGAATAATGGAAATAAAAAGAAAGTGCAAAGAAGTTTTGGATAAATTCACGGGTGAAGTATCAAATTGTGTCGTTGCTTGGAGCCATCAAATACCCTATAAGGAATCAAGAGGAAGTAATTTCTGAAACTGTTCAGTGAGTGTTCCAGCAAGAATTTATTTTAATTGCTTTTATAAATTGCTTTAATCCTATATTTACGAAATCATTAGGGACTTGAAAGGGTCACTTAAATTTTTCACTTATGCTTAACTAAATTTTATGGAGAAAATTACATGTTTTAATAGTATTCATAGAATTGGGGACTCACAAAGGTCTCAAGATGTGTCCTTCTAAAACAGCAAAGGTCTGTCACTCAATATCACTTAATTCTCACAATAGCCCTGGGAGATAAGGATAATTATCCTCTTTTTACAGATGAAACAACTGACCCTCAGAGAATTTGAATTATTTGCCAGGTAAGCAGATTGCAGGAAGGACTCTGCCTTATTCATCTTTCCATCTCAAGTGTCTGGCACATGGCAGACACCAGGCACGTTACTTCAAGAGTTCTGAAAGGGTGGTTCCCAGACCGACCAGCAGCTGCAGCGTCACCGTCACCAGGGAGACACAAGTGCCCAGGCCCCACCCCATACCTTCTGACCCAGACTCTCTGAGTACAAAGCCTAGCTAGCAGCCTGTGTTTTAACAAGCCCTCCAGGCAATCCTGATGCACTTAACATGCTGGAGAAGCCTTGCGTTAAATGAACGGTGAACCAGGCTGAGCCGCTGGGAAGGGGTGGATCCAGGCCCCTCAGAGCCCTGAGGCCGAAGTCATGGGAAGAGAGTGGTGAGAGACTCAAGTACAAGGTTTCAGAGTGAGGGAAGTAACATCCTGGCTATGGACTGACCTTCGATGGAGTCTCCCTTGTCCTAATTTTTTTTTAATAAGTGTTCCATTAAATGTTTTTTCTTATATTATAGTATCCTCTGAGTAACATAGAAGCTAGGACGTCTCCAGCAAAGCAGGATGCTTCTACTACACTATTCTATATAGCACAGGCCTGCAAGAGAGGTTTATGTTTGTAGTGGATAATATGGATCCCAACTTCTCCGACAATAGTTGCTATCCCTTGTCCTAATTCTTAAAGGAGCTGCGTGCCTTCAAACCACCATCTGCAGGATTTGTTCACAGCTGCAGCGCCCACACCTTGCATCTCCGCCAGTATTGTGCAAGGAATCCGGCTCCCTTCCCTGCAATGAATACAGTTAGTCAACTCTCCATTTTTCTTTCTTCCTCCAAAATCCCCCACAGTGAGGGCCACCTGAGGAAAGAAAATTTCATCTCTGCACAAAACCCGATTTATCTGCCTTCTTTTCACAATACAATGAAAGCCCAAATGACTTTTCCACATTTGGTAGCACTTAGAAGCTTTTCATCAGTGCAAGAATGAAGGGGAAAAGTATTTTCCTCATTTCTGTTTACCGCAGCAATACAGCTGAAAGAAAACAATTTAAATCCATAAACTACTGAGATGTTTTTGACTTAATACGAGCACCAAAGTTTCAGTCATTTATCTAGAATCACAGCCTGTCTGAGATAAAACGGACCCAAGAGATCACCTAGTCAGTGCAAGATTTGTGGTGGTACTCAGATAGTTTCTCTTAAAGAGTTATGTATGTACTTTAATATGTATCAGTAAAATACATATAACGTTTGTATCAAACCCTGATTTCATGGATGATATTGCTTAGGATGAAACTGAAGTAATTTGTAAGTAAAAAACAAAAGTAAGATGATTTCCAAAAAAAGGAAGTAAATAAGCAATAGACCAGGTGTCATGCAGATATGGCAAAAATCATGAAAGTTATGGTGATTAGCTAATTACCCCTAATAGGGTCTGGTCAGGAAAGAGAATTCACCCCACATAGATGGTTCAAATGCAGAAACTTCAATGAAGAAAATTCTTAGGGACTTGTAGGCAGGTTTAAAGGAGCCAAAGTGGGTGCCAAGACCCCAGAGACCCTCTGGAGGAGGAAGTCATCACTACCCCAAGGCTGAAGGGGAAACAGAAGGAAATACTGGTGGCCTGGAGAGAAGGAGCAGGGGAAAAAATAACTCAATGGCTGCTCCTTCCCTCCAATCTCCTGCCTCTATTTCCCATTGGCCAAGCCTAACCAGAAGCCAGAAGGCAAAGGAGCCTGGTGACCCCAGAGGTAGAAGCCAGCCTCCAGGAGGACAGATGGCACATAGGATGAGTAGGGTGGCAGGAAAGGCAATGCTAGTGACAGAGTGTATATTTCACTTGCTCCTTTGCACAGAACTATCCAACCAACAGGAAAGTCAGTCCAGTGGGGATTCAGGCAGATTCACGGGGCTGTTCAGAAACACTACGAGAAAGATGTGTAGGTCTCAGAAAAGTGGCTTAAGCTCTGTGCACCTCAGTTTCTTTATCTGAAAAGTGGGAAGATTATTTCTACTTTGTAGGTTTGTTGTGAAGATTACAAATTACATGTAACAGAAGCTCAATAAAAAGTAACAACTATGAAGCCAAGGGAAAGAAGCCAAGCACGAAAGGTCACATGGTGTCTAATTTTATGGATGTGAATATCCAGAATAGATAAATCTTATAAAGACAGAAAGCAGATTGATGGTTGACACAGGCCAGGGAGAGGAAGGAATGGGGAGTGACTGCTTAATGGGTCAGATTTCTTTTGGGGACACTAGGGGGAAGGTAATAAAAATGCTTTGGAACGAGATAGATGTGGTATTTGCACAGCTTTGTGAATGTACTAAATGCTATTGAATTGTCCACTTTAAAATGGTTATATTTGCTAAGGATTCTGTCACAAATACTACAAACTGAGTGGCTTAAACACCAGAAGTGGCAAAAACACCTCGTAGCTCTGGAAGCTGAAGTCTGAGATCAAAGTGCCTGATAAGGTGAGGTCCCGGCCTCTCTCCTTGCCTTGTAGATGGCTGTCTTCTTTGAGTCTGTGTCCAAATTTCCCCCTCTTATAGGGATCCCAGTCATATTGGATTAGAGGGCCCACCCTACGACAGTAGGATCTCATCTGAACCAATCACATCTACAAGGACTCTATTTCCAAAAGAGGTCCTATTCAGACATATCAGTGGACTTTAACGTAGGAATTTGGTGGGGGGCAGGGTTGCAATTCAACTCATAACAATGGTTAATTTTATGTTGTATGAATTTCACCTCAGTAAACACTGAGAGGGAGTAACAACTAATTATTACGATCATCATTATGAAAGTCTGGTCAGTGGCTCATTACATCAGGGGCAGGCAAAGCATAAAAACACCTGTCAGGAATGAATTCTTCATGGGCCCTGATTTAGCCTCTTCTGGACACTACTACTTTAATTGTCATAGATAATGCCCATTCATTCCAAGTACCTTCAAAAGCACCTGGAGATACAGATTATGAAGAGTTCTTGGGACATTAAGTAGGTCATTGACATGTTTGTTGCAGACACTGAGCTCTTCGCCTGGAGTGAGAACTCTATGCAGCATAGCGTGTTCTAGCAAGCATAAGCATGACACAGCAACCTATGCAGTGAGCGTAAACTTCTTACTAAAGACATCGTGATAAGCCCTACCTGATTGGCTGGCAGTTCCCTGCTCCGGTCCACACCTGCCTACTCTCCACCTTGTGCCAGCCCAGCGCTGTGGTGCTCACTCCCTCCTCGGGGTCTCATAACACTCCTGCGTTTTCACTCCGTGCTGCGACCACTGTTCACGTGTGGGCTTTTGCACGGTCTGCAGCCGGATGTGTGCTGCTGTAAGCACAGGCCTTTGGTTCCCTCCAATGTGCTTTATCAAATAGGAGCTACCTGTTTCCTTTGTGAACACTGGACATGGCGTCTGGATGGCCTGGGTTCCCCATTCTAAACCTGGAGCTCTGCCCTAAGTCAGCAGGGTGCCTGCCAGCTCCACTGTGCCCCCTACAAGATCACAGATCTCCATGGTGCCCACGCTCCATGTGCTCTGGGTGTGCCAAACACATCCCTGAGGGTGGCGTTTGTAGAGATGTGTGTCCACCATCATGTACTCGACATAGCAGATGGCAATATGAACCCCAAAGTGTAAGTTTACCAGGAGAACAAGCAGACTGCTCCGAAAACCAGAGAGAAACGGGAGTCCGAGATTCAGCGAGGATGGCAGGGCGGGAAGGGGCAGGACAGGAATGAAAGGAAATCAGCAGTGGTCCAAGGAGCTCGTTAGGAGGCTCTTACTCGGGGCTGGCCTCCAGCACATGACGGACAGTCTCCGTCTCAGAACACGGTAGCCACCAGACAGGCGGTCTTGGCCGCTCGCGGCTCTTCAGGCAGGATCAGGTTCTCATTGGGCTTGGTAGGCCTTGGTTGTCAGCCAAGGTCAGGACTGAGGTGAGAGCGCCAGTCCAGCGTTCCCGCATGCGCCACAGGTGGCCCTACCTCTCAGAATATATCCCAGAGACCTTGAACACCTGTCTTCCAGCCTCTCTTCCCTACTGCGCTTGCTCTTACCTCATCTTTTTTATCCCACTTTCTACTTTTCCACATTTATTAGTTGCCTATTGCTGTTTAACAAACCACCAAAGTTTAGTGGCTGAAAACCACAATCATTTTTTGTTCACAATTCTGCAATTCGGGCTGATCTCAGCTGGGACGTCTTTGTGCTGGCCTCACGGGGGCTCTGATGCAGCTCCCGTCATGCAAGAGCTCAGCTAAAGCGAGATGGCCCCAGACGAATGCACTAACACACCTGGTGGTTCCTGGGGACTGTGGGGGAGGGAGGCTCAGTTCATTGCCACGTGGCTTCTCCATCAAGGTAGCTCAAGTTTCTTACATGACAGCAGCAACATTCCAAGAGAGCCAGCCTCATGTTTGCGGGAGCCCCATCAGCCAAAGAAGTCACATGGCCAAATCCACAGTCAACATGGGGGAGGGGTGCGCAATACACAAGACATAGATACAGGGAATTGTTATTCACTGGGGACCCTGGATGTTACAATTTACTTCACTATTTCCAAATCCAGTAGGGTCAGAAGAAAATATTAGGGGAGAGAAAATGAAAATTGAAGTTATCACACACTTTTTTTTTTTTCTTTATCACTTTTTTTAAAGTATAGTTGATATACAATCTTATATTGGTTACACTAGATTCAGGTGTACAATATAGTGATTTGACATGTTTATGCCTTATAATACGACCATCCCACTAATCCAAGTAATCATCTGTCATCACGTAAACTTATTGTAATATTATTAACTATATTCCCCTCCCCCTTTTCTGCCATACCCCACACCCTCCCTTCTGGTAACCATCCCTTTGGTCTGTTTCTATGAGTCCATTTCTGTTTTGTTTTTTGTTGTTGTTGTTGTCCTTGTTGTTATTGTTGATTTTAGATTCCACATATAAGTGAAACCATGCAGTGTTTGTCTTTCTCTGCCTAAGTTATTTCACTTACTGTAATACCCTCTAGATCCATCCATGTTGTCGCAAATGGTAAGATTTCATTCTTTTTTATTGCTGTGTAATATTCCACTGTGTGGTGTGTGTGTGTGTGTGTGTATGTGTATGTATATATAACATGTGATATATATGTGTATATATGCATATATATATATATTATATATACATAAAAGGATGCTAAAAATGTGTACACAT
Source organism: Rhinolophus sinicus (assembly GCF_036562045.2). Taxonomy (NCBI): domain Eukaryota; kingdom Metazoa; phylum Chordata; class Mammalia; order Chiroptera; family Rhinolophidae; genus Rhinolophus; species Rhinolophus sinicus. The sequence continues at coordinate 104,915,701 of NC_133753.1, forward strand.
TTTAAGAAAGGAAAAACTATTAAAATTACACTGATGGTAACCACTTTGAGCACCTCTTGTAATTGCAGAAATCAAACATGACTTGTATTCATCTTTTGTTATTGGTATATATTGAGTATTATAATTTTAATACAGTTTTTTTCCTTTCTTAAAATGTGTATATATTTTTTGGCACCCTCTGTATATATAACACCTCTTTATTCGTTCTTTATCCGTTCATCTATAAATGGACACCTACTATGTGCCAGAGATTGTGCTAACAGCTAGATAAACCCAAGTAAATAAAACAGTCTACAAAATGCATTGTCTAGTGTGGACACATAAGAAAATAACTCATAGCACATGTGATAAGACAATGATTAACCAGGTTAACTGTTAGTTGGCATTAAAGAAGAAGTAATGGACTCTGTTGGGATCACGCTCATGGTTAAGCCCTTCAAGGACCCTCCATTAGACTTAGAATAAAATCCAAAGACTTTCTATGAGCCTAGGAGACCCCAAAGACACTGCCCCTGCTCAATTCCCCGCTCACCTCTCCTGCCTATCCCCCCAGGATCACCACTTTGCAGCCACACTGGCCTGCTCACAGGTCTTCAAACACCGAAAGTTCTTTCTAGGCTATGACTTTGGCTGAACCATTGCTTCCTCCCAAAATGCAATCCTCTGCCATCAAACACCCAACTCCAGTGTATCAATAGAGGTCCATTCATGGAAAGCAGAACCCACACCCAATGCTTCATTGGAGGGACATCAATTATGAAAATTAGTTACAAATGTGTTAGAAGTGCAAACAGGGACAGTGAGGCAGTCCAGAGGTTAGCAAAGTGCAGAAAGGTGATACCACACCCAGAGATGGAGAGACCAAGGGAGGAGGTGGTATTAATGGAGCCCAAGGGCAGGGTCCCCAAGCAGGACTGGAACTACAGAGGAGGGGGCTGTAGAGAAGATACTTGAACTATGGAGAGACACAGTCATGCAGAAATGCCTCCTAAAGCTGAGAGAAAATGGGGGGGAGCCAGCTCAAAGTTCTCTTCTCACACCTTCCAAACGCCTACCAGTGCCTCCCATTTGCCAAATCTAGCCAGAAGCTTGTTTGAAAGGGAGATGGAAAATGTAATTTGCAAGGCCCAGCCCCTTACTATACAGAGCAGAGCTGGGGAAGGGTGGGAAATAAATGTGAAAGCAAACAGGCAAATAACTTCATGTTGTTGACTCCTGCTCATCCTTCAGGCCCTGCCTTAGAGTCACCTCCACAGGGAGGTCTCCCTTTGAAACTATAGGTGAGTCGTCCCTGACCTCCACCACAAGATGGCTGGATAATTTCCCGCGTGGCATGTAACAGTTATGAATTTATTTGCTGAAACAACAGTAAGATAGTACTACACACCTATTAGAATGCCTCAAATCTGGAACAGTGACAATACCAAGTGCTGCCCGGATATGGAGGAGTGGGAAGTGTCATTCATAGCTGGTGGGAACGCAGAATGGTGCAGCCACTTTGAAAGACAATTTGGTGGTTTCTTACAAAACTAAACATAGGATCCAGCAAGCCTGCTGCAAATCAGCCAAATTCTGATTTCTTCTTTGTTTATTCTAGGGAAGGCTGTGTGCAGCTTAGAGCTCATGTTTCCGTACATCTGACAACAGTTGAGGGATGACCATTTTGCCTCCAGCTCCACTCCCAACCTAGATTTGAAAGAAATCTTATGTACTCCAGGCCTAGCCATTTGTCATTTGGTGTTTGAAGTCCGTCTCCTGGCTGGTTCTAGCACAGGAGACTGAGCTGCTGCTTCGGGAGGTGTCATCAGGACTTCACGTCCCTTGGTCGCTCTTGGTAGTAGATCCTGATTATGACTTGAAGAGCTGAGATGAGTGACAGCTGTTTATATTGTTATTATAATGTGAACATTTTGTGCATGATCCGAAAAAAATAATCAAATGCTAACTTCAGATGAACAAGAAAAATATAATTCTCAAAAAGTTAAACAGAGTTACCATATTTCTCAGCAATTTCACTCCTAGGTATATGCCCAAGAAAATTGCCAACTTGTGCACACACAAAGCTTTGTACATGAATGTTCATAGTAGCATGATTCATAACAGCCAAAAGATGGAAACAACCCGAATGTTTATCAAATGATGAATGGATTTTTTTAAAATGTGGCTTATCTATCTATACAATGGGATATTATTTGCTTATAAAAAAGAAAAAGTACCGACACATGCCACAGCATGGATGAACCTTGAAAACGTTATGCTGAGTGAAAGGAACCAGACAAAACAGGCACATATTGTATGATTCCATTTATATGAAATGTCCAGAATAAGAAAATCCATAAAGACAGAAAGTAGATTAGTGGTTGCGTGGGCTAGGAAATAGGGGATAGAGAGTGACTGCTAATGGGTATAGAGTTTCCTTTTTGTGGTGATAAAAATGTTCTGGTATAAAATAGTGGTGATGATGAAACAATTTTGTGAATAAAATGAAAAAACACTGAATCGCATATGTGAAAATGGTGAATTTTATGGTATGTGAATTATATTTCAATTTTAAAAATCTTTAAGAAACAAGAGGCATATATATCATCTCTGGATTAATACATTGAACCCATTTTCATAACCATAACATGATTTTAAATAGCCTCAAAGAAAATAGTAGATGGTAACCTATTGGGTCACTGATACAATCACTTAGTATTCTGAGTCCGGGAACCCTGAGAACATATCATCATTTCTTCATCTAATAATCAGGGCAATTTCAAGAACATCACACATTTAAACTCAACGAAACCTCTAAACAACCCACTGTAGTTGGTACTAGTATTATTATCTCTATTTTTTTTGGAGGGGGGGGGTCGAGGGTGGAATGAGGAAACAAAGGCCCAAGGAGGTTATGTGTCCCAAATCAGAGCTACGGTATCTCAGAGCAGAACTGAACAAAGGAAGTTTGGCTCCAAAATCTCTCTACTTATCCATCACACTGGGCTGTCTTTTAATGCAACAAATGCTGTTAATAGTGCTATTCTACTAATGTTTTAAATCTGAATATTGCTTCACAGTTTACACGGTATTTTAACATAATAAAAAAAGGAATATTTCATTGAATTTAGGGTTGAAATAGCATCCTGAGCTCAATTCAGATTCAACAAACTTTATGCACTAGCTGATTTTAATGTTTTCCCCACCTGTAATTTCACAAATGCTGCCTAAGACAAGGAGTGTACTCACTGCTTGAATAAAAGCAATAGCATGCCTTACTTCACCCCTCCTTTACAGTTTTCAGAACTTTTCCTCATTTATTTTCATTTTTGATCTTTACAAAACTCCTTGAAGTAGGAAAAATGAAAACAATTATTCCTGTATTTCAGATGATAACATTGAGGCTCCAAAAAGTAAAGACAGAACCTGAACTAAGGTCTCCTGGCTCTAACCTTCTAGACAACATGCTGTCGCCCAGCTGAATCACTGGGAGATGATACATTTACAGTAATTTGACCACTTTGGCAAACGCTGTTTTGTCATCTCTGTTGTAAAGGGCAGCATACCGCTTTCCCTCCATGTAACTAGAACCAATTCCTAACAAAAGCATGCTCCAATAGGACTGTTTCTATGCTAACCATTATTATCCCCAACGTTGAATCGAAACATTCAGACAACTGGTTTTATGTACAACACACATGGACGTGGGAAATGAGCCCCGATTCTCCTCGGTGCCAACACTCTTCATTTAATTGGGGGTTGGTGTGGCCATGGGGGGCTCGATATCTGGACCTCGTCCCTCTATCCATCCAACACACTGAAGGCAGGGGAGCTGTTCTCCTCATTTAGAATTGCGGAAGGAAGGAGATTCCAGGTCTCTTGTAGGCCTCCCATACCGAAGATCACATTTCCCTTTATGTATTCACAGCCAGGAAATCCCTCATCAAATCCAAGTAAGTCCCTCTTTCTCTTCCCAAAGCCCTCATCTTGTTCTGTTTTCCAGGAGGAGAGGAAACAGCTGCCTGCTCCTGTAAAGCATCAGCCCCTGATCTCTGCCCACCTCAGTGAGCTGTGGGATTCCAAGTACCTTAGTGTCTGACACCTGAGTGTTAATTACCTTACGAGCTGCCACATCCAGGCTGATGGGTGCAAAGCCCAGCTGGCCCAAGCTAAGCATTACAGGAAGAGAAGTCAGAAAGCACGTTATGGCCTCCCCAATGGGTCCTAACATCACAGTGCAGATTTTCACACATTGCTGGTTATTAGTCCTCATCAGTGCTCTGCCCCTTGGCAGCCCCCAGTTACCCCACCCAGACATCCGCATATGCAAAGACACACTCACACCCACAAACAGAAACCCTTGAGCTTTGCCCTTTCACCGACTTTCTCAGCTTTGGCTCACCCCATCTGGCCCCACCCCTGATCCCTTTGTATCTCCTTGGGTGTTGGAACGTTTCCTCCTCCCTTAGTCCAAAACTCTTCTCTAAGTGCATGTCTTATCTATTCCCTTGTCCATAGCCAGGGATTCTCAGGACAGCTTTGCACAATAAATGCTTACTTCCTCATACATCCCGCGGAATGTTTCCATGGTGTAGAATGACTGGGAGAAGCAGAGTCCACATCACTCGTTACTGACAGGAAGACCTAGGGAGTGATAAATGCAGAAGAAGCGCTCTATCTGTGTTTGATATACCCTGACCAAGGATGCACTGGTCCTCTTTTCACAAAATCTGCTGTAGCTGGAACTAGATCATGAATAAGATCATAATAATATAAATACATTATAACAAATATATGATGTTTATATAATAAATATAATAATCTAGAAAATTAGATCACATCAAATACTAGACCATGAAAAACAGTCCAATTCACCAGAGATAGCTCTGGACCCCAGCTTCTATTACTGTCTGGGGGACTAGGGTCCCTTGAGAACTTGAATCCACATAACTCTGGTCTTCATGACCCTCTTGGGTCCTTGTCCTTGGTGGACCTCACCAAATCTCCACTCCACTCCTTCTGTAAATGAAACATTATCAGGAGTACTTGGATCCCAGGCTCCAGGCCCTTGTCATCTGGTTCCCCCGCCCCCACTCCCAGTGAGGGGTCTAGATTAGGGTCTGGCAAATGAGACTTCTAATAAGGCTTTGACCATCCCACAGAATATAGGAGTCATAACCTTATAATTACATACGCAATAGCCCTTAATGGGGCGAAAACTCCCCAGGGAGCCACCAAAACCTTTATATATCACCAACTTGGGTAATTACGTACTGTTTTGCAATTAAATTCACTCAGGAAAATGGAATCATTACTGTGAGGAGTAGCTAACCAGCAAAGGGTGAAAGTGTGCTTTCAGCCATATGGCAGACAATTCCCAATGATGTCAACAGAAAATTGCACATGAGTAGCTGTGAGGCGAGACATCCCTGGGAGAGAGAGGCTCTTAAGTTTTATGATCATAAAGGGGAGTGGTGAAGTTTCGGATCTAAGCCTGGCTCTGTGAAGCCATCATTTTCATGCAAACAGACAGACTTTCTAGGTCAAGTGGACCAACATCACACAGTTCATTATGGCTTATGCTTCCATCCTGCCCGATTTTTAGGGGGATAGAAGAATCTTTGGCAAAAAGAGTCTTTGGCAAAATCTTCATTTTCTAATTTCTCTTTTCACATTGAGATTCTGCTCATAGCAAAGAGACACTCAAGAATAGTATCTGGTTTAAGTTAGTGAATACAGATAGTCAATAAGCCACAAATCATGCAGAAGGAATGCGCAAGTTCTAAAATACAAACTCTACTATGATAGGGTCTGGGTTAGAGGTCATTGATAAGATGGAGAAGTAACACACTGAAAGCAGTAGACGCGGAGCACAGGTTCTCCTCGGTGTTGTTGCTCAGAAAGGAGGCAAAAGGAAGCCTCAGAGTGAGTCGTGTCATCAGCCTCTTTGCAGACAGCCCCTCAGGTATGAGGCTGTCAAACTGGCATCGGGCCTCTGGCCAGTGCCAAACAGCCGTGGGGCATATGCTAGCCTGGATCAGACCCGTACAGCATGTTGTTAAGATATGCAGTACCCAAAATAAGTAACAGTTGTCATTCCTATCAAAACACTCCCAATTTTCACTCATTTGCATGAACTAAAACACGGACCTTACAGGCTGGCTTTATAAAGGTTGGGCGTGGGTGATCGATTCAGGGAGGAAAGACACTGTATCTTGCTCTTGCATTACTCCTGTAGCCTCTTAGTCTGTGATTGCCTCCTCAATTGCATAAGAAAACAGGATGTCATTGAGAAAACAAACGGAAGAGAACAGAGTGAATTGGGGAAATGTGGGAGGTTCAGGAGGCTCCTTCACCTGGTTCACCACAGCGTTGTTTGCTGTGAGGAGAGTGAGCCACACAGGGGTTAGGACTGTAAACAGAATAATCCCAACAATAATCAAACTAGCAGCTAACACATAATGCGTCTCCCTGCATGCTGGGCACTGAGCCGAGTGCCCTCCACGCGTCGTCATGCCACATCCTCTCAAGTACCCCAGGTGGACTTCACCCTGCCAATTTCCCTGTAGGGTCAGTGCTACTATTATTCCCATTTTCCAGGAGCAGAAAGTGAGGTTAAATAACATAGGAAAGGAGCCATAAAGTGAGAGGATCAGTGAGGAAGGGATGGGGTTTGGCAGAAAGACTAAGAAATGGTCACTGAGTGGGGAGTCTGGCCAAAACTTACAGGAGAGGGGATAAGACCACAAGGTTGACTGAGCAGATGCGCATAGGCAGGTAAGCTGGACCCCACAGGAAGGCGCGGTCCAGGGTCTGTACTATCAGCAGGTAGGTCCAGTGGTCCATGTTAGCAAACCCTAATCGTAAGCACAGAAAAGCATTGCTTGAGTGATGACTCTTTCATAGTTGCTGCCACATGAGATTCTTATAACAACTCAGACAGAGGCTCAGAAAGCACTTTGCCTAAGCTTACAACCCAGGGAATCAGTGGGGCCATTCACTCAAGGCACCGTTCTCGCTCGGGCTGCATCTGGTAAACTCAGCGGCCTCCCAGAGCTCAGAGCTACTTACCCACTGCCTGGTTCATATGTACTTGGAAAGTTCACGTGTCCACCATTTGGGGTATAAACCAGAGTCCCAGAGCCTGAGTGCGCCTCACCGGATAATCTTTACTCTTGAGAGGAAAGATCATATCTACAAGGGATGGATTATCCATTCCACTAAGTAACCTGTGGTGGGAGAAGCAAGGACACCCAGGCTTAACGGACAAGAGAGGGCTCAAACCATGAAAATGAAGGAGGGAGCCAGGAGGCATGCCAGGTTGGTGCCCGGGTCACAGAATAAGACGGGTCATAAATCAGGAGACCGGCATGAAGCAAAAGGCCTGGGCTCCAGGTGGCCCAGGGACTCCATGAAGAGCCTCAGCTGAACTTTGGCTGGCGCTGTGCCGTGAACACCTTGCTAGCAAGAAACTGCCTTTTGATGCAAAGGAGGGAGCCCTGTACCATTCCAGAAACGCCCTCCCTGGGTGCTCCAGATGCTGGGGTTGTAGACAACAGATTTGAGCCTCTCTTGAATCCTTACCCCTTTGGATGGCCAAGATCCCACTCAGTGTCTTTTCTTCTCCAATACTACCACTCCCACTTAGTCCAATGTGATATTATGCCCAAGGCCCTATTCCAATGCTCCTTTTTAATTCACTCCCAGACCCTTTGCTGGTGCTCAGACTCTCTGAGGCAGGTCCAGAGGTCTGGAGCTTTGTATATTAACAGCTACCTCTCAGCAATGTGTCCCCAAGCCCTCAGAGGCTTCCAGCCTCTGCCTCACCTGACCTACAGGTAGATACTCTTGTTCAACTGGGTTAATTAACAGTTCACTTTCTAGCCTCTTTGCCAGTTTAAAAGTAATCTTCATTCAGTCCCTTTTCACTTCCCAGCTTCCATTCTGTTTTGGGCAAAACGAGAGATTAAGGGCTAACAACGTTTTAGTGCCACTAAGAATGAGAAAACCCTTTGGTTAATTTTTCTAAACCTAAGAATGTCACATTACTCTCATATAAGGGAACAGAAAGGTTTTCCACCGTAGCAGCTGGAAAGGTGATAACTAAATGGGAAAACTGTGTCAACAGCAACTGCTCTGCAGCTTCATGCTCGTCCTCGGTGCCTTTGAAGCAGACCCTCCTGAAAGCATTTGTTTCCTTACAAGAACAGAATGTTTGAAAACCAAAATTAAACAAGGATTTTGACCGTATGGTTAAACAAAGTTTGTGATAATAGAGTACAAAGCTGGGTTTAAAATAAGGAGAGAGTGACTGCGGCTACCATAAACATTGCTGGGGAATTAGAAATTTCCATTAATGAAATGGTTTCAGTTTTCAAGAGTGGACACGTGTAATAAATGGATGATTAATTTTGAAGTAATTTGCCTCTTTTTTAAACGTACTTACCACTGAAACCATACTTCACCTTATTTAATCATGTGTTGGTGCTTCAAAAGGCACTTCAGAATCTAAGCGTGGCTCAAGGTCTTCTCTTTGAATTAGAATTCTAATTCCACCATAGGCTTGTCTCACTACCTCTGCCCTTGCCTCCCTGTAGTCTTTATTTTTAATTAAAATATATTTAATATGCAGTATTATATTGGTTTCAGGTGTACAGCATAGTTACTCAACATTACCTAACAAAGTGATCACCACCATGTCTTGTTTCAACCCAGCAACCTGAGTAATCCTTTTAAAATGAGACAACTCACATCTCTCTGGGCTCAAAATCTTCCAAAGCTCTGTCTCTGTTAGTCCAAGCAAAATCCAAAGTCCTGATGAGGACTTCAAAGACAACACAGTCTAACCCTACCTTCTCACCTCAGATCCAGCCTTATTCCGTAGTTGTCATCACTATACCCATTTTATGGATGAGTACACTGAGGCTCAAAGCAATAATGACTCCAGTCCCACAAATGGCAAGTAATAGAAGTGATAGAACTGGGATGTGAGCCTAGGTTTCATTGATTCCAAAGCTTATGCGCTTGATTATGTTATATTAAACAAACACTAAACAAAGATTCTCTCTCCCTCCCTCCCTTTCTCTCTCCCTCCTCCTCATACCTCCTCCTCCTCCTTCTCTCTCTCTCTCTCTGTCTGTCTTTGTTACTGAAACAAACTCCTTTGCTCTGTTTGCATTCACTAGTCCCTCCTCAGAGAATACTCTTTCCCCAGGTTTCAGCGTGATTTATTCCATCACCTCCTTTAGATCTGGACACAAATCCATTAGCAGTGAGGTGTTCTCTACCTTCTCTAACCACCCTACATAAAACAGCAAACTCCACCCCCACCCCCACCCCCACACACACTTTCCTTCCCTCCTTTATCCTGCTTTCTTTCCTCCATGTCACTTAACCCAAGATTGCATTCTCCTATTGTTCGTTTATTCTGAGAATGCCCCCCACGAGGGTAGGGCTTTGTCTGTTTTGTTCATTGCTCAATCTCCAGCACCTATGACAGTGCCTGGAACATGGTTGGAGCTACTGAATATTTGTTGACTCGTTACTGCATAGTCCTGGCACATGAAAGTTTCCTTGAAAAGTTCAAGTTCTGGCTTACTTGTGCAGACTGATTGATCCACAGTTTGGGAGTCATCTGACTGGCTCAGGAGACAGGATAGGCAGTTCTAATCACCGAGCAGCTACCAGCGAGTTGCATAAACTTCAGAGCCCAGTCTCATTCCTATCATAAGCACTGGCCAATTTATATTTTAATTGTGTTACCCATCAATAATCCCTAGACAAGTCCCCTCGTGGCAGGAGTTGTATTTTTCATAGTCAACATTCATTTGGTAAATGGGTACCATGTGTCAAATACTGGGCCAGACACTCAGGACACAGAAGTAGAGCCCAGTGTTAACCCAAGGCTGCTGCGCCTCTTTGGGCGGCTGGGTCACACGCATAAAGATGTGCAGTGAGCCCCCTGCAAAGTGGCACCTGAAAGCCCTTCGTGATGCTCAATGCCCACTTCCAATGGCTCCTACTTCCTAATGCCTTTCACGTCCTTTAGCTATACTGCTGGTGACTAGTTTATGCCTAATTAGTCTAATTAAATAATATTCCTTTTTTATTGTTTTATACTCCTGTGACAGTCAGGAAAGTGTGCCTTGTAGACCTCCAACTGCAGGGACTGTAGTTGACCAAGGGCCTCGACTGTTTGAATGCTCTGAAAGCCATCACCGGATCTGTGCTCCCAGCCAGTGCCTGAGCGTGGCAATCTCACCAGCAAACTCGTGTGTGAGGAGAGGAGGGGTGACAGGGGAATAAACAGGCCCCTCCTGGGGATACACAGACTCCTCTATGGCAGCTGTGGCTTGAGGACTCCCGGAAACCCTGTCCAATCCTTCCTAAGACTACACAGCTGCCTAGGACGCTGTCACTCCACCTTCCTTGTCCCTCCCATGGCTCACAGTCAGGCATGCGCTGCGGTCAGATGGCCCTCCCAGCCTTCTCCAGCTCCCGCCCCAGAAACTCACAAGTGTTTCCCTTAAGGAAACCCTTGCACGTTTAATCCTGTCTCCACTTCGGCTTCTTGGACAATGTGGACCAGCGCACCTTCTTTCTCAACTCCACAACTCTAGCTTCAATTCCCTACATGTCCCCAAATAAAGTGAGCGTCCCAATAAGAAAATTAGATTTTGTGTGTCCCCTACTCCAAATTCTTTGCTGGCTGTCCATCACGCACAGGATAAAATCTAACCCACTGGGAGTGACGTAAGAACATCTGAGACCCGTCATGCCCAAGTCTTATCTGACTTTCCCAGCCCCTCCCAGCCTCTGCTGCCTTGCAATTTATGGTTCAGCAGCTCCAAAATACTGTAGGTCCCCAAAGGGTCACATTTCCGTAGGCTGCTTTATTTTCAGCATGAGTTTATTCCTCAGCCTGAGAAGCCACTCTATCCCAACTTTCCATGCCCCCCAACACACATGCATACACACACACGCACACACACTCACACACACACACACACACACACACACACACATGCACACACACATTTAAACTCAGCTCCAGGGCTGTGTGCTCCATGGAGCACTCTGCACTCCTGTCAATCTGACTCAGGTCCTAAGCTCTGAAATCTGAAAAACCTCCTTTCCAGAGCCCATCACAGCAGCATTTAGAGGCCTCCTCCTCACTGCTCTCCTCCTTCAGTAGAGCTCCTCAAAGGCAGCAACGATGAAGAGCCCTCTAATGGGCATCCATCCGCTCAGCCCCCCTTTCCCAGGGGCTGCTCCAGCGCCCACTCCACAGGACCCCTGGCCTGGGCCCCCGGCAGCCACACTATTCAATATGACCCAGCTCCCCTCCCCACAGCTGAGTGAACCAGGTGAGCTAGTAGCATTGGAGCCAATTATTTGGATTTTGAACGAAGAGAAAGTCAGGCAATCTCTGGGCGTCTGTATCTGCAGCATCAGCACCCCCCCCCCCATTCTGTGAAGAACAGAGCACAGAGCCAACACCATGAGGGAGCAGGCATGAAGGGGGTTCCAAGGTCCCGCCACTTACATCCTCCCCTTCCTGTGGGGAGACACCCCGTGTCCTTATAAGACACTTGTCTTCTCTGGTAAGCTGGCTTGAAAAAGGCAGGCCCTCTTTCTTATCTCTGCATCCCAAGTGCCTGGAATGCAGTAGGTACTCAGTAAATGTCTGGAATGGAATGAACGAACGAATGAACAAATGAATGAGTGGGTGAGTGAGTAGACAGTTCATAGTGGAGTGAACTTGGTCATGTACTCCAGCTGCCTCCCTGCATGATGCCTGTCATTGATAGACTCCTAGGACATTTGACTAAGAGACGTTTGAAGACAGCTTTCTGTGACAAGGCAGTGACACTGGTATTAAGAGACCCAGAGAGAGACTCCTGGTAAATGTCATAATGACAGCATTCCACACCCATGTGACAGGACCCGATCAGGAAATAATAATTCCCCACCCCGCCTGGCTGTCTTGACGTCAGCCGTGCTGCTGGCTGGCGGGTGCTCGGCCGGCCCCCGACGTCAGCAAGCCCTGGCTGACTGTGCAGGGCTTTGCAGAGAGTCCTGAACGTCTAGTGATGATTCGTGCTTTTCCCAGTGTCCATGCCTTTGAATTCAGTGACATAGTCCTTCTGGGGACACGTGTCTTGGTCACCGAAAGTGGACTGTGCCTGGAGTTGGAGGTCATATCTAGCCCTTAGGTGTGCCTGGTGGTGATGGCATCGGCTCCCTGGTGTGTTGTACAAAGTACCTGAGGTGCTACCAGCACAGGGCTTCACACAGAGCCTGGCTCCCAGTAAGTGCTCAGTGCAGACGACTTTGCCTGCCTCAGCCTCAGTTTCCTGTCAGTAGACTGAATTAAATTGGATCACATGCGTTCTAAGGTTTTTCCAATTCTAAATGCCTAAGATTTTTATCAGTCATAGCACTGTTTGGGGGCATAGCTTTGGGGCATTCTCGGTGTCACCCAATCAAGCCTGTGCCCAAATCAAAACCTGCCAAGAAAACAAGCATCCCAGGAGGACTATGGAGCACCATCAGGCATGGCGACAGTGATGGCAGTGTTGTTTTGTGGACTTAATGGTCGTCAGCCCGTCTCCAATGGTCCCCGGAGTACCTCTGCCGCTAATTAGGAAAGATGCAGCAAGAGGCATCCTGGTCCCCAGGGCTCCCTCTTCATAATTTCTCATGACTTCTACTTCTTTGTGGTTGATACTTTATCCCATTAGTGTAGGCTGCTCTCCTTATCTCTAACTGATGGGAATAAAGTAGGACAAAGGCAGCAAGAGGAGCCAGGCTACGCCGCAAGTGCCATCTCTTAAACGGGAGCCCTAATCGGGGAAATCTCCCAGCAGAATCTGCAGCCTCTTGCAGCCCTGAGCGTGACCCACCTTCATCCCTCAGTATTTGGGAAGGGCCTGGATCTGTGCCGGACATGTGTAACGAGGCACCAAACTTATAAACAAGCAATTAGTGCAATGCAGTGAGTGCTCTCATACACATAGGAAAGTGTGTTGAAAGCGCCTGGCGCTGCTGGAGAGGGAGCTAAATGAGGGCATTTCTGACCAGGGCCAGACAGCCTATCTGAGCACTTGAAGGCTGGCCTGCGTGTACCTGGGTCACCCCAGTCCACACCCCAGTGTCCTCCTTTTGTCCCGCAGCCCTTGTAAAGTGAAGTCTCAAAGGGCCTCGCATCTGGACCCAAACGGGTAAAGACTATGTAAAGGTCATCCCCTTGTGGATCCGCTCTCCACCTTGCTCCCCACCCACACCCTCAGTCCCCAGGAGACTGGGCCACTGGGCCATCGGTGGGGCCCGCTGGCTGTCTTGAGTTGAACCAATCGGAAGCACCAGAAGGAGACGGCAGGAGGAGAAAGAGGTCAGAGCATGTATTCCAGCTGCCTCCCTGCTGGCAGTGGTTGCAATGCTGGTTCCCCCAGCAGGGCCACTCTCTGGGCGGCTCCTCCTATGGCCACAGCTCTTGCAGAAGTCCAGGCCCACTCCCTCCCCTTGAGCCTTCAGGCCCAGGGCGCTAACAGCTTCCTGCCACCCCCACCCAGGGCACTTTGCTGCCAGCCAGGGGTTTCCTTAACCTGGCCAGGTCTGTGTAAATAGCCCTGTCACTAGAGTGTATTTCCTCTCCTTTGGAGTGTGCCATCTGTTTCCTGCAGGGACCCTGATGGAGACAGATGTTTACATAAATACTTTGAGACTAATGGATTTAGATCAATCCCAGAGTTATTTCCCTCGCGAACATGATATCTTATACAGGGTCTCCTTTGTAAATTTAAGAAAGAATTTTACAAATGAATATTTAAAAACCCCTTTTGGTATCTCTTTTCCCCTAGGAAGTTTTCAGGAAGCTTAAAACCTCCTGGAATTCCATCCGCCTGGATTTCTGCTATGGAATGACTGCTCAGAATTATTTAGTAACTGAAAATATCCCCAAAGAACTAGATAAGAATGTCTCACTCAGACGCTCAGAGACCAGAACCTGCCTCAACTGGCTTGATTCACCCCTCCCAGTCTGCCGTTCTGCAGTCACAGTCCCCAGAGCACTGCCTCTCCCACCCCCCATTCATTCTAGGCTGGTGTAGCCCACGCCCTCCAAACACCATCTGCCTCCATTGCTCAGTCATTGAAGTCCTAGCCATTCTTCAAGGCCCTGTTCAAATTCCCCTCCCTGTCTCTCCTGGCTCACTACCCCCTCCTGGCCTTCAGTCCATCTCCTCTCTCTCCCTACATCGGGTTCCCAAAGCATTTTTATTTTTCAAATTAACACTCAGTAGAATTGACTTGCTGTGGGGTGTATAGTTCTATAAATTTTAACCCATTCATGGATTCAGGTAACCACCACCACAAACAGGATACAAAGTTGCATTACCTACAAAAACTCCTATGTTGCCCCTTTAGAGTCATGGATGTGACTTTGTGTGTGAAGGCAGAGACATATATAGAGAAGGAGATTTACTATAAGGAATGGGCTCACATGATTGTGAATCCTAGCGGGTCACGAAATCTGCAGGGGGCGTCAGCCAGCTGGAGACTCAGGAGGACTTACGGTGTGGCTCCTGTCCAAAGGCCAGCAAACTCAAGACCCAGGAAGAGCCGATGTTTCCGTTTGAGTCCAAGGGCAGGAAAAATTCTGTGTCCTAGTGTGAAAGCAGTCAGGCTAGAGGAATTCTCCCTTGCTCAGGGGAGGTCCAGCCTTTTTGTTCATGCCTTCCACTGATTGGATGAGGCCCACCTACATCAGGGAGGACAATCTGTTTTACTCAAGTCACCAATGTAAATGTTAATCTCTTCCAAAAACACCCTCACAGGAAAATCCAGGATAATGTTTGACCAACTATCTGGGTACCCTGTTGCCCAGTCAAATGGATACATAAAATTAACTATCACAATCCTGTAAATGGAATCACATAGTATGTAAACTTTTGAGACTGACTTCTTTCACTCAGCTTGATACACCTGAAATCCATTCAAGTTGTTGTGTGTATCAATCTTTCATTCCTTGTTACTGCACAGTAGTATTTGATGTGTGGACATACCACAGTTTGTTTATTCATTTACTCATGGAAGGCTATTTGTGTTGGTTCAAGTTTGGGGCAATTATGAATAGAGCTATTATAAACATTCATGTACAGGTTTTTGTAGGAACATAAATTTTAACTTCCCTAGGATAACCCAGGGTGGATTTGTTGGGTCATACGATGAGTATGTATTTAACTTTATAAGGAACTGCCGGTGCGTGTTTTCCAGAGGGCCCGTGCCATCTTACTCGTCCATCCCCATCAGCAGTGCGTGAGAGCTCCAATTGCCCCTCACCTGGGTTACTGCTATTGTCAGGAATTCCCTGCGTTTATGCTTAGCCATTCTAATGGGTCTGCTCTGATAGCTCATCACGGTTTTCATTTTCATTTCTCTAATGGCTAATGGTCTTGGACATCTTTTCATAGGGATTTGACGTCTATATAGCCTGCCTGGTGAAGTCTCCATTCAACATGCCAACCCGTTTTCTAATCAGGTTTGTTTTGTTTTACCAGGGAATTCTGAGAGGTTTTTTGTTGTTGTTTGTTTGGTTGGTTTTTTTAATGTATATTCTGGACACAAATCATTTGTCAGATATGTGATTTGCAAATATTTCCTATCAGTCTAGTCTGTCTTTTCAAACTGTATTTTTCACAGAGCAAAGTTTTAATTTTAATGAAGTCACATTTTCCATTTTTCTGTCGTTCATGGATCATGCTTCCGTCTCGCACCTAAGAACTCTTGTCCAACACATATCACAATGATGTTCTCCTATGTTTTCTTCTAGAAGTTCATAGTTCTACATTTCACTTTAAATCAGTTATCCCTCTTCTCTATTATGAGTTAACTATTGTATAAAATGTAAAGTTTAGGTGAAGAGTCATTTATTTGCATACAGATGTCCAATCGTTCCCAAATCATTTATTGAAAAAACTATTCTTTCTCATTGAATATTTTTGAACCATTATCAAAAACCAATTGGCCGTATTTGTGTGGGTTTGCTGCTGGATTCTATTCTTTTCCACTGATCTATGTATCTAGCTCTTTGTCGATACCACACTGTTTTGATTACTGTAGATTGATGGCAAGTCTTTAATTGGGGAATGTGATTCTTCTTTTTCAAAATCGTTTCAGTTATTCTGAATCCTTTGCCTTTCCACCTCATTTAAAATAAGGTTGTCTATATAAAAAAATAATGTTGCTTGGATTTTATTGGAATTTCGTTAAATCTGTGGTTCGGATCTGCACCCTGTGACTGCGTTAAACTCATTTATTAGTTTCAGGAGGTTTTTCGTAGATGCCTTGGGATTTTCTGTGCAGAAAATCATGTTTTGTTGATTTCCAATCTGTATGCCTTTAATTTATTTTCCTTGTCTATTGCCCTTCCAGAGTGATGATGAATAAGAGTGATGAAAGTGGATGTCCTCGCCTTGTTCTCAAACTTGGCGGGGGTGGGCGGGGGGGAGCATTTAGTCTGCCATCAGGAAGTATGATGTTAGCTGTAGTTTTCTTGTAGATGCTCTTTATCAAATTGAGGGAGCTTTCTTCTTTTCTTAGTTTGCTGAGAATTTTTTATTATAAAGAGATGGTTTACTTTGTCACTGCTTTTTCTGCATTAATTGATAGGATCATGTGGTTTATTGTCTTCTCCAGACTATTAACATGGTGCATTGCATTAATGGATTCTGAATATTGAATCAGCTTTGCATATGTAGGAAAAATTCCACTCGATTAGGGTGTTCTTTTCTTTTCATATATTGCTGAAATGATTTGCTGACATTTTAGGAGGATTTTTACATCTATATTTATGAAGGACACTGGTTTGCAGTTTTCTTCAAAACAGCTCAGCCTAGCTTTCCATCAGGTAGTCCTGGCCTCATAACATGAGTTGGCAAATGTTCCCTCTCTATATTTTCTAAAAGACAGTTTATAGAATGAATGTTGTATATATATATATTTGTTTGTGGTAGTATTAGCCAGTGAAACCATCTGGTCCCGGAGATTTCTTTTTTAGGACGTTTTTAACTAGAAATTCAATTTCTTGAATAATTAAAGGTTCAAGTTACCTCATATTTTGGACGAGCTTTGTTAGTTTGTGAGTTTTTGAGGAATTTGGTCCATTCCATCTAACTCATACAATTTATGGGTGCAGGTTGTGCATAGTGTGCCTTGATGACCCTTTCATTCCGAGTTTGCTCATTTGTGTCTTCTCCATTTTTTTCTTTGTCAGTCTTGCTAGATCCATAGCATGTGATATTTCCTTTCACTTTTTGATGTTTCTTTCTCACTTTTTTTTTTTTTTTTTTTTGCATTGTCACAGTATTGTCCCCAAGTATAGTTTATGCAGTCCCCCAGGGTTCTTCCCAGGATGGAGGATGGAGCCCCTCACACTGCTGAATGCAGAATAATTTTTTATTTTAAATAAGAGAAGCACCCGCAGACCTGTGCAGAGGTGCTCTCAGAATGCAGTTCTGACTCCCTGAGCTCCATTTTGACGGCACCTTTATCTGCTCCTGCCATGTATACCTGGTTAGAAGCAGCAGTGCCTGCTACTGGCTCCTAGGGGGAGTTCATCACCTGTGTCTATGCTCACACACACCCTCTTCTCTAAGAACCAGAAGTTTTACAGTCCATTGGTTAAGTAGAGGGACATTCACTGGATCATTAGGCTAGGGATGCAGGTTTTCCTCCTGATTTCTCTTGCTATTTCACTTTTGTCTCCCATCAGTCTGGGGAGGAAAAGAGGGATTATAGGCTGTTCCTATTTAGGAATCACTAAACCCTGAGAAGATTTTTCTATCTTTTCTGGGCTTTCTTGGGATATCTATCTATCTATCTATCTATCTATCTATCTATCTATCCCTCATCTCTCTCTCTCTATGGAAGAAGAATCAAGACGGTTTCATTCCAGGAAGGATGACTGTTCTGCTGTGCTTGCAGCACGAGGGCACATACTCCATTCTTTTCTCCAGTGGCTTGCTAGTGTCTCCTTAAACTGACCTGCCTTCAATTGTTAGAGAGGTGGAATATAGAGGGCCACACTCTGAGTGGTGTGGGCTTAGAAGCAAAGGAGTGGAAGAGGCTGTTCAGCCTGCCTTGGCTCTGTGACTTGAGTCTGCCTCCCTAGGCCAGAAAGAAAGGCTCCACGTGGCCCAGTCCAATCACAGACCGTGCTGTGGTTTGGAGCAAAAGACTCTCGGTATCAAAGAGTGTGTTTTTGCCTGGCCTTTTATATTTCATTCAGGCATCCATAAGGTGGTACTGAGGAAGGCTGTGGCAAGAAAAGTTTTGGCGATGCAAATGCTGAGCCCACAGCCATCATTCCAGGGCTGGGTTGCAGCTGACGGTCAAGAGGCCACCACAGAGGCTTTGTAGCTTCCCAAGAAGACCAGGAGTGGGGTCACTCTACAAATGGAAGAAGTGTCCCAGCTCACAGGCCCCTTGGCTTAATTAAAAATCAAGCCAGTGCAGCTTGAGGACAATTCAGATGAAAATGAAGGGGGCTCCCAGTAGTCTGTTCCTTCTGTCAGGAGGCTTTCTGGCCCCTGAGCCTATCAATATGGATTTCTGGACAACGTCAGTCTTCTGAAAGTGCTAGCCTGGCCTGGATCAAGGAGCTGGGTCTCCAGCTCTGCCCTGTCCTTCTCCTTCTCACACCAGCTGGGGCCAAACTCTAAACCAATTCACACAAGCAAACCACAGACAGCCCAGTGAACCCCAAACTGTATTTATCATAGGAGCCGTCATACACTTGTCAACAAAGTTCCAAAGCACAGTTTTAAGTAACCCGTCTTAAATTTCATTCAGCTTTTTTGAAGTACAGAGGAAATCAAGGTAAAATTAAAAGAGCATTCTTAGGAAGCATCCCCACAGCGTCTTTTCAAAGACTTCATCAAGATGTATTAAGTTTCAATTTCATGCGAAGCACATAAGTGGCTACTTTGAAGAATACAAAGCAAGCAGCAGGTGTGGTCAACCTTGGCAGTGTTCACTCTAGTATAAAGACGATGCGACTTGGCACCAGTGCTTCAAATCCAGATCTCTCACTTCCTGCTGTATGAGTCAGGCTCTAGATTTGTGGACAAATTATTAAGAAATCTAAGGCTCAAAGAAATATCAGTGAAACTGGGGTAATAACTCCCCTAGGGTGTTTGTGAAAGTGAGTTATTAGCACAGTAATTGGCACATGGAGGGTCCTTGGTCAGTACTTCCCGGTCAGGGGGTGACATGGAGGGACGCTTGCACTGATAAGCTTACCACCCAGTTGCTATACTCAGAACAATATAAATAAAACATTGGGGAAATAGCCTTAAATTGTGCACTGGCCATAATATAAACTGTGTAGTTATGTTATGAGTGGAATAAAGTTAAAACAAAAAAATAGCATCACTTTTAGAGTAAATTTGACCACTTTGAGGAGGGAGGAAGAGGTACATCACTGGGGTCTGAAAAAGAGACACAGTTTGGATTGGGGGCAAAAGGGCAGCAAAGAGTAGGAACCACCATGAGTAAAGACACAAGCAAAACAGAAAAGGGATGAGCAGCAGGCAGCATCCATGTGCAAACCACTGGTTGCCATCATGAGTACAACAAAACGAAAGTAAACAGTGTGTGAAACCTAAGGACTGCTTGGCCTCCAGCTCTACCCTTCACTAAGCTCCAGGCCCCCCTCACACCGGAAATGACACATACTCGGATTCCCAGCATCCGCCTCTCTGCCAGACCTCTGCAGAATTTCTGGCAGAGAAACAAGCCTCAAGATACAGTCAGCAGGCATCCACACACAGGCCGTCTCCCCTGACCGCGAACCTTCTCACACCTCAACCCCTCGTGTTCTCCAAGGGAAAGACTGCTTTCTCCTCTTCGAAATGGTTGATCTCATACACACAACTCCCCAAGTCAGGCAATGGAGGGGTGAGCAGGTAAGCTGCCCTGTGCTGCTGTAGCACGCAGGAAACCCTTCCCTTAACACACTTGGTGAGCTGGTCTCTTCATGTGCCAAGTGCCCACTGGGAGCTCCTGTGTGTGGGGGTGGGGGTGGGGGTGGGGGCGTCAATCAAATTCTTGATAAATTCAAGTCATCAGGCTAGAGAACTTGTTTCCTGCACAAGAGAAAAACGCCCTTTGTTAGACAGTGAGGCAGAAAAGGTTTTCCATTTCCAGAGCACTATATACAGATAGTATGCTCGGTACTCTGTGTGTGTTATTGCCATTGATTATTACGATTTCAGGAGGTTGCTAAATGTATCTATAATTTACAGGTAGAGAAACAGACTCCACCTAGAGAGATGACATCACAAAGCTGGGAAATGGTACAGCTGGGATTCGAACGTGGGCTTGTCTGACTCAGAAGCCTGTTCTGAACGTGCTAAGCACTGGCACAGGAGACGTGGCCAAGAAGGAGTAAGTTACACTGTGGAGTCTCTCCTCCACCATGTCTGTGAAACTTGGAGCACAAAGGGAAGGTACAAAGGGAAAATAAAAAAAGAAAAGCTATGTACAAATGCGAGCACAGGGCGGCGTGGAGGACAAGAATTTGATGCACACAAGAGGTTTGGAGAAAAGGTTGTCAGACATCATTACTGAACATCATTATACTTCATTGTGGCTGCTTCACAGTCCTACAGTTTATATTCAGCTGGTGCAAAAGTAATTGCGGTTTAAAAAATTAAAAATAATTGCAAAAACCGCGATTGTTTTTGCATCAACCCAATATTTATTTGTGGTTTTTTATTAAACACAGTTTCTTTTTGATATGAAAGTCGTGCTGACAAAACACGATTGATTAAAGTTTCTAATTATCTGTCATCACAGCATGACCGGTGGCAAATGGAATGTATTTTCTTGTCTCTTCCAGCAAAACGTAGAGAATTCCCTAATGCAAAACACAAAGCTCTTCTGTTCAGTCAAGTGCTCAGGAAAAACCTGCCTGGCAGAGCAATAAAAAGGGTGGATGATATCACACAGTCTCCCAGGAAAGCTCATTTTCCCTTGAGAAGACGACCAGCCAGGGCCAAAAGTAAGCAGTCAAGAATGGATGTCCAGTGCAGACTTCTTGTGGAGTAAATATTCTCTTCCTGTCTTTAATTTTGGTATCGGATATAACTCGGTTATATCTGTCCTTCGGATGCCAGCCACGAAACACTCCTATTGGAATTCTGTGTGTGTGCGTCACTTACAGCAACCCTAGCTGCTATAACAAACTTCAGTTACCAGTGGCCGAACCCAAAAGAAATAGATTTCTTATTCCAGCAACCATCCAGTGCAGTCAGTCCTGGTTGGTAAGTACCTTCCTCAAGGTGATTCAGGAATTCAGGCTCCTTCTAACTTGTGGTTGCCCCATCCTCTCAGGCCTCAGAGTCCCCACAATCCAGCCAGTGGATGGGAAAAGGCGCAGCCACTTTTAACCTCTTTAGCCTGCAATGGTACCTTCGGCTCAGTTATGCCAAGGACCAGGCAGGATGTCAATGGCAGCTGGTCAGCTACTTCCCAGTAAAACTCTCATTCCAGGAAGAACACAGACTTTCGGTGGGCAACGTGTCATCTTGCCACTGTTGTTTCTTCTGGCCAACAATATCCACATGCCCCCATTTTCTCCACATGTGCATATACTCACCCTCTCCTTGGGTGTTACCCAGTACATAGTACAGGAAGTCAGAATGAAGAACAGCCATTTCCATCCAGTTATTAAGAAGCTCTCCATGATATGGTAAGTCATGCATTTACTTACTTATCTGCCCTCCATACACTCAATATACACAGTGGTGATAAAGCAGGGACCAGAGAACCACAAAGAAAGGAAAAAAACCTCCCATTTCCTGTCTGCTGTTGGGAAATCCAGCACACACCAGTAACATTCTATTCTCTGTTGTTTTTTTCTGCCAGAGCTACAGCCTTAGAGACACTCAATTTGCCTTCCAAGTTACTACAGACAAGCGTTTTAGTCCCTGCTAACTATCCTGAGAGCCTGCCACCCACACACCAAGCCACCAGCATGCATTTTAGGCTTCTTCTAACGGCAGCACTCCTCATCAGGGAGGGGCTGAAAGTGGGAACTGCCACAGAGAAGACCTCCATCCTCTTATCCGAGCAGAATTCTGAACATGCCCCACACTGGGATTAGAAGGCAATAATTCTAGAGATGGCAGGTGAATTGGGCAAGCTCTGTAGAGTGGTTTTTATTAACTTCTTAGAAACAAAGAAGCTATGAAACTGCATACTTTCTTCCACTCTGGTTTGATCATTTTAGGAGTAATCAAGAACTGATTAAA
This sequence comes from Rhinolophus sinicus, assembly GCF_036562045.2. Lineage (NCBI taxonomy): Eukaryota > Metazoa > Chordata > Mammalia > Chiroptera > Rhinolophidae > Rhinolophus > Rhinolophus sinicus. Next base: position 104,937,996 of record NC_133753.1, read on the forward strand.
AACAAATGCAATCAAGTTGGTAATAACTCTCCTACAGTGTTTCCCCCAAAATAAGACCAGGTCTTATATTAATGTTTGCTCCAAAAGACACATTAGGGCTTATGTTTAGGGGATGTCCTCCTGAAAAATCACGCTAGGGCTTATTTTCCGGTTAGGTCTTATTTTCGGGGAAACATGGTAGGCTATACTACCCGTTCAAAGAGCTTATATTTGCATCCCCACTATATTCCTGTCTACAAACTATTTCCAGGGCCTGTGGTGCTTTCTCTGACTTTCTTCATTATGTCAAAGCTTTATTATTAGGACATTTCCAAAAAACCCATCTATCACAAAAGCATCTGTTACCAAGTCTGGTGAATAAAAGGGATGATCAGAGTGCTGCCACACGGGGTCAAAAGTATGGGGTGCATTTCAACAGGGGCACAAAAATACTCTGTGTATGAGAATCACAGGTGGAGCCTTATAAACCCACACCCCCCAGGTGGGAATGTGGGGATGTGTACATTTATTATACTTCATTTTGTGGAAAAGGCCTGAGAATGCTATAACATATACTGTGAACCCACCACTTTAAGAAAGAAAGCTTTACACATCAATTGGAAACCCCTCTGCGGTGGCAGGGTCACCCCAACCCTCCCCCTGTGCCCAGTTACCGATGCCCATCACCTGGGGTTTCTGTTTCCCATAGGTGTCTTTATACTTCTTTATACTTTTACTACATATGGATTGAAATGATATATAGCATTATTTCATATAGTCTTGAGCCTTAAACAAATGATATACTGTACTCATTGCGGTACAATCTCCTTTTTCCATTCAATCTTGTATCTGTAAAATTTACCCATGTTGATAGGTATGGCTCTAGTTCATTCATTTTTTACTCTCACTTGGTGGTTCACTCTATGACTATAACACAATGTATTTATCTGTTCTGCTGTTGTACATTCGGTTTGTTTCTAATTTGTCACAATTACATGTATATCTGCTATGATTATTTGTGTACGTGCTTTCTTATCCCATCTATATTATATTAAGAGTTTTACAGGTATTCTGCTTGTCCACCCAAGGTCAAGAACTGATGGCCCAGTGCAGGGGGGCTTAAAATGTGGTCGGTCCCTGGACTAGCAGCATTCACTTCATCTGGGAACTTGTCAGAAGTGCAAATTCAGACTTATTGAATCAGTAACTGGGGTTGGGAGGTAGTTGTTTGCATTTTAACAAGATTCTGATGCTTGCTCATATTTAAGTACTACAGTTCTCTGGTCTAGTGAAATAATGCCTCTTGTTTTGCATGTCTCCTAACCTAAATTAAAATATCCAAAATATTTGTGCAATGGCTGCAACATTGAAACAAACGCAGAAACTCCCACTGACTGCTTCAAAGTACCATATGCATTTTAATGAAAGATATTACCGTCTAAGGAGGAGCTTTGGAAATCATTAAGTACAATACAAATTAGTAACAGTCAATGTGGTAAATTTGTTTCAAGACATCATTGTGTTACTTTCTAAGTCACGACTCATGTATCTAAAGAAAACAGCCAGAGAACACAGACATACAAGGGCATAGTCATTCCAGTCAAGTGTAAGTGTTTAAAAAAAAAAAAAACACTCAAGAGCATCTGAGGCATTAAATATATTTCTGAATGAGTTTCAGTATCATCACCCATATGGCACGGAATTGTTTGCCTCTGTATTTCAACGTGTGCTCCTGCTGCGTTTTGGCTATCTGGACGACTTACAGTTCCATGCTCTTGGAACAAACAAACAAAAAAATCCTATCTCAGGATTTGTTGGTAAGGCATGACAGCTTTCTGGAGTAAGATGGAGCAGTGAGGAGAAAGGGGTGAGAACTGCCCATCCACCAGGCTCTGGGGGAAGGGTACCAGGCCAGCAAACTAGTATGGCCCAGCACCCAGTTGGCCTGGCATTTTCTCATCACAGTTCAGGAACACACTTGATGTTCCCAGTGGGTGAATACACATGGCTTTTTGTCATACAAGTGGAACATGGATAAAGAAATCCAAGAAGCACCAATAGTTCTCATCTGGGGTACACTCTGATCAAAGGACAGGAAGGGAACTGTCAAGAGTAAAGAATGCCCCCATTCTCATTAGGGGACTGGGGTTAGTCAAAGGACTGAGAATGAGAAACCAGAAGAGCCCAAGTCGTAGGAAAGTCATGGGGAAAAACAAACACAGAGACTCCATTAGTACAAGGGAGGGGGCATGACTCTGGGTTCAGACGGAAACCAGGGAGGCAGCCCTGGGGCATCCTTCTAAGGATCAGGGCTGCCCAAAGAATAACTCAAAGGCAAGTCCTCGGAGAGAGACATGTAAGTACATCTGGTCTCAATCAGGTTAGGCCCAAGAACACAGGCAGGTGAGGGGTGGGCTAAGTCTGTGTGGGAGCATCAGTGAGCCCAGATGTAAGGAGCTGGGGAAGGCAGACCATGGGGAAATGTGGAGGGAGACAACAGAAAGGAGAAAGAAAATAAATAAGTCTCATATTTAACCTCCGGACCTAGGTCTCTATTTTCCTAAGGGATTTATGAATAGAATTGTCCAATTCCCTCTCTCGAGGGAGTAAGGTGAGAGGAAGAGGAGCATCCCTGAACTCAGGTGGGTGCTATAGGGAGCCAGCTGGAACCAGAACAAGTAGGGTACGTTGTGTCATACTAGAGTTCTCAAAGTCAGAGCCAGGAGTGTGTCTTAGTCCATATTGAGAGATCAAGCAAGGTAGCTTAAGGAAAAATTAGGGCCAAAATAAGATAGGAGACAGGAGAAGAAATAGGTAAGGACCCTATAGGGAGAATAGGTAAGGAATGTCAAGAGTAAGGAGAAGTCAAAGACATAAGCTGGAGGTGTTCTGGATGAACCCTGGCCACCTGAGGCAGCCACGTGACAGCACTGAGTTCACTCAGGGAGCCAGACAGGATGGACAGTATCCCCCAGAGTCACACTCAATAGTGGGGAAGAATGGGCTTGCTGATAAAATCTTGGGCTTGGAGAAATGAAGAGAATAGAGCCCTTCTAAGTGTTCTGCCCTCCAGCCTGGCCCTGTCTCTAGGCAGGATTCAGCTCTGAGTAATCCAGACAGGAACTGGACCCAGAAAATTGGATACCACTAAAGGCTGACAAGACTGGAAAGGCCGGGGCTTCTTTCACTGAGTCCTAAATAAACAAAGCAAACTCTCACTCATTTGCAAGTCTAATTTATGCAAACACTACCAGTGACCAGAGTTGGATTTTATTACCACCCCATAAACCACTTTCTACTGTGACAACACCTGAATCTTTGGGCCTGCTCTGTGTTTGTTGAACTAAACTGAACCCATATTAGAGGCCAAATGTTTGCTGTGAACTTTCCAAGTGCCAGGCCGTGTGCCCCGAGGAGAACAAAGGTGAACCCGACCTAGTTGCCATGTCTGGAGGAGGCAAGCGTTGAGTAGGAGAGACAATGTATCACTCCAGACTCCGGTGGTTAACCGTAAATACTTATGTCAAGTTTGGGGTCTTCTTTCCCTCTCTAATGGAACTTCTGATTCCATAGTGATTTCGCCAGTGTCAGACAGACATTTGAAAATAGGGCAATTACAAAAGGAATGTGTATGATTACATTGGAGCCTTAGTACAATGCTATTTGCTTAACAACAAAACCAGTCATTAAGTTGGGTACATTGTGGATGGGATTTAATGAAATACTGAGTGGACACTGGAACAACTGCATTTTTACCTGAGCCCTGGGCTAACTATATTATTTTTCTCTAGTCTTTTTCATCACCTACACATAGGGATTGTCAAGAGAAACCCAGAAATGGAAATACTTTGTTCGTTAATGTTAAAAAAAACAACACCGATTCAGTTCTGTTGATTCACAACATTCTCTTTAGTGTAATTCTCTAAAAGCACACTGAAATTAAACAATAGTTTTGTTTTTTATTAAGCCAAATGGGTGTCAAATAACTGGCACCAATATATTTCCCACTTACATTGCCCAGGTCTCCTGTGGATGAGATAAGAAACAGTGGCAAGAACTAGACCTGTTATGTATCCAAGGCCATTCGATGGGAAGTGACCCCTTAACTTCTGCTATCATTTTACTTATTAGTAAATAAGTACATTTGAAACCAGAAGGAGGTCTGTGTCGAAATGACACACCCACAGATCTTATTTCCGTGCCCCAAAGGTAGAATTACAGTTCAGAGTCTCCTCTGACTGCACAGGGCCTGCCCCAGGCACAGGAAGCAGAGCCCAGCACCACACTGGATCCATTTCCTGAGGCTGTAACAAATGATCACAACCTGGGTCACTCAAAACAACAGAAATTTCTTCTCTCACAGTTCTGGAGGCCAGAAATCCAAAATCAGTACCACTGAGCCCAAATCAAGGTGATTCGCTGCGTGTGGCGGTTCTAGGAGAGAATCCATTCCTGGCCTCTCCCAGCTCCCGGTGGCTGCTAGCACGCCCTGGCTTGTAACCGCGTCACGCCAGTCTCTGCCTTCAGCTTCTTGTCTGTGTTTGTTGAGTCTCCCTTGGCCTCTCTCTTGTAAGGACAGTTGTGATGGCAGTTAGGACTCACCGACATAACTCAGCATAATTGAAAATCCCTAATTTAATCACATCTTCAAATAAGGTAACATTTACAGGTTCCAAGGATTAGGGCCTGATACATGTGGGAGGCATTATTCTGCCCACCTCACCAGGTTCCCCACGAGGTGAGGCTGACATTGGGACTTCACCGGAAATTCACCCATGCTTGGCTTCTTCCTTTTCCCTCCCCTCTCCCACTCCTCCCTAATGAGTCTCCCCTGGGAGCATGCCCTCCACCAATCACTTCCTTTTCTCTGAGTATGTTCTTGGGCAACCTGATATATGACCGTAACATACCATGTTTTCCCAAAAATAAGACCTAGCCAGACAATCAGCTTGAATGTGTCTTTTGGAGCGAAAATTAATATAAGACCTGGTCTTTAATGTAATAATAATATAATACCGGGTCTTATATTAATTTTTGCCCCAAAAGACGCATTTGAGCTGATTGTCCGGCTAGGTCTCATTTTCGGGGAAACACAGTAGCAGAGGAAGAGGGCGATAATTTATTTAGGTTGTATTGTTTGAAGCCACCAAATTCACAGTCATTTGTTACTGTAACAATGGGGAACTAATACACCTGGAGTATAATTTACAGAGTTTGTTCCTTCTCAAGGCACTGACGAGAGGCAGCCATGGCAGAACATAAACGCCCAGACACTCTGTGATCTGGTGCATCAGGGTGAAGCTCCAACAGCCCCATGTGCAGGTGTGAACAGTGAGGAGGGAAGCATGCAAAACCTAGAGAAAGCCACACAGAGCCCTGCCCAGAAGGGAATCTGGGCAGAGTACCAACCTCATGGCTGCAGGGACAATTATTTCCCAGAGACTCAGCTCTCACCCCGTCTCTGACTGTGGGAAGACCAGCTCTAGGACTCTGCATGCAGATCCCTTAGCGTCACACATTTCTGGTGTCTAGGTTCTTTATGACATAATACTTGTCTCTCTAGAGCAGGGGTGTCAAAACTGAGGCCCACGATCCATTGTTAATTGGCCCACAGCAAATTCCAAAAATATATTTAGTTTACTTAAATAAACCAGGTGAGGCAATACGTACTTCACCTCGAGTGAGTGGCCCGGCTGTTTATGTATTTTACCGCATGTGGCCCTTGGTGAAAACCATTCAAAAAAGTTTGGACACCCCTGCTCTAGAGCCAGCCTCTTATTGTCTAGCCAGACTGCCCTGTTTCAGGAGCAGGAAGTGGCTGGGTTGGTGCCTGTACTGGTTTGCTAGGATGGCTGTAGCAAGTGCCACAAACTAGGTGGCTTAAACAACAGAAATTTATTGTCCCACAGCTCTGGAAGCTACAAGTTTGAGATCAAGGTGTCAGCCAGACTGGTTCCTTCTGAGGGCTGTGAGGAAGAATCTATTCCACGCTTCTCTTCTGGCTTCTGTGGAATCTTAGGCATTCCTTGTCTTGTCAATCTCTGCCTTCATCTTCGCATGGTGGTGTTCGTGTGTGTGTGTGTGTGTGTGTGTGTGTGTGTATGGTCAAGTTTTCCCTTTTTTGTAGCAACTCCAGTCATATTGGACTGGGGGCCCACCCTAATCTAGTATGACCTCATCTTAACTATAATTGCGACAACCCTAATAAGGATCACATTTGAGCTACTGGGGAGCAAGGACTTCAACATATGAATGTGAGGGGGACACAATTCAAGCAGAACAGTGCCAAAGGGCCCTCCACCTTCTTACAGCTTTCTCTGATGCTAACTCTCTCATTTCTGTCCATCTCCAGCTCCTGAACACACTCTGCCTATCTTCTGGGGCAGCCCTGCCGTGTGGTGTTGGGTACAGAGATGCAGACGGCTTCCCTGGCTGACCACCCACTGACTGTCATCTTACCTTCCCTTTTCTGACTGCTGACCTGGAATTCTTCCCAGCACTGGCAGCTATCGTGCGGGTATAGTGTAGACATTCAATAAATAGTCATTGGATTAGCTTATTGATTGGTTACCATCCAACAGGTGGATGTACTTCCAGAGTCTGAGCTACTCGGGCGGCTCAGGTTTCTGCATTTAAGCCACGCTTACATCTTCAGACATGACATTATCCAATATGAGATATCAGAAAAATGACTAAGAATCCATAATTCTGTAACTCCTGTGTTGCAGGCCCAGGTTATACACGGCAGCAAAGGAAGAGCAGCACACAGCTTCCTGATAAATCAATGAAGCAGATATGATCACCCAGAGACCCCAGCTGCCATCACAAACTGTTGAGAACAACAGACCCTGGCTCTTTGTGTCTTTAAAGTATCAGAAAGTCAATGTGATAGAACTTGAGCCATGAGCGCTAGCACATAATCCGGGTAAGCATAGCTTTCCCGAGGCATGTTAAATTCAGCTCCAGAAACCCCGAGCTCTGCATGTCCATCCGCTGCCCTCTCCACCCTGCCCTTCCCTCCTTCCTTCTGGGGGCAGGGAGTCCATGCTCCCCAGCTTCATCCTCCACCTCGATTTCAACACCATCACAAGAATTCCAGGAATCCTACTTCAACACAGATTCATTTGGGGTGGAAATACACGCTCACTATTCATTTTTGAGGTGCCAACATACACAAAAGGCCATGAGCCAATCAAAGATAGGAAAGTAGGAAGTAATTTCATTTCTCACTCCTCTAAGAATCCATGATTTCTTTTTTCATATTGTTTTTATTAAATAGTCTATACATGGATAAGAATGTTTCTCGTTTATGTCAAGATTATAAAGAAAGTCTCTAACAAATGTGAAGGCCCAAAAACCCAGATTAAAACAATTTCAGCGAGTCAATGCCGTACTTACTGCATTGAATTCCATTGCTGATTTTCCCCATGAATCACTTAACTCAGGGGAAATACCTAAAAGAGAAAATATGCCACACTTGCACCCTAGATCTGGTGTGTTTCAGTCAGCCCAAATTTACATCTCATTAGTTATGGCTGGCAGGACACACTCTTTGTCCCCCCAATTGTCTTAGATCCTTCTTGCTTGGTTTGTATTTTGTATCCATTTCTACTCTGTCCTAACCCCTTGAACTCTATCTCCTATAGTCAGTTTCAAGTCCATCCTTTGTACTCATTGACTGCTCATGGGAGTTCTAACCACAGCAAAATTTTGAGTTGAACCCATTTATCTAGAAGTTTCCAAAATTCTATTGTTTTACCAATTCCAAATATCAGAACTCTTTGCAGGTCCTATTCTTTTATCATTGTGTCTGTAGGACCGGGGCCTCCAGCCTGGCCTGCTTAGCTCACATGACAGCCAAACCCAGACCCACTCAAGAGGGAATTTGGGAAATGTCCACCATCTTCTAAAACTGTCTGATGTAGTCCCCCATAAGTCGTTATTTACAATAAAGAATTAAAAGTCAAAACCCAGCTGAGGGGTATGTTAACCTTACCTGCCATGGGAATGGTGTAGGAGGCAGGGCACACAAATAAAAGTAAATATTGAGTATATTATTTCTAAATAGTGAGGAAGACTTATATGCTCAACATGAAATTAGTTCTCTTTCTTCAAAGATGTTCCAAAACCTACATGGTAATTGTCCCACTGTTGATAAGGGTGTAAATAGGTCATTAGAACACAGCACAACAATGGGGGTAACCACAGGCACTCAGCGGGGTACAGAGAAGAGCCACCTCATTGTCTTTGGAGAGACAAAGTACAGAAGGTCCAGTGATCCCTTTCCAGAGAAAATGACATCAAATCTGAGTCATAAAAGAGTCATATCCTGTCCTTGCTCTGTTTTTTTAAAGCTTTCACCCAATATGGTCTGTCCCTTCTGTGGCGGTTGCTATTCTGTGTCAGCTCAGCCAGGCTTCTGGCACCTAGTTGTTTGGTTGAACATCAGTCTAGATGTTGCTTTGAAAATATTTGTTAGATGTTACTAACATTTAAATCAGTAGAATTTGAGTAAAACAGATTATTCTCCATAATATGATTGGGCCTCATCTAGTCAGTTGAAGGACTTAAGAGCAAAGAGTGAGGCTCCCCAGAGTGGAAGGGATTCTGCCTCAAAACTGCAACATAGAAACCCTGCCTGACTTCCCAGCCTGCTGTCCTGTGGAATTCAGACTCAAGACTGCAGCATTAACTCTTATCCAAGTCTCCAGGCTGCTGGCTTTGGACTTGTAAGCCCCCACAAATATATGAGCTTAAGATAAATTAGATATATAGATACATAGATAGGTAGACAGACAGATAGACAGACAGACAGACAGATGATAGATATAGATAGATAGATAGATAGATAGATAGATAGATAGATAGATAGATAGATAGACAGATGATAAAATGGTAGCTCTCCTCCTGGTTCTGGTTGTCTGAAGAACCTGACTAATACACATTTTAAATCTCTCAGGTGAGTGGATTTGGGCAGAGCTAATGCAAGACCAACAGCAGAACCAGGCCATGAGGCACAGGCAGGGGGCAGGTGAAGAACCTACAATGTCAGGCCTTCTATGAGGTCACTGCACAACCACCAGGGGAGTTACTTCTTGGACAATTTAGAAAGGCCTCACTTGAAAGAGCAAGAAGTCCCCTGAGGCAGGCCCCTGGGGACAGAGAAATGTGCTGCTAAGTGCCACCACCCCTGGTGAGGTGGTCAGAGGCAGGCCCCCTGAGATCACCCCTGTTCAGGGGACTGAGTAAAGCCCTGGGACTTGGAACTCCTGCAAGTGGGAGCACTCAGGAACGGGGGTCAGAGTGCTGAGGAAAGGGATGAAATCACATGGTCTGCATACAAAGCAAGAAAAATTTCCATTGTCGGGAGGTGGGTAGCTCTGAATTTTCATGCATTCCCTCTGCTACTCTCTACCCCAAGATGGAATCTGAGGCATACATTTCTGCAAGTCTCGGGGTGGTCCCCCATGATGCTCTTGCCATGCTCTCAGCTTTCCTCCAAAGCTGGATGCTTGTGTGATTAGGGCCGGCCTGTGCCATGGGGTGTTTCAGGAGCTTGACTATCAAAAAGAGACGGAGACAAATGGCTCCAGCTGCTCAGAGGGGTCTCACAGGACACTTGGGAGTTGATTCAAACTTCCGAGAAATACTGTATGAAGGCAAGAACTATTCATGAGAGAGAAGCTCACAAGATGGAGAAATCAGGGCCAGCTGAGAAGTCAAGAAAGTCTTCCTAAGTCATACTTTGATGAAAGGCTTCCCTTTGGGCATTTGAGGAAAGAGCACAGAGAGACCCACCTGCTAGATCACAGACTACAAGTCGGGAGGTTGTTGGAAATACATGTGGCAGCGACCAAGCGCTGTATCTTAGCTTTCCACTTGTCCATGAGCCCACATCCATTCTGACCCTCTCTCCCTGACCCCGACCCCATACCTGATTCTGGTCACTCTCAGTGACCATGCTGACCCTGACTAGGCTGCAGCCTCACTGTGATGCTTTGTGGTGTTGTCCCAGCTCCAACCCTAGCTGATCTTAATACAAATCCTGGTTCTTCACACTGTTAGTCGGCCTCAATCTGCCTTCAAAATGCCCCTGGTTTGACTTGGCTCCATGACCAGCCCCCAACCCAGTCTACTCATGAGTGAGGAGCAGGCCTCTGGGACATGGTCACCCACCCACCACCTCCGCTGTGGCCTAACTTCTCCACTGGACATTTTCTCCCATGTGTCCACCACCACAGTTGTCATTGCAGCTCACATTCTAAATGCTCATTATTTGCAGTTGTAATAGAGATGCAAATCCAGATTATAAAAGACACTTTTAAAAATAGAATGTCTTTACCAGTAGAATAAAGCAGCACACACACTCACACACAGACACTCACACACAGACACACACACACACACACACACACACACACACTGACACACACACACACACACACTTTGTGAAATGCCTGTTGGTAACATAAAGCCTCCTCCTCCAAGTTGTGAATTATACTGTTCCCAGAATGTGGTGCCACTTTTCTGTGTCGGTGTGACAGGGTCAGTGAATCAAGTTTCTATGAGCCTGTTGAGAAAATGCAGTCTTATAGGATGAATTAAATGGTTATTTCCACCTGTCACTAATTTCCTTTGCTGGGTGAGCAACAGCTCTATTAGTCAGGACAGACCTTGATTGGTACAGCTTCTCTGTCTTCAGGTTTAGATGTGCCCAGGGTGGCTCACAGAGCGTGGCAGGGGGCACTGGGCCAGCCAGCCTACTGGCGGCTGCCGGAGTTGGTCAGTGAATCTCATTATACTGCTTCTCAGTCCAGAGTGTCTAGCTCTGGTTTGGCTTTATTTCCCCTCTCCCTAAAGAGTGGTGTGATTATTTTATGCCAAACCACTCAAGGATAATTCATACTGTCAGGCAACCCTTGTGTTTGCCCATTACCCGACAGTTTGGGCTCACTTCATATTCCAGAGTGGCGTGATATAATGTAATACGATTTGAAATACTGTAAAGCAATAAGCAAAGTAACACAGTTTGACATCTTGAATCTCAGAGGAGGTGTGTACACATTGGCTACGCTGTATTTCCACTTTCCCAGTACCTGCCATTGATATTATTTGACTTTTTGAAGCATTATCTGTTTTTAAATGCAATTAGAAGAGTAAGGCATTGGCAAAGGAAGTTTCTCATGCTTGAGAAGCACAGTCAGTGGTTTATCCACCCTACGTCGAAGCTCTTCAGTGGGACGGCCTGTGCCCACACATATGACACACCGCAGGCTGTGCCCACCCGTGTCACATGATGAGACGGTGCTGGCTCATTTATGGGAGCCACAAAGTTCTTTGTACATTATACCCACCCAACAAATCATCCCTCTCTATTTTGCACCTACTGTGTGTGAGGCCTTTAGAGGAAATAGCTGGCCTATAAATTGGAAATTAGATGGGTTATGATGGGATCTACAACACAGTTTAGAGCAAATGTGGTTTAAAGCTTCAAGAAATACTGGATCAAAGCACCAGGCTTGCTTGTCCAACTGATTTGTTTGTTCTTTGAATGAGCCAGAAGCAAGGGTTTGGGCCAAATGGGGAGTGGCTGTCTTAGCTTCAGCAACCCGAAGTTTTGAAAAGCCAGGAAAACTTGCTGCCTCAGTACTGAGGCCCAGATTTGGCAGAGAGCCCATTGTAAGGAAAGGAACAAATTCTTGAAAACAAAGAAACGCCCCACAATCCCTTCTTCTCAAACTATTACCCAAGCCACCTTTTCTTGCACTGCAAACATTTTAGAACAACATGCTGAATCCATTTTCTTACCTCCAGTGCTCACACCAGCCTCCTGCAACCCTCCCTCCCATCCAGTAATTCCAGGGTGCTTCTGAGTGCTCCAGCTTCCCCTGCCTGCACTTGACCTCTGAAGTGCTCCTGAGACACAGACCATCTTGTCCCTTCATCACATGGTCCCTTCCCAGAGCCTGCCTCTCTGCTTCCTCCTCTCCACTTCACAGGCTTCTTCCAGGTCTTCTACGGGGCCTGTTCATCCTCTCCCAAAGTTGTGTGCTTGATTCTCTCTTCTTTCTACCCCCTGCTCTCCACAAGGTAAGTGTGTCTGTCTCCCCTTTGACGGCAGCTGCCATGTTTGCATTTGACTCCCAGATCCTCACCTCTGGCACACCCTGATTTCCAGTTTCCAGTCTTGGGGTTTCAGTTGCCTGCTGGCTATCTGATCCTCCTCTCCTCATAAAGATGTACATGTCAGAAGCTGCCAGTGCTCAGCCTGGGGCTGCTCACTGCCTTTCAGCTGTCCTGATCCAGCAGCAGAGGGCTTCTTTGAGTTCCTTGAGTATGCCAAGCCCTTCCCCATTTTCTAACTTTGTGTTCCCTTCACCTGAAATGTTCCTCCTCCAAACCTTCACATCCTGTCCTCAAATATCACCTCCTCGGAAAGGCCTTCCCTGCTCCAAGGGGCTGCACAGCCTCCCATGCTTTTTCTAGCTCACTTACCGAATTACCAAATCACTTACCAAATTCAGTAATATTTCATTTACTGTTTATTGTCCATCTTTATTGCTCCATTTCTAGACTGTAAACTGTATGAGGATAGGTGCTTGTCTGTCTACAGACTGATTTATTCCCAGCATCTCCTAGGGAATAATAAGTACTCAGTAAATACTGTTAAATGAGTGATTGCTAATGATACCAAGAATTTTATATTCAGTATAGACCTCTTCTTTGGGCTCCAAATTAACAGGCCCAGTGGCCTCCTTGGCATTGCCTCTTGATGCCAAGATATCTTGATAAGTTAACTCAAACATATATCTAAACCTATGTTGTTGATTTTTTCTTCTTCCTTCTCTACCTTCAGCACAGTAAATGAATGGTGCCAGTTACTTGCTGCGAACGCCAGAAACTGGGAATCATCCTCGATCCCTCCCTCCTCCTCAGTCCCACCTAGATCCACTTCATGATGAAGTCCTATGAGTACCACCTCCAAAATACATCTCAAACCTTCTCTCCAGCCCTACTCTATGCCATCTCCCTTGTTAGCCACCATTATCTCCAGAAAGGAATAGCCTTAGAACCAGTGTCCCTGATTACACTTCTCCACACAGCACACAGAATCTTCTCTTAGAATTTAAATCTGGTAATTTCATGCTTAAATATTTTTACCTGCATCCCAGTCTCATGCATCCTACAAAGGCCAGCACGTTATGTACCTAAGTCTTCTTTCCTAGCCTCATCCCATGCTCTTCACCAGCTAGTCACCTCCCACAGTGGCATCCTTCCACTTCCTGGGTCACTCAGGGCCTTTGCACCTGCTAATCTGTCTGCCTGGATGGCTCTGCTCCCTCTTTCCTTGAGGCCCTGACTTCAATGCCACTTTTTCAGTTCCCTAAGTTGGTTCTTCCCCCACTGCCATTATTCTGTTTCCCTGTTCCCGATTTGTTTCCTCATGATACCACTTAGGTCTCTCTTCCTCTAAACTTGAAAAACAGTTTCCAAGTCTGTTTTATTCTACAAGGTATACCTAACTCCTGAAATAACTTACAGGATGTGTTAAGTATTTATTGAGTCACAAGAAAAAAGAAAGTCTGGAAGGAAAAAAGGATGGAAGGAAGGGAGGAAGGAGAGAAGGAAGGAGTTTCACAAGTACTTTTAGACCCAATTAAAAACTTTCTTTCTCCATCATCATACAACCCACCAGGTACCCTGAATCCCCCATTTCAAGAGTGATGGTATCACCATTCACCATGTTGTTCGGGCTAAATATCTCAGAATCACTTCCATTTCTTCTTCCATCTGCTTCATCTAGTAGCCTACCAAAAGTTATCACTTTTACCTCTACAGCACGTCCCAAATTACCCCCTCATTCTTCATCCCAGCTGCTTAGTAACTTGGTTACAGCTTTCATGATGTGTCATCTGAAATACAACATGAGCTTCCTGGCTGGTCCCTGCTTCAGACCTGCTCTCCTGCCAAGATTCAAATTCTAAAATAGAGGTGTGATGTCACTTTTCTTTAAAAATCTTCAGTGGCTCCCCATTGACTGAAGAATCCTTTGTCACGGCATTCAGAGCTCTGTGTGAAGTATTACGTTATGGCTATATTCTGTGTTTCCTGTCTTATCTCTAAGGGATGCTAGAACTTCTCTCGCTCTCCCTTCTCGCAGGCACCTTCTCACCCCCCAACCTTACGCATGCTGACAACCTTCGTCTCACCATCTCTTCAGGCCAGAAGTCAATTTCAACCCTCTTTCTATCTGCAGGACCCCAATTCATATCCAAGCCTGGCCATCTTCTCATAAATTAAGTAAATGTTATCTTCCATAAACTAGGTAAAAACTAAGCATTTTTACATAAACCTTAAATCAATTATTGGACTTCTTATGTTTTATAACATGTGAGCAAATAAACTGTCTCTACACTGAGTACAATCATGAGCTAGACTTTATATATTGAGCCTTTACACACACCCTATAAAATAGATACCACTATCATCCTTCATTTTACAGAGTAAGAAACCAGACTTAAATAAATTAAATTAATTTACCCAGGTTGCCCAGTTAGCAAATAGGAGAGCCAGGAATCCAGCTCAGGCAAGGCTGACTCCAAAGCCTGCTTTTATGTAAAGCACTGTTTGGCACACCCTCAAATGATGGAGGTCCCATTTGATTTATCTTTAATGTCCAATATCTAGGCTACAGTAGACAATCAATAAATGCTTGTGGATTGAAGGAGAGAGTGGAGAATCATCAGGCTTCCCAGGGTTCACAGGGGAAACCAGGAGACTCCTTTGCAATTTGGCTGAAGTAACTATTCAGTCAACATTGAATCAAATGTGGATTGAATTGAGTTACCCCAAGTAATAGAGCTAGATATGTCTCCCGAATTGAAGACAGAAAACTCCCTCTCTATGACTTTGCAACTTATCACTGTCAGAAAGGCTGAGCAGGGAGAGCTGGAGCTTAGCTGGCATACACAGAAGAGCCTGAAAAATAATCAATTGAATTCAAACCACCATACATCACAGACGTTTAGAGCCAGAAAGGACCTGGGAGATCTTCTGCTTTTCTTCCTTCATTTCTCAGAAAAAGAAAATAAGGCCAGGCAGGAGATACAGCATCCCCCAAGACACTCAGGTTAGTGGAACATTAGGACTAGGAACATACTAGAACCAGTCCCATTCTCTTCCACAGACTAGCCCACTGTTTGCCAGAATGCAGTCCTCAGTTGCCAAAATGCCTAGCTACATTATTTTCTTTCTCCCTAAATAAATTTTAGATAAATATCCAAGCGTTTTTATTGCCTTGTATGCCAATTTAGAACTTTTACTTATTCTTTAATTAGTGGTTATACTGTTTTTCTTTAAAGGATTATCTGCTTAAATGTTTGTTTAAATATGGGGTGGGGAATAAGGTAATTTATAATATCAGCCAGTGGAAAAAAAAAAAAAAAAGAAAGAAACCAAACAAACAAACAAACAAAAACATGTGTTTATAGAACTTCCACTTTCAGATATGGCATGTGGTCTTTCTAGCCATCAGCCCAGCAGACCATGATAGGCTCCCACTGTTAAGATGAGTAAGACCAAGTCAAACACAGGGTAGAAGGGGCAAGGTTCATATGGCAAGATTGATGCTGAAATACCATATCAGCTAGGATGCTCTCTATTGCAGAAAACCACATAAAACACTGCTCAAGCCATAAAGAAAATGAATACCACCTCATACAACTGAAAATTCCACAAGGAGATCTATTATCAGGTGAGATTTGCTCTGGCAGTACAAATGGTACGTTTCTGACTCAATTTCATGCAACTTGCACCTGAAGTTACAAAGGTGATAAAAGGATAGGTAGCCATATGCAAGGAGCTCCCTGCCTATTGAGGAAGACAGATATACTATAGCCATGTTCCAGAAACAATAATGTGTGTGTGCTGGATCCACTTCCTCATCACTCACACCCCAGCCCATTATAAGTACATAATGAGAGAGACGCACAGAATACCTGAGAACATGGAAAGGGGTACTTTCCAGACTGGGCATGGCAGTCAGGTTTCTTCCTCAGAGAAGCCAGGAGATACATCTGAATCCTTAAAGAATTAGTTAAAATTAGTCTGGGAAGTAGAGTACAAGAGGAACTACTAAGCACAAGAACAGAGGTTTTATTTGTGGGTAACAGCAGGGAATTATTATTCAGTGTTCATAGAGAACAAGCCAGAAAAAAAAAAAGGGAAGAGACCAAGAAATGTGTAGCCCCAGTAAAGAAGTCCTTTCACACACGATGGAAAGACACCAACCAGATTCCCCTTTTAAGGAATTATTTGGGGTTTTCATTATACGGAAACTTAGAGTGGAGGTAGAGTCACACAGGTAGAGGTTATAGAATGAGAAAAGATAATGGAAATGCCCGATTCCGAAGAAAGCCATATTTAAGAGAGAAACACAGGAGGGGGCCCAGGAAGGAGATAAAGAACAAATACAGGAGTTAGTTATCACAGAAGATCAAAAGATTCGTATCCATGAATACTTCCCCTGAAATAATAGTGTTTTGTTTGTTGATAGGTACTTTTTAAAAAAAATAGGTAATTTTTTATGGAGAAAAGATCCAAAGATTTCATCAGAAATTCAAAGGTATTTGTGACCCAAAATTTATTAAAAATCACTGGCAAAAAATAAATAAATAAAAATAAAAATAAAAAGGAAGTCATGACAAACAGTTTTGAACCTCCCAGAGGACCAGTTATATGAAAGGCTTCAGAACATTGGTGGCCTTAAAAAGGCCTGGGTCAATGGTGAAGGCAAGGGGGAGATCGAGGTCTTATCATAATGGGCTGAAAAATGAGTAGGAAATAAGTTAATGGAGATAGCATGTTCAGACCACTGTTTCTAGAATTTGGCCATAAGAAAGAGGTGAGAGATTGGGACAGTAACTAGAAGTGAATGCTGGAGTTGAGAGGGTGATTTTTAGAACGTAGGAGAGTCAATCATATTTATAGCTTAAGGAATGGAATCAGTGAAGTAAGTATTGGAAGAATAAATCAAAGGGTTTTTTTGTAGGCCCAGAACTCTGACAAAATCTTTCTCAGCCTGAAAAGCATAATAGCTTTCTGGGGAAGATCCAAGATAGCAAAAGAAATAAACACTGTGCATGCATCCTTCTGTGAACAAATTAAAATTACAACTAAATTATAGAACAATCAACCTGGAGAACCATCTGAAGTCTAGCTGAACAGATTTATAACTAAGGATATAAAGATGAAGCCATTTCGAGACTGGTAGGAGGGGTGGAGACTTGGAACTGGCTAACCCCAAACCTACGTGTGGCAGTTGAGAACTGAAAAGGATGTCTAGGCCACAGAGGTTCTGCACAGGGGACTGAAGGATGGCAGCCTCACAGTGACCTCCCCAGCCCAGAGTACTGGTGCCTGGAAGAGGAGCCTCCGCAACATCTGGCTGTAAAAAACGGTGGGGATTCCCACCATTCGAGTGAGATGGAAGGTGGCAGGAAACCCAGGTGTCCTCTTAAAGGGCCTGCACACAGACTATCTCACTCCCAGGCACTTACCATGGGCTCCAGTAGATGGACAGTAACTTGGGGTGTGTCAGAGACATACGAGGGGCAAACTGAGTTGTATGGTTTCAGGACAAGGGCTGTAGGACAGTCAGTATTTTCCCTGTGAGGTGCCCTCTCCCATGCAGCCAGCAGGCTGGTGCCATCTTTCCTGTGTTTAGTCCACCCCCTACACTTATGGCCAAGTCTGAACTTGACTGGTGTGGTAAGCTCTGCAGCTGCACGGCTAACTCACTGTGACTCCACTCCACCCAATGCTGGAGGCACTTTCTCCAAGAGCAGCCAGCAGCACCCACATAATACTCTTCCCTGGACAACTATCAGAATCTTACAGATGCCAGGCAGGTTATGACTAGCTTCAGTGTGCTCTGAGACCTTTGCTGAATAGCTTCAGACTCAGCACTGGCACGAAACCAAAATTTACATTAACCTGGTGACCACAACTCTTTCGACTCTAGTGACTCCCTGAGATCCTGCCTCACCCAACTCGCATACCACATAAGGTTTTATCAGTGTCTGAACCTTAAGGGATCTGGCAGGTGGCAGCAGGCCTTGGGGTGTCCTGGAGATTTGGGGAGCTATCCCAAGCATGGTACTGGTGGCAGACATCCTCAGTTTACATAGTGGCCTCTCTCACGTGCCTCCAAGTCTAGCACAGACAGCAAAAACTGCAGATCACTTTGTAGCTCTTGCCAGAAAGACCCTGGCTAGTCACAGGTAGTGGGTGACCTGGTCCTGCACCAGTATCCCTCTCAAGAGGCCCCAGAAGGAATATACTTGGAACTCGGCTTCAGTCTATAGGAGAGCACTGCCCAGTTAGCCCCACAATCGGCACACCCAAAGGGCCATCTCAACTGGCACAAGAGCCTGCTGGGGCAAATCCCACTCAGTGGGGAAAGCCCCCTGCACAACAACCTGTAAGGTGTGGACATGGCCAAACCCCACAGCCAATCAGCCTGAGGGTCAATCCCACTCACTGATGTGCCAATAGCAACCAACGCTCAACTATAACAGGAGGGCACACACAACCCACATGAGGGACACTCCTGGAGCACCTGGAGAAGGTGACCATGGAGGCTGTCACTGGGCCCCACAGGGCACTTACTATATGAGGGACCCCAAAAAATACAGTGAATGCTGCTGCCAAGTGCTATACAACAGAAAGGCAGGAATCTTCAATATGGGAAGCGTTGAACATTAGTAACAGTGTGTGACATGTTTCAACTTGTTCAGTGCAGTCAGTTGGATGTGAGCTGCAGTTGAGAGAAGGTTTATTTTAAAGGGTGCCATAAATCATGGATCACGAACAAAGCATTAACATGAAATGGATAAACAGTTTCATCCTCCATCATGACAATGCTGTGTCACACATCACTTCTGGTATGGCAATTTCTGTCAAATAAAAATGTTTGAAGTATCAAGTAGAAGAATTTTGAATTTTTCAATGTAGACTAACATTTGTCTGTATATCTAAATGAACAATAGAACTTGTGCCTTGCTCACAGTCAGAGCACAACACTGTATCTTTGATATTCTATAACATGTTTCTTTGGGGGAATGTTAGGGAACTGCAAACAGCCTTCTCAGGTGGGCTTTTACATAGCAAAAAGACTTTGAGGAACAAAGAAAAAAGTTAGTATCTGGGAAGGATCCAACCTCCTCTATCTTAAAGCATTTGGCAAATACCAAATTTGGTAGCATGTTTGTATTAGTCAGCTATTGCTGCAATAAAACTGCATAACAAACTATCCCAAAACTCAGTAGTTTACAACAATAAACATTTATTCTCACACTTAGGGTTCTGTGGGTTGACTATGAATTCGTTGATTTTGGCTAGGTTCAACCAGATAGCTCTACCCCAGAGTACAGGTTGGTTTGATATCTACTTGATATGTGTTCTTTCTAGGATCCGGGCTGGAAGGGCAGCAGCAGCCTGTGGAAAACCCTTCCAGTGCATGTCACCAGAGCACAGCGAGTGAGCAGAAACATGCAAATCCTTTTAAGGCCTTGGACTGAAACTGGTCCATTGTAAATTCTGCCTACATCCCCTTAGCCAAAGCAAGTCACATGGCCAATCCCAACAGTAATAGTACAAAGAAAGATACTTCATCCTCTCTCTAGTGGGAGCTGACGTAAAGGCAAATGGCAAAAACCATGAATGTGTAATTCTAATACAAGGAGAGTGAACAACTGTGAGCAATGATTCAATCCACCATAGTTTAAACCAAGATTTGAGAGGAAAGAACAGTCAGGACTTCCACACATGTTGAAATTACGTTTTGCCTATTTCCATACCCAGCATTCAGTGGAATCAACCATTATGATTACACACCCAGACACACATGCACACAAAGACATACATCCTAATGTTGTTCATGTTCACAGCCCTACTTCCTGGTATGAATGTATCATCATGGAGGCCATCTTCTGAAGAGGCAGTGTGGTATAGTGGAAGAGCACCGTATTAGAAGTCAGAAAAGGTGGGTTCTAGTCCTCATTCTGCCCTCAGCTGATTTCAGGCTTAAAATAGAAAAGATTTCATGAGTCAAGAGACTAAGCTTGACACGGCCAGGGCTCAGATGAGAGAAGATGGGTTGAATAAGAAACCCTTCCCACCAGCAGTTATACTGACAGTCAAGAGTCTGTCCCACCAATCACTTGGGCATTCTAGAGCTTGGGTTTAATAAAATAACAATCCCTAAAAAAGTAGTAAAAAGACTTGGATCTATGATATTTCTCCCAATGCATGTACATGGAGAAAATATTGACAGTAGATTTTGCACCCAGGACAAGACTCACTGGGGAAAGTAACACTAGTCCTGAGAGGCTCCAAGGAACAGACACATCTTCAAGCCCATTCTGTTGGATATAGCAGAACCAAGTCCAAGTAAACAATATTCACCTGAGTCTTTGGGGCATATTTTGCATACAGGTACACGCAAACCAAAATGTCCCAAGCAGAGTAAAAAGATCAGAGCATTTCACATGATTCCAATGAAGCTTTCTTGAGAATTCCATTCATGTTTTCCAGAAAAATATAGACTTTCTGCTTTGAAGTGTGCTGCACTCACTTTCTGTCTATAACAGAGCTACCTAGCCTCGGTGACTGAGTACCTGGCATCCTACATAAGGGCTGTTGGTGTGCCAAGATATTGATCCCTTAGGTCCTCAGGGAAGACAGGCAGTGTCTAGGATCCACATTGCTTCTAGACCCGTGGCCTCTGTTTCCCACAGTGTGCTGTGCAATATCGTCACTTCCCATGTGTGCCCTGACATAAAAGTTAAGAGGCACTGGTCTATATACTCAAAAAGGTTAAAAACTTCAAAGGTATACCATCCCATTTGCTGAAGAACTGACAGAATTCTCAACGTGGGTTCCAAGAGAGAACCAATCCCTAAGACCTTCAGGCATCCATTATATGCAACAGATTAGACTCTCTTCTGGTCATATAGTAAAGTACTAGTTATAGTCAACTCTTGGAAGAATTGAGAAAAATCGTCACTCAAATCAGTTTCTGTGTTCTGTCATTCTGATGAGGAGCCCAGTTGAGAATAACTGTATGACTTCTTACTGTTTACTTCCATATATTCTAACTCATTTTTTTTTTTTTTTTTTTAGGAAAAAAAAAAAAACCTGTCAAATAGATACCACTTCAAATATCTAATTAAACTAAGTAAACATTGCACCAATATAGATGTACATGGGACTGCATAAATGCTATTATTCTCTTCACCAATTTGACTTTTTTTGCAGATGTTTTATTTTATCTGAAATGAGCATATGGGACTCTTTCGTTTACACAGAAAAAGAAATGGAGCCAGGGAGTGTTCCAGAAGGGGCAGTGGCTCACCACATCATACTGGTTACTTGCAAAGATGGGACTGGAACCAGGGTCTCTTAACCCTTGATGAAGCACTCTCTCCCTTCCTCTGCTCCTTCTCTGTCAAAAGCATGTTTTCTGATTATTTTCCACTAAATGCATCATTCGTATTCGCTCTCCAGAGAGCATTTTTGAAGCATCCTCATTCTTTTACCCAATCACTTAGCATGGTTGCTCTGTGAAATCTATGGTTTAGAAACCATCTTGTTGCTCCTAATTATTCCCCTTCTTGGATCCCTAGGATGTGTGCACCTGATAATCAAGAGTTATTCATTGGAAGTCTTCATTACATTTGATGTGGATAATACAAATTTTACTCATGAAATGCTACTCAGGGTCTGATTTTTGAATGAAGACATTGATTTACTTACATTTTCAGAACACACACAATAGGCAGAGAATTAAAATAATGGACAACAACTAATAGAAAACAGGTGTGACTCTGAAACTTAAATGGTACATTCTCCAGTCTTGGAGTAATGCTGACAGGAGAATGTTTACCATACAACAATGGAGTCGGCAAAAAATAAAACAAAATAAACAATAAATTCTCATTGACTGAATACAGCTTCCCAGCTGGAGCCCATTTCAGCATCTAGCAGTGCAACCAAAAATGAACACACAAAGACTGCTAAACAAGGTTCCCTAGAGACTGGGAAGAAGATGGCAAGAGTGTAATTTAATTTTTGTAAAATGTTTTCTAAACAAGTTCAGAGGCTGTATCATTTGGGTTGACAAATTGAATACCAGGTCTGACGTTCTTGTAATAAGGTGTATGCCCTGACTTCATAAGAGAAACTCATCATTCAAATCCACAGATGAGAAGGCAACAATATTTCAGGAAAACACAAAGCACTAAAGGCCAAACCTTCAGGCAGTTCCTGATGCATGACATGTGAAGGGAGAAGGATTTAATCTGCTGACCTTCATCTTCCAGAAGAAGTTGGAAGTGGTAAGGACTTCTGTGAGTGGTTATTTTTAGCATTTTGTGCCCACTCATGCTGTAATACTGAATTAGTTTCACCAGCCAGTGTTGGCTGAATGGCCATCATTTTTTAAGAACATTTTTCCCCTTTTCTAAGTTCTGAATTAGACAGCAAAATTGGCCTAATTCCATTCTTGGTGAATTTCTACAGATCTCAATGCACAGATGGATTGAAATAGTTTAGGGGAACTGAGCTGGGACAGATATGAGTCTTTCTATTTTAATGCTTTTTTAAGACTGACTGCCTAGAAAATCCAGGCAATGTTATAGACTAAATTCATATGCTGAAACCTAATCCCAAATGTTGTGATGAAATTTGTGGAAGGGCCTCTGGGAAGTGATTAGGTGATTAGAAAGAGATTACCACCCTTATAAAAGAGACCCTGGGCTTCCCAGCAAGATGGCAAATAGGTATATACTGTGCTCACCTCTTCCATGACCACATCAAAATTACAACTAAATTACATAAAAATCAACCTGGAGAGCCATCTGAAGACTAGCTTAACAGAACTCCTATAACTAACGATATAATGAAGAAGCCACACTGAGTCTGTTAGGAGGGATGGAGATGCAAAACGGGCTGGTATCACATGTGCATGTGGTGGTTGAGAATCAAGAGGAATACCTGGACTGCAGAGGTACCCCCTGAGGAGTGAGGGACCCCTAGGCCCACACCAGGCTTCCCAGCCCAGGGCTCCAGTGCCAGGAAGAGAAGTCCCCAAACCAGCTGGCTGTGAAAATCAGCAGGGATTCCATCCACTCTCAGTGAGATGGAGGGCTGCTAGAAACACAGGTATCCTCTTAAAGGGCCTGAGCACAGACTCTCTCACTCACACACACTCATCCTAAGTTCCAGCAAAGGGACAACAACTCAAAAGTTGCCAGAGACATATAGGGAGAAACTAAATTGTGTGGTTTCAGTGTGAGGGCTGCCATTATCCCTGTGTTTAGTCTTCCCCTATACAGCCAGCAGGCAGGCGCCAATTTTGAATTTGCATTTACCAGGTAAACAACATTCACCCCACCCTGGTGACTCCCTGAGACCTGCATCACCCAATTTGTGCATTACTCTTGTCTCTTTCAACAGCTGTGCCTTTCCCTGTGCTACAAACTTTCTTTAAAATTGTCCAAGGCCTGCAAGCCCCAGGAAGGTGGTGGCTGGCCTCTGTGTACCCTGTGCCTTTTGCTGAGTGGTCCCAGGTCTGGCATGGGTAGCAGCCAGCCTCAATCACAGCATGGACTCTTCCATGTGCCACTGGACCCAGCACAGGCAACTACCACTTCAGATTTCTTTGTAGCTCCTACCACATTGCCCCAGGTTAGGCAAGGCAGCAGTTGACCTCAGCCTGCACCAGAGCCCCTCCCTAGAGACCCCAGAACCAACACACCCAGTGGCTGTCTTCAGACAACAACAGAGAACCACCTGATTAGCTCCACAAATAGCACTCCCAAAGGGTAGTATTGGCAAGAGCCAGAGCCCTGCTAGAGTGAATCCCATTTCATGGGTGACCAGTCCTCGCAGCCAAGTCAGCCTCAGTGTCAACTCCACCCACTGACTGACTACCAACAGTAATCAAGGCTCAATTACAACAGGAGGGAACATAAAATCCACACAAGGGATACTCCTGGAGTACCCAGCTCAGGTGACCAGACAGATTGTGCCATTGGGCCCCAGAGGACACCTACTACATGAGGCCACTCGGCCAAGACTGGGAGATATAGTAGATCTACCTAATACATAGAAACAAACACAGAGAGGCAGCCAAAGTGAGGAGAGAAAGAAATATGTTCCAAATGAAAGAACAGGAGAAAACTCCAGAAATATAACTTGGAAAAAAAAAAAAAAATGAGGCAAGCAATCTGCCAGATACAGAACTCAAAACACTGATGATAAGGACGCTAAATGAACTTAGGGGAAGATCAACTCAGTGAGAACCTCAACAAAGAGATAGTAAACATAAAAAAGACATAGAAACCATACAAAAAAGAACTAGTCAGAAATAAAGAACACAATCACTGAAATGAAGAATACACTTGAAGGGATCAACAGCAGGTTAGATGAAGCAGAGGAATGAATCAGGGACTTGGCAAACAAAGTAGCAGAATAGCAAAATCAGAACAGCAAAAAGAAAAAAGAATTTTAAAAACTGTGGATATTTTAAGGGACCTCTGAGACGACATCAAGCATAGCAACATTCACATCCTAGAATACCAAAAGGAGAAGCGAGAGAGCAAGGAATTGAAAACATATTTAAAGAAATAATGACTGAAAACTTCCCTAACCTAGTATAGGAAATAGACACACAAGTCCAGGAACAAGATGAACCCAAAGAAGCCCACACCAAGACACGTCATAATTAAAATGCCAAAGGATAAAGACAAAGAGAAAATCTTAAAAGCATGAAGAAAAAAAGTAGTTAGTTATCTACAAGGGAGCTCCCATAATACTGTAAGCTGATTTCTCAACAGAAAATTTGTAGGCCAGAAGGGGTTTGCCACAAACTATTCAAACTGATGAAAAGCAAGAACATATAACCAAGATTACTCTACCCAGTAAGGCTATCATTTAGAATTGAAGGAGAGATAAAGAGCTTCCCAGATAAGAAAAAGCTGAATGAGTTCATCACCACTAAACCACTTCTTGTAATCAAGAAATGTTAAAAGGACTTCTTTAAGAAGAAGAAGGAAAAAAAAAGGAACATAAATATGAGTAGTAAAATGACATTAACTACATAACTATCAATAATCACTTTAAATGTAAATGATTCAATGCTTCAATGAAAAGACATAGGGTGGCTGAATGGATAAGAAAACAAACCCCTACATACACTGTCTACAAGAGACCCATTTCAGATTGAAAGATACACACAGACTGAACGTAAAGAGATGGAAAAAGATGTTTTATGAAAATGGAAAGGGAAAAAAAAGCTAGAGTAGTAATTCTTATATCAGACAAAATAGACTTTAAAACTAAGGCTATAAGAAGAGACAAAGAAGGACAAGATCAATCCTACAAGATGACATAACCTTGTAAACATCTATGCACCCATGTAGGAGCACTTAAATTTATAAGGCAAATATTGATAGACATAAAGGGAGAAATCGACAGTAATACAGTAATTGTAGGAGACTTAAACACCCCATTGATATCAATGGATTGATCATCCAGACAGAAAATCAACAAAGAAACAGTGACTTTACATGACATATTAGACAAGGTGGATTTAATAGATATATTTAGAGCATTTTACCACAAAACAGCAGACTATGCCTTTTCAAGTACACAGGGAACATTTTCCAGGATATACCACATGTTAGGCCACAAAACAAGTATCAGTATATTTAAGAAAATTGAAATCATTTCAAACATCTTCTTCAACCACAATGGTATGAAATTAGAAATCAATTAGAAGAAAAAACCTGAAAAACACACAAACACATGGTAGCTAAATAATACGCTACTAAACAATTAATGGGTTAACAATGAGATCAAGGAAGAAATCAAAATATATCTTGAGACAAATGAAAACAAAAACATAATGACCCAAAATCTATGGGACTCAGCAAGAGTTCTAAGAGGGAAATTCAAGCAACACAGGCCTGCTCAAGAAAACAAGAAAAATCTCAACTAAACAATCTAACCTTACACCTAAAGGAAAAGAACAACAAACAAAGTGAAAATTGAGTGGTAGGAAGGAAATAATAAAGATCAGAGTGGAAATAAACACAATAGAGTCTAAACAAAAATAGAGAAGATCAGTGAAACCAAGAACTGGTTCTTTGAAAAGATAAACAAAATTGATGAACCTTTAACCAGACTTCTCAAGAAAAAAGAGAAAGGACCCAAATAAATGAAATCATAAATGAAAGAGAAGTGACAACTGACACCACAGAAATACAAAGAATTGTAAGAAAGTACTATGAACAATTATATGCCAACAAATTGGACAATCTGGGATAAATGGATAAATTCCTAGAAATATACAATCTTCCAAGACTGAGTCAAAAAGAAACACAAAATCTGAACAGACTGGTAACTACTAATGAAATCTTATCAGTAATCAAAAAACTTCTAACAAACAAAAGTCCTGCACCAGGTGGCTTCACAGGTGAATTTTACCAATCATTCAAAAAACAATAAGTGCCTATCCTTCTCAAACTATTCCAAAAAAAATTCAAGAAGAGTGAAGGCTTCTAAGCTCATTTTATGAGTCCAGTATTACTCTGATTCCAAAACCAGAAAAATATATTTTAAAAAAAAAAGATGAAGAAGAATAAAAGAAAATTATAGTCCAATATCTCTGATGAACACTAGATGTAAAAATCCTCAGCAAAATAGAGCAAACTGAATTCAGCAAAACACTAAAACCATTATACACCATGATGAAATGGGATTGATCCCTGAGATGCAAGGTTGATTCAATATCTGCAAATCAATCAACATGATAGAGCACAGAAACAAAATGAAGGATAAAAATCATATGATCATATCCATAGATGAAGAAAAAGCATTTGACATAATCCAACATCCATTTATTAAAACAACACGCAGGAAATGAGGGCTAGAGGAAGCATACCACAACATAATGGCCATATATGACAAACCCACAGCTAACATCACACTCAATGATCAAAACCTGAAAGTTTTTTCTTTAAGATCATGAACAAGACAAGGATGTCCACTTTCACCACTTTTATTCAACATAGTATTAGAAGTCCTAGTCACTGCAATCAGACAAGGGAAAGAAATAAAGGCATCCAAATTGGAAAGGAAGAAGTAAAATTGCTATAACTTGCAGATGGCATGATACCATATATAGAGAACCCAAAAGAGTCCATGAAAAAAACAAAAAACTATTAGAACTAATACATAAATTCAGTAAAGTAGAAGGATACAAAATTTATATTCAGAAATTGTTTGCATTTTTATACACCAATAATGAACTATCAGAAAGAGAAATTAAGAAAACAATCCTATTTACAATTGCATTAAAAAAATACTTAGGAATAAGTTTAACCAACAAGTTAAAAGGCCTGTACTTGGAAAACTATAAGACATTGAAGAAAGAAATTAAAGATACAAATATATGGAAGCATATACCATGCTCATGGATAGGAAGAATTAACACTGTTAAAATGTCCATACTACCCAAAGCAATCTAGATTTAATGCAATCCCTATCAAAATACCAAGGCTTTTTCACAGCACTAGAACAAATAATCCTGAAATGCATATGGGATCACAAAAGACCCTGAATAGCCACAGCAATCTTGAGAATGTATAAAGTTGGAGGTATCACGATACCTGGTATCAAAATATACTACAAGGTGATAATAATCTAAATGGCATGGTACTGGCATAAAAACAGAAATACAGATCAATGGAACAGAATACTGAGCACAGAAATAAACCACATTTAAATGGTCATTTAATTTATAACAAAGGAGGCAAGAATATACAGAAGGGTGAAGACAGTCTCTCCAACAAATGCTATTGGAAAAATTGGACAGATACATGCAAAAAAAAATGAAACTGCCATCACCATATATTTGATCCCCCTTACCCTCATCTCCCACCCACCTCTTACCCTCTGGTAACCACTAAACTATTGATGATGTAATACAGAATTGTACACCTGAAATCTATGTAATTTTACTAACAATTGTCACCCCAATAAATTAAAAATAAATAAATAAATGTTAAAAAAAATGAAACTGGACCACCTTCTGACACTATCAACAAGAATAAACTAAAAAATGGATTAAAGACTTAAATGTAAGACCCAAAACCATCAAACTTTTAGAAGAAAACATAGGCAGTAAGCTCTCTGACATTACTTTTAGTAATATATTTGTTTTGTTACATCTCCTTAGGCAAGGGAAACAAAAATAAAAATAAACAAATGGGACTACATCAAACTGAAGTTTTTGCACAGCAAAGGAAACCATCAACAAAATGTAAAGACAACCTATCAATAGGGAGAAGATATTCACCAATGATATATCCAATAAGGGGTTTATATCCAAAATTTTTAAAGTACTCATATAATTCAACACCGAAAAAACAAACAATCTGATTTGAAAGTGGGCAGAAGACTTGAATAGATATTTCTCCAAAGAGGACACATATTTGGCCAATAGTCATATAGAAAGATGCTCAGTGCCACTAATCATCAGAGAAATGCAAGTTGAAACCAAAATGTCAGACTGCTTATCAGCAATAAATCAACAAACAACAAGTGTTTGTTTGAAAATAGAATTACCTTATGACCCAGCAATTCCACTCCTGGATATTTACCCAAAGAAATCCAAAACACTAATTCAAAAATATATATGCACCCCTATATTTACTGCAGTGCTGTTCACAATAGCCAAGATATGGAGGCAACCTAAGTGCCCATCAAAAGAAGAAGTAATGGAATATTATATAAAATGGAATATTACTCAGCAATATAAAGGAATTAAATCTTACCATTTGCAACAACATGGAAGGACCTAGAAGGTATTATGCTAAGTGAAATTAGACAAAGACAAATACCATACGATTTCACTTATATGTACAATCTAAAGAACAATATAAATGAACAAACTAAACAGACTCATAGATGCAGATGTCTGTCAGAGGCGAAGGGGTTTGGAAGCTGGGTGAAAAGGTGAAGTGAGTAAGGGGTGCATACTGGTATTTACAAAATAGTCATGGGGGTGTAAATTACAGCATAAGGAATACAGTCAATAATATTGTAATAACCATGTGTGGTGCCAGGTGGATATTAGACTTATTGAGGGAATCACTTCATAAATTATATAAATGTTTAACCACTGTGCTGTACACCTGAAACTAATATAAAATAATATTGAATGTCAACTGTAATTGAAAAATGAAAAAGATGCTTTTGTCCCTTCCACCATGTGAGAACACAATGAAGAGACAGCCGTCTCTGAACCAGAAAGTGGGTCGTCACCAGAAAACAAATCTCGCACTCAATGCTGGCACCCTGATCTTGGACATCCAGGCTCCAGAACTCTGAGGAATAAATTTCCATTATTTATAAGCTACCCGGTCTGTGGTTTTCTATTACAGCATCCCTAACAGATGAAGGCAGAGAGAGAGAGAGTGAAAAGCTTATGGTACAGAGAAGGGCCTTGTAAACAAAGGTGATCAAGAAGGGCACCTGTAGACGCCATCCACATCTCCCACTCATTCCAGTTTTCTCCTTCCTCAAAGGTGATCAGCTATAGCTCCTCAAATACTCTTCCATGGGCAATATGAGCCAAAAGATTAGAAGGAACTTTACACATCACCTAGTCCAACTCTCTATTCAAGGTGATACCTTCTACAGCTGTGGTCCGAAAAGTCATGAGGAACTTGTTTACAATGCAGGTCCCTGAACCTTGCCTCCAAATATTCTGATTCAAGAGATCTAAGAATAGGCTCAAAAATCTTTATTATCAACAAGTTCCCCAGATGATTTCAAGGCTGGTGTCCTGCTGAAAGCATTTTGGAAAAGGCAATCCAAAGCTCCCACACCACGCCCATGCTCCCAAACCTCTGGGGATGTGGTGTTTACTTCCGAGCAGGCAGTCAATCCTCGGACAGGACTGATTATAAAAAGGACCTGCTTGTTCTTCAGCCCATTGGTGCCAGCTCTACAGTCTGGAACCACATGCTGCAGTCTCCCTCCTGCAGCGATCCTCCAGAGATCAGGGGACAGTTCACTGGCCCCTCATTCTGAGATTTCCCTCCTCCTTCCACAGTTACTTTCAATGACTCTCTACGTCAATCAGAATAAAGTTCAAGCCCCTCAACACATAAAAGCCACCACGACCTGGCCCAGACCTGTCTCTCAGCAGCCCCATCTCTCTTCAATCCTTGCCTCCCAGGTTAGACTTCCAATAAACCAATAGTGGTTGCTCACGCACATTGCCAACCATGTTTCAGCCTTTGCTCATGGTTTTTCCTCAGGTATAATGTGCGTCTCTGCACTCCTCCTTCCTTCTCCACCTTCTGTTGAAGTGGTAGAACTTCAAGACCCACCTCGGGCCTCGTGGCCCCTGAGAAACCTTCATCTCCATCACAAAATGGGCTAAATGTGCCTTCTGTGTAATCCCAGCCAAACTTAAGTATGGCATTTATCTCCATTGCATGAGAATTATCCATTTTCTCTGTCTCCACTGATAGACTCAAGGACAGAAACTTTGTCTTATTGTGTCCCCAGCCAGTGTCTGACCCCTAGAAACTACTCAGTGGCTGTTTGTTGAGTTGAATCGAATCCTCCAGGGCATGAACATGGAAGGCAGATAGACTGTTAGCCAAGCAGCCTCCCACTGAGCACATGCTGTCAAGGGATCAGTCATGTTTTGACCCTCTCCTGTGTGCCACCAGTGTGTGATTCTGGGGGGTACCAAGATGGACAAATATCCACCCTGACATTAAAGAGGAGCATACAGTCCCATCAGGAAGACACATCTCTATGATGTAAAAACACATGTGTTAAACAAGATGGTAATACAGAGGAGGGGCAGCCAACCCTGCCCCAGAGAATCGTGGAAGAAGGGAAGTGAGTAACATTTTCATTCGTTCAACAAATGTTTATTGAAACTGATCATATGTCAGTGCAAATTCCAGGGATTGGGTAACACAGCCATAAACAGAGCAGATAAAAATCTATGTCTTGGGGTGGCTGGATGGCTCAGTAGGTTAGAGCACGAGCTCTGAACAACAGGGTTGCTGGTTCAATTCCCACATGGGCCAGTGAGCTGCACCCTCCACAACTAAATTGAAGACAATGAGCTGCCCCTGACCTTTCGGAGGGGTGGCTGGATGGCTCAGTTGGTTAGAGCGTTAGCTCTTAACAAGTTTGCCAGTTCAATTGACGCATGGGATGGTGGGCTGCACCCCTGCAACTAAGGTTAAAAATGTCAACTGGACTTGGAGCTGAGCTGCACCCTCCACAACTAGACTGAAGGACAACGACTTGGAGCTGATGGGCCCTGGAGAAACACACTGTTCCCCAATATTCCCCAATAAAATTAAAAAAAAAATTTTTTTTCTTTGTGGAGGTCACAGCCTAACAGGTGAGAGAGATGATGAGATAAATAAGTAAAACACATAATATTTTGAATAATGATAAAGGGTATCAGATAAAAAAAAGGGATGGGAAGGTGGAAAGAAAGGGGGCATAATGTTGATGGGTGGACAGAGAACACCTCACTGTAAAATTCACACCTGAAGAAAGCCATGAGGCAGTGAGGGAGCAAGCTATGTAGACATGGGGAAAGAGCCATTAAGCCTGGAGGGGCCAGTGTGACAGCTGCTGACGTGTGCCTGTGTCATCTACAGAGAGTAAGGGGGCTTTGCGGTCATTACCAGGCTTTGTCTTTTACTCTGAGTGCTCCGGGGAACCACTGCAGGGTGTGGGAGAGGAGAGACGGGACCGACTTGCATTGCAGGACCATCACTGTGGCTGTGCATGAGGCACAAACAGGAGGGAGCAAGAGCCCATTGTGTTCCAGGGCTGTGCAGATAAACCTGAGAGCCAAGTTGGATTGTTCCTTTGCTGCTCAGAACGGGTGAGCAAGGAACTCATGGTCGCACAGTCAGCAAGTGGCAGGTCTGGCATTCGTGCCAGGTCTCCATGGCTCCAAATCCACATTTGCTCTCTCCCTACAGCAGTGCTACCAATACCTAAGACCCTGAGAGGAGGCGCTCACTCCTGCAAAAGCAGCGGAACAGCACGAGGAGGGGCAGGGAGCAGGCAAAAGTACCCACAGCTGATGAAAAGGGCTGTGTGTGCTCTTCTGAGTCAGAGAGGAACCATTAAGCCAAAGTGGCATTCTCCTGTGAGTTCTCTCTGGCTCTGTTTTTGTCCCGGAACTTCAGTGCCCTTACTGAACACCTCCTCTCTCTTCTGGCTCAAGTATGGACCGAAAAAAAAATTCCTCTTTTTAATTTCCATTGTAGTACCTGAGATGAGTCGCTATTTCCAAATTGAAATATATTCAAGCATCAGAAAGGAAATAATTACAGAAACTCTAAACATCCAAATAGGTAAGCCCACCCATGCTTCTAGCCTCAAAGGGCTGCTCCAACTTCTCTGAAACACATGCTCTGGGTTCCTTCCCATCCAACCCTCACCTGTCACTCACTTGGGCCCTGGGTCACCTTAACTAGGTAGATCCCATCGGCCCCTATCACTACACCCACTTTAGTTCCTTCCTGGCCCTCATTACATCTGAAATAATTTCAGTCCTGTGGCACTTGTTTGCCTTCAGTTTCTTCCAGTAGAATGGACATTGCCTGAGGTCAGAGGGCAGTTAGCACTTGTTCACTGATGCATCCCCTACACTTAACATGGACCTGACACTCAGGCATTCCATAAGTGTTCATGGGTTGTTGTTACTTTGTAAGCCTCTAGGCAGGTATAACAAATCTCTCTTCATCCAACATGTTTTCCTTATCTCCCAGGAGTCCCTCTATGTCTTCCCAGGTTTTGCTTAAAATTTGACTAAAATTCAATGAATGCTTCAGCCCTTTAGGCTCTGGTCGTCATCTCAGCCCACTTTTGTAGTCTTCTGAAATTTAGCCAGCTGGAGAAACCTTAGCATCTCCCAGCATATCCCATGGAAGAACAGGAGCTTAGCCATTGTAGAGCCCCTTCTGCTCATACCGTGGTCCACCAGAGCTGAGGACAGAAAGACAAGCCAGAATGAAACTCAGAGGCCTTGGGGGTGGAGGCTGTGGAGAGCTGATGATGGAGCAGTTCAATACACATCCACCCAGTCTCAGACCCCACTCCAATATAAACAGAAGTGAGAATCCAATATGAGAATCACTGACTCACTCACCTCTTGGTTTCTACATCAGTTCACAAAATCAAAAAGGAACAAACTCAGAAAGGAACAAACAATCAAAATGGAAAACTTTGTTCTCTCTCAACATTTCTGACACCAAACATGTGGGTTTTCTATACCAACAACCAATTCCCCAACTCTCCAGACATCAAGTGGGTGTCGTAAAATTCAACTCAGTTCTGACACTATCTACCTGGAGTTAGCATTGGACCCCACAGATTAAGGACTCAGTCCCACACGGCTCCCCACTTCAGACACCAGTCACAAACCATGGGCCTCCTGTACCTCAGTCTCACTTGGAGTTTGGGATGTACCAACCTCCCTGTGTGTGGGTGTGCTCTTGTTTACCATCCTGGCAGCTCTCTGAGTCCCATCATTTATGGGTTTTATAGAGGCTGCATTACCCAGGCATGATTGCTTACATTATTGGCCATAGGTGATTAACTCAATCTCCAGCCCCTCTCCCCTCTCTGGAGCTCAAATCCTCCAATCACATAATTGGTTCATCTGGCAACCAACCCCCATCCTCCAAGAGTCAGCTCATTAACATAAACTCAGGTAAGGTTGAAAGGGGCTTATAAAATAACAGAAGACACTCCTCTCACACCCATCACCCAGGAAATTTCAAAAGTCTTAGAAGCTCTGTGCCAGGAATCAAGGATAAAGACCAAATACAACAAAAGATGTTCCTATCACCTTTGCACTCAAGAATGTGATGGTTAATTTTATTTGTGTATTTGATTGGGCTAAACGATGCCCAGATAACTGGTAAAAGGTTATTTCTGGGTGTATTTGTCAGGGTGTTTCTGGAATAGATTAGCATTTGAATTGGTGGCCTGCGTGAAGTAGATTTGCAATCCATTGAGGGTTGATATAGAATGAAAAGTCAGAGAAGGGCAAATTCTGTCTGTCTCTCTCTCTCTCTCTCTCTCTCTCTCTCTCTCTCTGTCTCTCTCGCTCTCGCTCTCTCTCTTTCTCTCTCCTTAAGCTGAGATGTCCATCTTCTCCTATCCTGGGACATTTATTTACACACCTGGTTCTCAGGCTTTCAGACTCAGATCAGGACTCACACCACTGACCCACCAATCCTCAGGCCTTCAGACTTGGTCTAAATTACACCACTGGCTTTCCTGGTTCTCCAGCTCACAGATGGCAGATTGTGGGACTTCTCAGCCTCCATAACCATGTGAGCTAACTCCTATGATAAATATATACATATTCTATTGGTTCTGTTTCTCTGGAGACTTCTGACACAGGATGGTAAGGTTTCAGATACTCTGTGCCAGGAACTGGGAGAAGCCTCCAGCCATTAGCGCATCAGTTCAGCTGCAGAGAGCCCCTCCGACCTGGTCACACCACAGAGGCAGCCCACATGCTGGTCCTGAGTAAGGGGAGAGCAGAGAGGCCTGGAAATTTCCACCTGATGTGGGACACACTGACTCCAGTGGCTTGCCGCTCTGCGGTGGGATCTGCTCTACAGTCTCTTTCCCAGCCAAATTCTGTCTGCGTCCGCTTCCTTCTATAAGGGATACCTAATAAATGTCTTGTACCCTAAGCTTTGTCCAAGCATCTGCTTCTAGAGAATCCATCCTGTGACACACCAGTCTCCTAACTACAAATCCACTGCTTACTTCTGTAAGCATCACAGAGAGGCTTTTTTTAAGCCTGAAGAACAGACCCTCGACACATTTTGCCTGAGGCAAGCAGGGCAGCCGATTACAAGGTTCCTGTTACGCCAAAATCTCTCCAAGTTAAGCACCGTGTGCAGGCATCTAAGCCTCTGGAGTGGCTGCAATTTATATTTAATGTGCAAACACTCTGAGGAGGGCTGCGCGTGGAAGCCAGATCAAAACATTTATCCTCTGTGTCTTGGAAAAAACTTATTAGCTGGCTGTCTACCCATATTCAGGAGGAGCAGGAAAAGGAGGGAAAGAAAAAGAAAAAAAAAATCTGATGCTACCAGATAAATAGAGAGCCCCTTGCAGCGAGCGCCAGGGCGGCCGGTGGCTACTGTAACATATTGTTATGCATCGCCACCGGAGCACTTGTAGGGCAACCACAGACCATGTCTGACATCGCCTCCGCTGACCTTTTCAATATTGCCCTGCACTGTGGAGCTGGTGTTTCTAGAGGAATTCAAATCGAATGTACTCAGGCAGAAAGGATTTGGCTGTGGGCAAGCCCTATCAGTCTCTTCACGTTCCGCCTTGTCATTCTCATGCAAATTGTAATTCTTTATTAGCATGGCCGGTCTTCCACCCAAGTGCAAGAGGCACTGGCTAAATGATAGCCAGGCCCCATCTGCCTGCACAGAGCCAGCGCTAGCAAGAACACCAGCTCAGATCACTTTCCAGGGCAGGGATAGGAGACGAGCCTGCCACGGCGCCACTTGAAAGCACAAAAGGGGGGATGTGAAGTTCAAAGACGAAAGGGGACCTACCCTCTTAACAAATTTTTAAGTGTACAATACCAAATTATTCACTACAGTACGATGTTGTACAGCAGATCTCCAGAGCTGCTCTTCTGTTCTCTTACCCCTGCTCACCGCTTACCTTGCTTAAATACAGTGCTTCTCAAAGTGTGATCCCCTGGCTAGCAACCTCAGCATCACATGAGAACTTGTTAGAAATGCAAATTCCCAGGCCTCGTCCCAGATACACTGAAACAGACTCACTGGGGTGGAACTACAATCTGAGTTTTGACAAGCTTTCCAGATGATTCTGGTATATGCCAAACCGGTAATAGTGTTTTTGCCTATCTCTCTAGCCTTATCCACATCCAGACCAGGAGTGTTTAACCAGTTGAGGAAAGAAGGAGTAAATATATCTCAACATTCACCCCCTGAGGGACACATCTAGAGGGGAGGAGCTTGTAGACTTTGGAAAACAGAGTGAGCAGTTCAAAGTTCCACAAACCTGGAACAATAGAATAAGGAGAGAAGAACTTAATGGGCTGACTGCTTCCCCAAGTCAGAGCTTTCAAAAGAATAGTAGCTGGAGATCGTAACGTGGAGGAAACTAGAATCAGCCTTTACCTGGCCTCCCTGGAGGTAGGTGAGTCTTCTGGGGAAATAGCCATGTGAGGGGATCTAAGAACTGTACAGGTGAGAGCCTATGTCTGCTTTGGCCTGGAACATTCTTGGCTGGATAATCAGGAATCTGACCCTTAGCTGGAGATGGAGAGCAGCTCCCAGGCACCATAGGAGTAGACCAGAAAAGATTGCGCAGCATCTCTGCCAGGTACCTGGGACAGGGCTCTGATCCCAGCAAGTGGCAGAAATACCAGACAGGGTGATGGAGGCAACAGCCCAGCATCAGGACAGGGCGTGGAGGAAGGTGGAACTCTACCCAGGTAGCAGCTTGATGGCAGCACCAGAAGGTCCAGCTGGCTGAGGCCTGTTTTGTTCATCCTGCCCCAGTCAGGGCTGCTTTATAAGCTGGTGAGCCTCACTTGCCATATTAGGAAACGCATCAGACATTCCTGTGTGGAAACGCTGGGAAGACAAGAACTGATAGATCCAATCCAACCTTGCAAGTTTGAGAGCTTAAATAAATTCAAGGACTTTTATCCCCTAGGTAATGGTTCTCGGGAGTTCATTCGGACAGATACAACTGACTCTCTGCTAAAAAAGAAAGAGCTTACAAAGGCAGAAAAAGTTTCCAAGGCATCAGAAAGCTCTGAGAAAACAATATTTTGTCAAGCTAAGTGTAAATTAATAAAAAACACATGGATTATATTTCTCTAAAAATACACACAGCTCTGAAAATGAGGGAGGGAAAGGAAATTGGTAAAGTCTGTTTTGGGTTTGGCAGACTCCAGCATGTTTGGACGTGAGGTGCAGCACTTCAGGAACAGATTTTTCCCATTATCTTCCTTTTTCTCCGCCCATAGTAATCGATATTCAAAGTCTTTTAGAGGAAAAAGACCTAAAAAACCATCTACTGGACTGCCTCATTGAATACATGAAAAAACTGAGGTTCGAGGAGGTTAAGTAGTGGTGTACGGTTCCACAAATAAATGATGGTAAACTTGAGAGTACTTGAGAACCAGACCAGAGGTGATTGCACTAACATGTGATCCATATAATCCATAGATCTTTTTATCCTACACTCAGGCCATCCTCAGATAGTGGGTAAAGTGGAACCTGCTGGGTCCATCCTGGTCTTGGGCCTCACACAACGTGGGAGCTAAACCAGAAGGGAAGCCCCATGCCAGCCGGGTCTGTTCCTTCCAACTCAGCCTATGATCTGAAAGACAGAATCAAGGTGCAGGAATGAGGGTCATTAACAAGTCACCCAGAAGCCTGGCAATGAAACACCAAAGCTCCATTATCCATTTGAGAGATACAGACATGGTTACCTAACGATAAAAGGATCAATCCACCCAAAAGTCACAATAATCCTAAATGTGGACTCATCAAACAACAGAGCCTCAAAAATAGGATTCAAAACTGATAGAGATGAACAGAGAAATAGATTAACTCATAATTATTGTTGAATATTTCAACACCCCACTCTCTGCCTTTGATAAAACTACTAGACAGAATATCATTAAGGATATAGAAAAACTGAGTGACAATCAGCCAGCAGAATCTGATTGACATATATAGAAAACTCCACCCAACATCAGCAGAATACACATTTTTTTCATCAAAGATCCAAGTAACATTCACCAAGATTTGTGTTCAGTGTGTGATTGTTGATATGGTACACTTAAGTCTATTGCCTTGTCATTTGTTTTTGATTTGTCCCTTCTGTTCATTGTGTCACTCCCTTTCTCTGCCTTCTTTTCTTTCTTTTTTTTAATGTTATTTTTTTCATTAGTTTCAGGTGTACAAAACAACGTAATAGTTAAACATTTATCAGTTATATCCCTCACACAGTGACAACCCCCCTCCCCCATCTACTACCCCTCTGACATCGCACACAGCCACTATATTTCCACTGCCTCTATTCCTAACGCTGTACTCTGCTTCTTGTATATATATATATATATATATATATATATATATATATATATATATATATATAAAATTGTAGTTGACATTCATTATTGTTCAGTTTCAACTTCAGGTGTACAGTGCAGTGATCAGGCATCTACCTCATGCCTTCTTTTCAATTAACTTAGTATTTTTTATGTTTCCAATTTATGTCATTTATTTGCCTACAAGTTTTAATGCTTTGTTCTTTTTATTTTAATAGTTTATCAGTTTATCACAATTTATGTTCAAGTGACATTATACCATTCTACAAAGACTATAAGAACCTTACAATAATATTATTCCATTTCTCCCCTCTGACTTATGTGTTATTGTCATTTCACTTACACATATGTTATAAACCCCAAAATATATTGTTGTTGTTATTATTATTATTATTATTATTATTATTATTTTGGTTTAAATAGTCAATTATCTTTTAAGGAGATTTAAATAATAAGAAATTCTTACATATAGGCTGATGTAGTCACCATTTCTGGCACTCTCCATTCCTTATGTAGATTCATATTTCAATCTGGTATAATTTTCCTTCTGCCTAAAGACTTCTCTTAATATTTCTTATAGTGTGAATGTGCTAGTGATGAATGCTTTCAGCTTTTGTATATATAAAAGGACATTTATTTCACCTTGACTTTGAATGAATTTCACTGGGTATAAAATTGTAGGTGGACAAAGTTTTCTTTCAGTACTTTAAAGCTATTTTCCATCATCCTCTCACTTGCACTGTTTCTGATGAGAAATCTAACATAATCTGTACCTTTATTTTATTTTCTACTTGTAGCATGTTATTTTTCTCTGGCATCACAGTGTGGTTTTTCTGATAGTTCTTGTGCTTGAAGTTCATTGAGCTTCTTAGACCTGTAGGTTTATAGTTTTCATCATATTTGGAATTTATTTGGTCATTTAAAAAATTTTCTTAGAACCATATGACTTCACTGATATGTGGGATATAAAATTGGAAGTAACAAAGGAGCAAGACAAACAAAGAAACAAAAACTCATAGACACAGACAATAGTTTAGTGGTTACCAGAGGGTAAGGGAGGAGGGGGGTAGTAGATGAGGGTAAACAGGGTCAAATATATGGTGATGGAAGGAGAACTGACTCTGGGTGATGAACACACAATGTGATATATAGATGATGTATTACAGAATTATACACCTGAAACCTATGTAATTTTACTGTCCATTGTCACCACAATAAATTTTAATTTAAAAAAAACTTTCTTATCCCCACTCCTTTACTCCAGGGATTCCAATTACATATATACTAGGTGGCTTGAAGTTGTCCCATAGCTCACTGGTGCTCTTTTCACTTTTTTTCATTATGTTTTTACTCTGTGATTCATTTTGGAAAGTTTCTATTTGTATGTCTTCAAGTTCACTCATCATTTCTTTCACTAATCATAATCTTCTATTAATCCCATTTTGTATATACATTTTTCATCTCAGACATAGTTTTCATCTCTACAACTCTGGCTTGGAGATAGATACATAGATATAGATATAGATATGGATATGGATATGGATATGGATATAGATATAGATATAGATATAGATATAGATATAGATATAGATATAGATATAGATATAGATATTCCCTGACTTTAACTCCTTGAACATGTAGAATATTGTTATAAAATCTATCTTAATACCTTTGTCTGTTAATTCTCACACCTATGTGCATTCTGGATTGTTTTGATGGACTGACTAGTCCCCTCATTATAGACCATATTTCCCTGCTTCTTTGTATGCTTGGTAATCTTTTATTGCATGGCAGACTATGTGAATTTTTTTGCTGTTGGATGTTTTTGTATGCCCATAACTAATTTTCAGT
The DNA here is from genome assembly GCF_036562045.2 of Rhinolophus sinicus. Lineage (NCBI taxonomy): Eukaryota > Metazoa > Chordata > Mammalia > Chiroptera > Rhinolophidae > Rhinolophus > Rhinolophus sinicus. Next base: position 104,978,089 of record NC_133753.1, read on the forward strand.
TTTGTTCTGGAATATAGTCCAATTACTTAGGAATAGTTTGATATTTGGGGATCTTGCCTTCATAATTTGTTAAGCGGGTCTAGAGCAGGGCTATTATACCTCACTATCAAGGCAAGACCTTTCTGAGTATTCTACTCTATGCCTCATGACTTAAAAGTTCTCCAGTCTGGCTAATGGAAACAGGCAGTATTCCTGACAGGTGAGCTCTGGGCACTGTTTACTAATCTTTTCACTATCCTCTCATTCATGTACTCTGCTGAACACTTGAGGGAGATCCCTGCAAATCTCCAGGGTTCTGTCTCCATGCAGTTCTCTTCCCTTCAGTACCTAGCCACCTTGATCTTCCTGGGCTCTCAGCTCTCCCTGTCTTCTTAACTCGGGGAACCTGCTGGACACCTCCTGGGATCTCTCTCTTTGTACTACAACCTGGAAATTCAAGACAGTAATCTAAGGTAGTTGCAGGGCTCACCTCATTTATTTCTTGTCTCTCAGAGATCACTGTTCTAAAATACAAACAAACAACCAAAAATCACCCATTGTTTTAAATATTTTGTCTTTGTTTTCTGGTTGTTTCTGGCAGGACAGTAAATCCCATTCCTGTAACTCTACCTTGGGTAAAAGCAAAAGGCCTATAGGAGCTTAATCTGGGGCCAAAGCTCAGCCACAGGGATCTTAGCAAAAAGAAAAGAGCTGGGATTTTATCATACAGCATCCAGCAGGAATCATCTCTGGAAGTCTCTCTGGGTGCCCATAGTCAGCAGTCTCATCAGTCACTTTTAATCCCAGTGGTAGTATGAAAACACATTAATACCTTCTCTTTGCACACATACTGGCTAAAGACTGGGGTAAATAGAAGAGTTCAAAGTGAGTTGTTATTTAATGGAGAGTTTGTTCACTTTTTAGAAACTGAAAACAGGTCATTGACACAATTTTTTTAAATTGTAATTTTAACTTAACTTATTGTAACTATACTATAATAGAATGATAATATAACTTTCAAAATAAGTTTAAATAATGGTATTAAAAATAACTGAGACTAGGAGAGATCCAACATGGCAGAGTAGATAAACACTATGCATGCTTCCTTCTGAGAAAACATTAAAATAACAACTAAATTATTAAAAAAAAAAAAAACCCACAAAAAAACAACCTGGAGAACCATCTGAAATCTGGCTGAACAGAAGTTTTATAACTAAGGATATAAAGAAGAAACCACTTCAAGACTGGTAGGAGGGGCAGAGATGCAAAATGGACAGGTCTCAAATCTCCATGTGTGATTGAGAATCAGGAGGGATATCTTGGCTGTGCAGGTTCCCCTGGGGAAGAAAGGACCCCAGCCCAACACCAGTCTCCCCAGCCCAGGGAGAGGAATCTGGTGCTGGGATGAGGAAATCCCACAATACCTAGCTGTGAAAAACAATGGAGATTCCAACCATCCAGATGGGACAGAAGGCTGCAGGAAACCCAGTCATCCTCTTAAAAGGCCTGCTAACAGACTCTCTCACTATGAGGCACTCATCCTGGGTTCCAGCAGAGGGACAGTGATCAGGGGGCATCAGAGGCAGACTGAGGTGTGTGGCTTTAAGGTGAGGGCTGAAGTACAGTTGCCATTATTCCTATGTAGGGTCCTTCTCCTGTGCAGCCAGAAGGTAGACTCAGTCTCCCCTGTGTTGAACCTTCTCCCCATGCCATGGCCAAATCTGAATCTGAATTGGTACCGTGAGCTCTGCTAGGACCCTCCTCCACCCAATGCCCCCAAAGCTGAAGGTACTATCTCTTGAGCAGCCAGCTCCATCCACATTGCACATTTTACTGGAAAACTATCAGAGTCCACGGCCTCGGTGTGCTCTGAGACTTTTGCTGAGTAGCTCCAGGCTCAGCCCTGGCTCCAAACCAGAATCTACATTAACCTGGCGACCACAAGTCTTCCCATTCTAATGACTCCCTAAGACCCTGCCTCTCTCAACTCACATGCCATATGAGGCTTTATCAGTGGCTGAAATTAAGGTAGCCACCAAGTGGCAGCAGGCCTAAGGGTGCCAGGCTTTTCGCAGCGCTACCACAGGCCCAGTACTGATGGCATACATCATTGGTTTACAGCGTGGCCTCTCCATGTGCCTCCAACTTTAGCACAGGCAGCAAAAAAATGCAGATCACTTTGTAGGTCCTACCAGGTAGTCCCCAGCTAATCACAGGCAGTGGGTGATGAGGACCTGCACCAGAGCCCCTTCTAAGAGGGCCCCAAACCAACATACTTGGAAGTTGGCTTCAGAGCATAGCAGAGCACTGCCCAATTAGCTCCACAAGTGACACACACAAAGGGTGGTCTCTACAGGCATGACAGCCAACTGAGGCAAATCCCACTCAGTGGGGTAAGCTTCCCACACAGTAGCTCATTAGCTGTGGATGTGGCCAAACCCCACAGCCAATCAGCCTGAGAACCAGTGCCAGCAATTGATACTCCAATAGCAATCAAGACTCAACTATAACAGGAGGACACACACAATGCACACAAGGGATACTCCTGGAAGACCCAGAGCAGGTGACCAGGGAGACTGTGCCAGGGGACCACAGAGCACCTGCTACCTAAGGCCTCCTGGCCAAGACTGGGGGACATAGAAGATCTACAAAATACATAGAAACAAAGAGAGAGGCAGCCAAAATGAGGAAACAAAGAAATATGTCCCAAATGGAAAAAAAAAAGGAGAAAACTCCAGAAAAAGAACTAAATCAATAGAAGCAAGCAACTTGCCAGAGTTCAAAACAATGGTTATAAGGATGCTTAGGGAACTTAGAGAGAACTTCAACAAAGAGATAGCAAGCATAAAGAAGGACATAGGAACCATAAAAATGAATGAGTCAGAAGTGAAGAATACAATAACTGAAATGAAGAATTCACTAGAAGGATCACCGGCAGACTAGATGAAGCAGAGAATTAAATCAGCAATTTGTAAAACAAGTTAACAGACAACACCCAATCAGACCTGCAGAAAGAAAAATGAATAAAATAAAAAAAAGAAAAATGAGGAGTGTTTAAGACCTCTGGGTTAACATCAAGCATAACAATATTCGCTTCATAGAGGTACTAGCAAGAGAAAAGAGAAAGGAGGAAGTTGAGAACTATTTGAAGAAATAATGACTGAAAACTCTCCAAAACTGGCCAAGAAAATAGATATACAAGCACAAGAAACACAGAGAGTCCTAAACATGATGAACCTAAACAGGCCCACATCATGACACATCATAATTAAAATGCCAAAGATTAAAGACAAAGAGAGAATATTAAAAGTAGCAAGAGAAAAGCAGTTAATTACCTGTAAGGGAGCAACCATAAGACCATCAGCTGATTTCTCAACAGAAACTTTGGAGACCCAAAGGATTTGCCAGGAAATATTCAAATGACGAAAAGCAAGGACGTACAACCAAGATTACTCTACCAAGCAAAGGTGTCCTTTAGAAATGGGGACATGCAAATAAAAACCACAATGAGATATCACCTCAGCCCAGTTAGAATGGCTATCATCAACAAGACAAACAGTAACAAGTGTTGGAGAGGCTGTGGAGAAAAAGGAACCCTCATACACTGTTGGTGGGAATGCAGACTGGTGCAGGCGTTATGGAAGGCAGTGTGGAGGTTCCTCAAAAATTAAGAATAGAATTACCATGTGACCAAGCAATCCCTCTCCTATGTATCTACCCAAAAAATCTGAAGACATCATCCGCAAAGATATACGTGCTCCAATGTTCATTGCAGTTTTATTTATGGTGGCCAAGACATGGAAACAACCAAAGTGATCTTCAATAGATGATTGGATAAAGAAGATATGGTACATATACACAATGGAATACTTTTCTGCCATCAGAAGAAATGAAATAGTGCCATTTGCGACAACATGGATGGATTATTATGTTTGAGATTATTATTATGATTATTAGCAAAATAAGTCAGAAAAATTCAAGAACCATATGACTGCACTGATATGTGGGATATAAAACTGAAAGCAACAAAGGACAAGACAAACAAATAAACAAAACTTCATAGATATAGACAATAGTTAAGTGGTTACCAGAGAATAAGGGGGGAGAGGGGTGGTAGATGAGGAAAAATGATCAAATATATGGTGATGAAAGGAAAACTAACTCTGGATGGTGAACATACAATGTGATATATAGATGATGTATTACAGAATGGTACACTTGAAACCTATATAACTTTACTCACCATTGTCACCCCAATAAACTTTATCTTTAATAAAAAAAAAAGGAAGAAAAAAGAAATTAAAAAAAAATGAATCAAGGGACAGATAAAGAGCTTCTCGGACAAGAAAAAACTAAAGGAGTTCATCACCATAAAACCAGTATTACAAGAAATGTTAAAGTAACTTCATTAAGAAGAACAAGAAAAAGAATATCAAAATTATAAATAGTAAAATGGCAATAACTACATATCTATCAACAATCACTTTAAATGTAAATGGACTAAATGTTCAAATCAAAAGACATAAGGGCTGAATGGATAAGAAAACCAAACCCTTACATATGCTGCCTACAAGAGAATCACTTCAGATTGAAAGACACACAGAGATGGAAAGTAAAGGGATAGAAAAAGATATTTCATGAAAATGGAAATGTAGGGGGGAATAAAAAATGAAAAAAGCTGGGGTGGCAATAATTGTACCAGACTTTAAAACAAAGGCTGTAACAAGAGACAAAGAAGGATCCAGTAATCCTACTTCTGGGTATTTATCTGAATAAACCCAAAACACTACTTCCAGGGGACATGTGCATCCATACAAGTATGTTCATTGCAGCATTGTTTACAATGGCCAAGATGTAAAGGCAGCCTTGGTGTCAATGCAAGAATGGATTGAGAGTAGGTAATACATATATACAATAGAATATTGCTCAGCCATGAAAGGGAATGTGTTCTTGCCATCTGTGACAGCATGGATGGACCTGGAGGGTATTGTGCTGCATGGAGTGTCAAACAGAGAAAGGCAGATTGAATGTGATTTTACTTACATATGGAATCTAAAGAACAAAATAAACAACAACAGCAAAAAAGCCAGAAACAAACTCATAGACACAGAAAATATTTTGATGGTTGCCAGATGGGAAGGGGTTTGGGAGAGTGGGTGAAAAAAGGGGAAGGGATTAGTTGTTACAATATAGTCATGGGGATGCAAAGTAAAGCATAAGGAATATAGTCAATTATATAGTAACAACTATGTATAGTGCCAGGTGGGTACTAGTCAGGGGGCTCACTTCTTCAATTATGTAAATATCTAACCATTATGCTGTACACCTGAAATTAATATAAAATAATATTGAATTTAAACTGTAATTGCAAAATTAGAAAAGGGGGTAAATGTGAAGGGGAATAAGAGGTCCAAATTTCCAGATATAAAACAAATAAGTCATGGGAATGTAATATACAGCATGGGGAATATAGTCAATAATATTGTGATAGCGTGGTACGGTGTCAGATGGTTGCTGGACTTAGCATGATGATCACTTCTTTAGATGTATAAATGTTGAATAACTATAATGTACACCTGAAACTAGTATAATATTATGTGTTAGCTATATTTTTAACAAAAATATTTAAATAAATAACTTAGACTATATAGCCCTTATAATTTACAAACCTATTTCATATGCATTATCTTTTTTTTTTTTTAATTTTTATTTATTTATTTATTTTTTTTTGCATTATCTTTTTTAATCTATTCTAATTTCTATAGTACAGATACATACAGTAAGGTGTTTAATGTTTTGTTGAACTCAAACTTGATCAGCTAGAGCTAGGACTCAAAGTTAGATCATTATTTGACTATAATGTACAATGTATACATAATTATAGATTAACTTTTAAAAAGAAATTGATGTCATGGGGCAAAATGTTAGGGCCCTGTTCTAAATTAAGGAGATCAAAGAGACAAAATACAGAGTACAAATCTTTATTAGATTATGGTTCAAAAAAACCAGCTATAAAAGATATGCGGGAAGAAAACTTAGTAAATTTGAATACAGATTGGATATTGGGTCATACCTTCTTTCCCCCAAAATAAGACCTATCCGGACAACCAGCTCTAATGCGTCTTTTGGAGCAAAAATGAATATAAGACCTGGTATTATATTATATTATATTATGTTATGTTATAATTTATATTATATTATATTATACTCGGTTTTATATTATAGTAAAATATAACCGGGTCTTACATTAATTTTTGCTCCAAAAGACGCATTAGAGCTGATTGTCCACCTAGGTCTCATTTTTGGGGAAACACGGTATCGGAGAATTATTATAAATTTCACAGGTGTGATCATGATATTGTTATTTGAATGGAGAATGTTCTTATTCCTAGGACATACGTGATGGAATAATTTGGAGTAAAATGTCATGATTTCTACAACTTATAAATGGTTCAGGAAAGACTATATGTATATATTCACACACATACATAGGCAAGGCATATATGACAATCTAAGTGGTGAGTGTACAGGTATTCACTGTATGATTCATTCAATGTTTCTATGTGTTGGAAAGTGTTAATAAAGAAGATAGGGGACTGGAATGACTCTAAAACGGAAAGGAAAAAATCTATGGCTGGACAAAGAATGGCTGTAGGCCTATTCCTGCTGACCATAGGAATCCCAGAACTATGCATTTTCCTTCCTTACATCAATCATGTGTACAATTTCAGATTCAGGTAAGTGAAATTTAAAATGTATTTACTTTAAACTAGAAACCTATTGAGATGAAAGTATTATTAAAGTGAGTAAAGTAATATTGATGCAAATATATTTGGGTGATTTAAGCCTTCTTTGTTATATTAATAGCAACTCAAATAACTTTTATTGTAGAACCCACTTCCCAAAATCCTGACAAAAGTAAAGTGAGAAAAAGACTGCAAAGTGAATAACAACCTTAACATGTAATTTACATGTTAGATATATAATTGGCTCTTGTTGTTCCCAGTAGGTATGTTCTATAACATTGCCAGGAACATTGAATTAGCAATTGCTGAATCATTGCTCCTAGGGAAAATGTGTAGATGGATAGATACTTAGCTCACATGGATTATAACCTTAAATAATCTTAATATAAATTTACATTATGAGAAATATAATATAATATAATAAGATATATCAAATATAGATAAAATCTTATGTTATATTTATTATAATCTTATGTAAGATTTGGTGTTATAAATAAATTTTAGCATGTTGGCAAATTCACAAATACAGAATTTGCAAACAATGAGAATCGACGGTAATTTACGATTGTGAACCTTTTCTACTAAATTGTAATGGGCAGTACCCATATTAAATTTATTTTTGTTTGTTCAACGGTACTTACCCCAGAGAAGGTACCTGATATATCTTTGATAAATAACTGAATGAATGAATGAATGAATTAATTAATTAATGCAAAGTTAATACCCTATATTCAATAGATGGTGTTTTATAGATAAGACAACTGGGAACTAAGACAACAAGACCAGACAAAGGTTACCTCTAATTTCTTCTTGGCATCAACCATTCAAATAAAGTTGAACAAGCTTTTTGGAAGAAGTTAAAACTGACAGAATTGCCTCCGGACCTATGGGGGAGCGTGGGCAAGAACGAACGTTCACAGTTGCCAGGCAGTTCCTAAATTACAAAATAGGTTATGTATCTGTCAAAATGGGAATTCACTATTTAAAAATCATGACAGATTTTCTCAGGTTCTCAATGGTGCTTAGGTCCCTCCCCGTCCACAGAATGTAAATAGGGCACAGAATGCAGCTTGTTACCACAGTATATTTACTCTGAGTAAATATGTAAAACACAAACTTTACTGCTAGCCCCTTGGTCCACACGTCACATGAGCAGCAAACAAGCACCTTACAATTGGTCGCTGAATGTGTGCCATGCAGTTCACGCACAGACAACGAAGTATGTAGTCATGTTGCTGCCTCATCTTCCAGGGATAAATCTGTGTGACATTTTATAAAAATGGATACATGAAAGAGGGAGTGGACCAACAAAGATCAAAGTGCAGTAAGGAAACAAGAAGTGACATTGCTGGAAGTGAAATTTGATTCTCATGTAAATGGAGTTATAAAAAACTGTGGGAATGTTGACACTGTCGCTGGACTCTATGGAGATATGCACCTAGAAGAAGGTAGTGAAGGCAAACTTATCGACATAAATATGGAAGGATTTTTGAAAAAAGGTGATTATGTGCCAGAGGAAGTGATGTTTGCAAGAGACTTCACGTTAAAGGAATGCTCAGAGATATTTCATGACATTGAAGAATGAAAAGTTGAAAGCTGATGCAAACTAGAAAGGAGTATGACAGTTCACCCAAATGCTCATTGTCATAAGTTAAACGAAGAGAAGAAGTCAAGCGCTGTTCAAACAACTCTTGATAAGTTTTTACAAAGACATTTTAATTATCAATGTTTTGAACGTTTTAAATTATTTTGTACCAAATAAATGTAGTTTTCCTATTTTTTAAAATTGTCCTATACATTTGTAACTGACAGCAAAAACATTTTTTGATGTCTGACAAAAAACTTAAAGGTCATTGAACAATCATAAATTTTCCCATTGATGATTATCAAGGTCACTTTGCATGGTTTCAGCTTACGGGGTCATTTTACAGTCCCCACTGTCACTATCATGGAAAATGAGAACTGTGCGTATTTACAATGACAAAACAAGATGCTACTTATCATTAAACAAGGCTGGTAATTAAACAAAACAGAATAAAATAATGAGGTAAAAGAATTTCGTCTTTAAAACCTATTGTATTATTCTGTGAAAAATATTGTGCATTCCTATCATACAAACACCATACTGATGAAGTTCCAGAATTAAATTTTGTTTGAGAGTTGGACTCTTTAAACAAAAATTCATAGCACTGACATTTTCAGTTAAGAAAAAAACACTTAACTGTTTACATTTAGAAAAGAGAAGAACCCTTGTGAAATCTTTCAGGCCTGTGAACGGAATGGGCAGGGGCTCAGAATTGCCTCTGACAGTGACAGCCCCTTACTGTCCTGGTGACACTCCAAGGTGTCCCCATACCTGGACTGTCAGGACCTTGCCCTCCCAGCCAGGCTACTCCACTTGGAGGCCAGACTACATTTGGCTGTCCTAGGCAGCTAACAATTCAATCAGAACTTGTAGATTTATTATGAATCTTAATTTTTAAAAATATACACACATTGACTTGAGATAAAGTTACCACCCTATTCAAACTCAGCCTTCTCACTGCCACGAAATTGCCTCTCAGATCAGAACACTGCACTTAAATCCTTAATACCCTATATTTTACAGTACGGTGGGGCAACTAACAAGACTTGCTCTCAGCAGAGGGATGAACGGTGTCTATTTCACTTGACAACACAAACTTGGAGCATGAAAAACCCAGTTTAGTCCCCACACGTTTGTTGGGCACCTACTGCAGCAGGCACGATGTTGTTAGGGCAGGACACAGAGATGCAAGAGACTCTACTTGCTACAGAGCTCAGACGCCCACGGCCAGATGGACACATACAGGAATGACAGGAATAAGGCCCCGTGAAGGGCACAAGGATGGAGCGATTCCTTCTGCCCAGAGATCTAAGGGAAAGTTACAGGGAAGATAAGGTGACTCCAGGACACCTATGGGGGCGTCCATCTTCCAGCACATGAGAAGCCAGGCACAGAGTGGGGAGGAAAGTGCAGCGTGAGCCTGGGCAGCCTGGTCCATGAACAAGTAAAGCCCAGGTTGTCTGGTGGGAATGGCTGGCGATGGGCACTGAAAGGCAGGCTGCCACCATAATGTCCAAAAACCTATTTTATTCTTGGTTAAGGGAGACACTTTATTTCCTTCAAGAGGTGCAGGCTAGCCTGGGACAGTTATCAATGCACTCACCAGCAAGCTCCCAGCCCCGCTCTGTCCCCCCAACCCTGCCAGTGCTCAGAGAGAGGAAACCATGGGAAAGAGGGCAGGATAAGAAGGCCTAAGCTGGAGAGAATAAGGACCATGAGAGTATATTTCACTGCTGTGCCCCCAGTAGGCAACACAGTGCCTAACAAAGAGTTGGCACCCAATCAATGCATGCAAACTTAGTCGCCAGGGCCCTTTCAGGAGTCTTTGATTGTGCAGAGGAAAATCTGAAGGGAAGGGGCAAAACAAAGAACTGAAATCTCTCTTCCTTAGTGAAAAGCGTCTTCTTTGGTGAAGGCATTCTAGATTTTTTTAACTATGTATTTTTAATGTTAGAAGATTTGAAGTTTTCACTTGGTAGGCGCAAAGAGTTTTACTGGGGGCTGAGGCAGCTGCAAAAGGTATTACTGGGTCTTTGCTCTAAGGAGGATTGGGCCCCCTCAAACTAACATTTGGCTGAAATCAAGGAGAAATATAGCTTTTAAGGTACTTCCTGTGGTGAGAGCTGGCCAATAAATTTTAGAAACAGCAGTATCTGATATCCATTTTTAAGTTGTTTTCTGCCTTGTGTTGTCATTTCCTGCCATTCCTCCACCCGATATTCTTTAGGGAAGTCAGGCGTGGGGCTGTAGAGCTGAAGGTGGGCACCTTTATTTACATTTGGTGTGAAATAGTGAGGAAGGCACAAAGTACAGACAACCAGAGACTTTTGGGGGATGTGGCAGTCAGAGCCGCGCAGCATGCCCTGAGAGGGTGAGGGGAAACGCCAGACGTATGCAGTGAAGCAAGGTGGAGGCCTGTTAACTTAAAACTAAAGTGGTCTTTCAAAGCGAGAGGCAAACAAGTGTTTATTTGCAATCAAAGAATAGTTACTCAGGAATCATTAATTCAGATAGAAGCCCAAATAAATGTTCTGATTTGGAGACAAAAGCAATGGGTATTTATGAGAAAGGGAAGGAGAACAATTACATCAGTAGAAGGAAGATATTTTTATTGGTGCAGATAACATAACAGAGTGACATTAATTCTAAATGGTGTTTTTAATTTTCGGTCTAGTACTCATCAATCCAGTTGTCATAATAACGGCCATCTTTTTATCTTTGCAAATAGGTTTGTTTTTTTTGGAGGCATAAGGTTGCTTAGGCACAGTCCAAAGGTTATTTTGCCCTGTCTTTAACTTCTGAGGTTTCAGATATAAGATGTGTAAGGTGGTTCCTCTGGCATGGCAGCTCCAGCTCCATTTTAAAGTGGCTCCCTCTGTATTATTGTTTACAAGCTCCAGTTTTATCATTTGGTTATAAAGGAAGGCTGGCGAACCTAGGACAATCAGGTTACCCGCCATGTTTCCCCAGAACTTCTCCTAGCGTTTAGATTATTGCTGGTGGCTTCAGTCACTTTTCAATCGTTTGAGCCTTCATGTACTTGCCATGAATCCAGATGCAGGTCTCACCAGACTCACACCAGCTTTGTTGTTTAAATATCTCATTTCCACCTGCCAAAACTAACTGCCTCTTTCCTGCCAGCTGGGTACAATCAGCCCAGATTCCCTGATGAAATGGGAGAACTGTTCTGGGTTCTTGGGTCAGGCAAGAATTCACTAATCTGTTCCAATCCACATCATCTCTGTGGAGTCCAATCCACCCCACACACCCATCTCCTGGTAAGAAGACACTACCTCTGGAAGTCCTACTGGATTGCTCCTTTATCCTCATCCCCTTAGAAAGCTTCTACCCTCTGCATTCAACCAGTCTCTTCTCCTCCATTGAAAGGTTTGTCCCCAGTAAGAAAAACAAATTATCTTGAAAGAGAAGCTCCCCAAATAGAGTACAGCAGTCTGAAAAGAGTTTAATTCATTCATTTAATAAAGGTGTCTGAGCTATGCTCTAAGTGTAAGGAACACAATACAGATTTGGAAAAAAAATACACAGAATATGGTCACTGACCTGGGTAGGGAGAGAGAGCCAAGATGGTGGAGTAGATAAACATTGTTTCTGCTTCCTTCCATGAACATTGTCATGTGGGGTCTCAGCTCCCACCCCCCACACAAGAACACAGGATATGGTGAGACCAAAAAGGAACACCCACAGAGCCATGGCTAGGGGGCTTCATACCACTACATTCTTGCTGGTGGCTGGGTTGGAAATACAGGAAGCAGGATCCACATGATCTGCAACCTGCCATCAGCTTCTCTGCCAACCAACCAACCAACCCCACTTGCTAATTGAAATCTGCCATCCACTCTTCTGCCAGCCAAACAACCAACCAACCAAACCCCCTAATGTAGCCATAGCAATTATATTAGTGGCTAATGGCTAACCGGTAACACCTGATGGCCACCCAGCCACAGCTGACGGCCATCTGATAACCGAGCCAGCACCTTTCCATGTGAGGCCAAGAGCCTGAAAACTGCTCTCTGGGACTCTGTCCCCATAAACACATTAAAATTACAAGGAAATTATAGAACAATCAGCCTGGAGAACCATCTGAAGTCTAGCTGAACAAAAGTTTTATAACTAAGGATATAAAGAAGGAGCCACGTTGAGACTGGTAGGAGGGGTAGAGACCAGAAAGAGGCTTCCGTGTGGTGGTTGAGAACTGGGAGGGATATATTGGCCATGGAGTTTCCCCCTGGAGGAGTGAAAGACCCCAACCACACACTGCCCCCCCAACCCAGAGTACTAGTTTCAGGAAGAGGAGCCCCAACAACAAACACTTGGCTGTGAAAAACAGTGGGGATTCTGACCAGGCAGGTGGGACAGAAGGCTGTGGGAAACCTAGGCATCCTCTGAAAGGGTCCATACAGACTCTTTCACTCGCAGGCACTCACCTTGGGCTCCAGAGGAAGGACAGTGTTGGGGGTGGGGTGTCAGAGGCACATGGGGGGCAGATTGAGATGCGTTTCTTTGAAGTGAGGGCTGGAGGACAGTCACCATTTTCATGTGTGGGGTCTTTTTTTCATGCAGCTGGCAGGCAGGTGCCATCTTTCCAGTGTTAAACCCTCCCCCACACTGCCAGATCTGAATCTGATTGGCCTGGTGAGCTCCACAGCTCCACCCTGAGACTCTGCCCACCCAACTAACCCAACACAAGAGGCCAAGAGGCACTTTCTCTGAGAGCACCCAACCCTGTCCGCATTGCACTCTTTCTTGAAAAACTATCGGAGTCCCCAAGACACCGGCAGGAGGCAGCTGGCCACAGTGTATTCTGAGACTTTTGCTGAGTAACTCCAGACTCAGCATTGGTACCAAAACAGAGTCTAAATTAACCTGTTGACCACAATTCTTCCCACTCTAGTGACTCCCTGAAACCCTGCCTCACCCAACTCTTGTACCACACAGGCTTTAACAGGGGCTGAACCTTAAAGAAGCTGGCAGGTGGCAGCAGGTCTCAGGGTGTCCTAGCTTTTTGTGGAGCTACCCCAGGCCCAGTGCTAGTGGCAGCCATTGTCAGTTGGCAGCATGGCCTCTTCCATGCACCTCCAGGGTTAGCACAGGGTTAGCAAACAACTGCAGATCACTTTGCAAGTCACAGGCAACAGCTGACTTGGGCTGCACCAGAGCCCCTCCCAACATGCCCCAGAACCAACATACTTGGAGGTTGGCTTTAGACCACAGCAAAGCACCACCAAATTAGCCTCACATGTAGCACACCCAAAGGGCAGTCCCAATAAGCACCAGAGCCCTCTGTGGCAAATCCCACTCAGTGGGGTAAGCCCCACACACCGCAGCCTATAAGCTGTGGATGTGGCCAAACCCTACAGCCAATCAGCCTGAGAGTCAATCTCACTTACTGCTGTGCCAACAGCAATCAAAATTCAACTATAACAGGAGAGCATTCACAGCCAATACAAGGGGCACTCCTGGAGCACCCAGAGCAGGTGACCAGGGAGACTGTGTCAGGGACCCACAGGGCACCTACTACATAAGACCACCCAGCCAAGACTGGGAGACATAGAAGATCTACTTAATACATAGAAACAAACAGAGAGGCAGCCAAAATGAAGAAATAAAGAAATACATCCCAAATGAAAGAACAGCAGAAAACTCCAGAAACAGAACTAAACAAAATGGAGGCAAGTAACCTACCAGAAAAAGAGTTCAAAACAATGGCTATAAGGATGCTCAAGGAATTTAGTGAGAACTTCAACAAAGAGATAGTAAGCATTAAAAAGGACATAGAAACCATAAAGAAGAACCAGTCTGAAGTGAAAAATACAATAACAGAAATAAAGAATGCACTAGAAGGACTCACCAGCCAAGTAGATGAAGCAGAGAATCTAATCAGTGATTTGGAAGACAAGGTAGCAGAAAACACCCAATTGGAACTGCAAAAAGAAAAAAAGAATCCATGAAAATGAGGATGGTTTAGGAGACCTCTGGGAAAACACCAAAGGTAACAACATTTGCATCATAGGGGTACTAGAAAGAGAAGAAAGAAAACAAAGAGAAGGAAAAAAAAACCTATTTGAAGAAATAATGACTAAAAACTTTCTTAAACTGGTGAAGGAAAGAGACATACAAGCCCAGGAAGCACAGACAGTCCCAAACAAGATGAACCCACACAGGCCCATATCAAGACACATTATGATTAAAATTAAAATGGCAAAGGTTAAAGACAAAGAGCCAATCCTAAAAGCAGTAAGAGAAAGGCAACTAGTAAATTATAAGGGAGCTTCCATTAGATTTTCAGCTGATTTCTCAACAGAAACTTTACAGGCAAGAGGGATTGGCACAAAATATTCAATGTGATGAAAAACAAGACCTACAACCAGGATTACTCTACCCAGCAAAGCCATCATTTAGAATTGAAGGATAGATAAAGAGCTTCCCAGACAAGAAAAAGCTAAAGGAATTCATCACTACCAAACTGGTGTTACAAGGAGTGTTAGAGGGACTTCTTTAAGATGGAAAGATGGGAAAAAAAATCAAAAACATGAATAATAAAATGGCAATGGCTACATGTCTATCAACAACCACTTTCAACGTAAATGAATTAATGTTCCACTCAAAAACAGAGTCGCTGAATGGATAAGAAAACAAAACCCTTATATATGCTGCCTACAAGAGAATCACTTCAGATTGAAAGACACCCACAAACAGAAGGTAAACGGATGTAAAAAGATATTTCATGAAAATGGAAACAAAAACAAAAATTATCTGTGGTAGCAATACTTATACCAGACAAAATAGACTTTAAAACAAAGTCTTGAAAAATAGTCGGTAACTACAAGATGGTCATGGGGGTTTGAAAATTAATTTGGGGAACGTACAGAGGGATAGTGGTTGGGGGTGGGGGGTTCACACAGTGTGAGGGATATAAATGATAAACGTCTAAGTTTTGCTTTGTCTTGTGCACCTGAAATTAATTAAAAATAAATAAATTAAAAAAAAAAAAAAAGTCTATAACAAGAGACAATAAAGAACCCAGTAATCCCACGTCAGGGTATTTATCTGAAGAAACCGAAACGGTACTTCGAGGGGACCTGTGCATCCGTATGTTCATTGCAGCGTTGTTTACAGTGGCAAGTATATGGAAGCAGCCTTGAAGTCTGTTGATGGAAGAATGGATACAGAGGAGTGGTACATATATACAATAGAATATTTCTCAGCCATGGAAGGCAATGGATTCTTGCCATCTGCAGCAGCATAAATGGACCTGGAAGGTACTGTGCTGAGTGGAGTGTAAGACAGAGAAAGACAGATGCAGTGTGATTTCGCTTATATGTGGAATCTAAAGAACAAAATAAACAAAACAAAAAATGAAAACAAACTCATAGACACAGAAAACTTTTTTTTTATTAAAGTTTACAAAAACATTTTGATGGTTGCCAGATGAGAGGGGGTTTAGGACTGAGTAAAAAAGGGGAAAGGGTTAAAAAGTACAAATTGGTTGTTACACAGTAATCACGGGCATGTAGTGTATAGCATAAGGAATGTAGTCAATAATATTGTAATAACTACATATGGTGTCAGATGGGTACTAGATTTGTTGATGTGATAGATGGGAGGGGTTTGGGGAACCAGGGTGAAAAAGTTGAAAGGATTAAGAAGAAGAAACTAGTAGTTACAAAATAGTCATGGGGATGTAAAGTAAAGCACAGGGAATATAGTCAATAATATGGTAATAACTATGTATAGTGTCAGATGAGTACTAGACTAGTCGGGGGGATCACTTCTTAAATTATAAATATCTAACCACTATGCTGTACACCTGAAATTAATATAAAATAATATTCAATGTCAACTGTAGTTGATAAATTTAAAAATGGGGGAAAGGTGAATGGGAACAAGAGGTCCAAATTTCCTGGCATAAAATAAGTCGTGGAGATGTAAAGTAGAACATAGGGAATATAGTCAATAATATTGTGATAGTGTGGCATGGTGTCAGATGGTTGCTGGACTTATCACAGTGATCACTTCTTTAGGTGCATAAATGTAAAATAACTATGGTTTTTACTTGAAACTAATGTGATATTGCATGTTAGCTACATTTTAATAAAATTCTTAAAATAAATTAAACAAAAAATATGGTGACTGCTCTCTTGAGCTCATTCTCATGGCATCCATTTACCAAATTATATTGTGGCGAATATGAGGACAATCCATAGGTGATGCCATGTTGGAAAGGAACTCCCTTTTTTGAGAGTTTTTAAGAGAAAAGTCTGGCTGAGTCTTAGCAGCCAAGAACTGCTCCCCTGAAGGAGAGTTGTGTGCATAAGGTCTGGGAATAAGTAGTAGTTCAAGAGGCCAAGGGGCAGAGACTGGGAGAGCAATATGGCTGGAGAGGCAGGCTGGTGCACGTGGACCTAAGGAATGGGAAAAATTTGAGGAGCTGGAAGGACTCCAGAGTGAGGAAAACATAGAGCATGTGAACTGAGACCAGGAATGGCCTCTACAGGGTCACCATCCTTGGGAAGGGGCTCATCCTAGCCTGGTGCACAGATGGCTCCCTGGTGAGGCAAACGTCAATACTCTTATGGACTCCCCTCCCCTTGAACCTCAGTGGACCCTGGGACTATGTTGGATCAACAGAATGTCATGAAAATGTCTTTGTGTGAGTTCTAAGGCAAGGACATACGAAGCCATATGCATTCCACCAGGAGATCTTAGAGAGCTTGCATCACCCTAAGACTTCCATGCCACAGGGGAGCCCAGACTAACCATGTGGAAAGGCCACGTGAAAAGAGAAATGCCCAGGTAGCTCACCTTGTCCAGCTAGCCCAGCGTAGGCACCAGATATGTGAGTGAAGAAATCATCTTAGGCACATCCCAGTGGAACCTTCAGATGACTCCAGCCCCAGCCAATATCTGACTGCAGCTGCTTCAGAGACCGCAAGTGAGAACCACCCAGCTGAGCCCCGTCCACCCACACAACTGTAACAGCTAAATAAATTGTGGTTTTTAAGCCACTAAGGGTGAGGCTGATTTGTTCTGCAGAAACAGTGGAACAGAAATTAGAGCCTGGAAGTTGGATGCCGCCAAACAAACAAACAAACAAACAAACAAAATCAACAACACACACACACACCAAAAAAACACAAAAACAAAAAACAAAAAACAAAAAAAACACCCCAAAGCAAGGCTCAAGACATGAAAATGTTTTAGTGGATCAATAGCGTTGTTCATTTCATGTCGTGAGCAGTGAAAGGTGCCCAGATAGGCTTAAGGGCACAATGCCTGTTGGACAGAAGTCTGGCTCCTGTCTACCTGTTGAATTTCTACAGTCTTTAGTTTAAAGTCGTGTGTTTTCCTGACGGACACTGATAGTTCAGTGTGTCCTTCTGGGCATAGTGCTGTGAAATTGTAACTGAGTTGATTAATAAGCTGTCTCTATTTCCCCTCTTTCGATCACTGCCATTTACAAGAAAACAGCAAAAGTGGGTAGCAAAATATAGACCTGTCAGGATCCTGCCTTAACAGAAATAAAGAAAAATGTGAAACTGTCAAATCTCAAGTGTTCAATATCCAGAGGAACATTATTGCATCCTCTCTGGCATCCCTCAACATCCCATAATGCTCCCATCAGTGAAAAAACAACAATGTGATGTGCAGCTGCTTCTTCTGGGCTTATTTTCATTTGGTTTGGTGATGCCCAGGGTGATTTTTAAATCCCAATAAGACGGTTACACACAGTATTCCTGCCTTCCCAAATGGACAGAAATATATTTTATTAATCACACCAGCCAGACTAAAATACCCAGAAAGTGTCACCTTGGTCTGTGAAAAATTTCTAGTACTATTGGTAGAGATTGTAGATGTCATTTAATGTATCTAACAAGGTGATTCATTTATTTCTTAATTCAAAGATTTTTTCCTTGAATGCCCCCTATGATCCAGGCACTGTACTTCTTAAGTCTCCTTTCTCCATTGTGGTGGGTGGCTGTGGCCTCAGGCTACAGAGCTTCATTCACTTTTAAGTTCTGGTGGAGCTTCTGGTGGAGCTACCTCTGAGCCCAGGTTTAGACACACAGTGTTCTGTGTGTTTCTAATGCTTAAGTTTCCAGAGTGGTGTTGGCGCCTTTCCTTCTGAATTTTCTTATTCAGTTCTTCCTTGAATTCCAAGAAGTTGCCCATTCTTTCAATAAACTCCTTTTCTTTGTTTAAATTAGCTGGAGTCCATTTTTAATGTTCACATCTAAGAAACACCATTTGATACACTTCCACTTAAAGATCAGATGGCAAAGAATTTTATTTTCTTCAGAACCTCTATCCAGCTTCAAATAAAATAGAAAGGCCTACTTTGTATCCGTTTTAAATCTTTACAGATTTAATGTCACTCATATGAAATGGAAATAGTCACTTTTGGTCATATTACCTTAAGTCTGAGTAGTTGCTATACACCAGGCTAAATGGGGAAGTCCAAATTGAAAAAGGCACAGCTCAGGAAGCTGTGTGTACACATCTCATCTGCCTTAATACACTATACTTAATACTCTCCTTGCTGTGAGAGATTATGGTGTGTTCAGTTTTGTATCCTCAAAAATGGTTATTGCTGGGCATTTGTGCTTCAAGGGCAGTAGACATGGCTTCCAAGACTCATTAGAATACGAGGTGTGATCAAACAATGTAGTGAATGTTTAAATAAAAAACATTTATTACAGTAAGAGACACATTGCCATTAATTCTCCTCAAAATATTCCCCCTCACTTCAAACACATTTATCCTATCATTCTTGCCACTTTCTGAGGCAGTTCTGGAAGTCTTCTTTCCTGAGTTTCTTCAGTTGTGTTGTAGTGGCTGCCTTGATGTCCTGAATCATTTTGACTTTGGGAAGAGTCAGAAGTTTCACAGTGCCAGATCCAGTGAATAAGCTGGATGATGTTTTTATCATAATGTTTTTATCAAATGTTTTTATCATAATGTTTTTATTAAACAAAAATTACTGTATACCAGAAGCCATGTGTGACACGGAGCATTGTCATAATGGAGGATGATTTACAGCACACACTTTTTTTAAGTTAAAGTTTACTGCACACCTGAAATTTATGTAATTTTACTAACAATTTTCACCCCAATAAACTTTAATTAAAACAAAACAAAACCAAAAGTTTATTGGGGTGACAATTGAAAGAGACCTGACTCTGGGTGGTGAACACACAATGTGATATATGGATGATGTATTACAGAATTGTACACCTGAAATCTATGTAACTTTGCTAACGATTTGTGGTGCACTTTAAAACACATCTTCTCTCAACCGTAGCTCACACCCAACTGACTACACCAAGCAAGTTGAAATTTGTCACACACTGTTACTAAGGTTTGATGTGTTGCTTCCCATATTGAAGATCCCTGACTTTCTGGTGGATGGCACTCAGCAGCAGCATTCACCGTATTTTGTGATCACAACAGGAAAGGCACCGTGTCACACTTCACTTCTGGTACAGCAATTTATGTCAAATAAAAACATTACGATGTGTCTTCATCCATCTTATTCACTGGATCTAGCACTGTGCGACTTCTGGCTCTTCCCCAAAGTCAAAATGACCATGAAAGGTAAACATTTTGAATCGATTCAAGACACTGAGGCAGCCACGACAACGCAACTAAAGACACTCACAAAAGAGGACTTCCAGAACTGCTTCAGAAAGTGGCAAGAACGATGGGATAAGCGTGTTCGAAGTGAGGGGTATATTTTGAGGAGGATTACTGGCAACATGTCTTTTACTGTAATAAATTTATTTTTATTTAAACATTTACCATATTGTTTGATCACACCTCCCATAGATGGCCATTAGATGGCTAGCAGTCTTGGAAAGAGATAACAGTATCTCAGGAAACTGGAGAGAATTTAAGAACTAAACTCTAGGTAACATTAACATTTAAGAAGAAGAAATGTTGAAAGAAATGCCAGCAGTGGAGTCAGAGAAAGCAATCAGAGGAGTAAGAACCCAGTGTGGTAACACAGAATCCAGAAGAGATCAGAGTTTCGAGGACTGGGTAACAGTCAACAGTCCCAAACACTGTAGAGCATTCAAGCCCATGGAACACTAAGAAGCGTTCGAAGAATTTGGCAATAAAAAAGCCACTGATGACTGAAAAAAGTCATTCCCAGCAGAGCGATGGCAACCAAAGCCAGATGCACTGGCTGAGAACCCGAGTCAAGACAGCGCTGTTTACTGTGATGGTGAAAGAGGAGGAGGAAGAATGGGTAAGACTTTGTGGCAAAAAAAAAAAAAAAAAAGACAGAGGGACTGTAGCTATTCTTTATAAAGGAACAAATTATTAAATGAATTATTAAATGAATAATTATTTTGGAAATGAAATGTCTTAGTTAATGTTTAATTCTCTGACTACAACTAAACCCCAAATTCCATTTCAAAATAATAAAAATAATTGGTATTTGCGTAGGACTTTGTGGTTTACAATGCTTGGGTTAGTGTTCTCTGTCTCTGATGCTTAAGTGAAACTGATTTACGCAAAACCCCAAACCAAGAATAGTCTTATATTGAATCTCAGACAAACTAAGACTCTAAAACCCTTCCTTTGATCAGGGACTGAGAGCACTTGAAAAGAATACTGTGGTAATCCTCCCACTCTCCGCCTCTAAAAAAAAAAAAAAAGAAGAAAAGAAAGAAAGAAAAAAAGCAACAAGTACTGATGTAAATAGCAAGTGCTTCTTTGTGCTTTGAACTAAAAATCACATGATGCCAGAGGAGCAAGAAAAGTGCCTACATGAAGATTTTCTCTAATGGAGACTAAGACAAAAAAACCACTTCCTAAGATGGTTAATGGGGCTTAGAGAGTACAGCCAAAGTCATTTTCATGCTATTTGGATGCCAAAACTTTTATCCCTGTAATAGTGCATTTTTTTTTAGTTATTTCACTGTTAAAGAATTTCCTTTTAATGTTGGATGTGGACCTACGCGTCCTCAGGTAAATATGAGTGCAGCTTGTGGATCCCTTCCATACTCCATCCTCATTGCCTACCAACCAGTCAACTTCTTGAGCAAAGGGACCTTGTCCATCTAGTTCATACTGTATTCCCATGACATAGCACAGTGGCTGGCATGTCCTAATTATCTAATTAATTAATTAATTAATTAATGCTTTAGCTAGGGATTTCATCATCTTTTGCCTGAACAATTATGTTCCATAATAGATGCCCTTGTTCTTATTCTCTTCCCTTTTATCAGTTATCTGTTGCCATGTAGCAAACCATCACAAACACAGTGTCTTGAAACAATAGAAATCCTTTAATTTGCCCTTGAATAAGAAATTTTGGCAGGGCTCAGCAGGGCCAGCCTCTCTTTGTGCCACGTGCCATTAGATGTGATGGCTCAATTAGGGGTTGGAGGATCCCCTTCCAACATGGCTCATTCTCGTGGCTGGTAAGTTGGTGCAGATTGGCAGCTGGGAGCTTAGCCGGGCCAGCTGGGGTTCTGAATCTCTCTCCATGTGGACTTCCCGACAAATGCTTGGGCATCCTGATGGATTGGTGGCTGAGTTCCAAGATCAAGCACATCAAGGGAGCTAGAGAGAAGCTGTATCTCCTTCTCAGGTCTGGCTTGAAATTCACACAGTATCCTCAGTCTGCCCAGATACTCTTCAACAAAAGGATTGTCAGCGTCATATTGTAAGGAGAGCAGGTGGATGGCTGATATTGTCACAGCCATTTATACAATCTGCCACATTCTCTCTAACCATCTTTCGCAAGGCGTTTTGATTTTCTAAAACACAAGTATGATTGTCACCCTTCTCTGCTTAAAAATGTCCAATGTTCCCATTTACTACAAGGATAAATCCCATACTCCTGGTGGAGGATAGAGACAGCATGGAGGGCATGCAGGGCTTCAGTGATATGGCCCCTGAATCCTTCCTAGTTTCACCTCTCACCTGGTCCCCCAAGTTCACACCAGCGGCACCTTTCCCTCATTTGTTTTTCCTGACATCTCCTATAGGCCATTTCACTCATCTGATCAGGAGCATCCTCACCTGGGAAGGATGAATGATCATCCTCAATGTCATTCCTCTACCACCATCAGGGTTAGGGTACCCTCTGAACACCATCCAGAGAAGCCTTCCATTGAACTTAGCATTCTCCATTTAAGCAACCACTTCTTTTTCAGTCTGTCCTTTAAAATGACCTCCTGGAAAGAACAAGTCTTGTTTTATTTCATATATAGTCATATAGTATATGTCCCAGAACTTCTCGATAATAGTTATCACTCTATTAAAGGATAAAACTGAGACACACCAAGAATAAGTAACTTGCTCAATATTACCATTAAATGGCAGAGCTAGACTTTTAATCTGAATCTTTCTCTTTCTAAAGCCCTCACTCTGTATAGAAACTGATCTACATGGGGCTTGAATGTAACACTTAAGGTCATATAAGGATGATAAAGCAGGATTACAGTTTCTTCAGCCCTCAAAACTAACAAAATAAATTTAAAACCAGCATAAAAATAGACAATAATCAAAAAGCAACGGGCCACAGCATATGCCATAATCCTTCCTGAAGGTGTAGGAATTCCCTCTTCTTGTATCCAAAAGCTGAGCAGAATAAAGACAGCCACTGGAAAAAAAAAACCCTAAAATATCTCACAAATGCCTCATAACTTCTAGAGAAGCTGGTTGAGGGCATGTGTGGGCAGTCAGGGGAAAAGATATAGAAAACGTTTCAAAAACTGAAGCCCTCCCCCACAAGCTTAGTGTCTCACCTCTGCTTTCCCCTGGCTGAGAGGAAAGCTAGAGAGGGAATAGAGAATGATTATAATTGCTTAAAGCTAATTACCTTCAGCAATAACAGGGATTTAGCAATGCAGGAAAGAAAATAAATAAGACAAGATATCCTGAGGGAGGGAGAGACTTGGAAGGAAAAGACACACTGAGAGACCCAGCTTTGTCTACCTCTTCCCACAGATCAAAACATTGTGGCCAAAATCCTTGGGTTTCACCTTCTGTATCTTCCACATGCTGGGGACAGAGTAAAAACAGACACTGGGAGAGAGGTGGGTCAAGTCTAAGAGAAACACTGGGACTAAACATCTGTTTAAAGTGAAATTTCAGGACTCTGCCTGGAATTAGGGAAATGACCCAAAGCCCAAGAGTGACCTCAGTGACAACCTAAGGACAAGACTTCTAAAGAAAATTGCATAAGGGCAAGCAGAATTCAGACCAGTCACCATAATGACCTACATCCCCAGCTTCTCTCTCTCTCTCTCTCTCTCCTCTTCCCACAACCTCACACTCTGCAAGGAGAAGACAAAAAGATAACAGCATCAAGGAACCTGTATGCTCCTCTTACAGTCAGGAGCAAACGCACTGAAAATACAGGAGGAGAAAAGAAGTCTTAGCACTTATGCTAAATAACTAACGCAAAATATATAAAAGAAAGATATACAGCATGATAATCTATCAGTACAGATTATAAAATAACTGCATTTAAAATACTTTTTTTAAAATACAAAGTATAATAAAAACGAGCAAAAATTAAGAGACTTTCAAAATAATCACGCAAACTTGAAAAAGAACCAAATAGAAGCTCTAAACATGAAAAACACAATTATCGAAATTTAGAACAACATAGTTTCAAGAGCTGAGTAACACAACTGAAAATATAAATCGTGAACTGGAAGCAGACAGGAAGAGATTATCTAGAATGTAGCACACAGGACAAAGGGATGGAGAATTTGAAACAGCGGGAAGGAAAGAATGATATGGTCTAACATATAAGTACATCTAACCAAAGTTTCAAAAGAAGAGAATGTATAGAATACAGAAAAGAAAATATTAAAAGAGAGAATGGCTGAGACTTTTCAAAAATTAGTGAAAGATGTGAGTCTTCAAATTCAATAATCACAACAAACCTAAAGCAGAATACCTAAAAAGAATAGCTACATTACAGTAAGTGCATTACATTACTCTAATGAGGTACATTATAGTAAAACCACAGAACACCAAAGGCAATGGCAAACTGAAGAATAGCCAGGGAAAAATTTCAGCTCACCTACAAAACAATGCCAATTAAACTGCCTCCAGATTTCCTTAACAGCAAATGTAAAACCCAAAAAGGCATAGAATAATAACTTGAAAGTGCTAAGAGAGCCTTATTTTTATTAATGCCTCACCTCTAAGTGAATCTAAGAACTTTTAAATAGAGTCTTATAAAGATGCAAATGTCAAATATATGGTGATGGAAGGAGAAGTGACTCTGGGTGGTGAACACACAATGGGATTTATAGATGATGTAATACAGAATTGTACACCTGAAATCTATGTAATTTTACTAACAATTGTCACCCCAATAAATTAAAAAAAAGATGGAAATGGGAAGATTCCCGACAATAACTAAGTTGGGATCTTTTACTAGCTCATCAAGATGGGGGCTTAGATTTGAAAATAAATCTAAAAACAATAGGACATCAATTTCATACCAAAAAACTAAAGTGTTGAGAGAAAATATACCCAGTTAAACTATGATCTTATCTAAGAAGCAGCATTACCTAATGACAAGGTCAAAGAAATCCTGAGAGGGCCTGCAACCAACAGATCTCACTAAGGGACCATCCAAAGGATATACTTCAGGTAAATGGAGATGACCTACACGAAAGTCTAAGATTCAGGAAGCAATGTTAACTAAATAAAGCAATATTGAAGGCAGGTGCTAGCAAATGATGGATCTTGAGCCAAATCCAGCCCACTGCCTGATTTTTGTTTTAAATAAAGCTTTATTGGAACACAGCTACTCATTTGTTTATGTATTGTCTATGGCTGTTTCTACAGTACAATAGCAGAGACGAGTAATTGTAACAAAAATTCTATCGCCAGAAATTCTTGCTCTTTACAGAAAATAGTTGCTCGCCCCTGATCTAAAGCATTTGCAAAATAAAACAACAAAAATAATAATGTGTGTGATAAAAGAAAAAAATCAGCACAGAACTAAATATTGATCTATAATAATATGTAAGACCGGGTAAGTAATTGAATTTAAGGTGTTCTGGGGACTATTAATGTTTGGAGAGAAATTTTGGTTAACTCTGGAATTTAAGATTTTTTTCAGCATATTAAAATTTTAAGAATAGTGACTGAAAAAATAGGAATAAAGTGAAATCTTCCCAAACCATAGAAGGGAAACATGAAATTTAAAAATACCATCAATCCAAAAGAAGAGAAAGAAAATCGACAAAGCACAGGAAAGGCAAATCAAATAGAAAGTAGAAAATATGATGCCAGAAAAAACTTTAAATATAACAGCGATAAATGTAAATAGACAGACTAATATTCAGCAGTTAATAGAGAATGTAAGATTGAGTTTTTTAAAAACAAAAAACAAACAAACAAATAATATATGCTTGTATACAAAACAACAATTAAAGATACAGAAAAAACCTGGTGTAGTTTACTGATATTAGATAAAATAGACTTTAAGGCAAAAAAAAAAGCACTGTTATGAATAAAGAAAGTTGCTATCAAGATCAAAGGTTTGCCTCCCCAGGGAGATATAACAATTCTATATTTGTTCATGATAAATAGCATAGTCTCATTTATAAGATAAAAATTAAAGAACTATAAGAGAAGTCAAACCCATCAACAGAGTGGGAGAGTAAAATGCATCTTTCCTAGGAATAAACAAAGCAGACAATCTGTAGTTTATAAAAGGTTTGAACTACACAATTAACAGACTTGACCTGATGAATATGTGTGTGTTGCTGCATCAATTAGGGAAATCAAATTCTCAACATTTACAAAACATTTATAAAAATTGACAACACTGTAGGTCAGAGAGTTCTTGAAACTTTTCATAGAACTAGCATCTAATAGACCCCATTCAACCAAATTCAATTTAGTTAGATATAAACAATAAAAAAAACATTGCATTTGGACATTTCAGGAACACACCTTTTTAAAAAATCTTTTTATTAGCTGAAGCTGAACAATAATGAATGTCAACTACAAGTGTTTATATATGTTTTTATATATATATATATATATATATATATACATTTACAAGAAGCGGAGTACAGCATTAGGAATAGAGACAACGGAAATGTAATGGCTGTGTGTGATGTCAGAGGGATACTGGATGGGGGGAGGGGTGTTGACACAGTGTGAGGGATATAAATGATAAACATCTAAGTATTACTTTGTTTTGTGCACATGAAACTAATAAAAAAAAGTACATGGCTAAAAAAATAATAATAAAAATAAAAAATCTTTTTATTTTGGAAATTCCCAAGCATGCATATAATCAATCCTACATTTGCATCACCAAGTTTGATTATCAACATTCAAACACACACATACAAACACACAAACACAAATACACACACATTCAAATAACTCGTGGATCAAAGAAGAAATCATTGTGGGAATGTTTAAATCCTTAAAACTGAACCATGATGTATAATAAAACCTTATACATCAAAACTTTGGCATGCACTAAAGCAATACTCACAAGGTTAATTTATAATCTTAACTGCTTATATTAGAAAAAAGAAAGACTAAAAATTAATGATCAATGTATCTAATTTAATAATAGGACACAGAATAAACTCAAGAAAGGAATGGGGAGAAAATAGCAAAGAGACAAGCTGAAATGAATGAAGTCTAAAATAAAGATACAGTGGAAGGAATCATCAAGTCCAAAACTAGGTTTTTTGAAAAGACAAAAAATAAACAATCTTTCACTGAGAATACTTAAGAAAAAGAGGAAGAAGGTACTACATCATGATTGAAAATGTGTAACTCAAAGAGAACAGATAAAGATAATAAGAGACATGACATACATAATAAGAGAATAAACACTTTGATACCAATAAATATGAAAACAGAAGAAATGGACATTTTTTGGGGAAAAAAAGTTTATCAAAGTTACTCAAAAATAGTGAAGACCAGAATGCTCCTCAAACAGCTAAAGAGATTGACTCAGTACCTTACCCAATAGCAAAGAAAAAACTCATGGTAATGTCCCCAAATTAAGTAGGCTTTTTGTTTCATGGTGTGTTTTTTCTTCTTCTTTGGTCCCTATGTATCACTTACAGTAAGGTTATGCATATCCTATAAAGCTATGGGCTTCAGCTACCAAATGTGATAATTGTTTGAAGAGTCAGGGAAAACTTTATAACCAGGTACTTCAAATGTCAAGAAAACAGGTCAGAGAACTACCTAAACTTAGAACTTACGTTTTTTACATACTCCAAACCATTAAAAGTTGAGTTTCGAGTTAAACACAGGTATCCAAAGGGAAAGGAGACATCTGTCAAGTCACCCAGGTTAGGAAGTAAGACATTCCATCCCTTGAGCATTCTCTTGAAATCCTAAAATGGATTTAAAAAGTGGCTGCACTTTTCCCGGAGCGGATGAGCACCATGTTCCAGGCTGCCATGTTTATAGTTCTCTGAGTTGCAGGGTCAACCTTCCTTGGTTTGAGTTTCCACGTAAATGTTTCCCAGGGCTCTCATAGTGAACCCTCAATTCAGGATTCACTATCCCTTCTGTCAGCTGTTTCCTTTTTTCTAGGAAACATGGAAGTCAAGAGCAGGCAGCTTTGGATTGTCAGAACAGAAACTAACTTGGAGGTTTGCAGTGGCGAGGGAGCGGAAGGACACACACACACACACAGACACATACACACACATACACGACACACACACATACATACATACATACACACAGACACACACACACAGACACACACACACAGACATGACACACACATACATACATACACACACATGCACGACACACACACATACATACATACACACAGACACATACACACACATACACGACACACACATACATACATACACACACATACACGACACACACACACACACACACTCACACACGACAGATCTTCTGTCGTGCAGAGAAGCAAAGAGCACTCCCCCAGTTATCCGAGAGCACCTCTTAATCCTATTACATCTGACGGTCCAGTGGGGTGGACACAGAAAGAAGGAAGGGAAAGCAATCCAGCCCCGGGCTTTTCCCACCTGACTCCAACCCGTCCACATTTAGCTGGAGCTTATTACCATCATTTGCTTCTCCAGTGAATGCAATTAAACACATCTCCTGCCCCATCCGCTGGGAACCTGAAATGTTGCTTACAAATTATCTGCCGTCCTTAGCCATTAACGTGCCTGTAACAACCAGAGGGGAACTGTGGAAAGAAACAGGGTTTGGAAGGGAGAGGAACCTGAGCTTATATCCTGTATCGTGGTGGTCTCACATCTCACAGTTTAGGATGTGTTTCAGCAAAATTGAATTTTAACATACTGTTACCAAAGCTTTAATTAAAAAACCCAGTCCCTTTGGATCAGCTATTTGTCCCGGATGCAATGATATCTCAGACCCTCACCTTGCCTTGGTTTTGGGCTGAGGTGGCCCTAGGCATAGCTTGAAGTTCATGTGGTCCTGGAACAAGGTCCCTGCTGCCCACAGTGACAGCTGCTACTGGTCTCAGATGTCAGAGAGCATGCCGATATGGGGGCTTGCCAGTGCACCTTCACTCTGGGGCTTCCACTTCGCTGCCAAGGTGTAAGATGTCTCAGAACCCAGTGAGCACCCCACTTAACCTAGAAGGGCCGGACACATTTTGAACAATGGGTGCTAGATGCCATAGATAAATTCTTTCCACCTTCCCCCTCTCTGCAACATGGCCTCTCTGAAGGCTACTTGAGAGAGAGCTATCACCCTGTGGCAACCACTCATTTTGTTTCCTCCCCTCCTTTCAGCCTCACTCCTGCTACCCAGGGATTGCACCCCCCAACAAGGTGTTAGACCTGAAGCCTTTAGCCTCAGGTGCTGGTTTCTTTCAAAATGGGTTTCGTCTTTTTCTCCCTGTGCTACTACCTACAGGAACTGGCCTCCTACTTATGGGCCCTGGGCTGAAAACCAAAGCTGACCACTCACACGGTACTCCAGCCTGCCCCTTGCCTGGCTCCGCTCACCCCCACCACCTTCTCCCATCCCCACCCCGCTAAATCAGTCACAGAACTAGCAATAGATAATATACAAAGACCCGCCTTCAACTTTTTCAGTGGAACTTTCTGCTTGAGAATTTCACAGCTATATTTTTTAAATATAGCCAGAAAGTGGATACATTCTTTTTCAAGCAAAGGTTGGTTCAATAAAATATGAGGCAAGCAAAAGGGAAGAACATCATTTTTCAGGCGGATTGTCATCACAAATTAAAGCATTTCAGCATTCAAATATCGTAGATTATTTTCAGATAGTTGGATGGTTTCCTTAGACTTTGTTGACAAGAAAAATTAATTATAAAAATCAGAATGCTTAAAAGTAATTTTTCTAATAACAGAGAAGAGCAATATAAAAAGAAGACATTACAGAAAATTTTAAATTTTGCTAATCCTCTAGGTATGATGTTACATTTCTGAATCATTAGATTTCAAGAAAAGCAAAATGTTATTACTGTTATGATTTTTTTGCTATTGCTGTGTTAAAATAAATCATTTTTACATGAAATATTCATTTTTAAAAAATGCTTAGGATTTTAATTAGTGGAGGAAATGACAGAATATTTTATATTGCCTAGTGGCCACTCTCTACTACCTCACCTTTTACCCTTTCATGCTTGGGAGCAGGGAAAACTTCCCTGTTGGTTTTTTCATAAACCACATTTTGAGGCATGAGTTTTTCTACCAGAGCAGAGCATTTCAGCCTTTTTCTAAACCCCTCTGTTATCTTTTTTCAGTGATAATAAATATACAGCACAAATATCAATACTAAAGTGAAATTTGAAAGGAACTATGTGCTTTATATAAGCAAGTGTATTCACTCATTGAGTATTTATCCCACTTGAAGCCACAATTCAAGATTTTTCAGAAAAAAAAAAAACAACACAAAACAGACATGATTTGGCATATCAGGACTCAAAAAGATAACCTGAGAGATTACAACTAAACTAATGTGCTGCCTCATATTAGATTCAGCATAAGCAGATAGCTATACATCCTTCACTCCTTCAAAGGGACAAAAAAACACACATTTATTCAGCACTACTATCTGTCAGGTACTTGGCTCATCGTTTTGCATACATTATCTCTTGTAATTCTGTAACAGTTGGGGTAACATTAGCTGCTGTAACAAATACACCCTCAAATCTCAGTGGATTGAAACACTCTCTCCCCTAATTATCTACTGTAAAGATTCCTGGCCAACAGGTGGTTTTCCTCCATATAATGAATCTGGTGGCTCCACCATCTGTCTCCCAGGAGCCTGGAGTCTTCTTTACCCTGCCAGCAGGCAAAGGCAGAAGAGATGAGGAAAGCACACGCGTTTCCTAATGGCTTCTGCTCACATGGCAAGACCAGTCCAGGCTTTACCTAAATGCAAGAGGGGTGTCAGCAAATGTAACACCTGGCTGGATAGCCCCTTCCCAGAGACAACTGTACACTGCACAGAAGGAAGCACACTTTTTAGGGGATATAACTAGCCATCCCCCTCTCTCACTCCTCACCTCCCTCCTTTTCTCCTTCCTCTCCCCACCCCACCCCCCACACACATGCAGGCATGCCACTGTGCACACACACAAACCCTATGATGTAGGCACAGTTTTTCCATTCTATTAATGATGAAATGGGCTAAAAGAGGTTTTGCAAATTTTCTGAGGTCTTGGAGTAACTGGGTTGTGATAATAACCCAGGTCTATAGGTCTCTAAAACCCTGGATCTTTCTAATATATCATGTGGCATAAAACAAGTATTTGTACAGCTCTTTCAATATGCAAAGCACTTGGGGCTCAGGAACTGGCATGCGAAGCAACATGCCCCTCCTCAGGTTCTATAAACAATGTATTTTGCACACTTTCACTAATCAATCTGAATGAACTAGTGTATGGCCCAGGTGACTTTGAAAAAAAAATGTATTTATTTCTGAAGTTTCTTTCAGTTTCATTTTAGAAAATAGCATAATATTTTCATAGCATAATAATTTTAACATGGAGAAAATTGTCTTATAAGATACATAGCTTTGCTTGTCATTTGAATGGGAAGCATATATTCAAAAACTTTTAAATAACTTTGATTTAGTTTGTGGTTCACTAAGAGCAAAAGTGATAGTTGGAACTGGTTCTGCCTGGGTTCAGTAAATTAATGTGGTTGGTTCTGGTTTACAGTTAAGTTACATTTCTTGTTCCTGGTAAACAAGAGTCTGATTTCAAGTAAAATATATTGTCATGTATTTAAAAGAAAACAACTTTCAGTGTGGAGTTGTGTCCTCTTTCTTTGAGGCAATAAATCTTGAATGAGATGATTATCCCTTCTCCTTTCCTGTCATGGGCCTCCCTCCAGCTCTGTCCGGCCAACACTTCATTAAATTTCTATTTATATTGTACCTTCTACGGTTTATTATATTGATAATTCAGGTAATTAAAATGGTATTTCTGAGTTCAAGTTTACCATGAACCTCAACTGGACAGTAAACAGGAAGGGTGTTCCAGGGATCTATCAACAAACCAACCTAAACCTTAGTGATGTAAAGCAACCATTTTGTCATGCTCATGGATTCTGTAGGGCTAAAATGTGAGAAGGATACTTCAGGGACAGCTTGTAGGCTGAGGGTGAAATGACAGCTGGGGGCTGATCTGAAGGCATCTTCAGTCACATGTCTGGTGATTGATGCTGACCAAGACCTCAAGTGATCTGTGAGCTGGGACATCTACCAGCAGCCTCCCCATGTGGCCTGGGCTTCCTCACAGCATGGCGGCTGGGTTCTAAGAGTAAGTGTCCCAAGAGAACAAGGCAGAAGCACATAATACTTTAATGATCTACTTGAAAAATCACATGCTGTTGTTTCCTCCATACTCTACTGGCTGAGGCAGTCACAAAGGTCTGCCCAGGTTGAAGGGCAGGGGACACGGAGCCCACCACTTGATGGGACGATTGTCAACGTCACCTGGTAAGAAGAAGATGTGGAATGGGAGATGTTGCTGCAACCATCTTGGAAAATGCAATCAGCCACAGAGAGTTCAGGAGACATACCAATAAAGTGGCAGCTTCCTCCCCACTGATTCTGAGGCTGCCGCTGCTCACTGAATCACTGCATGTGTGGCTACAGGGAAGCAGTGTTGGCCAGACCAAACTGTAATGCTTGTTGGACTTTCCAAAAGGCTGGAGATTAACCAAAGAGAATGACAGTACAGAGAACTTAATTCTCTAGACTACTTGTAGCTGTTCTCAGATGCACATACCTGGCACTTGCAGACCAGGCCACTTGGGACCAGGTCCCAAGGCCCATCCTGAGTCCTGGAAGGCTGCTAGGTTGTAAGAGTCACTTTGCTCCCCATGGGGGCAATGCCCGGGCTCATGTCTCTGCCACCCAAGGTCCAGGACACAGTTCTCCGAGGCTCAGATAAAATCTGCCCTCCCCTTCCCACGCTGATTGACGATGGAAACATGCACGCCTTCAAATGTATGATCTTGTTCTTTGGTACCCCAAAACACATCAGAACACATTAGTTCTATGTTAGTTTATTTCCCAGAGTATAGCATATTTAATACTGAGTTCACCACGTGAGGGCCTCCGAAGAACAGTCCAGGCTGGGTATCAGCCATTCTATTCAGGGCCCTTTGTGTTGTCTTCCAGCAGAAAGGTGAGACTATGCCTTCCTGTGTCTTCTGGTTTTAGCTCCCAACTCCCTGTGAACAGATGCATGAAAATACATGCACACACAGCTTCCAAATACAGTCACATTTGATACTCCAAATTACCTACTGGCATAGGTGTTAATACCCCTGTTTTGCATACCAGGAAACTCAGGCTTGGCAGAAGTTAAGGGGGATGCTCAAGTATCTTTAACTGGGATTCGTAAGCCAATACGAACCACAACCTCTAACTCCCAGTGGTTCTTTGCTTGGACCACACTGCTGTGCAGAGTCAGGAATTCTAATTTTGAGTCTCATGCACGTGAGTCAATATTCCCTACCTAATATTAACTTATTTATCATTTTCTTTACAGGAGCCTTTGCCAAGTTTTGAAGAGCGCGCCCCACCACTGTTCTCCCTCCTCCTCCTTCCCCAGCCCTCCCTTTGAGGCCCTCAATTTATTTTCCATCATTATAGTTTTTGGCTTGGATCTGCACCTGTATTTGCTCAGTGATAGAACACCCTGTATCCCAAAGAGAAATGCCACTACACTGTGAAGCAAACCTTTGAGTCTCTTTTAAAGAGAGTTCCACAGTGTGGCAGATTCTAACGATCCCCATCTCTCACGCCTGCATTGGGTCACCTGAGTCCCACTGCTCAAAATGGTCTAACCGCCTCATCATGCAGGCCGAAGCTGGCTCAGGCTCACCGCGGGGCACCCAGCCTAATTCATTACACTCCTCAGAGCCATAAATCACAGGATTCTCCCCCTCTCCTGCCTTCCCTCCCACCAAAAGGCACACTCACATGAAATCTATTTACATGGGACGATTATTCAATTAATTTTTTTCATTACACTTGCCAGAAAGCATTGCCAGGATTTCTAAAACTGCCCTGTGTGTTTGTATTAATAATGACAGTGGTCCCTGCTATTTAATTTAGCAATCATGGGCCATTTGGAGGTCACACCCAGCCATATGCAGGCTGGAGAGCATGAAGGGTTGGGTGCCTGGTCAGGAACACATGAGTGCATGACACATGTTTAGGATAATCACAGAGATATTAATAGCTCTACATGCTGTCTGCACAGCTCCATCCCCACAGCAGTGGCCTTAGCACAGGCTTGGGGCCTTCACCCTCTCTAGCCCCAGTGGTTACAAGAACACCTCATTGCTCTCCCTGTCTCCATGACCCTTTCCAATGCATCCATCATATGGGCTGCCAGAGTGACCTTTCTCAAGTGTAAGTCTGAATTGTTGCTCCCTTGCCACCTACACTTCAGGGGTGCCCAGTGACCCATGGAATGAAGCACAAGCTCCCAGCTTGCTTGCATACAACACCCTTTGTGATCTGGCCTGACTCACCTGGCCAGCCTCAGGTCTTGCTCCCTACTCCCCTACCCCAAGATGAGCCCATGATGCAGCCATATAAATACCTTGAAGCCACTCACAATTCCGTAGCCAAACAAGCATTCCCTGACGCCCTGGCCATTTCCTCTGCCTGAAGTGCCTTTTACTGCCTTA
Organism: Rhinolophus sinicus; assembly: GCF_036562045.2. Classification (NCBI taxonomy): domain Eukaryota; kingdom Metazoa; phylum Chordata; class Mammalia; order Chiroptera; family Rhinolophidae; genus Rhinolophus; species Rhinolophus sinicus. The sequence goes on from NC_133753.1 coordinate 105,012,591, forward strand.
TCTACCTGGCAAATTTATACTATTCAATACCCAGCTCGAATGACACAAGGAGCTAACAAACTTTTTCTGTGGTCTCCATAGCACACTGCACATGTTTTAATCACAGCCCTTACCTCAGATCTTAATTCTCTGCTTTCCTGTGAATTAGTTAGGTCAGCGTCCTGGTCATTCTTTCTTCATTCATTCTACTATAGACATACTCAACTGAGAACTTTAAAAAAGAAAATACACATTATTTGAAATTCGCCTGCAGTTATTGAGAAGCTCCAGAATTGATATTTTTAACAGTTTCCAAAGTTGTTTCTTTTGCTGCCAGCCTGGCAAAATCGACAGGCCTTGAGTTACAACCCCAGTGTGTGGCCTGCCTCAGAGCAGGTGTTTAATGACTGTTTCCTGAGTGAATGGAGGAGTTCGCGCCTGTTGGGCAGAATTGCAGAGTAGGGTTCAGCTGATGAAGGCAACAGGGCAGTGGCCACCCTTTCCCTCGTCTGACCATTACAGGCCTACACTGATCTAAAAAGTGCCCCAGCTCTGCAAACCTGTTAAAAAAAGAACAGATGAAACATCGATTTTAGGACTCACCTAAGTGTGCTTTGACTTCTGGGCTCTAAGGACAGTGTATCCCAGCTGCCTGTCATCCACCCTTTCCCATGGGCTCTGAATGTGGGAAGGGGAGAAGGATGAGCAGGTAGTGTGTGTGCAGACCTGGTCTTTAGCTGATGGAGCCACAGGAGTTATTGCTGAGCCTTCAAAGATGCCTCTGGAAATCCAGCCCTCTCTTCCTTTGTCCAGGTTCTGGGAGACCCTTTGGATCCATTGGCTCTCTAGGCTGTGAGTCAGAGCTGTAAATGTCACCTCCTGACATACTGTTGTCCCTGTACTACTTACTTCTGCCTTTTTTTCTGGAGGGCAGCATCTCAGAGGGATTGTGTGTGGCTCCTGAATTGACTTTCTCTCCGGGTGTTACTTAGAAAACACAGTCTCATTCTCCAGCATTGATATATAATATTGAGAACATAAGACTTTAACTGATCAAGCCTTCATGATCCATTCATCAGAATCTTCGCTGGATACACAGCTTTCCCTGGTAGACCAGGAAATGAGGGGAATTTGTCTCTCATTGTGGCTGTGGGAATGGCTGCTAAGTTCACGTCTGAAACTGCTGGTGCCTTTGTGAGAAGGACTGTCCCTCACTAGCATGCAGGTCTGGGACAAGCTCTGCGCAGTGTTGCCCTGAGGTATGCCGAGTCAGCTGCCTGCCCGAAGTCTCCCCTTGGCTGCCTGCCGTGTCACTGAAGTGCCCGCCCCAGATCCCACCCTGGGCTTCCTCACTTGCACACTGTACCTTCCTGGGAGCAGCCAACATACAGGGTTGTTTGGGACTGGACTCACAGGTAAGTCATCACGAGCCATTGTGTTCCCACTGAAACAATTCTAGGAAAACTTAGAAAAATCTAGGAAAACCCAGAAAATGAGAAAATGAGGAAGGGAACTAACATTTATTGAGACTTTACTACATGCTGAAGATTAAACACATAACATTCCATTAAATGCATACAACTAACTCATAACACAGGTAATTTTCCCTCGTTTGCAGATGAGGACACTGAGGTTTATGTGAGTTGGGTGACTTGTCCAATTTTGTATGGAAGTCAAGGCTATGGTTATCTGACTCCAAACCTTTAATTCTTTCGTTACCTGACACTTTTTCCAAGTGGTACCTTCTAGGAGGGCCTGAAGTAAGCCTTTGAGTCTTTGTGTGCCTAGTGTGCATTTTAACTTGGGAAAAACCTGTAAAGAAAGAGAATACTCAGAGTACATGGCACCAAGGCTAAGGCAGTAAGACCCAGGGGTTCCTAGAAGAGTGGGCTAGGGAGGGGTCCAGGGCCAAGGACCCCAGCCTAGTTACTAGCTCAAGAAGCTCACACTCCATGGTCCTCTGAAGGAAGGGAGGCACTCGGCCAACCCATTTCCTTAGTTGATACTGTGAAAAGAGCCAGCTATGAAAAGTCAGTATGAAACACACATTTATTAAGAGGACAGGGGTGGAGGAAAGAAGAAGGAAATTCAAAACAATAATAGGACAAAGTTTGTCCTCAAGAAGATAGGGGAATAATAGACGCACAAATGAAGGTTTACAACAAGCCTGAGTCCTGCATTCTGATGGCTAGAAATGTACTTAAAATGTGGGGTGAGTCCACAAGGGACAAGTAGTTCTAGTGGGCAGTAGAGATGTAGGGAATGTGGACATGTGAAGGATGCAGGGAAGATCCCAGCCCTGTGGCCTCAGCCTGCGTGAGAGGAGCCAGCAGGGATGGGCCTCCAGAGCAGGCAGTTCCCTCCCAACAACATCTAGGTAGCAGCTTATTATTTTGTGTCCCGGGGCAGAAGATTCATTTAACTTCCTTTTGGTGGAGACCTATAAATGTTATCATAGGCCTGCTGTAAAGTTTTGCTGTCCCTTTTAAAGACCCAGGCTCTCTTGACCACTGCACTGTACACCAGAAGCTGAAACTGAATAACATTGTATGTCAACTATAATTTTATATATATATATATGTATATATATATATATATATATATATATATATATATAGTCACGGGATATGGAGTGCAGCATAGGGAATAGAGTCAATGGAATTGTAATAGATATATACGATGTCAGAAGGGCAATAGATTGGGGAAGGAGGGGTTATCACTTTGTGAAGGATGAAATGTCTATTACATTATTTTGTACACCTGAAACTAAAACAAAAAAAGAAAGAAAAAAGAAAAAGACTCAGGCTCTCATTCACTTCATTTCCTACCAGGGACCATGTTGTCCTCAACGGACACTGCAGGGAGAGAGAGGGGGTGACGCTTTCATCAGCACCAGTCATGTCTCCTGTGCATCCTTCCTGCCCTCCTCTCCTCCCCTCCCCTCCTTTCTCTTCTCTCCTCTTCTCCTCTCCTAGAAGTCTGAGTGTCAAAGCCAGCCACAAAAGATACAGGAGACCTTTGCAATGTGTAGGCTGGTTTAACAAAGGTCCTTCTGTTTTTCTCCTGTTAGACTTTCCAGCGCTTTCACCACCAGCCTCCCAGGTACAACTGCCTGTCGGCAGCCATCTTAGCTCTTTTCTCAGGACTAACAGTAAATCCTGTCATTGGGCCCTTTGACTGTCTTTAGACCTTTTTACCATAGACTAAGTCAAGAATTTAAATGCTAGTCTTTAAGCTACGCAATTGCTATGGTTCCTTGTCTATTTTCTAACTAAACACCTGCAACGTGAGCTCACTAATCTTCATCTGAAACTGTGTTGAGTCTGTGAAATGCTTGTTGATGTTGCAAACAAAGGCCAGACGGTGTGCTGCCTGTGCCACTGAAGAAGGAGGAAAACCAGGAGGTTCTTTATGTTTCCTTTGTATTATTATTAAAATGAATATGTGGGCTTTTGGGAAAACTTGAAATATTCCAGAAAGTACTAAAAATACATTTTTTAAAAAGCACCCTCATAATTCCACAATTCAGAGATAATTGTTGTTAATATTTTGGTACATTTCTTTACACATGCACACATAATTTGCAATTTATGACTTTTTCCTGCTATTTTGGTCAACTAGTTTACATAAGCAGCCCATCAGTTAGTACTCTTATGGTTGTGACAGAAAATACAACTCAAAGTGCCTTAAGCAGAAAAGGGGATTTATTGGCTTGCTTAGCTAGAAGTCCAGGCATACGCACATTTCAGACACGGTGAAATCTGGAGATGCAAACTGTTCCTATGCCTGACCTCTCTCTGCCTCTGTGCTGCTTCCCTGTATGGTCTCTATCTCAGCATGACTTTCTCCTCGTGCTAGCAAAATGGCAATTAATAGTTCTGGGATTTTCTTCACAGCTTCATAGCAAGTGCTAGGAAAAGTCCCATATCATTAACTCTGATTCAGTCACCTGCTGGTCTCTGAGCCAATCCTTGTGTCCAGGGTGATATGATGCTCTGATTGGTCAGGCCTTTGCCACATGCCCACTCCAGGAGCCAATAAGAGTAGTCTCTAGCTCCATACTTAATGGACTGAGAAGGGAGAGGTGGTTTCCTGCAAGGAATTCAGGTGTTGTCACCAATGTCACAATGTTCTGGTGGAATTAGTATCAGTGACACTCTCCACTGCTATTGTTGCTGCCATGTAGGTTAAGGATTCCTGCTGCCCTCTGGCTAGTACCTTCATTGGCACCAATGCAAACAGGAGTAGGAGGAGGGAAACATATCACATGACTTTGCATCTTTAGGTGAATCTGATACTTTGATTTTTTTTTCACATGCTTCATTAGTTACTTAGGGTAACATCTGACCCTTTTACTCTTAGCCCCAAATTTCAAAGCCAGGCTAAATACTCGGCTTAATTCCACCTACTTTGTGATATTTTATAAAGTCCATCCTCTGCTCCCACCCTCTGATACAACCATGGGCTTCTATAAGGAGTCTTGGCCCAGGGTAGCCCCTGATTGGTCTTTGTGTAATTTGTCCTTTATTGTTCCTCGTCTCATATCCTATTAGTGGGAACATAGGAAAGTCTGTAGGAATAAAATGCTTGAATCTTTAGGTTTGGGGGACTGAGTGTTTAGATTTAAAATTTTGTAGGTTCTAGACTGGTGAATTCTTGTGTCATGTAGAGCATAGGAGGGCTCCCATCACAACAATCAGAATAAAAGGAAAGGACGTTAGGGAACAAAAATAACAATGTGCATAGCAAGCATTTTCCCATGTCCGTTAACATTCCTTGAAAACATGATATTTAATGGTTGTGTGATACTCTGTTGTATGAATGTACCATATTAACCAGTCACTAATGGATGTTTTTCAGTTTTCTTTTGCACTCTTCTAATACAATGCCATAAGGAATATCCTCTGCATACAAGTCTTTAACTGCTTCTTTAGTTATTTCCTCAAGATAAATTCCCAGAAGTAGAATTATTAGGTCACAGGCTCTTGCTACATTGGTCCAAATTGACTTCCAGAAAAGCACTGAGTTATAGGACCACCTAGTAGGTGTGACCTGGGTCTCGCCTTACCTTGACCATGTTGAGAGTCTGAATCTTGGTCATTCATTTGGACAGTCAGACATTCACTAATTCTGTTATTTTGTGTATGAGAAAAAGAAAATAGGGATTAGGGAGAAATGGTGAAGCAGATGCAGACTAAAAGTGATATCTGTCATTCAACCTTAGGAACACTAAAGTTGAATTAAAGTAAGAATGTGGAGCAAAAAGTTATCCTCCTTGGAGTATGTAGGTGGAATGGAGCCATGAAGTGTCCCGCTGGACTCCATCGTGACGTGAAGTAGCCCTGAGCTGTACAGTATTGATAGACCCCTGGATCTTGGATGATGAGCTATAAAAACTCTTTTTGTCAGCCATTCAGTTTTTATTAAAGTCAACTAAGTGTGTTAAATAAAGTCTACTTTCCTATCTAATCATCCAAGCTATGTAGAGTCAGAGTTAACCCAGTCGCTCATTCATTCACTCAGCAAATATTTCATGAGCTGTTTATTTACAAGGCATTATACTGGGAATTTGAGGCTACATAATTTTAAATGAGAAAAACAAATCTGCTCTCTAATAGCTAAGCAAAACCTTCCACACATAAAGAAACAAATCTGAAGTACAGTATGTGCATTACCCTTACTGAGATAAAATGATTCCTAGGTGAAAACAAGACCTGATGTTGAGTTAACTGATTTTGTTTATGCATCCAGAGCAAGAATGTATCAGATAGAAGAAGGATGTGATTACAGAACACAGAAAAGAGATAATGAGAGAGGTTCGTTTTGGCAGTGCTCATGAAACAGTTCTTTTGGTGTCCTAGGAAGTCCACAGGAACACATGATTTGTTTCATTTCTCTGTGGACATAGATGTATCAGACTATCAGAGCCTGATGATATTAAACATTCAAATTTGCCACCAAAGCCCCTTGCTCTGATCTCTTATAATCCATGCAAACTACTGACAATTGGGCTTTATATGTAGTTTTCCTAGATGGAGAAAATGTGCAGATCAGGCTAATGTGAATGTCTGCTCTCTTGCAAGTTGTATTTCCCATTGTAAATTAGTGAATTGACATTTTGATTTATATACATGAGATTCTTGTGAGCTGGGTTAATTTGCACCCTGAGAAATTGGCCCACTTTATGTGCTGAGAGAATCATGCTCTTAAGCCCCCAAGGCTGATTCACCAGAGTAATACCATCCTGTACTCAATGACCAACCAACCTGCTTAGCACAGTGCTTGGTATGTAGAAGTTGTTCAACAAATACTTCTTGACTTAAATGGATTTGAATGGAATGGATTTGATTTAATTAAGGTTGGGAGAGAAAGAGAAAAGGACAGGCTCATAGACATGTGAAGTCACCAGTGCAGGCCAGTTGAAGCTAAGTGAATGAATGCAATCATCCAGGAATGATGGAAATGATAGACAGGAAGGGGGGGGGGAGTGGATGGCAGTAATTTAGAGAATTCCCATAAGAAGTAGCTGGAAGAGGAAGAATAGTTACCGAGCATTTGAAGGTCAGTCAGGGAGGAAAGCTAAGAAGAGTTGAGGATAATGTAATAAAACAGTCCAAGTTCTAGTTTACGCTTCTCTATCTCTAATCTCTTCATAGATTAGCTATATCACTGGCTTTAAAGATTATTTCTGAATAATCTTTAATAATAATCCAAACTCCTATATCCGAGTGATTATTTGCCATCTATACTGAGACAATGTCTAATAAGTTTCCCTAATATAACAAACCTGAAACAGAACTCTTGCTTCGCCCCCCAAAAAAAACTTTTCCTCCTCCTGTTGCCTCAGCTCAGTAAATGGTGCTCCACTAGTTCAAGTCGAAAACCAAGGCATCACCATTAATTCTTTCATTTTCTTCACACCCTTCCTCTCTTGCGTCAAATCCGTCATTACCTCCTGTGGCTCAAACTCAAAAATATGTCTCAAATTTGTAAACTTCCCTCTGTCTCCACTACTCTTAATTGAGCCACGAATATTTCTTACATTCTAGATGGTCCTCTTGATTATATCATTTACACCTCTGTTTTATTTTTTAAAACACACATTGGTTTGTGTCGCTCCCCTGCCTACAAACATGTAATGGTTTTCCACTGCAACTAGAGTAAAACACAAAATCCTCACCCTGACCTGAAAGTTCCACATGAACTAGTTTGGAATAATCTTTCAACTCCATGACTTACCACCAACTCACTGCGGACTATGGCCCAGCCACACTGCCTTTCTTTTTCTCTTGTATGAACACACCAACTCCTCCTGTTCTGAGACGGCACTTGCCACTCCTTCCGCCTCTATCCCAGTCTTTTCAGGCCCGCCAGCTGTTATTCAGATACCACTAAACGTCTCCTTCTAGCCACCCGAGGAGCCTATCAAAGTATCCTGTCCCAAGTATAGTTACACTGTAACACCTTACTCCATTTTCTCCATGGAACTCCCTTATTTTTTAACTTGATAATTGTCTTCTTTACTCTATCTCTCTACCACACCCATCCCATCAGAGCATGGACATTTTTTTCCCCACCACTGAATTCTCCAGAACATATAAGACTACCTGGCACATAATAGGTGCTCATTAAATATGTATTCAATAAAAGATGAATAAATAGAAGGTAAGGAGCTAAGGGAAACTCTATAGGAGGAGGAAGAGGCAATCAGCTGCTCACTTTTTACCGGAATATATTCTCTCCACCAAGAATCCCCATTAAAGAATTTAGTTCCATTTATAAGATTTTATTTTTCTTTCAAGGACCCAAATACTTGATCTCTGACTCTTCTTAACAGCCTCAAGAGTCATGCAAAACAAAACAAAAAATCCACCCATCTTGTTGAAATACCAGGAAGATGATTTTCATGCATTCAAACTCAGTATTTATACTGGAATACAGAAAGAAGAATCTGAGAGGAAAAATGTAACAAGAAGATACAGTTCATTGCAATCTAGCCTCACTTTTTATTTTTTCACCTTGAACAAATGACTTAAACTCGCTGAGCCTTAATACCCCCGGCTCTAAAGTAGGTACGGATACCTGCCTCTTCTTAACTCTCAGGTCTATTTTAACTCATAAAATGTGAAAAATATATAACAATGGCTTAAGGTTAGAGATTTTATAGGTTATAGAGCTTGGGAATTTTTTTTTTGATAGCTTTGGAGAAAAGAGTGAATTATTATTTTATGGTCGTAATTCAGAGACAGTTTATCACATTATATAACTTTGAAAAGAATTGTTCTTTAACCAGAGAAATAACATGTTTACATTACAGACTGTTACACTAGTAATAGGATCTGTCTCTATAGCATCAATAAAAAGGAAGACGCTAGAATGAGAGGAATGGAAAATCAATTTATCTACTTTTCCAACCCAACATTTATATGCTGACACCAAGTGCTGATAGTTATTGAGTCAAGTATCAGCTGTTTATGTAATGTCTCAAACACTACAGGCTGCCAAGATTTTCTTCTGCAAATTCCAATTGCCTGACTTAAGTTCCAAGTAGGATTTCTTTCTTCCTTTGCACATCCAAGTGCAGTCCCAATATTTAGTATTACATTGACTATTTTCCACCCATGTTTGATAGAGATAAATGACTTAATAGTTATATAAATTAGAATTGTCTTTTGTTTGGGGGGATTTTTTTTTTTTTTTTTTTGCTGAAAATGCCAAAAGAGAACAACTAGTTTTGGCTTAAAAACATTACTTATTTATCTCATCCAGCAAGAATTATGGAAGAGGGCAGTCTACAGCTGATATGATAACTCAATGATGTCATCAAGAACCCATCAGTGATGTGCTGGTAAATGTTTAACAACCATTCTGAAGTTCAACCTGATTTGTCATGTTTGCATAGTGTACCTACTGCCATCATGGTTTGATTTTAAGCTACCAATGTGACATAGCTGAATGCAAAGTCAGAAAGAAATACTCAGTAGCACGTCATTATAAAGTATTTCCACCATACATATGAGTATCATAGATGTTAATAATCTCAAGAGCATTAGATAATAGTAAAATGTAATCGAAGAATTAGGAAATTATACGTTTGGAGGATTATCTTTGTTTTAATTTAACGTATTTAATTGTAAGTTTATATAAAGCAATTTTTAATAATGGCTATGCTGAACAACAGGCTTGCAAAATTCCTGAAAGTTTAATAGTCAACTCTTGCAAGCTGGTACACACCACATCCAACACATCGCTGAATGTAGGCTCTTTACATCATTTTGCTCTGCCGTCTTTAATATGTAGACCTCCATGTGCCTGCTTGCTGCCTCGTGGCCACAAGATGGCTGCTGCCCTTCTAAGCTTCACATATGAGCCAGGCAAGAGGAAGGAAACGGGGTCAAAGCTGAAGTGACATGTCAATTTTTAAAAAATACTTAGCCAAAGCCCCACCCAGTGATTTCTGTTTACAACTTGTTGGCCAGAATTGTGTCACATGTGCCTAGATTAAAGACAGTTAAGCAGAAAGGAACCATGGATGAAGGCTGGGCTGGCCAACCCAATGGATCTGCCATAACATTTAAAATATATTTATGGAACTCCAATGTTCAAGACACCATGTCATGCTCAGCACAATGACAGGGGTGAAGACAGGGTGGCTCAAGACTCACCATTTGCCCCCAAAAGTTCTTAGAATACAAGACATGCACTCATGGAAATATAGCCAATAATTCCAGGTGAATTCTCTAATGACGCTAAGAGCCAAGCATCGGTTCAGAAGCTAAGTGCCTCTGGATTTGGCAGAGGCAGGCATCACTCTGGGCTATATGGTCCATTTCAACAGAAAGGCTCATCATCACAGCAAAAGAAGTCGTGTCAAACAAGTAACTGCCGACAGGTTTATAAATTCTGCTTAATTTGAATCATTAATTAGAGTACATGGGCATGGCCTTTGTACACTCCCTTATTTCAGTTATTTTATATAATTGCATGGGAGGTTTAAATTTGCGTTGAAATACATGGATGAAAATTAAATTGCTCTCTCTGCAATGACCTACCTGCTTTCTCTAGGTAACAGATAATTATCATTTTTCTAAGCTTAGTCCGATACTCTTCAAAGCCCTCTGGAATCACATGACTGATATCAAGTGGTTTGTTTTTCAAGTGTTCCATTTTTTAAAATTCTATTCTTTTTACCCAAGAAAGAATACCACCACAGTGGTTTAAAGCATCATGTGACCATTTTCAAACAATGAGCATAATACTGATTTGAATATTATCTCCATCTCCCTGAAAATTTCTATTATCAAAGTTGAATTATATTATGTCTGTATTTCTTTAAATGTTCTGAGCTCCCCCCTGCACCTGGGCAGAGCAAGGAACCCACACTCCTGGCATGAATGAACTTCACCTAATGAACAAGAAAGAAGGTTGCTCCAAGATGCTGAGCTATACAAGCCTTCAGGGCTGTGGAATCAGGCCATCAATTTTGCCTGATGTAAAAGGTTATTCTCTTACTGCCTTTCAGTTTTGCCCTTTCAGCTCTCTATGGGTCACCACTGAATTCCTGCCTTAAAAAACTTTAGCATAATGGCTTGTCTGACACAGTGATAGGTCTGGAAAGTTCAGAGAAATTCTTGCTACAAGGTCTTTCAGGACCTGTGATAGAAAACTAACAGTACCTTCCTCTCCCAGGGTAACCTAGAAACCTTTCTCTTCCCCCACTCCCTGTCCTCTCTCCCTGTACGACCCACTTTACCCCATATAGAAATAATATATTAATTAGCTATTGTTGCAGTAATGCTGCATACCTAATGTCCCTGAAACACATTGCCTGACAGCACCAAGGATATCTTTTTCTAGCTCCCAGGTCCGCGAAGTTTCTGGGACAGCCCAGGATGTAGGTCAGCTTAACTTGGCTGCAGACTTTCAGTGGGCTTCAGGCCCGCTCCACGTCTTTCTACCTCTCTTTGGACCAGCAGCAAAAGGACAAGCAAAAGCACCCAAGGCCTCCAGAAGTCTGGGTCTAGGCTCAAAGTTGTCATATGTACTCATTTTCCACTGGCCAACCCCAGTACGCTCCACCCCTCACCAGTAAAAGTAAAGTCACATGGCAAAGGGCATGAATGAATAATTCTAATTCAGGGAGGACTTGAAGTATTGGGAACAAAGATTCCATCTTCCACGGATACCTTCCCTTTCTGAATCATCTGTTTGCTCACAAGCAGTTCCCAACTCTCAGCTGCACAAAGCAGCTTTCTGTCACCTAACTTTGTTCTTTTGTCAAAAAATATACATTGAACGCCCACGAGTCACCTGGGGGCTAAGAGAGGGGTGCTGCTCTAAAGAAAAGCTTAGTAATGAAAACAACTGGCACAAACACACTTGGTTCTGTTGGTTGATGACACAAAGCAATATGTTAGGTTGGTGCAAAAGTAATTGCAGTTTTTGCAATTATTTTTAACCTTTTAAACCACAATTACTTTTGCACCAACCTAATATTAAGAGCGAGGATTGGAACAGGTAGACGTATGATTGACATAAGTAAGGGCATTTACAAAAGGAGACATACATTGGAAGGAGGACATTTCTATATGGGAATGAGTATAACTTCAGACATAAGTCATCCTTTTATTAATACAAGGTAAGGTATGAATAGTCATGTATAGCCAGTCAGTAGTCTGGTTATATTTTGGCCCTTTATCTCTAATTTTTAAGTATCTTTTCATTATTCAATTTGTTAATAATAATAATGATTGCAGAATGTCTTCAGAATGTCTTTGTAATGCAAACATCCACAGCAACTAAACAATTGATCAGTTTTATAGATTCAGGTTTCTCCCTTTATAACCAGAAATACCTTCCTACAGAGACTTTTATTTCCACGTGAAGAAGAAATAGCACCCAAGGAAACAGTAACTGAAAGATTTCATTGCAGGAAGGAGGAGACCTCGGTCACTCAGTTCTGTAGTCCCCTGACAGTGCTGGTGCATGAAAGGATTGCTTATGTCTTTCATCCATTTCAACTGAAGGAGATTGGAAGAACAAACATTTGAGCTGTGCACCTGTTTGGATCCAGTTCCTAAGTTTTTCCTCCAGGATTCAGCAACTCTGGCCATTGGTCAGAATTGGATTCTGAGAGCTAGAAGGTCACTGAGCCTTCTCTCACTTTACAGGTGCTGAAAAGGAAGCCGGGAGTTTATTCAAATAAATTTGAATAAAATTGGGACTAAAATCCAGGTCTCCTGATTTTCCAAGAGAAGGCAAGTTTCTGCCAGTCACGTCCTAGGTCCCTCTCATGCTCTTAGAGCATTACCTGTAAGCCATCTCCTCTCATCAGCTTCTGCAAAACCAACCCCTCGGAACAGTCAGAGGGGCCTTGTCTTCAAGCAAAGCTTGTTTCAAATCACAACTCCCACTTATTTGCTGGGTTTCCTTGGGCAAATTGCATGATCTCTCTGTGCCTCCATTTCTTTGTCTGTAGAATGGGCCTAGTGATACCTAACTTGCAGTGTTATTGGAGGAGCAGGTAGAATAATGCATTGCACAGTGTCTGGCCTGTAGGAGCAGAGCAAGAAATAGGACAATGACAACTGCATGACTTAGAAGACTGTCCGGGGAGGATGCAATGCACAGAGCACTTGGTAGGGGGCTACAACATAACCTTGCCTGAGACCCAGAGGGGTTTCTCTAGTTTTTCTGTCCTGGGACTGCAGGATTCAGTCAGCTGAGAGGGAGAAGACATGGAGGCTCCCAACCCTGCAGGTACCCTGTGTAGGGACTTGGGACAAGCAATAATTTCCTGCTGCACACCCTCACCCACTGTGCCCCAGGTCTGGTCATTCATTTAATGACTCGGACATGGAAACATGTACTGTTGGAGTAGATGGACGAGATTGGTAATAGATCTTGAGATTCAGAGATTTCCCTGAGGCTAGACAGATAGATTTCCCAAAAGGTACATAGAGATTCACTCCCTGGAGACTGGAAGAACGAGATGCTTGACAAAGGGGGAAGTGAGGCAGGGGACCAATAGGGGAAGAAGAAAGTGCCACAGGACCCCGTGTTCCTGGGGGCTTTCCTGGCGAGCTATGGGAAATTATACTGGACTGTTCTGAATTTCCTCCTCCAGTGCTGTAAATCTCTGAATTACCCTTACATCTGTGAGGGCAGTCTAATCCAAGTCTGAGTGGTAATATGATGGGGAATGATGAAAAGTGGGATCTGCCTGAATTGTCCCTGAGCTAAATATTGAGCTCTACCCATATACATACCAGCCGAAGACAAACATAAATCCAGAAGGGAGACAAATATACCATATTTTGCTGTGTATAATATATTCCCGTATATAATGCGCACCCACATTTTTGGCCCAAACTTTCAGGGGAAAAAATCTTTTGTTTTAGTTTTTCAATTCGAATTTGTATTTGTTTACATTTAGGTACTTGTTTTTTGTATTGTAAAATAATTTTAGCATTTTTAAATATATTATGGCACAAGAAATGTTATGTAACAAATAATTACAAAACACAAGAACAGATATAAGGTACAAGAAATTTTACGTACCAGTAACAAATTTATGATATTTATGCATCATGGAAGGCCAAGAACTTTTTGTTGTTGCAAGTTCATCGTAAATTCAATAAAACCAATTATCATATTCCAGGGTATTATTTTGCATACAGATATCGTTATTGATTTCTATAGTCACACTTTTAACTCATAAGCATAAATAAAAGAATTAAGAACATTTATATCGATATGGAATTAGTACTACCCATGTATAATGCACATCCTTATTTTTCCCTCACAAATTTGGACAAAAATGTGCGCATTATACATGGCAACATATGGTACTTTTCTGTCTCACTGTCTCATCATTTGAAAGGTTCTTTCTTGCACAGTGGACACCATGCTCCACATTATTGTACAGAACCTGTTAGGTGCTATCCTTCACCTCCTCTTTTCAGTGGCACTGGATGGCTCATTGCTAATGAGAAAGGGTCCATTTCCCAGTCATATATCTCTCAGTGACCACAGAAAGACCAGGGAGAAGCCTGGAGTTACCATTAGGTAATTACGATACCATAGCGCTCTCTCTCTCTCAAAGATGAGTTACTCTAAGATTGTTAAGCCTCAGTTTCCCCATCTGTAAAATGGAAATCATAACTCCTACCTCATATGGGTAATCACAGGGTTTAAATGAACAGCCCAGTTTTGTTAAAGCACCTGTGTAAGTGTTTGGCACGTGGCAGGGTTAATGTTAGTTTCCCTCTTTGCATCTTAGTAACTCACGAAGGTCGACTCTCTTAAATTCACACATGAAGAGTGCATGCTTCCAACAGCACTCTGGCAGATGCCTACTCTTGGGGCCCCAAGAAAACCTCATAAAGTGCACCTATGCACAGAAGGACACTGCCGGGACATTGCTTCTGGAAATACCACACAGCATCATTTCCAGGAAGAAAAGTCACTAGTTGGAAAACTGAGGCAGATGGACATTGTTCAAATCCCCCCAAACTAGGTTGGTTTCCACCCAGGTGCAAGGCCCTGGGCAAACAGATTACGAATGTTAGGTTAAAACAGACTCAAAGAAATTTCATGGGAAAAGAAGCCCCAAATTAGCAATCTGAGGTGTGAACAGACAGAAAAGGCACAGTCCACTGCCAGGGCTTGGTGATGAGCAGTGGGGGGAAGATCTGGGGGTCAGGGGCTAATGAGAGGATGCTATCTGCCCCGACTTCTGGGACCCTTTTTAAGAAAGGGTTGGCAGAGTAACCTTGGTCTCTTCAACTTTCATGAGCTCAGACCGGATGCCAGGAGGTTAAGAACTCCAGATGATGTCACTCCAGGCTAGCCAGTGTTGTCAAGGTGGGCAGGAGGCTGCAAACTCCCAGGGACTCAGCTTTCAGGGACCTCCATTCTGGAATTACTGGTGATGGGTTCTCCAGTGGAACTCAGCACACTGTCCTCTCCCTCCCTGTAGCTGGTCCCCCTCAGCTGCTGAGTCCAGGAAAAGAAAGAGTGGAGCAGTTGTGGACACTGTTTGAGGGTTTTTTCATCATATAAGGGTTCAATATTTAGAGCAATATTGATTCTATTTATCTAGTGTTGTAATGTTCCATTGGTTGCCAGGCAACAGAGTTCTTTCTTCTCTGTTGTCTGGGTGGCTCATGGGAGTTTGACTACCAAAGAGATTACTTTGTGTATATGAAACTAAATGGACCATAGGTGCCATACATAAGTGGAGGAATACTGTTTTACTAGGCAGTGTTAAGACCATGTTTCCTATCACATCTGGGTAATTGCAATTCAACGTCCAAAACAATGGGCCATTCATATCCACATTCCCCTACAAGGTACCCACTGAGAACAATTTAACACAAAGTTGTGCTGATGCATAAAACCCTGTGCTGTGTGCTTACTATTCCATCCTCATAAAGTTCAAACCTGCACTGGAGCAAGGATGGATTTATTCCTCCACACTTTTCTCCCCTCCAAATCCCACATTAATAACCAAACATAGTACCCAGATTATAAAGGGCAAATTCTGGCTTGCACTTAAATCCTGGTGTGGCAGGGTCTTTCCTCATTGCTCTTATCCCATCTTCTCCTCAACTCACCCCCATATTTCCTTCCTTTTTGGGAGGCTCTTTTGTAAATCCTTTCCACTGATATTCACTGTCTCTTTAAAATGCCGTCAGAAGCAGCAGGCAACAAGGTACAGTCAGCTTGGGCTATATGGTTCAGTGACTTGGCATGAGTGACGTTTATTTTGGAACCTGAGTGGTGGCCTGACCTATTTTAGGATCTCTGTTTTAACCATACTTCCCTCCCCATTTTTCCAATTAGAAGAGAAGGCCAAAGGGATGGTGGGAAGGTGGGGGAGGGGGAGAGGGAAGAGCTAGATTGGAGCTCAGTGCTCAGGAGTTATACCTGAAGCTGCCCGACTTGGCCATCCCATTTTCACCACTGTCATAAAGGCAATTTGAAGCCCCACTAAAGAGGCTGAAATTCAGTGCTCTGTCCACAAAACAGGAAGAGACCCCAGAGGCACTTCTCTGCCCAAGTTCCTGGGTGCAGCCCCAGGAAACACGCAAAAGGAAGGCCACATTTGGTATTGTTCAGCGTTTTCCTGTATGGAAAGACCTGTTCAGAGGAGAAATGATCTTGTTCTTCCAGAGAGAAAAGCTATCTGGAGGAGGCGAAGGAAGGGTAGGAGGAGGGAGAAGCAAGTGCAGGCAAATAGCCAAGTACGCACATTTATGAAGAGCTGGAATGTAAAACAGATGTTGTGCAGGAAAATAAAACATTGCCCTGGGAGCATCCGCCTCTGGAGAATATGGTTTCTCAGATCCAGGCGAATAACACAGTAAGTCATTGAAAGCTGCATACTCATCATAAATGGGTCTAAGGAATGGCCCTTCTGGGTTGCCTGGTCCCTGGTCTCCACATCTTTTTTGTGGCTGTGCAGTAGCCAGCATTCCTTTGAATCGATGTTATTATTCTGTCTCTTTAACTAGGAATAAAGTGTTTTCAGCACCCCAAAGCTTTTCCCTGAAACTGAGGGCAGGAGCAGCAAGACCTGGGGCTCCAAGAGGGGAGGTGGAGGTTCCAGTGGGATGAGAGTTAGAAGGGAGCAAAAGGACCCAGGTCATTACATGGAGAGCCTAACAAAATAGTTGTAGTGCTCATGGAGAAAGTGGTGATGTCCAGGTCAGTGGTACAGAGGACCCACGGCAGC
Source organism: Rhinolophus sinicus (assembly GCF_036562045.2). NCBI lineage: Eukaryota > Metazoa > Chordata > Mammalia > Chiroptera > Rhinolophidae > Rhinolophus > Rhinolophus sinicus. Next base: position 105,029,308 of record NC_133753.1, read on the forward strand.
CACTGGGCAACTCAGGGAATCTCCAATGGCTATCAAGAAGCTGTTATACTTAAATCACCTGAGACCTGCCAAGAGAAAGAAAGGAAATTAGAAGGCGTGGGGTCCCAGCACTGTGTAAGATCAAGGGCAGAGGTGGGACGTCTCCTCCCACTTGGTTGGGGTCTAGAAAGCAAGTCCACTAGAGACAAATGAGCTCAACTCTATCTGGGGCCCCAAGAACATAAAGGGCCAAGTGAGTGTTAAGAGAAATAAAATGAAGGAACAAGTTTCTCCTGTGGTAAGTTACTAAAATTGAACATAGTGTTAAGTCCAGCCAGCAAATTGTTCCCTGAGAAGTAAGCCCACACAGCAAGTCTTGTAATAGATTATTTAAATCAACAGTGTCAATGACCTGTGAAATGTATTGACAAAATCAGAATCGTCCTTTTTGTAGAAACTTGCCTTTGCCTTTCTGAATCTTCTTTTAGAATTTCACATGGTAGGTAGGCACGGCAATATTTTGGGTCCCAAAATATGTTTTAGGAAAGCAAGCTGAAAATATCAACCTGTCAGACATCGTCTAAAGTTATTAGCCTGTCTGGTGTACATCTTGCAGAGGCTGGCTGGAATTCTGGCCAGGTATTTTTTCTCCTTCTCTATATATTTCTTTTCTTTACCCAGTGTGCTTTCTCCTAAGACTGTGGTTCACATGCTTATAATTAGAGCAGAAAAGGAGGGAAATAGGTGATTCGTGTTATTTCCCCATTCCTGGCGATGCTTTCACCTCTGGAATCTAGATTAGCAATGTTAACACTGAGGGCCTGGGAGGAAGAGAAGGAGGAGGAACAAAGAAGCTCACTGAAAATTGTATTTCCCGACCCAGAAAGTCACTGAAACTGAAATTACTTGCTCCTATAGAATTCATATCTTTTTCTAAGTGAAATCAGGCTTAACAGAGGAATATCGTGTCTTAAAATTAATTAGAATAAATTAATTCCTTAATGAATCATATCATCAAGCATGAAAAAACTAAAGGATACAAAGTATTAATGTACTGAATAAAAGGCATGATCAAAGGGTGTCAATTTATGGAAACTAATGCTGCATCTATACATACAGATGGCTTTGAAAGACATCAACCCTTCTGATGGCTGGATCACAGCCAGCCAGTTAGTAACTGCTTGGTGGCTTGACTGAATTTAGCTGTTTGAAAGCAACCTACACTCTGCCTAACATACTCACTTTTGAACAAAATTGCTGGGTGCTATCTTCACTTGTCTGCCCAAGCTCAAACAGTGGGGTGGTGACAACTGTAAGTTTAAACTGAGCTAAGGAAATTGGTTGAAGGAGAGAGTTAACAGAAAGTCCAGCAGCCAGAAGAGGATCCAACAAGCACCGCTGATCGAGAGCTAACTCCAATTTAAGAGAGATACTGAATTGAGACAGTGGAACTGCCAGAGAGAAAACCAGGCGATTTTAGAAAATTCCATCCTAAACTGTGTCACAGAAGCACAGAAGCATGCACCAATACTTAGGATGCAACCCCAGAAACTAGGAAGAAGGAACCAGTAAGGCAATCTGATCTCTCCACAGGGGGATTTGGTGAGGTGAGATTCAATGACACGTCAGCACTCTCCTCCACATGCAATGGCATTTCTATTTTCATAATCCAGAAGTTTTCGAGAAGAGCACGCTTGATGTACTGCTCAGCTGAACTTTTGTTAGTTCCAGGAGAAAGGCAAAGAAGCCCAAGGAGACCTGGCTGCTTATTCTAAACAACTGGGCTGGAGTCGGAATGACATAAATATAGACATCATTTCTAGCACCTCACAATAGTAACACAGCTCCAGGGAAAAGCAGGGGGACTGACTCCTTTCTAATTAGTCAGGGAAGCTTTTGATAAGAACCCCAGGAGTTCCTTATCCCAAAATAGCACTTGTCACATGAGCACAGGGCCCGCTAACGCAGGCTGGATGAGATGGATGGGTGGTGCCAAGTCCTGAATCTCCAGTGGGGTTTCCCTTGGCAGGCTGCTGTGATGATTTAGGGCACCATCAGTGGCCTTGGTTTGATTCATCGCTGGGTGATTCATCTTTCCCAACAAGCTATGGCTCCTGTTTTATAACGCCCTTTCCACTTCTCTCCTTTGAAGAGAGAGAGAAACAGATGATGCAAACCAGACTTTGGAACAGAATCCTAGTTTTTTTCCTGCCATAATTAGCCCTCAGTAAAGAGACACAAACAGGCTATCGGATCAGCTTCACTGCGTATTGACCAAACTATGCCTATTTATATCAAATATGTCACTATTATTATGTCACATATTGGTTGGCATGAGAAGTACCGTGAACAGCCATGGCAACATATGAAGAAGTGAGTAGTTTTTCTACCAAAACATCTTAATTATTTAAAAATAAAAATATTTGTTTTTTTAAAGGAAAAATATTTTTTGGTGCTTAGGTATATAGCATTATTAATATATTAAATCTTATCTTTCTGTTCTAAAAGTTATTATTGCCATTTTGAATTTTGTTACATATTGTCAGTTTTGGCATAAGTGTATAAATCCTTACATTTCTTACTTTTATAATATTTTTAAACAATTTTATTGTGCTTTTATGACAAAAGCAATGCATATGCATTATAGTGAGATTAGAAAAATTATATTTCTGGCTATTATAAAGGAAAAATTACCTATTATACTACTACCCAGAAGTAATCATGGTTTATAACTTTGAATTTCGTAAATTTATATGCAACATACTTATTATAGAAAAATATATAAATTGGGATCATCTAATATAAAGGTAACATAGCACTATTTTGTCCTTTTCTATGAATAGCCATCATTCTAGTCACTCTTCATCAGCCTTTCATACCTAGGTATCTAGTGGGAGTTTGTTAGAGAAAGAAAGCAAGAGGAAAACTAAAGTAAAATTCAGCTTCTGGAATTCAAAATTAAGATTTGACAGCAGATGATATCTTGCAATCCCAGGCATTTTCTTAAAATCTTCCCACTCCAACACATCCCAAGCCAACTATTCTTATTATCTAGATTATAGATCTTTGTTTAAGAGGCCCAAATAGAAAGAGTAAAGGGGAAATCCCACCATCCCATGTAGGTGTGCCAATTTTCCCCCCTTCAGCCTGAGAAGGGCAGGTATAGTTGGGTGAAGGCAATACGGAGAGCAAAGGAGACTGCCTTAGTACATTCGGGCTGCTGTAACAAAAATACCATAAACTCTGTGGCTTACAAACAACAGAAATTTATTTCTCACAGTTGCAGAGGCTGAAAAATCCAAGACAAAGATGCCAGAAGATTTGGTGTCTGGTGAGGGCCCACTTCCTGGTTCATAGACAGCCATCTTCTCGCTGTGTCCTCACATGGAGGAAGGGCCAAGGGTGCTCTCTGGGCCCTCTAATAAGGGCACTAACTCCACTTATGAGGCCTCCACCCTCATGACCTAATCACCACCCAAAGTTCTCACCACCTGATACCATCACATTGGCGATTAGTTTCAGCATAGGAATTTGGAGGGTTGCAAATGTCCAGTATATACCAGAGGCCTCAGCCTCATTTCTCATCTAGGACTCTGATAAATGCTTGCCTCAAGGACTGCCCTTGCACCATCTTGGGGTTCAGTCACATCAGTCATGTCGGGAGACATCAAGGTTTGGCTCTTCTGAGCTGTCCTGGGTTCCTGAATAGCAAGAATACACAGCTAGAGAGCCAGATGTGCTACCCAGGGATGTGGCAGAGCAAGGTAAGCCTGCTGCAGAGGCCAGGATGCCCCCACCACACCCCAAGCCAGCAGTCTGGATGGAGCATGGGGCAGAAGCTCAGAGATCATTTTTTAAACAAAGCATATACAGCACTGACTTTTTTGAGCTCAAAATATTGATTTATCGCTAGGTCAATTGCACAATGTCTTCAAAAAACAATTATTTTTTCCCCAACAAAGGGCAAACAGTCAGTAAATTTCCTAGATCCTTACATTTCCTGGAATATTTTGCTTCAACCTTCAACCATAAATGAAAAATTAGCCAGGTTTAAAATCCATGGATCGAAACAATTTTCTTGTAAAACCTATAGATGTTATCTCACCACCTTTTGACATTTTATGTTAAAAAGCAGAAGTCTAAAGCCAACCTGATTTTTTGATTTCTGGTGGTGAAACTGAGTTTTTTTTTTTTGGGGGGGGTTATTGTTTGTTTGTTTGTTTTTTACCTGGATATTTGCAGAATTTTGAAAATGTCATTTTAATTCTTAGAAATTTAAAAAAATGGCCAGGATATCTGTGTGTGTGTGTGTGTGTGTGTGTGTGTGTGTGTGTGTGTGTGTGTTCCATATAACACAGCAAGCTACTTCAATCTTTAAATTCAGACTTTTTTTTCAGATTCATATAGATTCCTTCAATGTACTTTCAATTTTTACATTTTGTTCCATTTGTTGTTTTTTTCCTAAACAAATTCTCTATCATTCTTTTTTCTTTTTATGTCCTCCAAATCTGTTTAACTATTTTTGCTTTTATTAGGGTATTTTCTGCTGAACTTTGAGAGAGTTTTTTCCACATCACTGTGAATTTTAATCTTGGCACTGCATATCACTTTTCTTGATTTCTTCCTTTCACCCTTTTTTATCCCTTTTATCTCAGCTTGTTAAATCTGAATCTCATTCCATTAGGCCCTTCACCTTTTCCATTTCCTTCTTATTGTTTTGTTTCTTATTTCATCAAGACCATGTCTTTTTGCAACTGTTGTAGTCACCAAAGTTTTCTAAAGTGTACTTTTTGCTCTGGAAGTAAATATTTCCAGAACTATATTTCTGTATTAACTATATGAGAGATGTTCCCTTTCCTGATTCTGCAGCATGGTTTCCAACTAGCCTATGTTAATTTTTGTCATAGTCTCATCTTGAAAACAAGAATATAATTAGGTTCTCTCAATAGATTTAGTGTGAATTTCTTTGGGTTCTACTCACAAGCCCCATAAGCGGCAGGAGATCATCTTTGATCTAACCCTAGATGGAATATTGGTCAGTACAGCTCTCAGCTCATTTTTTAGGATCTGATATGCATTTATCTGGTCCTAACCTTTTGTTGTTTTGTCACATCCCTAGAGCTTGGTTCTATAATATTGAGAAATAATGGAACATATGTTCATCGATGCAGTAAAAATGAAGCCCAAAAATGTACAATGACTCAAATACATTAGATACACTGTATTTCTAACTCATGGAAGAATTCAAAAGTTTCTGACCAACAGTCAGCTCTTCTCCATGTGGTAATGCAGGGATTCAGGCTCCTTGCATTTCCATCCAGATAGACAAAGAGAAAGAGAACAAGGAAGAGACACAGCCTCTTCTAAAAAGTCTTGGCCTGAAGCCAGCACAAATCACATGCACTCACATTTCATTGGAAATAACTAGTCCATGGCCACATCTAGCTGCCAGGAAAGCTGGACCTGCAGTCTAGCTGTGTGTTGAAGAAAAAGAGAAGAACACTAATTTTGGTGAACAAGTCTGCCACAATGTTTGAAACTAGAGTCACCAGTGGACACCACTATGTGGACTTTTTCTGCTTTCCCCTTTGTCCATATTATTTTTCTTGGTTGCATAATCCTCAGTATTAAACTATTGTATGACTCCTCTGGCTCCTTCTCCTCCTGCTTATTTTAAGTAGAATAGCCCACCCATCCCGACCTCAATCCCTGGAATACAAATTCTTCAGTGGCTTTTAACAAGCCCTACAGGGGATCCCATTATACACTGAAGTGTAAGAACCACTGCTAGGACTAACGCTTGATTATGACCTGGGCCATAGCAAGGCACCCTATGTAATGTGAACTGGTAGCACATCATTTTAGTTGTAAGCAAAACACTGAAGAGGCATATCTGGAATTCTAGTCTTGCAAAACGAAAAGTACAGAACGATGATAGTAACACTCAAAGCTCTAGTCTGACTGATTAGGACAACTTTAAATTAAAGCCTTGTTAAATAGCCTCTATCATTCACAAATTGTTGCTTGTCTGTTTTCTTTGACACTAATTATCTAATTCTCTGTGCTAGGTCAAAATGACTATCAGTGATGAACACAGAATCACAAAATATCTGATGTGGAAGGGATCTCAGGGACCATCAAGTCCACCCACCCATTTTATAAACTGGAAAACTGAGGTCTAGGATGAGTGAGTGCGTCTTCCAAGGTCTCAGCTCTGGTTGGAGAGAGAGAGCCAGAACTAGAACCCAAGACTCCTGATTCCTGATCCAGCCCTCGTTCTGCTAATACCATCTCATGAGATCGTGTTTGTAAAGCCCTCTGAAACATATAAATTGTAAAAGTGGTTGCATTATATTAACATTGAATTGGGTTCAGATCATTTGAATTCCAAATCTTAAAAGAGCCAAGGTTAAATGTGTGGGCAAATTTGTTCCCTAAGCCCTGTCCAAATGCAAATAAAAAAATGAATGAACAGTATTGCCTTAGAATTAGGGAACACTTTGGAACATTGACATTGGTATTAAGAAATGTAATGTAAAAGAATCAGGTAGCAGCCTCTGATACCTCCTTTTCACGGTTTCTTCTAAAACGTCTGTGGAATCATAGAAATCTGAGAAATTTCTGCTAACTGTGAGGCCAATAGACATGAATAGAGAAGGGTAATCTGTGGATTCCATATACCTTATTTCACAAAGAGAAAAACCCAGGCATCATAAAAGGAGGTGGGAAGCCACTGGGCCCTTCCCTCACTGCCTTTCCCAAGAAACTATAGCAAAGCAACAAAGAGTGGACAACACAAATACTATTATAGATGATGTTAGAGAGCACACTGCCTTCCACTTCCCCAGCTTCCCACAGCCCGTCATTCAACAGCCCTTCACAGATTTCAGCTCCCAAGATCCCACAAGGCTGACCAGATTAGATTTCCAGTCTCTGAATATAAGAGCCACACACTACTCCAGAGCTAGAACATTTCAGAGACTGAAAGCAAGTTAGGTAGGGATTGTGTCCCAGGTCACTGATAAATGCAGTTGGATGGCCCCGGGTGGGTTTTATCAATGGCCTGATTTTTGGTGCTGATTTGGCTCAGACAGGGTTGGAGTAGACATGGCAGTCCCATATATCTGGGGTAGCCTCTCCCCCGGAGGGGACTCCCTTATAGTTTATTTTTTAGGGCACAAGCTGAAATAGACTTCTCTCTGCCTTAATTTCATAACTGGCTTAACTGGGTCTTCGACCTAGAAATCTTTTTTAAAACAGATTTGTTGGTATCTAATTCACATGCCTTACAGTTCATCCATTTAAAGTATACAATTCAATGATTTTTAGGGTACTCACAAAAAAGTGCAACCATCACCTCAGTCAATTTTAGAACATTTTCATCACCTTGAAAAATAAAAAACCTTTTACTATTTATCTTCACCCTTCTCTCCCCCATCCTTCCTAGCCCTAAGCAATCACTAACTTACTTTCTGTCTCTACAGATTTCCCCGTTCTGATATGAATGAAATCACATAGAATGTGGTCTTTTGGCTTCTTTCACTTAATAACGTTTTTGAGGGCCATCCATTTTGTAGCGTGGATGCAGTATGCCATTCCTTTTTATGGCTGAATTATATTCCATCTTATGGGTGTATTACACTTTATTTATCCATTCATCAGCTGATGGAATCAGGGTGTTTCCACCTTATGAGTAATTGACTTGGGAATATTAGGTTTGTCATTTGGTCTGTGGGAAAATAAATTTTGAATAAAGGAATTCACTTAATAATTGGTATTTTTACATTGTTTAGCAAAGTAATTCAACAGACATGAGCACCTGCAACTTGCAAAACAAGGTGAAAGCTACTTTGAGGTTGTAGTTCTTAAGAATATTTATTTTTTAAAAAAAGAATATTTATAACAGTAGAGTAAGAAGACTGTCTCTTACAAAGTCCGTTCACATCATCTTAGGTGACCTTTATTATTATAAGGATATGCTGTAAGCCTGATATTACTAGTCTCATTTTGCAGAAGACATAAGCTCTAAGGAGTTAGGATCACTCATCTAATAAGGAGAAGACAGACTGGAGAACTTCTAGTCCCTTGTTAAGATATAGTTGTATCTAATTTTGATAAGGAAGAAATCCTTTTAGAAACGTTTTCCCACAATAGTTGATTCTTCTGCAGCCCCAGGTGCTGAGTCAGACAGGCGCATTTGTCCTCATCTAAATTCCAATAGCTCTTTTTTACTTTAAAAATCTATCACTTTTTGCTGTTTAGCATCATATTTTTGTTAAGTGATATCCCCTTCACTAGTCATTCTAGTGGAAAGACTGGACCAGAAGTTCTCTGAGATATCTGCTAGCCATAAAGGGCCTGTGGCATTTTTCCTTTAGTGATGTAGAAAGATCCCATCATTAAAAAAAATGTTTGTGGTTTTCTTGTCAGCGGCTCCCTTTCTTTGAAGCTGGGCAACCCCAACAGAAATGCTGGCCACGTGGGCCCATGTTGGATGGATCTGGAGCCACTGGAAGCCAGGGGTCTACACCAGTCAATACTGAGGAGGGTCCTATGTTTGCTAAAGGAGAAAGGGAGCCCCCCGCGGTAGGAAATGAGCAAGAGGTCAGAAGCCAAAGATAACAGACAGAGGTTGGAAGTGGAGAGAAATGTGGGATGCGTCCAGTGGGTTCATGACAAGAACCATGGATGAATCAAGGTGCCTGAGGGCTTATTTATGTTGTATTCTTGCTTCCTGGTAAAAGGCAGCATGCTCCAGCTGAAGGGAGAAGGGCACAATTTCATATACTGTGCTCTCACAGAGTCTAGTTTTTAGATTTCTTTCTGAGGGCATCATTATTACCATTTTCAGTGCAGAATTGTCATCTTGCAGGCTGCAAACAAATGAAAACAACCTAAATGGCCATCAATTGGGGCAAGTAAAACTATGGTAAGTCCATATAGTGGGCTATTATCCGTTCTTTAAATAGTGGTAAAGAGTTACACATTTTTCTGGGAACATATTCATGATAAAGTATTGCATTTTTAAAAAAGGTTATACAACACCATGAATATTATGCCAGTCATGTAAAATTGCATGTGTATATGTGTGGTGGGTATAATTTTATGTCTCCAGGTATAAAGAGACATAGAGACCTTTTGCATCTTGAAGGTGTATTTACAAAAATTAAAATACTTTCAGGATAAGTAGATTGTTTGGTGATTTTTTCTTTTCTTTTAGCTCTTTTCTATGTTTTTTTATTTTTATTATTATTTTATTAAATTTATTGGGGTGACAATTGTTTTTCTATGTTATTATACCACTATCCTTATCATTAAAACTTACTAAATGATCAAAATTCATAAAAGAATTTCACGACAATTCTTGGAAGTATAGTATTATTATCTCTGTGTTTTTAAATGAAGCAACTAAGATTTAGAAATGTTAAGAAATTGGCCCAAGGTCACACAGCAATAAAATGGCAGAGCTGGGACAGTAGTTTAGGATTATAACTCTACAGCAGATGAGCTCAATCACTGTGCCGCTATGAAAAAGGCAAAAATCACAGACCTTGTACAGTAAGAACTACAACTATCATGGACCGTAATTTCCCACGTTATTTATTCTCCAAAGCCATTTTGAGCAGATCATTATGAACTCAGATTCAGCCTTGACAAGAAATGTTCAGAACTCAAAAGCTATTCAAAATTGAATTACCCAATCCTCTTCATATACCAATATCAGACACTGAAACTTGTCTGTAAGTTCTTTGAAACTTTGACCATAGAAAGGCATTATCTGTGCCCCCTTTTCTTTTTTTTTTTTTTTTTTTTTAATTAAATTTATTGGGGTGACAATTGTTAGTAAAATTACATAGATTTCAGGTGTACAATTCTGTATTACATCATCTATAAATCCCATTGTGTGTTCACCACCCAGAGTCAGTTCTCTTTCCATCACCATATATTCGATCCCCCTTACCCTCATCTCCCACCCCCCGCCCCACGCCCCCGTTACCCTCTGGCAACCACTAAACTATTGTCTGTGTCTATGAGTTTCTGTTTCTCATTTGTTTGTCTTGTTCTTTTGTTGTTCTTGGTTTATATACCACATATCAGTGAAATCACATGGTTCTCTGCTTTTTCTGTCTGACTTGTTTCGCTCAGCATTACTCTCTCAAGATCCATCCATGTTGTCACAAATGTTCCTATATCATCTTTTCTTACGGCCGAATAGTATTCCATTGTGTATATATACCACAACTTCTTTATCCATTCATCTATCGAAGGACATTTTTTCTTAAAGCTGGGCTGGTCTTTGTGACATAACTAATAGAAGTCAGTGAAAACGATGCTTCATGACCTCCAAGGCTTCCACCACGCTCACCGGGACACTCAGATCTGAGCCCTGAACCACCCAGGACCACCCTGTCTGAGGAAGCTCAGGCCATGCAGAGGTGCCCCAGTTGACAGCCCTGCTGAGAGCCCTGCTGACAGCCAGCATCAACCGCCAGACACTTGAGTGAAGATGTCTCTGTATGACTCTAGCCTCCAGGTGACAAATCACCCCCAGCTATTGAGTCTTCCCAGCTGAGGCCCAGATACCATGGGTTAGAGACAAGCCATCTATGTCTAATTCTTAACCTACAGAATAATTCATGAGCATAATAAAATGGCTATTTGATGCCACCCACCTTTGCTGTGGTCAATTATGTGGCAATTGTAACCAGAATAAATCTCAGCTCCAACTCTAGCTCATTCTTTCAATAGCTATCTATTTTACTAAATTCTTATTAGTTGGATTTGAGCCTTGGAGGTTATTTAGATAGGAGTTATAGGCTCTAATCTCTTTGCCCACAATGCTAGGACAAGTGGCATGCTCCCTGAAGGCAGGAACGAGTTTGTCATGTTGACAATTACAGTTCAACACTAGCCACAGTATGAGTATGCTGTTTCAGTCATCTGTCACATGGAAGCCACCCCAAAACTTAGTGGCTTAACATGGGGGTCGGCAAATTATGCTCCACAGCCAAATCCAGACTGCCAGCTCTTTTTGTAAATAAAGTTCTGTGGGAACACAGGCCCGTTCATTTATTTACATGTTATATACAGCTGCCTTCACTCTGCAGTGGCAGAGTGAAAAAGCTTGCCAGCCCCTGGCTTAACACAATGACGATTTATTATTTCTCCAAACTCCATGATTGGCTGGGCTCTGCTGAGCAGAATTTTTCCCTCTGCACGGTCACTGATGAGGCTGCACTCATCTGAGAGCGCGCTAGAGCTAGAACATCCAACATGGTGAGCTCAAACGTCTAGGGCCTTAGTGCTGTCAGGTGGGGCATCTCGAATCTCCTCTGTGCAGCCTCTCATCATTTGTTAGTCCATCCCAAGTTTCTTTATGGAAACTTCTGAGAGAAAGCAAAAGTAGAAGCTACGAAGTCTCTTAAGATCTAGGCCCAGAACTTACATAGCATCAATTCCACTGTGTTCTATTGGTCAGAGCAAGTCACAAGTCAGTCCAGACTGAAGGTGAGAGAACCCTCCACTCATGGTTGGAAGGGTAACAGGAATGTATGTACACAGAGGACAGAAATGGGTAGTGGTCATCATTGGGGGCTATCTACCACATAAAGCATTTACTAAATATCGGCTGAATGAGTGCAAAAGAGCTCACAAAGGCATAAAAGTAGAAAGAAAAGTGAGCAAGTAAAAGGCAATAAATACCTTGAAGGATATGTCCAAGCTTATTTATGCAGGGAGGCAAGGTCTCCACGAGCTGTCGGCACTGAGAGAGGCCAGTAGAGCTGAAGAAAAGCCTGGTTCCATTTGAGGACAGAAAGAAAGTGAGAGAAATCAGGAATGTAGTCAGTGATGTCACTGGGGATAGGAGTCCACAGGGGTGAGATGGAGGGGAGATCAGATACTGGGTCTACACAGCAGGACACAGCAAATCTCCTCAGAGCAAGCACAAGAATTACATTTCGTGGGTCAATGCCGGACAATAGCGAGCAGCAACTAATGGGGAGGCAAAGCAACAGACTTCCGTGAGTGTCCGCAACATCTGGCTCACTGTATGGGACGGCCTTCCGTGGTAGGGTTGTATGTCAGACCAACGGCTGACCTCAGTGGATATGTCTCCTCAGGCTCATGAGTTCTGTCACAATAGCCACTGATAAAAAATGATCTAAAGAACTTAGTTAATAGGATTAAAGAACTTGTTACAACCCAAGACAGGAACATGGCATCTTCAATAACAACAGCTTAGCTTAATAACAAGCATTAGCTTCCAATGGTGTATATGGTTACAACTAATAGAGCTGACAAGTCAGCAGGTGAAATGATTGAAAGAAGATGATTCTTGTTCATTATTTCACTTCATCCTGTGAAAAAGTGAAAAATTCCCCTATTTCACAACAGAAGAAACTGAGGCTTGAAGACATCAAAGAACTCTCCCACATCCATGTAGTTAACATGTAGAACAAGTAGATTTAGACCCAAATCTGCCTGAATCCAAAACAGTCATGTTGCTTCCCTGTGGAGCACAGGAAAAAATAAAAATATGAAGATTCACCTGCCTACAAAAGTGTGTCTCAAAACATGTGTATTGTAATGTTAGGACCTTGCAACGATCCTCAAGGTTAATGATCCCTAGGTAAATAAATGTGAGAGCCCATGTGAGGCAGAGCCCCTTTCTGAAAGTCACATGAGCATTCGTATATTTAAATAAAATCTGTCTGAAATCCAAATCCTTTTTTCATGTACTGTGCACTAATACCCTGAAGAACTAGTGTTCTAAAGAACATACTTTGGGAACATTCTGTCTAGGAAGAGAAAGCAGTGAGAGAGTACTATTTTTATAATCTCATTAAATATGTAACCATTGAGAACACATTTTTGGCAACCACTAGAATTTGGAGTACCCAATGAAAGTTCAGACAGTTTTAAGACAAATAAAAGGAGGTCTTATTCTTCACAGTGTTAAGAAAGCTTATGAACCTTACTACTCTGCTAAGTTAAAATATAAAAAGTGAGAATCGTGTTATTAAAGAATAGACCCTCTGGCCTCCCAAAAGTCACTGTAGGTGCCTGAATTCCCGACACAACCTTGCAATAATACCCCAGCATCTTGTAGAGCCGCAGAACAGTTCTGAGCCAGCTGATCTGGCCTGCCGTAGCTGGCTCTGAGTTAATTTCTCCTGTTCCTCATCTGCAGAGGGACCTGAAGAAGCCAGTCTCTTTCGATCTGGCCATGTTGACATAATGCCAGTAACTCAGTACTGACGTGGCAGTTACTTGTGCATTGCTGGTGCAAATGTAAACTGGTGCAGCTCCTATGGAAAATAGTATGAAGTTCTTTGAAAAATAAAAATAGAATTACCATAGCATCTAATAATTCCACTTCTGAGTATATGCCCAAAAGATTTAAAAGCAAGGACTCAAAAAGGTATTTACATACCCATTTTCAGAGCAGCATTATTTGCAATAGCCAAAAGGTAAAAGCAACCCATGTGTCCATCAATAGATGAGTGGATAAACAAAATGTGGTCTATACATACAATGGAATATTATTTAGCCTTAAAAAGAAAGGAAATTCTGACATGCTACAACACAGATGAACCTTAAAGATATTATGCTCAGTGAAATAAGCCCATCACAAAAAGACAACTACAATATGATTCCACTTATATGAGGAACCTAGAGCAGTCAAATTCATAGAGACAGAAAATAGAATGGTTGCCAGAGACTGGGGGAGGATGAAAGAAGGTGCTACTGTTTAGTGGATACTAAGTTTCAGTTTGCAAATGAAAAAAGTTCTGGCGATGGATGGTGGTGATGGGTGCACAACAATGTGAATGCACTTAATACTGCTGAACTTACACTTAAAAATGGGTGAGATGGTATATTTTATGTTATGTATATTTTACACAGTGAGAAAGAGAGAAGAAAGAGAAAGAAAGAAAGAAAGAAAGAAAGAAAGAAGGAAGGAAGGAAGGAAGGAAGGAAGGAAGGAAGGAAGGAAGGAAGGAAGGAAGGAAGAAAGAAAGAAAGAAAGAAAGAAAGAAAGAAAGAAAGAAAGAAAGAAAGAAAGAAAGAAAGAAAGAAAGAAAGAAAGAAAGAAAGAAAGAAAGAAAGAAAGTTGAGGTGGCGGATAGATAGTCTTGTATTTTGCATCTAACAAAGAGCAAGGGGGTCTTCCTACCGCAGAAGCTGAGCACACACCCCTGCACTCTGCTCGCTTTCCCCAGCATTCCTGGGTTGATTCACAAAGGGCCAGAGCAGGCCCTCTCCAGTGCGGGAGCTGCTCCTCTCCCACAGGGAGGAGGTGAGGGCCCCCGCTGCAGCTGGTTAATCACCTGTCACCCAATCCTTCATTCACAGCAGTCAGGAGCTAGGATCCCACACATCTAACTTACCCCTGTGCCCTGTGCTTCTCCTTGTGCTGAAAAGAGGAGCGGGCAGCAGATTTCAGACTGAACAAAAGAACCAGTTTAAACTACAACAAAGAAGTGCTTCAAACCTAATGAAAATCAGGTACGGAAAGAAATAAGAAGCCCTGTTTCTCCTTTCTATTTCCGTTTTTTGCAGGGAGCGTAAGAGTTCAAGAGACCTGGCTCTGGAGGGGAACCCAGAATGGTCGTCCTCCAAGGGCTCTGTATTCACTTGCCTCTGGGACGATGACAGGTCCTGGGAGCCTCTTAGACCCCATGTAGTTTATATTGACCCGGCTCACGCTCCCAACTGCCACTTGTTTGTCATTTCCTCATAACCGCCTGCTCTTCAGGCTACACTGGAAGTAAAGGACATTTCTGAAGCAGTGGTAAGATAGGGTACGTCATCAAAGTGACAATGAGGTGTCATTTTCCCCTGTGGAATTGGAAGGAAGAAAAGGAAGAAAGAGATAATTCTAGTGAAGCTGTGTGGAAACAAGAACACTTGCGCATTTGCTGATAGCATGTGCCACTGGTACAGCTATTCTGGAAAACATGACAGTGTGCCCCACGGGTAATACAAATAAATACCCCCGTTAACCCAGTAGTTCCGCATAAGAGATTTGTTCTAAAATAACAACTTAAGAGAAAAGCGTATTTGAGAAAAGCTACATGTATTGAAATAAAGATTTCAGAATTATATCCAATATTGGAAAATTTGCAAACAATCTAAATAACTAGTAATATGGCAATAGCCAAGTAAGTTATGAAAAATCAGCCTGTTGATAGATAGTTATTAAAAATAATTATGGAGAACATATCCCATTATAGATACTTTCTAGTAAAGCATTAATTAAGAAATGCAAATTTTACATTTATGTGTATACTATGATTGTAAGTATATAAAATAGATACTAACTAGAACAGAATTTAAAACTGAAAATTGTTGCCATAGTACAGTGGTAGAATTATCAGTGATTTTTTTCCTTTATAAAGTATTTTGTTTACATTTCAAATTAAACATTATTAGAATGACTAAAAAAGCCAAGAAGTACCACCAAATTTATTATCATTTTTTCATCACAAAACTCAATTTTCAGAGATTTATAACCCAGATCTTTCAATATGTATGGGTCAGGAAGAGAGAGGGGGAGAGAGAGAGAGAGAGAGAGAGAGAGAGAGAGAGAGAGAGAGAGAGAGAAATATCTAGCAAATACATACCTTTAAAAAATTGATTGATATTGTCTGAGACTGAGCTAGGTAGGCATTGGAAGGAAGCACAAAAATGTAACTGTGATACTGGGAAAAACAGCTTGGTGGGTCTTCAATAAATTACATCCAGAATTACCACATAACACAGCAATTCTGCTCCTAGATACATACCCAAAAGAACTAAAAGCAGGTGGTCAAATACATACATGTTCATAGCATCAATATTCACCATAGCCCAAAGATAGAAACATCGCAATATCTATTAACTGATGAACGGATAAACAAACGTGGTCTATCCATACAATGGAATGTTATTCAACCATGAAAAGGAATAAAGTGTTGACACATGGACCAACATAGATGTGCCTTGAAAATAAGTGAAAAAAATCAGACACGAAAGGCACATATTTTATGATCGATTACATTTATATGAAATATTCAAAATAGGTTAATCTATAGATTAGATGGAAATCAGGTTAGTGGTTGCCAGGGTCTGGAAAAAGAAATGGGGTGTGACTGCTTAACAGGCATGAGGTCTCCTTTAGGGATGATGAAAATATTTTGGAACTAGATAGAGGTGATAGGGTGATAGTTGGACAACTTTGTGAATGTACTAACTGCCACTACATATACATTTTCCAATGGCTAAAATGGTGAAATTTGTTGTGTATATTTTACCACAACTTTTAGAAAACACAGCACTGGGTCTATGCCCTCAAGGAGTTCATGACCCCATGCTGAAAGTAGGCACCCAGGCTGAAAGATAAGAGTAGTAGCTGTGGTTGTATCCACAATGCCCAGAAAATGCTCGGCAAATTGTGGTGACTAGATATGTACTTGTAGAAAGATGGGTTGGAGGGGAAAAGGATGAGAAGGGAGGGAGGAACAGAGGAGGCGGGGAGGACGGAGGGCGAGAGAGGGGAGCCTGGCACATAGGTTTATGGAATTAACTACCTTATACAAAATGTGCCTCAAAGCCACATATTCCTTCCGAGTAGTTTCAAGGTTGTATTCACATCTCCTGCCTAAAGAATGCCTTTAATAAAACCCTAACATGCTGCAGCCATTCTCTCCTCCTGGAGGTGCTGGCCACTTGAGTTGAATAGATAAATTGTTTTTCCCAAGAGACATGCAAAACAACTATAAAACACAGCTGTGAGGACTAGTGCATGAGGAGTATAAGGGATACATTCTTAAAAGGCATTTATGCTTTTAGACAGTAATACTGAAGTAGAAAGACTGCAGGATTGAATGAAATAATTTGACTGAAAATATTTGGCAGAGAGCCTTATAGTAGATGTTGAATAACTACATGTTGAACCTTCCCGAATATGAAACTCAGAAAGCAGGCCTGTAGATCCAGGGAGGCTGAGGTGCATGACTTTAAACAAATCCTAGCCTGCTTCCTGACTCCGTTTTTCCCATCCATCTTCCGAACGGCCTTTAATATCCTCTTTAGCCCTTGTACATATCATAGCATAATGGTTAAGAACACCGTCTCTGATAAAGACACGTGTGCTCCAATGTTCATTGCAGCTTTGTTTACGGTGGCCAAGACATGGAAACAACCAAAATGTCCTTTGATAGATGAATGGATAAAGAAGTTGTGGTATATATACACAATGGAATACTATTCGGCAGTAAGAAAAGATGATATAGGAACATTTGTGACAACATGGATGGATCTTGAGATTATAATGCTAAGCGAAATAAGTCAGACAGAAAAAGCAGAGAACCATGTGATTTCACTGATATGTGGTATATAAACCAAAAACAACAAAAGAACAAGACAAACAAATGAGAAACAGAAACTCATAGACACAGACAATAGTTTAGTGGTTGCCAGAGGGTAACGGGGGCAGGGGGTGGGGGGTGGACATGAGGGTAAGGGGGATCGAATATATGGTGATGGAAGGAGAACTGACTCTGGGTGGTGAACACACAATGGGATTTATAGATGATGTAATACAGAATTGTACACCTGAAATCTATGTAATTTTACTAACAATTGTCACCCCAATAAATTTAATAAAAAAAAAAAAAAAAAAAAAGAACACCGTCTCTGGTTCCAGCCCTGATTTCTACCAGAAACTCCAGGCCTTCAACTAGTGACCAAATAGGCATCTCAAGATCAACACGGTCAAATGAAACTCTACTGCCCCATCAGCCTGCTCCTCCCCAGTTTTGCCATCTCTGTAAATGGTACCGCCATCTACCCAGTTGCTCAAATCAAAAATCTAATATTCCTCTGAATTTTCGGTTGTTCTCTCTTTATCTCACCCAGTCTATTCATCAGCAGGATATCCACACACATCTTGCCTATCTGCAATCCATTTTCCATACTATAGTCAGAATGTTCTTTTAAAAATTAAATCTGATTGCATCACTCACTTGCTTCAACAGCATCCCATTGTACTTTCAATAAAGTGAAAACCCCTGAAAATGCCCCCGGCCTTTGTGGCCCTGTCTCTGCCTCCTCTTGGACCTCGTTTCCACCCTGCCCTCTCAGTCTCTCACGATCAAGCACACGCGCCTAGTTCCCTCCTTCATCTGGGTCTCGGCACTAGTTATTCCCTCTCCCTACATGCTCCTCACCTTCCTGCATCCTCCATAAATTACTGGACCCAGCCTAAGTATTACCTCCAGGAGTAAAATAAATGACTTTATCAACTCACACTATTTGAAATATCAGCATGAAACAATATTTTTCTTAGATTATTATTTATTGGATTATTTTTCTTTATTTAGTTAGTGTTCTCCAGAGAGATAGAACCAAAGGAATCTATCTATAAATCCTATTGGGTCTAATACATAAATATGTATTATATATATGAGAGAGAGATTTACTTATGAGGAAGTAGCTTGTCACTATGGAAGCTGAGAAATCCCACAATCTACTATCAGCAAGCAAGAGACTTAGAAAATGTGTGGGGTAATTCAGTCCAACTCTACAGGCCCAAGAATCAGAGCAGCCAAGGGTGTAAATCCCAGACTGAGAGCAAAATATGAGGTGAGATGTCTCAGCTCAGACCATGAAGCAGATAAAAAGGGGCAAATTCCTCCTTCCTTTGCCTTCTAGTCTATTCACACCCTCCACGGATTGAATGATGCCCACCTGTAGTGAGGAGGGCAATCTACTTTACTAGGTCAACCGATTCAAATTCCAATGTCATCCAGGCACACTCAGAAATATTTAATCTGGGCTCCCCATGGCCAGTCAAGTTGACACAAAAAATTAACCATCACAATTGGATTATTATCCCTTTCCTCCAGAGAACTTTAGTCTCATGAGAGCAAGAACCTTATCTGTATTATTGACTTCTACAAGGTCGGACAACTAAGTTTGCAAACTTGTTGCAATGATGGTGCTAACATTTTAGGAGTTTGTACCAACTGAACAAACAATTAATTACCAAGTTGACTATTTGGAAGTGCTGAAAAGGCTGCATGAAAAAGTTAGATGACGAAATTTTTGCCAACAATTCATGGCTCTTGCATCACAACAATGCACCAGCTCACAGGGCACTGTCTGTGAGGGAGTTTTTAGCCAGTAAACAAATAACTGTATTGGAACACCCTCCCTACTCACCTGATCCAGCCCCCAATGACTTCTTTCTTTACCCAAATATAAAGGGAATATTGAAAGGAAGACATTTTGATGACATTCAGGACATCAAAGGTAATATGACGACAGCTCTGATGGCCATTCCAGAAAAAGAGTTCCAAAATTGCTTTGAAGGGTGGACTAGGAGCTGGCATCGGTGCATAGCTTCCCAAGGGGAATACTTCGAAAGTGACCGTAGTGATATTCAGCAATGAGGTATGCAGCACTTTTTCTAGGATGAGTTCACGAACTTAAATGTTAGCTCACGTACATCCCCAATACCTAGAATTCTGCCTGACATATATATATATATACTAAATGTAATAGTTATCTATTGTCATATAATAAACTACCCCAAAGCTTAGCAGCATAAAATGACAAGAAATATTAATCACCTAACACAGTTTCTGTGAGTCACAAATTTGGGAGCAGCTCCACTGACTGGCTCTAGTTTAAAGTCCCTCATGAGATTACAGTCAAGAGTCAGCCAGAGCTTCAATCATCTGAAGGTTTGACTGTAGCCTTCGAAGGTTGCTCACTGTCATGGCTGGTGGCAGGAGACATGATCCAAGAGACAGCAAGGCAGAGGCACAATTTATTTTATGATGTAGACTTGGAAGTTACACGTTGCTAGTTCTACAACACCCTCTTGGTTAGCTAGGTCAGTCCTAATGGCTGTGAGGAAAGACTGCTCCCGGTGAACACTAGGAGGCAGGGGTCAGTGGGGACCACCTTGGACGCTGGCTACCACACTAGTGTTCAGTTCATATATACTGATGAATAAACTCATGATCAAATAGTGAAAAGAAATCCAACTGCTTGTATTTAAATTCTGCCTCTGACGTTTGCTAGTTGTGTGGTTTGGCCAATTAACTTAACTTCTCTAATCCTGTTTCCACATCTATAAAATAAGATTGTCATAAATATTAAAGTATATATTCAATGTAAAAGCATTTAACATGATGTGGAGTATATAATAAGTGCTCAATAAACGTTGCCTATTTTTTTATTATAATTACTATTAATTTTTGGCCATAAGTCTTCTCATTAATACTTTTTATGTGGGTTTATCCTTCAAGGAAAGAGAAACTCCCTCATCTAGAAAAAAAATGCTCAAATTATTTTACTTGTGCCAGAAAAATTCAAAACATTTTCAGGATTGCCCGGGAAGCAAGATAATTGGCAATAGACTATTTTAAGATTTATTGAAAGGAAAATAACAAGGCACTGGAGACAATTTCTTTTTTGGGAAAATTAGACCAAGATGGTAGATGAGTACATGCTTTGGTCATTCCTCCTACCCAGGAAGAAGAGAAAATTAATACTATCACTAGAATACAAGAAAGTGCACCAAACAGAGAAACTTTTAGGAATTCATAAAAAAGCCAAAGCAAGATCGGTGCAGCCATACATTGTTGATGGTGATGGTAGATTGTAAAGCTTTGAGGGCACTGGACGTGTGTATCAAAAAAAAAAAATTTTAATGTGCATTTTATTTAAACTGTTGCCATACTAGGAATCTATCTTAAAGATATATGTACTCAAATATTCACTGAAGAATTACCTATATGTGTTTGTGTATATTTACCATAACATTATCCTATAATTTCCAAAAAATTAGAAACAACCAAAAGTTCTATGACTGGTCATCAAACAAATTATGAAACACTATGCAGACATGAAAAATAATTTTAAAGAAGCCTCCTATGTACTGACATGGAAAGTTCTTTAAAACATATTATTTCTTACATCCTCTTCATATTTAAAATTAGATGAAAAGGGCAAGCTGCAGAACAGTGGACAAAGAATATAATGCCAGTGTTATAAAATAAAGTCATGTACTTATGATTCAACATAATACGTGTGTACGCCCATGTGTGTATAAATGCATAGAAAAAAATCAGAAACTTAAAAATTAACCTCTTAATAGTGGTATATCAGTCCAATTCCAGTCAGGAATCAGAAATCATGAAAGTTATTTCAACACAGAGAATTTAATAAAAGGAAATTATTAATTAAGTATAGAGTTTATAACAAAGTAGCTGGAAGTTATCACAGAAGTAGCAACTACAGGAAGCAGCTACACCTCTAGGCCTAGAGGAACAAAGAAAAGAGACTGTAGTTATTAAAATGTAGGGAATTTAGAGAAGAAGCCATGGAACCCCGAGCCCCTGAGAAGGGGAGAATGGTCTGCTGATGCTGGTCGCTGCGAGGGGAAATGATGAAACTTATCTGCGAGAGCTGAAGAAACTGCAAATTGGACTCAGCCACTGCTACAGGAAGAAACCATCCCTGCTGGGGTGGCACTAACAAGCATAGCAAGTCCACGAGGAACAGACAGGAAGTCCACAGGGCGCAGGCAGACGTCATCTGTCTACAGGAAGAAGCAATGCCCTATTTCCTCCCCACTTTGCCTTCTCCCTCAAGTCCGCCATTGGCAGAGCCTAACAAAGCCAAATGTGGCTTTCAGAGCTCCTGCTTCAGGGTCATGAAGCAGACTTAATACCGGAGTCAACGACTCCATGCAAAGAGTCAGACTTCCAGGGGTGAACGGTCATCCTGAGATCATGTTGATAGGGCTTTGAGACTCCAGGCAGATGCTTTTGCAAACTCTCTGAGATGCAGTGAGCAAAAATATCTTCAATGATGTACAAATTTCTCTGAATCCATGGATCATTATTCAGAAGCAAGGTGGGGCTGGAAGCTAGTAATTCAAGTATTAGAGGTAGCACTTCTCAACTCTAAACAGCAGATATTCCTATTTATGTGGAGCAGGAGAGTCTTTTATGTTTAATTTTTATCAAGCTGTGAAACAAGGCTTTAGCTGTGGGTGTCTCATTGATGCCAGCATGCTCAGGAGGCTGTCTCTCTAGTGTCCTTAAGAGTATGCTCTGCAGTGTCCCCATAGACAAGCACACACAGCCCAGATAAGACAGCAACTTTTTCCTTAAAAGTTTCCCAAAAAGTTTTTCTTTCCTCACAATTTTTTTATTTCACTCATATTTCAGAATGTCCCATTTAGTTTCAGCTTACCAAAAGCATGTCTAAACCAATAAAATACTCAGAGCGGCCAAACTGCCTTTTTAGTACTGAGGGTTTCAGGGGCTTATTGTGCATGTGTGTGTGAGAGAAGGGGGGGGTGGGTGGAGAGAGAGAGAGAGAGAGAGAGAGAGAGAGAGAGAGAATGAGAATGAGAATGAGAATGAGAATGAGAATAAAGGTTTTGCTTTTCCAAGTCACCTGAAAAAGCCTACTGGGACATAAAAAAAAAAAAAAAAATCAGTTCAGAGTTATGTGCATTTACTTTTTGGGAA
Source organism: Rhinolophus sinicus (assembly GCF_036562045.2). Taxonomy (NCBI): domain Eukaryota; kingdom Metazoa; phylum Chordata; class Mammalia; order Chiroptera; family Rhinolophidae; genus Rhinolophus; species Rhinolophus sinicus. The sequence goes on from NC_133753.1 coordinate 105,051,825, forward strand.
GCAGGATGGTGGAGAATCTAGTGTCATTCACACCACCAAGTACAGACCCAATGAAGAATGAAGACTGTCAGGAGTGAAAAGACTTCTATTGGCTCTTCCAGAGACACCCTTTTGATTTAAGGTTTATAAACTGACATTCAGAGAAGAGAAATAATCTGCCCAGTGTCACACAGCTACTAAGAGGTTGAGCTAGGCCTAAAACCCAGGTCTCCTAGTTCCCTGGTCAGTGCTGTGTCATCACCTCACAATGCTTTTCCACATCAGTGAATGCATATGTAACAAGATAGAGAACATGAAATGGTCACTGGGAATCCCCTTGGGATCAGCAGGCCATGTGTTAGGAAGAAATAGTTGATGATCCATTTAAAATAGCATTTAAAACTCTAAAGGTAAGTTCAAGGAATTAGAGGTAGTTTCCCAACTATCTTCAAAGAATAGGTCCTGTTAAATGGAGATTTTCTTTCTGACTTCTTTCTTGATAAAGGAATGTAATTCAGGGTCAGGAACTGTGACAAATAGCTCTCTTTATAGAGTGGTCAGAAAAGTAAAATTCAGATTAGAGGGTCATAATCCTGGGGAAAGGGAAAGAAACTAGTAAAACTGCATTTTGGGGAAAGAATTAGGGATGGCCTTTGGGAGAAAATTATCTAAGAGGGTCTCTTAGACTGTTGGCTGCGTTGTATATAATTTCAACTCCTACCAGTATGTTAGTTAGGGCAATGTTATCTGGTGAAACAAGTAAACCCCCAAAGTTTAGTGCTGGACGTAATTTCTCCGGTACGTAAAATTCCAATGCAAATGTTCCTAGTCAGTGAGCAGCTTTTCTCCACACGGTTCATTCAGGGACTCAGACTCCTTCTATCTTGCGGGCCTGCCACCACCACCCGCCCCCAAAGTCCTATGAGTTTTTTGCTTCCAGCTGGTGAAAGTGAACAAGACATTGGAGAAGGCACACCCACTTAAAAACTCGTGCTCGTAAATGACACACATCACTTCCACCCTCACTCCACTGGCTAAAACAAAATTCATGGGGCCTCCTGCATGCAAAGGAGCTTGTAAATATCAGGTCCCTATGTAGGACCTGCCAGCTATGAAAAGAAGATCAAATTTTAGTGTATAGCTAGATTATCTCCGTAACGTCCTCTCCCCCATTCCTCCTTCAAAATCTTCACTGAAGTCTATATTGCTTCTTAAACTTCTGAGCTGTTGGATTCTTTAGAGAGAATTTGGAATTCCGTGACTGGAGTGGAGTGGGAATCCATCTGTCCAAGGGACCAAGGAACAAAGCAACAGCTAACATCTGGCTTGCACATATGTGCAGAACACACCCATTAGGCACATCTGTGTGGACATGTTTGTAGCAGCTTTTCCAGATCAGCTCAAACTGGAATTCAGAATCTTGCAATTTCTGGAACTGGTTCATTGGACCACCTTTCCAAGCTTTCTTTATATATGAGTTTATATGTGTAGGGGAATTGAGTTGTAATTTTGACAAAGAATTAGGGAGAAACTTTGTTCAAGTTCTCCTATGGAGAAGTGGGTGGAAAATAGAATAATGAAGAGGATGATATGGGACCTGGCCCTACCAGCCTATGTGGACAAGTTTTTAACCCCTAGAAAGAGAGGAAATAGGATCAGTGCTGAAGACACTGTTTCCATTAAAGTTGTGTTTCGCAGATACATGGTAGGATTGCACTTGCTGGATCCTTTTTGTTTGAGTGGAGTCACATGACTAGTTTTGACCAGTGAAGTAGGAGTAGAAGTAACACATATCCATTTCGGGCTAAGCATTTATTCCTGGTGAAGACTTGCCCTGGCCTCTTTCCTTCTGTCACAGTAACCTGCAATATTCAGACTGTGGCTACTTCAGCCAGCCGGGCCCTTGCCTGATTAAATGAGCAGGGCATTACTACTGAGCTGCAATGGACATGCAGTGAGAAAGCAATTAAGCTTTGTTGTTCGGGCCTCTGGGGTTTGGGGGTTGCTTGTTATTGCAGCATAAACTAACCTAACTTGACTAATACAAAGGTCCTCGTGAGACTATAGGATAAAAATGTGCTGTTTTCACAGCAGGAGGCAAAGTATAACATGGAGTAGATAAATGAGCAGTCTCCACATTTTCTCTTCAGAACACAGAAACAGCAGCAACTCTGCAGCAGCAACAAAACAGCAGCAGAGCCCACCATTCCTAGCAGAAGGGGAAGAAAACGAAGAAATAGATAAAACAACCACATTTGAACAGGACGATGTGACCAGAACACCACACTGCTAGTTGAGTACACTGCTTTAGACACCTCTACAGCTGCTTCCAAGCATCCATTCTAATTAATCCTTACCTGCTTCTCTTGCTTCTAGAGGCCAAGACCCAGGAGAGGGCATCCAATTGGCCAAGCAGAAGCCACATGCCACAACATGGCCACCAAGAGGCCAAGAAAGAGAGTCTCCATTTTCTATAGACAGTGCACATCAATCCTCTAGCATCACAAACAGTGAGAGAGTTCTCCAAGACAGGAAATGGGGCTGGGTGCTAGAAAACAAAAGCCAAGATGGCCAATACCTCCACAAAGGGATAACAGGTTTTCTTGGACCTTGGCCATGCCCTCCTCCCATCCAGCTCTATTTTTTCACAGTTGGAACTAATTCTCAGTCTCAGATTCTCCAATCGCAGTGTTTTTCTATAAAAGCCTCTGTGATTGAAAGGAGAATTCTGTATTCACAACATAAAGAGATAACAACGCAGAACATCTTTTGACCAAGAGTTTCATGACTGGTGTTGAAAGCTTTGTGAGATACTCATTTGGTTGTAACTCTGCCAACAGGTAAATGCCTTCTTGCTATGCAGTGGGTGCTCTGTGAATCACTCCACCCCCAATGCTTCCAACTGCAGGCCACGCTTTTGAAGAAGTCAACTTTCCAAGCCCTGGAATTTTGCACCTGTAAAGAGAGGTTAACAATCCCTGTCTCATAAGGCTGTTATGAGAAGTAAATGCAATAACATGAGAAAGTGTCTGGCAAAGTGCCTGGTACACAGTGAGTCTCTAATATGATAGTTCATTTTTCCTCTCTAAAATTTTATCAGCTAGTTAGATAAAACAAATACATCTTTTCTGTGAGCCGAAAAGGACTTTTAAAATCTTGTTATCCAGGAGTTTTGAAAATAGATTCAGTTACATAATTCCCTTTTCCTTCAGAAAATACATGGAAACCCAAAACATAAAACAAATAATGCCAAGCTGTTCTGGCTGAAGCTAAGGGGGCGCCTGGAGCCTCGCCTGCTCGAATGACCCACATCACTTCATTCTCTTCCTCCTGCCTCCAGAGAGCAGCCCTCTGACCCCTCCACAGAACTGGAGGGGTTCGTGAAGATAGATATACACTCTGTAACCAGTATTTACTCCAAACACATCCTAAAGAGGAGGAAAGCAAAGTTCAAAGAAGTAATATGCTTCAAGATTCCATAAGAAGTTTCTCCCCTTTTGAAAGTCAGTCACTCCTAATACTAAACATCTCATCTGGAGGATGAACAGATAAGCAATAAAGCAAGTACAATGAAATGTTCATGATAGACTCTAAGCGGTGGGTGTATGGGTGTTCACTGTAAAATTCTTCCAACTTGGCAAAAATACCTAGCACAGAAGATTGGGAAAAATCTGGAGAAGACTCAACCTTCCAGTCAGGTTTCTAGAAAGTAAAAGAGGCCAGTCAGGTTTCTAGAAAGTAAAATTGTCTCAGGTTTACTAAGGGGGCGCCTGGAGCCTGGCCTGCTTGAATGACCCACATCACTTCATTCTCTTCCTCCTGCCTCCACAGAGCAGCCCTCTGACCCCTCCATCGCTTTGCTGATAAAGTGACATTATCAACTTAAAGCTGTTGAAATATGTATGTCTCTAAATTATGTGGTCTTGTGAGGGTAGACTTAAGATTTTTCCTTTTCAGGACATCCAAGGAGATGACAGAGCATGTGCTGGGTATGAATTTCTCTTGGAGGCCAAAACTACCAAAAGAAATGTGAAAATACTTTAAAAAGAGTGAGTTTAAGAAGAAATCATATGAGCAATTTAGAAAAGCTGCAATTTCTGGACAAAAGAACCACTGTAGGATCTAGAAAAAGTACTCTTATTTGAAGAAAAAGGGAAATTTTTCATATATTTGTGTTGATCATTTTTACCTGAAGTATAATCTTTCTGTACACACACACAAATGGACACACTTCCAGGAGGTGGTTGGGAGAGACCAAGGGCAGAGGTCCAGGTAGTAAGGCCCATGCTGGGAGTGAAGCAGAGAATAAGAAATACAGTGGAAAAATAAATCAGTAAAGCTAAAAAGCAAATAGCAGTTTCCATGTCAAAACAATAGATTTCAACAAACAGCTCTCCATTTTTCAAGAGGAAAAATGTAATGGCCTTAAAAATAGAATCAAGATTATCCAAACTCTGACTAACAGGAATCCCTGGGGGAATAGAAAAGGTAAGTAACCTTGAAATTGTAATTAAGGAAATAATTGGGAAAACATTTCCCAGACCTATAAAGAGACCTCAGCGGACACATGGAAAGAGTTCTCAGGATTCTGGCCAGAAATGTCCCTAAAAGAAAAGGTCCAAAGCGTGTAATTACAAACAGGGTAAAGAGAAAGACACAGAAAGAAAACAGGATGCCAGGAACACCGGATAATTAATGGAGAAGGGAGTGAAGGGAACAGGCAGGCAGACAGTGCAGAGGGAAGGCACCAGGATTGGGAGTGAGCAGACTGGAGCTGGTGTCTGAATCTGCCACTTTGCAGCCATGCAGCTTATTCATCTCGCCATCTTGCTTAGCCATTTACTCTATCCTATTGTTTGCCTCATCAATGAAATGGGAGTGATTATATCTGCTTCCTACAATCGTTATGGGGATTGAGTGAGATAACCTGTTTCGGTGGTTTTCACACATGCTGAGAGACTGCCATGAGGGGCTGAAGAACTGAAAGGTACTCAGAGAGAGGGGTGCTTCCTTGCCCAAGTTCTCACCTTTCCACTCAATCAGGTCACTCCAATTATATCCGTTTTGCATACTAGTCTTCTTCATAAGACAATTTGCATAGACGGTTCTATAGCAGAGAAACCATTTGAAACTACTAACCAGAATGGTGTTATTTTATAAACTGGAAAGTATAAACCTAAAGTATTAGTATTCCTTTATTTATCATTAAATATAGACTGTACTTGGAGCTGTTCTAGCACTGAAGATATAGTAGTGAGCAAAATAATGAGGAAGACAGACCGGAAACACATAAACTAATAAATACATAACCTGTCGAGTGCTCCAAAGAGACACAAAATGAGGTGGAAGGATTGGGTGGTTGAGGCTATTTTAACAGGGTGGTTAGAAAAGACTTTGCTGATAAAGTGATGTTTGAAAAGATTTAAAAGGAGGGACTGAGCCATGCAGGTGTCTGGTGGAAGCACAGTCCAACCGTAGAGAACAGTAAGGGATAAGACAGATAAAGAGGAGGATCCAACGGCAAGATCACATAGCACTAGGTATGGAGAGGATTATGCATTTTATTCTGCGTGAGATGGGGAGCCATTGAGGGGAGGAGGGTGGAACAGAGGACGGACATGATGAGATTTGCATTTTAGATGGAACATTTTGGCTGTCAGGGGTAGAATAGACTGCAGAGAGTCAAGAGTAGAAATAAGAAAGCAGTTAGGAGATGATGGTAGAAACAGAGAAATAGATATGTTGGTGGTGAGTGGTGCACAGATTCAACATGTGTTTTAAATTAGAGCTGGCAGAATTTGTTGATGGATTGAATACGGTGTGAGAAAGAAGAGTCTAGGGTGACTCTAAAGTTTTTAGTGAGATGACTGGTATAATGAAGTTGCTGAGATAAGAACAGAGGAGATGTAAAACAGTGAAATTGTGGTGGGAGAAAGGAGAAGAATTAAGAGTTCTGCTTTGGTGTCTTTCATTCTGAGATGTCTCTTAGACTTAATGAGAAATCCCAGCCGGACAACCTGATATGCAAGCCTAGGGTTAGGGGAGAAGCTGAGTTAGAGCTCTGCCTCATCATGCATGGATGCCACTGAATAGTGGGGGACTAGAAAAATCTCTAGGGAATAAGGACAAATGGAGAAAAGGTCCAGTTTCTGTTAACATTACTTATCACAGACTACCTTAGAAGTATAATCTCTAATCTAGTGTACCTGATCATATAATAAAAGGATAAAGGTTACCTAAAATAAGTAATTTAAGTATTGTACTGTGTCATTTTACCCTGAGAACTTGAAGGGATAAGAGGGAAAGAAGGAAAAAAATAAGGTGCAGTTTCCAAGATACAAACATATGACAAAAAGTAGGGATTAGGAAGAGGGGAGTGAGTCCAATAGTGCATCTCTCATCCACTCCAACATTAGGGTTCAAAATAGAGTTGTCAGTTCAGATATATCATGAATTAAAACACACACACACACACACACACACACACAATTTGACTTAATTCAATAGGCTTAATTATGAAACAATATTAGTCGGATAGAAAAAAATCTTTCTGATTGTATTCAAATATAAAAATTCAAAGTATTTAACAGAAATAATATTTATGATGAGAGAAAACAAACCTCATTAAATAGAAAGAAGACAGGTTGGGGGAGAAAAAGATAAATACAAAGAGTTAACATTAAGCAATAATCGGTTGTATTCACCTTCTAATGTTAAATATCATCTGCATAACCACCCACTAACAGCCTTTCCCAACTTTTAATTAAAATGCCTTTAAAAAGAAATAGGAAAAAATGTAATTCATAACTCCATGAAAAACCAGGACCAATAGTCAACCTATTTCTAGGTAGAACTGGGGAGATTTTCCTCTACAAGGCGATGGAACTGGAAGGAAAAACACAACTGATGGCTCACTTAGGCTGAAAGCAGACCCATATCATTCCTGCTTTTCCCATATTTGCTCTTCAGTTAAAGGCATATAGCATTAGAAACCTGAGCAGTATCACCTCTCCTGCAAGAATGCTGATTTTTTTTTTTTTTAAGAATGCTGATTTTTGAGGCCATTAGCGTACAATTCCTCTTCCTCCAAACTCCACCTTTCCTCACCCAAATCGAGGGCTCTTTTCAATATTCAGTCAGAACCCACCACTCCCAGAAAATAACTGGTTTCTGTAGGTGAGCTGAGCTGCTGGGAGTAATGCACCCTGGGAGGTAAATCCTTGGGGAAGAAGGTACACAAGAAGAGTTACTGAAGAGCGATTAAAGCAGTATATTCTGGGAGTTGTAGGCAGGGTTTTACTCCCTACACCTATTAGAACCTTAGGCTGTGGAGTTAAAAGTCCCATCGAGGCAGAACCTCTCTAGAGGTAATTTGCCATACAATGGGGAGTGGTCTTGGGAGCTGTGTTCACTTCACTAAATCTCTGAGAAGAGGGTTTAAACCAGTACATAAGTGAACCCAGTAAGCAATGAACATATCCAACCATTAGTAAAAACCATGACTAAACATATCTCTCTTCTGTCAAGGATAAGTAAAGAGATACCATCACAACCAACTAAATTATATATATATATATATACTTAAAGGAGAGATCCAACATGGCAGAGTAGATAAACATGATGCCTGTGTTCTTCCGTGAACACATTAAAATTACAACTAAATTATAGAACAATCTGGAGAACCAACTGAATTCTAGCTGAACAGAAGTCCTATAACTGAAAATATAAAGAAGAAGCCATGTCGAAACTGGTAGGAGGAGTGGAGACGTGGAATAGGCCCCAAACCTCCCTGTGGCAGTTGAGAATCAGGAGGGATATCTCAGCCATGGAGATTCCCCCCAAAGGAGCGAGGGACCCTAGAACCCCACACCAGGCTTCCCAGCCCAGAGTACTGGTGCCAGAAAGAGGAGGCCCCACAGCATCTGGCTGTGCAAAACAGTGGGGATTCCAACAGTTAGGGTTGTACAGAAGGCTGCAGGAAACCAAGACATCCTTTTAAATGGCCAGTGCACAGACTCACTCGCTCAAAGTTACTCACCTTGGATTCCAGCAAGGGGATGGTGAGTCAGGAAGCCTCAGAGGCATGGGGGGCGGGGGCAGACTGAGGTGTGTGCCTGCAGCAGTGAGGATTGGAGTACAGTCAGCATTTTCCCAGTGAGTGGTCCTCCTTCCATGCAGCCAGCAAGCAGGAGCCATCTTTCCTAGGTTGAGCCCACCCCCCACAGGCCAAGTCTGAATCTGATTGGTCTGGTGAGCTCTGCAGCTCCACTCTGCTGACTCACTGAGACCCCAACCCCACCAACTCTTGCACTTCCAGAGGCACTTTCTTCTGGAGCAGCCAGCCCCTCCCACATCGAACTCTCTCCTGGAAAACTATTGAAGTCCACAGCCCCAGGCAGACAGAGATTGGCCTCGGTGTGCTCTGAGACTTTTGTTGAGTCACTCCAAGATCAACACTGACACCAGACCAGAATCTACATTAACCTGGTGACCTCGACTCTTCCTATTCTAGTGACTTCCTGAGACTCTGCCTTACCCAACTCACATACCACATGAGGCTTTATCAGTGGCTGAACCTTAAGGGAGCTGGCAGGTTGCAGCAGGCCTCTGGGTGTCCTGGCTTTTTGCAGAGTTACCCCAGGCCTGGACTGATGGCAGCTATCTTCAGTTCATAGAGTGGCCTCTCCCACACACCTCCAGGTTTAGCACAAGCAGCGAACAACTGCAGATTGCTTTGGAGCTCCTACTAGGTAGCCCCCACCAGGTAGCCCCCAGCCAGTCCCAGGCAGTAGCTGAACTGGGCCTCCATGGGAGCTACTCCCAAGAGGCCCCAGAACCAACATACTTGGGGGTTGGCTTCACACCACAGCAGAGCACCACCCATTTAGACCCACAAGTGGCACACACAAAGGGTGGTCTCAACAGGCACCAGAGCCCAATGGGGCAAATTTCACTCAGTGAGATAAGCCTCCTGCTGTGCAAGAGGCTTCAGCTGTGGATGTGGTCAAACCCCACCGTCAGTCAGCCTGAAGGTCAATCCCATCCACTGATGTGCGAACAGCAATCAAGCTCAACTTAACAGGAAAGCACACACAACCCACATAAGGGACAGTCCTGGAGCACCTGGCTCAGGTGACCAGGGAGACTCTGCCACTGGGCCCCACAGAACACCTACTACATAAGACCACCTAGCCAAGATTGGGAGGCATAGCACATCTGCCTAATCTATAGAAACAAACACAGAGAGGCAGCCAAAATGAAGAAACAGAAATGCATCCCAAATGAAAAAAACAAGAGAAAAATCCAGAAACAGACTAAGGCTATAAGAAGAGACAAAGAAGGACCTAGTAATCCCACTTCAGGGTATTTATCCCTGAAGAAGCCCAAAACGCTACTTTGAAGGGACACGTGCATCCATTTTCTCACTGCAGCATTGTTTACAGTGTCCAGGATGTGGAGGCAGCCTGGGTGTCCATCAGTGGATAAATGAATAAAGAGGGGGTGACACATACCTCTATACACATGTATACAAAAAACTATATACAAGTGGACACTTTGGTCAATGTTGCTCAAGCAGTAGTTCGCCATAATCAGAAGTGTCTGGATGCTGATGGTAACCACTTTGAGCACCTCTTGTAATTGCAGAAGTCAAACGTGACTTGTATTCATCTTTTGTTATCAGTTATAATCTGAGTATTATAATTTTAATAGTTTTTTTTTCGTTTCTTAAAATGTGTATACATTTGTTGGCATCCTCTGTATATACAATGGAGTATTGCCCAGCCATTGAAGGCAATGGGTCTTGCCATCCGTGGGGGCATGGATGGACCTAGAGGGTGGTGTGCTGAATGAAGTATATCAGACAGAGAAAGACAGATGCAATGTGATTTCACTTATATGTAGAATCTAACTACAAAATAAACAAACAAAACAGAAACAAATTCATATATATGGAGAACATTTTAATGGTTGCCAGATGGGAGGAGGTTTAGGGGTGGGATGAAAAAAGAGGAAGAGATTAAGAAGTACAAATTGGTTGTTACAAAGTACTTGTGGGAATATAGGGTATAGCATAAGAGATATAATCAATAATATTGTAATAACTATGTATGGTATCAAATAGGTACTTGATTTGTTGGAGCGATAGTTGGGAGGGGGTTGGAGGCAGAGTGAAAAAGGTAAAGGGATTAATTAAAAAATATAAATTGGTAGTTACAAAATAGTCATGGGGATGTAAAGTAAAGCATAGGAAATATAGTCAATGATATGGTAACAACTATGCATAGTGCCAGGTGGGTACTAGTCAGGGGGATCACTTCTTAAATTATACAAATGTCTAAGCACTATGCTGTGCACCTGAAATTAATATAAAATAATATTGAATGTCAACTGTAATTGATAAATTTAAAAGGGGGAAGGGGAACAAGAGGTCCAAAGTTCCAGATATAAAACAAATAAGTCACGAAGATGTAATGTACAACACAGGGAATAGAGTCAATATTGTGATAGCGTGGTACAGTGTCAGATGGTTGCTGGACTTATCATGGTGGTCACTTCTTTAGGTGCATAAATGTTGAATAACTATGGTGTACCCCTGAAGCTAATATATTGTAAGTTAGCTATATTTTAATAAAAATCTTAAATAATAATAAAATAATAGGACACCTGGTGAAACAAAAATGTAGAATCAATGGGAAAGAATGTCAGTCCCTAGACTAAAAGAAGAAACAAATAACTGAAATAAAGAAGGACATTTTAGAAAACTTATTCTCGATAGGCCACATCTGACCTCCTTGACTCAGAAACGGAAAGCCAAAAGAAGACAACAGAGTAAAATAAAAACACAACAAAATAAAAAGGGAACTAAATGAGATGAGAAAAGCTTGCTGAGAAATTGAAAATGTCATTGGGCAAGGAGCAGGACTGCTTTGTGCATCACTGTGTCGCCTAACAACACGGTGCCTCTAGGCCACCAGCCTACGTTCTAAAAATTGCCAGAAGCCTGACCAAAGCACCAATTATGTCACATCATAAATATTAGAATATATTGCCCTTCGTGAAAAAGTGGTTCTCGATTAGTAGGTTGTATATTTTGATTTTTCTCCGATACTCTGATAATCTAATCATAATCTAACAGATTGATAGTCATTAATAATCAACACTTCACATTTCTGATAAATTGGATGCAGTTGGGGAAATAGGAATATATATACTGACTATTTGTGTCCCCGCAAAACCTGTATGTTGAAACCTAATCCCGACCCTGATAGTATTTGGAGATGGGGCCTGTAGGAGGGGATTAGATTACGAGGGTGGAGCCACCATGCGTGGGACTAGTGTCCTCGTAAGAGAGCTCCTATCAGGTGAGTTTATGGTGAGAAGATGGCCGTCTCAGAACCAGGAAGCAGGCTCTCACCTGACAGCAAATCTGCCAGTGCCTAGATCTTCGACTTCCTAGCATCCAGAACTGTGAGAAATAAGTTTATGTTGTTCATAAGCCACCCAGTTTACGATATTTTTGGTGTGGTATTTTGTGTGGTATTATTCAGCAGCCTATAATGTCCTAAGACATGGATGCTTCTCCATGACTCTGGCCTTGTTAGAGTTACGCCCCAAAGATTGAAGTTAATGGCACTTCTCCAAATTCAGAGAAACATTTAGGGCCATTTAAAACCATTAGGATCAGTACCTCTTTAGGTTTGGATACATGTGCATTTGTCTTCCTTTTGTACAAAACAACCCCCTCTGCTAGCAATGTCTCTCCATCACATTGGTTAAAGGATGTAATAATTGTACAGTACTTTGCCCTGCTCAAAGTGTTTTCATATCCATTATGTCATTAGAACCTCATAGCAACCCTGAGAGGAGGTAGATCAGGTGTCTACCTGTGTTTATGCCGATGGGGTGAGTAGCAGAAGGAAAGACAGCACTGCGGCTTCCCAGGACGTGGGAGGAAAAGGATAACAGATTCGTATCTTTTATCACAGCACGTTTCTCCCCTCCCAGCCACTAGTAAACTCCAGGATACTGTGCTCAACTGTAGCATGTGACCATGGAAATCCTAGCCAACAGGCATACCAAGGATTCCTCACAAGGGCCTGGCTAAGAAACTTCTAGAATGACAAGTGGCCAAGAACTTTAAAAACAAATAAACAAAAATATGAGATATTACTTACTTTGGGTGAGGAAGGCATGCAAGGGGCATGGGAGTGTGGTCCTTGGTTGTTGCTAAGCCCTATTTCTTGGCCTTGGTGCTGGTACATGGATATGTTCAAACTGAGATCGTTCATTCGTTGCATTGTGTATACCCTTATGATTTGTATACTATTCTGTATCAAGTTCACAGGATCAATAAAACTGAAATTTTTAAAGGCACAGATACTTTTCTAATTCCATGCTTTCCTTTTCCTCTCTTTTTGTCTCAGTGTTTTGCATTCTTTTTCTCTCCTCTCCCAGGGTGATTCACCCTACTTGTTAAAATTGTACTACCGCAAATGTTGGTAAATGATGTGCCCTGTGGTGGTGATTAAGTCAAATCAAACACATTTGTCACTGAAGAGATGGCCTCCAGCTGTTTATCTGGGAAATATAATTGAATACTAATGGGATAAACACTATAAGTTGCCAGTTTTAGTTTCACTAAAGGTATGGACTAAAATATGAGGGTGAATTTCTCGAAGTTTAAAATACAAACCGAGTTTTTAAAATACACCATAAGTCTTTCAAAGAATTTAAGACAGGTGATTTCATCATCTTTTCATCTCCCTCCCTCCAAAGAGGAACAAACACAGAAGATATTCTTATTTACATGGTACAGTTGATACTTTATTTTAACCCCAAACTTACTACGCTTGCTACTTACATAGGAACTCATCCATGCATTTCATATTGCAATTTACTCAATTTGCACTTCTAGAAATGCTTGTTATATCCTTGAGCCACACTCACCATCAAATAGCAGTTACCAAGATTTGGCCATAGTGAAAATGAGCTCTGAAAATTTTTGTTAAATATTAACTGAAAAAGTAGATTTCTGATGTACAAGACTATGATATTGCAATTGGAAGTGAAAAGTTTGGATGAAATTGTTTCACACAAAAAAAAAAAAAAAACACCTAATAACATTCTATAACACCGTGTTTCCCAAAAAATAAGACCTAACCGGAAAATAAGCCGTAGCATGATTTTTCAGGATGACATCCCCTGAACATAAGCCCTAATGCATCTTTTGGAGCAAACCTTAATATCAGACCCGGTCTTATTTTCAGGGAAACATGGTACTTCTGAAATATCCTAAGCACTCTCCATGCTGAATCATGAACTCAAGTCCCACACTGAGGATGCCTGGTGTCTCAGAGGTGAAATACACTCTGGACAAACCAGCAAACAGACAAAAACACCCAGACATTATTACAACAACTCATTTTTATCTTGCATCTTTTGATTATTTGGTTTACTAAGTAGCAAAGGTATAAAGTCCAGCCTCCACAGTTCCCTTTTTTGGAGGCAATCACTGACAGAGAGAACTTAAGCAACATACCCAAGGTTACATGACTGGAACCCAGGTTCCCAGGCTCGTTTTATGACTATCCATGAAGATAGCTGAAAGTCATACAGTCCAAGCATTAATGAGTCATAGGGGACGCTGGCATGACCATGCACCATCTGTTGGGAATAGACCTGACCAAGACCCAGGGACCGAACAGACCGACAATGGCAGGGGCAGCAGGAGGGGAATTCAGTGGGGCAGGCAACAGGCTGTCTATGCAGGAGGTAATCAGTATCTGGGAAGTCTGGCAATGGGCCATCATCAGGCAGCTTGTAGAAAGGTAGAGACCAGGATCAGGATAGTCTATTGGCAGGCAATGAGGACCAACTTCCAGAAGGACTACAAGTGTTCTGGGCACCACAGACCTTGTAGGCTTCCAGGACCTTCCATGGTCAGAGACCAAACAGATTTAATTGCATGCATGCATTCAGGTGCTCACTTCACTCTCTCCCATGTGATCCAACATTTTCCTCTATTGAGAAAGGTTTCCCACAAACAAACCAGTACCAGGAAGGGAAAGAAGACAGTGAATTGTTAAGCCCCCTCCCATCTCTCCCGGGTGACCTTTTTCTCTCTGGTCAATGTGAGTCTTCTTCACTGGTCAGCAATTTTTGGAGAATCTCCTTGTGTTAAAACCAGAAAAACACACCATTAATAGACATTTTTTGTTCTATCAAATCATTTTTACCTTTTCCTTCAACTACCTTTCCATTCAAAATTCTTTAAAAATACACACAAGGGGAGGAAAATGTGTTGGCACGCATGCTAATGACATCACATTCACTTCTCCTGCAGCGTAGCATGCTGCCAGAACCGTGTTACACTTTTGTTCTACTCTGCTCTGTTCTGTGGAACACAGTTCTCATGCTCCCACTTGGCAGGCACAGCAGAACCAATGGGATTATACACTTGGCATCTGGAAATATTCCACAATTGTCATACACCAAAATCTGTACCCTGCCTCTTCCCTCCTGCACCAAGCAGGTAAAATAAGAAAGAGAGAAAGATGTGTTTGCACACCAGCAGCCCAGTCGGAGGAAGCCAGCAGGCTAATAGGAGTCACCGGTCCTAAGAGCTGGTGACTCATTCTGGAAGTGAAACCTGCATGTGGCATGTAAGTGAGGAGAGGACTTGGAAAGACTTGGGTGAGCTTTTCACATTGTCAAGGGAAATATTCAAATCCTCAAACTCATGAACACTGTGCTATCATATCCTTTCTCTAGAAAATGGGGCATAATTTCTGACTTTTCAGGAGGCAGGTAAACAGAGATGAAGGAAGCAGCGCTCAAACTCTGGGAAGTTTGCTGGGCTCACTGTATCTCTCACACAGGTTAGGTTTCTGATCCCTGCACAGGTTTCTGGGAGCCACGGAGCTGCGGGCCCATTCATGGATAATCCAACTCCCAAAGGGAAATGATCACAAGCAAGATATTACCTTCATGGTTCTCAATCTTTGATGTGCATCAAAGTCACTTTTGGATGCCTGGGCTGCGCTGCAAAACTACCCAGTCAGAATCTCCCAGGTTGGGACCCTGGCAGGCAATTATGAGTAGCACACACGTGCGTTAGCTGCACCCCTCCCCCTCAGAACAATATCTCCTCAGGAGACAGTGGTTTGCAGACTCCTTTATTTTTATATCTCACTCTACCATCTGGGGTAATGAGTGATTTCTTCTTAGGAGAGGTTTTCATCACAGAAATATTCCATGGGAGGACATCTAATTGTAAATTCAAAGAGAGACAAAATGCAAGGATCTTATCTCTATACAAATCCACTAGAGCTATTACCAGTCCTTTCCCACCTCATCCAAACTCCAGTTGATTCCTTATCAATATGGAAAAGGCAGTATCTTTACCAAATCTGGTGTCCAGGTCTGCAATGTTCCCTAAGACAGGGGACCACAGATTGTAGGAGCCCGTAAAAACTGCCACATGGGTCCAGGCCAAACGTAACCCATTGCCTGACCCTGTTTGGAGAGCTGACTATGGGCAGGCAAACAGCCCAAGCCAGGTTGCTCAGAGACCACAGTGCTTCTGCCTTCGCCACTTAGTAGCTTTGGGTCTCTGGGCAAATCACCTCTTTTGGGAGCCTCAGCATCTTCACCAGTGAAACAGGATTGTAACAGAAGTAGTTGGCTCTTCCAAAAGAATATTTACACACCCGCCTTCTCTTGCCTCTGCTTTCACCTTCCTCCATCCTCAGACTGGGGACCTCAGCCAGGAGCATCAGAAGAGTTTGTGTGTGAGGCCGTGCTCACACCTGGTTTTGCTGTGGTTTGTCCTTTCTGTCTACGCCACTTTCTTGACCTCATTTCCACCTCGCTGGCAGGCTCTGTCTGGCCCCAACCTCTGCCACCCTGTTTTGGATCCCCTACTGCCAAGCCCAGGCCTGAGCGGGAAGGAGAACTGAACCCTTCTGGCCATCCTGACATTCAGCTTTGATTTCCACGTCCTAGGCTCCCCTGCTCCCCTTCTCTGGAACATGCTCTGAAACCTAGATTAGCACCTGTTCACCCAAACCAATATTTATCTGGAACCTCACCTTTTCATTTGTTTTCGGCTTTAGAACCCCTGTGTAGTATTTCAGGCCTCGTCTTGGACTGAAGCCCTAGGGCTGAACCCCACCTTAGTCAATCACTTGGCCTGTTTCCTACTGAGAGGCATTCTGGAAGCCAAGAGTCTACTGGCCTGTCTGACTAGGTATGGCTCATCTCCTCCCCACATGCTCATCTTCCAGTGCTGCCTGGGAAGCAACTAGAGATTGCCTCACTCTTCGTCTGTCTGCCCCTCCAGTCCCTGCGGCTGGGGTGATTGCCCCAGAATCCAGCTCACTCAGGGGGTAGGCTTGGTGCCGAGTCCTAACCCCTACAGGCCTGGCTCATCACTCATCTCCCAGGTAAACAAAGCTCCACCCCCTTGTCCTGAGCCTGATCCTCAAACCACTGTCCCCATCCCCTGTGGAAAATGCATGTGCTACCCTGACTTAGAGTGACACCCACTCTGCTGTCACCCATGCGCCTGGGGCTTTGAACACTGTTGAACACTCCCTCCTCCACTGAACATTTATTCCCTTGGGTTATTACTAGTTTTCTTTTGCTGCTATAACAGGTTGCCACAAACTTAATGGTTTAAACAATACAAATTCATTATCTTCATTTATAAGTAACCATTTATTTTCTTTTTTTTAATTTATTTTTTAAATTTATTGGGGTGACAATTGTTAGTAAAATTACATAGATTTCAGGTGTACAATTCTGTATTACATCATCTACAAATCCCATTGTGTGTTCACCACCCAGAGTCAGTTCTCTTTCTATGACCATATATTTGATACCCCTTACCCTCTAAACTATTGTCTGTGTAACAACTAAACTATTGTCTGTGTCTATGAGTTTCTGTTTCTCATTTGTTTGTCTTGTTCTTTTGTTGTTTTTGGTTTATATACCACATATCAGAAATAAGTCAGACAGAAAAAGCAGAGAACCATTTATTTTCTTGATGTCAGAGTCTTACTGGACTAAAATCAAGGTGTAGGCTGGTTCCATCTGAAAGCTCTAGAGAATCCTCGCCTATTCTGGCTTCTAGAGGCTGCCCACATTCCTTGCTTCCTGCTTCTCTTCAAACTTCAAAGCCAGCAACTGCATTCCTCTGACCTCTGCTTCCATCACCACATCTCTTTCTCTCACTCTCCTACCTCCCTCTTTCCTTATTAGGACCCCTGTGATTACACTGGCCCCACCCAGAATAATCTCCCCATCTCAACTCATTAACTTCATCACATCTGCAAAGTCCCTTTGCCACGGAAAGGAACACAGCCGCAGGTTCTGAGATTAGGACGCAGACATCACAGAGGGCCATGTTTTGCTAACCATACAGTCCATGGCATTTCTCTCTCTCGTGTTTTCGCCCTGTCAGACCATCGGCCTCCTTTCCCGTCACTGGATCTTTACTCCCCAGGATCTCTTCAATGTCGCTGCTGCTCCTGATTTCACTATGGTCCTGCTTCCATTATACACACTGTGCACGCTCAGCCACAGCCATGGTTTAGCTCATTCACTGATGACATCCTAAATAGAGGTTTCCAGCCCAACCCCTTCTCCTGAGATTCAGAGCTAAACATCCAACTGTCACGCTCTGGTGTTCTGCCTGAGTAGATGTCAAGACCAGTGTTCCCAATGGGTGGTGGGCCCCAGAACAAAGGCAAGAAGCAGCCAGTGTGGACGCCTCAGCAGGGGGGACTCTGGGGTCGGTTTGTCCCTCTTTGGTATAATGATTTCAGAGACAAGCTCATTCTTACAGAAGCAATAAACATGGGCATGCAGAAGGAATAAACACAAACATCTCCAATGTATTAACCTTACTTCCTCGATATGTAAAAAGTCCTACTTTCCATATCTTGATTCTCCTAGAACTTTATTCATGAAATGAAAAAAAAAGAGTTTGAAAATAATACAAGGAAGAAAGCACACAGGACAACAATATAAAGGATTATCATTTACTGAGAACTTGCCAAGAAATGTGTTAAGAACAGTACATGAAATATTTTATCTCATTTAATCCCCACGACACGCCAGTGAGGTATTAATATCAAATGAAGAAATTGTGGCTTAGGAGTTTCAGTAAATCACCAAATTCACACAGTCACTAAGAGACAGAGCCCGGAGTTGAACCAAGGTCTGCCTGACACCAATGTCCATTCTATCAACTTTCCAGGTTAGGAGCAAAGGGAAGACAGATGCCCACAGACAAAGACAAGCATGTGAAAGCAATATTTTCTTCGTAAGGCAACGTGTGCTTTCTGTGTGATTTTTCTGTGCATGGTCACCCCAGAATTCCGCAGGCAGAGGAGGAAGAATCACCGGCCCCCTGTTAACAGACCCACATGCCTTCCTAGGCTCCAGGGTCAGAGTATCCAGCCTATCAGCCCCAAGAGGGTCGGAGGAGTGCATGTGCCCAGAAGCAACTTGCCTTGGAATCGCTGCCCCCTGACGCCTGTGTACAATACACACTGGTCCAAGGAGATCATTGCTGGCTATTGATTCCAAAGGAAGTTGAGGCAAGAGGAACACATACAGCCCAATACTAAGACAGTGAGGGAGAAAGCCAAGAGGAGGCAGCACAGGTTCACCTAACTTCTCCCTGTTCAATAGGTTGCATGTTGAGATGCATTCCTCTGCTGCTCCTCAATCCCAAAAGCACAGACATCCCCTGGGAGTCTGTGGCTCCTGGCCCCTCCTCAATGCTACATTTGTCCTCATGGATGCAGATACCATGGGGACGATGGTAACCTGTTGGAGGGGGTAATTGACAGCAGGTGACCGTCCATGCCGGGGAGCTGGACCCCGGGCAGTCAGAGGCTTCTCAACCCCCCCCACCCACCCCCATATTTGGCATGTCCGTTCTGCTCACCATTCCCACAGCGGGACACACCTTTGAGAGAATAAGGTGTTGCTGAGTCCACCTGAACGGTTTTCATTACTGAACCCAGTTGAGGCCTCTATATAAACTTTTAAGATTCTGGTGGACGATTCTGGTGGATGGGTGGACAGATCTACTTGTCTTGCAGCCATCCAAGACAAGCCTTGTGGGTAAATTGACTTACTTGTTAAAACTGCCACCTACCAATCTGGAGTTGCCTGCTTCTTTCTTCAGTCTCTCCCTGCCCTCTGTGTTTGAGGCCCATTTGCAAACAAACATAGCCCCCAAATAAAGCTCAAAGAGCACAATGAAGGGAAGTAGCTCCATTCTGTAATCCTCCAACCGAGAACACATGTGTGCTTTCTAAGCTCTGGCCCCCCACCTTCCTCCTCCTGTTTATGACTTTCTTTCCACAAATGTTAACTCAGATGATTCATTCTGCTACAAAAATGTTTTTAAGGAAAAAAAGAATGAGAGAAAGACACAGAGAAAAGGAAACAAAGATGGGAGGAAGGGAGAGAGAGGTGGAGGGAGGAGGGAGAGAGAGAGAGAAAGGGAGGGAGGAATGGGAAGAAAGGCGGGAGAGAGGAAGAGAGAACACCCCCTCCTCTGCTTTGGGATAATATTTTTTCATTATCTGAACACCCACTTGAGTCTCTGAGTACCTTATAACTTGCAGTGGATGATCAGGACGAAAGGGGAAAACAGAAAACTGTAGGATTTGAAACAAAGTCTGCTATTCCTTAACCACAGAGAAGCTTTTGTTATGAAGGCAGATTAAGATTAAGGTGAGAGTGCAGTTGTGAGACTCTAGAAGGCCTTCTGTCTGAAAAGCAAAGGTGTGAAGGTGAAGAGGGTCAGCAGGCATCAGCCGGGTGTGGCTGAGAAATCCCAAAGGTTAACTGCAAACTTCAGGTAAACTTGACCTCTTCCACTGCTGTCCACTGACCCATTCCTCCCCACAGGCCATATCCCAATTCTTTATTTGATAGTTGTCTAGCAGTTCCTTAAACCTGGAGTTCCACAAAGATTTGTGGCAGAAGGAAATGCATAATTAATCTTTCTTTCTTTCTTCCTTTCCTTGGGTAAGGCAACACATTTGTGAGTCCCATGCATGATTTTCTTTAACTTCCATTACAAATAATTGCTATTCCTGGCTGTTTATGTCCAAAGATATTCCTCCCAAAATACCTTGAAAGAGCAAGGGCTCACCACGCTACAAAATTACCCATAAATCCAAGAATGAACGTGTGCCCACTGTATGGAGGCGAGTGACAGTGTGGAGACCAGTTCTGTAGGTAAGACTGAGTGGCACAGTGTTGACCTCTTCGTGGCCTTCATAGGTGGTATCATGAATGACCAAGGATTTCTACCCCATGTCAGACCAATGGTCCTTCCAGACCCATGTTCTGCCTCTGACAGTAACACCCAAAACACTCAAGGAAAAATTGGGTAATCACAAACACTACCTTTAACATTCTAAGTTCCCTTGAGTAACCTGGTGATACAAGGCTATTGCACTTGGCATGATGCCTGGCACACAATAGGTCCCACTAAACAAGGCCAAGCATGGAAGACGTTGGAGATCAGGCATGAAAGTCTATCGTGTGGGTTTAAAGGTAGTCACATGCTCATTCTATGCCCAGCACTGTGAGAAATACTTTACATACATTATCTCTTTATAGCTCTCAATGGCCTCATAAGGTAGGTGATTTTATACATGAGCAAATGAGTGCAGGAGGTAAAGAACTCAGTCATGATCTCTGATGCTTTCCTGCTCCTCTTGGAAGCAGCATTGATGTTTCTACCTGACTTTGGAGAGAGCCTGGGTGCACTAGAGAGTCAGGTAGCTGAATCCTGAGAGAGAAAAATACTGAGCTAGCACCTATGTCTGCTCTTAGAAAATCCCTGAGTGCACAGACAGAAGAGGGTGCAGGGTGATTTCTTATCCAAACCAATGAAACAATAAGGCAACTCTGCCCCAACACTCCATCCAGAAGGAGCTGAAAGGCATCCCATAATTCCGTCACCAGCTAAGTATGGGCAGTTAATTAATGTTCATTATAATCACCTAGACTCTTTGGTATGTACAAAGAACCAATTTCCTACCCTAGAGGACACAATAATTAAGAGAGCTACAGCACCCAAGTCCTTTTCTTTTAGTTCAGTTGTTTCATAATTTTTGGTTAAAAGCCTACCATGACCATGGCTGTGCCAGGCATTAGAGATACAATGATGGACAAGACATACATGCTCTCTGCCCTCACAACTTACAATCTAGTATTCATTCCATTTCAGTAGGGACACTGCCAATGTAGAGAGAGCCCCGGAGGAAGGCAGATGGGAAGAAGGTCAAGAAACCATCGGAAAATATTAGCAAAAATATTGATGATTTTTGAAACTGGGTGATGAGTAAATGGTGATTAATCATACTTCTCTCTGTTTTTTAATGTGTTTGAAAACTTCCATAGCCCAAAAGGCTAATGAATAGCCCTGAAATTGCTTAGCACTTTCGGAACCAATGTAGTCGCAATCAGTCCTCACAGGAGTGGTGATAAGTAGTCAGGGGAAGTAATAACTACCCATATTTAATAAACGGAAAAAAAGACTAGACTCACAGAAGCTCAGAGTTGGAAGAGACCCAAAAACTCAATTCTCCATCCTAATGTTTGACTTGATTACAAACCCAATCACCACAACACATTAATCAAAGGTACAAGGAGGTATGTTTGAGTCCAATATGAATGAGAACTTTCTAAAGTCAGAAAATGATGCAGGCATCCTTGATAAATAGTGAGTCTCTTGCCCTAGAAGGCTCAAGAAGGTGGAAGCTTCTCCCACTAGCAATGACTTGGAGAGATTTTCTGCTGTAGATGGGAAAATGGATTGAAAAGCATCAAGGTGACCCTTTAACTATTCATTTCCCACGGTGCTGGAGATTTCAGAAGGTTTCTATGTACTTCCTCATTGGTTCCTTCCCAGGAAGAAAAGGGGAGAAGGGTCATCCAGATAGGACTATGGCCCCTCCTTGTATACTGGGAAAAAAGAACAGCAAAATAAAAACAACTCCAGTTAATGAACAGGAAAGGAACACTCCAACATGCATTTGCTGAGTTTATATGCATTATCTCACGTAATTTTCATATAAAACATTAGTAAGAATTAGGAAAGATCACCGAGAGCAAAGATGTATCGTTAGAGACCAATGCTAAGATCATCCATATTCTTTTATTCCCAATTATTATGTACAGATGCAAAAATTGGACAGTGAAGATGGTTGATATTGAGAAAAAATTGAATCATTTGAAATACGGTGTTGGAAGAGGGCTCTGCAGATACCCTGGTCCACCAGAAAGACAAACAAGTGGGCCCTAGAGCAAATTAAGTCTGCAACATCGCTGGAGGTAAAAATGACCAAACTGAAATCTTCTTACTTCAGGCCCATCATGAGAAGGCAGGGCTCTTTGGAAAAGACCATAATGCTGGGAAGAATAGAAGGCAGCAGGAGAAGAGGGAGACCAAATATGAGATGGATGGACTTCATAAAAGAAGCCACAGGCTGAATCTGCAGGCGCTGAGCAGGGCTGTGAGGACAGGACTCTGTGGATGTCACTCATTCACAGGGTTGGCAGGAGTCAGAGCCGACTCAAAGTCACGTAACACACAGGTAACATGATTACACCAAAACTGAGGCATGGAGAAGTAAGGTAACATCTGGCTGACAAAAGATTCTTGGTGAGAATTTCAATAGTGAACTTTCTGTTTATGGGGAGAGACAACACCACTCCCGGGATGGTTTGCTCTCCTTTTCTTGTTTAGAATTCTCTAGCACCCAGGGAGGCCAGCCCAAGACAGGCACAGGCACTTAGGGAATGGAAAGGAAAAACAAAGGCACCTGCAGAGCCAATTAGCGAGTTGAAATTCAACTCCAAAATCTAACTGTTGGTTCCTAGGGCTAAAGTTGTGAGCTTTGATCACAGTGCTGACTGGCCTTGTTCCCCGCAGGGAAAAGTAAACATTCTTGTGGAAATGCAAACATATCACTAATGGTCTAAAATGGCCCGTAATGGAGGCATAATTTCTTTTGGAAACAAGCCTCCTATAAAGGTAAAGATTGTTGTTTTTTACCATCCGAATGAATGATCTTTCCAACTGCAGCCAGTACTGTTTCTCTGGTAGTGACAGCACCCACAGGGCAGATAAAAAATGAAGTACTAATTTCCCGTCCCAGCCTCCTGCTTGCTCTACTTAGGGAGTCAGCAGCTGCCCCCACCGGGGAGGTGTCACCCACTATAGTTTTCCTCTGAAAGGGAGGTGGATGAGTGAGGTTGAGAGGTATAATTACGGGTGGAGCCTGGAACATCTCAGACTGTGATACAAGCGAGGCTTTCTTTGCTGAGCGCACCCCTGAAAGAACCTTTCCCACCACCTTTATCAAAATCGCTGTCAGGGGAGCACCCCTGTTATTAAATGTCGCTTGGCACGTCTGCATGGAGACATAATCGCAGGTGGTGAACCTGAAAGGGAAGCTGTTCCAGGGGAGAAAGAAAAGAAAACAAAGGATGAGCTGACTAAAAACACACAAATGAGGTGTAAAAATTTGATTAGAGACCTAGGGAAGGTGAGAGGAAGTGATGAAATGGGAGGAAGGGCTGGACTCTGACGTTTCTTTAGTTCTTGTGTGGGTGGTCAGTCTTTGTTTTCCAACCCTTGGTGGTGGAAGGTAGAAGTTGCTAGAAAGGTGAGAAACATGGCCGAATGTGTAGTCCTGGCATGGCCATATCGCCCTGACCCACCTGTTACTCATTTCAGTGAGTAATGGAGTGATGGAACAATACACCAGAAAGCTGTTGTTGGCAGTGTGCCTGACTGGGCCATTGGCAGGGGCACCAAAAGCACAAATGACCTCACATGCTCCAGGCACTAGGACATTAAGTAGAGTTTGTGACCCCAGAGTCATCCCCATGATGAGCCAATGAACTAAGGGCAGTTGCTAGGAGTGTGTCTCAGTCACCAAATAACAAAATTATCCCAGAGCAGTGGATAACCCCGCTGCCCAGGGGGGCTTTAAAAACACCTCAATGCTCAGACCTCACTCCAGGCCAGTTAAAGCAGAAGTTCTGGCAGGGGGGCTCAGACATCCCCATTTTTAAAGCTCCCCCAAATGATTCTAATGTCTAGCCAGGGTGGAAACACAACCTTGGAGGAAGCAGGGCCCATGCCCGGCAGGGTTCAGGACAATATCCATCCCCCATCTAAATCCCCCTCCTACCTCCAAGGTACAGCTCAAATGTCACCCCAGGTAAACAACCATTACTGGGTCCTTAGCCAGCGCAAGGTAATTAGCTAAGTGCTCTAGGGGACACAAATAAGGGTAAGGCAGCCTCTGTCCAGTTTATAAATGTAGTGAGGGAGAAAGCTTGTGTCTGGGACAGACAGGAGCTCAATAAATATTTATGAAATAAAAGAATGAGTGAATAAATAAGTGAATGACTTAACCATAATAAAACAGCAAATGCAATACATGAAAAACAGAGAAGCAAGTATTAAGCACAAAGTAAGGAATGATCAGTGGGATGGGGGTGAGCGGAGACTCCATAAAGGTGGTAGCATTTGAATTGAGCTTTGAAGGATGGTTAGTAATAACACTGAACATTTGTTCAGAGCTTTAAAATTGATGCATGTTTTATATACATTAACTCACTTAGTGCCTTTCAATAGCCCTTGAAGTTGGCATTTTAATCCCTGCCATAGAGGTGAGGAAAGGTCAAATGGCTTAACCAAGGTCAGGTAGCCAGTGAGTGAGGCAGCCCAGGACGTAGTCTGGAATTCACTGACTGTCTGTGACACTGCTGAGGATTCACCCTCATAAGTTACATAGGGGGAAGGACATTCCAGGCCAAGACAACAGTACAAGAGTTATATAGCCGCTCCATTCGGAAGGCGCTGTTTGTATGGGGAAGGGTGGCTTCTTTTCTAAAGGAATCCTCCTTTTAGGAAGAGAATTATAACTGCAAGGAGAAGGGCAGACTGCAGAGCTGGGGTGTTGGTACAGGTGTCCCCAGAGACCCTTGAATCCTCAGATCAATTGGTTAATATTTCTCTTGAGGACCTTCTTGTATGAACATGTCTCTTCTCCCCTCCTATATGATAAGTTCTTTGGCCTGACACTGACCACATTTGTGTTTGAGTTTCTCTGAATCCCAGCCAGGTTTTGTGAATCCCATAGTTTATATAATTCAGGGTGCCTTCTTTAAGAAAAATAATATAAAATTGTAAACACTAGATTAGGTTTTAAAAAAGTGAATACTTATTCAGAAAGAAGAAGGAGCTCACAACAAAATGCACATTTGAAAAACTGACAACAATAGCAAACCAGAAAATAGCATATATTTTTATTCCTTAGCTGCCTGATGCCCCTCTGTAATACTTCCAACCTCCAGTTTTTTGGCTGCATAAGCATTGATCACCTTTCCATGGGATAAAAAGTTTGTGATACCTTTTTTGATAGTGAGCGTGGTTGACCACAACTTGTTTGCATTGATCTCTGAAACGTTTATTTTTGCATCACAGTGTGTTAATGGTAATGTTATGTTTATCAAATTATTTTCTGTAATAGCTCTACTATTTGGGGACATTTCAAGTGCTCTTGTTTAGGGATGAATCTTAAATAAATACTCTTCGACTTGACGACCCTCATTTACCAATGTCTCATCAATGTCCTCATTGCAGGGCTGTCGTATGTTTCATGCCATCTTACAGGGAGCAAAGCCCATTTTGTCTAAGTATGGACGAGACTCAGTCCTCAACTTACAATTGTACTTGTCTGATTCTTGGAAGAATTCTTCATAGACTAGATTATGGCTCTGTACACTTCAAATCTGGTTTCTCCTCCATTTCCTGCTCGCTTGTGTTTCTTGGCTTTGTAGGATCCAGTCGTACCACTGTATGACTTCTAGCCTGTACCTCTGTGTCATGATGACAGGTAAATCAGTACCATGGAAGGTAAGAGTATTCCTTGAAGCCACACGTACAACAGAAGGTTAGCAGGAGCCTAGATATACTTAGAAATGCCAGCGAACTACACACCATCAAGCCGCTGACCTCAGTTGAAAATGTATGACCCTCAACTTCCCCTTCAGAAGATCAAAAAAAGGCTGACCACCCCTTCAGTGACACCCAACACAGGTGGAAGGAAACGTGATGTGATGGAAGGAAGCTCAGAGCAGAAAGAGAGTTAATTGACTACAGTGACACTATCTAGGTTTATAAATAAATTTAGCAAAAATGTACAACCATGCAAACAGATTACCAGGGCTCATCCAAGCCTTAGAAGGGACCCAGGCAAGAGAGGAATTTGCAGCTGCAGCTTCATCAGCCTCGAAGTAGATCCACCTCTGGACACATTCCCACGCTTTTCAGAGCACGTACTGAGTGACTTAATGCCTTCTTCTCTTAATGTGAGAGCCTAGGTTGGGATCTGGGATTACGGAACCCTCCAAACAAGTGGGGGGTGGTGGGGGATTAGGGGCGACCTGCCAAGAATCCCTTCCTTTGTGCCCCAGGATGCCACAGCCAGCTCCAAGCTCTGCCCAGAGCTGAGTGCAATACTCAGAAGTGATCTGACTCCGGCAGCCCAGGTAGCGCAGGCCCCTCACCTTGCTCACTCCAGACAGTTTGCATCTGTTAATCCAAACGAAAGCTGCGCCATTGTGCATTCTCCTTTCCTTCTCTTTTTTGCAAACTTCTCATGATATTGATGTACACTGAGCTATAGTCAACTGAAACCTTTATAATTTTTCACACTTGCTAAACCAGTTCTCTCTCAGGCTATAAATGAGCAATTTAAAGTGCCTGTGATGGTTAATTTTCTGTATCAACATGACTGGGCTACAGGAAGCCCAGATAGCTGGTAAAACATTATTTCTGGGAATGTCTGTGAGGCTTTTTGTAGAAGAGGCTGACATTTCAGTTAGTAGACTGAGTAAAGATTGGGCTCACCCATGCAGGTGGGCGTCATCCAGTCTGCTGAGGGTGTGACTAGAACAAAGACAGAGGAAGGGTTAGTTTGCTCTGCTTGCCTGTTGTGGGACATGTATTTTCTCTTGTCTTTAGAAATTGGTGCTCCGTGCTCTTGGGCCTTTGGACTTGGACTGAATTACACTATCACCTTTCCTCGTTTTCCAATTTGCTGACAGCAGATTGTGGGACTTAGCCTCCATGATTGCATGAGCCAATTACTATTTTGTGTGTGTGTATATACATATATATACATATATACATATAGGTCACATATATATGTATATATATGTATATATATACATATATATGATGTATATATATGTATATATATACATATATATGATACATATATATCACATATACCACATATATTGTATACACATTATATGTGATATGTATGGCATATCTATATTATATATATATGTATATATATTATATTATATATAATATATATACTATATTATATATATACATATATATAGAATATAGATATGCCATACATATTACATATATATATATATATTATATATATATATAAATCTCCTATTGGTTCTGTTCCTCTGCAGAGCCTTGACTAATACAATCCAAATGTACAAGGCCACAGTGATTCCAATTAAATTTCATGTTCTTATGTTTAGCCCACTCTGGTCTCATGAGGTGGCTATGACTCCCCTGGTGTCATCTAGCACACTGACTATCACTGTCCTTTCTATAATGTCCAACTTGCTGGTTCCAAAACATAGAATGAGATGTGATCCTGAGTGAAGCTCTGTAGTGCATCCCCCTAAACTCCCTCTCTAGCCTGACACTAATTTATTAATCAACTTCTTTGGGGTCCAGATGTTTAATCTATGTTTAATTCATCTGATTATAATACCATACAACCCAAATTTCAAGCTCACAAGGATATCAAGTGCATCAGGAGAATCCATGAATCTTTCCACAATCCAAGAGTCCAGGGATCCCATCAAAAAAAATTAAAGTTGGTGTCAGATGTCTGTTTTTCTAGTGCATCTATTTTTTCTTTTCCTGTTGACCATCACTTCTTTTTTTACAGGCTCATGATACTGGCTTAAAATCATGTGCTTATATAGCATCACCCTTTCTCATTTGACTCACAGCTCTCACCGGAGAGCAGGACTCTCAATAGGTAGGAATATCAGTGTTTTTTTGAGGTCAGTGATTCCACAATGTATTTGTATGCAATTATTAATTAATACTAATAATACCTTGCCCTTGATATGAGGCTGTATAGTTACAACACTCTCTCTTGTACAATCTCATTTAAAAAAAAGCTATCTAGGAAAAAGGCAATAATTCTGCTTTATGAAACAGAATAATGAACTCTAATCATTAATGCCCCATCCAGCCCCAGGACATTTGATGCTGAAGAGCCAGGGGAATGGTACTCTCCATTTGATCATTCCAATATCCAGGTACCATGATACCGAGCTGCTAGAAGCCATCATCTCCACATGACAGTAATCCTCAGAGTGAGGAGCAAGTTTTATAAGGCCCCTAACAGCATCACAGCCTCTGTTAGGACTTAGAATGTATCTACATAGTCCTTTCCTAGAGATCAACACTTTGCCTCCAAACATTCATATCAGTTTGGAGATAGGATGAGGTGTTAACTATAGACAAGGAAAATGAGTCCAGAAAGAGGAAAAGTGACATGGCTTATATTAAGGATAACAGTCCTCAAAATCTAAACTTGAATTTGACTTCTTACTCACTGCCTAGAATAAAGTGTATTTGATGAGGAGATGGAAGAAAATAAATGGAAACAAAGCAGAGATCTGGCATGTGTAGATTTCTCCAGGAGTTAAGAAGATAACCATTCCAGGTTCCTCAAGAAATTAAAACTAGAATTACCATATGATCCAGCAATCCCACTTCTGGATAATTATGCAAAAGAACTGAAATCAGGATCTCAAAGAAATATTTCCACTCTCACATTCACTGCAGCACTAGTCACAAAAGCCAAGATGTGGAAACAACCTGAATGTCCATCAATATATGAATGGATGAAGAAAATACTAGATATACACAATGGAATACTATTCAGCTTTTAAAAAGAAGGGAATTCTGCAATATGTGACAACATAAATAGACCTGGAGGACATTGTGTTAAATGAAACAAGCTAGTCACAGAAGGACAAACTCTGCATGATTCCACTTATATGAGGTATCTAAAATAGTCAAATTCATAGAATCAAAGAATGGAATGGTACTGCCGGGGGCTAGGGTGAGGGGGAAATGGGGTTATTTAATCAACAGGCATAAAGTTTCAGATACAGAGGATGAATAAGCTCTAGAGATCGGCTACACAACATTGTACCTAGTCAACAATATGTACTTTCTTTGTTTTTATTAGTTTCAGAACAACATAGTGATCAGACTGTTACATAGCTCACAAGATGATCACCCCAACACGTCTTCTACCCGCCTGACATGTTCATAGTTGTTAGAACATTATTGACTATATTTCCTATGCTGTACTTTACATCCTCGTGATTATTTTTTAAGTTATAGTTGACATTCAATATTATTTTATATTAGTTCCCAGTATACAGCATAGTGGTTAGACATTTATGTAATTTATAAAGTGATCCTCCTGATAAGTCTAGCACCCATCTAACACTATACATAGATTTTACAATATTATTGACTATATTGTACTTTATATCCCCATAACTCTCCTGTAACAACCAATTTGTACTTCATAATCCCTACACCTCTCTAACCCAGGCCCCCCAACCCCTCTCGCATCTAGTAACCATCAGTTTGTTCTCCGTATCTATGGGTCTGTTTCTGTTTGGTTTTGTTTTTTGTTTATTTTGTTCTTTAAATTCCAAATGTAAGTGAGATCATATGGTATTTGTCTTTCTCAGTCTGACTTATTTCACTTAGCATAATACTCTCTAGGTCCATCTATGTTGTCACAAATGGCAAGATTTCATTCTTTTCTATGGCACAGCCATTGTATATATGTACCACCATTTCTTTATCCAATTGTCTATTGATGGGTGTGCCGGGTGTTTCTATATCTTTGCTATTGTAAATAGCACCATAGTGAACATAGTGGTGCATGTATTTTTTCAAATTAGTGTTTTGGATTTCTTTGGATAAATACCCAGGAATAGAATTCCTGGGTCATAAGAACAATAATGTATTTTCCACTTAAACATTTGTTAAGAGGGTAGATCTTGTGTTCAGCATTCTTACCACAATAAAATAAAATTTTAAAGATAAACAAACCTCAATAAATATGTGAGATTTTTTTTTTTAAAGGGAGGCATTCCCACTATGCCTCCCCTTTAAATGGTAGAAAGCTGAATGAAAGCAAAAGAAACACCTGGAGACAAGTTTACATCCAGCCCTGTCACTTAACAGTGGCCACTTAGGCAAACCATCTAGTCTCTTGGGTTCCATATATACCCTGTCTGTAAACCAGGAATGATTCCTGCCTTGATGGGCTTTTCATGAACTCTCAGAGTGCCTGGTACCTAATCCAGTGGTTGTCTCACAGTGGTACCTGGGCCAGCAGCACCGGCAGCACCGTGGAACTGGTTAGAAATATAGTTCTCAGGTCCTTCCCAGTCCTGCTGAATCAGCAGCTCTGTGGTGGGGCCCAGGAAGCTGTGTTACTACAAGCCTTCCATGTGACTCTGATGCATGCTAACATGCGAGAACCTGACCTAATAGAAGGTCAGCAAACATTTAGTCTGTAGATGAAGCACTGGATTGGCCCCATGTTCACGTCACCATCAGCAGAGAACTGGGGACAAAGGACTCTCAAAAATTAGATTCCTGCTAAGAAGACCTATCAGAAGGGTCCAAACTCAGAAGCTGCTGTTACCAAGGGCACTGGAAGTTTACTTGGGAAGGCAATTGGAAGGGTCATTTGCAATGACACCATCCAGGGATATGTAGAAGTGGCTGAATCAGCCCTGCCTGATTTGATTGTGCTGGAACCATCTTCACCCCCACAAGCAGTGTCACAGAGCAAACACAAGCTGATTCAACTCTTCATTCTGGCCCAAACTGAGCTGGGTCTCCAGAAGCTTCCTTTCTGTTCTAGGGGGTATCTGCCTAATCATCTACCCACCCCTTACCCTTAGGTCGGGGCGAAAAATTAGGTATGTAGGGTAGCTAACAGTCCCAGCTTGCCCAGGACTGAGGGATTTCCCAGCAGATGGGTCTTTTAGCATTAAAACTGGGGATGTCCCAGGCCAATCAGGACAGTTGGTCACCCTCCTCAGAGTGACAGACCTAGGCTGCTCCGAAGGTATGCGCCGCACCCATCCTGAGCCCTCTCTAATCCAGAGAATTTGCTCATGCTAGCCCTGTCTCAGGTTGCATTTCAAACAGTTTCTGGTTCTCTGGACCTGGTAGGTGTTGTTGGCTCACTGAGCTTTGACCATTGGTTTCCCTGTTACACTTTGAGTAGATCCACAACTGTGGTTCGTGCCAGTGCCTTACAGAATGCAAACCTGGTCACTATCTATTAGGCCAAGCACTCTTTCTCACTCCCACACACCCCCAAGAGGGATATTTTGGCAGTCATGGATGAATTGGGGGGTCACAGAGGAGAAGCGATTCAATTCAGATTCTTTAAAAGGAGATGCATTTACAATTAACTGCTTTGCTTTTTAACTAGTAATAGCAGCAACCAGTTTCTTGCCCATCCTACCACACCCTCAACAAATTTGCATGTTTAGACACTGATACAGACTGACTTCAAGGAAATTGTGACGCATGAGTTGAAGGCTTGTGATTTGAAGTTGTCAATGAGTCAATAGCACAAGAATCAGAAAGCAGAATTCTAAAATCAGGATCTTATCTACCTTTCCCTGAGGGCCTCTCACATATGATAGGTAACCCAATTAAAGAACAGAATCAAGCAAGGGAACCTGAAGGAGCAGGGACAGGGACGGATGGTGCAGGGGAATTCTGGAGCTGTGATCATGAGAACAGTCAGCCTCCCTCACATGCAGGCAGCCCTGGGACTCACCCTTGAGCCGCCACCTGTCCTACCTTCCTAAGCATTCCTAACCTATAACAGGATTTGCACAGACATTGTCTCAGTATGACCTCACAGCCACTCTGAAACTAAGCCTATGAGACAGAGAAAACATTCCCATAGTCACTTTTCTGACAGAATAATTGAGGCACAGCAGGAACAAGTGACTCAACATCTAAAACACCATTTAAGTTGCTCCCAATCTAATGGGTCAGGATGTCTTGGCTGAAGTGCACCTCTGCTCCACTGGCACCAGCTGGGGAGTAGGGACGGGAGAACCCACTGCCTAGGTGGCTTCTTCACTCACATGTGGCACTTTGGTGCTCCTAGGCTTCTCCCACAATGTGTCACACTCTCCAGGGCCTCTTCACGTGGCTTGGACTTTTCACAGCATGGTGGCTTCATGGTAGACACATGGCTGTGGCAGCTGTCTCCCAAGAGGCAAGAAGTGGACGCTTCTAGGCCAGCAAAGGGCTATGCCCAGACAGGCAGACAGTCACTTCCACTGTATTCTATTTGTCAAATGGTCACGGGCCCACCCAAAGTCAAAGGGGTGGACACCCTCCATGTCTTGATGAAATAGGGCAAAGCCACATTGCAGAAGAGTGTGTAGAATGAGCAGTTGTTCGGGTCACCTTTGCCAAGACCAGAAGTTTGGTTTCCAGAATCCCATTCCTTTGTGTTTTCCCATAGACAATACTTCTCAATAGGTACCAAATGTAAATGATACACACATATCCACCTTAGCACAACATAAGTACTCCTCACACACATGCAGCCTTTGTGTAACATTTTCCCCCAAGAAAACAATTGGAATTTAACGCCATCTTTGGCAATTATAGATTCACAAGTTGGTAGTAACTTAAAAAAACAACAGTAAAACATGTATTCAGAATCATTTGGGATTTGTAGTGATTTTAGAAATATGTTTGCAAATCAAATTATCCATCCTAACAAATTGGAAGGGGGTTGTTTAATCTGGTTAAGGAAATTAGCTCTGGATATTTGACAATCACTTTATCAGCATCATTTGCATGTAAACATTGTGCTTATCAACAATTCTTATCTGGTCATTAACATAGCCTTGTACTTGGCTAAGCACTTGTCATAATTTTACCACTTGCACTCATGAAGGCTGGCCACCCTCCAAGATATGCCAATGAAGAATTTATTATTCTGTCATACTTTCAGGGGCCTGCGTAGACATACAGTTAGATTCTACCTAAAGGATATATCCCAAGCTCCAGTTGCTCTGTTCCTGTGAGATTTTTTTTCTTGTTTTTCTAATGAAAATAATCTATTGATCCTGTTCATAAGAAGAGCACACAGCTCCAAATCATTACCTCCTGGCAATAACCAATTCTTGAGTCCTCGCTATTTCACCACACTCCTTAATGGCAGTTGAATAAATATCTAAGATGCAGACTTCTCAGTCCTTTCTGAAGAATAATATCTCCCAACAAGGGGGGCAAACAACATCAATAAAACCAATGAATGTTTACTGAGCATCAAACTATGTGTTGAGCACAAAGCCTGGTACCCTCAGTGTCCCGCCCTGAAAAAGATTCCCCACAATATTGGAGACAGTACAAAGCCACACTCAGGCAACTCCACTGCCTGGAAAGGACCTCCATCTGGCCATTTAATCTGACCTCCCACCCACTCAAGTGACAGCTCATAGGCCTAGGGATGGCCATGTGACTCAAAGATAACCAGTGTGACCTAAGGTGGTGTGGCCTGGCTCAGGAAAATAAACTGGTCCAATCCAATTCTCACCAGAATTTGCACTGAAAGGTTTAGAAGCGTTTCCCAACAGGATGATAAGCACTGCAGCTGAAAGGTCATATAGATTTAGGGACCGGGGCAGGCATTTTTCAGATAAGACCAGTCTACTGAAAGAATGGAATTGGGCAAACCAACAGCACATGACCACAAAGAGATACAGAGATAGAAAGAGAACAAAATGTCAATTATCTTTCTGGTTCCCCGCACAATTCCCAAGAAGCTGGTTCTATTTGGATTTTTTTTTCTTGGATTCTGTGAGCTCTCTTTACAATACAATAATCACCTTTGTGTTTGAGCTGACTTGACTATGTTCTATACCTTGGAACCCAAAGGGCCACAAGAACCTCATGTCTTCATGTCCTAAATGCCACATGAGTAATGTTGACATCTCATGCAACCAGTGTTCATCTAACAGAGATGGCTTTGAGCTGTAGTTGAAGAATAGAATAAAAAAGTTGGGCACACCTTGGAACAATGCATGTAAAACTGGTTCTTTCTGAGCCAAGAGACCCTCCTGATTTTAGCAAATCTCTCAAAACAAAAACTCCTAATAAAAATTGTTGGGAGCGGCTGTCTTCAGGAAGGAGAACATGATAGCTGGGGACAAGGGTTGGGCAAGAGGCTCAGTTTGTTCTCCATACATTTTGTACCTTTTGGATATTTGTAACATACAGAGATTGAACAAGTTAATACGCAATTTATGTTTTCACAGAACTCCCTGGCATTAACAAATCAGGTAGCATTCCTATGTGTTCCTGAAAACAACATCACACCCTGGAAAAAATTTTTGTTTCTTGACGTGGCTACTGGATACACCACAGTCTGGTTCAAACCAACTTATCCAATTCTTCTGTCAACTACCCAGCTTCCAGAACCCTCCATTCTAGCCACTCTGGTCTCCCAATACAAAATTTGGCTTTTAATTTTATTTTTGCAAATAATAATAGTCTTTTACGGATATATCAATATAATAAAGCAACTTGGGGTCAACAAACAAATGTGTTTTTTTAAAAAAAAAAACAACAAAATCAAACACATATGCCAAAAAAAAGTAGTCTTCTACTTCTCCTATATAAACTTTTGCTTTTGCTGCTCTACCCAATTCATGCCCTCTCCACTATCCCTGTTGATCTCACCCACCTATGTTACCCACCTATTCTTTAGGCTTAGTGTGAGGCACGTTTTTCCTTTCTGAAGCACTCCAAGATTAATCCAACCCACTTTTCCCACAGCAGCTATAGTTCATATAAGCCATTTGTCAGGTTTTTACAGCTCTTCAGTCTGTTCCGGTGCTACATCCCCAGATCAACCAAGGGAAGCCCCAGCCTATACCTCCTCTTGTTCCCTGTGCTGTTGTGACCTTGACATGCCTCAGACCTGAGCCTTCCCAAAATGCCATCGTGACGAAGCTGAAAAGAAATAACATGGCTGTGATAGCACCCCATGTTCAATAAACGTGAGTGGAATCGGAAGATGCATGGACGACAAATAAGACAACTGAAAAGGTGCTAGCACTGAGTCCTGGCCATGCTGGTTGAGGGATCACGGCCAAGTCACTTAACCTCCGAGCCTCAGTTTCTGTACCAATAAAACAAAACTAATAACCTCTACCTCACAAGACTGTTGAGAAGAGGAAAGGGAGGCAACACAGGGGAAAGAATGAGGCGCTGTGCAGTCTGCAAAGTATACAGTAGTTCATTCTTGGTTTCTACCATTGTTTTGAACAGCCACTCGTTCATTGCAATGATATGTAACTTCTCATGGGCAGATCATGTTTCCCTGGAGGTCAGAGACCGTGTCCAACTAATTAAAATTCCGAAACTTAATATTGTAAATAGAAAGTTCTCAATAAATATTAATTGATTAATTGAAAGCTAGGTACTGAATACTTTTATTAACACACACACACAATCAGAAGACCCACATTCCCATTCATTCAGCTACATAAATCACGTACTGCAAAGATCTGCAATCTTTTCAAAGAGCTAGTACAGTCAATTTCCAATTATTTGTGTCAGTGGGAATAGGAATAGTCTGTGTAATGAAACCCACACATAATCCATACATTTAATTTTAGGAGTTGCTTCCAGCCAGCATGAGAATTTCCCACCGTGAATACCACCGTTCCTCCTGCCTCTCCTTTCTCTATGGCAGAGGCAGATTTGCCGAAAGGCATCCTCGGTGGGGAGAGGGGAAACCTGAGTCCAGAGGATGAGAGGGCTGGCTAATCAGCCTTCAGGTAATGAAGCCCAGCTCTGCTTCACAGGAGGCACTGCCTGCTGAGGTGGCAAAGGACAAAGTGGGACTGTAGGACTGCACCCTAAATTCCAATCATACAATACCCTCACTCTTCATGGTCACAGTCATTATGACCCTTGGCCAAATCATCCAACATGGAGTCGATGCCTCATTCTGAGACCCTAGAATAGACTCACAGGACAAATAGCACAAGAATCACACATCACAGTGCCAGATATACTTCATTTAATTAATAAATATCAGTGAACACATACTGTAATACGTGCCAATTATACATGTGTAATATATACATATACATATATCCCGATGTGTGTGTATAGCGTGTGGGTATACATTATGTATATATGCAAAGCGATTACTGTGCTTTGAAATAAGAGATGGACTCAAAAAGATATAGGCTTGATCTGAGAATTATTCCATGGGGCCACTACTCACCAGAATCTCCAATGCAAATGTCATTTGGGTCTACTCATCCCAGATGACTTTCTTTAATGACAGCCAAAAGGCAGATTGTTGTTGTTTTAACTTGGGCTTAAAAAAATAAAAGAACTCACCTGAAATCTATGTAACTTTACTAACAATTGTCATCCCAATAAACTTTAATTAAATAAATACATACATACATACATACATACATACATACATACATACATACATAAAATAAAAGAACTAATTGATTTCCTCTAGTCTCTCCTGTGTTGCAGGGAGTTAAATCTGCAGTTGCCAACAAGCGGTTCCGATTCTGGCCCCAAAAGTGTTTGTGTGGCTCTCCCGATGTGGGTGCCCTCCAATTCACCCACGCCGCCTCCAACGCCTGCTTCTCCCTGACACTGAGGGCACGTGTCAATTGCTCTTGCCGCCTGGCACCTGACCCAGTCACTAGCTTATATTATCCACCTGGCTTCTCTAGGCATTAGCAACTATAGTCTGTGGTCTATTATACTTTCTAAATTACAGCAAAAATACCTCCTATCCCACAAGTTTTTCTTATAAATTGACTTCAATGCTCTCCCCATGAAGAGACGGGGTCTAAGCTCCTTCCTCTTGAATTTGGGCATGCCTGTGGAGTACAAAAGAAGTGGCATTTGTGTGCCCTCTAAGGCCAGGGCAGTTTCCAGCCACGGGTGCCAGAGCCAGCTCATACCAGCTCCTGAGAGCTGACTGCACATCTCTTCCCAACTCTGTGTTCAGTGCCTTGAAATTGACCGTGGTGGGGGTATTGACACCATGGAAACCAGCAAACATTACAAATCAGAGCATTTCCACCCAGTAGCCAAGTGTTAAACATTTCCCAGCGCACTGCTTCTTCACCTGGTTTTCCTGTGAGGCTCGCTCTTAGAAGTCAGCCACTGCGCTGTGGGGAACCAGAGCAGCCTGTGGAGAGGCCCGCGTGGAGGGAAGCCAAGGCCCCTGGCCCCCAGCCATCTCTGAGCTCCCAGCTAACAGCCAGCACCCACTTGCCAGCCATATGAGAAAACCATCAGCAAGTAGATCCTTTAGTCCCCAGCTGTGTCACCCCAGCTGACACCACATGGAGCAAACACAAGCCTTTCCCAGTGGACCCCTTCTCATGGCAGATTTATGCACAAAATTGCAAATTCATGGGTACCTGTTGAGGTGTGGCTTGTCTGGCAGCAATGCTGACCAGAACACAGTTGCTGGTAGTGTGGAGTGGTGTGGCTCTGCCCTGCGTGGATCCTTTTACCTTTGTTCCACCAACTTCATTCTTATTTGTTGGTTCCCACGCTGTTTCGCAACCTACATTAATTTAGACTGACTTGCCCATTTCTCTGTATGGGGGCTGACATCCAGCCCTCAGACAATTCCAGAATTCTGTCCCTAGCTGATCACAAGTTCAGCTCCCAGCAGCCTGAGCAGGAGCTAGTCTGTTTTCCTGACTCTCTTGCTCTGGCAGTTCCTCCTTTGAGAGTGCATGCTGCTGGCAAAGCTGAAACCTAAGGAGTTTCACTCTTCTGGACCCACAGCTGTCATCTGGAATCCCTTGTCTCTGAGTGTTGCCAGGTTCCTCACATTTTGGACAAAACTGGAAAACATCACTGTTTAGTGTTACCTGAAAAGTCTCCTTCTCTGTCATAGTTACCGAGTCTCTGCCACTGCCCCAGTGGTGGCAGGACAGGGCTTTCTAACTAGCCGCTTCGTTCCTGCCCATGTAGGCTGACAGACACATGGTAAACGAGATCCTATCCTTGCTGCAAGGAAGGCCGTCTACCGGTGTATGCACTGAGGGAACTGGGAAGGCTTCTCTCAATCTGGGTTTTCAAGTTGGAATAAGTGTTTATTTGGCAAAAAAGACAGAAGGGGGGATGAAGAAAGGAAGGGAGAAAGAGGACAAGAATGAGACGTGGAGCAAGGAAGGAAGGGAAGAGCTACTTCTAGGCAGAAGGGAAAATATGGATGGGGGTAGATTTGGAGGAGTGAGAATTTGGATGTATTTGGAGCAAAAGGTACAGATGTAGAAAGTTCACAAGATGGCTTGGGGTCAAACGAAGTGTAAACTTCATTCCATGGGCAGTGTGGAGTTATTACAAGTAAGACAAAAGTGACATGATCTGATTTGCATTTTCTAAAAATAAGTCTCTTGGAAGGGGAGTGGAAAGGGGCTCAAAGGGGGACTTAATTGCCAAAGGAGGCCAATACGGACGCTATTTCTAGGCAAGAGGTGATGAGAGCTAAAAGTGACATGGGACATTTGGAAGAGAGGAAAGGAGATACTTGTGGAGTAGAAACATGTGGTGAGTGCTTGCATCTGCAGGCTAAAGGGAGGTTTACAAGAATTGGAGCGCACGGCGTAGGTGTCTAACAGCAGTAATACCAGCAGCAGACGCAGACACTTACATGGCACTTACTATGTGCCAGGCATTATTTTAAGGGCTTTCCTGTATTAAGTCATTTAATCCTCACATCAGTCCTTTGAAGTAGATTTTACCATTATTGTTACTATTGTTATTATTATCTCACTTTTACAATGAGCCAATTGAGGCATAGTGAGGTTCAGTCACTTGCCCACTTGATCAGACAGCTGGGATACCAAGTCCGCTCTTAGGGATTACGCAGCACTGCCTTTCCAAGGACTGACTCTGGGAAGAGGATGCAGAGGACAGTCATCAAAATGCCAATGGGTGGGCCTGGAGCCAGAGCGGGACAACAGAAATGTGGAGGAGAGGGCAACTCAAAGGTTTTTTTAAAGGAGGAAGCAAAGCTAAGTGATAGATTCAGTCTAGGGGATCCCAGGCTCTGCTTCTTTTCTCAGCCTCAGCTTCCCAGCTGTCAG
Organism: Rhinolophus sinicus; assembly: GCF_036562045.2. Classification (NCBI taxonomy): domain Eukaryota; kingdom Metazoa; phylum Chordata; class Mammalia; order Chiroptera; family Rhinolophidae; genus Rhinolophus; species Rhinolophus sinicus. The sequence continues at coordinate 105,091,155 of NC_133753.1, forward strand.
GGCTGCTGGCCCCAAAGCTTCCGTGTAAAAGCTGATGCTCCTGTTGGGCCTTGAGCCAGTCCTGAGCAAGTCACGGCCGTCATCAGTAACCCCGGTGCCACCGCCCGGGAGCTTAGCCTGAAGTCACTCTCCTACTCCCAGGACACTGTGTCCCAGCCCCTCTGCTGGGTTCCCCGTGGCTCCAATCCCACATGGAGGCCCCAAGAAGCAGCCCTGCCTTCCTCCCCCTCCAGTGCCCCTTTCTGTGGAGCCAGCTCACAAGTCCCATCTTTGGCTCTGATGACACGTGCTCCAGGGACTGCCACTGGCCTGAGCCTGGCCCACAGACTCTCCTGCTGTTCTGCCTAAAACCGCTGCCACCTCCTGGCAGCTACCAGATGCCCTGCTGGTGTATGACCCGGACTGACGGGTTCAATCCTCTTCTAGGATTGAATCTGAAACTGCCAGATGCTCTCAGACACTGTCTGGAGCTAGGTCAGCTCTCACCCATGCCCTCCTTCTCCTGGTGGCAGCCCTGTCTCCCTCCTGCCCAATACCGCCTGACTCACTGTTGGTAAAAGATACCAGGTTGCTGGATAAAGTGATGCCGAACCACAGCTACAGGAAGGAGGCAGGTAACAGCAGAGTCAGAGCCAGCAGCAATGTTTCTGGCCTGGGAGGAGGATGACAACACAGGCAGAGCACAGTCACTGCAAGGCCCTTGTGTTCCCTCCCCTCTGGGTGGGTGCGACCCACGACGTTGTCACTCAGGTGCAGACAGCTGCGCCCATCAAACCATCTGCATCACAGAATGCCGGGGGACTCACGTGGGGCTTGCATCTGCTTGGGGTTGGGGGCGCTGCACGGCACTGCTCACGCTAGCCCACCCTTTCAGGAGGGCCCATTTGCCATCACGCAAGCCCAGGAGCTGCTGATCTGAGGTCATTGTGGGTCATGGGTGCTCACTAATGAGGATCGGTTGTCACTGAAGGCACCCCTGATTTTTATAGCCAGACATTATGCCTGCACAGAATTCTAAGAATTTCCATAAAGCCTAATAAAGACACAGGACACATTATTTCAATATGTATCTTCTAACCACATCAAGAATTCTTAAAGCGGAGGACTTCCGGAAAAATGGCGGAGTGAGGTGAGCCTCTGTAAAGCTCCCCTGGAATTTACAAAGAATCGAACAACAAAAACTCCACAAAGGACTCCCTGCACAGCAGACAGGCAAGACGAAGAGGCCCACTACCGACTGAAATCACCTACAGGTGGGAGATTCGCGCGAGTGGGGGGAGGAGGGAAGGGAGAAGCGCGCGGAGACGGAGCCGCGCGGGCGCAGGACGCAGACCCAGCTCAGTGCGCCGAGCTCGCTGCTTCCCGGAACTACCGCAGCTGCGGGAGAGGGAAGAACTCGGACTGCTAGGGCTCCGCCAGGGCTCCACAGGGCTGAGGGGGCAGCATATAACACGGCTGAACCCAACGCTCACGGCAGAGACCTCGGAGAAAAGACTGAGGGAAGAAGGCTGAAAACGGTGGTTTAAGCCCGCACTGCCGAGCAGAGAACGGAGCCTTAGGCACTGAGACTAGCCGCCCCCTCCCTACACTCCCAGAGCTCGCCCCACCCCCACCTGCCCTGTGCTAGAAGCAAAACAGTAGCAGTGTCAGATCAAAACAACAGAAAATTTGCTGTTTTGAGAATTGTGGACCGCAAACACAAATTCACAGCCCAACTAGTTCCAGCAAAGGGGAGAGCTGTGGAAACAGGACCGGCTGTGGTGGTGGTCGCCGCCATTGCTCTGGGCCACCTCTCACAACTCACCCCGCCCCTGACCCCACCTATCTGGGCGGATCCCTGCAGGAGTAAACAGAACTGCTGAAACATATGGGCTCTGAATCAGGAGCTGGAAGAGCTTTGGAACATCAAAAGCTCTCCACATACCCACCGGGACACTGCGCCCTGTGACCTAGATGAACTATTAACAGAGAAGAAGCCCGTCTCCCAGGGAACCCCCCATTGTGTGAGAAGTTGGAATAGTGCAGAGAAAACATAGCACTACCGTGTGGGAGAAGTAAAATAAGTTGCAGTTGGAGAAATAATAAAACATTCTACCAACAAATACTGGTAAACAAAAGAAAGACCGCTTTCTATCAACCTGTTGCAGAAGTCACTCCTGTAGATGTCTAGGAAGAGAAATAGTAAACCAGTAATCGCCATGAATAACCAAGGCAACAAGATAGCTCAGAAAGAAAGTGAAAAATCTCCAGAGAAGGCACTTAAAGATACAGAAATATGTGACTTAAATGACAGAGAATTCAAGATTGCAGTTCTGAAAAACTCAACGAGATACAAGAAAACACAGATAGGCAGTTAAAGGAACTCAGAAACTCAATCAAAGAACAGCATGAGCATTTTACAAAAGAGATTGAAATCTTAAAAAAGAACCAAATAGAATTTCTGGAGATTAAGAACTCAATAGAAGAAATTAAGAATGAAATAACCAGCTTAGGTAGTAGAGTTGACCAGATGGAGCAAAGAATCAGTGACATCGAAGATAGAAACCTGGAAATGACACAAATAGAAGAAGAAAGAGACTTGAGACTTAAAAGAAATGAAAGAACTCTACAAGAACTTTCTGACTCCATCAGAAAGAGCAATATAAGAATAATGGGCATACCAGAAGGAGAAGAAAGAGAGAAGGGAACAGAGAATATATTCAAACAAATTGTCGATGAGAACTTCCCAAATTTGTGGACAGAACTGGACCCTCGAATCCAAGAAGCAAATAGAACACCTAGTTACCTCAATCCCAACAGACCTTCTCCAAGGCACATTGTATTGAAGCTGTCTAAAATCAACGACAAAGAAAGAATCCTCAAGGCAGCCAGGGAAAAGAAGACGGTAACTTACAAAGGAAAGCCCATTAGATTATCATCAGATTTTTCAGCAGAAACTCTACAAGCCAGGAGGGAGTGGAACCAAATATTCAAACTATTGAAAGAGAGAAACCATGAGCCAAGAATAATATATCCAGCAAAGATATCCTTTAGATATGAAGGAGGAATAAAGACCTTTCCAGACATACAGAAGCTGAGGGAATTTTCTAATACACGACCTGCACTACAAGAAATACTAAAGGAGGCTATTCGACCACCATCAACAGGGACAATTTGTGGCAACCAAAACTCAAAAAGGGGGAGAGTAAAGGCCTGAACCGGAATATGGGAATGGAGAAAGTAAGCGTGCCGAAGAAAATGGAATACTCTAAATATCAAACTTTCTTTTACATAAATTTAAGGGTAACCACTCAAAATAAATCCAGAATTGAAATATATACTGAAATAAAAGAAGAAACAGAGGGAAACATCATAGAATACCACCACACAGAAATAATAGACAACAACAAAAAGGCAAAGAAACAATGGAGACACAGCGTTACCAGAAAACTAAAGATAGAATGACAGGAAATCCTCACACATCAATAATCACCCTAAATGTAAATGGACTGAACTCACCAATAAAAAGGCACAGAGTAGCAGATTGGATCAAAAAACTAAACCCAACCATATGCTGTCTCCAAGAGACACATCTCAGCTACAAGGACAAGCATAGACTCAAAGTGAAAGGGTGGAAATTGACACTCCAAGCAAATGGTACCCAGAGAAAATCAGGTGTAGCCATAATGATATCAGATGAAACAGACTTCAAGGTGAAAAAGATAACAAGAGACAAAGATGGACATTTCATAATGGTGAAGGGACTGTACAACAAGAAGACATAACAGTCATCAATATTTATGCCCCCAATCAGGGAGCACCAAATACACCAAGCAACTACTAACAGAACTAAAGGGAGAAATTGACCAAAACACAATTATACTAGGGGACTTAAATACATCATTGACAGCTATGGATAGATCATCCAAACAGAAAATAAATAACGAAATAGTAGCCCTAAATGACACATTAGATGAAATGGACATAATTGACATTTATAGAGCACTTCATCCTAAAACATCAGACTATACATTCTTTTCTAGTGTACATGGAACATTCTCAAGGATAGACCATATATTGGGACATAAAATCAGTCTCAACAAATTTAAGAAGATTGAAATCATACCATGCATATTCTCTGATCACAAGGCTTTGAAATTGGATATCAACTGTAAAAAGAAAGTGGGAAAAACACAAATACATGGAGATTAAACAACATACTTTTAAAGAAGGACTGGGTCAAAGAAGAAATTAGAGGAGAGATCAAAAGATACATAGAAACAAATGACAATGAAAATACATCCTACCAAAATTTTTGGGATGCAGCGAAAGCAGTTTTAAGAGGGAAATTTATCTCATTACAGGCCTATCTCAAGAAACAAGAAAACTCCCAAATAAATAACCTCATGTTACACCTTAAAGAACTAGAAAAAGAAGAACAAGTAAAACCCAAGGTCAGCAGAAGAAAGGAAATAACAAAAATTAGAGCAGAACTAAATGAAATAGAGAACAAAAAGACAATAGAAAAAATTAATATGACAAAGAGCTGGTTCTTTGAAAAGATTAACAAAATTGACAAACCCTTGGCTAGACTTACTAAGATAAAAGAGAGAAGACACTGATTAACAAAATCAGAAACGTAAAAGGGAAGTTATCACGGACACCACAGAAATACAAAGGATCATCCAAGAATACTATGAAGGACTATATGCCACCAAATTCAACAACCTAGAAGAAATGGACAAGTTCTTAGAAACATATAGCCTTCCAAGGCTGAACCATGAAGAACTGGAAAATCTAAACAGACCGATCACCAGTAACGAAATTGAATCAGTCATCCAAAACCTTCCCAAAAGCAAAAGTCCGGGACCAGATGGCTTCACTAGTGAATTCTACCAAACCTTCAAAGAGGATCTAATACCAATTCTGCACAAACTCTTCCAAAAATTGAAGAAGAGACAGTACTCCCTAACTCATTTTATGAGGCCAACATTACCCTGATACCAAAACCTGGTAAGGACAGCACAAAAAAGAAAACTACAGACCAATATCTCTAATGAATACCGATGCAAAAATCCTAAATAAAATTCTAGCAAATCGAATACAACAATGCATTAAAAAGATTATTCATCACGACCAAGTGGGGTTCATCCCGGGGCACAAGGATGGTTCAACATACGAATCCATCAATGTGATACATCACATAAACAAAATAAAGGACAAAAATCATATGATTATATCAATTGATGCAGAAAAGCATTTGACAAGATACAACATCCATTTATGATTAAAACACTTAATAAAATGGGTATAGAAGGAAAATACCTTAACATAATAAAGGCCATATATGACAAGCCCTCTGCTAATCTCATAATTAATGGAGAAAACTGAAGCCCTTTGCTCTACGTTCAGGAACACGACAGGATGTCCCCTATCACCTCTGCTTTTCAACATAGTGTTAAAGTCCTTGCCAGAGCAATCAGGCAAGAGAAAGAAATAAAAGGCATCCAAATTGGGAATGAAGAAGTTAAATTATCACTCTTTGCAGATGACATGATGCTATATATAGAAAACCCTAAAGACTCCACCAAAAAGCTATTAGAAACAATCAACGAATACAGTAAAGTTGCCGCTACAAAATCAACGCACAAAAGTCCATTGCCTTCCTATATACTAACAATGAAATCTCAGAAAAGAAGTGCAAAACACAATTCCTTTTGCAATTGCAGCAAAAAGAATAAAATACCTAGGAATGAACTTAACCAAGGATGTGAAAGACCTATATGCTGAAAACTATAAGACATTTTTGAAAGAAATTGAAGAAGACACAAAGAAATGGAAAGACATTCCGTGCTCATGGATTGGAAGAATCAACATAGTTAAAATGGCCATATTACCCAAAGCAATATACAGATTCAATGCAATCCCCATCAAAATCCCAATGGCATATTTTAAAGAAATAGAACAAAAAATCATCAGATTTGTTTGGAACCACAAAAGACCCCGAATAGCCAAAGCAATCTTAAGAAAAAAGAACAATAATGGAGGTATCACACTTCCTGACTTTGGCTTGTACTACAGGGCTACAATAATCAAAACAGCATGGTATTGGCAGAAAAACAGACACGTAGACCAATGGAATAGAATTGAGAACCCAGAAATAAAACCACATAAATATGGACAGATAATTTTTGACAAAGAAGCTAAGAACATACAATGGAGCAAAGACAGCCTCTTCAATAAATGGTGCTGGGAGAATTGGATAGCCACGTGCAAAAGAATGAAACTGGACTGCTATTTGTCACCATGTACCAAAGTTAATTCAAAATGGATCAAAGACTTAAGCATAAGACCTGACACAATAAACTGCATAGAAGAAAACATAGGTACTAAACTTATGGACCTTGGGTTCAAAGAGCATTTTATGAACTTGACTCCAAAGGCAATGGAAGTAAAAGCTAAAATAAACGAATGGGACTATATGAAACTTAAAAGCTTCTGCACAGCAAAAGAAACCATTGACAAAATAAAGAGGCCACCAACTGAATGGGAGAAGATTTTTGCAAACAGTGCCTCCGATAAGGGGCTAGTATCCAGAATATACAAGGAACTCATGCAACTCAACAACAAAAAAACAAACAACCCAATTGAAAAATGGGCAGAGGACTTGAAGAGACATTTCTCCAAAGAGGACATACAAATGGCAAATAGACATATGAAAAAATGCTCAACATCACTAATCATCAGAGAAATGCAAATCAAAACCACAATGAGATATCACCTCACCCCAGTCAGAATGGCTATCATCAACAAGACAAATAATAACAAATGTTGGAGAGGCTGTGGAGAAAAAGGAACCCTCATACACTGTTGGTGGGAATGCAGACTGGTGCAGCCGTTATGGAAGGCAGTGTGGAGGTTTCTCAAAGAATTACGAATAGAATTGCCATATGACCCAGCAATCCCTCTCCTGGGTATCTACCCAAAAAATCTGAAAACATTTAGAGATAAAGACACGTGTGCTCCAATGTTCATTGCAGCTTTGTTTACGGTGGCCAAGACATGGAAACAACCAAAATGTCCTTCGATAGATGAATGGATAAAGAAGTTGTGGTATATATACACAATGGAATACTATTCGGCAGTAAGAAAAGATGATATAGGAACATTTGTGACAACATGGATGGATCTTGAGAGAGTAATGCTGAGCGAAACAAGTCAGACAGAAAAAGCAGAGAACCATGTGATTTCACTGATATGTGGTATATAAACCAAAAACAACAAAAGAACAAGACAAACAAATGAGAAACAGAAACTCATAGACACAGACAATAGTTTAGTGGTTGCCAGAGGGTAAGGGGGGGGTGGGGGTGGGAGATGAGGGTAAGGGGGATCGAATATATGGTGATGGAAGGAGAACTGACTCTGGGTGATGAACACACAATGGGATTTATAGATGATGTAATACAGAATAGTACACCTGAAATCTATGTAATTTTACTAACAATTGTCACCCCAATAAATTTAATAAAATAAAATTTAAAAAAAAAAGTAAAAAAAAGAATTCTTAAAGCATCCAGGGCACTGGACGCAAAGGACTGAGCTTTATGGCCTCCCATGAGTGGCTGTTTGGGGTGTTTCTTATGATACCAGCGTTTTGCCATTAGCGATTGCTGTCCCACGTGGAGAATGAACACTCCTTCCTATAGGCTTCCTTCATAGCCCTGCCTTCCATCCTCATGGGAAAGTTTAGCAACGTGTGGCCAATCCCAGATTGTTCTGAGCCACAGCAATGAGCAAGCGAGTGTTCATTAACAATGAGCAAAGTGGTAGATGTGTGCGTGGGGAGGGGTGTGGGCAAGTGAATGCTGGTAGGAAGGTAGGTAGGAAGGTAGGTAGGTGATAGATGATAGATAGATGACAGATAGATAGATAGATAGATAGATAGATAGATAGATAGATAGATAGATAGATGATAGAGCGATCTACTGATGGATAACAATCTCTATCCAATATGCCAGGTCTTACCATTTAGAAAGGGTAAAATGGTGTCACATTATAATACATCCAAGCCCCCAAACCAAAGGGGGTACTGTGTAACATCAATAGTCCCTGTGTGAGAACCTAATGCAGGCCCCAAGGCATTTCCTCAGATGCTCCCAGAGTTGTCATCCCTCAGCCTGGCCAGGACCATTGGGGGTTGAGTAGACGCCTCCCCATCTCTGCATTACTCATGGCCCCTGCTTGTGACTGGAGACAAGGACATTCTCTGGAATCTTGCTGCTACAGGTGTGGTCCATGGACCTGGAACATGGGCATTGCCTGGGAGCTTCTTAGAAATGCCCAGGTCCCACCCCCAGACATTCTATGTAATGGCTATGGGGTCTATCTCGCCTGCTTCTCCAGCTTCAGTGTGCTGAGGAATCACATAGGGGCCCAATTAAAATACAGGTTTTGACTGTTAGGTCTGTGGTGGGCCTGCCATTCTTCATGCCCGCAAACTGCAGGGAGGTGCTGATGCTTCTGGGCCCCAGACCATCCTCTGCTAGCACGAGGAGAATAGTTCTCTCAGCCTCCAGCCTCAGACACTGCCGCCAGGGGCCCCAAGCCCAGCAAAGGTCAGATCAGGAAACACCCAACGTACCAAGTTCTTCCTCCCCTCCTCTCTCGTCCCTGTTCCTCCAGTTCCAAAAGAAATGTTTCATAAGAATGAAATGCCTGGAGTGTGGAAAGGGTGGGCCGGACGTGCAGTGATTGTGTGTGTTTGGCGGGATGTGGAATGTGTTGTCTGCATGAACATCATCTCAGCCAGCCTCTCCCCCACCAAAAAAAAAAAAAAAATGTGACTATAAGAGAGAGGGAGGGGATTTACCAGGGTAAAACTGTGCAAAGGGTTAAAATGATGCTTGCATTTACCCTCAAGTTCTCAAGGAAGCTTACAGAAAATTAAAAGAATGTTTAATAATCCCTAAAGAGATAAACCATTAGTTGGAAACCAGACATTCCAACCCAAATACAATTTGGAGTTGGCTAACGTGTGATGCATTTTAGACACAAACAAAATCAGGGTGGGTTTCAGTAACAGCACTACTGGGAACTACAAGCTGCTGAAACCTGACTGTCAGTGCTGTGTTCCTCATGGCCAGGGACCCTAACGAAGAGCTGTGTGTCACCTCCAGGCCCACCTCCTGCGTCCCCGTCCCATCCTCCCCACGCCTGCAGCTGCCTCCTCCCCAGACTCCTACAGAAGTCCCGTAATGCCTCTCCCACCTCAGCCCCCTCACTACCGTCCACAATGGACCGTGCACATGCACAGAGCTCATCACCTCTCCTGCCCTAATCCAATGCCCCCCCTAATTCTTCATGGCCCCAGAATGAACCCTATGTTCTTTAGCCTGACACTCAGAGCTCTGTGTGCACTGACCCCAAATGACCATTGTCCCCCAAAGCTCCCTCCCTCCTCTGGACGTACATGACAAGCCTGGAGTCCACACTGGCCTCTTGCCATTCTCCAAATGTCTCCAGGCATTAGCTCATTCTATTGCTTCCACCTGAAATGCCCTCTATCCTCCCATCTCCTACTTTGTTCTTTTGTACCTGTCAGGGAGAGTAATCTTTGTTCTGAAAGAGGCAGAATGAGCAGCGAGAAGCAGGAACCAGAACTCAAGAGAGGTGGACCCTGTGACCCAGCACTCAGGACTGAAGGTGTAAGTCTGCTGAACTGAATGAACTCCACAGGGAGTCTAAGAACTTCTTAATTAGACAGTTGAACCAGGAGCAGGGGAGGCAGAGGGCAGAAGATGGACACGTTGAGTTCCACTTCCCAGAAGTGCCAGGGCAATATTCTTTCTGTTTCACAAGCTGCTAACCAGAAGACAGCACTGGCACAGAGTCCCACAGGGCCCACGATGGGCTAACTTTGGAGCTGGGACATGGGGATGACTGAGGGGCTTGGGGGAAAGGCCAGGGGAGCCAGGATGGTGGTGGGGACGGGACCTTCCAAGGGCTGCCTAGTTCCTCTTTCTGAAAGATTCCCTCACTCCCACCCCTAGAATTGAGAATGTGTCTTGCTTTTGCCCATTTTCTAAGAAAACAAAAAGACTGGAGTCCTGCCTCTCAGCCCAAGAGGAGGACAAACAAGGATCCATTAAGAGCTCTGTGCCAGGTCGGCCTCACATCCGCTTTTCCCGATGGGTACAGGACTCCCTGAGGCCAGCCACACACGGATTTGGGTGCAGCCTTCTTCCTCCACACATGTGAGTCTGCTTCCTCCCCATCTGGTCCCCTCCCTCCACCAGTACCTAGGACCAGTGCTGCCCAGAAGTCCAAGCCTCTCCTCCTGGAGTGCCACATTGGGACATTGTTACTGATTATCTGCCCTGACCTTGTGCCCCTGACCTCATGACACTGACCTTATGCCCCTCACCTCATGCCCCTTACCTCATGCCCAAGTTCAGAAAATTGCTGTCTCCCCTGTGTTTCAGTTCAGGCAAAGGGACCTCTGACCTGGACCTGAACACGTTTTCTAACAAGCTGCCTAGTACCCTGGGCCCCCTGGCCCAGGTCTCACTTTGCTTTGCTTTGGCAAGTCTCCCCAAATTCAGGAACCCTGACTCTGAACCCTAAATGAATTACTAGGGCTCTGCCAAATGACAACCCCAAAGCCAATCACCTCCCTACCCATCTGGACCCTCTATCAGGGCCCTCGATTTGCACCATCACTGTTGTCTCCTACTCCTGGCGATCTGGGCATCCATTACTGCCCACTTGCCTGGACGGCCGCCAGGCAAGGTGCTGTGTGTCCCTCGGCTTCTGATGTGGCTCTGCGCCTGATCCCCAGATCTCCAGCCCTTCTGCAAGTAACCAGGCAGGATCTGATCAAGACCTGAGAGGAGAGACAACGTGGTCAGGATGGAGTATTAGCTTCGGCAAGATCTCCATAGTCTTTCCATATATAAGGAAGACTAGTTGTTAAAATAAAAAGTCGTTTCTCTTCTCACTGGAAGAGTATTTACTTTTTTAGCAGCTTTAGTGAGACATAATTCACATACCATACAATTTATGATTTAAAGTATACAATTTAGTGGCATTTAGAACATTCAGAGTTGTATAACCATCACCACAACCAATTCTAGAACATGTTCATTAACCCAGAAAGAAACTCTATGGCCAGTAGGTGTGCCCCCCAACCCCCCATTCCCTTCAGCCCTAGACTATCACTGATCTACCTTCTGTCTCTATAGGTTTCTCTGTTCTGGACATTTCATAGGAATGGAATCACATCGTATGTGGTCTTTTGTGATTGACTTCTTTCACTTAGCATAATGTTTTTGAGGCTTACCATGTAGCATGGATCAGTACCTCATTCCTTTTTGTGCATTGTATGGCTACTGCACATTTATTTATCCATTCTCCAGTTGATGGACATTTGGGTTGTTTCTACTTTCTGGATACTATGAATAATCTGCTACGAACATGTGTGCACAAGTTGACGTGGGCATGTGTTTCCGTTTCTCCTGGGTATATACCTAGGAGCAGACTTGCTTAGTCATCATCCACCATGAGGATGATGTCCAAAGCCTCTGTGACCTCGCCTCACTGTCCCCCACTATACTGTGTACTTCTACTATTTGCCATGTGTGCAGGTTCTTCAGTGCACCATGCTTGCTCTTGCCTCTGAGCTTTTGCACTGTACCTGAAATAGCATGTGCCTATGTTTTCTGCTCCTCTTTTTCATGCAGGATTTACTGAGAGTCTTCCCTTACACTCCATGCCGTTCTCCGGGTCTAGGTTAGGGACGTCTTCTGTGTGCCACCATGAAACTCAATGTCTCATGTATCACATCCCATGCTCTGCATTCTATTTGCACTTTGCATGTCTGTGGGCTCTCTGAAGGCAGTGACAGAGTCTGAAACATCTCTAAATCCGCAATACTGAGAACAGAGCTGACACAGAAAAGGCATTCAAATATGTGTAGATTGATGAGTGAAAACTTGTGGGAGTACAGCGTATATTTTGAAAAACCTAATAAGGGCTCCAGGCATTTTTGACAGGATAGAGTGATGAACTGGGTTTAACAAGATAAAATTTAATTGGAACAAATGTAAGGTTCTGCCCTTGGGTCCAAAAGGCACATGGGCAGGAAGAGGGAGCCGTGTGTAGTTGTAAGTTTATATGAAAAGCCTGGGGAGTTAGAGTTGTCAGTGAGCTCAGTGCAGGTCAATAGTGTGACCTGACTGCCAAAAAAATTAATGCAGTCTTAGCCTGCACTAAAAGTGTAGCTTCTAGAATGAGAAGGGTGATGTGTGCATTCTAGTCAGACCTGTCATTCTGGGTTCGTTCTGAGCGCACACTGCAGGGGCCAGACTCTAGCAGGTTCTGAGGGAAAAGGTCAGAGTAGTGAGGGAATGTCAGGTAAAGTCAAACGAGAAACAGGGTGAGGGTCAGGGGCTGCATAGCATTCAGAAAGCATGAAGGTGTGTGCTAGTTATCTTTGAACATCCAAAAATGTGTGGCCTTAATACAAGGAATCATTTTCTGACCAATAGGGCTGTCCAAAATGGACAAGTAGGGAGTCACCTGTCAATGGATGCATTTCAAAATGTAATGGAACCATCTTGACTGTGTGTCACACACACACACACACACACACACACACACACACAAACACACACACACACCCATACACTCATACTCACAGTCCCTATATCGCACACACATCTCCCCTACTGCTCAACTCCTACTCAAACCCCTGCTTTAAACCCTTCTAAGGCTTCCCAACTGTCTGTGCAGCCCCTCAATCTCTGCTCCTGCTGGCCTCCCCTTGTCCCCCCTGCTCTCCTTGCTCTCTCTGCCGTCTTCAGAACCTCTCACCAGAACCTCCTTCCTCAAGACCTCCACACAGGCAGTTCCTTTGTCTGGAATGCTCTTCTCACCCTTCATTCATCAAGTTCATGCTTCCCGTCCCTTAGGTGCTCATAGGCTCAGGGTCAGCCCCTGCAGAGAGCAGACCATTGCCCTTGGTCCAGGCTCTCCTAGCACGAGGGAACTCCTTGACTTGGCGCCCTCAGTATTGCACATTTGTTCATCTGTTGTCTCACCCACTAGACTGCAAGGACCAGGCAGATGGGCAGGGACGGCATCTGGGTTTGCTCCCCATCTCATCACCTGCTCAGTGCTGAACACAGTATCTCGCACACACAAGAGTTTAGTCAAATATGAGATGAACAAGCAAATGAATGAGTAGATGAGATGCCCGGATGAGATGAGTTATTTGGACAGATGCTGGGAGGGAATTGAAAACCTCAGGTGAGTACTTGGACTAAATGCTCTTTAAGGTCTTTTTAATGCCAAAATCTCTGATCTTCACTATCAAAAATCCCACTCATCATTCAAGAAACCCTCCAACGTTAGCCTTTCCTACTTACCAATGGGCCTCCTGTGAGGTCCCCACACCTTCTACAAATAAATTTTAACACACTTGTCATTTCCCACCTAACCTTAAAGAGATTTGAGGTTTTATCTTAATTTCTCTACTCAAGGAACTTAGAATCCATTAGGGGAGATGTCACATTCACCATTGCACCCCTCCCAGTACACCCAAGCTGCACCCAGTGCTCGGCACATACCTGTGTTACAGGAGTGCGTGGATAACCTTCCCTTGGCATTTCATTATGTTTCACTAAGTCTTGTTTTTCAATTAGGAAAGTGTGTTTGCATGCATTAAGTGTCATGTAATACAGGTCAAATCCCGCTGTAAGAAGATACAGAAATCCTTTTGATTACACCAGCACTCTGTCATATCAAATACTTTGAAACGGGGAGACAGTAGGCATGGGACTTGGAGAGCCTAGGCACTTTGAGATGAAGGCATTCTGTCGCAACCCTTTCTGTGTATTTAACCCGTGCATGCTTTAATGAACTCTTAAGTTATCCTCCTTCAGGTTGCCAATTACGGTCAATTTTCACTCATTTAAAAATCATAAACAGTCAATTAAGCTGAACATTACTCATTTAATACTGCCCTATGGACTTTCTATTTTTCCCTCCCCCAAATTAAGGAGACCCTATTGAATATGTAAGCATGAATTCACAAGCCATTTACTCAAAAGAGTACAGGAAATTTTAACATTGTTTTCCTAAGCTATGCCAAGTCCCAGTGTTCCTGTCACTGTCTGCTCTCAGATTTCTGCCCCAGAGTTGTGTGCTCTGCATGGCAGTATCCCCTTTGTGTGACCATGAGCCTACGGGCCTCCCTCAGCTGTCTGCCACCTTGACCTAGGAGCCTGAGTCTTCTGCTGCTCTCGTCTTGCTGGTCAGGACCCGGCACATGGCTTCGGATCCTCCTGCCCTCTCCTCCTGCAGCTACTCCGGCACCATGCCACGGACAGCTCCTGCAAAGCAGACGCCCTCTCGGCTCAGGGCTCACACTTATTAGAGGTTCTGTCACCCACCTTCCTTTGGCCATTGAGCCTAAGGAGGGTATAGCACCAGCACCCCCCTCGCTGCCTTACAAACTATCTTCTGCCCCACCCCAATGACAATCCTGTCTTTCAAAATCTCATCTTGAATAGAAAAAAATAAATACTGGTACCATATCTATTTTCCAACATCTCTCTGACTTGCACCAGGATTGCATCTTAAAAGCCAAGCATTTGAAGCCTATTTTCTCTGCCTCTGTTCTTGAAGCAATGGAAGCCTCAAATACAGTGAGTGGTCTGTAGGAGGTGAGGGTGGAGAGAGTGGTGCAGAGGAGAAGAGACAGCGAGGGAGGGAGGGAGGGAGGGAGGGAGGCTTTGAATATTTGACAGCACCCTGTCAAATCTAGAATGACTTCATAAACACCAACTGCTGTTTTCAAAAAAAAACATCTTTGGAAGGGAATATTGTACAGATGTTGGAGTGTGGTGGTGGGGGGGTGTCACCCGTAATGCTGTGTCTACAGAGAGAGTCCAAAATAGCAGTATGCAAAGAAATCTCTCACAAACCCAGTTATTTTGAGATGAAACCTAGTGGAGTGGAAGCAATAGTAAGATAAGAATGGAAAGAATTGTGTTTTCTATCCAGATCTGTCACTTTCTAGCTGGGTAATTAATTGCAGCCAAGTCACTTCATCTCTTTGAATCTTGGACTATGTAACCTATAAAATGCAAGTAAAAACACCTGCTCTGCCTGCCTGGTGTTTCATACCCACTTTACAGATACTAGTGGTTATAAGGGTTAACTAACGTAAGGCACATAAAAGTACTTTTCTTATTGAGGTATAATAGACATTTAACATTACATTAGTTTCAGGTGTACAATGTAATGTTTCAACAACTGTGTATTGCGGGACGATCACCGCAATTAAGCCTAGTTAAAATCCATCACCATACATAGCTACACAAAATTATTTTCTTCTGATGAGAACTTTTAAGATCTACTGTCTTAGCAACTTTCAAATATGCAATACAATATTAACTATAGTCATCGTGCTGTACATTACATATTCTGGACTTATTTATTTTAGAACTGGAAGTTTGTTCCTTTTGACCCCCTTCACCCATTTCACCCACCCTCAGCCCCTACAGAAAAATAATTTAAAATAAAGCAGTGATTATACAAATTAAAAGTCATATAAATACCATTATTTTCTGTCTTATAAACCAAAGGGGGGGGATAATTATTTGCTCTAATAGAACCAGTTTCTTTAAAAAAAAAAAAACAAATTAAATTCCAATAGCATTGCTAGATTTGCCCTATGGCTGTCTCTTTAGACATTTCAAAGAGGTTAAGGAAATAAAAGACAAAAGAAAGTATGTTTTCCATGTAACCCAGCAGGTTATTTCAGGTCAAATATATCCCTACTGATTTTCTGCCTGCTTGACCTACCGGTTACTAAAAGAGGGATGCCGAAGTCTGCAGCTGTAATGGAGGATTTGTCTGTTTCCCTCACACATCTATCAGTTTTTGTCTCACATGTTTTGATAGGTTATTAGGTACATACACCATTAGGACTGTTATGTCTTCTTGGAGAATTGATTGTGTCATTATGCAGTGTCCCTCTTTATCCCTGATAATTTTCTTCGTTCTGAAGTCTGCTTTTGTCTGAAATTAATATAGCTACTCTGGTGTTAGCATAGTATACCTTTCTCCATGCCTTTACTTTTAATATGAGTCTTTATATTTAAAGTGAGTTTCTTGTGAATAATATATAATTGGGTCTTGTTTTGTCTTTTAATCCATTCTGACATTTTTGTAACTGGCATATTTAGACCATTCACATTTTTCTTCAGCCAGTGGATACCTTTATTTTCAAGGGTCTTGGAATATGTTGCCACCTTTTTCTCCCAATCAGAGTTCTGCCAATCAACAAAGCCATCAGCAATTCAATATAATACATGCCTACCATGAGCCTATCCCTGGAAATAAATGGTGAGTCCACGTGTAAATCTCAGTTTCATTACATCCTTGCCAACATTGGGTTTTAGTTTTTTTTAGACTCAATAAATCTAAGGCTCATCTTAGTTTTCATGTCTCTGAAATTAGGAAGGCAGAACTTCCATGCATGTCTGCTTACTAATTGGAGCATCTTCCTATTGTCCGTTTACCTCTTGATGTGTTGATATGATTCTTACCTACTTGAATTCGTTCTTTATACAGTAGAGATAGTTGCCCTTTGTCATTTATGTGTCAGAGACACTGAGAGCTGAGTGAGACCTGGAGTTGATTTGGTCTAAACTCTTTGTAGTGGATTGAATGGTGGCCCCGAAAAGATATGTCCATGAACTAACTCCCAGAACCTTTATTTGGAAAAACAGTGTTTGCAGATATAATGAAGTTAAGGCAGACCATTCACATTTGAAGTTTTTATTGATATAGTTGGATTAATGTCTACCACGTTTTTAACCGTTTTCCTTTTGTTGCATTTTTCCTTTGGGTTTTCTCTCCCTCTCTTTCTGCCTTCTGTGGTTTTAACTGAGAATTCTGTATGATTCCATCTTATCTCATCTCCTAGCATATCAATTATCCTTTTTCTTTCTATTTAAGTGGTTGCCCTTGAGTTTCCAATAGCATTTTAACTACTCGAAATCCATCTTCAAGTAACACTAAACCGTTTCACATGCAGTACAGATACCTTCTAACAGAGTATCCTCAGTTTCTCCTCCCATTCCTTATGATATTGCTGTCATTCATTTCACTTCTTCATATGCCGTAATCACCTAATACAGGAGTTTCTATAGTTCAGGCCAGCTCACACTCAGCCTCCAACCATCCGTCACAATTGTCATGTAAGTGTTTCTACCAGTTATGGCCCCAGTGGCTTCAGGTTCAGATAAACAGATCTGGGCTGTGACTCTCTGGATTTGCCTGTCTCTCCAGATTGGAAGGTAGCAGTTTGCCTGGCAACCTCTGGGCAGTGGGGGGCAGGGGGGTGGGAGGAAGGGGGAGGTCTGAGATAAGTCAGTCATTTTCATTTTGTTCCACTTTTGTTGTTGGTGGTAGGGATGGGAGTGGTGACTTGCAGTCTCTTCTCATGTCAGAGCAGAAACTGAAACAGGTCCAGCAGATTATTTTACATGATGGAGATTACAGTCATGGTTACTGATTTTTGAAAGCATCCAGTCCCTCAGCTCATTCATGCTCTATCCAGCTGGCCAGTTCTGGACTAAAGAGAGAGAGTAGTTCCCAACTCAGATGGCAGAGACCAATCTTCCAATCTGATCTGAGGCCCCTATCATGCACAGTGTGACTTGCACAAAGCAAGAACAGTTAAGTCCCTGCCCTGTGCGAGCTTACAATCTTAGTGACACTGGTGTAGTTGTTCCGAGAGTTGGCTGCTGGTTTTCAATGCAGAAACCTTAACTGCCTACCAGAAGCAAGAACTAGGATATATGAGCTCATTTCACAGATAATCCCTATTAATTATACTTTCATCCACCCAACAGCTCACCAGAATTAAACGGCTCGGTCCAAAACAATTTTTTAAATCAAGATTTGATTATAATATGCATTTTTTAAATAATTCAGCAAACTGTTGATTTAAAAAAGAAGACTCCCGATTTGTTCAGAACTCTATCAATCTGAGCTCCCTGACAGGCAGTCCCACCCATAAGAACTGATGTTTGCATTAATGACCATGCAGCCCTACAAGACTCTGGAGCTTCGGAATCATCCAGGAGAGATTAAACTACATTCAGGAGCAGTTTAGTGGCAAGTGCATGTTACACTATATTCCACATCAGCAGAATCTGATTATTCATATGAGGCACGAGGTGACCCTCTGCTTACCCATGAGCCAATCTTTTTAGTTCCATCTGAATTACAAAGGTTTACTAAACATCTACCACACATCCCACACCATGGTACACACTGGAAGGCATACTGCATTTATTCGTGGAGCTCACAATTTCATGGTTAAGGAAAAACAAACAAGCATGCAAATAAACAAACAAAACAGACAATACACACATAACTCCAGCACCCAGCACATGCAAAAGTTGATTAAATAAGTGTTTGTTCAATGACCTGTAGACAAGCACAGAGACATGAACAATCAGAGACTGTGACACAGGGAGGAGATGGCTGAGCTCAGCTATGGAGGATTCTTCAGTCTCTGGGCGTCACTAAAGTGGAGGAAAGTGTGCTGGCCAAAAGGAAAGTGATGAGAACTTTCAGAGGATGGAGACAAGTGTTGTATTTCTGGAATATGTGGGTGGGAAAGTGCCAGGAAATGATGCTGGAAAAGTAAATCACAGAGGCCTTGAATGTCATGCTGAGAAATTTGAATGTTTTTCTGTAGGCAATGGGACAACAGCAAGGATTTTGCACGTGTGTTTTGGTCAGATGTGCTTTAGAAAGATCACTTGAGAAGCACTGGGGAAGATGGATTTGGGTCAGAAGGGAAGGTAAGAGCCACAGAGGCCAGTTAGAAAGCTATTGCATAAGTTCCAGCAAGCAATAAGGGACAGCAGTGATGGAAAATGGACGATGAAAATAGGTATATGGTGCAGGAGACACTGCAGAGGTAGATTCAATAGCACTTGGTAAGCATCAGGTGTGAGAGCTTGAAAGAGTTGAAGACAGCTCTGGAGTAGTTTGCAGAAGGAGCTACATTCTCCACCCCACCCTATCTCCACACCCTTTGCAGCTCCTACAATCAAGAGGTGGAGTCTCTTTCTCTGCCCCTTAAAACTCAGTTCCAGGGGCCGGCCCGGTGGCTCAGGTGGTTAGCGCTCCAAGCTCCTAACTCCGAAGGCTGCCGGTTCGATTCCCAGATGTGCCAGTGGGCTCTCAACCACAAGGTTGTTGGTTCAATTCCTCAAGTCCCGCAAGGGATGGTGGGCTCTGCCCCCTGCAACTAAGATTGAACATGGCACCTTGAGCTGAGCTGCAGCTGAGCTCCCAGATGGCTCAGTTGGTTGGAGTGCAGGCTCTCAACCACAAGGTTGCCAGTTTGACTCCCGCAATGGATGGTGGGCTGTGCCCCCTGCAACTAGGAACGGACTCTGGACCTGGATCTGACCGGCACCCTCCACAACTAAGATTGAAAGGACAACAGCTTGACTTGGAAAAAAGTCCTGGAAGTACACACTGTTCCCCAATAAAGTCCTGTTCCCCCCAATAAAGTCCTATTCCCCTTCCCCAATAAAATCTTAAAAAAAAAAACCAACTCAGTTCCAGCTCTGACTGCTTGGGTCCTGAGCCAACACTGAACGGTTAGGGTGGTGTAGAGGAAGAGAATGCTGAAACCAGGTAAGTTACTTTGAGTACTCCCAGCACAGTCCCTGTAACAAGGTTTCAAATGCGCACAGTTTATTTAGGAGATGACCTGAGGGAGCATTGGTAGAGGAGAGAAGAAGCAAGCCTGGGAGACAGCCTGGGAGAGAAAGGAAGCCAACAGTGGATACGTCATCAAGGAAGCTAGCACTTTGCACACCTGAAGCTTAATCCTGCTGAGTTACCCTGGGATGAATCTCGTCTGAGGGATGAAGGACTGTGGGAGTTTATCAGTCACTCGTTGCTTGGGGATTGCTGGAGACAGGAACAAGAACTTCCTGTGGCCCACCTAACATCCGACACAAGGGTCTCCAGCCAGCCCCTCTCCTGCTGAGATGGTCCCAGATGAGATAACTCTCAGACAACCAGATAAAGTGCTTGTAGTTTGGGCCAGTTGCCCAGAAATGCCACAGGCCAAGGGGATATGGACAATACACCAACTGTGTCTCTTACACCAGGCAAATGAGGTCTGGGATTCAGGGGGTGAGCAGAGCAAAGAGGAAAAGAGAAGAGACGCTGGAGGATGTACATGCACAGTCCTGAGCAGCATGTTGAACCCCAACCCCACTTGGGAAATTTGTACACTGACATGAGTACAGCAGCTAGAGAGCGGGATGGCTGTAAGACCCTCAGGAGTGAGCTAGGCACCCATGCATTGCACACGTGATGTGTGCACGTCAGAGGGCACGTCGACACCCTAAGGCCAGCCTGCACGTGCTTACCCACACGTCTCTCCACTTGCATTTCTCCTAACCCCCACTGTCTTTGCCCCGTTCACAGGACTGCCTCTCATTGCTGATTTACTAACAATGCGCTTCCTGCAGTAGGGCCAGACCTGTCTTAGTCAGCTTGGCCTGCTGTAACAGAATGCCGTATACTGGGTGGCTTCAACAGCAGGTATATATTTTTCACTGTTCTAGATGCTGGGAAGTCCAAGATCAAGGTGCCAGCAAATCCGGTGTCTGGTGAGGACCCTGTTTCTTGTTTGCAGAAGGCTCTCATCTCCTTGCATCCTCACAAAGCAAAGACACAGCTCTTATCTCTTCCTCTTCTTAAAAGGCACTAATTCCATCATGGGGCCCCACCCTCATGACCTCACCTAACCCTAATCTTATCTGCCAAAGGTCTTACCTCCAAATATGATCACACTGGGTATTAAGGCTTCAACATGAGAATTGGGGGAGGACACAAATCTTCATGGTAAGACTGCTCCTTGACCTCCAACTCTTTTGGTCAGGTCCTACCCTCTATGCCTAACTCTTGCGAGACCCATACTTCTGAGGTCAGGACGCTGCCCTGAAAGCCCTGGTGCTGCCTAGACTCCTGCCAGGTGGGATAAATCACGTATAACCAAAGGCCTGTCACCCACTGTGGGGACAGAGCCAGGAGTGCAGTTTCCAGGCTCTCGGCCTCACGTGGAAAGGTGCTGGCTCAGGTAGTAAATGGCCATCAACTGTGATTGGATGGTCATCAGCTGTGGCTAGTTGGCCATCAGTTGTAACCAGTGAGCCATTGGCCACTAATATAACTGCTGTGGCTACGCTAGCAAGAACGTAAAATGGGGGCCAGCAAGAAGATGGTGGCTGAGATGGCAAGAGTGGATTGCAGTTAGCAAGTGGGGTTGGTTGGCAGAGAGAAGTGGACGGCAGGTTGCGGATAGTGTGGCTCCTGCTTCCTCTGTCTCCAACACAGCCGCCAGCGGGGCGGCTGGTATGACTCTCCTATCTATGGCTCCGTGGGTGTTCCTTTTTGGCCTCACCCTGTCCTGCGTTCTTATGGGGCAGCAGCACCACAGACCCCGCATGACACCCTGCATGACACTCACCCAACTTTAAGGAATGTCACTGTCCAGAGATTCCTCCTGCAGCCCCACAGCCCTGCCTTTGGAGATTTTTTTTTTATGAAAACCAAAGGCAGCTAAACAGAGCCAGAGTTCACCCCTGTCCCTTGGGCTCTGTCATTTGAACAACAGGCTCTCCTGTCCCCTATCCTCATACCCTTGTGCCATTCCTGCACTTACGTTCATTCATCACACCCCCTGTCCCTGCGTGGTCTTCTCTGACCCCTCTCCAATTTGGTCTATTTTGCAGAAGAACCAGTTTTTGTGCACTCCTGCATTTAGCCCACGGTCATTAGGACTTCTCTGTGCCAGGTACTGCTGAGGCTTCAGAAGTGAGTTGGACGACACACCTTGCAGATGCCCCCAAAGCAGAGACCCCTGTCATCTGGAAGAGGCCAGTGCATGCACACAGCAGAGCTTCCTCAATGGAAGAGCACTGCATGCTGTCTCACCACTGACTAGGCAGCTGGCACTGGGCAATGGAGTCAGATCCTTACCCAGCAAAAAATAACAAACAAAAGCCTTTCTACCACCCAGGACTGTGGGGCAAAACTAGGGAAAAGGCCAGACATTGGCTTAATGATCCCAAGCTCTTTAGTGGTTCCAAGTGGCATGACAGCAGGGTCCAGCTTCACAACGCTCAGGATCTGAGGACAGTGTACATGCAGGGGCAGCTTTCCCATGGTGAGGCTCTGGGGAAGCTTTGCAGCATCCTGGAGCTCTTAAAATGCTCAGTTTGAGGAGCTGCCAGGTGTTATCTAAAAAGCCATGTGCTTGGCATGAAGTCTGGTGGGGCCTGATTCACAAGGAACTCTTGAGAGTCATGGATAAGGGCGTTTACAGACCTAGAAAACCCTACATGCTCTTTTAATGTTTTTCTTCTCCCCTGAGAAAAGGCGGAGTTAAGAGATTTATGGAACGTCAGCCAAGCCTCCTCCCCACTGACAGTTCCCACTGGTTCTGACACAGCCCTCGTCCTGGCCACAGCCAAGCAGCCCAAGTACAGGGCTCGCGTGGGGAAAGGCAGCCACTTGCCAGTCTCCCTTGCCCGGTGGGAAAGCGGGCATTTCCCCTGAACATGCAGGCAGACATTAGCCAGAAGTCGTGCAGCAGTTCTAAAGCCACAGCAATAATAAGAGCATCCCGCGTGCCTCTGACAAGCACTCCTGCCAGCCTCCATTCCCGTGTTAAACCAACATAGTCCAGCCCCTACCCTTGAGTTGGCTTAACTTGTTCCTTAAGATACAGGATCCCCACCCCACCCCCAGCCCAGAATGCTAGCTCTATCTGCCTGTCCTCACCCCCTGGATAGAGTCCAAAACCTACCGGTGCCCAGTGGGTCTGTGAGAGCTATCCTCCCTTAAAGATGCTGCTGGGCATAATGTCAGGGATGCAGAGAAGCCCCCCACCCATCCCCCAGCAAAGAACCAAATGGCACTTCCCCTATTCTAACAGCAGCATGTTAGTAATGCCTGGTGCTGTTCTAACTAAGCACGAGAATACCATAACTCATTTAATCCCACAACCACCTAGGAGGGATGTTGGATTGCTCTGCTCCTTTTACAGATGTGAGAACGGAAGCACAGATTGCTTCTGGCATGCTCAGTGTCACGCAGCTAGGAAAGGGTGGGGCAGGGTTCAACCTCAGCACACGGTCCAGTACACATCCCTCTGGTCCTTCTCTGTTCCCAACCAGCCCTCTGGCCCCTGACCACAGGAAAGCTATTCCCAGGGCCCCCACCTTGGAGCCAGCTGGTGGGTCTGACGTCTTCCAAGGGCTTACAAGTCCCCTCACCAAGCCCAAGGAAGCCCTGGGATCAAAGGGATTATGCTAAGCATGAACATTTTTTTCTTGTTAGATTGTCCATTTTTTCCTTTCAGCACGTTTCTCATTTCAATCATTCCTTTTCTTTTCCAGACCCCAGGAGCCAGAAATACACACAGGCAGTCTTTGCATTGATGTAAATAACCGGGGCTTATTGAACCCATCTGCTCGGGCTATGGGTGGAATCACAGTTCTGCAGTGTTTTCCACCAAGCACCCCTTGGGCATCAGGAAGCCAAGCTGCTGCCCTACCCGAGCAGGTCTGTTCTGCTCCCTTCAAGAAGGACCCTCCCTATGGACGTTGTGTGCTCATTTTCTTGGTGTCCTCATAGCTCAAAGTCTAGCCAAAATTTTCTCCTCACTAACAATTACTTTCTCTCTCACCTCTTCTCTCCCCTGTCACCTCAAAAAGCTGTCTCCTCCCTCCCAGTGCCACAGACATTCTGTCCTGGAACCTGAGGTCTGAAGGCAGACAGAGCCAATGGGTGCAAACGGCCAGTGGTCCACCAGCTCCACCCGGCCCCCATGCAGCTGTCCCATGCTTCTCCTCCTTGAACTGCGGCTCCTTTCTCTTCTAATAACAACAGTAACAGCTAGACATATGTGCTGGGCACTGCTGTAAGCCTAGGTAAGCACAGTCGTGCACGCGTAACCTCGCTGTGGTCAGTGACGGATGCATGTGCTGTGGTCCCATAGGTTAGAATGGGTCATGAATCCCTGGCCTTGTGACCTCATAGTTGCTGCAATGTTGTAGTGCAATGCATTTCTCACATATTTGCAGTGATGCTGGTGTAAACAAACCTACTGCACTGCCACTCAGATAAAAGCAGAGCACATATAATTATGTACAGTACACAGTACTTGATAACGACAATAAAACACTGTGATTGGTTTATGTATTTACTGTGCTATACTTTTTTGTTGTTGTTATTTTAGATTGTGCTTTTTTTACTTATAAAGGAAAAAAAAGTTTCTCATAAAGTAGTATGCCGTGTTGTGCTGGCAGCAGCCTCATACATCTGATGTTTACTGCATCTCTTGATTGAATCATTTTCTCTTGTGCTTGATTTAATCTTGTGTTGTTTTGTATAGTAACATGTTGTACAGGACTGTAGCCTCAGAGCAATAGGCTGCCCCATACAGCCTAGGTGTGTAGTAAGCTGTACCATCCACGTTTGTGTAAGTGCACTCTATGACCTTCCCACAATGATGCAATTCTTAGAACATGTCCCCGTTGTTAAGAGGCATGTGACTATAATATTTTGTTTTATCCTCACAACCACCCCAGGACACTAAGGCACAAATAGAGGTGAAGTAATCTGTCCAAGATCACAAAGCTAGTAGGAAGTAGAACCAGGATATAAACCCTAGAGGTGTGGCTCTAGACCAGGGGCTCCTCACTACCACACAAAACTCAGCTCTCCAAGCCCCACTGACCTGGAAGGTGTGGGGGTCAGAAGAACCCACGTGTCCTGCTGTGTGCGGTCCATCTTTTGTCTTCTGGTTGAGTTGCTCTTTGTTTTCTGGCTTTTGTTTTGTTTTGTTTGTGTCTTTATTTCCTGTATTCCCTGTTATCACTTATTAGTTGAGCCTTTATTGTAATCAATTGGCTCATCCTTACTTCTTTCTTCTTTCTCTACCCCCCCATCCAATCAGTAGCCAAATCTTCTGTATTCTCTCATTTCAGAAATATCTATTGCGCACCTCTTATGTTCCAAGCACACAGTAGGTGAACAAGGTGGATAGAGTCCCTGTGCACGAACCAGCTCCCTGGTGACTGCCATGTGCTCCACAGTGTGATACCCAGTGGCCTGCATGATAGCCCCTGGACTACTGGGCTCACTCTGTCCCACACGCTAGGACCCACTTGCCAAACCCACCACCAGATCTCCACGTCCAAAGCCTTCCTGTGTTCAAGGCCCGTCTCAGTGGTTCCTTCCTCTGTAGCACCTACTATAATGCCACTTTCCCCTCACCCCAGCTGAGATCAATCTCTCCTCTTTAGGAATTAGAGCCCTCAGAGGATCTGAGTGTCTTTCATTTCATTTGCTACTTTCCATCTTGTATTATTTTTATGTATGTGCCAGTCTTAATGCCATGATTAGGTTGCAAACATTTTTAAAGACCTATCTCTTAATCAACTGTCCAGATTTCTGAACACAGCAGCCAAAGCAATCCTTTCAGAATGAAAGCCTCAGTGTGGCACTCTTCTGCTCAAATCCCTCCCAGGGCTCCCCATGGCACTGGGAGGAAAGCCAAAGTTCCTGTGATGCTCTGTAAGGTCCCATGTGGTTTGGGCCCCTTTACCTTTGTGACCTACCCTCCACCACTCTGTCTCTTGCTCCCCCCACCACAGACATACAGCCTCCGTGCCAGACCTCAAGCACACCAAGAACACATCTGCCTCCAGGGACTTTGCACTGGCTGTTGGATCTGCCTAACTGCCCTTCCCCCGTAGAGCAGTCTGGCTCACTCCCTCACCCCATTTGGAAATTTTTTCAAATGTCCCTTTCTCAACAAGGCCTACCCTGTCCACCCCATTTAAGCCTACAATTCACCATTACACTCCTATTACCCTGCTATATTTTTTCCATAATGATGAGTATTATTAATTTATTATAATTGAATCTACTTATTATATTTACTATTTTTTGTCTTCTCCCTTCACTATATTATGAGTTCCTTGTGGGTAAGAATCTTGATTTTTCTCACTGATATATCCCAAGCATCTAAAATATTACTTGTTACATAGAGTGTGCTCAATAAATATGTGTTGAATGGATGCATAAATGATTGAGGTGGGGAATGAAAAATGGAGGGAAGTGCAAAAGCAGAAGGCGGTATTGAAGGGTTGAGTGGGGACCACCCAGCATTCCCACAAGTCCAGGCCAAGAGCAGAGATAGAGAACAGATGGAGTGTGAGGGTTTAATATGAGCCACATCCCTTCAGTTCTGCCCTAACAGGGATGAGAGAATGAGGGCAGGCCAGTACCTGAAGTAATAGAGAAGGCCATTATTATCACGTGAACCTAATTCATTCGACCAGACAGCTACGAGCCCTCAGCTGCTTCTGGTCGCCTTTCCCAAGCTTGAGCACAGACGGGAAAGGGGGTATATAGAGTGGTGGGGGTGGGCAGAGAGGCCCTCACTGTCAGGGTTCTGTCTCATGTGTTAGTTTCCTGTGGCGGCTGTAACAAATTACCAGTGCTTCAAACAACACACGTTTACCATCTCACAGTTTGGCAGTCAGAGGTCTGAAATCAGTCTCACAGGACAGACGTTAAGATGTCGGCAGAGCTGGTTCCTTCTGGAAGCTCCAAGGGGAGAATCCGTGTCCTTCATTCACCCGTTCAGCTTCTAGTGGCAACCTGTACTCCTTGGCTTAGAGACCCTTCTCCCACCTTGAAAACGCATCCCTCTGACCTCTGCTTCCTTCCATCAGCACCTCACCTCCTCCTCCACCTCCTCCTCCTCCTCTGACTGTCTTGCCCCTCTTTCAGGGTCCCTGTGATCATATCAGGTCCACCAGGAGAATCTCTGCATCTCAAGATCCCTAATTTCATCACATTCACAAAGTCCCTTTAGCCATTCACAGGTTCTGGAGATGAGGCCGTGGACATATTTTGGCCGGGGGCAGGGGGGTCGGCAGTTATTCAGACTCCCACACCCGACATGGGGTCAAGCACATCTCATCTGATAACTGAGCCCACTCATGCCTTCCTAGGTTTTTCTAGGAAATTCTGAGTGACTCTCCAAATTGGAAAGGAAGTAAAGTCCCCAGAGAACCTATCAACTGAGGGACCCCTGAGACGGACGGGGAGCCAGCCCAGAGCTCCTGCTCAGGTTTAGGGAAATCTCACATGCTCACTTTGCCTTCTTGCTTCATCATACCTTCTCTGGGAGGACTTCCTGTCCAGTCCATGCTCTGCCGTGGCTGCCATGTGATCTTGATGGAAGACGAGGCCAACCAGCCACACCCTGCTTCACACTGCAAATGGAAGGTCTCTCTGAGGAAGTGACATCAGGAGAGATACCTGAAAAAAGAGAGCAAAACAGCCATCAGAAGGACTGAGGATGGGGCACTCCCGTCTGAGGGAATAAAATCACAGTCTCAAGGAAAGAGAGACTTGACAAGTTTGAGGAACAGAGAGAGGCCAGCATCATGCATGACGTTAGGGGCCATGGGAGGAGTCTGGGGTTTTCTACGAGCAGGTAAGTTGCTGAGAAGAATAATCGCAATAACAATAGCTAACCATTATATGCATAGTAACAGATGTATGCACACCAAGACTTCCAGGTACAATATCAGGCACTGTTTTAAGTACTTTATTTACATCCATCTGATTCTTAAAATTTGCACAAGTAGGTTCCATTATCCTCATTTTACAGCTAAGGAAACTGAAGCACAGGGAGGTTAAATTATGTTCCAAACCCACAAAGCTACCGTGTTTCCCCGAAAATAAGACCTAGCCGGGCCATCAGCTCTAATGCGTCTTTTGGAGCAAAAATTAATATAAGACCTGGTATTATATTATATTATATTATATTGACCCAGTATTATATTATATATATATAATTATATTATTATATTATTATATCTTGGCCTGTCTTATTTTAATATAATATAATGGATTCTCCCCTTGGAGCTTTAATATTAATTTTTGCTCCAAAAGACGCATTAGAGCTGATGGTCCAGCTAGGTCTTATTTTCGGGGAAACATGGTAGCAGGTGGTAGACACCAGAATTCAAGGCCATCGGTTTCCCAGTCCCTGTTTTAAGCACTGAGCTGGACTACCTTTCCTGTTCAGGACTTCACACAAAAAGATAAATCTGTGTGTGGCAGGAGAGGAGTTAAAGCTGATTCCTAGGTTTTGAGCTTGAGCAACAGTGATGCCTTTACTGAGAGAGGAACAGGCTTGGTAGGGAGGGTCCCCAAGCCCAGCATCCTTGCCCTTGGGGAGCCCTTGAGCCCACGTCAACCCTCAGTGCCATTCTAGCGGGAGCCCAGCACACAGATGCCAAGGTTAGCCTGCACTGGCAGGCCAATGCCAAGAACCACAAAAGCCTCGTTTTATTTAAAACACAGTGCTTGGCAGAATTCCTGACCTAGACAGAGACAAGCCCATTACTTCATCTTATGAGTTGCATTACAGCCTCTGTTTTCATATATCTATTAGCAAGGCCTCTCAGCTGAAAATCCAGTCAGCCCATCCATCATTCCTCTGAGAGGCCCACAGACCAGGCAGCAGAGGCCGGGATCCCAGCAGACATCCATAGACATGTGCACATGGGACTAAGTCCTAAAGACTTTCCTGTTTGTGCATAGGGGGCCTTCTTGCTTTACATTTGTAATTAAAAGCAGATTTTTATCAATTCCCCCAAAATCTATTGGGGGAACTGTAATTTTGCTTCCAATCTTCCTATTTAATACTCCCCTAATGCCCATAAAAAGCTTTGGAGTTTCAGTTCATGATTTGAATCTTTACAGATAATGAGCTGGTAGAATGACTTGGAGAGAAGCAGGTGTATGTTTCCACAACTTGGTCCAGAGTGAGCGGTAAGTGGTGGAAGGAGATCCCCGGGCAGTCTTGGCACATCTCCGTTCTGAAGCACCGACTCGCAATTCATTTAAAGGCATACTCATTTATGTTCTTTCATTACTACCACAAAAAGTGTGTTTCCTTCTTATCACAATGCTACCTGGCTGCCCCTCCTTCAACACTCCTCACAGGATCCTTAGTCATTTCACTGCTCGATGCCACCTCGGCCCTACCCACTCACCTCGTATCGCCAGTCAGTCCCCCTTACACATGGACAGGTCCTTCCTGCAGTCGCTCCTGTCTTCTGTTCCTCCTCTCTCCTGCTTGCCCACTCCTCATACTTCCCTCCCTCCCCTCCTTTTCCTCCATTTCTGCTCCTTTCAAACTGCTTTCAGCTACTATGACCATTAACTGACCACCTTGTACATGGGTCAGAAACAGTGTTGTGACACATGTACTCACCTTAAAGCCTTATAATAATTGCCTGAAATAATAGTGTTACACACAGAGCTATACAAGTGCACGCACACACTTCTTTGACATTTAACCCTTTTCCCCTTTATTTTCTGTCCCTT
Source organism: Rhinolophus sinicus (assembly GCF_036562045.2). Lineage (NCBI taxonomy): Eukaryota > Metazoa > Chordata > Mammalia > Chiroptera > Rhinolophidae > Rhinolophus > Rhinolophus sinicus. Next base: position 105,120,672 of record NC_133753.1, read on the forward strand.
TCCACTCCCCTTTGTCAGATGATAGATAGATAGATAGATAGATAGATAGATAGATAGATAGATAGATAGATAGATAATCACTTGGAGAACCACTGCAGTAAAGTCATGTTTGGAGGTTAAATTTGGCTATCACAATGACATTCAATTAAGTCATATTACTTGGCATACTTAAAGACAAAAGAAGTGATCTGCTTGTTTTCAAGGTTGGGTCAAGATTTCAGAGGATGACTGAACTTTAAATCATCTGCTGAACACCCACCCCACGTTTTCTGCCACTACCTGCCAGTCTCATCTCTGCCAGCCACAAGCCTACCCATCTGCCTCTCATCCCTCATGATGAAAACACAGACCTTGTCTGTCTTATTTGACATTAGAACTCTAAGACCTGAAACAACATCTGGAATTCTGGATGCGCATGTGTGTCTCTATATGTATGTATAGACATATACCTGTAAACATGTACAAGGTCTGACGCAAAGCTACATACCTCATTGCTGAATATCACTATGGTCACCTTCGAAGGACTCCCCTTGGGAAGCTATGCACTGATGCCAGTGCCTAGTCCACCCTTCAAAGCAATTTTGGAACTCTTTCTGGCATGGCCATCAGAACTGTCGTCGTATTACCCTTGATGTCCTGAATGTCATCAGAATGTCTTCCTTTCAATATTTCCTTTATCTTCAGGTAAAGAAAGAAGTGATTGGGGGCCAAATCAGGTGAGTAGGGAGGGCGTTCCAATACAGTTATTTGTTTACTGGCTAAAAACTCCCTCACAGACAGTGCCGTGTGAGCTGGTGCATTGTCGTGATGCAAGAGCCATGATTTGTTGGTGAAGAGTTCAGGTCGTCTAACGTTTTCACACAGCCTTTTCAGCACTTCCAAATAGTAATCCAGGTTAACTGTTTGTCCAGTTGGTACAAATTCATAATGAAGAGTCCCTCTGATAGCAAAAGAAGGTTAGCAACAGCATTGCAACAAGTTTGCGAACTTAATTGTCAATCCTCATATACATATACATGTAAACATGTATATGTGTGTTTGTGTCTGGTGAAGGAACCAGTGAATAGATGGGTTACCTTATATGAAATGGGCAGGAGAATGGGCTCAAAGCTGGACCAGCTGGGTTTGAGGCCCAGCTCCCCTGTGTAGACCAGCTGTGTTACTCATGAGATCTCTGAAATATCACTGCTCATTACTCTAACAAATCCCCGTCTCCAGGCAGGGAAGTAGCTTCCCAAATGGCCCTCCCTGACCTGACACAATACTCAAACAGCTTGGTAAACGAAGCGCCTTAGGGAACTGCTCATACCGCCTTGCCCCTCCACACTGCACGCTAACTCCTTATAAAGGCTGTGTGATTCTCTTTCAAGAGCTCCCAGCATCTTGAAATTGACTTGATCAGAGTTGCACGCAGATGCCCATGAAGATGGGCATTTCCTCTTCAAGCAAGGGAGACTGTAAAGTCTTAGGAGCCACACCCTGTTTCTAAAAATGGGTCAGCTCATTATTGGCAGGCATTCTCAGAGGCCTCAGGGGCAAAATAAGTCAAATACAAAATGACTATTAACTTCCTGAAGTTTCAAACCAGCTGGGGAAATTAGAAAAACTAATAGAAAAGTAGATCTTGCAAGTCTGAAAATGAGGTAACTGAAAAATGTAAAGATGAGATCCATCACAGAGGAAGGACCGTTTCCCCAGCACAATACTCTCTAGCAGGACTGAATTCCAAACTCCCTGGGGAAAGGGTAAGGAAAATTAAAGGAGATTCTGGAATTGGGGCTGCACATTAAAATCACACACCGAACTTTCAAGCTGAAACAAAAGCAAAACTGAGCTCAGACACCACTGCAGAAAATTTAATAAGAATTCTTTCTCTATAAATTTTGTAACTCTTTATATAGGAAATGTTAAGTATATGCAACACAGAGCACTCGTCTAGTTTCAGTAATTAACAGCTCAGGACCAATCTTGTTTCATCTCTGCCCCCACCCACTCTGTAGCCTCCAAATATAATTATTTTGACTCTAATCCCAGATGTCAAACTTTAGGATGTATCTCTGAAAGACAAGGACTCTTAAAAAAAAAAAAGCTCTCTTTATAACAATAATTCCTCAAATACCTCAAGTAATTTGTCAAAGTCTAATTTCCCCTTGTTGTTCAATATATTTTTTAATTATTTGTTTCAGTTGGAATACAAATAAGGTCCATGAATTATAATTTGTTGATATATCTCCTAAAATTCTTTTAATCTATAAGCGCCTGCTCTCTTTCTTTGCATTATGCAATTCCTTTTTTTTTTTTTTTTTTAATGAAGAAATGAGAACAAGTGTCCTATAGACTTTCTCACCATCTGGATTTTGCCGATTAAATTCCCATGGTGTGGTTTAACATGTTCCTCGGTCCCCGTGTGTCCTACAAATTAGTCATTAGATGTGGAGGCCTAACACAATTTACGTTTGAATTATTTGATAAGACTACTTCAGAGGTGGTATTGTGTACGCCCATCAAAGATATTTAATATCTAGGTGCTTCTTTTTCATGATATTAGTTGTTAATAATCATTGCCTAGATTCCTTAATTTATTTGAACTTTCAAAGCAGTAATTCCGACTCTGATTCCTTCTTACGTTAGCTGGAAAGAGGAACCTCCGTTTGCTGGCTACGTGGCTACCCAAGATACAGTGCAAATAGCAAAGGCAGCATACGCATACATGCTTGATACCTTCTCTTCATTTGCCAGATTTTAAACCAAGGAGCTGGTTCCCTAGCATCCTCCAAGACCTAAGGTTTATAGTGGGGTTTTTTTAATTATTAAGAACTCATTAATATAAACATATTTGATAAGTTTTAATCCTTTGCTATTATTATTATTATTATTATTATTATGCTCAAATGATCCTTCCTTTGGCCAGTGGGAACCTATTCAATTTCACTCCTGAGTCCTCTGGAGATGACCCTTGTCATCGTGTACAGCTTCCTCGCACTCCTGTATGACCAGATGTTCCAGGCTCATGTGTACAGTCCTGCCCCAAACTACAATCATCCATTTCTCTAAGAGGCCCTGATTTGGTTTCGTGCAAAATCGTAGTTAGAGGCCACAATCTAGGTGCTAAGGGTGCTTGTTGCTGCTGAATTGGTGTTTTGTTTCTTGGCCTTTTGAGTAGACAGAGCTGGAAAATGTTTTACGTTTTAAGAAAGAAAAATTGAATTTATATCATACTTTCAATTCAAATTCTGGACTACAGGGTTTTTACTTACCTCATGGGTCTTACATGTATAACATCTCCTTCCCATTAAAAAAAAGAAAGCCCAGTTTGTAACTACATATTAAAATTTGTTTTATCTCTTACTATGCACAATAGTCTCTAAATGACAGTATCAACTACTGTTGACAATATGATTACTAAAAACAGTTTAAAATTTTCCTAATTTTTTCTGTGAATTACAATTCATTGATAATTTCCTAAATTTGTTTTACTCTATAGGTACCTATTGTAATCACTCTCTATTTTACTATGCAGAATGTTTAAATAAAGAAATGAGGAAGTGTCATATAGAGATTTTCACTGGAAAATACATCATCCCCTCCTTTCTTAAATAAATGTAGCAAACCACACATTTGCTTTTTCCACTGACTCCTGCAGACTGCGCCCTCCTGTTATGGAGAGACCTTCCTCGCTCCTTTTCAGAGCTGCACAGACTCTTATGGAGAAGTGCCCCGGCTTGTCCTGACTCATTTCCAGGTTTTCACTATTACAAATAGAGCTGCAGTATAGAACCTTATGTCTATGACTTCTCATATTCTCAGGCCCTTTAGAGAATCTAATGTGGAGCCAGGGTTGAGAAGTTCTGATCTAGAGAGAAAAGCAGTTTGCTAAGAGACATAAGTTTGAATCCCAGCTCTGCCCTTAACTTATTCCTTGTAAAATCTGGATAATAATAGCTGGATAAATTATCAGGATACTACCCGAATAATAACCTACCTCACAGATCTGTGTAAATGACTAAACGAGCAAATATATGTAAGTTGCTTAAATCAGTTCTTAGTACATTTTAAGAGGTACGTGTTGTTGTTCTTATTGTTTCTGTGAATCTTTAAATTTGTTATTTTGCCTCCCTGTCTCAGTTTCCTCAGTTGTCCTGACTGCCTCAGGATGTTGGCACAATAAAACTAGGTCATCACTGTGAAACTTCTTGAAATAGCTATAATCTCTGAAAACGCAGAAAAAGGGTGTTGTTTCCATCAGCGTGATTCTAGAGTGGCCCATTAGGGGACTAACCATCTCAGGATGGTGGGACACTCATCCCTGGAACTGTCTAGGGAGGGTTTCCTGACTCAACTGAGTCAGTGAGACAACCTGTCAATTCACTCAAACCACTAATTTAATGGATTTTTTATTTTCTACTAAATTGACAGACTGAGTAAATTGAACAAATTGGCTGTTTTGATATCATTTAGACTCAGCTTGAGTGGAGCTAATCATGAAGGGGAAAATAATTGTTATTGACATTGCCCCAATGATCAAAGACACCCTTCTCACAGGTCCCCAGAGGACAACTAGACCCTCAGCATGTCACCAGCTTCAAACTCCACCCAGCTAAGTTTCAGAGAACAAACCATGCCAATCCACTGCACCCCCTTACAGATAAGATCAAAATAGAGGGCAGATTGGGGGGTAAGAAACTTTGAAAAGGACCAGTCAATACATAAGTGTACTTTATGATCCAATTCTGAGTTTATGGAAGAGCTAACAGAGCTGAGGAGACTTAGGTGCTCCCTGTGGGAAGGTGAATAATGGCCCCTAATCCCTGGAACCTGCGACTGTTACTTTACATGGCAAAAGGGACTTTGACAGTGTGATTAAATTAAGGAACCTGAAATAGGGAAATTATTCTGGATTCTAGGGGTAGATACAATGCAATCACCAGGGTCCTCATACGAGGGCGACTGGAAGACATTTGAGTACAGAAAAGGAGTAGGAGATGTGAGGATGGAAGCAAGAGGTCGCAGTGAGTGAGGAAGAGCCAGGAGCTGCCAATGGAGGCTGACTCCAGAAACTGGAAAAGGCAAGCAAATGGATTCTTCCCTATAGCCTCCGGAAGGAACCAGCTCTGCCAACACCTTGACTTTCACCCAGAGACACTGTTTGGACTTCTGGCCTCTAGAACTGTGAGAGAATAAATGTGTGTTGTTTTAAGCCACCAAGTTTGTGGCGATTTTTTCCAGCAGTCACCAGAAACTAATACATTGCCACCAGCTGTGGTCCTCAGAGTCGGCCGTACTCCTTGGTGGAGACACTTCAGGGCAGGAGTGGAAGCTTAATGGCTGCAATGTGTAGAAGTCCAGTCTCCTGTTTCCGCTTCAAACAAAGTAAATTTCTTTTAAATGGAGGCTCGATGTAAGATTCCACTGGAGGAAAAGAAGGATCCTCCTGAAATGCGGGAAGAAAGCAACCTGAAATGGAGACGGCTGACGTTTGTGTACCTAACACTCTTGGATGGAAACTCTTGGGTCAGTGCCTGCACAGAGTGAACGCAATAAGATACAGTCACGGTGTGGTGACGGTGGGTGGTGGTTGTCTGCTCTGACTCCCTCATTGCACCAAGGACAAGCTACAACAGCGCAGCTAAATGACTTGCACAATGGCATCCAGCTCTTAGTAGCAGAAGCGGTGTTAGAACCCAGCTCTTTAGAACCTCAGCATCGGCTGCAACCCACACCCTGGATCTTCCCCCAAATAGTAAATGCCCCAGCTGACTGTGCCTTTCACTAACATGAATTTTGCCACATACAGGCTAGGTTGAGTCTATGCCTTTTATTCAGAGCCATTGTCAAGTTCTGAGGATAGCTGACCACTCTGGGAGCTCCCTGCATCACCCATTACTTTGGGCTACAGTGCCAAATGGCGATCTGACAGCAGGCGAGGCTAGCTGCTGCAGGTCCCCTCCTCCTGCTTCTGACAGCTGGGGGGTGAACCACTGCTCTGCCTGCAGAGCAGACTAGTGGGGAGGGCGGGGCCAGCCGGGGCAGCAGGGCAGGGATGGTAAGGCGGTGGCAGGAGCAGCTGCTGGCTCATCAAGGGCACTCTGGTGAAATCTGGGACTCCCCGGGCCCAGCCACATGCTCACATGCAAACTACAGCTGCCAGAATCCCTCCTCCACACGGCAGTAGCAGAGGCAGCATATTCTCCCAGCTCCGGGGTGGGGGGTACACTTCTCTTGTTGCTCAGCCATTTGCTTTGATGTCCCACTGAGGAGGTGTCCTGTAGCCAAGCGTCAAATAGAAGGAATAGGATTTTCAGTCCAGCCAGTACTTTTCTATCATTGCGCCATGGGAGCTCCATGGGAAAGAAACAGCAGATGAGCCGAGAGGACGCAGTCCTTCATCATTGCACTACCCAGAACTGTCTTTACCTACCTGGAGTCATTGCCTCTTTTCTAAATAAGGCTTCTCAGCTGGCGTTCAAAGTTCTCAACTACTCACCCCTACTCACCCTCTTAAGGCTTCTTGCTATACTTCTACTCGTGCCAAAATGGGTCCCAAGGATGCCAGTCCCTAGAACACAGTGTCACGAGGGAAGTGACCCTGACTATCTTTTCAATGCTGTGCCGTTTCCCATGTGCCTGGCACACAGGGGGCCTCAGAAAAATCTGTGAAGGAATGAATCCCACTCATTCAGTGCCTGCTAGGTGCTAAAGACCGTGCTAGGCATTTACTGGAGTGTGAACTTAACTGTATTTCTAAACTTCTTTGTGTCTAAACCTCATTTACAGTTTGGAAACCAAGGCAAATATACAAATGTTATCAAGGACATCTTCAACCTATTAAAATATAAAATAATAATATCCACATTCCCAGACTTTGAAAACACCCTACGTCAAATTGGGTTGATATGAAAATCAAATGAGATAACACGTATGAAGCACTTGCCTCAGTCACTGACACAGAGTACAGCTCAGTAGCGGTTAGCTGTTATTACTATGTTGCATTTATTTACAAAGATTAATAAATAATTGCAGTCAATGCAGAAAACAAACAAGTAAACAATTATAGTCCAAAATGAGAGCTGCTATCACAAAAGTATGGGCAATCCCTGTGTGGCCCTGAGGCTCTATCTTAAAAACATATCTAGAACCAGAACCTTTGCACACCATCTCTACCGAGTACCATTCTAGTCTAAACCACCGTCATGTCTCACTTAGATTGTTTCAGTTGCCGCCAAACTCTTCTCTCTGCCCTCACTTTTGCCATCCCCACACTCTCAGTATAGTCTCAACACAGTGTCCAGGGATCCTGTTAGAACTTGTCAGCTCATGTCACTCCCCTGTTCAAAACTCCAGGTAAAAGCCAGAAAATTACTGTTGCCTACTGGGATGGTTAATTTTATGTGTCAAGTTACCTGGGCCAGAGTGCCCAGACGTTTAGTCAAACGTTATTCTGGGAAAGTCTGTGACGGTGCTTCTGGACTGAGTGAAGCAGATTGCATCCCTCCTGTGTGTGGGCCTTGTCCAGTCAACTGAAAACCTGAAAAGAACAAAAAGGCTGAGTAGGAAACTCCTCTTGCCTGATTGATTTGAGCTGGGACATCCGTCTTTTCCTGCCTTCCAGCTCAAACTGAAACAAGACTCTTCTTGGGGCTCAGGCCGGCGGCCTTTAGACTGGAGAGGTATATCTCCTGTTGGTTCTGTTTCTCTGGAGAACATACCAATACTCTAAGACATCTATGGGCCATGGGTGATTGGCCCCAACCCTGGGGCCTTCCCGGTAACACCATCACTTCTTTGATTTCAACTCTTTCCACTTTCCCCTCTCTCTCTTTGTTCCAGTCACGTTGGCCTCCTTTTTGTTCCCCAAGTACGAGAGGCCCAGTTAAGCTTAAAGACCTCAGTAACCCCCATGCCCTCTGCCTAGAATGTTCTTCTCTCCAGGGTCTAAGTGCCTCACACTGTCACTTCCTGTGGGTCTCTGGCTGATTGTTATATAACAGTGAAAATTTCCCGAACTTACTTGTATGAAACAGCACACACACACACACACACACACACACACACACACACACACACACTTTTCATTTTATTTCCCTTAAATTGCTTTAATTTTTACAGCATTATCATCTGACATACTATGTGTTTACTTATTTATTTGTTTAGTGCCTATTTATCCGTCTCTTCCAACTAGAATACAAATTCCTTAAGAGCGGAAACTTTTCTTGTTCACGGTCGCATTTCCAACACCGAGACTGGTACCTAGTACTAGTTCCTAGTGGTGCTCCATGTCTGTTTGTTGACTGAATTAATGAGTCCATTAAAACTTCAAGTTTGATTTTAGAAGGAGAGAAAGGTATTATGGATAGGTGGGAATAAAGGCTGTGCAGACAATCAGAGAAGATGAGGCTTTTGCTGAATGTGGGTTAAGAATTAGGCGGCACAGAATCCAGGGCTTTGCTCTCCCACCAGGACCTGGAGGGCAGACACTCGCCACTGCTGATTAAGGGCTGATCTTTGTGCTCTAAGAGCCAGCAGAGCAGACAGCATGTCTGACATCCTTGCTTATAAATGACGGAGCCCAACCTGGGTAGGAGCTTGAGGTGAGCTGAGTAAGTAGCCAGTGCAGGGCCAAGACTTTCCTCAGAAAACAGCTCTGGGTCTGCTCCAACGCTGAGATAAATTGAAGACAGAAGCCCTAAAGTTCAATGCCAATGAGAATAGCTGCAATATATTTCGTTGGAAATAGCTCACGAAAGCCATAAAATCTCAATGAAGAAATCAAACATAGAAGGTCTAGTTTTAAGCAATGTGACTTCCTGGTAAAATCTCCAAAAGAAGCGGGTGATGAAATGCTGGTCCTAGTAAGTAAATGAGTTGTCTTGCAATAAATGATTGTCAGAAGAAGGAAGTTAAGAAGGCTAAAGTTGGAATGTACATCATGGCCCGGAAGAAAGAGACTGGAGGATGGAACTGGAGCAAGCTGGCTGTGGTAGAATCATCTTACTTCCTTAGACCCAGTGCTTGCTAATTGCCCTTTCTCATAAAATGGGGCATTAACTGCTATACCTTATTCCAAAGGGTAAACAAGGCATCAAATGAGGTTTGCAGAAGTGACTTAAAGAAAGCCCCATATAAATGTAAAATAATAGCAGTAGACTAACAGCAAGGAGTTTTAAATGAGATGTTCCATGGATGAAAAGTTAGGTGGACAACAGTTCCTGAAATAGATTCACTACACACGGGCAAGAAGCCTAAATTCATTAATTCTGTACCCACGACAACTTGAATGCCTCAGCCATGGAAGAGCTTTCTTCCTCCCTGTCTCTCCTGCCATTGCAGTCTTGTTACCATCGACATTTTATTGTCAACCATATGAATGCATTTCCTAAAAAATTAAATTAAAAATGAAAGGACAATATAAAATACATTAAATGTGCTCACTGAAGAAAAACTTCAAAGTACATCAAAATGTTAAAAGAAAATAAATACGACTCCATAGTCTCATAACCAGAAATGATCATTATTAATGCCTGATATATTTCTTTCCAGTTGTTTTTCTTTCATACTTTGTATAACTAAGATCACATGGTCTATAGATTTTTATATCCTGCCCTAACGTATCATAAGCATTTTCCCCATCACTTAAACATTAACAGAAAGATTATTTTAATGAATGGTTCCCACTCCAGCATATGAATGTACCGCGTTTAACTAGTATCCTTGAACATTTAAGCAGTTTCCCGTTTTATGTAATTATTTTGGGGCATTGATCTCTGTCTGTGTCTCTGATTATATCCCTAAGTTGAATTCCTAAAAATAGACTCACTGGGTGAAAGGGTCTGACTTTCTTTTCAGTTTCTTAATACAGATTATCAGAGTCCCTTTAGAAATCTTGTACCAATTTATGCTCCTGCCAGCTGTGTATGAGAGCACCCCTTGCATTTGAACCCAGGGCTGTTTTGATGTCACAGCTGGGTGCCAGAGTTCTAGCCATTCGCTGGCTTTCCATCAGAAACCAATAAATAGCCACACTGAGAGCCTGCAGGCATAAACTGTACAAGTTTGCTAATTGCTTTATAAAAGTATCTTTCCTGGATGCCTGAAAAAGGTATCCAGAACTAGCAGGTACTAAAAGCGCTATTACCATGAAGAATAACATTGTTCCAAGTAGCCTTTGTCCTTGCCGAAAGAAAACTCTGTTTCATAAAGCAACTCTATCCACTGACAATCAAGCACCCCAGGCATTAAATGAAGCCACACAACTGTGCTGTTATCGATAGTGCATGGATTTCAAGTTGGTTTGACAAGCAAGACTCTGGTATGAACATGGCTGCATAAATGATAGCCTTCTCCCACTTCTCCTCGTGTACCCCTTCTCCCACTAGAAAGCACACAAAAGAAAAAAAGAGAATTACGAAGTGCACAAACCATAGTTCACACAGAATTGCCGATGAATATAACTCAGACTCCAAAGGGCATGTAAGGACCCTGAACTGGCTGAGACTGGACTGAGAATCACGAGGGGCAAGTGAAGAGCAGACGCAGCGAAGGTGACAGGAGTGTCCACAGGGACAAATTTCGGAAAGGGCCACCTGAATGACATGGCATGAAGGTGAGGACTCGTCCTGAAGAGTGAAATCCATGTCCGGTGTTTACAGGCACTGGGTGAGCACAGCTGGTGACGTAGGCCCTCTGGGGCCAGTTGGCTCATCGCAGCAGACAGGTGGCAGGAGGCACAGGAACCACTGGCTGAGCCATGTCACAGCAGCAGCCTGTCTCCGCGGAGCAGAGGACAAAGCATCTGAGGCTGCCTAGGCTCCTCCTTGCGCAGGGTCTTCCAGCAATGACCTGGCTTAGGAAACCCAACCCATTCCATAAGGAAGAACAACACCGTATCATTATCATTATTGATTGCGGGAATAAGAATAAGAATAGTAATAGTATATATAATATCATGTAGATTATAGACAAATCACAACAACAATAATAGTATAGATAATGGGTCAGCACCAACACAGAGACCCTATAAGATAAAATATGGGCAAAAGGAAGAAAAGTTAGCAGTTTCCAAAATTCCCCAGTGAAATGTGACTGGCAAAACTCAGGAAAGAAGTAGAAAAAATAGGATATCACAGAAATGAAAACAAAATATGAAGATACAAAAGGGAGCACAGACACTGCAGAAAACAGAAAAAGGGACATAGAGATAGATGTGTGAAATTTGGATAAAAGGACACAAAATGAAAGGAGTTACAGAACATGATAAAATTATAGATGTAAAAGACGGGCAAAGGAGATCCAGTATTAGACTCCCTTAAAATATTAAAAATAAAATGAACCAGAACAAAGAAGGAAAGCAAATATATATACAATTCAAAAAAACTCTCCTGAAATAAAAGGTTTGACTCCATGTGTCAAAAAAGAATTCCATGTTCAGGGAAATTGATCCAGAATAGTCAACACTGAGACATCTCCTGGCAAATTTACTGGGCTTTAAAGATAAAGAATCCCTTAATCCAGCATTTAAAAGTTTGATTACAAGAGAAAAAGATCAGGCTGATTTTATATTTCTCCACAGCAATAACAAACTCTTAAAGACACTGGAGAAATGCCTAAAAGTCCCCAAGGATTCAACATCTCCACTTATGAGCCAAGAATGTTCTATTTATCCAAATTGTCCTCCAAGTATAATGACTTTGGACAAACAGTTTTGAACCTACAAAAGCTCAAGGATTGTTGTCCCACAGTCCTTTGTGATGAAATTTCTAGAGAATAAACCGCAGCCAGTGAAAAATGCCTGGAATTCTAAAGCAAAAGAATTGGCTGTGAGTCATATACATGTACCTTTGAGGAAAAAAAAAAAGAAAAAAAAAGAAGAAAAAAGAAATATATACACAGCATTAGATGACAAAAGAGAATGTGAGTGTTATATGCCCTGACAATCTAGAATTGATGCAGGTAACAAAAATAAGTGGACAAGACAAAGAAAGAAGGAGATACAGTAATTCTACTATTTGCCTCTTCTGTACCTGGTAAGAGTCAGAGAATATTATTTAAAGCTGACAAATCAAGTAATCGAGATGCATGAGAAGTAATAAAAGCCTATTGACCAATGAAATGAAAACTGCAAGAGATACAATGTTATTGATTCAATTTGGGAAACTAAGGAGAAGGACAAAAGAACAGGAAACACATTAAGTTCATAACTGTTCATACTAGAAATCCATTAGATACTGTGTAAAAAAAATAGGAACTAGGAGAATTATATAAAGCCACAATTAACTTCATAACGGTAACACTTAGAATAAAAATACCAATCCTTCTAAATATCAGAACTACAGAGAGAAAGAGAGAGGAGAGAGAGAGCAAAGCTCAGAGTAAAATACAAAGAAACAACTATAAAAAGAGTACACACAAAATAATATGAAAAACTATGTGTGGTGATGAATGTTAACAAATATCAAATCATGTTGCACACTGAAATTAATATAATGTTATATCTCAATTTTAAAAATAATTTTAAAATAAATTTAATAATAATACTACAAAAAACTAAACCCAGCATACATACATGTCAGTATGTAGATGAGCCTCAATCAATGTTAAAAGTAAAAGTTTTTCAAATTATGTCACAAAGAAAATCCAAACTCTGCTGTAAAGACACGTATGTAAAACAAAGCAATTTAAAAAAAATAAGAGACTGGACAAAGGTATACCAGGCAGATGCAAACAAAACAAAAGTAGGGTTTCTGGTATTAATATCAGACAAGGTGAAACTGAGGCCAAAATTATTACATCATACAAAAAAAACCGCACTTTATAATCCTAAAGGGTACAATTCACAAGATATAACAGTTACAAATATTTATATATTCAATTACATATCAGCAACATTTGTACAGCAGAAATTATCTAGACATATAGAAAAATAAGACACAAAACCACCAGCTGCAGAAGACTTGAATTCAATTTTCAGTCCGTGATAGTGCAAGATGACAAAACATTACATAAATCTTTGGTCCTTCACAGCCAGCAATGCTCTCTCTGAGGTATCCTTCAGATATATTTATACACATGCAAAATGACATGGACACAGCTATTTATTTCAGCATCATTTGTAAAAGCAGGACTTTCGTGTTCATCAGCAGACGACTGGTTAAATAAATTATGGTACAACAATTCAATGAGTCATACTATTAAAAACAGAAAAGTATGAGGATCTTTATGTGCTCATGGAAAGAGCTCCAATTGTATTCATTTTAAGTTAAAAAGAAAAAACAGCAGCATGTAGTACACTACCTTCTGTGTAAAAGAGAAGTAAGAATATAAATTCACATGTGTTTATGTATGCATGAAGAGACTGAAAGGAAACCGGTAACAGTGGTAACGTGTATGTGATAGAGGTAAGAGGTGGGTGGGAAGTGAGCCACTGGGAACGAAGGAGGGAGGGACTTTTCACTGCCAACTACATACATATGTACATATGCATGTGAGTGTACGTGTATGAGTCTGACTGCATTACCCGTTTATTTAAAACACAAAAAAATCTTGTGTGCAAAAGGGCCCTAAGTCGTAGTTTCTACCTAGTACCAGTAGTCTTTTTTAGACTCTTGATAAAAAGTAAAATCTGATCCCATTGCCCTTCAGTTTACCTGAAAATCAACATAACAGATCTTCCGCTTTGCTTATAAATCACTGCCCTTCACAAAACGAATATGGGCCCAAATAAACAGCCCTTAGCAAAAAGAGCGTGTTGCCTCCTTTAACCCACATCACTGGTGAGTTAACCACATCACTTAATCTTCAAGACGCTAAACCTGAGCTGTCTGATGTGGCTATGACTTGAAATGTGGCTAGCTCAAATTGTCATGTGCTGTAAGTGTAAACTACACACGAAAGTTCAAAGATTCGGATGGGAAAAAAGAGTGTAAAATACCTCACTCATTCTTAATATAGATTACATATTGAAATGATCATAGCTTAGATATATTGGGTTAAATAAAGTATGTTATTAAAATTAATTTCACCCGTTTCTTTTTACATTCTTAACAAGGCCACTGGAATATTTAAAATCACCTAGCTGGTTCACATTATATTTCTACTGGACTGGACTGCTCTAGGTGGTAGAAACATAAGCAGACAGGCTGGATGAGATTCTGCTGCAGTAACAAGCAACCCTAAAAGCTTCACTGACTGACACAACAGTCATAATTATGAGCAAGAAATTACTGTTTGTTTTTGCAAGCCACTGAGATTAGAGGCTTTTGCAGTGTGGGCAAAACAGGCCAATACAGAAATAACCCAAAAATAGCAATTCAGGAAACCTGAATTTTTGCTATCTGTCCCACTATCAGGAGATTTTTCTCCATATGATACCTTGTAGTACAATACCTAATTGCATTTATTTATTTATGACCATTTATATAGCAGTTATTATATGCCAGGAACTATTCCAAGCACTTTACAACAATTACTCAACATCTAAAACCTTATCAGGTAGGTTCCTTTATTATCCCATTTCACAGACAAGAGAACTGAGACAGAGAGAAGTCAAGAGCAAGTAAGTAAGCAGCAGAGTCAGAGTTCAACCCAAGCAGGCTGGCCCAAGAGTCCATGCCCTTAACCACTATGCTATGCAATTATCATAACCGTTAATATTTATTCAGTTAATTTATACTAAGCTCGTTCACTCTTATTTAATTCTCAGAATAACTGCAGGAAGTGGGGGACCTGAGACTCAGAGATGCAAAGTTACGGACCCAACATTACACAGTGACCTTGATGGCAGCAAAGTTCGTGCTTTATAAAGAAAAAACTTTCAAATGCTAATAGAGCCATCAGTTTTACTCTGCCCGTTCCAACCTGGGGGGCGGGGCAGCAGATGCATCGCCGGAACTAACCGGAGCACCCCCGTGTCTCCCCGAGTCCTCTGTGCGTGTCACCGTCACTCGCACTAACAGATGTCGGTTAGACATCCACCCAGGGGAGGCAACGCTCGGGGGAGGTGCCCTTGCCCAATTAGGACTGGAAACAGGCTTCCTCTAATTAGGTCTTGATATGGTGAAAGGTGAAATAAACAAACACCCCTGTAGGCGGGGAAGCATCGACACCTCAGTTAGGTGGCTCTCGATTGGTGACTACAGTCTTCACAAGATTGCATAGCAGCCAGCTGCCCCAGAAAGTCGCAGGAACAGAAAACACAATATTCCTGTCACCCTGTTTCATTATCACCGGAGTCGCAGTGGGCATTAAAGGAGCAGTGTGAAGTGGACAATTCACACTTCTCGAGTTTCTCAGCAGTGTCAGTCTCTGCTGTTGCCACGGACACCGCAGCTGCTGCGCCTCAGTCTTCTCACACCAAGAAGAGTATTAGACTTGGACAGCGGGGAAGCATATGCAAACAGGCGTGCAGGCACACGCACACACACGTACACACACACACACTCCCCTTTCTCCACTCCTAAGAAATGGCAAGGAATATAGAAAAAAGGTAAGGAGGCCGCAAGCATCGGAGGAACGGCTCCTGTGTCACCGCTGGAAGCCGTCAGAAGGCACCGGGGTCCTCCTGCAGCACAAGGGAACAGACCAACGGACGCAGTGCCATCTCGCTACACTGTCACACACACCTCGTTTGGAGTGGGATGGTACGAGGGCACTCAAGGCCTTGTGTGGAGCACCTGCTAGCTGCAGGGAGGGAGCAGCCGGTGAGAATGAGGCCCTGCCCTGATCCCTGCCCTACCAGACCTCCTGGAGCCTCCCAGTTCCAGGAGCAGACTCAGCCCTTCCCAAACCTGCGAGCTGCTGCTGCCCATCATTAGGAGGATGAAGGAGCTGGACTTCCATATTCAGTGTTCAGACTTCAGGCGGTCCTGCTCTGATCACGTGGCCTAATTCTCAAAACTGAGCTTCTTCCCCACGCGCGTCTGTATTAATCAGGGTTCGCAAGAGAAATAGAACAAACAGGACACACACACACACACACGCACACACACTCACACACACGCAAAGACATGATTAACTATGAGGAGTTGGCTCACATACTCATGGACGCCAAGTCCCATGATTTAGTCTGCAAGGTGAAGACCCTGGAGAGCCAGTGGTATAGTTGTAGTCCAAATCCACAGGCCTGAGAACCAGGAACACTGATGGTGTAAGTACCAGTCCAAGGGCAGGAGAAGAGCCACGTCCCAGTTCAGCAGGCAGGCAGGAAGCGAAAGGAGTTTCCCCTTCCATCCATCTTCAATGCTCCAAATATGTTACCTTCAGTTTACCTCTGGTCCCACTCCTGCCTTCCCTCTGTGTTGCCAAAAGAGTCAGAGGGTTGGGAAAGCAATAGGTGAGGGGGCACAAAGATTAGCCACACCATACTATTGGTCCCTTGGTCCTCAAATATGGGCTGGTTTGGGGCCGTGGTTCTGGCCTACCTGCCATGTGTGAAAGTTTGGATGTGCTTCTGGTACTATTTGGGGTCAGTGTTTGCCCAGCCCCATTTTCTTGTTTCCTAGTCCACGTTTCTATTCTGCCCTGACTGGAGGCTATATCGATTTTGAAGCAGTGCTTCTCAGAAGTGTGGTACGGAGCCAGGAACATCAGCCTCACAGGAGACTCCTTAAAACTGCAAAAATTCAAGCCCCACCCAAACTCACTGAGTCAGAAGCCTGGGCGTGGCACCCACCAGCAATCTGCTTTTTAACAAGCCCTCCAGGCAATCCAGGCAGTCTCAAGATTGAGGACCTGATTTTAAAAGCTAGCTCTCTTGCCCTCTGAACACGGCACCTTTTTCCATCCCTTCATCCAACCCTTTATTTCCCATAGGACCCAATTTGAGAATGGTGGCATTTAAACACTGCTAAAACTGACATTTTTCCTCATTTTCAGTTCTGTCGGATGCCTTACTGCAATTTTATAATACTCCGGAGGCCCCACCCTCAGAAAATACCAATTCAAAATAAGAACGGCTTATTTTTAAATGCGTGTTGGCACATTGATGCCGCTGGCTGGTTTAGACGGACTAATTAATCCTTATTTGACCTGAATTAATGCCTAATCTGTGTAAAATGATGGAGATTTGCTGGAATGCAGCGAATGTGAATCTGTAAAACCAAAGGCATGTGGGAGTGGATTCGGCATCAGGCTGACATGAGGATTAAAGTACTTCTTCAGCTGGTACATTATTTGAAGTTAGATTTTCTTCCTTTCTCCTCTCCACCCCCACCTACTTCAAGGAAAAAAATTACCAGAAGACATGAGCATATTGTCGCCCCTTCTCCCAAATAAAGGTAAACTGACAGCGCTTTCAATGAAAGGCTCTGCATGATTGGAATTAAATGTCAAATACGATTTTCTGTTGGCAATTCAAAGTGTTGGTGTCAAAACCATAACTGACAGTACTGCTGCAGATTAGTGTCTGTCTGGATCTCGGCATCACACTGTGGGAAGGTTTATGATTTAGTAGATTAACACAGCTCTCGTCACGCTACCACTTAAGAGATAATTTGTTCAAGCAGGAGCCCATTAGATTGTGGTTGCCCGGGAGCAGGAGGCCCCTCCCCTGAAGTTCTGTCAGGTGTTTGATGGCACACCCCGTCCCCTGCGGGGGTCTGCCATCATTATGGGTGACAGGCAGCAGAGGTGAGCGGGCCACAGCTGCTGGCAGTCCTGCTGTCAGTAGCCACCAGTGATGTTTGCTGGCGACGTCTAGGGGAAAATGGAGTTCCTATTGATCCAACCAATGTGAAATGGCCTTCTAGGTTGCACATTTGATTTATTTAGCTTCTGCTTCTCACATGGGAGGGGGACTTCCTGGCAAGTCACTGAATCATGCACTCTACCAATAGGTTTCTCCACTAGGTTTCTCTTAGCTCTATATAAAAGATGGCAGTCAGGGCTCAGAGAGATTGGGAGACTTGACCAAGATCAGAACTTGGGAAAAGCAACAGGGAAAGTTCATATTGCTTGAGACTCAGAGAATGACAGATACTGCCCTAGGTGTTCTTCTCTACAATGTCTGGTGTAATATTCACAAAGGCACCCATGGTATTGTGGGGCAACCTAGGTTAAGGGTGTAAGCTCGCATCAGCCACAGCAAGTCCATGGCAGAGATGGTTAGAGCTAGGTTGCCTGACTCAGCTCTGTGTTCTCTGTAACATCTTGTGGAGCGTAAATATTCCAACTGGGGAGGGGTACAAGGGCTTTGAAAACTGCTTCTATCTCACACATATGCCATTTCTGCCAAGTGACAACCCATGGAACCCAGGTAATAAAATAAATAAAATGGATTATCTGTGTCTTGACTCGCCATAAATTGTAACTGGTCCTCGGCAAGGCTGATTTAAGAGTTTCATCTTTCAGAGACTGTGTTTGTTCTTTCTTTTTGTCCCCCCTCTCATCCCCACTTCTGGGGAAGAAGGAGAAACAGTAAAAGCAGCTGGTTCGATGCATTTCTATTTTCCAGCAATGCTAGGATGTGACAGCACAGGAGACCCACAGGATAATGTTCAGACTCTGGTGTTAGAATGTTTACTCTCTTCTGGGTGAACTCTGACATCCAAATGCATTAATGTGGTGCCATTTTCAACTCTCATGCCAATCTCTATCCTTGTATGTATCAGAATTTTAATGCCTGCTTTCCTGTTTGAGTTATGGTAATTTATTGTAATAGTGTATTTTGACCTTTTCAGTATTTTGTATTTTTATTGGATAGCTGTTTCACCTCTTCCCTGGAGGGTTAGCCAGGCTGAAATGAGAAAGAATGGTAAGACCAACCAATCAAAATACAGAATATTAAAAAGGTCAACACACAAGAGCAAACTACTAATTTAGAAAACACACGAATGCAAAAGGAATGAAAGCTCCAAAAAGCATGGTGACCAGAGCAAGATTAAGTGGACAGAAGAAGACTAAGGGGTTTTCTCTACCAACAGCACAGCAGTTAGTTCAACCACTAAATGTGAAGTAGCCCATCATCAGAAACCAAAGGAGGGTAAGAAGTCACTGCAAATGGTGTAAACTCTACCGTATCTGTTCCTACCTGGTCAGTGCCAATGGCAAAGAGAGGTAATGGGGTTGAAAGGGTCTAGCCCAGAGATGCCAGGGCATTTCTGAATGTAATGTGCAATAATCAGAGGATGCTCCAAAGATAACATTCAACCCTCTATCTACAGGTCAGTGTGTGTCTCAGGAGTCTAGAACTGATGCTCATCCAATTCTTTTCTGAAGTTCTCCAGAAAAGGAAATCCCCAAATCTCACTAATTGACTCATTCCAGTAGAACTATATTAATTAAAGCATAATATAATAATAAGCATATCTTGACAGTCAAGGTAAATAGAATCATAAAAATACAAAGCATACTAATCCAAGTGGACTTTCAAGTCTACTGAAGGTTATGGTCATCAAGTAACTGGAAAGGTTACTGAACCAGTAACCTGGGGGCAGCGCCTCACCTGCTGAGATGCATACTGCACTGGTTGTTACCAACGCAGAGCAACATACACAGGAGGTCCTTGATATCAGGATGGTTGATACCAGAAAGGGGCCACTTAAAAGAATTCATGGGACCAAACAGAGACCACAGTCTCAGTGGAAAAAGTGAGAAGATTTCGACTGTAACTTCATCGTGAAACATAAAATGAAAGTTTATGAAGAGATGCTTTTGTTTTATATTTAATAGAAAGATAGGTTAAAATTCTAATCATATTCTTAAAGTAAAAAGGATTTAAAGGTTGACTGGAAGTTGGGACACAATTTTCCTAACAAAAGTTTATGTGCTGCTCATCAAAATGGCGGCGTGAGGTGAGCCTCTGTGAAGCTCCCCTGGAATTTACAACTAATTGAACAACAATAACTCTACAAAGGACTCCCTGCACAGCAGACAAGAAAGCCGGAGAAGCCCACTACTGAATTCACCTAAAGGTGGGCAAACCGCGCAAGCAGGGGAGGAAGGAATGGAGAAGTGAGGAGACGGAGCTGGCAGGCGCAGGATGCAGACCTAGCTCAGTGCTCTGAGCTCGCTGCATCCCGGAACTACTGCAGCTGCGGGAGAGGGTAGAACTCGGACTGCTAGGGCTCCACTTATGGCCCACAGGGCTGAGGGGGCAGCATATAACACGGCTGAACCCAAGGCTCACGGCAGAGACCTCGGAGAAAAGACTGAGGGAAGAAGGCTGAAAACAGTGGTTTAAGCCCTCATGCCGAGCAGAGAACGGAAGCCTTAGGCACTGAGACTAGCCGCCCCCTCCCTACCCTCCCAGAGCTCGCCTCGCCCCCACCTGCCCGGTGCTAGAAGTGGAGGAGTAGCAGTGTCAGATCAAAAGAACAGAGTATTTGCTGTTGTGAGAACTGTGGGCCACAGACACAGATTCTCAGCCCAACTAGTTCCGGCAAAGGGGAGGGAAATGTGGAAGCAGGACCGGCTGTGGTGGTGGTCGCCGCCATTGCTCTGGGCCACCTCTCACAACTCACCCCACCTCTGGCCCCACCTGTCTGGGCAGATCCCTGCAGGAGTAAATAGAACTGCTGAAACACACGGGCTCTGAATCTGGTGCAGGAAGAGCTTTAGAACTTCAAAAGCTCTCCGCATACCCACCGGGACACTGCGCCCTGTGACCCAGGTGAACTATTAACAGAGGAGAAGCCCATCTCCCAGGGAATCCCCCCATTGTGTGAGAAGCTGGAATAGTGCAGAGAAAACAGCACTACCGTGTGAGAGAGAAAAAAAAGGCTGCAGTCGGAGAGAAAATAAAACATTTTAAACAGACCGATCACCAGTAACGAAATTGAATCAGTCATCCAAAACCTTCCCAAAAGCAAAAGTCCGGGACCAGATGGCTTCACTAGTGAATTCTACCAAACCTTCAAAGAGGATCTAATACCAATCCTGCTCAAACTCTTCCAAAAAATTGAAGAAGAGACAGTACTCCCTAACTCATTTTATGAGGCCAACATTACCCTGATACCAAAACCTGGTAAGGACAACACAAAAAAAGAAAACTACAGACCAATATCTCTGATGAATACAAATGCAAAAATCCTAAACAAAATTCTGGCAAATCAAATACAACAATGCGTTAAAAAGATTATTCATCACGACCAAGTGGGGTTCATCCCCGGGCACAAGGATGGTTCAACATCTGCAAATCCATCGATGTGATACATCACATAAACAAAATAAAGGACAAAAATCATATGATTATATCAATTGATGCAGAAAAAGATTTGACAAGATACAACATCCATTTATGATTAAAACACTTAATAAAATAGGTATAGAAGGAGAATACCTTAACATAATAAAGGTCATATATGACAAGCCCTCAGCTAATCTCATAATTAATGGTGAAAAACTGAAACCATTTGCTCTATGTTCAGGAACACGACAGGGCTGTCCCATATCACCTCTGCTTTTCAACACAGTGTTGGAAGTCCTTGCCAGAGCAATCAGGCAAGAGAAAGAAATACAAGGCATCCAAATTGGGAATGAAGAAGTTGAATTATCACTCTTTGCAGATGACGTGGTGCTATACGTAGAAAACCCTAAAGACTCCACCAAAAAGCTATTAGAAACAGTCAACGAATACAGTAAAGTTGCTGGCTACAAAATCAACATACAAAAGTCCATTGCATTCCTATATACTAACAATGAAATCTCCGAAAAAGAAATACAAAAAACAATTCCTTTTGCAATTGCAGCAAAAAGAATAAAATACCTAGGAATAAACTTAACCAAGGATGTGAAGGACCTATATGCTAAAAACTATAAGACATTTTTGAAAGAAATTGAAGAAGACACAAAGAAATGGAAAAACATTCCATGCTCATGGATTGGAAGAATCAACATAGTTAAAATGGCCATATTACCTAAAGCAATATACAGATTTAATGCAATCCCCATCACAATCCCAATGACATTTTTTAAAGAAATACAACAAAAAATCATCAGATTTGTTTGGAACCACAAAAGACCCCGAATAGCCAAAGCAATCTTAAGAAAAAAGAACAATACTGGAGGAATCACACTCCCTGACTTTAGCTTGTACTACAGGGCAACAATAATCAAAACAGCACGGTATTGGCAGAAAAACAGATACGTAGACCAATGGAATAGAATTGAGAACCAGAAATAAAACCACATGAATATGGAAAGATAATTTTTGACAAAGAAGCTAAAAACATACAATGAAAGAAAGACAGCCTCTTCAATAAATGATGCGGCAGAATTGGATAGCCACATGCAAAAGAATGAAATTGGACTGCTATCTGTCACCATGTACCAAAATTAATTCAAAATGGATCAAAGACTTAAGCATAAGACATGACACAATAAACTGCATAGAAGAAAATATAGGTACTAAACTTATGGACCTTGGGTTCAAAGAGCATTTTATAAATTTGACTCCAAAGGCAATGGAAGTAAAAGCTAAAATAAACGAATGGGACTATATGAAACTTAAAAGCTTCTGCACAGCAAAAGAAACCATCGACAAAATAAAGAGGCAACCAACTGAATGGGAGAAGATTTTTGCAAAGAGTGCCTCCGATAAGGGGCTAATATCCAAAATATACAAGGAACTCTTGAAACTCAACAACAAAAAAAACAAACAACCCAATTGAAAAAATGGGCAGAGGACCTGAAGAGACATTTCTCCAAAGAGGACATACAAATGGCAAATAGACATGTGAAAAAATGCTCAACATCACTAATCATCAGAGAAATGCAAATAAAAACCACAATGAGATATCGCCTCACCCCAGTCAGAATGGCTATCATCAACAAGACGAATAGTAACAAATGTTGGAGAGGCTGTGGAGAAAAAGGAACCCTCATACACTGTTGGTGGGAATGCAGATTGGTGAAGCTGCTATGGAAGGCAGTGTGGAGGTTCCTCAGAAAATTATGAATAGAATTACCATATGACCCAGCAATCCCTCTCCTGGGTATCTACCCAAAAAATCTGAAAACATTTATCCATAAAGACACATGTGCTCCAATGTTCATTACAGCTTTGTTTACGGTGGCCAAGACATGGAAACTACCAAAATGTCCTTCGATAGATGAATGGATAAAGAAGCTGTGGTATATATACACAATGGAATACTATTCAGCGATAAGAAAAGATGATATAGGAACATTTGTGACAACATGGATGGATCTTGAGCGTATAATGCTAAGCGAAATAAGTCAGACAGAAAAAGCAGAGAATCATATGATTTCACTGATATGTGGTATATAAACCAAAAACAACAAAAGAACAAGACAAATGAATGAGAAACAAAAACTCATAGACACAGACAATAGTTTAGTGGTTACCAGAGGGTAAAGGGGGAGGGGGGTGGGAGATGAGGGTAACGGGGCTCAAATATATGGTGATGGAAGGAGAACTGACTCTGGGTGGTGAACACACAATGGGATTTATAGATGATGTAATACGGAATTGTACACCTGAAATCTATGTAATTTCACTAACAATCGTCACCCCAATAAATTTTTTAAAAAAAAGTTTATGTGAATATCAATACATCACCCTTCACACATTTGAAACAATCATTAAAAGCATAACTTTTACAAAATATGTGGAAGATCTAAGATAAGGACCATTCCAAATGATTTGATACTCCAGTTTTTTTACTGTTTTAGTATATTGATCCTGTTTTCTACTATTTAGTTTGTCAATTTCCTACTATCTAATTGTTACTTGTGAGATCCTGATTTGTCAATAGATTGGGCAACAGAAAAATGTGAGCCATTCCTACATCACTTTCATCAACTTTGTGAAATCCTGTGTTGTTTACAAAATTTGCCATTTCCATTCTGTACTGCCAAAACATCTGAAAATCTTCTGCAAACTATCCAAATATTAATGCCCTACAAGTCTGTGTTAAACAATTATGCTTGAGTAGGGTCTAGTTTTTAAAATGTGCTAATGTTATTTGATGTCTCTCAATTCCCGATGTAATCTCTTAATTTCAGGTACTGTAATAATGGAAACTCAAACCCATGGACCCTAGACTCACCTAAGTGCAAGCCAAAATATTTTGAACATAAAACATACCATCACAGACTTAAAAATGATTGCTGAATTATTTTCAACTATTAACATTTTCTGGTCTGACTCATGAATAGCAGTCTAAACGAGCTAAATTATAGGATAAGAATTTGGGGTTAGAAACACTATGCAGATTTTTAGTGACTGTTCTTTAAGAATATTTAATGTATAACATACTCAGATTGCACTGTTAAATTAAAAAACACTTTTTAAAAAGCCACGTAGTACATGATCCCTGTTTTTAAAGTGCCATCCTTTATTAAATATTTACTATGTACCACACACTGTGCTTTGCACTTTACATGCATTCTATTATTTAATTCTTTTTGTTAATTAAAGTTTATCGGGGCGACAATTGTTAATAAAGTTACATAGGATTCAAGTGTACAATTCTGTATTACATCATCTATGTATCACATTGTGTGTTCACCACCCAGAGTCAGTTCTTCTTCCATCACCATACCTATTATTTAATTCATATAATGGCCCAAGAGAAAGCCATCCATACCTATAAGTTATAGGTAATAAGACAGAAGTTAAGCAACTTGCCCGAGATGGAACATCTAATTACTGACAGAGGCAGAGCTCAAACCCAGGTCTTTCTGACTCCACTAACACGTTTGTAACCACTCTAGTACAATACACTGGCAATACAAAATTGATTGCTTTTATAATCAGAGAAAAGAAAACGAATTTTTGCAGGACGTTCAGGTTAGAGATTAGAGATCACAGTGCTGCTCGTGACTAATGGAAAACTTGGTGGAGAAAAAGGGAGGAAAGTGTCTGGCTGAGTTACAGCTTGAGGGAAGACTCCAGCTGGCCAGGAGCCTTCAGTGGAGGGTTTGGCACGTCCTGTGAGTACTGCTGAAATGGACGCTGCCCACTCGACCTACCGAGGAGCTTAAAAGGAATCACTGTATGTGGGGAGAAAAGAGCACCGACCTCAGTCAGAGCCAAGGACACCCACCATGTCCTGTGAAGGCCTGTCTGACATCCCACCCCATGGGCTCACCTACAGCTCAATCCCTCCCTCTGTGTTGAGGCTGACTCTAACGCACTGAGGTCAGACACTGAGCACTGCAAAAACTTGCTAATGTTTTCAAACCCGCATTTCCCCAAGAATGGGGTCCTGCCTTCCTGCAGACCTCCTGGAGAGGGCCTGGGGCAGTCCCAGCTTACCTGGCCGCTGAAGGTACTGTGTGCTCAGGCTGAGCCTCGCTCTGCTGGGCTGCACGCTGCGGCACTGCCTGCCACACGTACTGGGCCTCCCTGCACTGACTGCCTGACTGCCTGAGCTGCCTCCCTACTAGTTGTCACGGCCTTTCACCCACACTTCCTGTTATCTGTCAAAGTCTGCTCCCGGAAGCTTGCCCGGGCTTTGCACAGCAGCTTACAGGGAACTGAGATACTGATCTCTAAGCTGCCAGGGTAAGAGGTGGCCCTTGGACCCTTCCTCTCTGGCCCCCCAAGCAAGCCAAGTGTGCCCAATAAGTATTACCATTCTGTGAATGCTGGGGCATGCAAAACTGCAGGAGCACTGAATTTGAACCACCCTGGTGGGTTTTCCTTGTCCCCATATACCATCCCCTTCCAACCTGGTACATCTTAAACCTACTAAGCTCCTGCTTTGTCTCTTGGTAACTTAAAGAATTATAAACAATAGTGTCGTGTGTTTACTGTGTGTCCGGCACTCTTCTAATTGCGCTATATATGGCTTTGGCATGAGTTGCAAGTTCTCTGGGCCTCTTTTGCTTCACTTGAAGAATGGGGACCATGGCAATCCATCTGAGACCCCTTCCAGTCTTCTTCGGCGGTTCCAGGAGTGAGCACCGGCATTAATGCAGCCACCTCTCAGCGTGATGTTTCACGGCTTGGCACCAGGCAGGAAAAGGAGATCAATTTAGAAACAGAAAGGAACGTTTTCTTTAAGATGATGTTTTCAAACCCTTAACCTAAAAAAAAAGAAGTTAGAATTTCCAGTAGAAGTGGAATAATAGGAGAAAGAATTGGCATTCGGCTGGAGGAAGCAGTGTGTGGTAAAATGGACCCTGAGAGTGATGGGTGGAATTGCAGGAGACAGGCCAGTTAGAAAATCAAGCCCGACAGTAAGAAACCAGCTTCCAGAGCCTTGCAGCCCCAGGCCCAGGCCCAGAAGCATGGTTGGGCCTTTCGACAGGGCTCTAACCAAGAGCTAATATACAGTATTTACTCAAGAAAGATGGTTCCAGAGTGAGGGATGAGATTTAATTAGTTACTGTAACACACATTATTGCTTGGAGCTCCTAGTTCCCCTATGAGAAAACCTATTCTTCTTTTTCAACATATGCCTGATTTTTCCAATCTCTCAGGCTATTGTCAAATGGTTTCCATTTGTTTCAAAAGACAATTTATCTGCCTTGAGGTTTTACCTCCCAGAGCTTGGGGCTAGTTCTCCTCCCTGCAGTTCATGCACAGGGGCGACAGGCATGGCCTGGCATGCTCATGCACAAGTGGCTTATTATACCTTGTTCCCCTTTGCAGACACGGGTAAAACTGTCATCAAAAATAAGATGAAAATCAAGAGCTCTCTCTCTGGTGGTTCACAGAGTCTTCTCTCTTCTTTCTAGGCTAAATCACTCGTGATTATGGTCTCTTTGCCTTGACTCCTCTGTGTAACAAAAGTCAAATTGGTTTTTGTTCTAGGAATTTTGTTTTATCAACTAATTGATACTTTCAGGCTCAGAGGTGCTGAGCTTGACACCAAAGGATCTTTTTCTTTATATTAATATAGTACCTTTCTCTAGAGAGAACTAAGCATTTGCACGTACTAATTATCCATTGCAAGCATTTCGCTAAATTATAAAATTATAGGAAACATAAAGTCAACAACTGTTTCTTATATAGTTACTGTCCACACAGAGCTTATGCATTTCCACACATGAGACCCACTCCAATTATGGTCTGAAATAATTGCTGACCCACCAAGAACTAGTGGTGCATTATAGGAGGTTTTAAAAACAGTATGTGGAGGGGGACTAACAGACTGTCAGCAGACCTTGGGGTCTGGGACCTTGAACTGTAAATCTCAGTTTCCTCATTTATAAAATTAAAAAGCTGTGGATCTTTGAAGTCAGCAGTTAAGGCTGCTATTCTGTCCTGTGGGCACCTGCCCCACTGCCAGGCCAACGTCAGGAGTGGGGGCTCTGTGCGGCATTGAGCCCTGTCTTTCTCTTGGCCCTCTAAAATTGAGTGCACCCTTTGAGGCCAGTTCCTGTCTTTCTTCTCTCTAAAGACTTATTTCACTCCCTCATCTCACAGCAAACTCACCCTAAATGAACCCTGATACCACTTTAATATTCTACAGCAGCAGAAATCATTCACTGCTGTGTATTGCTTTTATTGCTGCTTATATCTTGTCCAAAAGGCTAAATTGCAAGCACTTAATGGAAAGGATGTTTATGTTTTCAAACCCTGATCCCCAAAATCGAGCACAAACACAGTAGGAAATCAATCCTTTGTTATTTTATCTATTTATGTTACTAGTAATAAATTATGAAGGGGATTCTTTCTGAAAATCTAGGGCCCAGAATATATTTTTATGCCAATAGCCTCTCACTTATACCATGCAACTGAAGATTTATTTGTCTTATTTTTCGTGTTCCTTTTGTCTCCTTCCTGCTCTGTTCCTCCAATTTCCTTAAAGGGAATATCATTACCACCATGATGTTCTTCCTTTCTCTGAAATTCCTCCTTAAAACATTTATATTTTAATAAATTTGAAAACTTAGGTGAAATGAAAAAATTCTAGAATAATACAAATTACCAAAATTGACCTAGGAAGAAATAGAAAATTTGAATGGTCTTATAATCGTAAGAGAAATTGACTCTGTAATTAAAATTAGTTCCCATAAAGGGTAAAGCCAAGCTCAAATGGATTTTCAGTAGAGTTCAAACCAAATAGTCAAGGAAAACATAATTTCAATCTTATATAAACTTTTTCAGAGAATATGCAATTTACTAGCTTAATGTAACTTCATACTAACATCAGACAAAGATGATATGAAAAATTTAAATTACAGGTTATTTTTTTTCCTGACTATAGGTACAAAAATTGAAAACAACATATTAGCAAAATGAATCCATCAATGTCTAAAAATATTAATTTATAATGACTAAATTGGGATTATGCCAGAAAGGCAAAACTGATTCAACATTTAAAAATTTATGTTCATCTTCCCTCCCTCATTCATTCAGATCAATTCAGAGCAATTAAATTCTCACTATCACCTCACTTAATTGCCTCATTTCTTTCCTTTCTTTCTGGATCCACTCAGCCCTGACCAAAGGAAGAGCATTCGGGGCCGGGTTTCTTTTCCAGCAACCTCACAGACTGGGATATTTCCCACAGGAACATTAACACCTTCTAAATGTGATTATCTCGGTCTGTTGAATGTCTAATCTTCCCAGAATTTCAGGGAATTATAAGGAAACACAATACAATAGCATGAGGCTCATTTTCACAATATTTAGAAAACTCACTTAATTCCCAAACCAAATATGACCATTATAGTTGTTTTTAATCTTAATATCAATTCCCAAGAAAACATAGTGTTCTAAACACAACATGTCCTATCATCGAGATCCATGTTGTTATCATCTGTCATAGATAAGGAGTTCATATTAACTTAGTGAAAAGATTAATTAAAAAAAGAAAGTAAAGGAGGAACCAAAAAGCCCATGTGGCTTCAGCACATCCAGCCTGTCAGTCAGCCACACTAGGTGTTCACAGTCCATCACCTGTAAAGTTAATACTCATTTGAAAGAAGGATCTCACTGAGACAGGACCAATCCCCATATGCTCCCTCAAGCCCTTTTCTCTCTCGATAATCAGTGCTTGATTTCTTCCATTCCCTCTCCAACCTGCATGTGACTCCCCTGAATGGGGCTCTGCCCAGTAACGTAGTGGTTACTCTCCACCTAAGTCCGTGGCCTTGTACCTCCCCCGATCCCAGCAGCATACCCTTCTCCCTATTTCTCCAAACCTGAAGGCCCTCGAAGCTGACTTATTCTGTGTAACATTTCAGTTTCTGTTGCTACTGCATCTTCCTTCCATTCTGGAATGCCGTAGGTTTGTCCTATAATGTCTGCCTCCAAGGTCAACACCCCCCGCCCTTAGTTTCCATATTTGCTCCACCTGCAGAAATCCACTTGAAACATTTAGTTTCAGCTGTTTCTGGAGAATTTGCCAAACCAACTCTCAGTCATAACATGAGGTTCAAAACCCTATAACCCTTGTCTTTTTTCAACGTTTGAACTCTGCAGGTCTTGACAGCACAAACTCTACTTTCCCAGAACACAGGTTCGGGTGGCTTTTTAAACCTTCAACCTGCCCTGGGATGAGTGGTCTGTTCCTCTCACCTCCAGCTGAGCTAAGCCATTTTCGACCATCCAACATCTTTCTCAACTTCTGTTCCTCCCAGAGGTCTCTCCAGGCCTAGAAGATTGAAAGCTATTTTTTAAGCTGATTCCACTTCTTCCTGAGTGATCTCCCGAGATCTCAGCATGTTCTGGTCACATACCAATCCCTAAATCCTTCTCCCTATGCCTTTCTACTTCCAGCGAGCAAACTTGATTTCTAGCAATAGGAAATCATTGTTTTGTTGTTACTGCTTGCTTCCTTCATAACCACTCACTCTGGGTTAATTCCATTAAGTTGTTCTTCTGACTCAATCTAAGAAGATCACACATCACCTGCATACAGAACCTGCATCTTCATTCTACTTAATCTGTTCTTGGATAAACTCCACCAACTGCCAATGTTTCAGCCTACCTTCTGTGTATTTCTAAGGAACTCTCTCTCATTGGGAAAAAAAGAGACAGAGAGAATAAAATGAAATTTGAGTCCATTAATACCAACTGAGTCCACAATCCAGATGCTAAAGACATTTCACACCAGAAGTCTGCTGAATTTGAAGTGAGCTTTGTCAAGAACCCAGAAGTTTCCACTTCTGCCAAACCCAAATTCCTACTAATCAAAATCAAGTTTCTCTCTCTCTCTCTCTCTCTCTCTCTCTCTCTCTCTCTCTCTCTCTCTCTCTCTCAGCTCTCTCTTGAGTTTTACTAATGAAAACCAGAGCTTCTCTTGACAACACAAACTTCTTGAGGAGGCTAAACCGAAATCCCCAAGTTTTGTGCATAAGCTCACCTTCATTTGCTGGAGGACAGCAGTTGTTAGTTATTGTAAAGGGAAAGTGGATCAGATCCCACCCCTTGACCAGCACTGACCACGGCTGCTGTTGTCCTTATCTCTGCTGCCTTCCTGATAGAGCTGTGGGCTGAAGGCTTGGCTTTAAACCCCTCTCTAGTAAAAAGCCTGCGGATCGAGGCTGAGACCCGCACAGGATTCAAAGTCTCCTCTGGATTCTTTACCTTAAGAGCTCCCTTGGAGCCCCTGAGCCGCCTGCCCCATGTCCTCTTCCCAGAGGCCCCTCCCTGACCCCACTTGGCTTCTTTAAGTACAGAGCTGCTTCCCAACCCAGCACCTGTCTTACCACACCACCTGCTTCACTTAGAAGAGAAGAGAGCCACCCCAAGGAGGAGGGGCCTTGGACCTTCTTCCCTCCTCCCCTATGTCTTGAGGTGTCCACTTTGTCATGCACCTGCAATATAACTCCTCCTCCCTGAAGTCCTAAAGCGCTCTGACCAGCGTACACAGTTCTCACTTTAAGAATCAAACAGCAAAAATAATGGAATCAAACCTCTGACAGCCTTCCCCTCTCAGGAGTTCAAAGGAAACAGAGATGAGATTAGCGCCACTAGAATCCATCCAGCAGATCATTGTTGCCCTGGGGGGGGGGGGGTGTGACATGCGGCTGTTTACTGATTCATGGAGTGATAAGTACAGGGAGAGGAGAGAGTGTACAGCGAATGTGCTCTGTGTATTCCTGGAGCAGTGTTCTCCGATGGAGCCACTTGAATCAAGCCATATGCACTGTGGGCTGACTTGGATTCGCAGTAACAACTGTTGAAAAGAGGACAGAGGCGAGGATTCCAGATTTGTTGACACGTGTTGATCTTGGGGAAGCGGGGGGAGTGAGGGATCTGTTTCTAGCACTTCCCATGGGAGGCCATTTCCAAAGGAACACAGATCGTTCCCTGGAGGCAGCCTAAGTGAGTAGTAGTTTGGGGGCAGCTGCAACATGTGCCAGGCCTTCAAAGAGGTGTGGGCTTAAACTGAGGGATTTTTTTTTTCTTCACTCACTGTCACAAAAAAAGAATTCCTCCTCCTGGCTTATTGTAAGAACTAACAGCACACAGATGGGATTATAACATGTTCTGAAAGGTTTATAATGTCCCACGAGCACA
Source organism: Rhinolophus sinicus (assembly GCF_036562045.2). Classification (NCBI taxonomy): domain Eukaryota; kingdom Metazoa; phylum Chordata; class Mammalia; order Chiroptera; family Rhinolophidae; genus Rhinolophus; species Rhinolophus sinicus. Next base: position 105,152,047 of record NC_133753.1, read on the forward strand.
AGAAGAGTTTTGAACAAAGTCCAGAACAGGACCCTCACATCGATAAGATAAGCAATCCCAGGGCATTGGGTTCTGATGATGTTTCCATCCTCACAGACTCATATACTCCTGCATTCAATAAACAGGTTTTCTGTGCCAGGGCTAAGCCAGGCTCTAGGATGGGTTAGAGGTCTCTGACAGCGACGAGGACCCCCCTCGATGAGCACAGAGGGGTTCCCACAGATATGACTGGCCTTCTGAGAGTTCCAGGAGCATGCCGCCATTTGTTTGATCAAAGAAAGCCCATTCTTCTTGTGGTCAAGAGACCATAAATAACAATAAAGTTATTTTAAAGAGTATCTGAGTCGGTTCCCTCCTATTCTAGAACCACTGCTACAGCCCAAACTGCAGAGCATCACATCTCAAAATAAGCAGAGGAACCTTGTTCAACTCTTCACCTGATGGATGAGTCCTCTCTACGACATCTCCAGCAAGGCAGCACCAATCTGTGCTTAAATGCTTCCAGTAACAGGGAACTCACTACCTTATTAGAAGCCCTTCTCAAATTACCTGTGACTCTCAGGACTTGAGCTGAGCTTAGGTCTGCCTTCCTACAGCTTCTATCCACTGGGTCCTACCATTTGGAGCCACACAAAACAAGTCCTATCTCTCTTCCCCTAAATACTAAACATGTCCTGAGTCCTCTCTCCTTCTGGCCAACAACAAGTGGTTCTTTGATCTGTCATTACATAACAAGCTGATTATGTACCATTGCAGTTGCTAGATGCATTGCCTACATTATTTCATTTAATCCTTATAATAAGCCTATGAGAAATTTAGGCCCATTTTACAGATGGGAAAACTGAGGCTCAAAGAGATTAAGTGGTGTACTCAGAATTACTCAGTATAGCAGAATATGGACTTGAGCTGACTGACTCCGAAGTTCATGTCAAGGGCTCTCTATCCCGGGTGCTCTCCTTATACTTAAAGTTCAGTTCATACATATAATTTGTAAGCTTGTCCATTTTTCTTTCATGTTCCCTGCTCCTCTAAAAGCATATTCACACTTGCCTTGGCATATCCGTCTGGGTTTTCACTGTTTCCTTACAGCATGAAATTATTGGTAAGTAAGGGACTAGTAGCATTATAAAATGGGTATTTAAAATAACCGGGTTTTGTCCCACAGAAGGAGAACAAAGACGATCCCTGGAACTATTCAACCACCTTTCGTTCTGCCCAACAAAAGTTTGAATGCTCCCACTACAAAGCCCTGAACTAGGCACAAGGAATGCAAAGATGGTCACAGAAAAATGGTCATGCCATCAAGGGACACAAATAAGTACAAAAGTAATCATGAGACATGAGGGCAAACCTCAGTATAAAGAGCACTGCAATCATGGTAGAGAGAGGAGTAGGTCATGCGAGGTGCTGGAATATGGGAGTGGAAGTTAGAGAAGGCTTTACAGAGCGGGGACATTCAGCCCTTTCTTAGGGAATGAGGTTTTTTAACAAACAGGTTTAGGGGCTGAAAGGGGAACACTCCAGGCTCACTCTACAATGAGTAAAGCCACTGCCATGAAGTGGCTTGGTGTCATCAGGGAACACAGAATTTTCTGGTGACACCAATGCATAAGATATGCTAGAGGGAAAGTAGGATAGAATATGAGGCTGGAAAATAAGCTGTTGGGGCGGGATCGATATCCTAAGCCTTGACATGTAGACTTAGTGGGGAGCCATCCAGAGTATGTATGTAATAGGAGCCAATCCACGTTCTATAAAGATCTCTCTGGTGGCTTTGTTGTAAATTCTAGAAGGTAACCCTTACAGAACCCCTGTCCTTGCAAGAAGGCCAGCCAAGTTCCTCTTTATTCGTTTTTCAGCCATATCACATAGTTTACTCCCAACTAACACTCCTTTTCACACGTGGTTCTGTTAAACAACGCCTTTCCAGCTATGAGCAGCTGAACCTGTATTTGGGACCTTCCACATATCCCAATGCATTGACCTGATTAAATCTGGCACCTTCATCCTCTTGTTTACACCCTCCAGGATACTGAATTTTACCTCCAACATGCTTCCTAGGCTCCCAGCTTCCTGCTGTACATTAATTTAATAAACCTCTTCATGAAAATCACAGATGAAAAAGAAAGAACAGAAGGCAAGGCAAAGCTCCAAGCATGTTCCCCTGGACTTACACATACTTTTAGATCAGTCCCTCTAAAAATAGAGCTCTTTAACCAGTGACTGTTCCACTCACTTGTCCTTTTGCTTGCCAAACATCATGCTGGCATTCGGCATTCTGGGTGAGGTGAATTGCACCACGCTTGCTCTTGGTAAGCCCACCCTGGCCCACCAGTGTCTGCCTCTCCCTTTTCTAGGTGCTCACAGGCCAGCCCTGTAATCTTCCATTACGTATTCTTGAAACCGATGTAGTTGCACATACCATCTTCTTTCTTGGTTGGAGATCCAAATTCCATTAACTTGTCTCCAGTTTTCCAAACCACTTATGTTCTCCACAGTTCACAAACACCACCCAGAGCAGCTGGGTGATCTAGTATGGCAGGTTTCTTTTAGTAACGTGGGGTATAATTTTCCATCCTAGAATACAGCCAATGTCTGTTTCATCATCTATAAAATGGAGAGAGCTGTGATAACTAAAGAGCATAATGTATCTAAAAGACCAATGTCTAGCACATGGGAAACATTATGCCAAAAACATTTGTAACAAGCCACCACATCACTTTATTTTCTTCTGAATGCCATGTCAGCACCTGCAGTTCAATTAACCTAAAAACTCAACTCTTCTAAAATCTGCATTTTCTCCTGTTTCCTAAGTCTATAAGTGATGCCACTATTCTTACAGTCACGCAAGTGTGACACGCCAAGACATCTTTGATTCATCACTTGCCTTCACCTCCATGTAAATCAGTGTTCAGTCTGGTAGATTCTATTCCTGGAGTCCTTCAGACACCAGCCCTTTATTTCCATCCCATGGCCACTGTCATGGAATGAATGTTTGTGCCTCCTTAAAATATATATATTGAAGCCTTATTTCCAGTGTGCCTGTATTTGGCGAAATGACAAAGGACAAAGGAGGCTGTATGGGTGGGGCCCTAATTCAATAGGGCTGGCGCCCTTATAAGAGGAAGAGACACCGGAACTCTCTCTCTACCATGAGAGGACATAATGAAACGATGGCCATCTAGAGGCTGGGAAAAGAGCCCTCACCAGGAACCAAATTGGCTGGCACCTTGATCTTAGACTTCCCAAACTCCAGATCTGTGAGAAATAAATTTCTGTTGTTTAAGCCCCCCAGTTGGTGGTATTTTGTTATGGCAGTCCTGGCTGCCTAAGACAGCAGCCACTTTACTTGAGGCCTGCATTACTTCTTATCCAGTTTACAGCAGTAGCCTCTAATCCCTCCCTCTCACTACTGCCAGCTTAAACTTCTTAAATTCTGCCCCAAATCACCTATACCTCCCTGCTATTTATCAAATTGGGCATAAACTCAGCACTACTTTCAAGCTATTCCAGATAAGCTTCACATATAAACCCTCTTTGTGATCCCAGTCTATCCCTTAAAACTTGTATCCTCCATTCTTGTTATAACCTCTATTCCAGCCAAATGGAACTTCCCACCATTCCTAAGAAACATTTTGATCATTTGCATTTTTTAGTTATCTCTGTACTCAGTGTGTTCTTCAGGAATGTATTCAGCTGCAAGAGAAAGGATAACTGCACAGCAAAAGAAACCATCAACAAAACAGAGAGACAACCAACCAAATGGGAGAAGATATTTGCAAATGACACCTCTGATAAGGGGCTAATATCCAAAATATATAAAGAACTCATACAACTCAACAACAACAACAAAAGCAATCCAATTAAAACAATGGGCAAAGGACCTGAACAGACAACTTCTCCCAAAAAGACATACAAACAGCCAACAGATATATAAAAAACTGCTCAACTTCACTAACTATTAGGGGAATGCAAATCAAAACCATAATGAGATACCACCTCACGCCTGTTAGAATGGCTATTACCAACCAGACAAGTAATAACAAGTGTTGGAGAGGCTGTGGAGAAAAAGGAACCCTCATACACTGCTGGTGGAAATGTAAATTGGTACAGCCGCTATGGAAGGCAGTGTGGAGGTTCCTCAAAACATTAAGAATAGAATTACCATATGACCCAGCAATCACTCTCCTGGGTATCTACCCAAAAAATCTGAAAAACAAAATTATCCTTAAAGATATATGTACCCTATGTTCATTGCAGCATTCTTCACAGTAGCCAAGACATGGAAACAACCAAAGTGCCCTTTGATAGGAGATTGAATAAACATGCGGTACATATATATACAATGGAATATTACTCAACCATAAGAAAAGATGAATCATTGCCATTTGTGACAACATGGATGGATCTTCATATTATTATGCTAAGCTTTAGCATAAACTTTGAAATAAGTCAAAGTTGAGAACCAAATGATTTCACTCATATGTGGGATATAAAACTGAAAGAACTGAGAGCAACAAACAAACAAGATAAATAAAAACGCCTAGACATAGACAATAGGTTAGTGGTTACCAGAGGGTAAGAGAGAGGGGGGTGGTAGAAGAGGGAAAAGAGGGTCAAATATACGGTGATAGAAGGAGAACTGACTCTGGGTGGTGAACACACCGTGCAATATATAGATCATGTATTATAGAAATGTACAGTTGAAACCTATATAATTTTACTAACCAATGTAACATCAATAAATTTAATAAAAAATGTTTTAAAAATTAAAAAATTCCAGTAATAAAAGAACTTATAGCATTGTTGCAAGGATTAAATGAAATGATACCTGTCAATGTAGCGCAGTACTTGTCATATAGTAAATCTATTATTATTGTTGTTGGTATTATTATCATTAAAGGGAGTTTATGGTATTTGTACTAAAGAGAGAGGGAGACAGTAACTGAATAATAGTGACATAAGCAATTAAGAATGTATTATTCTCATATAACAAATCCAGTGATGGGAAGTTGTTGCTGTCAGTTTAGTTGCTCAATAATGAGACCAGGACTTCTTTTTCTTTGCTCTACCTCAAGATTAAAATATGGCTGCCACAGCTCCAGACATGGAATCTATGTTCATTGTATGAAAACAGGAGAAGAGAAGGGGCATAGCAGCTAAGTCAATCTCTTTTACTGGAAAAAGTCAAAACATTCCCAGAGTCTCCAGCAGGCTCTTACTTACAACCCATTGGCCAGAATACTACCACATCGCCACCCTTACCTGCAAAGGAGGCTGGAAGAGCGACTGTTTCAAAGCATCTGAGCAAGGCACAGAACAAAATTGGGACACTGTTAGCAAAGAATGAGGCCATTGATATTGTGTGGACAGCCAGTGTAGACAGGAGTACCTGACATTTATTTGGGGTGGGAGGATTCCTACTTTATTCCTCTTCAAATATCTACCCAAAGTGCTTGCACAGACCTTGTGTACAACACATGTAGCCTAGTTATATCACCAGTTTATGGTCGTCCACAAAAGGCTTTACAGTCAATGAGTGTCTACTGGCCTGTGTTAGGTCTATCGGAAGAAAACAAAGAGTAAAGGGAATTATATTTGTCCTCAAGTTAGAGAGACAAAGTGACTGCTGCTAAGTTACTTTCCAAAAACACAGTAGTTTTTGGACCCATTTCATATCCCCAGCACCTTTCATATCCACAACACTCACCTTAGCTCAGCAAAACCTTTCTTCACATGACTGTATACACAACAATCCTCAGCCTAGACTGGGCTCAATTCCTCTGACGTCTGCATTTCTCTGGCTTGGTTGGACAAGGTTTTACTATAGACATGTTAAGAAAACTTTGTTACAAAGCAATATCCAGTATACCTTGCTTTATTGTGCTTCACTTTATTGCACCTTGCCGATACTGCTGCATTTTTTCACAAATTGAAGGCATGACTGTCAACCAGCAAAAAGATCACGACTCGCTGAAGGTTCAGGTGATGGTTAGCATTTTTTAGCAATAAAGTGTTTGTAATTAAGGTATGTACATTGTTTTTTTAGACTAATTCCATTGCACAGTTAACATACTGCAGGGTAAATATAACTTCTATATGCATTGGGAAACCAAAAAGTTCATGTACCTCGCTTTATTGCACTATTTGCTTTATTGTGGTAGTCTGGAAACAACCCACAATATCTCCGAGGCATGCCTATAATTAAACATTATTGCATAAATAACATTAAAAGACAGGAGGCAGCCATTAGAAATGATTTTACAGAAAAAGTAATAATATGTAAATATGTACGTGCATTGTACACAGTGTACGTACCCATAATCACTGATAAGATACATTTGGGGCGGATATTTATATATAGATATACTTGAGTCTGTAATAGGAATAAGGATAGAAATAAAAACAAAGTGACATTTTACAAAAATATTTACAAAAATATTTATTAAAATCTCTGAGCATAGCACTGTAAAAGGCTTCCATTTTTTGTTTTTGCCTGTCATTATTCTTCAGATTTTCTAAAATAAATCTGCCTTGCTTTTATAATAAAAAGAAAAAGGTTCAGTTTTGTTTTTCTTAATTTTCAGGAATTTTAGGAAACATGTCAGCCTTCTGAGGCTTCAAGTGATGATCCAAATTCAATTAGATGGGACAAGGGCTGGTGAACTTAAGTGGCCACAAATTTGAGAGAGCCTGTGTTTTATGTCACCAAAACCATTTGAATAGCAGGAATGAGTCACTAACTCTTATTTGCAGCTTTAGAAACACAAAGAGCAAAATATAAAGAAACCTTTCTCATGATGTGCCTGAAGTAGGACAGCTTCAGTTTTGCACTTTTGCCCCCAGTGATGTTTCGGGTTTAAATTGCTTTAGGACCCACTTGTTCGTCCTTCTGGTGGCAGAGCCCTCTTCGGACACCATATTTCAAATGATTCAATTTTTTGAACCTGGAAGTAGGTAATGCACAGCTCAAAATAATTTTCTATGGAGGTTTACTTATGCATTTCACATCTTCAGAGGTCTCCATTCACTGCAAAGTGTGCCCCCAAACAATGGAATTGTTCAGCAGGGAGGAGCTCTCTCCGGTGCTATGAATGCTGCCACATGTACTTCAAGCCTCCTTGAATACATAAGCGCTGGAAAGCTCATTGCTCTTCTTCCTTTGTTTTAGTAATGGAAAGGCTTTACACAGGATGGATTCACATCGATTTGATGACAATGACCATGACATTCAAGTGGCTCCTGTTTTACATGCTGTGCTGAGCTGAGTGCCAGCTTTATCTTACTATTCATATGACAAAGCAGCCACTTATCAGTAACAACTGGAGCAAAAAAGGCTGGGAAGTCCTAGAGAGCCTGGGCTAGTGGCACCATTGCAGCTTGATCTGGTGTCACTCCCAAAATTAACCCCTGGAAAATCATGACCTGCTCTCTAGACAACACTCGTTTCAACGAGTTACTCTTTCCACTTATGAGGTGCTGTGATTAAGACTTGTATGATACGTTATTATAAAATAATGACACTGAGTTTGAAGGTATACTGTTAATTTTTATATGAAGAAAAGGAATGGAAGAGGGTCAGAAACAATACATGTGGCCCAAGAATATATAATGGAAGAGCCCACATAGGAAGGACAGAGACCTTGAAGTTATAAAGCACAACAGGTCATAGACACGCATCCAGTTTCTGGCTGCATTAGACATGTTCTAAGCTCAGGGTGGAAAGAATACAAATGTCTGGATTTTCTTCTAGTTTGGGCAGCCCGCGTCCCAAAACAGGGAGGGAGGTAGGGATTCAGGTTTGATGCTCCGTCCAGAAATAAATTTAGTGCATTGAATTTCTCTAAATTTTCCAGGAGGGCGAGGGTCCAATGCTACAGAAAGGTCAACTTTCTATGAAAAGGTCAACTATAAAAAGGTTGTTGTCAACTCAGCACTACTAGCCCCTTTGAAGTTCTCCTCAGCATCCTTAAGAAAGGCCAAGAACTGCATTGCCCAGAATCCTCTTCTCTGTATGGTGCAGAGTTTCCCAATGAGAGGCAACCATTGGAGATTTGGAAAGTGAAAAAAAAACAAACAGCCCATTATTCTCTGAAGGCAGATAAAGAATGACACAGGGTCAGATAGGAGGTTCACTGCGGCTTCCCAGTGATCTCCTTTGAACCCCATGTTTTGGTGTGTGTGTGTGTGTGTGTGTGTGTGTGTGTGTGTGTGTGTGTGTGTGTCCACGTACACATGTGCACATGCATGTTACATGTCTTTTAATTGGTTCTGACTCCTGACAACCCTGTGAATGAGTGACGTCCACAGAGTCCTGTCCTCACAACCCTGCTCAGCACTTGCAGATTCAGCCTGTGGCTTCTTTTATGAAGTCCATCCATCTCACATTTGGTCTTCCTCTTCTCCTGCTGCCTTCTATTTTCCCAGCATTATTGTCTTTTCCAAAGAGCTCTGCCTTCTCATGATGGGCCTGAAGTAGGAAGCTTCAGTTTTGCATTTTTGCCTCCAGTGACGTTTCAGGCTTAATTTGCTCTAGGACCCACTTGTTCGTCTTTCTGGTGGCCCAGGGTATCTGCAGAGCTCTCCTCCAATACCATATTTCAAATGAATCATGTTTTTCTCCTGTCGGCCTTCTTCACTGTCCAGCTTTCCCATCCGTACACAGTAATTGTGAATACAAGGGTGTAGATGACCTTAGCCTTGGTCTCTAATGACACATCTTTGCCCTTGGTGATCTTTCCTGATTCTTCCATTGCTGCCCTGCTGAGTCTCAGCCTTCTCTTGACTCCTTCGCTGCAGTTTCCATTTGAATTGATGACTGAACCAAGGTAAGCAAAGTCTTTAACAATTTCAACGTCTTTATTGTCAATGTTAAAATTTCTTCTGTAGTAGCCATGATTTTTGGCTTCTTGATGTTCAAATGCAGCCCTGCTTTGGTACTTTCTTTATTCACTCTCATCAGAAGTCATTTCAAATCAGTGCTATATTCTACCAATAAGATGGTGTCATCTGCGTATTTTAAGTTATTGATATTTCTTTCATCAGTTTTCACTCCTCCTTCCTCTGAGTCTAGCCCAGTTTTTTTGTGTATGTTCTGCATACAGATTAAACAAATAGGGAGAGAAAATGCACCCTTGTCTGACACCGTTGCCTGTGGGAACCATTCTGTCTCTCCATGCTCTGCCCTGACAGTGGCTCCCTGTCCACAGTACAGGTCATGCCTCAGGAAGATCACGTGGTGAGGCAGCCCATTGCTTTCAGAGCAGCCCATAGCCTTCCATGGTCCATACAGGCTTCACTGTCGTCGCTAAAACCTCGACTAGCCTTCTGAAATTATTTGGAGCACTCCAGTGTCCAAAGAACGCTCACAATTATATCCTGAGTGCCTCGTCCTTTTCTGAACGGAGCTTGGACGGCCAGCATTTCTTGCTCCCTATGAGGAATAAGGCCTCGTCGCGTCACCTATAGCGTCAATTTACTTGTGTGGGAAATTAGAGCAATGCTCCTATAGCTACAGCACTCGTGCATCTCCTTTCTGGACAGTCAGGGTGTTTAGTGAACACTTCCAGTGTGTAGGCCACTGTTTTGTACAATGCCATGTTGTACATCAGCTAACATCACTGATGGTGGATTACCACAATCTCAGTTCGGTTCCCTATGTCTCCCAATGATTAAATTACCTCTAAATCCTACATTAAAATTCTTTGTACCCAGAAAACAGAGAATTTTTAGGGCAGCGAAACTATTCTATATGCCACTATAATGGTGGATGCATGTCATTATGCATTTGTCAAAACTTAGAGAATGTACAATGCCAAGAGTGAATTCTAATGTAAACGGTGGAATTTGGGTGACAATGATGTGTCAGTGTAGGTTCATCAATTGTAACAAACATACCACTCCGGATACGGGTAGTGGGGGAGCCTGCGGACAGGGAGTATATGAAAACTCACTGTAGTTTCTGCTCAATTTTTTTTTTTAATTTTATTTTATTAAATTTATTGGGGTGACAATTGTTAGTAAAATTACATAGATTTCAGGTGTACAATTCTGTATTACATCATCTATGAATCCCATTGTGTGTTCATCACCCAGAGTTGCTGCGAACCTTAAGCTGCTCTTTAAAAATAGTCTATTAAAAAAAATTCTTTGTACCTAGAATGCAGGGAATAGTTTCTGTTTTCCTCACTAAACCTGATGGCCTGTGGATTTGCTCATTGAAGCATATTGGAACCTTTAGAAAGCACCATTTGAAGACCACGGTAAAGGTGAAAACCCGATTGTGAGTATAAATATGAAGCTTTAATCTCTTATAAACAAGATCTGGTTAGAGTTGTTACCACATTTCCTCCAAATTTATGAAATTGCATATTTTTAACTATCTTATAGTTCTGACTTTTTCTCCTTCTTTATGTTATGTTATGTGATTTTTGTAATTCAGATAGATCTCTATCTCCATTTTCTCCACATTCTAACTTGCTGGACGTATATGAAGCCTCCAAGCACAGGTCCTGGCACACACTAGAAGCTCAATGAATTTTCACTCCCTGTATTATGAAGTGTGTACCCTGTGCCTATGCTGAGGGATAATCCCCACCTTCAAGGGCTTGTAATCTTTTTAAGAGGACAATGTAGTGAACAAAAATGAATAATAGAAATTTTAATAGTTTAATATAGCAATCCAAGAAACATCCAAGGTTACGTGTGGTTAAGTGCCAGAGAGGGGATGCTGGCAGCAAAACAACAGGACTTGTGAAAGATGGTACCGACGCTCCTGAATAGTCATCATCTTGGAAAACCTCAGGCACTTTGGGAAGACCAGACAGCAAGAGTTGAGGAAGAGGCAGAGTTTTCCATTGCCAAGGAAATGGAAAACTCTGCTTCCTCCTCAACATTCTCCTCCAGAATCTTTTATATCCAGTGGGATTCTTCAGGTTGAATGGAGCAGATATCTACATTGTTGGATGAATTGTTATTTATAACAACATTTTGAACGATGAAGCATGGGTGACCTCCCATTGCTCACTCTCCACTAGATAAATTGTGCAACTGTAATAAACAAATAAATGGAATTTGCCTCCCCCGCCAAGGATGTGCTGCTGTCATCTTTCCACCACTGTCATCAATTAAAGGAGTAAATAATGAATGAACTGGCAGAGTTCAACTATAATCTTCAGACTCAAACTCTAAGGATACTCCATGAACAGCAGTACGGGATTTATGGTTTTCATTTTCCTTCACCTCGCTCCATGAGGGTACACACAGCCATCAATACACTTGTGCACAGTCACACACACACACACATGTGCAGCCACACCCCACAGGCCCTCTCTCGCAAGGCTTCTCTTGCCATTTGCATTACTGTTTCGATTAGGTAATGAACTTATTAAAATCAAGGAAAGAAATGTATTTGTCTTACAGGGAAGTTACTTTAATCCTTTAGTTTAGAACAAAAGAGCGTCGGTAAATTCGGCCAGCAATCTCCACTCGGAGAGAGTCCAGGAGAGGACAGGCACCCAAGACACGGAGCCGGGAGACACTCAGCTTGACCTGTGGGACAGTGACCTGGAAGAGGGGCCATTGCATACGTCGGGGCTTGGGGGACTTCCAGCTGCCTGGGAACACCCACCCAGCGGGCATTTTCTCCAAAAGGCGGTACAGCTACAAGTTTGCAGGAGTTCAGCAGAGATTCAGTAAAGACATGATTCCCATCTGCAATGCAATACTGAGAGGCTGTTAGAGATATTGATTAATCGTAGTGGCAACTTATATTTTTAAGTCCTGTACAAAGGCACAGGCTCTATGCCAAATACTTCCCACGGATTGTCTCATTTAAGCCTCGCAATAACACTATAGTGTAAATACAGTGATTAACCTAGCCTTTGAAAAGAGAAACCTGGGCTCAGGGAAGTTAAATAACAGAAATCACACAGCTGGTATGTGGAGTAGAGTTGGTATTCAAACCAGTCAGATGGATTCCAGAGCCCATTTCATATCACAGCCACATGTCTCACGCTTTTTTTTTTCCCTTTAGCATTCCTAAATTTTTGAGATTCATTGTACAGAGGAAAACACTCATTACCATATTCTCCACAAACTTTCCCTTAATACCATAATGAGAAACAGACTAAGTATGTGAAGGCACATATACGCATGTATGCATATACATGTGTGCACATGTATGCACGCACATGTACACACACACACACATACACATTTAGCCAAGGAGGGTGACTAAGGGCGGTGCAGAGAAAGTTAATTCTCTCTGTCTCTGCCTCCCAGGCAGGATGAGCAGGTTGGATCAAGTCCTTGGGAAGTCTCTTCCAGAACCTCTGCTACAGCCCAAACCATCAGAGGCATATCACAGGCTTGTTGCTGCCCCAACACTAGACAGGTAACGTCACCTGGGAGTCCTTCGTACTTCATGAACCTGGAAGTTCACAACATAACATGAACAGACTACATATAGCCCCAAAGTAGGCAAAACATGTCCATGTGAGCACACAAACGAGTTACTCAGCCGCCAGGGGCCTCTCCCAGAGCTGGCCCCAGGGAACGAAGATCAGGACGCCCTCTTGGCAAACACACAACAGGGTCCCATAGTGAAGAGGACGGTGATCCTCTCAGGCCACAGCCAGGCTGTTGCATACCCCAGCCGGTGCCCTTCCACCCGGCGCCAGGACAAATAGGATCGTGAGTCTGCGTCACCTCTCTCCCTGTCCTCCCTGCCATCTGTCCTCCTGAGACACCAGTCCTGCCTGATTTGCCCTGTTGGCAGGGTTGGCTGGGGTGGTCCTGGGGAAAGGAGAACAGAGGGGAACCTATGCCTTCTCAGAAATCATAATGGCTTGCAAGGCCCAAGGGCAAGAGTGTTGCCTACAGCTCTTGCAGAACTTGGCCTTTGCCTTCCAAAGGCATGTGTGGCATCTGGAAGCATTCCTGTGCCTTGAAAGCCCCATCTGCTCCCTGATGGAAGCTGCCCACACAAAGGCTAAACTTCCCTCTGTTGTTTTATAAAGATCGGAGTCTCCTTCTCAAATAAACTCCTTCTTTCCCAAACACAAACACTGACACCCAAATGTCTGGTTTTATTGGGTCTCCTATCGATAATCACACTAGGGGAGCTGAGTCCAGCATAGTGTTTTATCAAAGTCCTCTGCACCTCCCAGAAGCACCACGTATAAGGAACACTGCGACAGCCCCCTCACCGCCTATCGCCTGGCTGAGTTCAAGAGAACCAAAGAGAACAGTAACCCCTCCCGGAAGTTATACTGTGTGAAGGGGAGATGAGCACAGAACAACTTGGCATTCATGCCAATGCTAATACATTCATGACACTGGGTTACTGGGCAGAGGTGGGCCTGGCCCTGAGGCCATAAAGGTAGAAATAAATCTTCCTTCTGATGTTGCTATGATTTCCTTCTCAACATCAAAAAATTGTGATATTCTTTTTAATGTCTAAATCATATGTCTCTGCTAAAGTCTGGGTCCCTTACATAAGAAGATGGGACACTCTACCGGGAAAGGGCAAATGGCTGGCTAGGAGCAGGTTTAACTAGAGACAGAGAGAAGAACAAGTTAATGTCACCCAGCATTCAGAAGTTCTTGGCACATCAGACTGGCCTCTGCTGGGAAGACTTGTGCCAGTTCCAGCTCTGGGCTGGAGGTTACCACCTGGGCAGGGGAGCAACAGGCACATCTCTGCTCTGGGCTCTGACCCCTCCTCAACACGCGGTTTGCTAAAGATGCCCAGTATTTCCTCCCTACTCACATTCCCCCCTTAGCGAACAATCCCCTCACCCCACCCCCACTCAGAGCCTACATCGACAAGATCCACCCACATGCAAGAGATGGAGACAAGACACCCACCTTTTAGAAGGAGAAGTATCAAAGAATTTGGAGGTGGTTTTTCATGGCCTCTATGTGATTATCTCCAATATGAATTTGGGGAACTCAAAGAGGATTAATAAATTGTCAAATATCACATTCCTAAGAGTTAATAGAATGGGAATTGAAACGCAGCCTTGTCTGATTCCAAATCAATCACCCCTTTGGCTGGGCTACAACTGCCCGACAAGCTGAGGCAGTCCTGCTCTCTGTGCCTTGGTGATCACAGGGGTGAGACTGTATGAACATACTACCTATAGAAACGTCAGTCCTCTTCTTCCTTTCCTTCCTTCCTTCCTTCCCTTCCTTCCTTCCTTCCTTCCTTCCTTCCTTCCTTCCTTCCTTCTTTCTTTCTTTCTTTCCTTTCCTTCTTTCTTTCTTCCTTTCTTTTTCTTCTTTATAAACATCAACTGACCACCTGGCTGCATTGCCTCCCTGAGTTATTTCTAAACTAGCAGTCAAATTCTCCCACCCCCACCTCCATATTGCCACCCCCAGGGCTGTAGAACTTAACACATAAGGAGGTGATGTCACCATGCTGAGGGCCAGAACAGAAGGGAGCTTTCCCACTTGTCACCATTCTATCAGCAAATAGCATCTTCCCAAAGGCTGAAGCCATACTGCGCACTTGCCTGGAAAGGATGGGCACAGTTATTGACTATGAAGCTGTAGTGTGTGCAGGAATCCTATAGTTTGAGAGCTTAAAGAGTCACTCAGTCTCCTCCAATTGTTCATTTTGAAGATACTTAGAGCTATTTCCTGCTCATCCACCTGGAATGATAAACACAGATGTTATGAGTCTCAAACAGGAACACCTACATCATCTGAACTGCTCGTTGGAAGGAGTTCTCCTTTCCAAGCGATCCTGCAGGCCATCAGAACAGGGTATAGACTTAACTGCGTCCTGTTCACAGCCACTGAATGTTTCCACTCAGCAGCTTCTGTTCTCAGTTTCTTCCCCTTGAGGATGAAAAGTCCACTCTCTCCAGCTCCATAACAGCTGCCTCCAGTGAGCCCAGTGACCCAGGGGGACTGAGAGAGCTCTCAGCATGGCAGCTGCACTGGTTTGAAGTCCTGTAGTCCTGGGTTCAAGCCCTAGCTCTGCCCCTCGTGCAGCCCAAGTTTCTCAACCTTTCCAAGCCACAGGTACCTATCAGATATTGATAATAAAAGCATCATCCTCATTTGGGTTGTTGTGAGATCACACTGAATGAGACTAAGTGACATCACATATTTAGCACAACGCCTAACAGCACTCAATAAATATTAGCTGCTATTATTACCCCAGAAATAGTTAGAGAGTTTTGGAGGTAATGCTGAAGTGCAGACTGGAAGAAAAGGGGACTAGTCAGGATTCAGAGAGGCCTCAAAGTTACAGCAGTTTTAGGTAGTCAAGGAGACAGATCCCAGGAAATGAACTAGGGAAAGAAGATGCAGAAAAGCCTGCAAGATCTCGTACTTGGAAGATTAAAGAGTCAACATAAGCAGAGGCCTTCTAGTACTATGCCAGAGGCTCTAGTCTCTCATTCAAGAAATGTTCTGAAATGTTGGACAGTCCAACATCCAAAGCAAGAAAGCAACAAAGCAAGAAAGGCATCTAAGATCAAGCAATGCCTAATGTTTTTAACATAGGCAGTTACAGCACTTAAGCAGAAGTAGCATTCATTGAGCATCAGCTATGTGCAAAGTCTCTTCTATATGCATTACATCATTAATTTCTTCCATTATGCTAAAGAATTGGAATCCTTGCCCCTACTTTTGAAAGGTAAAGAAACAGAGGTTCAAAGAGGTTAATATATTCAAGGTCATGGAGTTAGGACGTGGAGAGCTGGAAGCTGAAGCCCAGCTAACTCTGAAATCGCATTCTCACTCTATCGTCCAAAGAAGTTTCCAAGAAGACCAGCACGTGTTGAGGGGCTTTGAGGGGTGGCTGACTTCTCTGCAGTGAGGAAGCATAGGAGAGTTGTCCAAAAGGTCTTAGCCACAGCTGAAATAGCCCCTCCTCATTTTTCTCTCCATTGTCAGATTCCAGTTGTCTTTTCCTGCCAGGAAAGCAGGAACATTAAGACTTGACTTTGAATCTGTACTTTCCTGACCTTTGGCATTTACTTCCTCTGTAATCTTAATTTCCAACTTCCATTCTAGCAGATTAAGAAGTGTTTGACCTTCTTTAGGCAGTTTGCTCTTGTAAGAAAGTATTGTATCGGCAGCACCCAAAACAGAGCCCCTAGTCAATTAAGAAAGAAGGTTGGCAACTGTGCAAGAGATTTTGACAAATGAAGATCCAGCTACATATTTTTCTTCCAGATCACAACTGGCACATAATAAAATACATAGTAATGTGACCCACTGAATAATGAAAACTAGGTCACAGGAATGATGTGGAAGCGGCCTAAAAACCTGGCGTCTTTTCCACCATGCTGAGAACCCAGTGGCGAGTTCCTGTTGCGAGAAAGTGGCATTGTTCTATATTATGCTTAGAACTGTGGTTTATCGGATAGAATGAAGCTGCATGTTTGGTCCCCTGTACCTAGAAGACACATGATGGCAATATTTACGCACACTCATTGCGCAAGCCCGTGTATGGAATCAATCTGGAATGATTCTTTAAAGAGGATTTGAGTTTAGCCTTGCATGGGAAATGCCTGTGTCAAGAATTCAATAACATGTAGTACACTATGTCAAAACAAACGTTCCAGTAAAACACGGCACATTACACCGTCAGAGAACAATAGTATTACATGAGTGTCAGCATGGGCCACTTGATAAAATTTTCACAAAATGTTGTGATCGGTTTACCTATAGTGATTGTTTTTCTTCTCCTATGTGAAAGACTGGAGCCACTAGAATTCTGGATTAGCTACAAAAACTTTTTTTCTGTTCCACATATTTTTCCAAAGAAGCAGAGAAAACGATCTGCTCCGGGTATGATCATAAATGCCAGAAAGAAACTTGCTTCTCTAATCCAAGTACTGCTTTCTTCAAATAACAAAATGATGTGTACAAATTCACCTAGATGAGGAGGGGCAGAACCAAGCTTAGAATCTCCTGACTTACACATACTTTTTGGTGAGGCAGGTATCCAGGTGAGCCTGAACATAATTCTGAGGCGAGAAAATGAAAGTTAGGGCTTTATCTGGTTTATATTTGGTTTAATTTGGGTGAAAAAGAGTTTCTCTTATTTAAAAATAAACTAATTTAAGTAGGCAAGAAAAGTTCTTGGGGATAAGACAGGAATCTCAGCTCAACATATTAAATTTCAGATTGAAATATTATGAAGCAATATCCAGTCACATATAATTACCTGAAAGTTCACATTTGTAAAATTTTAAATGTCTAAATAACAAATTATAAATGGTATTAACAGCATACAATTTTGAGCATTATATGTATATTCTGAGGACAAATTACACGTTGGCATTTGTTGCAATGGAAAAGTTTCTGGAATAGAAGTCAACAGACTTTGGTTTGAGTCCTAGGTTAGCTACTAACAAGCTGTGTGGCCATAGGAGAGTCATTTAATATTTCAGGGTCTCAATTTCTTCAGCTGTAAAATTAAAACGTTCAATAACATGATCATCATGGCCCTTTTTTGATCAAAAATGCATAATTCAATTTTTTTCCCAAAAGACTAAGAAGAACAGCGAAACAGTGATGGATATGACTACAGCCCCCATGGGTTGCTAGATGCCTTTGCTCAAAGGAAACAGCCGTGGCAAGGAGTCCTGCTGAGAACAAAAGACATCCTGGGAATGCCCTTCTTTGCCCGTCTCCTCTCCTCATCTTTCCTACCACCTCCACCCCTTTGGGGGATCATATGCATTATGCAAATTAAAAGTCAGTGACTGTTTTGAAATCTATGCCACCATTTTAAAAGTCTGTGCTCTTTCCCAAACACCTTTCATTTTACCTACCTGTCACATTGTCTCTACTTTCACTAGTTGTAATTTCTAGAACATCTCAGCATCAACACCTTTCAGTGAAAGCACACATTCAATTTTGCAAAGGGAGCAAAGTGGAAATAAGAGTCCCAAATCAAAACTTCACTTTATGAAAATGTTACAAAGTTTAAGGGGAAAATCTGAACATTGACAATAGCCCATGAGGGATACCTACAGCCCTGCTGGTAGTTGAGGGTGTGGGGACGCTTGCTCTGCGTTTTAAGAGGCCCCAGCTCTTCATACCAGCATTTGACTTGCATCTGTCTTCTATGTTTGGAATTTAGATGACTATAAAAACACAGAGTTTCAGCTTCTTAAATTGATGTGTATTTTGGGTGGGTTAGCTGTAATTTGCTTTCCTTGGTTCCTAAGTGGGTTGTCCACGTATCTCCCCAATATATTTTTTTTTTCACCACTTCACTCTCCCAACCACTATTCAGTGCCTTGACAGTTATTGCTAATAACAATAATAATGCTTATCATCTGAGAGTTAGTAATAGAGATTGAAAGTTTTATGTACATTTATTTTTCTTTGGATTTATGTCAGTCTCTCCACCGAGCAAAGAATGAATAAATAAACAAACAAACAAACAAACAAACAAACACTTTACCAGAGTTATAACTTATTCAAATTCAGAGATTTCTGAATAGGAATCAGACCCGGGACACTTAGCCAAGATTAATTTAACTAAAAAACCAACACCTTGCACACAGTGTTTTAAAGAAAAATGTTAATCTTTACAGAGTATGTCCACACACGAAATGTGAAGTGGCTAACTAGCGCAATTATTAATACCTCCATAACAGAGGCCTTCTAGCTTCACCTTGTCCCGGAAACGCTCAGGTAACAAAAGCAGAAAGGGTTTTCTGGCCTCAATTATATCCTAATAATTGTTTCAATTCTCTGTTTCCTTTTGAGTGTGAAGACCCAGGGTAAACGGCGCTTAAAAACAGGCTGAAAAGGTTTCCCAGACGTAAAATAGATTTTACAAAAGAAACTTCTGGCAAGTTTAATGTAAGTAAATCAGAACCATATGGACTATGTTTCCCTCAAAATACCCATGGGTCTGAAAGCCCAGAAAACACATAAAAAGAAAAGGGAAACTGTTTTCCAAAGCTGGGCTTCCCTGAGAAGCGACGTGCTGTAACGGACAGCCCGCTCTACTCCCCCACAGCAGGGGATGCAGCCCGTGGTCAGGCAGCCCCCCGGCTCCTACCTCCGTGCTTGTGTTGACAGTTCTCATTTCAGAGGACGGTGCACGTGATGGATGGCGCCTTGACCTGTGCCTGTGGGTGTGACTGAGAAAACCATTGCTCGGCGCTTCCCATACTGAAGACATGACTTCATAGCTCCTCCGCAACCATCTGCAGTCAATGTTTACACAGCCTGTTTCTCTTCTTAAGGGCCTCTCATGCTAACTGATCAGGCTGGTGGCAAGCATACGTTTACTGAACACTTAGCATGTGCCCCATGGGGAGGGAAAACAAAGAAATGGACAATCGTGCCGGCCCAGGAGGTGAATTATAGACTCAGACTTGGAAGGAACTTTAAGATTCCCGAGTTCCTCCTTCCATCCGGTATGGAGCCAGATTCTGGCTACATACAGCTTGCAGTCCAGACAGTGGGAGGACAACTCAAACAATATTTTAAATGAAAAGAACACAGTTCTCAGAGGACCTGATATCAGCTCCAGGTAACACCATGACTGTAGACCTGTCATTTGATGATTCAGTCTCGGTGTCCTCATCAATTAAATGGGAATAACAGTCAAATCACTTATTGGGGTTGCCAATGGCATTTCAAAAAATATCACATCCCTTCCTGACTCAGGCCCTAAGTAAGCAGAAAAACAAAACAAAGAGGAAGATGGAGACCAGAATTTTCACCTTTATTCCTGAGAGAATCCAGGTTGGAAGACAGAACCCCAGAGCAAGGCAGAGGCTTCATTCAATCCCAGGGCATGCTGGGCTGGGGCAGGTGTCCACATGCCAGGGAGGATGTCAAATTCAGACTTAGGGCATGAGGAGTAGAGGAAACCTGAAATTCTTGGTGCCTGGCTCACTCCCAAAAGAAAATAGGAGGGCTACACTGAAATGAGAGTGTCTGGATTATTCTTCCCAGACTACGAATCAGGTAGATCCCTCTGCTCCCATGAAGAGGAGTAGTGAATTGGCAGAGAACCACCAAAGGTGAACCGTAAGATGTGTTCTCTCCACCTGAATGGAAATATCAGGAGAAGTCAGCTCAGCAAGATAAAGCATGTGAAAGCCCTCAGGTAAAGTGTAAAC
Organism: Rhinolophus sinicus; assembly: GCF_036562045.2. Classification (NCBI taxonomy): domain Eukaryota; kingdom Metazoa; phylum Chordata; class Mammalia; order Chiroptera; family Rhinolophidae; genus Rhinolophus; species Rhinolophus sinicus. Next base: position 105,172,164 of record NC_133753.1, read on the forward strand.
ACAGTGTGTATTTTGTGCTCTCGCTCAATCCATCTACATTTATTGGACAGCTACTATTTGCTCAGTCCAGTCACCAGCTTCCAGGAAATTGAGGTTGAATAAGACGTTGTTCTTTTACTTAAGATTACAGTCTAGTAGGAGAGACAGACAAGGAAGCCAAAAATTACAATATGCAGTGAGTGCGCTAAGATACTGAAATCTGCACGAGTTTTAACAATAATGCAGAGAAGGGGCATCTAACTGAATGGACTACAGATAAGCCTTCTTTGTGGAAACGACATGTGAGAGCTGAGGTTTAAAGAACACAGAGGAACCTAGCACTGAGAGAAACTGGGATTCGGGATGACTTTCAAGGCAGAAGGAAGTCCAGAAGAAGACACAGAAGAAAAGGATGGGACGTTTCAGGGAACTGGCTATAACAAGGGACAAAGAAGGACCCAGTAGTCCCACTTCTGGGTATTTATCCAAAGAAGCCCAAAACACTACTTCAAAAGGACATGTGTATCTATATTTTTGTTGCAGCATTGTTTACAATAGCCAAGATGTGGAGGCAGCCTGGGTGTCTGTCAATGGATGAATGGATAAAGAAGAGGTGGTACATATGACAATGGAATATTACTCAGCCATAAAAAAGTATTATATCTTGATATGGATGCAACAACATTGATGGATGTAGAGGATATTATCCTGAAGGGAGTAAGTCAGACAGAGAAAGACAAATACAATATGATTTCACTTATATATGAAATCTAAAGAACAAGATAAAAACTAACAAAACACAAACTCATAGATACAGAGAACATTTTGAGGGTTATCAGATGGAAGGGGAATTTGAGGGATGGGTGACAAAGGGGTAGGAATTAAGAAGCACAAATTGGGGCCAGCCCAGTGGCTCAGGCAGTTAGAGCTCCATGCTCCTAACTCCGAAGGCTGCCGGTTCGATTCCCACATGGGCCAGTGGGCTCTCAACCACAAGGTTGCCGGTTCCATTCCTCAAGTCCCGCAAGGGATGGTGGGCTCCGCCCCCTGCAACTGGGATTGAGCACAGCACCTTGAGCTGAGCTGCCGCTGAGCTCCCGGATGGCTCGGTTGGTTGGAGCGCATCCTCTCAACCACAACCACAAGGTTGCCAGTTCAATTCCCGCAAGGGATGGTGGGCTGTGCCCCCTGCAACTAGCAACGGCAACTGGACCTGGAGCTGAGCTGCACCCTCCACAACTAAGACTGAAAGGACAACAACTTGAAGCTGAATGGCTCCCTCCATGACTAAGATTGAAAGGACAACAACTTGACTTGGAAAAAATGCTTGGAAGTACACACTGTTCCCCAATAAAGTCCTGTTCTCCTTCCCCAATAAAATCTTTAAAAAAAAAAAAAAGTGATAATACCGTGTCCCCCCCAAAAAAAATAAAAATAAAAAAGCACAAACTGGTAGCTACAAAATATCATGGGGATGTAAAGTATAGCATAGGGAATATAGTCAATAATATGGTAACAACTCTATATAGTGCCAACTGGGTACTAGATTTATTGGGTGATCACAACCTTGTGAGTTATATAAATATCTGAACACTATGTTTTATGAGATGTGATCAAAACATACAGTGAATGTTTAAATAAAAAAATGATTACAGTAAAAGACATTGCAATTAATTCACCTCAAAATACTCCCCCCCCTTTCAAACACAATTATCCCATTATTCTTGCCACTTTCTGAAGCAGTTATGGATGTTCTCTTTCATGAGCGTCTTTAGTTGCACTGTCATGGCTGCCTCCATGTCCTGAATCAATTCAAAACATTTTCCTTTCATGGTCATTTTGACTTTGGCGAAGAGCCAAAAGTCACACGGTGCCAGATCTGGTGAATAGGGTGGATGAGAACACACCGTAATGTTTTATTTGACAGAAATTGCCAAACCAGAAGCAATGTGTGGCAGAGAGCATTATCATGATGGAGGTTGAAGTAAAGACACTCAGGAAAGAGGACTCCCAGAACTGCTTCAGAAAGTGGCAAGAATGATGGGATACGTGTGTTTGAAGTGAGGGGGTGTAACATGAGGGGGATTAATGGCAATGTGTCTTTTAGTGTAATATTTTTTTTTAATTTAAACCTTCATCATATCTTTTGATCACAATGGAAACTAATATAGTATTTTATGTCAACTGTAATTGAAAATTAAAAATTATGACAATGCAAAAAATACTTATTCCCATTTCTGAAAGTATGCCCTTGTGACCCGTAGCACATTGTCCCCAGACACCCTGAGTAGTCCCCTGGTGGGAGCATCACACGTGAGGATGCTTGCTTGGAACCATGCATGCTGATAGATTTGGTGGAGTGGGGAGAGCTTTTCCCTCAAGACAATTTTCCCTCTTATGACTCTACCCCTCATACCATTTGCTTCCCTGAGCTAACTTCTATCACCCAGCTTCTGGGTCAGAAGCTGTCTTCCATTGTTCTTCATGATATTTGTGTTAGGAACTCTTACGTAAAGTAATGAAACATCCTTGGCTAGAATTCTTCCTTGGAGCTTTGCAGTTGTCAAATCCGGTTCTCTGAAGACACTGTTGTAAGGATTTGTTGTATCCACTCCCAAGGGGAGTCATCAACATGCCACCTAAGATGTCCTCTGCACTACCTTGCTGAGCTAATTGTGCACCTCTCAACATATATACTAATTCCCAGCCTCTTTCTTGGTATTCATAATAATATTTAAATCTCTGAACAATTATTGTGCTGATAATTGGGCATCTTCAGTAATTCTACAAGTTAATCCAATGTGGACTCTTAACTGGCAAGTAAATCTTAAGGGAAACTGGGATCATAAGAAACCTTATCAAGGCCTATATTTAGGCTCTATAGAGAGGCAATACTACAGCATACTTCTGCTTAGAAGGTCATGATTAAAGTGAAAAGACCACCTCTTAGCGTATGAATCTCAGGAGGTATGCCAGGAGGCAGTGTACTGCAATGAACAAAATATGGGTGCTGGCATTTAGAACTGGGTTCACTTCTTCCTCTGCCATTTATTTCTGTGAGTTTAAGCAGGTACTTAACCTCTCAAAGTCTCATGGATTAAAACTGTTAGGAGGATTAAATGAGAGGTATATAGAACTTGGTGCCTGATGTACAGCAAGCACTCACGTGTTTGTTTCTGTCTCCTCTGATTTCTCTGCCGTGGTCCAGAAAGCATCTTTTGAATGTGCAGGTTATAGGTGGAAAGCACAGTCAATTGCTTCAAAGAAGCGGTTGAGAACGGATTTATACTGCCTGCTGTTGCACCTTTTTTTTCTTTTCCTGGAGAGTCTGCAGTTCTTGTCTCTTAAAGAGATTGTGTTGGGTAGCAGTAAACAGGCTTTAGCAAAATGGCTCTTTAATCCTGTTCAAGCCTATTCTGCACTCACAATAGAAATGCAGATAAAAACTAAAAGGAGATATCACTTTTAAACTACAGGTTGGACAAAAATCAAGAGTTTGATACCATACTGGTTAGGGAGGGTACTAGACAGCAGACACTGGGGTGGGGGTGAGGGAATAAATCGGAACAATGTTTATGGAGAGGAATTTAGTAATGTCTATCAAAATCCCAAATGTACATTTTACCTCTAGAAGTGTATTTGTGCTTGCTTCTATGCAAAATAAAGTGCTTACTGATGTAACATCATTTTCAAGATGCATATATTTTTTCATGGTGTAGCTCAGTCTTTTACTTATTTTTTTTTCAATTACAATTGAGGTACAATATTATATTAGTTTCAGATGTACAATACAGTCACGACACCCTTACATAACTTATGAAGCAATCACCCTGATAAATCAAGTACCTATTCAATACCATACATAGTTATAACAATACTAATGACTATATTCCCCATGCTACAATCTACATCCGAATGATTATTTTGTGAGTACAAATTTGTACTTCTTTTTATTTATTTATTGGGGTGACAACTGTTAGTAAAATTACATAGATTTCAGATGTACAATTCTGTATTACATCATCTATAAATCCCATTGTGTGTTCACCACCCAGAGTCAGTTCTACATCCATCACCATATATTTGATCCCCCTTACCCTCATCTCCCACCCCCCACCCCCCTTACCCTCTGGCAACCACCAAACTATTGTCTCTGTTTATGAGTTTTTGTTTCTCATTTGTTTGTCTTGTTCTTTTCTTGTTTTTGGTTTATATACCACATATCAGTGAAATCATATGGTTCTCTGCTTTTTCTGTCTGACTTACTTCGCTTAGCATTATACTCTCAAGATCCATCCATGTTGTCACAAATGTTCCTATATCATCTTTTTTTACTGCCGAATAGTATTCCATTGTGTATATATACCACAACTTCTTTTTTTTTTTTTTTTTTTTCAGAGAGAACTATTTTTATTTTTATTTTTTATTTTTTTTTTTAAATTAAATTTATTGGGGTGACAATTGTTAGTAAAATTACATAGATTTCAGGTGTACAATTCTGTATTACATCATCTATAAATCCCATTGTGTGTTCATCACCCAGAGTCACTTCTTCCATCACCATATATTCGATCCCCCTTACCCTCACCTCCACCCCCACCCCCTTACCCTCTGGCAACCACTAAACTATTGTCCGTGTCTATGAGTTTCTGTTTCTCATTTGTTTGTCTTGTTCTTTTGTTGTTTTTGGTTTATATACCACATATCAGTGAAATCACATGGTTCTCTGCTTTTTCTGTCTGACTTGTTTCGCTCAGCATTACTCTCTCAAGATCCATCCATGTTGTCACAAATGTTCCTATATCATCTTTTCTCACTGCCGAATAGTATTCCATTGTGTATATGTACCACAACTTCTTTATCCATTCATCTATCGAAGGACATTTTGGTTGTTTCCATGTCTTGGCCACCGGAAACAAAGCTGCAATGAACATTGGAGCACATGTGTCTTTATGGATCAATGTTTTCAGATTATTTGGGTAGATACCCAGGAGGGGGATTGCTGGGTCATAATTTTTTGAGGAACCTCCACACTGCCTTCCATAGCAGCTGCACCAAATCGGCATTCCCACCAACAGTGTATGAAGGTTCCTTTTTCTATGCAGCCTCTCCAACACTTGTTACTATTTGTCTTGTTGATGATAGCCATTCTGACTGGGGTGAGGTGATATCTCATTGTGGTTTTTATTTGCATTTCTCTGATGATTGGTGATGTTGAGCATTTTTTCATATGTCTATTTGCCATTTATATGTCCTCTTTGGAGAAATGTCTCTTCAGGTCCTCTGCCCATTTTTCAATTGGGTTGTTTGGTGTTTTTGTTGTTGAGTTTCATGAGTTCCTTATATATTTTGGATATTAGCCCCTTAGTGGAGGCACTGTTTGCAAAAATCTTCTCCCATTCAGTTGGTTGCCTCTTTATTTTGTCGATGGTTTCTTTTGCTGTGCAGAAGCTTTTAAGTTTGATATAGTCCCATTCATTTATTTTAGCTTTTACTTCCATTGCCTTTGGAGTCAAATTCATAAAATGCTCTTTAAACCCAAGGTCCATAAATGTAGTACCTATGTTTTCTTCTATGCAGTTTATTGTGTCAGGTCTTATGCTTAAGTCTTTGATCCATTTTGAATTAATTTTGGTACATGGTGACAGATAGCAGTTCAATTTCATTCTTTTGCACGTCGTTATCCGAATCTCCCAGCACCAGTTATTGACGAGGCTCTCTTTTCTCCATTGTATGTTTTTTGCTTCTTTGTCAAAAATTATCTTTCCATATTTATGTGGTTTTATATCTGGGTTCTCAATTCTATACCATTGGTCTATGTGTCTGTTTTTCTGCCAATACCATGCTGTTTTGATGATTGTAGCCCTGTAGTACAAGCTAAAGTCAGGGAGTGTGATACCTCCAGTATTGTTCTTTTTTCTTAAGATTGCTTGGGCTATTTGGCATCTTTTGTGGTTCCAAACAAATCTGATGACTTTTTGTTCTACTTCTTTAAAAAATGCCATTGGGATTTTGATGGGGAATGCATTAAATCTGTATATTGCTTTGGGTAATATGGCCATTTTAAATATGTTGATTCTTCCAATCCATGAGCATGGAATGTCTTTCCATTTCTTTGTGTCTGCTTCAATTTCTTTTAAAAATGTCTTGTAGTTTTCAGCATATAGGTCTTTCACATCCTTGGTTAAGTTTATTCCTAGGTGTTTTATTCCTTTTGCTGCAATTGCAAAAGGAATTGTTTTTTGTATTTCTTTTTCTGAGATTTCATTGTTAGTATATAGGAAGGCAATGGACTTTTTGCGCGTTGATTTTGTAGCCGGCAACTTTACTATATTCGTTGACTGTTTCTAATAGCTTTTTGGTGGAGTCTTTAGGGTTTTCTATATATAGCATCATGTCACCTGCAAAGAGTGACAATTTAACTTCTTCATTTCCAATTTGGACACCTTCTATTTCTTTCTCTTGCCTGATTGCTCTGCAAGGACTTCCAACACTATGTTGAAAAGCAGAGGTGATAGGGGACAGCCCTGTCGTGTTCCTGAACGTAGAGCAAAGGGCTTCAGTTTTTCAATGTTACCTGAGGGTTTGTCATGCATGGCCTTTATTATGTTAAGGTATTTTCCTTCTATACCTATTTTATTAAGTATTTTAATCATAAATGGATTTTGTATCTTGTCTAATGCTTTTTCTGTATCAATTGATATAATCATATGATTTTTGTCCTTTATTTTGTTTATGTGATGTATCATATTGATGCATTTGCAGATGTTGAACCATCCTTGTGCCCCTGGGATGAACCCCACTTGGTCGTGATGAATAATCTTTTTAATGCATTGTTGCGTTCGATTTGCTAGAATTTTGCTTAGGATTTTTGCATCTGTATTCATCAGAGATATTGGTCTGTAGTTTTCTTTTTTGTGTTGTCCTTACCAGGTTTTGGTATCAGGGTAATGTTGGCCTCATAAAATGAGTTAGGGAGTACTATCTCTTCTTCAATTTTTTGGAAGAGTTTGAGCAGGATTGGTATTAGATCCTCTTTGAAGGTTTGGTAGAATTCACTAGTGAAGCCATCTGGTCCCGGACTTTTGCTTTTGGGAAGGTTTTGGATGACTGATTCAATTTCGTTACTGGTGATCGGTCTGTTTAGATTTTCCAGTTCTTCATGGTTCAGCCTTGGAAGGCTATATGTTTCTAAGAACTTGTCCATTTCTTCTAGGTTATTGAATTTGGTGGCATATAGTCCTTCATAGTATTCTTGGATGATCCTTTGTATTTCTGTGGCATCCGTGATAACTTCCCCTTTTTCATTTCTGATTTTGTTAATTAGTGTCTTCTCTCTTTTTATCTTAGTGAGTCTAGCCAAGAGTTTGTCAATTTTATTAATCTTTTCAAAGAACCAGCTCTTTGTCACATTAATTTTTTCTATTGTCATTTTTGTTCTCTATTTCATTTAGTTCTGCTCTGATTTTTGTTATTTCCCTTCTTCTGCTGACCTTGGGTTTCATTTATTCTTCTTTTTCTAGTTCTTTAAAGTATAACATGAGGTTATTTATTTGGGAGTTTTCTTGTTTCTTGAGATAGGCCTGTAATGAGATAAATTTCCCTCTTAAAACTGCTTTCGCTGCATCCCAAAAATTTTGGTAGGATGTATTTTCATTGTCATTTGTTTCTATGTATCTTTTGATCTCTCCTCTAATTTCTTCTTTCACCCTGTCGTTCTTTAAAAGTATGTTGTTTAATCTCCATGTATTTGTGTTTTCTCTTGCTTGCTTTTTGCAGTTGATATCCAATTTCAAAGCCTTGTGATCAGAGAATATGCTTGATATGACTTCAATCTTCTTAAATTTGCTGAGGTTAGTTTTATGTCCCAGTACATGGTCTATCCTTCAGAATGTTCCATGTACACTAGAAAAAAATGTATTATCTGATGTTTTAGGATGAAGTGCTCTATATATGTCACTTATGTCCATTTCATCTAATGTGTCATTTAGGGCTACTATTTCGTTATTTATTTTCTGTTTGGATGATCTATCCATAGCTGTCAATGATGTATTTAAGTCCCCTAGTATAATTGTGTTTTGGTCAATTTCTCCCTTTAGTTCTGTTAGTAGTTGCTTGGTGTATTTCGGTGCTCCCTGATTGGGGGCATAAATATTGATGACTGTTATGTCTTCTTGTTGTATAGTCCCCTTCACCATTATGAAATGTCCATCTTTGTCTCTTGTTATCTTTTTCACCCTGAAGTCTGTTTCATCTGATATCATTATGGCTACACCTGATTTTCTCTGGGTACCATTTGCTTGGAGTGTCAATTTCCACCCTTTCCTTTTGAGTCTATGCTTGTCCTTGTAGCTGAGATGTGTCTCTTGGAAACAGCGTATGGTTGGGATTAGTTTTTTGATCCAATCTGCTACTCTGTGCCTTTTTATTGGTGAGTTCCATCCATTTACATTTAGGGTGATTATTGATATGTGAGGATTTCCTGTCATTCTAGCTTTAGTTTTCTGGTAAGATTGTGTCTCCATGGTTTCTTTGCCTTTTTGTTTTTATCTATTATTTCTGTGTAATAATTGTTCTGTGTATCTTTTATTTCTTTGTTTTTATCATTATTCTATGATGTTTCCCTCTGTTTCTTCTTTTATTAGAGTATATGTTTCAGTTCTGGATTTTTTTTTTTTGAGTAGTTACCATTAAGTTTATGTAAAAGAAAGTTTGATATTTAGAGTATTCCATTTTCTTCAGCACGCTTACTTTCTCCATTCCCATATTCCGGTGCAGGTCGTTACTTTCCCCCTTTTTATGTTTTGGTTGCCACAGATTGTCCCTGTGGATGGTGGTCAAATAGCTTCCTTTAGTATTTCTTGTAGTGCAGGTCATGTATTAGAAAATTCCCTCAGCTTCTGTATGTCTGGAAAGGTCTTTATTCCTCCTTCATAGCTAAAGGATATCTTTGCTGGATATATTATTCTTGGCTCATAATTTCTCTCTTTCAATTGTTTGAATATTTGGTTCCACTCCATCCTGGCTTGTAGAGTTCCTGCTGAAAAATCTGATGATAATCTAATGGGCTTTCCTTTGTAGGTTACCATCTTCTTTTCCCTGGCTGCCTGGAGGATTCTTTCTTTGTCATTGATTTTAGACAGCTTCAATACAATGTGCCTTGGAGAAGGCCTGTTGGGATTGAGGTAATTAGGTGTTCTATTCTCTGTTCCCTTCTCTCTTTCTTCTCCTGCTGGTATGCCCATTATTCTTATATTGCTCTTTCTGATGGAGTCAGAAAGTTCTTGTAGAATTATTTCATTTCTTTTAAGCCTCAAGTCTTTCTTCTTCCATCCATGTCATTTCCAGATTTCTATCTGCGATGTCACTGATTTTTTCCTCCATCTAGTCAACTCTACTACCTAAGCTGGCTATTTTGTTCTTAATTTCTTCTATTGATTTCTTAATCTCCAGAAATTCTATTTGGTTCTTTTTAAAATTTCAATCTCTTTCGTAAAATGCTCATGTTGTTCTTTGATTGTGTTTCTGAGTTCATTAAACTGCCTTTCTGTGTTTTCTTGCATCTCGTTGAGTGTTTTCAGAACTGCAATCTCGAATTCTCTGTCTTTTAAGTCATATATTTCCATATCTTTAAGTTCCTTTTCTGGAGACTTTTCACTTTCTTTCTGAGCTGTCTTGTTGCCTTGGTTATTCATGGCAATTACTGATTTACTATTTCTCTTCCTAGACATCTACAGGAGTGGCTTCTGCAACAGGTTGATAGGAAGAAGTCTATCTTTTGTTTTCCAGTACTTGTTGGTAGAGTGTTTTATTTTGTCTCCGACTGCAGCCTTTTTTTCTCTCTCACACTATGTTTTATCTGTGTTAAGAAAAAATAGTGCTATGTTTTCTCTGCACTATTCCAGCTTCGCACACAATGGGGGGATTCCCTGGGAGACGGGCTTCTGCTCTGTTAATAGTTCGCCTGGGTCACAGGGCGCAGTGTCCCTGTGGGTATGCGGAGAGCTTTTGAAGTTCTAAAGCTCTTCCTGCACCAGATTCAGAGCCCGTGTGTTTCAGCAGTTCTATTTACTCCTGCAGGGATCCGCCCAGATAGGTGGGGCCAGGGGAAGGGTGAGTTGTGAGAGGTTTCCCAAAGCAATGGCGGTGACCACCACCACAGCCAGTCCTGCTTCCACAGTTCCCTCCCCTTTGCCGGAACTAGTTGGGTTGCGAATCTGTGTCTGTGGCCCACAGTTCTCAGAACAGCAAATATTCTGTTATTTTGATCTGACACTGCTACTGTTCCACTTCTAGCACCAGGGAGGTGGGGGCAGGGCGAGCTCTGGGAGGGTAGAGAGGGGGCGGCTAGTCTCACTGCCTAAGGCTTCTGTTCTCTGCTTGGCAGTGAGGGCTTAAACCACCATTTTCAGCCTTCTTCCCTCAGTCTTTTCTCTGATGTCTCTGCCATGAGTGTTGGGTTCAGCTGTGTTATCTGCTGCCCCCTCAGCCCTGTGGGCCATAAGCGGAGCCCTAGCAGTCTGAGTTCTTCCCTCTCCCACAGCTGCGGTAGTTCTGGGATGCAGCCAGCTCAGAGCACTGAGCTAGGTCTGCGTCCTGCACCCGCGGGGCTCCGTCTCCTCACTTCTCACTTTCCTCCTTCCCGGCTCGTGCAATTTGCCCACCTTTAGGTGAATTCAGTAGTGGTCCTCTTCATCTTGCCTGTCTGCTGTGCAAGGAGTCCTTTGTGGAGTTATAGTTGTTCGATTAGTTGTAAATTCCAGTTGAGATTTACAGAGGCTCACCTCATGCTGCCATTTTTATGACGTCTCTACAAATTTGTACTTCTTAATCCCCTCCCCCCACCACCCACTCCCGGAAAATAAGCCCCCATCCAGCAACCGTCAAAATGTCATCTGTATCTATGAACCTATTTCTGTTTTGATTGTTACTTTATCATGTTCCCTAATTCCACAATGAAATGAAATCATATGGTAGCTGTCTTTCTCTATCTGACTTACTCTGCTTAGCAAAATACCCTCTAGGTTCACCTATATTGTTGCAAATATAAAGATTTCATACTTTTTATGGCTGAGTAATATTCCATTGTATATACATACTACCCCCTCTTTATCCATTCATCCATCAATGGACACCCAGGTTGCCTCCGTATCTTGGCTACTGTAAATAATGCTGCAATGAACATATGCATGCACATGTCCCTTCAATGTAGTGTTTTGGGTTCCTTCAGACAAATACCCAGAAGTGATATACCTGGGTCCTTCTTTGTCTCTTGTTATAGCCTTTATTTTAAAGTCTATTTTGTGTGGTATAAGTAATGCTACCCCAGCTTTCTTTTTGTTTCCATTTTCATGAAATACCATTTTCCATTCCCTTACTTTCAGTCTGTGTGTGTCTTTCAATCTGAAGTGAGTCTCTTGTAGGCAGCATATGTAAGGGTTTTGTCTTCTTATCCATTCAGCTGCTCTATATCTTTTGATTAGAGCATTTAATACATTTACATTTAAAGTGATTGTTGCTAGATATGTACTTATTGCTATTTTATTATTCACATATTTGTTGCTGTTGTTGCTGTTGCTGTTTTTGTTTTTGTTGTTGTTGTTGTTCTTCTTCTTCTTCTTCCTCTTCCTCTTCCTCTTCCTCTTCCTCTTCCTCTTCCTCTTCTCCTTCTCCTTCTCCTTCTCCTTCTCCTTCTCCTTCTCCTTATCCTTCTTCAAGAAGTCCCTTTAACATTTCTTGTAATACTGGCTTAGTGGTGATGAACTTCTTCATCTTTTCCTTGTCTGGGAAGCTCTGATCTGTCCTTCAATTCTAAATGATAGCTTTGCTGAGTAGAATACTCTTGGTTGCAGGTCCTTGCTTTCATCACTTTGAATATTTCTTGTCAATCCTTTCTGGCCTGCAAAGTTTCCGTTGAGAAATCAGCTGACAGTCTAAAGGGAGCTCCTTTGTAGGCAACTAACTGCTTTTCTCTTGCTGCTTTTAGGATTCTCTGTCTTTAAGCTTTGGCATTTTAATTATGATCGTTCTTGGTTTGGACCTATTTGGGTTAATGTTGTTTGGGACTCTGTGCTTCCTGGGCTTGTATGTCTATTTTCTTTGCTAGGTTAGGAAAGTTTCCTGTCATTATTTCTTCAAATGGGTTTTCATTTCCTTGCTGTCTTTCTTCTCTTTTGGGTACCCCTGTGATGCAAATGTTAGTACTCTTCATGTTGTCCCAGAAGCCCTGGAAACTATCCTCATTTTTAAATTTTTTAAATATTTTGCCATTCTGATTGGCTGAGTTCTGCTACCTTATCTTCTAAATCACTGCTTTGATCCTCTAATCTACTGTTTTTCGTCTAATCTACTGTTGATTTGCTCTAATGTATTCTTTATATCAGTTATTATATTCTTCATTTCTGACTGATTCTTTTTTTTTATGTTTTCTACCTCCATTTTTATATTTCCTATCTCTTTGTTGATGTTCTTGCTAAGATTATTAAGCATCCTTATAACCAGTGTTTTGAACTCTGCATCTGGTAGATTTCCTGTCTCCATTTTTTTAGTTCTTTTTCTGGAGCTTTGTTCTTTCATTTGGGATATGTTTCTTTGTTTCCCCATTTTGGCAGCCTCCCTGTGTTTGTTTCTATGTATTAGGTAGTGCTGCTGTATCTCCCAGTCTTGGTAGAGTAGCCTTATGTTGTAGGTGTCATGCAAGGTCCAGTGGCACAGTCTCCCTCATTACCTGAGTAAGGTGCTCCAGGTGTGTCCCTTGTGAGGGTTGTGTGTGCCCTATTGTTGTAATTTAGTCTTGGTTATTTATGCACATCAGTGGGAGGGATTAACCAAGCAGCTGATTGGTTATAAGGACTGGCCATGACTAAAGTGGAGGAGCTGTGGTGCAGAGGCTGACCCTATATATCAGGATTTGCTTCAGCAGAGCTCTGGAGCCTACCTTGTTTGTCCTTTGGGTTTGCCATATGTGGAGGCAGCCAGGTTGTGCTCTGGTTTGGTCTGAAGCTGGCAACTGGGCATGCCAGCCCTGGAGCCTCCTGGAGGGACCCCACTGCAGGCCAAGTTCAGCCACAGCCTGTGCTTTGCCCTGTGCTACCTGGAATGAGCCACAAAGAAATCTGAAGGTAGCTGTCCCCTGTGCTGGGCTTACAGGTGCTTGGGAGAGGCAAAGCTGTGAAACGACATTGGCTACCACTAGTGCTAGGATTGGGACTGCTTAGCAATATGTATAGGGCCTGCCAAGGCCAGATGCTGCTTGTTTGGGGGTTGTGAGCTTTTGAGAGATTCTTAGGAAAGTCTGAAACATGAACCAACATAGGACATTTGTATGGAAAAGCCACTGGAAGTGGCTTGTATGTGCCAGCAAGTTGGGTGGGGAGGTTCTCAGGGAATCACCAGGGTGATTGAAACAGTGTTAGCCAGGTTGATAGAGACTCAGATATGGTGCCTGCCTATGTCTGCATACCAGGTGCAGGGAAGGCTCAAGAAAGGAACTATGGTTTCTGCCAGCACTTGTATCTGGAAGAAAGCTGTCCCTGCAGCTCTCACCATGAAGTCACACAATTCAGTTCTTCCCATTTGTCCCTGGTACCTTTCAAGCTGCTGCCTTGACCCTGGAGCTCAGAGTGAGTGAGTCCATCAGTGAGCAAGTCCATGCTTGGGCCCTTTAAGAGAAATGCTTGGGACTCCAACAGCCCTTCATCTCACTCCACAGTAGTTGTGGGAACATCTATTCCTGGCACTGGAAACCTGGGCTGGGGATCCTGGTATGGGGTTGGGCCCCTCGCCATTCAGGGGGACTTCTGCAGCTGACCTATTCCCTCCTGATTTTTAATTGTTACACGTGGTTGTGGCACAGGCCCGTTTCACATCTTTGCCCTTCCTACCAGTCTTGATGTGGCTCCTTTTGTATATCCTCAGTTATAGGACGTCTGTTCACCTAGACTTCAGGCAGTTCTCAATGATGGTTGTTCTGTAATTTGGTTGTAATTTTGATGTGGTCATGAGAGGAAGCAAGCATTTCCTTACTTTGCCATCTTGACCAGGAATCAGGAAAAAGCATTTAAAAACTTTCTTGATAGAGTAATTTTATGTCTGTTGAACGTAATAAAAAATTTGTGGCTTATAAAAATTTTTATTAACATCATTAAAATGAAGAAGTGTTTTGACATGTGACAAGTGCTCACAGGGGAGAGTCCCAATTAGTCAGTACAAGGAAGCCTTGGTGTTCTATCTCATAATAGAAGATTTCTAGGGGCCTCTATATGGCCAGTAGTTCATGATGTAGGGCACCTTTGTTGTGGATCTGTACTGTCATGTGCCACAATTCCTCCACCAAAGTCCTTTGGCAAATGTTGAAACCACCACCAGGATTACCATCACACAACTGTCACAGTTGGACATTGTATTAAAAATGTGCAAAATAACTTCTCAGGAGAGAAACTTTTATTCACCATTCCAAGAGGGGACAGAGCAAAACCCTCTGGAAAAATAGTTGAGAAATTATGCCACATACGACAGAAATCTGTATCCAAAACATTGGGACAGCCAAAATCCAGACAGCTGTCAAGAATTTCCAAGGATATACTAAGTGAAATAAGCCAGACACAGAAGTATAAACATGTGTAATTCCACTTACATGAGGTATATAGACTAGGTAAATTCATAGAAATGGAAAGTAGGATAGAAGTTCCCAGAGGTTGTGGGGAGAAAGGAGCAAGGACTTAATGTTTAATGTGTACAGAGTTTCTGTTTGGGATGATGAAAATTTTCTGAAAATGGATAGTGGTGATGGTTGTACAACATTGAGAATGCACTTAATACCACTAAATTGTAAACTTAAAGATGGTTCAAATGGTAAATTTTATGTATATTTTACCACAAAAAATAAATAAGAATTCCCAATGTACTTTCTGAATGCTAACTGTTTATTTAAAAAAGAAAAAGAAAAACAACAACAATAAAAAACAGGACAGCTTTCAATAAAACAGCCTTTTCCTGAAGCCTGGATGAACACACAAAATAAGTTAATTAATTAAAATACAGGGATCATCCCATTTGGATTCAGTTATTGTATTTGTAAACAAGACGTATACCTTTTACTCATAGGGAAAGACTAGGAAGTTAAAACACACACACACAAACACATTATTTTAAAAAGCAGTCAATAATTCTATCAGCATTAAAACCCCAGTAATTCTGTGTCATTTGATATTCCTAATCATCCCATCTTATTGAAATTTTCCCTAATCCCATGCAAAATCTGTCTCCTTGCCCTTTGTCTAAACTGACTCCGCTAATTAAATTGGCTGGGCAAGACCTCCAGTCTTTGTGTGCAAACCTGCGAACATTCTGCACACAGTTGAGGAGACTATCATTCCATAAAAAACTGCTGTTTTTCATTTAAGATATATGATTAAGAGCTTCTTTTTAAGAGTCTCCAATCAAGCTCCTGACAAGTTCTCCATAAATTTTAGTGGTTTTATATTCTTTTGGGACTCTTACATCTTTCTCCATCTCTCTGGCTCATTGTTAGAATCAATATTCTTCAAGTATCCATTCACCAGCTTCTGTTTATCTCTACCTATTCTCTCTTGGCAATCCTATGTACCCTTTCAACTTTAGTAAGCTTAGTCTTTCTCACTGTGATTCTGATATTTTTCTCCCCAGCCTCCAGTCTCCATTTTGACTACCTTCTGGAAAACTTCACAATGATATTCAGAAACACTTCAAGCTCAGCATGATCAAACCCTTGTCATGTTACCTCTTCAAACTGATCTTCTTCCTGTGTTAGGCACTTGTACAAATGGCACCACCACCATCTTTCCAGTCACCCAAGGATGGAACCTCCCTGACATCTGTAATATCCCTCTATGTTATCCCCCTGCCTTCTGGTTTTCCTTCCCTCAACCCATCTGGCACCTTCCCAGATTAGTTTTCTCCTCTGCCCATCTGAAGGGTCAGAAATCAGAGCAATAGTTGATCATTCTCTGCAAACACTGGAAAGTTCCAAGGACCTCAAATCACCATAAAGCAGAGGTGAGTGAAAGAACAGGTATGGGAAGCTAGAAGTTGCCTGGAGTTCAATAATGAGCTTCCAGAAGCTGGAGATGCCCCATGATTGTGTTGAAGCTATAGATGTTGCCCCTATTATTGAGACAGTGACAATTACAATACATCCCCTAGCATTGTAAGATGGAGGTCAGCACCATCACTAGAAAAAGTTGGAGGAGTTGGAGACTTTGCAGGGTAGGATGGGGACAGCTATTCAATCTCTCATCATGTATTGAGGATCACTGATGTGCCGAGCACTGTACTAGGGAGCTAGAGACACAGAGAACCAAGCCATGTCCTTCAAGAAATTCCCAGTCCAAATAAGAGACACAAATTGTAATACAAGGAGATCTTGCTTCACTAGAGATATACACAGGACACCAGAGGGCAAAGAGAAGAGTTCCCAATACGGTTGGGAACTTTGGTGAGGTGGTAGAGGTTATGGGAGACTTCACAGAGGCTGTTCCCTCTGAGGTTTGAGTTAGGATTTAAATGATGAGGAAAGAGTACTTTAAATAAGAAGGACCTTCCAGGAAGAGGAACCACTTGTGCAGCGTGAGGGCATGAGGGCACATGGGTTTTTAGGAAATAGTGTTACAGCATGACCATGAAGGGCCATGGCAGGAAATGCTGCTAGAGAGGCAGTCAGGTCTAGGATCACACAGAACTCTGTATAGCAGCAGCTAACTCAGACACTTGACCTTCTCCTGTGACCCAAGAAGCAAGGGTCACAAATCACAATTAGCTCTTAGAAGTGGATGTGAAGTTGCATATTATCCAGTCTAGTTCTCTCATTTCATAAGTCAGGAAAGGAGTCACAAGAAGAGGAAGCAACTTGCCCAGGGCCTTCTGATGATCCTCGCATGTTACACCTTCTCAAGCAATAAAAATCCCACACAGAGTCACAGCTAAGAACTAACCAGGTAAAACAGACTCCATGGTATGAGGGGGGAGGACAGCAAGGCACCTGCTCCAGGTGCCTTGAAAGCAAGCCTGAAGGAAGAAATCATCATTTGCAGAACAAATAGATTGCACACAGACTTAATGGGGGAAAAATAAACACCTTTCAAAGGTGACTCACTCCCTGTGAGTCATCCCAAGCCAACGATGCCAAACCCAGAATGTGCCACCGTAAGAGCAGCATTTCCAGTCCTAACATCCCTAATCAGCCGTAAGACAAATAATTAGCCTTAGTCATAATAAAGAACAAATGGTCAAATACAAACACAAGCATATAACCTCCAATTTCCAAATCCTAATGGGTCACTTTATACTTTTTTGTTTGTATGTTTCAGAGGCAGCAAAAGGGGTTCTTAGCATAGTGTGAGGGTTTGCGGATTCAAGGAGCCTAAACTTATTAGATACAGTGAGAGTACAATCAAACACTAACTTCGGGTCTAGACGGAACAAGGTTTGAACAGCTCACTCACTTAGCTGGAGGACTCTGAGCTGATATCTTACCTCTCTAAGCTTCTCTGAATTGTCTGGCACACTGCCAGGTACTAGGCAGGTTCCCAGGGATTCCTGGGCTCCGTTTCCACCTGTCATGCCCCTGTGGGAAAGTATTTGCAAAAATAGTCACAATAATTCCCCTTTCTGTATCTACTCCCCTTCCCACACTGACTCTGGGTTTGCCAGGTGACTTATTTTGGCAAATGGCATATAGCAAATGAGACACAAGCAGAAAACTGAAAAAATGTGTGTGCATTGGAATTTTTTCCTCTTTTGTAACTTGTGGGGATCTTTTAACCACCACCATATGAATGAGCCTCAGCTAATATGCTGTATGATGCGACATGTGGCCAAATCATCTTATTACCCCAGATGACATCAAGCCAACTACCAGCTATGTCAGAGAGGCCATCACAGATCATCTGACCGCAGCTGGGCCAGCCCATTTCAGAAGAACCACCCAGACAAACCATGAACCACAAGAAATAACAAATCCTTGTCCTTTTAAGCCTCCAAGTTTGGAGTGACTTCGTTATGCAGCTAAAGCTGCCAAATACACTCCTTCAATGATAGGAGTTCCCTAGCTTGCAGCCTCAGGTCTCTCCTTACTCAACGTGGGAGATGGATACAGTAACACCAAAATGGTGACTCTCAAAGCAATAGCTCCAGAAAGCTCTCTCTTGCTTATGGAAATTTCATCATATATCTTTAGGTACCTCAAGTCAAGAGCCAACACTAAACTCAATATATTTCCCACAAAACAGAAGAATTTTCTTCTTGTTGCTCTGTTCCTAAGAAGTGAAACGTGAAGATTAGTCTCCATGCTTCCCTCCTCTTCATCTTCTATATCCAATCAGCCCCCAGGCCTGTCAACTCTACCTGTCAAATACCTATTGCCTTCTTCCCCTCCTCTTTATCCTCATTTCCATCCCATGGAAATCTCTTACTCTGTTTTACCAAACTTTTGCAATAGCCCCTTAAACAATTCCCTCTCTTCAGAATGTTCCCTCTCCACCTTAGCCTACAGAAAGCTCTTCAACATGTCCCCATTGGTCATGAGATGAAACCCAATTGCCTTAGGCTATCACGTAAGTCCTTTCCTAAGCTGACCTCCTCTCCACTGCCATTTTGGTCTTCTGTCATGTCCCCATACCACACACTGAGTTTCCCAGCAAACCAGGTGGCTTCATACCTCTGGGCGTTTGCATATGTTGTTCACACAGACACGGATGTCTGTCCTCTTTGTTTCTCTGTTTGAATGTCTATTCATAATAGGATTCAACTTAGAAGTCTCATCCTGTATATAAAGCACCCTCCGTCCGAACCCCAGAAGAAATTAATTTCTCCCTCCATGTCACTGTGCTTTGTACATTCCTTGAATGTTGCCATTACCACACTATATATTATAGTGGTCTATTACTATTTTTCCCTGTCTTACCATCCCAAACCCTTTCTACCACCTTCCTCATTGTAACACTTGGAACAGCAATTAATATATAATAAGCATTCAAAAAAAAAGTTTGTTTAATGAAATCCTAGCACCCTCCCTTTTTCTTTTACAATAAGCTAGTTTCATGAGTGCCATTCACAATTTCTTGATGCAAATAAGCACATTTTACAGAATTTTGGGGGGGAAAAAGTTATAAAATCTTCAAATTTAACATTTCTGTTTGGTGTGTATCCTTTTGCAATATTAGTAGGCCCTGCTGAGTTGCAATCATGTAGCCTGGCTCTGTATGGCTATGTATATCTTTGGCCCAAAGGAAGAATTTCTAAGAATAAGGAGTTTGATGGCTCCCATAGAAAATTATGTACATTAGGGAAATTTTGATGAAGAGAAGAGTAAGAGATATGAAAAAGGCAATAGATTCTAGGTTCAGAAAATACTATAAAACTCTAGAAGCACCATGTGAAATATCCTGAATCCCTCGCCAGTCGGGTGATGTCTTGACGAGGCCACAAGCATCAGTCAAGAGGCGGATTTCGAGTCTCAGCTGCTGTCGACCTCTCTGTCCACTGGCAAGTCTCCTAACTCCTCTTTACTCATCTGTAAAATGAGGAAGTTGGACCAAATTATTTCAAAATCCTATTAAGCCCTCTACTTTTATGAGTCTATGACAATGATTCCTAAACCTGCTTATGTATCAATGCCACTGGGGAAGCTTTAATAAGTCCATAATTCCTTGGGTTTCCGTCTCAGAGATTGTGACTTCACCAATTTGAAGAGAAGTCTGGGAGTTTCATCATTTTAGAAACCCCAACAGTTGATTCTGATGCAAAGCCCCATTTGGGAACTGAGCCACTGTGTAGAAACTTCATCTGCTGTCATTTTCAGCTACATCTACTGCCTACAGAATAATGTTTTTCAATGGGAATATACCTCTAATTTCACAATAGTGGTTAAAGGAAATATAGGATTCACTTTACATAAAGTCACCTTAGGGGTACTTTACTGGAACACATCTATTGCTCAAACATGGAAATTACCTATAGAGTTTTGTATTTCAATTATCTGTATTATCACCATTTTCAGTAAGTAATTTGGTATAATTTTGGGCAAAATACTCTCCCTACAAACTAATAAAACTAATAAAACTAATAAAAAATTATTTTTTATAAAATTATTTGTTTATAATGAAACTACTAAAAAATGTTAGTTTTTTAAATTGAAAATCCATTAAAAATTATTATTTCATGTATAAATATTTACAACCATCACCCAAGGACATACCTACCTTACAGAGTAATATGTCTGTGGCACAAACCAATAGCAGGATAAAAATGGACCATCTATACATAGATATACACAGTTGTTGCCTACCTACCATCAATGTTTTTCTTACTAGCAGGAACTATCCATTTCCAGGCAATGAATCATGATGAGTTGTGTTAACTATGACAAGATACTTGGCAACATACTATTTTTTGCATCTCCTCTTGCAGCTAGGGATCGCCATGCAATCTAGCACTGAACAATTGAGATTTGCAAGTCAGTTTATTGGTGGACTTCCTGAAAATACTATTTTCTTCCTTGATAAAAGGGAGGTCCTTTTTGTCACCCAGATCTCTGATTCCTTCCCTGAATGCAAAGGGCTATCGCAGCTATATGGTGACTATGAGGCCATAAGCATGACGTCCCCATGCCCACACCCAGAGATGTCAGAGGGAAAACTGAGAAAGCCTGGACCTTGATGGCATGGGGGAGCCATTGCTCCTAAAAGCAGACTTCTTGTTATTAAATTAAAAATTAATTTCTTCAATCACATTAGCCATGTTTTTTTTTAAATCGGGGCTGGGGAGTGGGGACTCTAAGCAAACAACAAATGAATTCCTAATATCAGACCTCTCGTTATGTGAAGCAGTTGGGTATCTTTGTTGTTCCAAGCAGCTGTGAGCCGTGTTTTCTATTACTTGCAGCCAAAAATACATCCTAACCACATCAAAGTCTAGTTAGGGCTAAGTGTAATCTGCAGGAGGCAACTAGGCATATTTGGGGGCAGGGTTTCATGCCATAAGGTAGGGAAATAGCTGTCAGGGGGAAAAGGCATTTCAATAATTGCTTGAAGGATGGGTGAAGGTGGGAAGAGGAGGTGGAGGCAGTAATAGCTTTTGTGGAGAAAGCTTGAAAATGAGAGAAAGGAATAAAAAGGCTTCAAGTTTATCACCTGGCACTCTGAGAGGGAAGTCTTTATGATGGAAATGTATAAGATTTCTTTTTACAAAAATCTAAGGCAAAAAATTTCAGGAGTCACTGAATCTTGCTTACACATTCAGCGACTTCCATTGCTCCTCTTTCCTCCCCACCTTGAATGCTCTGTCTGTGATCACGTGTCCTGCCCAATCATTCCACCCCAGAGGATGCATCATTTCAGGTCACATGAGCTCATCCGGCATTGAGGTTGGCTCTTGCTCACTGGAGCCTGGGCCCCTTTGAGCACCCTTCTGGGGTGCTCATTTCAAGTAAGCCTGTCAAGTGCCCTGGGATTCCGAAGCCATGTTAGAACAAGATTCTCACATCTGGAACTTGTTTCTGGAAAACATCAAGAAACACAACACACACTTGATGCCCTCTCTCACATGCTCTCATTCTCTACCATTTAAGAAAATTAAAAAGAACCTGTTGCTGTATAGCACATTGACACATCAAAGTCCCTGAAGGAAAATATTTGAATTTCTTCCATCTATTTTCTTCCCCTGTTCTTTATGCTTCTCAACGAGAAGAAAGGTAGAGCTTACATTTTATGTCAACACAAAAGGCCTCCGTTTGTGTGCATTACTTATTAAAGTATTCAGTGATTCAATGTCAAGGTATGTATTATACATACTTTTTTTTCTAGGCCATTATCAGCTTTCTTACAACACTATTATTCTTCAGCCCAGCTAATGCTTCTGTCAAAGATTTAGCAACAAGCATGGAAAATGTCAAACAGTGGGGAAGAAACGTAGCTGTTTCCACAACTGCACAAAAAGCCTGAGTTGTCTTTTATGGAAAGCAGCATAATTCTGCCATGAACACCAATGGATGTTTTATCAGGGGACAGAGGAGCGGGATGGTTTATTTGTTTTTCTCTGCACACCTGAGTCCACCTCCTCTGAATAAGTTTCCTTTCTTCTCTTGCCAATATACTTAATAAAATGGGCCGATGTTGTTATCCTTTCACCCTCTCCCCGGGAGGTATCTGGCTTAGAACATGACAGAAATCAGCCAGGAGAGTCGGTCTGTTCTGTCTGCAGAGCAGTGTGATAAGATTTAAGGAGCACTTAAGGCTCCTCTGGAGAAAAATATTTTCCCAACCTGCTTACCAGGGTGCCTGAAATTACAACCCTTCTGCTTTAAGGCATTGAAAGCCTCCATTAAAATGCAAATATGTTAGGTGGGTTATTTTATCAAACTATCACATCTTAGCTTGAATTAGTTTATAGCTTAATTCAAAACCCTGAAGTGATGGGACACGGAGCCATTAAGTTTGGATATAAACAAAGATGACACAAAGGTTTAGAGTTTAAAATGTGTTGCCTAAAGAGCAGGCCTGAGGAGCAGGGCGAGGTAGGAGAACAGAATATAGACTGATAGCACCAAAAGTGAGGTCTAGAGTTAATGCACACTGGCAGATGCTCTCAATAATCCTGGCTGAGAAGCAGGCTGGTCCGTGTGATGGAGAAGTTGTCATCCTCATGCTTAAAAGATAGATTCAGGGAAGCATCTCTGTGCATATGGCTTCTTTCCTTCTCACTTGAATTGGCATCTCAGTCAGATTTCCTTACCATTTCCTCCCTGTATGAGTGTGCTCAGGACTCGTACCCACTCCCTCCCCAGCAGTTTCAGAAGCTGCATGGAGCCCATGGTAGATACTACCAATAATCTCCAACATTTCCATTTCTTTCCCTCCGACCCCCTTGAAGTTAGCTGTGGCCATATGACTGACTTTGGCCAATGAAATGTAAGCAAAAGTGGTATGTGTCACTTTCAGGCAGAAGCATTGAAGAGCTGGCTTGTGATACTCCATGCTCCCTTCTTCTGCCATGGTGAACTCTGAAACATGGTGAACTTGAGTCAAGATACTACAAAGTCAAAGCAGCCAAGAATGGTGGACACAGAGAACAGCTAACTGGAAACTACTCAGACTTGCAGATGACCGTAATTGAGCAAAAATAAACTTCTCTTGTGTTAGGCCACTGATATTTTGGTGTTACTACTTTAGCATAACCTCATCTACCTTGACTGATCCATACCCCATAAATAGCATCTCAGGAAATCTCATCAGACCCTCTCTATTACCATACACTCATCATTCAACAAATATTTATTGAGCACCTACAGTGTGCCGGATGATATCATAAGTACCAGGGACTTAGTAGGATTGTAACAGTCAAGACAAAGTCCTTGGGCTCAGGGACGTTACATTCTTGTCAAGGAAGAAAGATTATCAATAAGCTTATCTGTTAGAAATAGGTTTGGTTTAGCATAGCAGAAAACCCAAATAATATCAACATAAGCATATCATAGGTCTGGTTTCTCTCACATATAATAAGTCTGGAGGTTGGCAATCCAGGACTTATGCGGTGGCTCTACAATGTCATCAGAGACCCAGACTCCTCCTATCCTCCTGACCCACCATCCTTAGCACGTGGCTTCCATCTTCCAGAGCACTTCCTATTCCAGAGGGCTGCAAAGTGCCATTTGCTTCATCCACATTCTAGCAGGAAGAAAGAGAAAAGGGGAAAGGCAAGAGTGGTGCCTCTCAACTGAGTCAGGTCCCCTTAAAAAGCTTTCCCTGAAACCCTAGCCCGTAGGCAATGCATACAACTTATTAGCCACACCTACCTGCAAGGGGGAGGGACAGAGTATAACACCAGCTGGATATATTTTTGCCACAAATAAAATTCTGTTAGTAAAGAAGAGAATAAGTATGGAGTAGATATTTAACAGTTTCTCCTGTAATAGATAAACAAATAAGTATTTCAGCTGGTGGCATTTTAAAGGAAAAATAAATGTGGAGAGGCAGTAACTGTAACCAGGGCAAGGAAGAAAGGCCTTTCTAAACAGGTGGCATTGAAATGATGAAGAAAAGCCCTCCGTGGGGATATCTGGGGAAGGGACCCCCAGGCAGCAGGAATAATGAGTGCCAAGGCCTGAAGTACCAGGGAACAGAAAGCCCTCCAGTGAGTGGAGTGGAATGAGTGGGAGGGGACGTGGTGGGAGATGAGGGCAGAGACGTAGGGAGAAACTAGGTCATGGAGGATCTCGGGAATTTCATTCCCATTATGAGAAGAAAGTGGGGGGGGCTGGGGGAGTAACATCATGTGATTACTCCTTAATTCTGTCCTTCTGGGTACTGTTGGGAACTGGTTTAGAGGAGGATAAGAATGGTGGCCAGTCAGGAGACAGATTCAGACATCCAGACAACAAACAATGGTACTATCCCTATAGTAGCCTGGATGGGCAGTGCTAAGGCTGCACCTGCAAGCAGCAACCATGCATTCTGGGTAAATCCCATTGACCTTGATGAGTAACTTTTTCTACACGAGTTTGGCTACTCATCTACAGGCTTGAAGAAAGCTCAGAGAAAACTGGATCTCTTCAGAATTGGAGTCCTGCTTGGAGAGTATGACTGATTGGAGCCGAGGGGAAGTAGGGAAGGAAGTTTACTGAGATGAATCACTGAAGTGAGGGGCACTGCGCTCTAAGCAGGATGGGGAGGGAAGTGGGAGGTGGAGGCTGAAGTGTGAAAGCCCCCCCAAAATCAGTCTCTCCTTGTTTCCCACCTGTACCTAATGCTTGGTTTCTGCCTATCTGCCCGGCTTCCGCAGACGGACACAGGGCTGGACTCTGCCTGACAACTGGTGTCACATGGGGTCTCAGCTCCCGCTCCCCGCACAAGAACGCAGCACATGGTGAGGCCAAAAAGGAACACCCACGGAGCCATGAATAGGGGAGTCACACCACTATATTCTCGCTGGGTTGGAGACATAGGAAGCAGGAGCCGCAACCTGCCACCCGCTTCTCTGCCAACCAACCAACCCCACTTGCTAGCCGCAATCTGCGCTTGCTAGCTTAGGCCAGCAGGTATATCAGTGGCTAATGGCTAACGGGTTATAGCTGAGGGGCAACCAGTCACAGCTGATGGCCATCTACTACCCGAGCCAGCACCTTTCCGCCTGAGGCCGAGAGCCTGGAAACTGCTCTCGTGGTTCTGTCCCCACAATCACTTAACTTTTTGTGCCTCAATTTCTTCACCTGTAAAATGAGGCTATTAATAAGACCTATGATAGGGCGATTGTGAAAATCAAATGGATTCATGAAAAGCACTCAGAAGAGCATGTAGCACACAGCTGAGCTGTCAATTAAAGTTACGCAGTGTTATTGCTTATCACCTTCCTGCATTACTCGGAGCAAATCTCACTCCCTCCTAAAACTCCCCTCCCCCAGCCTTCATTTATCTACTCTCTCTAACTCGTTTTATACGTACCATTCATAACACACAATCGACATCCTACAACATCCTGTCCTGTTCCCTAATTGTGGGTATCACTCAATTTGGCACTTGAATCCACGCTGATGACTGCATGCTAATATGTAAAAGCACGCCGTGACCTAATTCTTCATGTCTGTGCCGTAGCTCTTCTCCCCAGCTATACTCGGAGACTCCCGTGAGCCAGGCTTATCCTTCTCTCACACCTTCACGTTTGTAGCGCAGTGCTAGACACGTCCGTGGCTGTGCTAAGCACCTGGGTGCTGAGAGAAGGGCTTTCACCTGAAGAGCTCCAGAAATCCTGTGTGTCAGGACACCGGATGGAAGCAGAAAGATGCCTCGGAGCTGGAACTGACTTATATAAATCCCTAGTGAAGCCTACCATCCTCTGGGCAGGGCCTTGCTATCCCGGGAAGAACAATGCCATGCATTTTCTTCTTGAAGGTCTCCAAAATACTTCAAGAAAAAGCCTGACTTATTCACCATTCAAAACTACAACTCTAGCCTGATCCTCAGACCTCCCGGGCCAGCTGGGGTAATTGGCTATCAAAACAAATAAGCTCTCCAGACCATTAGCCCAGGGTCTCTCCCGCTGCAGGGAAAGAAACTGAGCAGAACTCCGTGCCTGCTGAGATGCCTCCTGCACTGCTCTGGCTTTGGGGGCTGCCTAAGCGGAAGGAAGAGCCCCGGGCAGCACGACAAAGAATGCAGTGCAGAGCCGTCCGGTGTGCCCGGCCAACAGCCTCTCCACATCCTGAATCACAGCTAAGACTGCCGCTGAGCATTGGGAGCAGGCCTCAGAATCTGCAGGCAGCCGCCAGCACTCACACCACAGCTCCACCCGCCCTGGCTGCTTGGCTTCCTGTTACTTTAACTTCTCTGTGCCTCAGTTTCTTCATCTGGAAAGCGGTAGCTGTAACAGCCCCCAATGCTTACAGTGTTTTTGAGGATTAAAAGGTTTTAAATTATTAGAGAGCTCACATAATGCCTGGCTGTATGTGTTTGTTAAGTAATTTTTAATCATTTGTGTGTGCGTATGTGTGTGTGTGTGCTTTTTGAGCTTTTCTAGGAAATTTCTAGGGACTGGGACAATAAAGATGAAGACTCAGTCCTTTCCTTTGAGAGACTCAGTTTATTTAATAGATAGGCTGGTTTTAACAGCTCTAGTAGAGGTACTGGTTAGGTACTGGGGAACACAGAGGAGGCAGTGATTTACTCTGCCCAGAGTAGCAGGAGAGGCTACACAAAGCTGGCATCTGTAACTGAGTGGGATTCAAAGTGCAAGGGGAGGTTCTTTACAATAGTGGTTCTCAACCCTACCTTGCACTTGAATCATCTGCATTCCCAAGCCCCACCTCCAGAGTTTCCAATTCAGTAGATCTTGGGGGGATCAGAGGGCAGTGATGGAATATGGCAGAAGATGAGGTGGGGAAAGGAAGCAAAGGCTGATCCCAAAGCAGAGAAACTTGGTGCGAATCCTGTTTCCTTTGGGAGGGCAGGGTTGGGGAATTCACAGCCTTGAATAACACGATCAGTGTGTATATCTAAAACTATTACCTTTGCATCAACATGGGGAATGGACTGGAACAGAGGGAGACTGGAGGAAGGGAGAACAGTTAGAAGAGGCCAGAGCAGGTGCAGGTGCGGTCAGATAAGAAGAGAGAAACAGAAATTTTAGGGCACAGAATTGAGTGGACGTGCAAAGACCTGTAGGAGATGTGAGAGAGAAGGAAGGGTTAAAGGTCACTCCAAGCTGATGCTGGGATGGAGGAGGTCCTATCAACTGGGAAAGAAATGCAAGGGATGGAAAAGATTTGGGGAGAACAGAACATCATAAATTCAATTGACAAGGATTCTGAGGCATCCAAAATGACCATTAGGCAGCTAGAAATCCAGATCTGGTGTTGAGCAGAGAAGTCCGAAGTATACAAAGAGCTGGGAACCCTGATCTTTAACAGGTCTGGGTTGGAATCATGGCAGTGGGTAAGATGGCTGAGGAAAGAGCCAGGACACAAACTTGATTGACTTTTTTTAAGCAGGCTCAGCGATTGAAAGCAATCAAGAAGACGGGGAGAATGAGAAAGGAATGCAGAAACTGAGACCCAGGGGGACCCAGAAAAGATTTTATAGCATCCTGGTGGAGCACTGTCATTTTTCTAGCATCACAAACACTTCTGCCCTCACCTGCACTGAAGGGAAGGTGTCTGTACTGGTCATTGTCTGCTCTCAGGTCTCTTTGACTGCCCTTCTTCATTAAGCCTGACCCCTGCACATTACATTTCTCAGACTCCTTTGCCAGCTGGCTTCTGGTTAATTTCTGCCAAAGTGAGGCCCTGGTAGGAGACCATGGGGAGGATGGTAGTAAAAGCCAGGATGTTCTTTCCCCCTTTCCTTCTCTCACCTCCACCCCATCTCTGCCTTCTGTGGCTTCTCACAGACCTGTGCTCTGGTTCCCATTAAGTCCCCAGCTCCTGGGGCCTGGAACACCCCCTTCTTCTCCCTCCAGCTTCTGTGGGTGGGAGAAAGCAGCTAACTGCTGCTGCTCATCTCTGCATTGACTCACCAGCCCATTTGGCTTTTCAGCCCTTCCAACAACTGACAATTAGTTCCCATATGAATTCCCTCTATTGAACTGGCTGGTACAGGCTCTGCTGTCCTGATTGGTCCCTGATTGATAAACATATACTGATGATACATCAGTTTCTCTCCCCACAACTTCTTTCAGGCTTCAGAATCCTATTCAGGCTGGGATTATCCAAGTTGATATTAACAAAGCCTTCCATTTAAAAGTTAAGGGAAAAGTAATTTTAGAAGAGGCAGTAAATAAAGATAAAAGCTGAAAGAAAGAAAGAAATTGTAAAACATAAAGCAGTAGAATGATAAATTAGTTCAAATGCTTTTGATAAGACTAAAATAAACCTCTGACAAATATGATTAAGGGAACATTTTTAATTAAAATGAGAATGGAGATAGGACAAAATACAGAAAATAGATTTTCCCCCAAATCCAAAGAGAATGTGATGAATACTTGTAAACTAATAAAATGAAATCTTCAATGAAATGACTAATTTCTAGAAAGATGTAGTTTACTAAAAATAACTCAGGAAGTATAAATCTACACAAATAATAACCAAGGAGGAAATTTCTGATAACAACCTAAATGTTTACACCACAACAATGTTTACACCAGAATATTTTTTATACTTTTAAGAGACAGATGGTTTTGATGTTGTATAAAACATCCCTAGTGCAAAAAGAGATAAGAGCATTTTTATGTCTATTAGGCAAGCATGATCTTCTTACTAAAGCCTGATAAAGATAAAACACACAGGGGAATCGGATCAAAATGGCGATGTGAGGTGACCCTCTGTAAAGCTCCCCTGGAATTTACAACTAATCGAACAACTATAACTCCACAAAGGACTCCCTGCACAGCAGACAGGCAAGACGAAGAGGCCCACTACCGAAATCACCTATAGGTGGGAGATTCGCGCGAGCGGGGGGAGGAGGAAAGGGAGAAGTGCGGAGACGGAGCCGCAGGCACAGGACACAGACCTAGCTCAGTGCTCCAAGCTCGCTGCTTCCTGGAACTACCGCAGCTGAGGGAGAGGGAAGAACTCGGACTGCTAGGGCTCCACTTATGGCCCACAGGGCTGAGGGGACAGCATATAACACGGCTGAACCCAACGCTCACAGCGGAGGCCTCGGAGAAAAGACTGAGAGAAGAAGGCTGAAAATGGTGGTTTAAGCCCTCACTGCCAAGCAGAGAATGGAAGCATTAGGCACTGAGACTAGCCGCCCCCTCCATACCCTCCCAAAGCTCGCCCCGCCCCCACCTGCCAGGTGCTAGAAGCGCAACAGTAGCAGTGTCAGATCAAAAGAACAGAATATTTGCTGTTCTGAGAACTGTGGACTGCAGACACAGATTCGCAGCCCAACTAGTTTCGGCAAAGGGGAGGGAGCTGTGGAAGCAGGACCGGCTTTGATGGCAGTCTCCACCATTGCTCTGGGCCACCTCTCACAACTCACCCCGCCCCTGACCCCACCTATCTGGGCGGATCCCTGCAGGAGTAAACAGAACTGCTGAAACATACGGGCTCTGAATCTGGAGCTGGAAGAGCTTTGTAACATCAAAAGCTCTCTGCATACTGAGAGAGAAAAACAAGGCTGCAGTCGGAGAGAAAATAAAATATTCTACCAACAAGTACTGGAAAATAAAAGAAAGACTGCTTCCTATCAACCTGTTGCAGAAGCCACTCCTGTAGATGTCTAGGAAGAGAAATAGTAAATCAGTAATTGCCATGAATAACCAAGGCAACAAGACAGCTCAGAAAGAAAGTGAAAAGTCTCCAGAAAAAGGAACTTAAAGGTATGGAAATATATGACTTAAATGACAGAGAATTCAAGATTGCAGTTCTGAAAACACTCAATGAGATGCAAGAAAACAAAGAAAGGCAGTTTAATGAACTCAGAAACACAATCAAAGAACAACATGAGCATTTTACGAAAGAGATTGAAATTTTAAAAAAGAACCAAATAGAATTTCTGGAGATTAAGAACTCAATAGAAGAAATTAAGAATGAAATAACCAGCTTAGGTAGTAGAGTTGACCAGATGGAGGAAAGAATCAGTGACATCGAAGATAGAAATCTGGAAATTACACATAGAAGAAGAAAGAGACTTGAGACTTAAAAGAAATGAAAGAACTCTACCAGAACATTCTGACTCCATCAGAAAGAGCAATATAAAAATAATGGGCATATCAAGAGGAAAAGAAAGAGAGAAGGGAACAGAGAGTATATTAAAACAAATAGTCGATGAGAACTTTCCAAACTTGTGGAAAGAACTGGATCCTTGAATCCAAGAAGCAAATAGAACACCTAATTACTTCAACCCAAACAGGCCTTCTTCAAGGCACATTGTATTGAAGCTGTCTAAAATCAACGACAAAGAAAGAATCCTCAAGACAGCCAGGGAAAAGAAGACGGTAACCTACAAAGGAAAGCCCATTAGATTATCATCAGATTTCTCAGCAGAACTCTACAAGCCAGGAGGGAGTGCAACCAAATATTCAAACTAATGAAAGAGAGAAATTATGAGCCAAGAATAATATACCCAGCAAAGATATCCTTTAGATATGAAGGAGGAATAAAGACCTTTCCAGACATACAGAAGCTGAGGGAATTTTCTAATACACGACCTGCCCTACAAGAAATACTGAAGGAGGCTATTCGACCACCATCAACAGGGACAATCTGTGGCAACCAAAACATAAAAAGGGGGAGAGTAAAGACCTGCACCGGAATATGGGAATGGAGAAAGTAAGTGTGCTGAAGAAAATGGAATACTCTAAATATCAAACTTTCTTTTACATAAACTTAATGGTAACCACTCAAAAAAATTTCCAGAACTGAAATACTTACTGTAATAAAAGAACAAACAGAGGGAAACATCATAGAATACCACCACACAGAAATAATAGATGAAAACAAAAAGGCAAAGAAACCATGGAGACACAATCTTACCAGAAAACTAAAGCTAGAATGACAGGAAATCCTCACATATCAATAATCACCCTAAATGTAAATGGACTGAACTCACCAATAAAAAGGCACAGAGTAGCAGATTGGATCAAAAAACTAAACCCAACCATATGCTGTCTCCAAGAGACACATCTCAGCTACAAGGACAAACATAGACTCAAAGGGAAAGGGTGAAAATTGACACTCCAAGCAAATGGTATCCAGAGAAAATCAGGTGTAGCCATAATGATATCAGATGAAACAGACTTCAAGGTGAAAAAGATAACAAGAGACAAAGGTAGACATTTCATAATGGTAAAGGGGACTATACAACAAGAAGACATTACAGTCATCAATGTATATGCCCCCCATCAGGGAGCACCAAAATATACCAAGCAACTACTAACAGAACTAAAGGGAGAAATTGACCAAAACACAATTATACTAGGAGACGTAAATACATCATTGACAGCTGTGGATAGATCATCCAAACAGAAAATAAATAACGAAATAGCAGCCCTAAATGACACATTAGATGAAATGGACATAAGTGACATATATAGAGCACTTCATCCTAAAACATCAGACTATACATTCTTTTCTAGTGTACATGGAACATTCTCAAGGATAGACCATATATTGGGACATAAAACTAACCTCAGCAAATTTAAGAAGATTGAAATCATACCAAGCATATTCTCTGATCACAAGGCTTTGAAATTGGATATCAACTGCAAAAAGAAAGCAGGAAAAAACAAATACATGGAGATTAAACAACATACTTTTAAAGAACAACTGGGTCAAAGAAGAAATTAAAGGAGAGATCAAAAGATACATAGAAACAAATGACAATGAAAATACATCCTACCAAATTTTTTGGGATGTAGCGAAAGCAGTTTTAAGAGGGAAATTTATCTCATTACAGGCCTATCTCAAGAAACAAGAAAAATCCCAAATAAATAACCTCATGTTACACCTTAAAAAACTAGAAAAAGAATAAATGAAACCTAAGGTCAGCAGAAGAAAGGAAATAATAAAAATCAGAGCAGAACTAAATGAAATAGAGAAAAGACAATAGAAAAAATTAATCTGACAAAGAGCTGGTTCTTTGAAAAGATTAACAAAATTGACAAACCCTTGGCTAGGCTCACTAAGGTAAAAAGAGAGAAGAAACTAATAAACAAAATCAGAAATGAAAAAGGGGAAGTTATCACGGATGCCACAGAAATACAAAGGATCATCCAAGAATACTATGAAGGACTATATGCGACCAAATTTAATAACCTAGAAGAAATGGACAAGTTCCTAGAAACATATAGCCTTCCTAGGCTGAATCATGAAGAACTGGAAAATCTAAACAGACCAATCAGCGGTAATGAAATTGAATCAGTCATCCAAAACCTTCCCAAAAGCAAAAGTTTGGGACCAGATGGCTTCACTAAGGAATTCTACCAAACCTTCAAAGTGGATCTAATGCCAATCCTGCTCAAAATCTTCCAAAAAATTGAAGAAGAGACAGTACTCCCTAACTCATTTTATGAGGCCAACATCACCCTGATACCAAAACCTGGCAAGGACAACACAAAAAAAGAGAACTACAGACCAATATCTCTGATGAATACAGATGCAAAAATCCTAAACAAAATTCTAGCAAATCGAACGCAACAATGCATTTAAAAGATTATTCATCACAACCAAGTGGATTTCATCCCAGGGCACAAGGATGGTTCAACATCTGCAAATCCATCAATGTGATACATCACATAAACAAAATAAAGGACAAAAATCATACGATTATATCTATTGATGCAGAAAAAGCATTTGACAAGATACAACATCCATTTATGATTAAAACACTTAATAAAATAGGTATAGAGGGAAAATACCTTAACGTAATAAAGACCATATATGACAAATCCTCAGCTAATCTCATAATTAACGGTGAAAAACTGAAGCCCTTTGCTCTACGTTCCAGAACACGACAGAGCTGTCCTTAACACCTCTGCTTTTCAACATAGTGTTGGAAGTCCTAGCCGGAGCAATCAGGCAAGAGAAAGAAATAAAAGGCATCCAAATTGGGAATGGAGAAGTTAAGTTGTCACTCTTTGCAGATGACATGATGCTATATATAGAAAACCCTAAAGACTCCACCAAAAAGCTATGAGAAACAATCAACTAATACAGTAATGTGGCCAGCCACAAAATCAACGTGCAAAAGTCCATTGCATTCCTATATACTAACAATGAAATCTCAGAAAAAGAAATCAAAAGTACAATTTCTTTTGCAATTGCAGCAAAAACAATAAAATACCTAGGAATAAACTTAACCAAGGATGTGAAAGACCTATATGCTGAAAACTACAAGACATTTTTGAAAGAAATTGAAGAAGTCACAAAGAAATGGAAAAACATTCCGTGCTCATGGATTGGAAGAATCAACATAGTAAAATGGCCATATTACCCAAAGCAATATACAGATTTAATGCAATCCCCATCAAAACCCTAATGGCATTTTTTAAAGAAATAGAACAAAAAATCATCAGATTTGTTTGGAACCACAAAAGACCCCGAATAGCCAAAGCAATCTTAAGAAAAAAGAACAATGCTGGAGGAATCACACTCCCTGACTTTAGCTTGTACTACAGGGCTACAATCATCAAAACTGCATGGTGTTGGCAGAAAAACAGACACACAGACCAATGGAATAGAATTGAGAACCCAGAAATAAACCCACATAAATATGGACAGATAATTTTTGCCAAAGAAGCCAAAACATACAATGGAGAAAACACAGCCTCTTCAATAAATGGTGCTGGGAGAATTGGATAACCACGTGCAAAAGAATGAAACAGGACTGCTATCTGTCACCATGTACCAAAATTAATTCAAAATGGATCAAAGACTTAAGCATAAGACCTGACACAATAAACTGCATAGAAGAAAACATAGGTACTAAACTTATGGAGCTTGGGTTCAAAGAACATTTTATGAATTTGACTCCAAAGGCAAGGGAAGTAAAAGCTAAAATAAATGAATGGGACTATATCAAACTTAAAAGCTTCTGCACAGCAAAAGAAACCATCGACAAAATAAAGAGGCAACCAACTGAATAGGAGATTTTTGCAAACAGTGCCTCCAATAAGGGGTTAATATCCAAAATATACAAGGAACTCATTCAACTCAACAACAAAAAAACAAACAACCCAATTGAAAAATGGGCAGAGGACCTGAAGAGACATTTCTCCAAAGAGGACATACAAATGGCAAATAGACATATGAAAAAATGCTCAACATCACTAATCATTAGAGAAATGCAAATAAAAACCACAATGAGATATCACCTCACTCCAGTCAGAATGGCTATCATCAACAAGACAAATAGTAACAAGTGTTGGAGAGGCTGTGGAGAAAAAGGAACCCTTATACACTGTTGGTGAGAATGCAGACTGGTGCAGCCGTTATGGAAGGCAGTGTGGAAGTTCCTCAAAAAATTACAAATAAAATTACCGTATGACCCACCAATCCCACTTCTAGGTATCTACCCCAAAAATCTGAAAACATTTATCCATAAAGACACGTGTGCTCCAATGTTCATTGCAGCTTTGTTTACGGTGGCCAAGACATGGAAACAACCAAAGTGTCCTTTGATAGACGAACGGATAAAGAAGTTGTGGTCTATATACACAATGGAATACTATTCGGCGATAAGAAAAGATGAAATAGTACCATTTGTGACAACATGGGTGGATCTTGAGATTATAATACTAAGCGAAATAAGTCAGAAAAAGCAGAGAACCATATGATTTCACTGATATGTGGTATATAAACCAAAAACAACAAAAGAACAAGACAAACGAATGAGAAACAAAAACTCATAGACACAGACAATAGTTTAGTGGTTGCCAGAGGGTAAGGGGGGCGGGGGGGTGGGAGATGAGGGTAAAGGGGATCAAATATATGGTGATGGAAGGAGAACTGACTCTGGGTGGTGAACACACAATGGGATTTATAGATGATGTAATACAGAATTGTACACCTGAAATCTATGTGACTTCACTAACAATTGTCACCTCAATAAAGTTTAATTGAAAAAAAAGAGTGGCTATAAAGATTAAATGAAGCTCTTAAATGGTATGGAGCTCTTAGCACAGGGCGTGGCACACAGCAGCACTCAGTAAATTGTTAAGAATAACAGTGATACAAAACTATCAGTTCCACATGATGACAGCAATGTAAATTTGTCTGCAAGTAGACAAGGACCAGAAAGAGAAAGAAATAATGAAAATGGTTGCTGTGTGAGAAGGCAATAGTATAAATCACTTTTATTTTTGGAATTATTTTGTTTTTAGTACAGCAAGTACAAACCTGGAGGGAAACAAAAATTAGAATATACAAAAAAAACATATCTCCTAAAATGAATTGGCATCTTTTGGGGAATTTAATATTAAATCTGGGATCACTGCATCTATGACACTTGAAATAAACTCAGCACGTAAGCCCCCTGGAGATGCTGTGTCATGTGTCGAATCAGCCAGCGGATGGCGCTATTTCACTTGCCCAAGGGACCAAGAAGGCATTTATAGGCCTCAATAATATACTAGGGCTAGTGATTCAATTCTCCTTAAAGATGAATTTTTTTTCTTCTTAAAATTAATACTCAGAAGCATCTCATGGAAGGCTCCAGTTAGTTGGGAAGTGGATCCAAATTCACTCCCGATGAACAGCAACATCCCGGGGGAGCTGCTCTGAGGTGAGTATGGTCATCTGCAGGACCAAGTGTGGTTACTTACATTTCCCTTTGGTCACGTGACCAGAATCTACCATCAATGGGCAGGAAAGACAGCTGGTGTTGGCCCCGGGTTTTAAATCTACAAATGGGGAACAAGTCCAACTACCAGACACAGGCTCTGGAGTATAAGGGAAAGAGCTACAGGCATCTCTCTGCTTTTCCTCTCAAAAGTCAGCGAGGCCTGAAAATGCCCACCCACTACAGGGGCATCGATGAAGTTACTCCACTCTCAACTCCTGGATTGTCACAGGCTTGAATCATGAACAATTGCCTACATGAGTCCCAACTTCTGTGATTAGTCATCTACAAGCTCCAGTAAAAGAAGTGAAAAATTCAGCAAAGGATATAAATTGAGAAAGAAATGTCAGGGGATGACAGAGCCTAGCATGACCGGAGCCTGGACCACAGTGAACTCAGACTCATCTGCCCAAATACTACTCCACTTGGGACGTCAAACAGGCGTCTCAGATTGTACGTGTCGAACACCGAGCTCCATGCAGGTCTTTGCCCTCAGCTGCTCTCACGGTGACGGCTCTCCCATCTCAGAGAGCAGCAGCACCATGCTTCCAGGCCCTCAGCAGGAGTCTCTTTGGTGCCTCTCTTTCTGCCACATCGCATATCCAATACATCAGAAAATACTGTAGGCTCTGTCTTCAAGCTATAACCAAATCCCTCCTCTTCTCATCACCTCCGCTATCACCACCCTAGTCCAAACCATCATCTCCTATCTGTCTTCTTATTGTAGCCTCTTAACTGGTCTCTCCACATCCAACTTCACCCACCACTCACTGTGCTTTCACACAGCAGCCAGAGGGATCCTCCTAAAATGAAAGTAGGATGGCCCCTTAAAAAATAAATGCATGAAAGAACTAATAAATTGTATTTCACCAAAATTTAAAAAATCTACCCTTCAGAAGACATTATCATCATCCAGAGACAAGGAGCAAGTGCTTGCAGAGCATACATCCATCAAAGGACTTGTATGCAGAACATGTAAAGAATTCTCAAAATTCAAAAATAAGAAAATAAACAATCCAATTTAAAAACTAGGCAAATGGTTGGAACACACTTCAAAAGAATATGTGGATGGCAAATAGGAACATGAAAAAATGCTCAACATGAAGAGCCATTAGAGGAATGTAAATTAAAAGCACAATAAGATACCACTACCTAGCTATTACAAATACTAAAATTAAAATAAATTATGCCATATATTGGTCAGGATGTGGAGTAACTGGATCTCTCAAACTGGTATTACAAATGTAAAATGGTGCAACCACATTGGAAAAGAGTCTGGCAATTTCTTAAAAAGTTAAACCTATACTTACCGTAAGATCACTGTAATCTTGCCATTACACTACTAGGTATTTACCCCAGGGAATAGAAAGCAAACATCCATACAAAAAGTTGTACAGGAATGTTCATATCAGCTCCATTTTTTTAAAATTAAAGTTTATTGGGGTGACAATTGTGAGTAAAGTTACACAGATTTGAGGTGTACAATTCTGTAATACATCATCTATATATCACATTGTGTGTTCACCACCCAGAGTCAGTTCTCTTTCCATCACCATATATTGAATCCCCTTTACCCCTATTTACCACCTCCCTCCCCCCTTACCCTCTGGTAACCACTAAACTGTTATCTGTGTCTGTAAGTGTTTGTTTGTCCTGTTCTTTTGTTGTTTTCAGTTTTATATAACACATATCAGTGAAATCATGGTTCTCGAATTTTTCTGTCTGACTTACTGTGTTTCCCAGAAAATAAGACCTAGCCAGACCATCAGGTCTAATGTGTCTTTTGGAGCAAAAAATTAATGTAAGACGTGGTATTATATGTTATGTTATGTTATGTTATGTTATGTTATGTTATGTTATGTTATGTTGTGTTGTGTTGTGTTGTGTTGTGTTGTGTTGTGTTGTGTTATGTTATATTATAAGACTGGGTCTTATATAATATTAAAGTAAGACGTCTTATATTAATTTTTTCTCCAACAGACGCATTAGAGCTGATGGCCTTGCTAGGTCTTGTTTTCGGGAAAACACAGAATTTCATTCAGCATAATAAGCTCAAGATCTATCCGTGTTGTTGAAAATGGTACTATTTCATCTTTTCTCATGGCCGAATAGTATTCCATTGTGTATATATACCATAAGTTCATTATCCATTCATCGAAGGACACTTTGGTTGTTTCCATGTCTTGGCCACTGTAAACAAAGCTGCAATGAACATTGGAGCACATATATCTTTATGGATAAATGTTTTCAGAGTTTTGGGGATTTCAGAGTTTTCAGGATGGGGATTGCTGGGTAATATTTTAATTCCATTCTTAATTTTCTGAGGAACCTCCACACTGCCTTCCATAGCAGCTGCACCAGTCTGCATTCTCACCAACAGTGTATGAGGGTTCCTTTTTCTCCACAGCCTCTCCAATACTTGTTATTTGTCTTGTTGATGATAGCCATTCTAACTAGTGTGAGATGATATCTCATTGTGGTTTTGATTTGCATTTCTCTGATGATTAGTAATGTTGAACATTTTTTCATATGTCTATTGTCAGCTCCATTTTTAATAGCCAAAAACTAGAAACAACCCAAACATCTAGAGAAATTGGGTAAACAAATGGTGGTCTACCCATACAATGGAATAACACTCAGCAATAAAAAGAAATGAACTATTGACACAACATGGGTGAATCTCAAAATAATTACATTGTGAGAAAGAGACCAGACAAAAGAAGAATATATACTGTATGATTCCATTTATATAAAATACTAGGGGAAAAAACTAATCTCTAGTGTCATAAAGCATACCAGTGGCTACATGGGGACAAGTGACGAAAGGGGGAAGCAAGGACAAGAAGGGAGAGATCACAAAGAGGCGTGAGGAAATTCTGGGGATGCTGGATGTGTTTCCTATCCTGATTGTGGTGATGGTTTCATAGCCAGGCAGATAGATTAGACAGAGAGCTGGATGATTGATAGGTAGATACATAGATAGGTGATGATAGATAGATAGATGATAAATAGATAGATAGATAGATAGATAGATAGATAGATAGATAGATAGATAGATAGATAGATAGATAGAGTGATAGATAGATAGAGTGACAGATAGATAGATAGATGATAGATAGAGTGATAGAGTGATCAGACTTTATCAAATTGCCAGAGGCAACAAAAGTAAACATAAATAAATGAGACTACCTCAAAAGTAAAAAATAAAAAAAATAAAAATCTGTGCCTCAAAGGACACAATCAAAGAGTAAAAAGGCAACCTACAGAATGAAAGAAAATACCTGTTAATCATGTATCTGATAAGGGATTACTGTCCAGAATATATAAAGAACTCCTAAAACTCAAGTACAAAAAAGGTTAAAAACTGGGCAAAGGACTTGAATAGACATTTTTCCAAAGAAGATATACAAATAGCCAGCAAACACATGAAAAGATGCTCAACATCACTAATCATTAGGGAAATGCAAATCAAAACCACAATGAGCTACCACTTCACACCCATTAAAATAGCTGCTATCAAAAACCAAAATAGAAACAGAAAATAGCAAGTGTTAGCAAGGAAGTGGAGAGATTGGAGCCCTTGTGCACTCTCAGTGGAAATGTAAAATGGTGTAGTCACTATGGAAAACAGAATGAAGTTTCCTCAAAAAATTAAAAATGGAACTACTATATCATTCCACTTTGGGGTTTATACCCAAAAGACTGAAAGCAGGGTCTTCAAGAGATATTTGTACACCCATGTTCATAGCAGCATTATTCACAATAGCCAAATCATGGAAGCAGTCCAAGGGTCCATTGGCAGATGAATGAATAACAAAATGTAGTATGTACAAACAATGGAGTATTGTTCATCTAACCAGGATGAAAATTCTGATGTACTACAGCATGAAATAACCTTGAGGACATTCTGCTACGTTAAATAAGCCAGTCACAAAAAGACACATATTGCATGATTCCACCTATATGAGATACCTGGAGCAGTCAAATTCATCGTCAGAAAGTAGAATGCTGGGTGCCAGAGACTATTCATGCTGACCGTCTTTTCATGTTCTCATTTGCCATCCACACATTGTTTTGGTGAAGTGTGTTCAAACCATTTGCCCAGTTTTTAAATTGGGTTGTTTATTTTCTTGTTTTTGAATTTGAGGGTTCTTTATATAGTCTGAATACAAGAGTCCTTTGTCAGATATGCTCTGTATACATTTTCTCCTGATCTGTGGATGATGATGATGATGGTGATAAACTACTTTAGGAAAAAGAATCCTCATGCATATAACTTAGCATCTACCCTGAACCTCTTCAGAGACTTAAGAGGGGAGAATGAGGATTTGTTGTTTAATAGGGATGGAGTTTTACTTTTACAAGATGACATTGGCCACACAACAGTGTGAATGGTCTTAACACTAATGAACCATACACTTAAAAATGGTTAAGATGGTCAATTTTATGTTATGTACATTTTACCATAGCTTAAATTGTTTTTAATTATCAAATTGCACACTTTAAATATATGTCGTTTACTGTATGCCCCTTTTATCTCAATAAAGCTGTTTTTAATTTTTTAAATTTCATTTTAACAACTAAGTGGGATCATAGCCCTCCAAACCTTCCATGGGCTTCCCATCTCATTCAGAGAACAAGCCAAAGTTCTTGGTGTGACTGGTAAGGCCCTGGTGGTCTGGCCCTGAAAGCAGCCTGCCCTCATTCCTATCTCTCTCCCCCTCGCCCACTCCCGCTACCCGACCTCCTTGCTGCTTCTCAGACACACCAGGTGCACTCCGGGCCACTTACACAGCCTGTCTGCTTTGCCTGGAAAGCTTTTTCCCCAGGTAACTGCATGGCTCACTTCCTCACTTCTTTCAAGTCTTTACTCAAATGTCACCCTCTCAGCGGGGCCCTCCCTGACATGGTATTTAAAATGAAACACTTCCCTACCCTGTAAGTCCACAACCCCTCCCCTGCTTTATTTTCCAGTGTAGCAATCACCATTGTCTAATACACCATGTTTTACTTATTTTATCTGTGTTTCTACCCACTAGAATTAAGCTCAGAAAGATGGGGATCTTTTCTTTTTCATTAATTATATCCCCACCAACTGGTACAGTGCCTGGCACATAGTAGGTGCTCAATAAATATTTGTTGAAGAAATGAATGAGTGAATGAATGAATAAATGAAGGAAGGAAGGACTATTATCTGATCTTAACACCCAAGTGTAAGGATCCTTTACGAAGGCACCCCAACCAGCCGATATAGCTGGACATCTGTCAAGCTTTACGGTTTAAAAAGCTCTCTGTAGAGACTACATCATTTCCAACCATCACAACTGTGCTCTGATATGATGCCTTCGTCATTTCCTTTCTACATATAAATAGAGCCTCCAAAAGATTAACTTTTTCTAGATCAAGTGGCCACAAATGACAGAGCCAGCATTTAAACCAAGAATTTGCCATCAGCCACCAAATCCCACACCACCCTGAGCATCTAAATTTTTCAACTTTCATATCCTTTCATTTCACTCATAATAGCACTGCTGACAGATTTTAACAGTTCAGCAGTTAACCCTTGTGCCATAAATTTCTATTTGTCACACCCAAAATTCGATATTTTAGAAGGCTACCCTTCTGGTTTTTAAATGGAAATTGATGACACCGTGTGCAAGAGCACAGGAGCTGCAAACCCTCTCCCCAAGCTCTCCATCTACCTGGAGGCAAAAATAGAAAAGCAGAAGCTCGCAGGGCTGCAGGCCTCCCCCTCCAGCCGGGAAGGACAGAGATTTTTCCCAGCATCACCAGGCCCCAGCACTCCCCACACTTAGGAGGCCCGAGCTGGGTTTAGCAGCCAGGCCAGACAGAGAAAGGAGTGCTGCTGAAGCCCCCAGGCGTGGAGAGCAATTTCCCCTCACCACTCAAGGTGGCTGATGTTTCTGAGCACCCAGAAAAGAACACAAACAAACAGGTTTTTATGAGGGCTGTAACCCAATTGACAAAGGCGAGCTCTCTCAGCCTGGAAATGTCCCTGCTCTGAACCAGTTGCCTTGCCAACAAGCCACATGTTTCCACTCTGCAGAATCCAATTTCTGAGCAATGTGACAGTGACAGGTCCAGAGACATGATACACAATTCCAAGGTGTCTTTGCACACCTGCTGAATAGCTAAGAATAATGTGGATGTACTTAGCAACATGGGACACATGCTGGGCAAACACAGGTCCTGCCCAGTTTCTACAACAGCCCCCATCTGCCCCACCCCACCCTAGTGTCTTGCAAACTACAGATAACACAAGGCTAAGCCAGGTTCTTTATCACTATCATTATAATCATCGCAAACTCATGCATGGAACTCACTTTTTAAATAAATTAAGTTACTTAATCCTCTTGTCAACACGATGAGGTAAGTGTTATTAGTATCTCATTTTGGATGAGGAAATAGAGACATAGAAGGGGCAATTTACCCGAAGTCACACAGCTAAAGAAAAGGAGAGTCAGGATTTTAACCTAGACAGTCTGCCTTCAGGGCCCACCCCTTAAACACGCCGCTGTACTATCATTTTCTAACCTTCCTCAAATGGTAAAGCTGAGAGAAGAGATTGTTCTGGTTATCATTGCTGTGTAACAAAGCACCCCAAACTTCATAAAACATCTGTGTTATTATTCTCACAGCAGTGTGAGTCAGGAATTTGGACAGGACACAGTGGGGACAGCTTGTCTCCGCCCACAAAGCCCATCCAGGGCATCAGCTCAAAAGATTCAAAGCTGAGGGTGACTAACAGCCAAGAACCGATATCATCACACACATGTCTGGCAGTTGATGCAAGAGATCCACAGCGACTCAGCGGGGTCTGGCGGCTGGAACACCTACGTGTGGCCTCTCCATGTGGCCTGGGCTTCCGGTATGCAAGGCAGCTGGGCTCCAAAAGCTAGTACCCCAGGAGGCAGAAAATAGGAGCTGTCAGCTCCCTAAGATAAAGACCCGGAAACTGCATCACTTTTACCATATTCTATTGATCGGAAAATCACAAAGTCTATTTTCAATGAGAGGAGACAGACTCCATCCCTTGAAAAATGGAGGGGTCAGTTTTTAAACCACCAATGAGATTTTTAGCTCAACCCCTTCAAGTTCTAGATGAACAACAAAAGCTCAGAAATGTTCAGTGATTTGCCCACATAATTTGTGTTAGTGGCAGGAGAGAACCCAAGTGCTCTCCTGCCGTCTCATACTCTATGCCACTGCTTCTCACCTGGCTGCATATTGGAGTCACCTGAGGAAATTATTTTAAATCCTCATGCTTTGGTCCCACCTGGAGAGATTCTGATTTGTTTGGAGTACATCCTGGGCATGGGGATTTGTAAAAGCTCCCCAGGGACTCTAACTGTGCAGCAGCATGAGAACCATGCTCTGTGCAACACCCCAACATGGCCCCATGCCGGTGACACCCACTACTGTTTCCCTGTGGCTCAGCAGTTGCAGTCGTCCTAGCCTGCCACGGCGACAGGTCCACTAAGAACACATTTCTGACACCTTCACTTGGTTCACAGACTTCATCCTAAACCATTTGTCCTCATTCTCCTTCGTGACATGCTTCTCATCTTCTCAGCTCCTGAGAAGTTTCTCAGCTCCTCAGCTACTATGTGCCCCACAGAACCAACTCTTTTAACACTCAACTCCTCAACTACGAGTCATGTCCACCTCTTGGCCATCTGCCAACTCCAGAAATTGAGTTCTGCCTTTGGGATCCCTCACAGGTGGAGGCCCAAAGGCCAGGTTCTGCTCAATCTACCTGAGCCCCACTGGGGCTATGACCACCAACATGCCCCTCCAGCACCAAACTTGTCGGCCATCCCACACTGGAGTAAAAGTACTGTGTACATCATGCTTTCAAGGGTTGATTCTGTGAAACCACTGATCAATTTGGGGAGAAACAAAATCTATCAACTTGAATATTTCACTGAAATAATTGGTCAGTTGGATTATATGTCATGTATCATAACAAACTGGCCGAAACTTGGGCCTAAATAAATATTTTCAGAAATTCTCCTTTGATTTAGATTCTCATGACGATGTGTTTTTTTTTAATGTACAAGTGGAGAAGGAACCTTTCTGATATTGCTGTTATTCTACTAGATTTACTGATTTATATCAGGTCAGCAGAAGATCTCTATAGTTCTATCATGTGTACACATTTCCTGAAAATGATTTTATAAATATGTTTCTTCTTCACTTTACACAAAAAGAAGTCTTTCTAAACTTCCCAGGCAACTTTTTTTTCTAACTGAAGCCTATTGTAAATGTTCCAAAGAAGAAGTGTTTAAAGGAAGTCTTTATCAAGGTTCATTATACTCGTCTCTCTACTTTTATATATGTTTGAAAAATTCTATAAGATTAAAAAGAAAAAGAGCAAGGAAGGAAGGGCGGGAGGAAGAGAGAAAGGAAGGAAGGAAGAAATAGAGGGAGGGAGGGTAGAGAGATGGAAGGAAAAGGGCTGGTCAGTCTCCGGGATTCTATGGTAAAGTAAAAAATCTTTATGTAAGGTGGTGCAAATAATACCCTCCCCAAAAGAAAACAACCTGCATTGTTATTTCTGTGTGTGTGTGTGTGTGTGTGTGTGTGTGTGTGTGTGTGTTTTCAAGTTGTGTGTGTGTGTTTAAATTCTAATTTCTCTAGACTGGGTTCTAAAAATCTAA
The DNA here is from genome assembly GCF_036562045.2 of Rhinolophus sinicus. Classification (NCBI taxonomy): domain Eukaryota; kingdom Metazoa; phylum Chordata; class Mammalia; order Chiroptera; family Rhinolophidae; genus Rhinolophus; species Rhinolophus sinicus. Next base: position 105,216,628 of record NC_133753.1, read on the forward strand.
AATAATTATTTGTCTAAAGCATTTGTCTCTCTCAGTCTTCATTTCTCTCCTCCTCTCTCTATTTAGGTGTCACAGCTGGGCAAGTGAGAGTTCACATCCATCTTGGTTTACAAATCGCATCTGCTTTATATGGACATGAATATACTCTAAGACATAGTTATTCTTTGAGTGGACACAGTGACATTCCACACAGCCTGCGATCACTTCTTTCACCTGCCCTTTCATCTGCCTTGGTTTTCCTCTATAAATTCCTGGTCCCACTCCCGTCCCTGACACAGAGTTAATCAATTCTTCCTCAGTGCCCCATCCACTGACATAAATTCTGAACGGCACTATTTTGCAGATCAAAGTGCTTATGAGGCACTCACACGTGGATTTCATGGGAGTAGAGAGACACAAAGGGGAAGTCAGTAAGAGCCCAAATGCCACTGGCTCAATGCAGCCTCAGAAGAAGGAGCATGTGCGATGTCAGAAACAAGGGCAAGGCAGCACCTTGGGATGCCACTGAGAATATCCAGAAGAGCCAAGATGGTGTCTCACTCCTGCAGTTACATTTTTATTTCTTCTTTTCTCTCCACTGCACAGAGCCTGACAGGCACTTAAAGTCCCATCATCAAAATTCAGCCGCAGATGACATGATTCCCCGACTTCTTGCTTAGGTTCCCTTGACAGAATTGTTTCCATCAAGAGCATGAACTAAGAGACCTAAAGGTGATGCTTAATCCTTCGTCCCCAACCATATTTCCTCAGCATACGCTTCAGTGAAGGACACCTGGGCCTCTTCAGTTCCTTGTAGGAGCATTTGAGGGAGAAGCTAAAGACAGTTTACTAAATTGGAGAGCTGTACAATATATGATCCTGCCACAATCTCTCTTAGTCTTTTTTCAAATTCCTATTTTCCATCAGATATGTCATGACTAGTATCATCCTCCCCTTCACCCATTTTTTAAGTATTAAAAGAATAAGGGAACTTTTTAAAATCAGTCAACAAATGTCCATTGAATACTTTCTAGAGAAATCTTTGGACAGAAAAAGATATAGCTGTAAATGTTTAATTTGTAAGCCATGAAATGGTCATTTTTCCATAAAGGTATGTGACAGAATATAGCCCATGAATGGTAGATATCAGACATTGTCTTGGTTGAAAGCTAATGTTTAAGTTGACAAAAATTGCAGGTGGAGGGGTTGACCAATGTTTAAGCTAATAAAACTGTAGAAAATACCAACTGAGGTGGTTTTCTTTAAAATCAAATAAAACGGAAATGGTGTAGAAATTCTCAACCCTTTCTTTCCTAGCTCTTTCTCACTGTTCTCCCAAGATGATACCTTGAACTAATACATCCTATCAGCTTGTGGCAGAATGTATTTTCTAAAAAGTGCCTCAATAATACCTTCTGTCTCACATGTGCTTCTTACCATGTAATTGGCAGGTGAGAGTCTATGCTTCCTCCTCTTGAAACTGGGAGAGCTGGTAACTATGGAAGAAGTGATTCTTTGTGACATCTAAGGCCAGGTCAAAACCACCTGGCTCTCTTGGGATGCTCACTCTTGAAACTGTGGGGAAACCCAGACTACATGGAGAGAGCACATGTGAGTGTCCAGCCAACAGCCACAACCACCAATCATACAGGCTTGTAACGAGGAAGCCTTTGAGAGGACTCCAGCCCCAGCCGTCATCTGACCACAACCACATGAGAGACCCTGAGCAAGAATCACCTAGCTGAGCCCAGTCAACCTCCCCCATCACGAGAGATAAGAATAACATAATTATTGTCATTTTAAATCACTAAGTTTGGGGGTAGTTTATTATGTAATAATAGATAACTGAAACATTGTAAAACATCAGCCATAAAATACTGAATTGCATGCATACAATGATGAAAGAAGATATTAAAAGAAAATTTAATTTCATTAAGGCCAGTTGTCCATACAGTGACAAGCCTCTTTAAATAAAACCTTGGTCCTTTGCAGTATTCAGAGCAGCCACACATCCATCTTCTGTTTTGATCATAAGGAGCTATAACAAGCTTACTAACTAAGAGTTTAGACTCCCCAGCCAGGCAGACCTGGATTGGAGTCCCAACTTTGGAAATTTGTAGCTGTGTGACCTTGGCAATCATTCCAATCCTCCATTTGCTCGTGTGTAAAATGGGGATAATAATCGTTTCTATCTCGCACGGTTATTTTAAGTGTCAGACGAGATGCTGTGTGCAAAGCATGGTGCCGAGCACAGAATACGTGTCTAATAAATGCGAGGCTCTATTATGGTGATGGTTGCTGATGTTATAATTATTAACACATCACAAAACCAGCCTGTACATATATTTCACATCATATATCTGCCATAATCCTGAGAGGTGAAATATTATTATTCACAATTAAAGAAACCAGTTCAGAAATGTCACTTGACTTGCCCAAAATCACACAGCCTGGGGTGGAAGAAGTGGAACTAGGAGAACAGCTATGGAAAGCTAGGACTGTCTCCTAGTTCATACCCCCTGTTGCTGTAGCAACCTCTCTACGGAGTGGTTTGCCTCCTTTGATTAAGCACTTTCAGTGATGGGGGACACATCACCACTGAGGCAGCCTTAACAATCCACCTTCCAGCAGCTCTGTCTGTAGCATATAATCCTTCTATTGAACTGGAATCTGTCTCCATGTAACATCCATCCATCGTTTTAACTCTTCCCTTCAGGGCCACCAGGAACAAATCTAGTCTTTCCCATAATAGTCCTTAAATTTTTAAAGATCCAATCATGTAACCCCCACGAAGTCCTCTTTCCTCCAGGCCCAACATCCCCAGGTCTTTTAGCCATTTCTCCTCCAGCACTTGTTTCCGAATCCTCTTCCCACCTAGTCCTCCTTCTCTGCCTCAGGCTTGACAAGAGGCATATACTATTGATGACGGGAGAAGCTTTCATCCTGCCCCGGGAGGCTTGTAATACATTTATGCTTTCTCGGGATGACATATACTCCAAGAGTACTAAGAATTGCTGTCAATCTCTCTGGCATCGTGAAGGACTCTGGCATTTCACCATATAATCCTTTTTTTTCCTCACAAGGGGCTGCCAGCTGAAAGAAACTGTCGTATTCTCCAGCCAAGGGGAGCCAAAGTGTCCTGAGGCAGCTAAGCATACCTCTGTTACGTGGTTCCTTCTAAACGCGTTGGCTTATGGTAAAGGAGTTTGAATAACCTTCAGTCATAGATACTGACTTCATCTCAGCTCACCTAGGCCTTACTAGCCTCAGAGAGTAGGGGAGCACTTTTGTCAGGATAGACTAACTGATGCTGTGGTAACAAACAGCCCTCAAGTCTCTCTGGCTTAGCAATAAAAACTCATTTCTTATTCATGCAAAGTTCACTTGGATCTGAAAACTCCCCACGGCAATTTCCTTTCAAGTGGTGACTCATGTATCCAGGGGACTTGCACATCTGGAAGACATGGCTTCCAGGACACTGTGGCTAGGGAAGAGACAGCTGTAAATTGTTTCAACTTAGAACCAACACAGATCATTTCTGCTTACAGCCTATTGGCCAGAACTGGTCACATGGCCCCACCTAACTGCTGGGGGGCTGGGAAATGTGGGTGAATACATGATATTCAAGGATCAGTAAATGTTCTATCACACAATCTCAGTGGCTCTTTGACTTTGAAACACCTCTCCACACATCTAGGTGAATCATCATGTTACCAAGCTCCCCATACCCCCTTCTGATAATTCTTAGGCTCCTCAGCAACCATAGTGGTTGATGGCTATTGTCACCATTGTCACTCTCTGAGCACCCTGCATGGTGATTTTAATTGACAGCTGCAGAGAACATTCTCCTCTTTCTCTCTGATGACCTTGACTTCACTGAGGCCCTCATCATTTCATTTCTGAATCTATCCATAGTGTTCTTCACTGGTTTCCAGTTCTCTCTCTGGAGGAGAATACCATGACACTGTCCATAATCTTTCACAAATTCTAAGCTGGGTATACCCTTCCTCTGTTTCCAGTCCTCCCACAGCCACAGTGCTAACAACATGGATCCAATTTCCTTAAAGCTGCATGAAAAATATTTTATAGTCTGGACCCAAAGACCTTCCCAGCCTCATCACTCAGTGTCCCGGTCCTGTGTTCCCTGAGCTTAAGACACCCAAACTCATTCCCACACCTCAAAGTTCCACAGCACTGCCCAGCATGCCCCTTCCAATGTGCAGCAGCTGTAGAAACGCTATTGACCCCACAGCACCCAGCTCAGTGTCCCATCCTCTATGACAACTTCCCCAGTTCTCCCAACAGAGCTAGCTGTCCCTGCTCTGGCTTCCAGATACCCAGTTAATGTGTCTCAATACCGTGTTTCCCCGAAAATAAGACCTACCCTGAAAATAAGCCCCAGTTAAGATCGTCAGCCAGATGGACGCATTTAGTACATTATGACGATGTTTCAGAAGAAGATGACATGACTGTATTTGAATAAATGTAGATTGTTGTACATGAAAACATAAGACATCCCCTGAAAATACGCCCTAATGCATCTTTTGGAGCAAAAATTAATATAAGGCTCGGTCTTATTTTCAGGAAAATATGGTACTACTTCTCTCTTGCGTGTCCATCTCTTTCACTTGGTAGATTTCTTGTGGGTGGTACCCATACCTTATGATCTCCATATCTCCAGTGCATTGAATAATTCCTGGCCCAGGGTGTGTATCAATAAGTGTTGGATAAATTCATGTTACAAATTGCTCCATCCCATCTTATACTGCTGAGAAAGAAGTCATTCCTTCATACACTGCTACATTTTTACACCAAAATAATGAGAGAATCAGGAAATGGAGAAAATAATAACAATACAGCTCAGAGACTGGGCTAGGGGGTTTAAAAGGTGAGCATTAAACTCCCTAGAATTTCCTCAGCATCCTGAAAACCAAAAGCTCCAGATGTGCCACTTTGACTTTCTGGATCATTCTAAAGTGTCCTCTCTACCTCATTCAGAAAATCCTATGAGAATGGACTGAAAATAAATAGCTGTTTGATTAACCCAGTATTGAGCTTTTTCAATGCATTCCCCCTCCTGAACAGAGAGAGATTGCATGGTCTGAAATGAAAGGAAAGCATGTATGAAAGCCCTGGTTATTCAGAGGAGCAGGGGGAGATTTTAAAACTCTCCAGAAAGCCTTCAGCACTGTAACTAAATGCTAATGTTTAAAGATATCCCAATATTTCAGGAAGCTATTGGTAGTGCCATACTAAAGCTCATTCCAGTTTTAAAGAGAAATATTTGACTTGGAGGGACAGACCCCTCACTGGCTCCAAGATAAACTTTCCTAGCTCTCTCAGGCCAATTTTAATGCTAAGAGCAGCTCTGTCGGAGTAAAAGTTCATTTCTGAGAGTGAAGCTGTGAATTATGCTACAGGCTGAGCTGAGCAGTTGGTCTTTTGCTGATGAAAGCAGAAGCCTGAATATGATACAGAAGTGGAGGGGGGAGCCAGGGACATCCGAGGGGGATTATCACAGAAGGTCAGACTAATTAAATCGAGAGAAGTCACCAGAGAGCCCCAGCTCCCACACACACCATCTTCAAATGCTCTGACACATGCAGAGGTTGATAAGAAAAAGAGGATTGAATGGCCACTTTCATCTGCCTGGAAGGACAATAGTCAACCAAATAAAACTTGTTAGTATTGGTTTAAGCCCAGGTGGGGAGGGAAGAATTGAAAACTGCTGCCAATTTCTAATTATGCATGTGAATCAGAGACAGGGACGGTGAGGAGAGGAGAAACCCAGTTGTTTCTCTGGTTAGTCACTTAATGCATGATTGTTACATAGCTACTATGTGCCAGGCATAGCACTGGGTGTAAAGGATAACACAAATCAATGTGCCCTACTCCCAAGGAGCTCACGATTGATAAACGTTTATGCAATAATTATGTAGTGTGATTGACGCTCTAATAGAAGTATCTAAGGATTGCAATGAGCACTTTAGGGGGAGTCTAACTGCCCACGTAATGTCAAGTCTGGCTGCATAAAGAAAGCAACACATGAGTGAGCCCTTAAGAGTAAGAATTCTCCCGTTGGTGAGTGGAACATAGGCAAGAAAGGCAGAGGCCACAACACAGACAAAGGTCAGGAGGCTTGAAACCATGACATTTTGAGTGGTCTGCAAGTGTAGAGTGGTGGGGACATAGAATCCATGCCAAGGAATGCTGGAGGTGAGATTGATATGGCAGCTGGACATGAGACCCTAAAGGACCTTGAATGCCATGCCAAAGCATTTAGAATTCACCTTTGTAGGCAATGGGGAGTTGCTGAAGATTTTAAAAGGTGACATGATCAAAAATGTATTTGAGGAAGATCACTTAGCCACGGGTGGACAATGGGAAAGACAATGGAGAAGGATCTGTTTCCAAAGGTGCCAACAACACATGACCCACATGGAGGGTCGAAGCAACACCTCCTGTCTGTCCTCCCTTCTCCTGCTCGTCTTCACAGTGGGGATATTGCCAAATAAGCTATGAGTGAGAAGCTACTATGTGTGGCCAGCACCCTGCTGTCTGTTCTCAGAGCCACAGAAGTGTGCTGAAACTGGCTCATGCTGGCTCATGCTGGCTAATAGTGGCTCATGAGAGCTGATTGTGCACGTCTCTTTTTGACTCCAGTGACAACTCTTGGTAGTCTGAAACCAGCCGTGATGGGAACTTTTCACACCTCAGAAACCTGCAAAAACTACAAATTAAGAATTCTTTCTTTTCCAGAGAGACATTTATTAAAAATTTTACCATCACCCCACTTGAAAAGACCCAGTTCCAGCTCTCCATGAGAGCGATATCTACTTAAAGAGAACAAACCAATACATATGAAATGATGCAAGGACAATTCAGTTTAGAATTTAGCACCCACTGAAGAAGGAGTCATGAAGGCTGGGGTGTGTGGGGAATCCTGGGGAGACAGTAGAAAAGAAATAAAAGGCCCTTGAGAGGAACAGCCAGGTTCTCCTCATCTTGACGTTTACCACTCTCACCCAAGCTGGAGGTTAATCAATTAGGTCCCATCTGGTGTTATTTACCATGACTAGTGAACTCCAACTATAGTTCTCAGAGGTGACAGCTGACCCCAAAACAAGTGTGCTGTCAGAGAACTACCGACTTAGAAAGAGCCTCACAGAGAGAATTCAGGCCAAACCCCACTTTATTCATCCATAACATGAGGTATCCATTCTAGTGACTTAAATAAGGCCTCACAACTTATTGTGAGGCAGAAATTTCTCCTTTTAGCTCAGCATACACTCCACTACCTGTGGTATTTTTACATTTATAAGCAAATGCATCACCAGGACAGCCTACCCTTCCTTAGACCCTCAGCAAACATATTTTTTACAGTATTTTCTGAGACTGACATAGTCTTCCTGTCATCAGTACTCCTTGGAATGCCTGGTATCCAAGGAAGGAGTGCCAGATACTGTTAACTGAATAGAAATTTAATCAATAACATATAAAAGCATCAACTCAGGAAATGTGCATGCAAACTGTCTTCTGAGATTTCATGAGGAGTTTGGCCATAAGACTTTGGCTGTGGTTCTAGGACCTAAAAGTAGGTCGGAAGTCAGCACATGAAGTAAGGTGGCTCTGAAGGTCACGTGCAGGGATGACGGCAGAATCAAGAACCAAACATGTGGTCCAAAGATCACATCAGTCAGAGGGCCAGATAGAGCACAGAATCAAGAAGACAGGTGGCATAGAAAAGAGAAAGAGGGTCTAGAATGGAGGGGAGGGGAAGATGAGGGACAGCCTCACAAGTGTCTTGGGAGCCAAAATCACAGCCACTGATGTTTTCAATAAATACCTAGAGCTTAAACTGTGACTCGCTGGAATTTGGATTTCATACTCGATACATTTTCCTAAAAAGATCTTTGGGGCTGAAATAAAATTGCCAAATTTTTCCTGGGCCAAAGCAACGATAAGAATACAAAAACATATTAGCACCATTTCATGAAATAATGGATATTTAAACCCTCCAAATTTAGAAAGAACAAATTCTCAGAAGAAAGGACATTCATTTAAATTGACTACATATAGCTCCATGAAAATCCCATAAAACACACTCCATCAGCCACTGCTTTGCTCACTGCACCATGGACTAGACCAGGTGGGAGGAAGTGCCAAGCCAGTCTGGACATATGTGGAATCACCCATTTCCTATATGTGCATATCCTTCCTCTCATTTACACTAGCCAAAGAGGAAGAGCATTCTATAGGGTCATTTTCTCGAGCACCAGATGGTAAGCACTATTGCTAGTCCTTCCAAAATCCCTTAGGCCTCTTCCATTTACAGTATATTGGGCCTGGTTCCCAAGGTTACTATATTGTGCGCTGCTCATACCTTATAAGGTAATATAACAAGAAGGAAGAAACCCAGTTCCTTTTTCTTGTATAAGACCATCATTGCTGCTCTGTTACTCAAGTGGTAAAAATTTCAAATAAGAACAAACGTAAGCCCAAAGTGAGCAGAAGGAAGGAAATAACAAAGATCAGAGCAGAAATAAATGAAATGGAGACCAGAAAAACAATGGAAAAGATCAACAAAACTAAGAGTTGATCTTTAGAAAAGATAAACAAAATTGACAGACCTCTAGCTAGTCTAGCAAAGAAAAGAAGAAAGGAGACTCAAATATATGAAGTCAGAATTAAAGAGGAGCCGTGACAACTAATACTACAGAAATAAAAAGGATCATAAGAGGCCACTAAGAACAGTTCTACACCAACAGATTGGCTAACCTAAAAGAAATGGACAAATTTCTAGAAACATACAACCTACCAAAACTGAATCATGAAGAATAGAAAATCTGAACAGACCAATAATGAGTAAGGAGATTGAATTAGTAATGAAAAACCTCCCAAAAAAGAAAGGCCCAGGAACAGATGGTTTCCCTGGTAAATTCTACCAAATATTTAAAGAATTAACAACAATCCTTCTCAAATTCCAACAAAAAATTGAACAAGAGGAAACACTTTCAAACTCATTTTACAAGGCTAGCATTACCCTGATATCCAAGCCATACAAGGACACTACAAGAAAACTACATGCCAATATCCCTAATAAATGTAGATGTAAAACTCCTCAACACAATGTTAGTAAACAAATTCAATAGCACATTAAAATGATCATACACCATGATAAAGTAGGATTTATCCTTCGGATGCAAGGATGGTTCAACATATACAAATCTATAACTGTGATATATCACATTAACAGAATAAAAGATTAAAAATCACACCCTCACCATTTATTCAACATCGTACTAGAAGTCCTCGCCAGAATAATTAGGCAAGAATAGGAAAGTAAGGAGTAAAATTATTTTTCTTTGCAGATAATATGATCTTATATATATAAAATCCTAAAGATTCCACACCAAAAAACTGTGAGACTGTCAATCAATTCAGTTAATTTGCAGGATACAAAATCAAAAATTCATTATTTTTCTATACACTAACAGCAAAATATCTGAAAAAGAAATAAAGAAAAGAATCCCGTTCAAAATAGCATTAAAAACAATAAAATACTTAGGAATAAATTTAACCAAGAAAGTGAAAGATCTATACAATGAAAAGTATAAGACTTTGATGAAAGAAATTGAAGGAGAGACAAACAAATAGTAATATATCCTGTGTTCATGGACCAGAAGAATTAATATTGCTCAAATGTCCATAGTACATAAAGCCATCTATAGATTCAATGCAATCCCTATCAAGCTTCCAATGGCATTTTTTACAGAAATAGAAAAAGCAGTTTAAAAATTTATATGTAACCAGATTTTTTAGTTTCCTTGCTCTTCTTTTTTAATAGCTGAAAAATTACTATTTCAAAACACCTAAGTCAATCTGAGAATGTTTAGGAAACAGCATAAACTCTTTTCTAATACATTAAGAGTAGTTATGTTTGTTCTAATGGTCTTGTGTCTTCAGTCTTGAACTGTCATAAAAAAGTAGATATTATTAGTAAAAATATCATAGGTCACGGGGGAGTCCAAGATGGCAGCTTAGGAAGACTCTGAACTCACTTCCTCCCAAGAACATATGAAATCTACAGCTACATATGGAATAATTCCTGCAGAAAAAGAATTGAAAAATAGACAAACAACTTTCTCCACAACAGGGGACAAAAGGCACACATCAAAATGAGTATAAGAGGCAGAGACATGGTCTTGCCTAAAACCTCGCCCCCGGTACAGTAACCCACAATAGGTCTGGAGTTTCTCCCTGAGGAATGAGAGGTTTGTACCCCACATCAAGCACCCTAACCTTTGGGACCTGCACCAAAGAGACCTTCCCCCAAACATCTGGCTTCGGAAACCAAAGAGGCTTACATCTAGGGACCCAGAGGTCTGTGGGATCTTAGATACTCCTTCTGAGGGGCTTATGTGTGAACTTACTCATCCTGGGATCCAGCACAAAGGCAACAGTTTGAGAGGGGCCTGGATTATACATGAAGGAAATTAATTTGCCAATCTTAAAGCATCTTCCAGAGGGGCAGGGACCAGTCGGAATTTCGTCAGGGACAAAGGTGCTGGCAAACACCATGTTTGCACTCTCCCTCAGCCGCGCCAGTACACGCAGTGCACACAGACACAGCCTCACTAAAGCCATGGGTATGTCCTGCCCCCAGTGTGCTGCTAAAGCCATGGACATGCCCCATCATCACCACTCTCCCACAGCCTCAATAAAGCAAGTGGGCAAGCGTAGTCCTCACAGGGAACACCCTTTGATAGCCTGGCCCTGGTGGCCAGAAAGGCTTGCATTCCTGGACCCCACTAGACTATAACAATTGGAAAGACAGTTCTAGGCAGAATATCACACCCAGGCCACTGCACAGACAGCAGATGGAAACACAACCTGTCTGCCTGTGAAAAAAAGCACACTTACTTGTGTTGGAGCTTCAACCTGAGGTGCAGGCTTCAGGACTGCCACACAGCTAGAGGCTACAGAGACACTCTCAGACAGTACAGGGAGGGATACACCATCTTGCACCCTCCCTTGGCCTCATCACAACCCACTCATACCTCCCAGAAAGTTTCTTATAGACTCATCTAAAGCCTCTATTTCTGCAACTGTCACCCAGGCGACACTTCAAGTTCCCCCATGGATGCCAGCAGGGTTTACAATTGCAGTCCCACAAGACTGTATATATTTGTATAGTTTTGAAACTGCTGCCTGAGGATCTGGCTTCCAATCAGCTTGAAACTAGGTGCTGATTGAAATCACTCCCTTTGGAACACTGACAGGTCTTGGCACACCCTCAACAACTGGGACATATCAAGAATAATTCAGGCAACTTAGACAATCACAAAGGTTCAAGAGACAACTGAGAGCCAAGGCACGGTTGAATGATAAATTTCATCTTCCACACAAGGCCACTCCTTCAAGACTGGGAAAAGTAGCTGTTTAACCTCATACACGGAAACAATACAGATAATCAAGCAAAATGAGGAAACAGAGATATATGTTCCAAATGGGGAAAAAATTTTAAAAACTTAAAACCTCAGAAAAATGACTTAATGAAATAAAGGTAAGTAATCTACCTGATAAAGAGTTCTAAGTTATTGGCAAAAGCATGCTTGCTCACTGAACTAAGGAGGAGAATAGATTAACACAATGAAAACATCAACAAAGAGAAAGAAAGTATAAGAAAGTACCCAACAGAAGTCATAGAGCTGAAAAATACAGCTAAACTGAAAAATACATAAAGGAGTTCGACAGCAGACTACATGAAGCAAAGAACAGATCAGCAATTTGGAAGACAGCAGTAACACTCATTCATACAGAGCAACAACAACAACAAAAAAGAATTTTAAAAAGTGAAAATAGTGTAAGGGACCGACAGGACAATGTCAAGCAGAATAATATCCACATTACAGTAGTCCCCCCTGCATATCTGTGATTTCACTTTCCATGGTTTCAGTTCCCAGCAGTCAACTGCTGTCAGAAAATATTAAATTAAAAATTCCAGAAATAAACAATTTATTAGTTTTAAATTGTGCATTATTCTCAGTAGCGTGATGAAATCCCACCATCCCACTATGTCACACTGGGACATGAATCATCCCTTTGTCCAACATATCCACATGGTTTACACTCCTCGGTTATTAGACAAACTGTCATAGTACCACAATGCTTGTGTTCAAGTAACCCTTATTTTACTTAATAATGGCCCCAAAACATGAGAGTAGTGATGCTAGCAATTTGGATATGCCAAAGAGAAGCCATAAACTGCTTCTTTTAACTAAAAAGATATGTATGTTTAGGGAAAAAACAGTATATATAAGGTTCGGTACTATCTGCACTTTCAGATATCCACTGGAGGGTCTTGAAACATATCCCCCAGGATAAAGAGAAACTACTGTATAGAGATACCAGAAGGAGAAGAGAAAGAGAAAGGAGGAGAAAACTTATTTGAAGAAATAATGGCTGAAAATTTCCCTAACCTGAGGAAGGAAACAGATATCCAGGTCCAGGAAGCATAGATAGTTCCAAATAAGATAAACCCAAAGAGATTCAAACCAAGACACAATACAATTAAAATGTCTAAAATGAAAGATAAAGAGAAACTCTTAAAAGCAGTAGGAATACATAACAGGAATTCCATGACTATCTGCGATTTTCTGCAGAAACTTTGCAGGCCAGACAAGAATGCCATGATATATCCAAAGTGCTGAAAGAAAACAATACTTCCAATCAAGAATACTCTACCTAGCAAGGTTATTTAGAATTGAAGAGAGCACAGGCATGCCTCAGATATATTGTGGGTTCAGTCCAGACCTCTGTAATAAAGCAAGTATTACAATAAAGTGAGTTGTAATCTTTTTTGCTGGAGAGGGTCTTGCCTTCAGTTTGTTAAAAAAAAAAAAAAATGCAACATCTGTGAAATGCAAGAAAGCAAAAGATAATAAAACAAGGTATTCCTGTATAGCAGATACAATTATGTACAGCGCATAATACTTGATAATGATAATAAACGTCTACTGTGTTTCCCCGAAAATAAGACCTAACTGGAAAATAAGCCCTAACATGATTTTTCAGGATGACATCCCCTGAACATAAACCCTAATGCATCTTTTGAAGCAAAAATTAATATAAGACACTGGCTTATGTTTTGGGAAACATGGTATTAACCTGTTTACTTATTTACTATACTGAACTTTTTATTGTTATTTTAGAGTGCACTCTTTCTACTTATCAAAAATAAAATTTGTTGTAAAACATTACCCAGTGTTACACTAGCAGTAGCCTCATACATCTCACGTTTACCATGCCTCTTGATTGCATTTTTTCCTCTTTGCTTGATTTAATCTTATGTTGCTTTATAAATTTAAGGTAGCCTAAGTATACAGAGTTTATAAAGTCTACAGTAATGTACAGTAATGTCCTTCACATTCACTCATCACTCACTCACTGACTCTGTCAGAGCAACTGCTGTTCCTATAAATTCCATTTATGGTAAGTGCCCTAGTCTGGTATGTCATTTTTTATTTTTTATACCATATTTTTACTGTACTTTCTCTATGTTTAGATACACAAATACTTACCATTGTGTTACAATTGCCTCAAGTATTCAGTACATTGACATGCTGTATATCTGCAGCCTAGCACTAATCTGCTATACCATATAGCCTAGATGTATAATAGGCTATACCATGTAGGTTTGTGTAAGTACACTCTGCGGTGTTCGCACAATGATAAAAGCGCCTAATGATGCACTTCTCAGAACATATCCTGATTGTTAAGCAGCACATGACTGTACAATAATCCAAAATCTATAAGATGTAGCAAAAGCAGTTCTCAGAGGGAAGTTCATAATGATACTGGCCTACTTCAAGAAACAAGAAAAGTCTTAAATAAACAATCTATACTTAGACCTAAAGGACCTAGAAAAACAAATGAAGCCCAAAATTAGTAGAAGGAATAAAATAATAAAGATAAGACCAGAAGTAAATAAGAGACAAAAAATAATAGAAAAGATCAATAAAACTAAGAACTGTCTTTTTCAAAGATAAGCAAAATTGATAACCTTAAGCTAGATTCACCAAGAAAAAAAGAGAGGGGCTTAAACAAATAAAATCAGAAATGAAAGAGGAGAGGTTACAACTGACACCACAGAAATACAGAGGAACATAAGAAACTACTATGAACAATTTTACATCAACAAATTGGACAACCTAGAAGAAATCAACAAATTACTAGAAACATGCAGTCTTCCAAGACTGATTCATCAAGAAATAGAAATTGTGAATAGACTGATTACTAATAAAGAGATTGAATCGGTAATCAAAAATCTGCCAAAAAACAAAAGTCCAGAACCACAGCTTCACTGGTGAATTATATCAAACATTCAAAGAAGATTTAATATCTATTTTTCTCAAGTTATTCCAAAGTATTGAAGAGGAATAAAGACTACCAAACTTATTTTACAAGACCAGGATTACACTGATACCAAAACCAAACAAAGACACCACAACAAAAGAAAATTACAGGCCAATATCCCTGATAAAAATAGGTGTAAAATCCTCCACAAAATTAGCAAACCGAATTCAACAACACATTTAAAGGAGTATACACCACGAACAAGTGTGATTTATTCCAGGGATTCAAGAAGGTTCAATATCTACAAATCAATCTACATGATATATCACATTAGTAAAATGAAGTAGAAGAATCATGTGATCATCTCAATAGATGCAGAAAAACCATTTGGCAAAATTCAACACCTGTTTATAATAAAAATGCTCAATGAAGTGTGTAAATAAAGAGGAAACATACCTCAACATACTAAAGGCCACATATGAGATACCCACAGCTAACATCAGTGGTGAAAAGTTGGAAGTTTTTGCTCTGAGATCAGGAACAAGACAAGGATGCCTGCTCTTGCCACTTTTACTTAACATAATATTGGAAGTCCTGCCACAGCAATCAGGGAAGACAAAGATATGAAAGGCATCCAAATTGGAAAAAAAAAAAAAAAAAAACTCACTGTTTCCAGACAACATGATACTATATAGAAAACCCTAAAGACTCTACCAAAAATCTGTTAGAACTAATAAATAAATATACAGAAATCTGTTGTGTTTCTACGCACTAATGAGAAACTATCACAAAGAGAATTTAAGAAAACAATCTCATTTACATTTATATCAAAAAGAATAAAATACCTAGGAATAAATTTAACCAAGTAGATGAAAGACCTATACACTGAAATCTATAAAACTTTGATGAAAGAAATTAAAGAAGACAAAATAAATGGAAATATATTCCGTGCTCATGGATTGGAAGAATTAACATTGTTGAATGTCCACATTACCCAAAGCAACCTACAGATTTAATGCAATCTGTATCAAAATTCCAACAGCATTTTTCAAAGAACTAGAACAAATAATGCTAAAATTTCTACAGAATCACAAAATAAATAAGTAAATAAATAAACAAATAGCCAAAGGAGTTTTGAGAAAAAAGAACAAAGATGAAAGTGTTATGCTCCCTGATTTCAAACTATTACAAAGCTACAGTAATCAAAACGGTATGGAATTGGCATAAAAACAGGTATATAGATCAATGAAACAGAATACAGAGCTCATAAATAAACCCATTCATGTATGATCAATTTATTTATGACAAAGGAGCCAAAACATACAATGGGAAAAGGACAATCTCTTCAATAAGTTGTGTTGGGAAAACTGGACAGCCACATGCAAAACAATGAAACTGGGCCAGTATTACAGATTTGAATATAAGTCCTAAAACCATAAAATTCCTAGAAAAAAAAACATAGGCAATAAGCTCCTTGACATAGGTCTTGGCACTGAATCTTTAGATCTGACCTCAAAAGCAAAGGCAACAAAAGCAAAAATAAACAAGTGGGACTATGCCAAATTAAAAAGCTCTATCCAGCGAAGGAAGCCATCAACAAAATGAAAGGCAACCTACTGAATGGGAGAAAATATTTTTAAATCATATAGCCAATAAAATCAACAGTAAAACAACAAACAATCTGATTTTAAAATGAGCAAAGGATCTAATAGATATTTTTCCAAAGAGGAGAAACAGATGGACAACAGGCACATAAAAAAATGTTCAACATCACTAATTATCAGGAAAATGCAAATCAGAACCACAATAAGATACCACCTCACGCATGTTAGAATGGCAACTATCAAAAAGACAAGAAATAACAATATTTGGAGAGGCTGTGGAGAAACGGAACCCTCATACACTGTTGGTGGGAATGTAAATTGGTGCAGCCACTATAGAAAGCATTATAGAGGTTCCTCAAACAATTAAGAATAGAATTACCATACAACCCAACTTCTGGGTATTTATCTGAAGAAAATAAAAACACTAATTCAGAAAGATATATGCACCCATATGTTCATTGAAATATATACATATATACATGGTGCCAAAAAAATGTATACACATTTTAAGGAAAAAAACTATTAAAATTACACTGGTGGTAACCACTTTGAGCACCTCTTGTAATTGCAGAAGTCAAATGTGACTTGTATTCATCTTTTGTTATTGATATATATTGAGTATTACAATTTTAATACAGTTTTTTTTTTTCATTCTTAAAATGCGTATACATTTTTTGGCTCCCTGTGTGTGTGTGTGTGTGTGTGTGTGTGTGTGTGTGTGTTTGACATAAAAAAGAAGAAAGTCTTGCCATTGGCGACAACATGGATGGACAGAGAAAGACAAATATCATATGGTTTTATTTATATGTGGAATTTAAAAAAACAAAATAACAAACAAACAAAACAAAAAAACTCAGATACAAACTCATAGATACAGAAAACAGATTGATGGTTATTGTATGGGAAGGGAGCTGGGATGGGAAAAATGGATAGAGGGTCAATTGTGTGGTGTCAAATAGTAACTAGACTTATCTGTGGTGATCACTTGTACATTGTACAAATACCAAATTATTATGTTGCACACCTGAAACTAGTATGTTCTATACCAATTTTACCTCAATAAAAAATCATAGTTCTTAATCTAGGAAACCAGGGTAGAGTTTGGAGTATCTCTATGATTGCTTGCTATAGCCAAGCAATCCTGAGAAAGAAGAACAAAGCTAGAAGCACCACACTTCCTAATTTAAACTATATTACAAAGTTATAGTAATTAAAACAGTATGGTATTGGTATAAAAATCAATACATAGACCAATGGAACAGAATCAAGAGCTCACAAATAAACTCTCTCATCTATTATCAACTAATATTGAACAGGGGAAACAAGACTACTCCATGGGGAAAGGATTGTCTCTTCTTAAATTATGTGGGAAAAACTGGATAATCATATGCAGAAGAATTAAATTGGACCCCTGTCTTACACCATTCTCAAAAATTTACTTGAAATGAATTAAGGACTTAAACATAAGGCCTGAAACTGTAAAACTCCTAGACGAAAACATAGGGGGAAAGGCACTTGGGATAGGTCTTGGCAATAATTTTTTGGATATGACACCAAAAGCACAAGCAACTAAAGCAAAACTAAGTGAGTGAGACTACGTCAAACTAAAAAGCTTCTGCACAGTAAAAGAAACAGTCTACAAAATGAAAACGCAACCTACTGAATGGGAGAAAATATTTGCAAACCATCTATCTGATAAGGGATTAATATTCAACCAAACAATCCAATTCAAAAATGGGCAGAAGAACTGTACAGATATTTTTTCCAAAGAAAAAATGCAAAAGACCGAAAGGTACATGAAAAGAGCCTTAACATCACTAATTGTCAGGGAAATGCAAATCGATACCACAATGAGATAGTACTTCACACCTGTTCTGATGGTTATTATCAAAAAGACAAGAGATAACAAGTGTCGGCAAAGTTGTAGAGAAAAGGGAACACTTGTGCCCTGCTGTGAGAATATAAATTGGTGCAGCCTCTGTTGAAAACAGTGTGCAGGTTCCTCAATAAATTAAAAATAGAACTACCATGTGATCTAGCAATGCCACTTCTGGGTGTATACCCAAAGGAATTGAAATTGGGATCTTAATTAGATATCTGCATTCCCGTATTCATTGAAATGTTATTCACAGTAGCAAAGATGTGGAAACAACCTATGAGGTCGACAAGTTTGCGAGCTCATGTAGAAAAAGTTCTACATACCTCATTGCTGAATATCATTATAGTTACCTTCGAAGTGCTCCCCTTGGGAAGCTATGCACCAACACCAGCACCTAGTCTACCCTTCAAAGCAATTTTGGAACTTTTTTCTGGAATGGCCACCAGAGCTGTCGTCGTATTACCCTTGATATCCTGAATGTCATCAAAATGTCATCCTTTCAATATTTCCTTTATCTTTAGGTAAAGTAAGAAGTCATTGGGGGCCAGATCAGGTGAGTCGGTAGGGTGTTCCAACACAGTTATTTGTTTACTGGCTAAAAACTCCCTCACAGACAGTGCCCTGTGAGCTGGTGCATTGTCGTGATGCCAGAGCCGTGAATTGTTGGCAAAAAGTTCAGATCGCCTAACTTTTTCACACAGCCTTTCCAGCACTTCCAAATAGTAAGCCTGGTTAACTGTTTGTGCAGTTGGTACACATTCATAATGAATAATCCCTCTGATATCAAAAAAAATTAGCAACATGGTTGCAACAAGTTTGCAAACTTAATTGTCAGACCTTGTGTGAGTGTGTGTGTGTGTTTATGTGTGTATTTCATTACACACACACGGAATATTATTCAGCCGTAAGAAAGAAGAAAATCTTGCTATTTGTGACAACCTGGATAGACCTCAGGGGCATTATGCTAAATGAAATAAGTCAAATAGAGAAAGACAAATACTATATGATCTCACTTATATGTTTTTTAAAAAAAACAATAAATAAATAAACATAGAAACAGAGTAGAATGGTAGTTGTCAGGGACTGCGGGGTGAGGGAAATGAGGAAAGAAATTAGTCAAATGATACAAATTTCCAGTTATAAGACAAATACATTCTGGGGATCTAATGTACAGCATGGTGACTATAGTTAACAATACTGTATTATATACTTGAAAATTGTTAAGAAAGTAGATCTTAAATCTTCTTAATCACAAAAAATATGGTAATATTTGAGATCATGGAGGTGTTAAGTAATTCTACTGTGGGAATCATTTCACAATATATTAAGTGTATCAAGTCATCACGTTGTATACCTTAAACTTACATGATTTATATGTCAATTATATTTCAATAAAGCAGGGGGAAACCCTGTTGGATTATTTCATAAATAGGAAGACATTCATTAGCTCTCTCTGTGCAGGTAGATACAGTAAATTCATAAAACTTGACCTCAAGGCTCAAAAGGTTCCTAAAGCTTTAGGTGTGTGCTCTGCTGGCACTTGAGTTTAAAACTTGGATGGATGTTTCACATTTCCCCAGTCACAGAGACAAGGGGGAAACATGGCATCCAGAGCACGTGAATATATTGACCGTATTAGTCCATAGTTGTTGGCAAGTTATAGAACCCTCAAATGTCAGTTATGAAAGAGCCCTTTTGGATTAGCTAGCCCAGTGCTCACAAATTGCTTTTATTACACACGTATACACCATCTGAGAAGGAGCAGCTGCCTGGGGTGCTGGCAGAAATGAGACTGCATTGGGGCCAAAGGGGAAAAAATGCAGTGATCAAATTTATTACATCCGCCATGAACTCTGGAAGAAGAAAGGCAGCACCTCTCAAGGACCCAGGCCAACTCCCTTGTTACAATGAGGGAAACCAAGGCAGTGAAGTGATTCCTCCAGTATACCCAGCTCACCTGGGTCCCACCCTGCTCTCCTAACCCTTAGTCTTGTCGACTCCCTGTCCCACCATGTTGTCTTGACAGACAGACATCCTTCTCGTCTTGGTTCTTGTTTCCTCATCAGTTTACACACTTGACCCCTGGTCCTAACCTTCTAGGCCTTTCTTTCTCCTTCTATAACAGGCTGGAAATTCTGTCAACAGTATTACTGCTGTTCCATGGGACCCTCGCAGAAAGTTCTGTTTCTGGAACTTTCAGCCTACCCTACTAGACAGCCATTCTCAGGTTGGCAGGTTGTTGAGGTGACACAGCTCATCTCTAACTTGGGCCCCTGTGCCCTTACCTAGATTAGTACTTATCACACTTAACTAGTGTTTCCGTTGTAGCTGCTTCTGTATGTATAAACTATAAGGTCCTTCAAAGAAGGGGCTGGGTCTTTGTATACTCCACAGTGCATCACATAGGGCACGAAAGGAATATATGTGAAATGAGAAAATGAGAGGCTATGACCAAGTCTCATGTTGTTCTTTTGTACTTTGGAGCTTCATACCCAAGTACAATTTTTAAAATCCCTCAGAGAAATGCATTTCACCTCCTTTCTGCTATCGAACACACCCTCCACCCACACAGTCAAATTCCCACACCATTTCTCTAGGTAGTCTCCATGCTTGCCTCATAGCCCTTCACTCTTTGCCTAGCGCAGTGTTTTTTCCAATTTTATGTTAGCAGCAGAATCTTGGGTCAAATGAAATATTTCACCAAACCCCAAATATAAAACAGCAAAAAGTAGCGAAATGAGGGTATCCTGCTGATGCTCCCCTCGCTCCTTTCAGCAGACTCTGACCCCCCTCCACTGCCCCTCCACGATCCCCACATCCCTAGAGCTCAGTGGACCTCACCCAAACCTCCCACTGGTGTTTTTCTCTCCAGTATCCTTTCCTCCGGCCCGACCCCCACTCAGCTGCCAGCCTAATATTAACACTGGTCTAATCTTAACACTGCTTTCAACCTGCCACTCCTTGGTGCCATCAAGTCCAAACCCTTCCGGCTGACTCCCAGACAGGGATGAAACTAGCTACACATTTCACCAATGTCCCATTTCTTTCCTCTACCCACATCATTCTGGCTTCAACAGGATCTTCTATACACACCATACACACCATGGGACTTCTGAGGCCGGGATGCTCATGCAGAGTCCCCCCTTACCCTGCCCTCCCCCTTTTCAAATGGCCCATTATCAACTCCAGCCCTCTGCTACCCTCAGCCTCTTTTTCTGGATTCCGTTGCCAGGTACCACCTTTCACTCATGCCAAAATCCAGAGTCACCCTAAATCCTCCCTTCCCTCACCTGGCACATCCAATCACCAGGGCTAGGATTTGACCTTGGGAATGTATCTTAAACCTGGGCCCCTCTTCCTCCTCACTTCCTTAATACAAACTCTTTTATTGCTCTCAAGGATTCCTGGAAAAGCTCCCTGATGGGTCACCACCCCCCAATCCACCTTGTCCCAAGCTGCAGAACCATTCATCTAATTATAGTCCCCTCTGGTGGCCAAAGACCTTTCAACAGCTCCCCCAGCTTTGCATTAAGGGCCAAGCTCTAAAATGAGTATAAAAGTCTTCTCATCTTCTGGCCCCCACTTATCTTTCCAACCTCATCTCCTATATCTCTCCTCCTGGCACAGCCAGCAGTTCAACCATCCCAAATCATCACCTCTTTTTCCATGAGGCCATTTCTCTCTCACCTCAGAGTAGACTGACATTCCACCAATACAGACCAGTAGGACAGAATCAGTTGTTAAATACTGAAAGCCTTTTGAATAACAGTAAATAGCCACTAGCCCAAGCCCCCAAGTGCTGTCCCTACCCTTCCACCCCCACTCCATCAATCAAGTGAATGTCTGGCCCAATAAAGGGCCAAGTTGTTAAATACCTTGGCTCTCTCACCCCTGCCTGGGACCTCTCCATGGCACCCTCTGCCTGTGTCACCCTCTCCCCAGCCCCTGATGCCCCTGCTTCCTCCCCCAGCCTTACTCAGTCACTCCCCGCTCTGTGCTTCCATAGAACCGTCTTTGTTTTCCATTATATAACTTGTCCTGTTACATTGTAATTTCTTACTCATCTCTCTCCCACTCACAAACAAGCTCCTTGGGAGCTGGAACCACATCTCATCCACATCATAGTTGCCCAATAAGTGGTGAACTAGACCTTCTAGCAATTTAAGAGTCCTGCCTCCTCTCCTTAAAGCTCTCCAACTGCTCTCATACTCACAATTCTAGACTTTCACACATCTGGTTCCCCCCCAAGGTTTACTTTGTATAGAGCTAAGCACATAGTAGGTGTTCAATAAATACTACTTTTAAGGCGAATATGTACGCATCCACTCTCCCAAAATTAGAATGTAACAGCCCTTCTTAGCTGAAATCAAAAGATCCAGCTGGGGCCAAGTAAACCAGGAACTAGCTGCCAAAAACAGCTAAGCACACTCGTCCACACAGCTGGTGAGCCAAGAACTACTCACTCCAGTTCTGCCTTGTAAAGGAGGATCACTTCACCAGCCCCCGCCACCACCCCCCAGAAGCTTTTCCTCCTGCCCTCCGTTGAGATCCCAAATAAGGCAGCCCAAGGGCAGCTAGAGAAAGACAAAGGAGGGGATCAAACAAGACTGGTTTCAGTTGTGCGGTGCTGTGTGCTTTTTAAAGGAGACAGAAGACAGAATCAAAAGAATGCCTATTCTCTTTCAGAGACAGGCACAAGCAAAGTCACCCCGCTTTCCCACCTTCAGCAGATTTCTCCTAACAGACCTCCAAACATGGGCAGAGGGTAGGTGTTGGCTCATCCATCTCCAACCTGAAGCCAGGAGCAACTAACTCTCTTCTGCTGTCAGTGCTTCCTGGGCAGGCTGGCGAGGGAGGGAGGAAGAAGGGAGGAAAGAGGGAAGGAGGGAGGAAGGAGGGAGGAAAGGAGGGAGGAGGAAGGAAGGGAGAGAGGAGGGAGGAGGAAGGAAGGAGGGAGAGAGGAGGACATATACTCTGCATCTACTACAGGCTAATCACTCTGCCAAGCACCTTGCACATGTCCTCTCCCTGAACCATGAACAAAGCCCTCTGAGCTTTGTATTATGCCTATTTTAAAGCAGAGAGAACTGAGGTTCAGGGAAGTCCTGTAATTTTCCCAAGGGTAGAAGGCTAGCAAGTGGCAGAGCTGAAATTGTAAACCGAGGTGTCTGACTGTGATTCTAATATGCTCTGCTCTTCTCAGCACTGCCCCATCTCTCCCTTCCTCTGGATTTTCCCAAATCTACAGCAGGACCAAGTTTTGCCTGACATCCAATGACTCTCCCCCCTTTCTGCTTGGTGAAGCAGGTCCACTCCCGCTGTGGCTTCTCATCATCAGGGGAACTTACTCCACACCGACATGCATCCATGTGCTTTTCACAAGGTCAGAGCTACTGTGTTTCCCCCAAAATAAAAATAAGACCAGGTCTTATATTAATTTTTGCTCCAAAAGACGCATTAGGGCATATTTTCAGGAGATGTTTTATTTTTTCATGTACAACAATCTACATTTATTCAAATACAGTCATGTCATCTTCTTCTGGAACATCGTCATAACATACTAAATGCATCCATCTGGCTGAGGATCTTAACTGGGGCTTATTTTCGGGGTACGTCTTATTTTCCGGGAAACACAGTAATGCATAATAGTGGATGGGGATTACGGACAGCAATATCTCCACAGACCCAAGGCAAGTGAAGCACTAGAATTCCTCTTGTTCGGGCATCTGTTCAGAATGCCACCTATGCTGGCCAGTCCTGGGCTCCCAGCTAGCGTTGTCCTCCCCTATCCCCCACCCCCCATCTCTACCACGATCCACCTTCAGGTTCTCCTTTCCCCTTACTGCCGTCTGGAATTACCACTACCCACGTTTCCCGTGCAGTGTCTAGCTGCACCACTAGAATGTAAAGTCCGTCCACGACGAGGCAAGGCAGGCCGCCCAGGGGTTCTGAGTCAGACCAGAGCTCCCACTCACCTCTTCCACTGGCCCAGAGTGGCTGCCCTGTCCCTCTGCCTGGCACTTCTCCCTACCACTCAATCCACTCAGTAACGCAGCCTGAAAGAGATGTGTGTAATGTGTTACCTAACGTGAAGCTGATCTCCAGCTGGCTGCAAACTCTCAACTCTGCCAGTGTCTATTTCTGACAGATCCCTCCAGAAGCTGGAAGCTTCGGGGTGGATCCAAAGAGCCACTGCAAAATGGGAAAGGGTCCTCTCCAATCAGCTGTTCACCAGGAGACCCTGGCTGTCCACTCCTTCCATCAGATGGAAGGGGGCACTGCCGCCATTGCCCCATGAGCGGGTTGTCTGCCAGTTGCAGGTATTTGACCATAAGTTTAGGGCAGTTCCCGGAGTGCCTGTCCAAAATGAAGATTCCAGGGCCCTGAACTTCTGACTCGGATATTCTGTGACCTTAATTTTAGATGTACTACTTCCTTCCCACTCCGAAGAGGAAAAATAACTGGAGTATGCCTAGTTAGACGAAACAACTCCTGCATGGGTTTCTTAGAGTTACTCAAGGTACTCTTATTTCCTATGTAAAATATGCAAGATTAAACAAATTATACCAACACAGCTCTTTATTCTTTCACTCTCTCATAGGTTTGAGGCGTCATCATAACAGCAATGTGTTTCTAAGCTGCATTTCTCTCCCCCAGCACAAGAGCTATTTTATTTGTCTGGCTTCTGCAACTGCCAGCCACAGCAGTAACATACACCTGGCATCTCTGACTCCTCTGTGTTTTCTCCTTTCTAGCCAAGAACTTCGGCCTTATGTATCTGCTCCCCACTAAAGAACACTTTCTTGAATGTAATCTGACAACCCAATTCAATTCAATCCACAAGCATTATATTTCCATTCAGTAAATTTATACCTCTCTGTCCGCAATTAAGAAGAAAACATGGTCCATGTACCCCCTACGTGTTATAGCAGGAAGAAAACAGTTTATAGCTGGCTTCAATGAGAACTCTCAGCAAGCTAAGACCCCAAATTCTGATCCCGAGTGGACTTTGCCCTTCTCTCAGTGGTTTCTGCCCCAGCCAAGCATTCCTTTTCCCTGCCCTTCATGTAGGGAAACCATCCCAGCTCTGCGCCTTCCATGAGGAGAAATTCAAGGACCAGAAGTATGCGACTGGTGTGATTTAGCTGTAACCCTGGGCCCTAACTCCAAGACACTACCTGTCTAACTAGGTTACCGCCATCCTTGCACTTACCCAGAGGCTCATTTCTATCAATAGCTCTTTTGTTTGGGGTTTTGCAAACTCTACTGCCCAAGGCAGTTACCCTTGGCAAATGAGAACAATGGCTGTGCTGGCTAGTGTTTCTCTGACCTAACCAGCTGGGGTTCCTCCAGCTTGTGAGAAGTGCCTGAATGACACGGTTGCTAGCCCACAATCTGCTGGGTTTCCTCTTCCAGTCCTCTCCTTCCCTGACCCAGTCCCATCCTACCCCTCACCCCACCCCACCCCACTGCAGTCTGGGTCTGTTTCAAGTGTTTTTAGTTACTGTGGCATGTTGCCTGTGAATGTTAAATATTCAGCAATATTTGGGCTCCTTCGTGCAAATAGGTTGGCTTTGAGAAAAGAACACGCAGATCTCAACTGAAGGGATCGACACTGCAAGCCAGCAGTCAACCGTTCTAATGAAGTTACAAAGGCAGGACAGGCAGCCTATCCAACAAGGCACGCGCTCAGCACACAGCGCAGCAGGGAGGAGCTAGGGTGCCTCTTTATGAGAGACAGGGTGGAGGGGTGTGCAGGGAGGCCTGGACACAGGATGGGGGCTGCGGGGAAATGAACCCTGCAGGGCCTTGGTCAAATAGGAGCCTTCCTGGGTCTCGGTGTCCTCTGAAACGGAGAGCTTTGTGCAGACCTGACAGGGTTGTTTGTAAAGATTGAATGAAATGAGGCATGTGCTTGGCTCAGTAAACATGAGCTCTGATTAGTAACCAAACACTGCTGAGGGGAGACCTGAAAATTATCCTTCCAAAGTAAGCTTCCATCTGCAGATATTTCAAATCTGCGAGTGCAAAAAGGGATGGATATGCATATATTTTCTACACACACACACACACACACACACACACACACCCATAAAGTTAGCCTGTCTTCCTTTGTATTCCTTGGAATAAACAATGATAATAATGGTAATATGGCTACCACTAATTGAGCACTTGCCACATCCAAGCTGTACTAGGTAACTTATCCACTCCTTTCGTCTTCACAACAGCCTTTGTGGGAACACGTAGGGTCCTGTTTCAGACATGAGGCACTTAAGACTCAGAAAAGAAAAGTAACTTAGCTCTGCGTACATACTAGTGAGTGGCAGATCCCAGACATGAATTCTGGGGCTTCCAGAAGCCAACATCCAGCTCCTATCACTACGCGGCGGGCATAGAGAGAAAAAGCTGCTAAGTGCAAGTAGGAAATGTCTATCTAGCCTGGCCTCCTGTTTCCCAGATGTTTTACAGAAACTACATAACAGTCTAAATTGAAATGTAAGTGCAAAAAATGTAACGTTAAAGAAAATATATGTAAATTGTACACCTGAAATCTATGTAACTTTACTAACAGTTGTCACCCCAATAAACTTTAATTTAAAAAAAAGAAAGAAAATATGTCAGTGTGAGCTTCGATTCAGTAGTGGATTTCTCCTCGTCTAAGCTGTCAGTCTGTGCTGCCAACCACGTTGCAACAGAGCTACCCAAATCCCTGTCCACCCAGTGAAGGCCTCTCACCCATGTCACAGCCCCAAGAAGGTACCAGGGCTCCTAGTCCAGGGGTGTGACCTCTGACCCCTCTCCAGTGCGCAGAGACAGCACTGTACCAAGGGAATGCGGGCCACTCTCAAAGCAGAGACACTCGCCAGGCCTAATTAGCTGACTTTTACCTTCTCTGCTCCTCCCAGCAGTGTCCAATGCCTGCAGCCAAAAGGCTAAGAAGCCGGCTGCCAGCATCTCTGCAGCAGCTTCTCTGAGCCTGTTCAAAATTAATTTTATAAAGGGTCTTGGCTCCCCAGCCCCATTCCACGTGCCTGATTCAGGTGAGATCATGACAGTAATCATTGCCAAAGCTCTGTCCAGTAGAATAAGCACTCACTGGTATGTGTGTGTGCGTGTGTGTGGTTGTGTGTGTGTGTGTGTGTGTGTGTGAGGTGGGGGGGAGAGAGAAAAGAAACAGGCAGGGGAGGGGAAGAGGCCTCAACACCTAGACGCTAACGAATGAGGCTCTCATGCTTTTAAGATCCCGGACACCCGCAAGGCCCCTTGTTTTATTCAGTAATCCATATAACTGAGCGCTGTTTTGTGTGTTAGACACTGCTCTGAGTACTGGGGATGGAGAAATGACTCAAACACATGAGCTCTGTCTTCAAGGAACTCTCCATCAAATGGAGAATCTACACAAGTAAAATGTAGGATCTGTGTGTCTCCCTCTGTCCAAGGAGGTCCAGAAAGACTTCCTGAAAGCCCTCAAAAACTCAGAACGTGGCACAGAGCCTGATACAGCGTAGGAACTCAACAAATATTGTTGGATTAAATAATGTGTCTTCTACATTGACTGAAAGTATGTCTACATTGACTCCGTGAAAACCAAATAAGAATTAGCCAGGCACATTTGCATCGGCTAGGAATGCTTTTGCTTACATCAAGTAGCTTAAACAACTAAGGGTTTATTTTTCACAGATAATAAGAAATCTAGAGATAGGGGCAGTTTGCACTGGTCCGGCATCTCAGTGATGTCAGAAATGACACTCAGTGACGCTCTGCTCTTTCCCTCACTGTCACAGGATGGTTCCTATAGCTCTGGACATTACATCTACCACCAAAGCAGGACAGAGAGCAAAGCGTAGCATCAATGCTGCTTTCTCTTTCTGAAGGAAAGCTTTCCTCCAAAATCACCCCAATAGGTTTCTGCTCACTTCCTGGCCAGACCTTGCTATATCGTTACCCCTAGCCTCCAGAGAACCCAAGAAAGTTAGGGTTTTTGGGCGCTGTACTGAAACCAAGCAGTGTCTTTTGCATCTGGTTTATTTCACTTAGTATAACGTCCATGTTGTAGCGTATGTCAGAATTTCCTTCCTTTTTAAGGCTGAATAATATTCCCTTGTACGTACATAGCATATTTTGTTTATTCATTCATCCATTGATGGACAGCAAGTATTTTTAATGCCCCCAAAATAATGCTTTCTCCCATGATGACCAGAATATTCTAGCCCTCAGTAACCTTTCTCAGTGTATTCACTGTCTCTGTGAGAAATAAACATCTATTCGTTTAAGCTACTGACATTGAGCATTTTCTGTTAGTCAAAGTCAAACCTACTTTTTATTGATATACCTCATTTGTCAAACAAGTGTGTTCACATTACCGACCCCCGTGGGGCTGATAATCAGACGGTAGGTACCTGTGAAGTCATCCCACTTGTTAGAGCACCCCCCTACCGATAAGTGAACAGAAGCCACCCCAGAATTACCCCACCCGCCATGCCCCCAGAACTCTCTATCATGTTGCAATCAAAAGGTTAACACTGGATTAGTTGTTAAATATTTGTAATATCCAGAAAACTGTCATAAAACTGCTGTGATAATTAATCGAGATAATACCTATAAAGTACTTAACACAGTGCCTGGAACTTAGTAAATAATAAATTTTCACTCTTATTAAATTATAATTATTATAGGGCACTCAGAGATCATGCACTGTAAGTCACTTAGAAAGAACTTGACAGTATTTTGGGGAAAACATTCTCTCCAAACACTGTTTAAATCAGTTCAGCTTCAGGGAATTTGTTCCCAGTCTGAGACATCTGCCTCCTCTGCACTGAGGGGGAGGGTTTGCTGGAAACTTGAGGACACCACTGGCTGGTGGAGATCCTGCCAGGTGGTGCGGAGGTCCTGGGTGGGTGGGCATGGCCAGCTTGGCATCCGGACTGGAGGGCTATGCTCCTGCATGAGTCTCACTTATTTCTCCAAAGCTTTCTGTTCTAGCTTGGCCATTGCCTACACACGGTGTGGGGGTGTTTGGGGGAAGGGATAAGAAAAATTAATAATTGATTTAAGACTCACCCATTTTGCTTCAGCTTTATAAATAGTTACAGTTAGTGAGGTTTGTTTTTGTTTGGTTTTTAGAGAAATTTTTCTCACCTCCCAGGCTGTCCACGCTGCGCCTGTGTGCACTGCATAGTACAGTTGAGCTGCCCCAAGTCACCAGCAATACTAATTCTGCTCACTTGTTTGCCTAAGTAATGCCAAAACCATGGGTTGGTCTCAATGCTTCACTCTCAGCCAGTGGTCTGGATGTCCTCCCCACCTCTGCTTCTCAGAACAAGGACTCAGCCTGTGTGTCCCAAAAAAGACCTTGGACTCAAACTCGAATCTGCCCAGGCTCATCTTTGCTGAAACTGTGACTTCCATGCCTTTCGCTCTCTCCTTCTGTGAGGCTGATGAAAATTGTAAAACTCCCCGGAGAGGTGACTTAAATCAATAGGAGGAAACATGTTACAGAAATGATTCAGGAGGGTTTTACCAGGAGGTCTGACCAACAAAACTGCTACGCGCCAGCGAACGCAGGACGGTAATAAGAACAGAGAACCTGCAGCCTGAGAGGCACCAGGTCCGCCCTGCACAGCAGGGGGCATGAGCACGTTGGCTGATAAAAGAACAGGAAGCCCGGAAGGATCTGATAAGGAGCAGGTCCCACCACGGAATCTTAAACAGAGAGGGGGCATGATCAGAATGGTGAGCTGGGCTCCATTCCAGGGGCTGGCGGATTGGCGAAGGAGACAGGCAGAAGAAAGGACAGCCGAGCAGGCAGGGCCGCGATCACCGGGAAGGGGACGGACACTGACCTATGGTGGGTGATGGTAGGAAGAGATGCGGCGGGAGCCTGCAGAGGAGCAAGTGTAGGAAAGGACAGGGATGTGACTACTGTCTGAATATGGGATCTAGAAGTCACAGGAATCAGAACTGCCAGGGGTCGCTCCTGAGGAACAAAGAGAGTGGGGGGACCAGAATCCCTGGCTCTCAGAAAACTGAATACAAAGGGCCAAAGCCTGACACTTGAGAAAATGTGCAGAGAAGCTCTCTGAACTCAGGTTAATGGGGAAATAGTCTGCTGTTTAAGTTTGGAGCAGAAAGTCTAGCTCAACCCCCAGGTGTAATAAAGCTCACAAGGTGATGGAACAAAAATGGGTGAACATGGCCAAGACTTGCCTTAAAGTCAGTGGGGTCTTGGAGCCAGCTCTTACCAGACATTTTGCACAGCCATTATTAAAAATTAAATTATATAATCCTATAATTAAATAACCTATGTTAAAAACAAATGGGATACCTATTTAAAATGCATCACTTCCTAATGATTTTACTACATTTTACTATCACTACAATCTGTACTCTTGAGGTCCTTTATGTGTGTTGTATCAGTGTTGTAGAAATACCATAGAATGGTGTGCTACTGCACTTCTGTCCCCAACTCTGGATTTGGTGATCTCACATTAGTAGTTTGCAATCAGACATGGTAGGATATTTACACCATGGAAATTGGCAAGTGCTACACATCAACTCTTCCAGGTCAGAGCTCTGGGAAGCAGCCTCCTGCTTGGGTGAAAAGCTGGGCAAAGGTAGACTGTTCTCCATTCATGCAGGGCCCAGGCCTTTGCAGCACCTTCCTTCTCTAAGCAATATTCAGTCCTTGGAAGCCGCTTCCATCCATCTGCCCTGCAGCTTCTGGCTTTGGGGGTGCCGGGCAACTGGACCTTAAATAGCCAGCCAGCATTTAAGTATTTGGGATCTCTAAACTCTATCCAAGTCCCTCGTTCCTAATTTAAAGAGCCTTCCTCAGAGCAGCAGTGCATTTCCTGCTGCTAACCAGCCACCTACAAAGATTTAAACCCCTGGGTTAAATGAAGTTCCCAGAGATCGGGTATCAGTGCTGCCAAGAGATGGGCAGGACACTTCCCCGTCCCTTACACCTTGTCAGTTCATGCCAAATGGGTTTCCCCCAAGAAATCTGGTTAACTGTAGTTGAAGGACAAATTTGAAGGACAAAGTTACCAAAGGGCAGCCTAATGGGCCGTTTTAAAGGTTAGGTGGATCTGATCCAGCCTCGCAAGAGGGTTTTGGAATCCAAGCCCCCTCCCTCTAGCCCCCACCACTATTACCACCACCTTCATCCAGGCCCCCTCTCTTCCCAGCTGCCCCATTTCTATAATAAATGGCTAGCTCATCGCTCTGCTTCTGGTTTAGTGTCCCTCTGCCCGTTCCATCTATTCTCCACATGCAGACACCAAACCTTCCTGGATCTGAATGTGCTCACAGGCCACTGCCTTCGGCTCCCATTCCGTGCCTGGTGACCCAGGCCCTCCAGACAGGTCTCCACACCCTGTCAGCAGCCTCCCCTGCTCCCCTCACTCTCCTAGAGCACAGTCCCCGGGCTCCCCAGACCCTGCTACCAGCGATCACTCTCTCCACGAGGCCTCTACCCACTCCACACCCACTCCTGGCCCATCTTCAGGACTCAGTGCCGGGGTTGGGTGCCTCTCCTCGGGAAACCCCAGCCTCCTAGGCTTCCTGCCATTGTGCTGTGTATCACTTGGTATTGCCACGTTAGCCTCTCTTGCTGCAGTTACCAAGCCCCTCACTCCATGCCCCACAGCCAGGGTAGCACCTTAATCATAGTGAGACCTTATTCCCGCCATTCAGCTTGGCCTGGCACAAGGTAAGCACTCCGTAAATGCTTGAATGAATAGATGGATGACATCGTAGCCTGGGTGTGTTGGCTCTTACCAGCAGAAGAGGTCAGGGTTTAAGAGCACACGCTCTGGAGGGGCTCAGATGCATATTGCAGCCATGCCACTCACTCACTGTGCAGCCTGGGGACCAACCCTAATGTGAGTGCTTGTAAGAATTCTCTAATGTATGCACTGCTTTCATCCTCACAATCCCTCTAGGACAAACAGATTGTTGTGGTTGTTACTGTTGTTGGGTGTGTGTTTTTTTGTTTTTTTGGGGTTTTTTTTGTTTGTTTGTTTGTTTTTTAACAGAAGAGAAAGCTGAAGCACAGAGAAGTGAAATAACTTGATAAATGGGGAAATCAGGAGTCGGAACCCCATACTTAACCTCTAGGCGATACTGCACATTAGTAGCTTAGCACAAAGCCAGACATGCTAAAAGTGCTCAGGAAATGTGAGCCTCCCCCAGACCACAGCTTTGGGGAGCCCCAAAACTCACATCACGTCCCCATATCTAGGAGAGCACCCTGCTTGATCCGTCTTTGCCATCCATCATTCAGAACAAAATCTTCTCACGTTTGTGCCATTTGGGTCCCACACCACCATCACGGGGGAGCCTTCCTTCACAGGAGAAGCAATGTGGCTTGTCATAAAAATGACCCCAAGCTAAGAAGACAGGGCAAGGCAAACTTTACATCTCTAGTGATATTAATGATTTCCTCATCTGTAAAATACAGTGGAAATAAAGGCACCGACTACCGCAGGGGGCTGTTCTCAAGCTCAAATGAGGTAAGAACAGTTAAAGTGTTTTGTAAATTATGGAAGCGATAAAAGATATTTGTTCAGAGGGGAAGGCCAGGTGGGCAGAGGAAAGGTTCTGATGAGGGTGGGAGTGATCGTGGAGTCAGACAGACAGGGTGACTCATCCCCATGCCCTTCCTCCTCCACCTCCCCTCATTCAGCCTCAACATGGCAGAAGAGCAGCCTACAGTCTGCTGCTAGATAGCTGTGTGACTTGGCTTTTCTGTGCTGGAAGTTGCTATAGACTAAATGCTGGGTCCCCGCAAAATTCATGTTAAATCCTAGTGCCCAGTGCAATGGGATTTGGAGGTGGGGCCTTTGGGAGGTGATTAGGTCATAAAGGGGAGGCCTCAGGAGTGGGATTAGTGACCTTATAAAAGGGACCCCACAGAGCTCCCTTGACCCTTCTGCCATGTGAGGTTAGGGCAAGATGACAGCCATCTAGGAACCAGGAAGCAGGCTCTCATCACACACCGAATCTGCCAGCACCTTGACTTGGATTTCCAGCCTCCAGAACCATGAGAAATAAATTTTTGTTGTTTGTAAGCCATCCCATCTGTGGCATTTTATTATAGCAACCTAAATGGACTAGGACAGGAGTTTCACTACAAATTATTTTAAGTTGGCATGATTTCCAAAAGCAGATCTACTTTCTAATGCTTTTGGCCTTGACATCATCATGAAAACAGAACTCCAAAATAACAACCATCTCACACACACGTACACACACACCTCGTAAGCCGTTATTTATCACTAGAAAAAATCTCTTGAAGACCAATTCATACTCATTCCATATAGGGTTTTGTTTGTTTGTTTGTAATGCAGAACCATGATTTACTTACTTGACAGGGTTTGAATTACTAGAAAGGCTATTTCAGGCAGAAAGGAATGGGGCTGGCAGTCTGATTTCACAAGGCAGACCTGAACATTTGCATCTTGTGGCTTTGGTATATTTAGCTCACAAACTAAAGTCCTAGTCAACAAGCTCTTTACATTTGAATAGATTACAAAGTGTTTATAGGCCTGAGTCCTTCCAAGACAGTAGTTAATTGGCCTCACAAACAACAGTAGGAGAGTGTCATTATCCTGATTTAACAAAGGAAGACACTTCATCCAGAGAAGTTAAGGGACTGGATCCAGGCCCTCACGCTGGGTTTACTCGTCACTGTCATCAGTGTCGTCACTAATTTCTAACATGCCAGGAGGGCACTCCAACAATCTGTCCTGTCCTCCAGGAGCTCATACATTAATAGGCCTTTGATGTAACCATTCCTCAAACAGCTAAGTAGGTAGTAAAACATAAACATTTAGTAAAAGTAATACTCTGGTCCCTCAGGCCTCCACTCTTCATTAGAAGTGAAAGGAAGCAAATCCAAAATCGTGGGGAGTCACCTCTCTGCTGGGTCTCAGTTTTCCCATCTGTCGTAAAGAATTAGTACCACCTGACTGTCTTCTTTCTGAAGGACCAGCAGGGACACTTGTTAAACACCTGATTCCCAGGCACCTGTACCGTTTGGGTGGAGTGGACCCAGGATCGGAGTGTATGGGAAATGCTGTTTTAACTAGGGATGCAATAGAGGACAGGACAAAAGCTTTGGGACTAAATGTGTCCAAGGCACTGTCATTGTTCAATGTGGTCCTCACAGCTGCTGACCCAGAAATAGGGTTTATTTTTAGAAGTTTGGATATACCCAGAGCCTGATGGATTACTTATCTCCATAGTACATAGAATTGAATTTAACTACGGACCTTGAACGGATAGCCACAGTCACCTAATTAGGACTTCCATGAGGGGTCTTTTTCCCCAGGGCACAGCCCACCCGAGAATAGGTAGAAGGACGTACAGATGAGGAACAGCCCAAGCCAAACTGCTTGGGCTTCAAGTGAACTTGGACAAGTTACTTACCTTCCTTGAGCCTCAGTTTCCTGATCTGTAAGGTAAAGTTAATATTACAACATGAATAAACCTTGAAAACATAATGCTCAGTGAAAGAAGCCAGACACAAAAGGCCACATATTATAGAATTCCATTTATACAAGACATCCAGAATAGGTAAATCCATAGAGACAGAGAGCAGATTAGCGGTTGCCAGGGGCTGGGGGTTGGTGGTTGGGTGAGAATGGGAAGTGACTGCTTAACAGATAACAGGGCTTCCTTTGGGGTGATGAAAAGGTTCTAGAACTAAGTAGACATAATGGTTGCACAACATTTTCAATGTACTAAATGCTACCGACTTATGCTCTTTAAAATGATGAGTTTTATGTTATGTGTATCTTACCAAACTTTTTTTAAATGCAGTTTACAGTAACTTGCCTCCATGCCCTCTCCCCATCTAGTGGTGTGGGAGTCAGGGTCCAACCTTGGCAACAGAAGAAACATCTGGTCAGACAGGCTGGAGCTACTGCACCATCCACCTGATAAGCAGCCAGCGCCAGACTGATTACCTGCGTGCCCCTGAGGATTCCTCCTCCTACCATCAAATTCTCCACCTGCAGGTGCCTCACCTCATTCATTCTTTTAATCGTCTAAACTGTTGTGGGAGAAACTGAGGCTCAGGGCATCTCAGAGCTTATAAGCAGCATTGCCAGTTTTGCATCCAGTTCGGTCTGAGACCAAAACCTGAGCTCTTTCTAGTTTAATACTCTGTCTCCCATGAGTAAAAATATTAAATTCTTATAACTATACATATACTCTCTATACCTTTTACACTTCACTAAAGGCTTTCAAACTCTCTACTTTTATTCTCCTAGTAACCCTGTGGATTCAGTGTTATCTCCAGTAATGTGTTTTGCCCAAAGTAAATGACCTGGTCCTGAGAGAGTCTGTCCTCTTCTTCCCCTCAGAGCAGTTCCCATGCAGAGTAATTAGATTACAAACAGAAATAGGGTAAGTCCTGTGAGAACTTTCTAGATCAAGGATGTTAGGGGGAAAAAAAAGGTTTTTGTTTGGGGTTTGCTTTGTTTTTATAGACCCTGGATTGCCAGCCAAACAGTTTCCCATCAGATATGGAAATGCAGACCCCCTGAGTCCCCAACTGAATTATAGCACATTAGCTCAGTTAAATGCATGTTTCCCTATTAAGAAAAAATCCAAGGGCGGAAGTATGTTTAATCTGATACTTTTGGCATCTGAAAAAGAACAGAAGAGAAAAAGGCAAGAGATAGGAAACATCACAGAAGCATGATGTATTAAGAGTTCTTTCATTAAACTAATATTTATTGAACACCTACTATGCCCCAAGCATTGTTCTAGGCAGATGTAGGATCCAACGGTAGACAAGCTGGATATCTGACTTCTGACCTCATGGAATTTGCAATCTAATGCAGTGTTACCTAAACTGCGTCAGGTAAAAGAGAGATCACCTAGAGAGCTTTTCAAAGTACAGATTCCAGGGCCTTGTCCCCAGGCTTCAAGTGAAGCCTAGGAATCTGAATTTGAAAAGCTTTCTCAGTGATTAGAAGGAAAAGCCAAATCTGAGAATCTAGCTTATTGCTTCCCAAACTTATCCAGTTATGAAGCACCTGTAGTGCTCAGTAAACACAGGTTCCAAGGCCTCTCTCCACAGGGCTCAGGAATAGAAATGTTTAACAAGCACATCAGGTACTTCTTGGAATCCAGCAAGTTTGAGAGACAGTGTTCTGGCAGGCTTAGCAACACCACATGCGACCCAAATGTCCTGATCACATCACACAGTAACAGTCCTACAAAACATGATCTCCCACCCATCATAAAATGAAACCAGTTGCTTAGACTGTCAAAAGCCACCATGCAGGAAGCACTCCATTCTCACAGGATTCTGTCCCCTCAGCAAAAATTCAAGAAGAAAGAAGACATACCCTCTATGTACTTGTGCTATAAGCCAATCAACTTGAAAGAATTCTGATTTTAAAGAAAAGTGTGCCTCTGTGCTAAGACCTGCGATGCCATGTTAACCAGAGGACATTTCTTGTAAGGCCATGAACCTATGTGTACCTCTAACGCCTTATAAATAAATAATGGACCTAAAAATATCAGTAATGAACTTGGGAAAATACTAGCTAATTTACACCATAATAGAAATACCCAGAGATGTTTAACAACTGAAGGACTGATGTCAGCCTCCCTAGTAAGTACCCCAAGCAATATTATTCCTTAAATTGCAGAGTATAATTCAGAAGGGCGTATGCTCTCTGAAAGGCAAGAAAGTATTGCTATGAATGCTCTTACTCAGCAGCCTCATCCCCGGATGAGAAAAACCAAAAGAATCATGGGAAAAATGTATTCCTTGAGGCCCAGGAGCAAAATGTTTCAGAAAAGGGCTGTCGTTAATCTTCATGCAGTTGCAGAGATAAAGCAGTGTCCCATGCCACACCAAGCACACTGAGGTGGGTGCTTTTGTGTGAGTGGCCTCACTCCTTCCACCCCCGGGGGCTAGGAGAGCTGCCACTGCTATGCCTCTATACCCCAGAGAATCACTGCACCAAGGCCGGCCATCGACTGGCACTGGGAACGAGGGGTCGGCTGGGCAGATGAACGGGTCACCACACCAGTCAACCTCCCAAAACTCAAATCTGATATCCTCTGATAAAATCTAAGCTCCTAACTTTGGCACGTGAGACCCTCCAAAAACAGCCCCTATCAACCTCTGCAGCTGCTTTTCCGGCCATTTCCACTCCCGTCTCCTCTCTCCCCCTTCCTACTTCCTTACTTTGCGTCTTATATTCCAATGATTTGGAATATTTCATTTTCCAAACATACTTTTGGTACAATGGTTCTCAAATGGGGGCAATTTTGCCAACCCCCTTCAGGGGACATTTAAAACTCTGAAGACATTTCTGATTTCACAATTAGAGATATACAAGCAGGTAGAGGTCAGGGCTGCTGTTAAACATCCTTCAATGTACAGGACAGTCTCCCCCAGAAAAGAATAATCCATCACAAAATGTCAATAGTGCCACTGTTGAGAAACTCTTCCTTGGTAAATTGCATCAATGGCCCCAAATCTTCACCTGTCCCTGTATCCACACCCTAAGCCCTTTGGAAGTGCTCTTCCATGGTGGGCAGGGCTTCATCACCGCACCTTGAATCTGTCAGCCATATGACTTGCTTTATCCAACAGAATGTGGCAGAAATGAGAGTGTACGTGTTCCCACTTGATCTCTTTCACCTCTGTTGATGAAATGACATAGACATGCCAGTGGCCTGGCACCACGGGAATGAGAGACACATGGAATGAAGCCAGCCCCCAACTAAGCCCAGGCTAAATCCACCAGCCCATAGGCAAACCCATAAGAAATAATGATTATTGTGTTAAGCCACTGTGTGTTGGAGTGATTTGCTCCACGGCGATAGCTAACTCACAATGTTGCTTCATGTCTTTGTACACACTATTCCCTCTGCTTAGAACACCCGCCCCCACCCTCCCCTCCATCTTACTTAGAAAACTGTTACTCAACTTTTGAAATCAAACCCAAGATCTCCTCTTCTAGAGACCCTTCTTGGATTCCCTACAGAAACGTAATGAGCCCCTCCTCTTTGACACAGTTTCATTGTTGTAATGTACTGTGTATATTAACTTGGCTTTCTCTCTTGCTAAATAGTGAACTCCTTAAGGCAGAGACTTTGTCTCAACTCTCTGGTCCCAAGGCAGCACAGCAACTAGAGTGGACACTCAGGAAATATTTATGGAATGCAAAGGGATGGACTGGGGGGCTGGGGGAAGGTGATTATCAAGGGCATTTATCGGCTTTGGCACTCAAACTGAAATGGTGCCTGGAACACAGCCCAATCCCTGTGACAAAAGAAGAGACTGTTGGCTCCAGCCTGCAGTCTGGGTTTCCCTGCCAATCAAAGTTGTCATGGAGAGGACAGCCCCTGCCGTTACTGTTCAGCACAATGAAACTGTTTAGAAGAGAGCCTTACTTTCAGGAAATTCCAATGAGCCTGTATTATTGTTACCCTCTAACAGTAATGACTCCCATGGGATTAAACAGAGGGCAAAGTAATTGCTAAAACATCCTCCGTCGTGGACAGAGAAGCCTGAACAAGACGTACAGCTCCCACTTCACTTGGGAGGGAGGTGACTCGCTCATGGAAACTAAGTGTGTCACTGGAGCCTTACAGGGTAAGAAGAGGAAAGATGCAGCGTGATGTGGAAGAAAGTGTCAAAATGTTGACAATAGACCAACTTGTGTTGAAATCCCAACCAAACCTCTAGTCACCTCATGCCTCTGAATCTTGGATTGCTCATCTGTAAAACAGGGATATAAAACACTGGTCCGCTAAAGGGCTCAATACTTTTAGCTCCTTTTCTCTCCAAAGACATAGTCTTACCTAAAAACTGAGTAGGAAACAACTCAGTGGGAATTGGAGTACATTAGAAACTTCCTTCCCACCAACAGAGACAAGTGGCTGGATTCTGGCTGGGAGGCTCTGACCCGAAACCATCTTTCTCTTGCAAGGATGGGTTCTTGAACGATGACCTGAGCAACCATACAGGGTCCCATGCTTAGAAGGGCCTCATGCTTGGTTTAATGCTCTGTTGCCATTGTCTTGAAATTCTTTATAATTTTTGAAGAAGGGACACCTGATTTTTATTTTGCACTGGGCCTTGCAATTAAGAAGCTGCTCCACTGTTGTTCTTCAGTCCCTACAGATAAGAGACAGGATAGCTTTTCCCCAGGAGTTTCCATGTCATAAAAGATGTATGTATCTCACAGAGCCTAGCTTATTGGGAAATTCTAGAGTCATCACATCACATAAAAATACCTAGGACAAGACACTCGGGGGTGGAGGATGGGTGGTGGGGTGGAGTGGAGACACAGATTCCTACAGACTAGGACGATCAAACAGGATGCCTTCAGCTGCAAGTAACAGAATGTGGGCCCAAGAGTGCTTAGACAATAGAGAGATGTAATAATCTCATCTAACTAGAAACCTGGGAACAAGCTCTACCTGGACAATTCAGCCTCTGTGACACTCCTTGCCATGATTTCACTGTCACAACATGGCAGCAGCCATTCTAAACACAGGTCTTCCCACATTTCTTCCCACCCAGAGATGGAAGAAAAGAAAAGGGTTCTCGTCTCATGTCTCTCTACTTTTATTAGAGGAGAACATCTTCTCTAGAAGTCTCCCCAGCAGACTGTGCTTTGAGTCTCATTGTGCAGACCTGGGACAGATGGCCAGAGCTAGATGCACAGAGGGTTAGGCAAGTGCAGATCTCCTCTAGGGGAATGGGATGACCATGGCTGCCTGATCGTTATCTGAAAAAACGTGGGTCCTGTGATCGAGGGGGAAAGAGGAATGGCCAGTGGGGAAACGGCCTTGGATTAGGTGTCTTCCCCATCCCATAGCGATCCCCCCTTCTGAGGAGCTGAAGGAAGCCTGCCTTCCCATCGCGTACCAGTACTCATTGCTCATTGCTGCCCAAAGCCCCCTCGGGAAGGGTCCTGTGTGGGGAGTAAGAACACTTTATCATCCCATGATGACAATCAAAGTGAAGGTCTTAGGTCACCTGTTTCAGAAACATTTAGAAGCTCTCTCATTTACAACCTGATTCATGTTCTTGGGCAATTTCTGTATTCACTCTTAGCCTGTGTCAAATGGGAATAATAGTGCTTGCTATATAAGATTGTAGAGAGGACTAAATGAGATAATTCTATAAAACATTCACTAAATGTTAGTTCTCCCTTTACACAGTGTTATAGGTGAAGAAACTGAGCCCCAGAGGAATAACAAACTTACCTAAGGTCACAAAGCCAGAGGGTAGCAGAACTGAAACTCAAACCCAAGGCTGCTGTAGTTGGGCCTGAGCTACATCTCTGGTCCTGGGCATTTTTCCACCCAGCACATCCCAACACTTTCCTTGGAGTCCTGCTGACTTTTAGGCTCAAGGGGTTCTTGTTAAAATTCAGATGCCCCTGGGAAAGGTACCACCATCATGAGCTAATTCCTGCTGGAGGATCGTTGTTCTCCTGGTGCAGGAAGGTCTTGTGGGAACCAAAGGCCTAGTGGGAAACAGAAAGAGTAAGGGACAGGCTGAGAGGCTCCATGGGCATATTTTCCTGCTTTGCAACTTTGTCTCCAAACATCACATTCAAAGGACTCAGGTGTGTGTAACCCAAGGTGTCACTACCTCAAAAATATTTGTATTTTCTTTGATCTGACAGTACAAGGATAGAAATGTAATATAGAATTGTGTTAAGTCATATTAAATTAAGTCAGTGTTCAGATCCTGGCATGGAATTTTAGATAATAACAGTTTATTGATTTGTGAACTGCATTCAGTCAGAATTAAGTCTGTCAGCATAAAGCTGGATTTGGGTAATGAAATTATTTTCAGCAACACAGCATTTAGATATCAATAACATTTATCTTTAGAGAAGAAATAAACACCTACTACCATGACCATTAGGAATTACGAACCTCCCTGTATGAGGCTTTAGGAGGGAAGGTCCTACAGGTCTGTGGCCCAAAAAGCTTGGGGCATCCATTCTTGGAGGAAATACAGACTTGATGCTGTAGTGTTACTATAGGAATAGTCTCCCATATGGCCCAGCTCCAGGCCCACATTTCACCATGTTCACAAACTGTTCTTGCCTTAGTCCATTCAAGCTGCTAGAACAGAATCCCATAGACTATATGGCTTATATACAACAGAAAATTTATTTCTCACAGTTCTGCAGGCTGGAAAGTCTGAGATTGGTGTCTGGTGAGAACCTGCTTCCTGGTTTATAAGTGGCTATCTTCTCACTGTGTCCTCACATGGTGGAAGGGAGGCCTCTTTTATAAGGGCACTAATCCCACTCATGAGGGCTCCAACCTCATGACCTAATCACCTTCCAAAGTCCCCACCTCCTAATGCCATCACACTGGGGATTAAGTTCCAACATAGGAATTTGGGGTGTGGGGGACACAAACATTCAGTCTATAGCATTCAACCATCTGCCTTCACCATTATATGAGGAGTAGCAAGAAACCCACAAGCTGTGATTTGAAGAAACTTGAAACACGAGTCCACCAGACATGACTCAGACCTCAGGTCAAGCCTGGAATGCAGTATTAATACTGTATTCACTCATTGGTGGTCCACATATTCTGTTCTATCCCCAGCATATTTACTGCAATTCAGTTCTGCACTAACCACCTGCTGTTAGCACAGATCCCACAATTGAGGACTCAGTCCTCCACGACTGTCCTCACTTCAGATGCCTGCTGCCCTTCAGGCATTCCCAGGCCATTGGTGCTTAACTCACAGAGCTCAGGAAAGCATTATACATAGGATTACAGTTTTAGTATAAAGAATACAAATCCATACCAGCCAAATGAAGAGTCTCATAGGGCAGGGTTGGGGAGGGTCCCAAATGCAGAGCTCCTCTATCCTTTCCCTGTGGAATCAGGGCACCCTCCCAGTATATCAGTGTATTCAACAAGAAATTTCCCTAAGCCCCAGAATCCAGAGTTTTTATTGGGGTTTTATTATGGAAATAAAATTGATTAAATCATTTGCCATGTGATTGAACTCAGTCTCCAATTCCCCTGCCATCTAGTGGTACAGCTGGCTCAGAGTACCAACCCTCTAATTACATGGTTGATCTTTCTGGTGACCAAACCCCTATCCAGAAGCCACCTAAGGAAGGGGCCATGAGTCATCTCATTAGCATAAACAGAGATGTGATCTGGGTGTTCATGAATAACAAAGATACTCCTACCACTTACTTGGAAAATTCCAAGGGTTTTAGAAGCTCTGTGCCAGGAACCCCCAAAGACCAGGCAAATTCTTTATTACACAACACACATGTGCTGCCTATGCTGGTATAAATATAGCTGAGCAGGTAAGCCACAAGGCCCCTGAGTCTGTCCTTTTTCGTTTTAAGAGGAGACACTGAAAGAGCCAGTTACCTTTGTTTTTTGTTTGTGTCTTTTGTCTTTTTCTATTTCTGAACTAATATTTTTTAGGATACTCTAATCCAAATTCTGCATCAATGAAATTTTGCCTGCCCAAAATATCAAATGAGGATCTCTCCTCACTCCCAGCCCCAACCTCTTGATGACAAGCACATGTCAGCATCTACAACTAACTATAGTTTGAATTATGTTATAAACCCACAGATATTTTAAAAGAGGATATTCATTTTGTAATCTCCATATCCAGCACATGTTAAACTGCCAAGAATTTACCTGGTACTCAAGAAATACTTGTTCAGTTTAATTATCAGGTTAATCTGAATATTAACTATAATGCATCCAATTCAGAACTGTAAGCCTAGTTCTTGAGAAATAACAATGAATAAAGCATAGTCCCTGGTCCCAAGAAGCTGATAATGGAGTGGTGAAGACAAAAACTAAAATAATAATTTCATTATAAAATTTAAATTCTGTAGAAATAATTCAACAGAAATTATACTAGGAGAGATCCAAGATGGCGGAGTAGATAAACACTGTGCCTGCTTCCTTCCGTGAACACATTAAAATTACAACTAAGTTATAGAATAGTCAACCTGGAGAACCATCTGAAATCTGGCCAAACAGAACTTTTATAACTAAGGATATAAAGAAGAAGCCACATCAAGATTGGTAAGAGACACAAAATGGGCTGACCCCAAACCTCCATGTGACAGTTGAGACCAGGAGGGATATTTCAGGCTCCAGTGGAGTGAGAGACCTCCAGAACCACCCTGGCCTCCCCAGCCCAGAGTACTGGTGCCAGGAAGAGAAGCCCCCACAACATCTGGTTATG
The DNA here is from genome assembly GCF_036562045.2 of Rhinolophus sinicus. Lineage (NCBI taxonomy): Eukaryota > Metazoa > Chordata > Mammalia > Chiroptera > Rhinolophidae > Rhinolophus > Rhinolophus sinicus. The sequence goes on from NC_133753.1 coordinate 105,259,694, forward strand.
AAAGACAGTGGGGATTCTGACAATCTGGGTGGGATGGAAGGCTGAAGAAAACTCAGGCATCCTCTTAAACGGCCCACACACACAGACTTTCTCACTTGCAGGCACTCACCTTGGGCAACAGCGGAGGGATGGTGAGTTTGGTGACATCAAAGGCATACAAAGGGCAGACTGAGGTGTGTGGCTTTGCAGTAAGGCTTTGAGGACAGCCTCCAATTTTCCTGGGTGGAGTCCTCCTCCCATGCAGTCGGCAGGTGGGTGCCATGTTTCCTGTGTTGAGCCCACCCCCACACAGCCAAATCTGAGTCTGATTGGCCTGGTGAGCTCTGCTGCTCCACACTGCTGACTCACTGAGACCCCACCCCACCCAATTTACCCAACACCAGAGGCCCTTTCTTGGTGAGCAGCCAGCCATGCCTGCCAGCATTGCACTCCCTCTTGAAAAACTATCGGAGTTCACAGGAATCAAGCGAGCGGCAACTGGCCATGTTGTACTCTGAGATTTTTGTTGAGTCACTCCAGGCTCAGCACTAGCACCAACCCAGAGTCTACATGAATCTGTTGACCACAGTTCTTCCCATTCTAGTGATTCCCTAAGACCCTGCTTCATCCAACTCATGTACCACAAGAGGCTTTATCAGGGGCTGAACCTTAAGGGAGCTGGGAGCTGGCAGCAGGCCTGAGGGTGTTCTGGCTTTTTATAAAGTTACCCCAGGCCCAGTACTGACAGCAGCCACCCTCAGTTCACATCATGGTCTCTCCCACATGACTCCAGAGTTAGGACAGGCAGCGAATAACCATGGATCACTTTGTAGCTTCTACCGGGTAATCCCAGGCCAGTCACGGGCAGTGGGTGAGCTGGGCCTACACCAGAGCCCCTCACAAAAGGCCCCACGTGGGGACAGAGCCAGGAGAGCAGCTTCCAGGCTCAGCCTCACTTGGAAAGTTGCTGGCTTGGATAATAGATGGCCATCAGCTGTGACTAGTTGCCCATCAGTTGTTACTGGTTAGCCATTGGCCACAAATATAACTGCCATGGCTTTGCTAGCAGCGGATGATGGTGGCTGGCAAAGGCGGACTGCAGTTAGCACGGCAGATTGCAGTTAGCAAGTGAGGTTGGTTGGCAGAGAAGCGGGCAGCAGATTGCGAATCATGTGGCTCCCGCTTCCTGTGTCTCCAACCCAGCTGCCAGCGAGACTATAGTGGTATGACTCCCCTATCTATGGCTCCATGGGTGTTTCTTTTTGGCCTCACCATGTCCTGTGTTCTTATGTGGGGAGTGGAACCAGCACCCCACATGACACCCTGCATGACAAATGGCACAGCAAGCAGGGTACGGTGCTGGCCAAAGCTCTCCAAAGGGCGGTGGAGCAGTTTGTGTGTATGAACACTCAGTCTTAGGAAGACCAGGAGGAGCAGCTGCCGGAGAGCTGGACCCCATGGAGGGGTGGGAAGACATGGATGGTTCTCCAACCAGCATAGGCTGGAGAAAGCAAGGTTGTTGCAGCCCTGTGGGCTGGGAAGTGTTTACTGAGGCAGCCTGGATGCGGGACTTGTAGTCCCAGGAGGAAATACTTGCTGAGTCCTCTGTGGGAGATGAAGGTGAGGTCAAGGTCATCCCTCACACCCAGGTTGGGGGAGACTTGGAGCCCTCGCCCGACGGAGAGGGCACACATTGTAGAGCCAGTGCACAGCACTAGCAAATGACTGTGGACTATAGGGAGTTGCCTTCCATCCTGATTTGATGGACCACTTGACTGTTTGCTTAGGAATGTACCACCGTGTAGTGGAACTGGTGGATGTTTGCTTCCTGTGTCTCACCCCGCCATCAGTGAGACTGGTGCAGGAAGACCCCTTGTTGTGGTACAGGTCGATGTTTACTTGCTGTGTCTCGACCAGCCGCCATCGAGAATACATAAGCACCTTGGCTGTGAGACACTGTTGTTCCAGTACGGTGCCCTGAATACCTTGGTTGTGCCCAGGAAATCTGGCTGTGCCCAGAAAGACTGGTGGTACTTTGAGAAACCATGGCTGTGCCCAGGAAGTCTGGCTGTGCCCAGAGAGAGTGGCAGTGCCCTGAGAGGCCCTGGCTGTGCCTGGGGAGACTGGTGGTACCCTAAGCAGCCCAGGAAGTCTGGCTGTGCCCAGAAGGACTGGTGGTATCCTGAGAAAACCTGGCTGTGCCCAAAGAGCCTGGCTGTGTCCAGGATATTGCATTCACTTCCAGGCTCCTCACACTGGGCCCCTCGCGGAAGACTCTTGTCACATAGATTGAGGTGAGACCCTGTAGGGGTGGAGTGTGGGGACAGAGCCAGGAGAGCAATTTCCAGGCTGTCGGCCTCACATGGAAAGGTGCTGGCTTGGGTAGTAGATGGCCATCAGCTGTGACTAGTTGGCCATCAGCTGTTACTGGTTAGCCATTGGCCACAAACACAACTGCCGTGGCTACGCCAGCAGTGGATGGTGGCTGAGCTAGCAAGCGCGGATTTCAATTAGCACAGCGGATTGCAGTTAGCAGGGCCGATTACAGCTAGCAAGTGGGGTTGGTTTGTTGGCAGAGAAGCGGACAGCAGGTTGCAGATCTTGTGGATCCTGCTTCCTGTGTCTCCAACCCAGCCGCCAGCGAGACTATAGTGGTATGACTCCCCTACCTATGGCTCCGTGGGTGTTCCTTTTTGGCCTCACCATATCCTGCGTTCTTATGTGGGGAGCGGGAACTGAGACCCTGCATGACATCCTGCATGACACCCCAGAACCAACATACTTGGAGGTTGGCCACACTAGTCATAAAGTAGAAGAGCATTTCTTAATCCTTTTTGGATCAAAAATTTTTCTAAGAATCTCTTAATAGCAATAGAGTCCTTCTGGGTATAGAGTTACATATGCACAGAATTTTCTAAGCAATTACAGGGTGGGATTTGAGAACACCACCCAATCAGCCCCACAAATGACACACTCAAAAGGCAGTCTCAAAAGGCACCAGAGCCCACTGGGGGGTGAATCACACTCAGTAACCCCTTTAAATAGCTTTCCAACAAGCCCTACCCAGTAAACTTTTACTGCATCTCATTGAATCACATGGGACATTCCTAGCTGCAAGAGAGTCTGAGAAGTTTAGTATTCCTTAGTGGGTACAATGCCTCCCCCAAACAAAATAAGTATTCTATTTATAAAGAAGAGATAAGTACAGAAAAATTAACTAGTAGTATAGTTACGTAAGTTGAAAGAAATAACTTTCTTTTTTTGGCCCTTTTTTAAGCAAAGAAATAACATGATCACATGTATATTTTAGAAAGATTATTCTGGCCACACCAGTCATAAAGTAGAAGAGCATTTCTTAATCCTTTTTGGATCAAAAATTTTTCTAAGAATCTCTTGATAGCAATAGAGTCCTTCTGGGTAGAGAGTTACATATGCACAGAATTTTCTAAGCAATTACAGGGTGGGATTTGAGCTTTCTGAAGCTCACAGAGTTCAGGGAAGAACTTCTGACAAAGAGGTTAAATCAGACGATAGAGACACTGAAGGCAGAAGGACTGATTAGGAAGCTTTGACGTTGTCCGAGGAGAAGGGGCCAAGAGGGGTCGACCAAGCAGTTCGTCATAGAAATGGAGGAATAGGTTAGAGAGACAATCTGAACTAGAAACAACAGCACTTGGTGTTTAATTCAATTCACTGATTAGAATCTGAGAAGTCAAAGATTACTAAGCATATCTTTAATAACTGAAAGGATGATTATGCTAGGAACAAAACAGGCTATAGGAGAAGGTTAAAGGGACAGATCATGAGTATGGTTTGAGCCTGCCAAGTGTATAGTGCCTGTAGTACATCCAGGTTCAAACATATGGCAAGCAAAATGAACGCCACACCTGACTTCGGGAGAGAGGCGAGGTTGTGCAGGAAGCAGGGGCAGTCACCGTACTCATACATACACCAGGTGTTTGCCATTGCAGTCATGGTCAAAACTTGTTGAATTGGTCGAGTCTTCCCATTTCCATATTCAGTTCAAAACTATTTCAAACATGCTGATAGATTTCTCTTTTTAAAAATGATTATGCGACATACAGAAATAGAAGGTTTCCTTCCATCTCTAATTTCAGCCTTGAAATTAGAATTTGCTCCCTCTAAGAAACAATGAACTTGACATGTCCAAAGTCAAATTGACAGCATGAGCTATGAGTGTAATGATCTTATAATTGCTCTTAAATGATTGTTGAGCAAAGTAGTGTGGTATAAGTTAGTGTAAACATGAAGACTAATTAGAAATCATTTGAGTGTCAGTATAACATGGTGGTTAAGACAGGCATTGACAGACAATAGACAGAACTAGGTAGGGATCCCAATTTCAATACTGACTAGCAAGGTTGATCTTGGGCAATTTACCAAACCTCTAACAGCCTCCACATTAGAGCTGATTGTCCGGCAAGGTCTTATTTATAGGGAAACACGGTACTAAGTTCTTGAATAAATGTTAACTCATAGTAGTAGCAGTAGAGTAATAATAGCAGTAACGTTTGCCTCTTTAGCTTCACGTGTATGACAATTCTGTATCATACTAAGTTTCTTGAATTATTGTAGAAGTGCTTTTAGTTTTATAGTCACTCATCAACTTGCCAAGACTGTATATTTTACAGTCCATGAGTAATAAAACATTGAATCAATTCATTTTGTTACCAGTTTACAACTTTAGGAAAAATGGGGCTGGTTTAAAGGAGGGAAAAAAGTGAGTCAGTTATTTCCTTTTATTTATTGGTTTTCTGTTTTTGGTGTTTTTTTTTCTGATGGCTGTCATTTTTAAACCCTTGTTTTAAAACGAAAAGTCAGTCTCATCACTGTGATTTTTCCCATGTTTGTAGAAAAACACAGCTTTCCTAATAGCTCAAAGGACTCCAAAAGGAAGCTAAGGTGATACACATTGTGACATCACAGAGTTTCTGCAGAAACGTGGTGAACATGCCAGGCCAAACAGAAAGGAATGTTGTAGACAAGATTACAAGGTTTGTAAAACATCAGCAAAAACAAATTTCACCTTTTTAAAAGATGACATTTGATGGAAGCACAGTGGAATTAACTGTCTTTGTAACAAAAATTTAAGGGCAGTTACCTTGCAACAAAAGAAAGAAAGTGTAATTAATTAATGCCAGTTGTTGTCCATAATGAAGGAGACACACTGTGCCACCATTCACCTCATTTGCATTCCACTCAAGAGACACTTCTCATGCAAATACACCCATTTTATTTTGGTTATTAGTGAGGTGATGGATTGAAACTGGAAACCTTGAACATAGATAGCAAAGAACATTTTCTTCTAGTCTCTTTCACACACACACCCACTTTGGTGTCTTAGCTGCTGGACAGCTAGAACTGTTGATAATTTTGACCTTGAGATGAGTAATCAGAAGAGAAATTAATTCTAAATCTTGAGTGTTAACAAATGATTTCAAATATCCTAGTTGATTTCGGAAACAGAGGACAAAACAGAGTGGGGATTAAAAGCCACTCAATAGCTGCAAAGTTGTGGGCACCTGAGTCTCAGGTTCATTATCTGCACGTGGGAATGCAACAGCAGGGCTCACCCTGTAAATGCATTCTGAGGGGTGAGAGCACATCTATTATATTCTTAGCACAGGACCTGAAAAGATGTACGACATCAACAAATAGTCCTCTTTGTAATATTAGTCCTCTTTGTAAATAATTAGCAAATACTCCTCAGTGGATGTTATAGGGGAGGTGAAATTTCTCCTCTACCTTGTAGGATGTCTGGCTGGGCCTGAGAATTAAACTAACATAAAACAGATTAACAGGAGACTAGCATATGATTTTTATTTAGCAATTTTTACATAGACATGGGAGCCTTCACAAGAAAAATGAAGACCCAAGAAAGCAGATAGGGCCTGAAGCTTGTATAGTAGGTTGGGAAAAGGGTAGTACATTGTGAAAACAAGATAAGACAAAGGGGTTTGGGCTAGGGCAGGTAATTGTGGAAAAGTAACGAGGGACATAGGATTAGTTTCACAAGGTCTGTTTGTGCAGATTTCTCTCAGCCTCAATTCCCCGTCTCTGGTGATAAGAATGTTATTTTCCCTCCTGGTACAAAGAGGACACTTTTCACAAGGGATTTTTATCTCCTGCTTTCAGGAAGAAAACGGGAGGTCAGAGGGCCCTTCTTGCATCTGCTGTTCTTCAAGTGCCTTTAACTTAAAACAATCAGTATGCCAAAGTGGCATGTTCTGACATCTCCACATGCTTGGGGCACAACCCAAGTCAAAGGCAAGAAAACAGTAAGAAGAACCGACTTGTGAGGCAGGAACTCAGTACATCGATCTTACCAATGAGGAAACTGAGGTATAGAGAGGTTGACTAGCCCAAGGACACACAAAACCAGGATTTGAACTCAAGTCCTTTGACTTTGCAGCAGTTCTGCCCATTCTTCAATGACTGCCTCTCTCACAAGGGGCCTGAGAAGATACAAACCCCACCAACCACCAAACTTCCAGGGCAGTGAAAAAGGAATGGATTGAGGAAAGGAATAGGATATCAGAAGACATTCAGAACCCTCTCCATGAACTTCTTCCCCACAAAGGCAGCTGATATGATCCCCATTGGGTCAAAGACCACCTGTCCCAAAGATTAAATGACTCTCACCCCCAAAAGTGCACAGGCAGTGATGGTTCTGAAGCTGCCAAGGCCTGGGCAGAGTGGGGGGCAAGAGAGGAGCCGTCTGGCGCTCAGCCTACTCCTAGCCTAAAGATGGAGAAAAGAATAGTATTTCACACTGGAATAGTCATTGTAATACATGAATTTCATTCAGGACTTTTCTCAAACCATATTTTTATCTAGCTACAAAAATAATACCTATTCATTATAATAAAAATGATTTGGAAAACATACAAGAAGAAAATAAGTCCCTTATAATAACACTATCAAACACAACCACGTTTAACAATCTGATGCATTAATTTGTTTTGTTTTCTGTAAATACATATATTTTAATAGCAAAAACTGACATCATCCTGTTCTTGCTATTTTGTAACCTACTTTTCAGGTAATATTGTATCCACCTGTTCCCAAAGCTTGAGTGTGCCCTTCAAGTCCCATGATAGATCACTTAATGGCTGCAGGCATGGTACTTCCCTTGGTGCATGGATTAAAACTTATTCAGTCTCCAGTTCTGAGACGTCCAGGGGGCTTTTAGCTTTTTGATACTATAAACAATGCTTTTTGTACGAACATATTTAGCCTGATCATGATTATCTCTCTAAAATAAATTCCTGGATGTAACTGTTAGGACAAATTACATGCTATTTTTTAGGCTTTTAATGAATACTGCCAAAATGTCCTGCACAAAGGAGGCAGATTTATACTCCTACTAACAACTATGAGAATGCTCTCTTCAAAAACAAAGTACAAAAAGCTGCTCAATTATTGAATGCAAACAGCTCTGTTAATGCAGTTTAACAATCAAAATGCAACTAGTTTAAAGCAAGAATAAGTTTCTCCTGGCCTCTCTACAAGGCTTGCTCCCTTTCCTGGTGTCGTGCGGGAGACCCTGCTCGCTGCGCCATTTGTCGTGCGCGGAGGCCTTCTCCCCGCGCCATCTTTCAGGCGGGGCGGCCTGCCGGGTCTCTGCTCCCACTGCCCACACAAGAACACAGGATATGGTGAAGCCGAAAAGGAACACCCACAGAGCCATAGGTAGGGGAGTCATACTACTATGGTCTCACTGGAGGCTGGGCCCACCGGACGCGTGACCTGCCGTCCGCCTTTCCACCAACCGACCGACCGACCGACGACTCTCCTCCACTCTCTCGACTCTCCTCTTCCACTCTCTTCGGCTCTGCTCGGCTCTGCTCGGCTCCTCGGCAATCCTCAGCAGTCCTCCGTAGTCGCAGCAGTTACACCGGTGGCCAATTGGCTAACCGGCCACAGCCGACGGCCAATCAGCCACAGCCGACGGCCATTCACCACCCGAGCCAGCACCCTTCCACGTGAGGCCGAGAGCCTGTAAACTACTCTCTGGGGCTCTGTCCCCACACCTGGAACTTCCATCCTCCTTCTATGGCCATCCTATCCAGAGAAGGCCCTAACTCTGTCATTGGTTTATCCAGGAAACAATGGTGTCCACTCCCCATACATCCCTGGATCCTACCAAGGTAATACATTGGCCAGATTTTATCTAACTTTGTAAATTTTACCATTTTAAAGACGCGATTGCTTTCTGGGTTGCTGATTCAAGGGAACATTCCTTTGAACATTCTATTAACATATAAAAGGACAGCACACAGGCAAATCACCCAGGAGCTCAGATAATCTGCCTTTCAGAAAACTACTTAACATTATATAAAAGTTCACTCCTAAAATCCCAACAGGGTCAACCTATTTGGGTTCCTTTAGTCATAAGAAAGGCTCATTGATCCTGAAGACCCGAAAAGCTTGGGATTACAATAAGGGAAGATTGGAAGCTACTGATAAAGTAAGTAGCTATTGGAGTTCAGGATCAATTCAGTTCCAGTCTGTTGGAGAAAAGCTAATTTATGGCAGAAAACCATGATTAATTTTAGAATAAACAATATTATGACTCAAGTGAGTTATGAGTTACTGGAGAGGGAAGGCACATTTAGTAGAACATGACTTATTCAGACATGTAATTTTTCCCTTAGCTCAGTCAAGTTAAGTGTGGCAAAAAAGCCAGAAACAGCTTTGCAATTGGAATATGCAATTTAAAATAAGTAAAGATTACTCCCAGGTAGTTTATTGCTTTAACTACATCGAGGCGCGTCCCTATAGCAGACAGCATAATGACTCTCATTTCATTTTTGGTTTGTGCCAAATATCTTCAGTTAGTTTTGCTTTATTGGCTGCATGCAATTTATTGCAGCACTAGAATGTGATTGTAATGCAACTAGTATTTTAGTTTTATCTTCCACTGGTAATTTTTCTTCTTTATGGTGACTATACTGTCTGCATTAATACAAGCCATGGAAATTATACAGTGTGGAACCTTGTTTTCGGCAGCTCCCTTTCTCATGAAGAGCGGAACCATAATAGCCAAGTCCCATAACAGGGTGGAGGCCAAGTATGTGCCAGGGGAGAAACAACAACATAAAGAACAGCATTTACAACTCAATGAAGTGATTTATTTGACTAAGAATTACTAGAAAGCACAATTTTCCCATGATTCAAAACGAGGTGAGATATTTTTAAAGATCTTCGGTTTCTAAATATTCTTTAGATAAATCCCTGGCACACAAACAAGGGAAAACTAGACCCCTTCACATAGCTTTCTAAAATATATTATTTAGCCTGGTTTGTATTTATTGATTTGACCAACTTCACAACACCACTGTAATTTGCTAGGGAATTATATAACTATTTCCAATTTCCTGAAAGTTGGCTAAATAATGTGCTAACTAGGATTTTACCTATAGTTAGACCAGATCGATAATGTACATGGATGGTTACCTTAAGGGCAGCTTTCTGTGAAACGAAGAGGAACTGGGCCCAGACCTGAGAACAGCTTATTTTCAGCACCTTTGTAGAGCTGTACAAGAAAAAAAACAAATTAAGTCAGATGAGTCATTTGGGCTCAGATTGGGGGAGGGGAGTGGTTACTTTGTGAGGGGTACAAATGTCTAACTATTACATTGTTTTGTACACCTGAAACTAATAATTAAAAAATAAAATGATGAGCCCACCACATCCTTGCATCTTGCTTAAATTTTGCTATGAATAATTTATCCCATAAAAGAAGGTATATATCTTTAAGAGTCCCTTGTTAAAATTCAGCATTCCAGGGAGAGGTAGCATAGCAAACTGTTATCATTCATTACTTCTTAATAAAATGAGTTTATCAAATTGATATATAAACACAGCAGAGCCATGATGGGATAGCATATGGGATGGTTAGACTTTGATGGAAGAAGGGAAAGTCCACAACATGAGTTCCGTACACAGTAGTCTCAGGTAGCAGTGCAACGGAGGTCCAGAGGCAGTGAGAAACGGTCCAGAGGAGCAGGCACCAGTGAACAGGAGTGCCAGGAAATCACAGGAGGGTACAGAAAGGGAAAACAAAAGAACTTCATCAAAAACTAAGTGCAATACAAAAATAATAACGAGCGATGGTGAGTATGTGGAGAAATTGAAATCTTCATGCATTGCTGGTGGGAATATAAAGAGGTACAGCCATTGTGGAAAACAGTCTGGCAGTTCTTCAAAAAGACCCAGCAATTCTATTCCCAAATATATGCCCAAGAGAATTGAAAATATATGTCCACACAAAAGCTTCTACACGAATGTTCATAGCAGTTGGAGGGGAGCAGAATTTGCCACCCCAAAATATGTCACTTCAGCATAAGGATTATTTTAGGCTGATTATTTTTAAGAAACTGCAGACATAAGAAAAGCTATAAAACCGAGTAGAAGTTACCTTATAGTGAGTTACCCTGACTATACAAGAAAGAGGTGTATGACCTGATCTCTGGAAATCTTATCAGTACACAAGGCAAGGACATAAAGATTTATGTAACAACCTTACCCTTATTCACTGGGCTTTTCCTGATAACCTCCCATAACTCACTCCCCACCCCTAAAATCTTTTACCTTTAGCTGAAGATGGTATTTGAAGTGAGGGCTTCGGCCATTTCAGAGAAAGTTTTCCTGGGTCTCTCCCATGTATACCTATTTATTATTAAACTTCTGTGTGTTTTTCTCCTGTTAATCTGTTTTGTGTCAATTCAATTTATTAGGCCAGCCAAAGAACCTAGAAGAGTAGGCAATGTTGTTCCTCTCCAATACAGCATTATTCATAATAGCTAAAAAGTGGAAACAACCCAAATGTTCATCAGCTAATGAATGGATTTATGCAACAATGTATGTACCAACGTGGTATGTCCATACAATGAAATGTTATTTAGTAATAAAAAGGAATGAAGTACTGATACAGGCTACAACATGGGTGAGCTTTGAAAACATTATGCTGGATAAAAGAAGCCAGTCACAAAAGATTACATATTATATGATTCCATTTATATGAGATGTTCAGAATAGGCAAACCTATAGACACAGAAAGTAGATTAGCAGTTGCCTAGGGCTGGAGGGTAGAGGAGGTGGGAAATGACTACGAATGGGCATCAGGTTTCTTTTGGAGGGACAAAAATGTTCTAAAATTAGACTATGGTGATGGTTGTACAACCTTGTCAATATACTAGAGAACATTGACCTGTATACTTTAAATGAAAAAATTAAATGCTATGTATATCTCAATAAAACTTTTAAAAATTAATTGTACCTTGAGTTGACCCAGGTTTCTATTCAGTCCTATTACCTAACTAACTAACTTGTTCTCAAACAGCATAGAAATGCATAACCTAAAAATTAAAAATGTAAAGAATGTGAGCCCCCAACCAAACAGAACTGGATTTGAATCTGATTTCCATCACTTCTTGGACCCCTCTAGTACAGTTTGCCTAAGCCATGACTGTTTGCTTTTGCCCTCATCAAGCATCAAATACCAGTCCCCAACCTATTTGCCATTCTATTTTGCTGTGAGTAAACACCTATGTCTTCAAAATAAGTTCTAGGTTTTAAGTTTTTGTAAATAACACTTTGGGATCCAAAGGATTAAAAAAAGAAAAACACCAATCACTCATCAGAAGCAAACTAAACATATCCCTGATTGTCATCCAACACATCTGAGACACCTGGACTCTTAATTTGAATGCCAGGGAAGAAAAAATACAATCTTGACAAAATTAGGGAATCAACATCACATTGGAAGCTACATAGAAATTCTTCAAATTCAAAGCCACTCATAAACAATTTCATTTGACAAAAATGTACTTTTATGAAATTTGGATTTGGCCTTAATAGATTTAGTAGCATAGCTGCCCATAACATGGCTTCTGTAAGGAGCTGTGGAAAAAGAAGTAACTATTGACAACTGAGAGAATGAGTCTTTTGAAGCTAACTGTTCATCAACTAATGAATTGATTGGAGAGGTCAAAGATGACCTCTCCATATTTCGTACACTCCAGAATTCTCTATAGCTGGGCATAGGAAGCTCTTGCACAATAACACATCTCGTTATCTTTAAGACAAAGTGTAGATGTTTACTCCAATCCTTACCAAAAATTCAAAACAAAATGACGCTTCAGATTATAGATTCCTCACACTAAACACAGAGTTTACTCCATCTTCAAAAGGAAGTTTCTGTCATCTGTCAAAGATTACAGATTCATTAACTAACTTGCTTGGTTTAGTCTCAGAATTCTATATTGTCTTTCTTCTCAGCAAACCTCTCAACCAATCATCTTGCATGAAGGGCAAAAAGGTTTTAGGTATAAATGTACACAAGTACAAATCTACAGTCTGCGCCTTGCATATGATAAATCTTCTGGAGGAGTTAGTTCTGAACAATGAAGACTTCATAACACATTTATTAGTCTATCATCAGCCTTTGGTTCTGTGGACAGGAACTGTCTTTGCACTAAACTTGATGATCTTGGAAAAAATCCCAGATGATTAACATGGCTTAAAACCTATCATAACAGTATCATAATACTATTGCCAGAATCACAATGGCTAGAAATGATTTTAGGCCAAACAAAATTTCATTTTTAAACAGAGTAAAACAGGGATCTCTGAGTCCTACTTTATGTTAACTTGTGTATATGAGGCAACTTGACTCCTATTTCAGATGCACAGGATGCCTACCCTCCCATCGTAGTTAAAGGGAAGATGGAAAATGGAAGCTAGTACATCTATCTTTCCATAAGGTGGCCAAGACACAGAAACAACCAAAAAGCCCTTCAATAGATGATTGCTTAAAGAAGATGTTGTACTCGGCCTTAAGAAAAGATGAGAGACTTCCAGAAAAATGGCGGAGTGAGGTGAGCCTCTGTAAAGCTCCCCTGGAATTTACAAAGAATCGAACAACAAAAACTCCACAAAGGACTCCCTGCACAGCAGACAGGCAAGACGAAGAGGCCCACTATCGACTGAAATCACCTACAGGTGGGAGATTCGCGCGAGTGGAGGGAGGAGGAAAGGGAGAAGTGCGCGGAGACGGAGTCGCGCGGGCGGAGGACGCAGACCCAGCTCAGTGCGCTGAGCTCGCTGCTTCCCGGAACCACCGCAGCTGCGGGTGAGGGAAGAACTCGGACTGCTAGGGCTCCGCCAGGGCTCCACAGGGCTGAGGGGACAGCATATAACACGGCTGAACCCAACGCTCACGGCAGAGACCTCGGAGAAAAGACTGAGGGAAAAAGGCTGAAAACGGTGGTTTAAGCCCGCACTGCCGAGCAGAGAACGGAGACTAGGCACTGAGACTAGCCGCCCCCTCCCTCCCCTCCCAGAGCTCGCCCCGCCCCCACCTGCCCGGTGCTAGAAGCGAAACAGTGGTGGTGTCAGATCAAAACAACAGAGAATTTGCTATTTTGAGAACTGTGGACCGCAGACACAGGTTCGCAGCCCAACTAGTTCCAGCAAAGGGGAGAGAGCTGTGGAGGCAGGATCAGCTGTGGTGGTGGTTGCCGCCATTGCTCTGGGCCACCTCTCACAACTAACCCCGCCCCTGACCCCACCTATCTGGGCGGATCCATGCAGGAGTAAACAGAACTGCTGAAACATACGGGCTCTGAATCAGGAGCTGGAAGAGCTTTGGAACATCAAAAGCTCTCCGCATACCCACCGGGACACTGCGCCCTGTGACCTAGACAAACTATTAACAGAGGAGAAGCCCGTCTCCCAGGGAATCCCCCCATTGTGTGAGAAGTTGGAATAGTGCAGAGAAAACATAGCACTACCGTGTGGGATAAGAAAAATAAGTTGCAATTGGAGAAATAATAAAACATTCTACCAACAAGTACTGGCAAACAAAAGAAAGACCGCTTCCTATCAACCTGTTGCAGAAGTCACTCCTTTAGATGTCTAGGAAGAGAAATAGTAAACCGGTAATCGCCATGAATAACCAAGGCAACAAGATAGCTCAGAAAGAAAGTGAACAATCTCCAGAAAAGGCACTTAAAGATACAGAAATATGTGACTTAAATGACAGAGAATTCAAGATTGCAGTTCTGAAAAAACTCAACGAGATACAAGAAAACACAGATAGGCAGTTAAAGGAACTCAGAAACTCAATCAAAGAACAGCATGAGCATTTTACGAAAGAGATTGAAATTTTAAAAAAGAACCAAAGAGAATTTCTGGAGATTAAGAACTCAATAGAAGAAATTAAGAATGAAATAACCAGCTTAGGTAGTAGAGTTGACCAGATGGAGGAAAGAATCAGTGACATCGAAGATAGAAACCTGGAAATGACACAGATAGAAGAAGAAAGAGACTTGAGACTTAAAAGAAATGAAAGAACTCTACAAGAGCTTTCTGACTCCATCAGAAAGAGCAATATAAGAATAATGGGCATACCAGAAGGAGAAGAAAGAGAGAAGGGAACAGAAAATATATTCAAACAAATTGTCGATGAGAACTTCCCAAATTTGTGGACAGAACTGGACCCTCGAATCCAAGAAGCAAATAGAACACCTAGTTACCTCAATCCCAACAGGCCTTCTCCAAGGCACATTGTATTGAAGCTGTCTAAAATCAACGACAAAGAAAGAATCCTCAAGGCAGCCAGGGAAAAGAAGACGGTAACTTACAAAGGAAAGCCCATTAGATTATCATCAGATTTTTCAGCAGAAACTCTACAAGCCAGGAGGAGTGGAACCAAATATTCAAACTATTGAAAGAGAGAAACCATGAGCCAAGAATAATATATCCAGCAAAGATATCCTTTAGATATGAAGGAGGAATAAAGACCTTTCCAGACATACAGAAGCTGAGGGAATTTTCTAATACACGACCTGCACTACAAGAAATACTAAAGGAGGCTATTCGACCACCATCAACAGGGACAATTTGTGGCAAACAAAACTCAAAAAGGGGAGAGTAAAGGCCTGAACCGAATATGGGAATGGAGAAAGTAAGCGTGCTGAAGAAAATGGAATACTCTAAATATCAAACTTTCTTTTACATAAACTTAAGGGTAACCACTCAAAATAAATCCAGAATTGAAATATATACTGAAATAAAAGAAGAAACAGAGGGAAACATCATAGAATACCACCACACAGAAATAATAGACAACAACAAAATGGAAAAGAAACAATGGAGACACAGACTTACCAGAAAACTAAAGATACAATGACAGGAAATCCTCACATATCAATAATCACCCTAATTGTAAATGGACTGAACTCACCAATAAAAAGGCACAGAGTAGCAGATTGGATAAAACAACTAAACCCAACCATATGCTCTCTCCAAGAGACACATCTCAGCTACAAAGGCAAGCAGAGACTCAAATTGAAAGGGTGGAAATTGACACTCCAAGCAAATGGTACCCAGAGAAAATCAGGTGTAGCCATAATGATATCAGATGAAACAGACTTCAAGGTGAAGAAGATAACAAGAGACAAAGATGGACATTTCATAATGGTGAAGGGGACTATACAACAAAAAGACGTAACAGTCATCAATATTTATGCCCCCAATCAGGGAGCACCAAAATATACCAAGCAACTACTAACAGAACTAAAGGGAGAAATTGACCAAAACACAATTATACTAGGGGACTTAAATACATCATTGACAGCTATGGATAGATCATCCAAACAGAAAATAAATAACGAAATAGTAGCCCTAAATGACACATTAGATGAAATGGACATAATTGACATTTATAGAGCACTTCATCCTAAAACATCAGACTATACATTCTTTTCTAGTGTACATGGAACATTCTCAAGGATAGACCATATATTGGGACATAAAATCAGTCTCAACAAATTTAAGAAGATTGAAATCATACCATGCATATTCTCTGATCACAAGGCTTTGAAATTGGATATCAACTGTAAAAAGAAAGCGGAAAAACACAAATACATGGAGATTAAACAACATACTTTTAAAGAAGGACTGGGTCAAAGAAGAAATTAGAGGAGAGATCAAAAGATACATAGAAACAAATGACAATGAAAATACATCCTACCAAAATTTTTGGGATGCAGCGAAAGCAGTTTTAAGAGGGAAATTTATCTCATTACAGGCCTATCTCAAGAAACAAGAAAACTCCCAAATAAATAACTTCATGTTACACCTTAAAGAACTAGAAAAAGAAGAACAAGTAAAACCCAAGGTCAGCAGAAGAAAGGAAATAACAAAAATTAGAGCAGAACTAAATGAAATAGAGAACAAAAAGACAATAGAAAAAATTAATGTGACAAAGAGCTGGTTCTTTGAAAAGATTAACAAAATTGACAAACCCTTGGCTAGACTTACTAAGATAAAAAGAGAGAAGACACTGATTAACAAAATCAGAAACGTAAAAGGGGAAGTTATCACGGACACCACAGAAATACAAAGAATCATCCAAGAATACTATGAAGGACTATATGCCACCAAATTCAACAACCTAGAAGAAATGGACAAGTTCTTAGAAACATATAGCCTTCCAAGGCTGAACCATGAAGAACTGGAAAATCTAAACAGACCGATCACCAGTAACGAAATTGAATCAGTCATCCAAAACCTTCCCAAAAGCAAAAGTCCAGGACCAGATGGCTTCACTAGTGAATTCTACCAAACCTTCAAAGAGGATCTAATACCAATTCTGCACAAACTCTTCCAAAAATTGAAGAAGAGACAGTACTCCCTAACTCATTTTATGAGGCCAACATTACCCTGATACCAAAACCTGGTAAGGACAGCACAAAAAAGAAAACTACAGACCAATATCTCTGATGAATACCGATGCAAAAATCCTAAATAAAATTCTAGCAAATCGAATACAACAATGCATTAAAAAGATTATTCATCACGACCAAGTGGGGTTCATCCCGGGGCACAAGGATGGTTCAACATCCAAATCCATCAATGTGATACATCACATAAACAAAATAAAGGACAAAAATCATATGATTATATCAATTGATGCAGAAAAGCATTTGACAAGATACAACATCCATTTATGATTAAAACACTTAATAAAATGGGTATAGAAGGAAAATACCTTAACATAATAAAGGCCATATATGACAAGCCCTCTGCTAATCTCATAATTAATGGAGAAAACTGAAGCCCTTTGCTCTACGTTCAGGAACACGACAGGGATGTCCCCTATCACCTCTGCTTTTCAACATAGTGTTGGAAGTCCTTGCCAGAGCAATCAGGCAAGAGAAAGAAATAAAAGGCATCCAAATTGGGAATGAAGAAGTTAAATTATCACTCTTTGCAGATGACATGATGCTATATATAGAAAACCCTAAAGACTCCACCAAAAAGCTATTAGAAACAATCAACTAATACAGTAAAGTTGCGGCTACAAAATCAACGCACAAAAGTCCATTGCCTTCCTATATACTAACAATGAAATCTCAGAAAAAGAAATACAAAAACAATTCCTTTTGCAATTGCAGCAAAAAGAATAAAATACCTAGGGATAAACTTAACCAAGGATGTGAAAGACCTATATGCTGAAAACTATAAGACATTTTTGGAAGAAATTGAAGAAGACACAAAGAAATGGAAAGACATTCCGTGCTCATGGATTGGAAGAATCAACATAGTTAAAATGGCCATATTACCCAAAGCAATATACAGATTCAATGCAATCCCCATCAAAATCCCAATGGCATATTTTAAAGAAATAGAACAAAAATCATCAGATTTGTTTGGAACCACAAAAGACCCCGAATAGCCAAAGCAATCTTAAGAAAAAGAACAATAATGGAGGTATCACACTTCCTGACTTTGGCTTGTACTACAGGGCTACAATAATCAAAACAGCATGGTATTGGCAGAAAAACAGACACATAGACCAATGGAATAGAATTGAGAACCCAGAAATAAAACCACATAAATATGGACAGATAATTTTTGACAAAGAAGCTAAAACATACAATGGAGCAAAGACAGCCTCTTCAATAAATGGTGCTGGGAGAATTGGATAGCCACGTGCAAAAGAATGAAACTGGACTGCTATTTGTCACCATGTACCAAAGTTAATTCAAAATGGATCAAAGACTTAAGCATAAGACCTGACACAATAAACTGCATAGAAGAAAACATAGGTACTAAACTTATGGACCTTGGGTTCAAAGAGCATTTTATGAACTTGACTCCAAAGGCAATGGAAGTAAAAGCTAAAATAAACGAATGGGACTATATGAAACTTAAAAGCTTCTGCACAGCAAAAGAAACCATTGACAAAATAAAGAGGCCACCAACTGAATGGGAGAAGATTTTTGCAAACAGTGCCTCCGATAAGGGCTAGTATCCAGAATATACAAGGAACTCATGCAACTCAACAACAAAAAACAAACAACCCAATTGAAAAATGGGCAGAGGACTTGAAGAGACATTTCTCCAAAGAGGACATACAAATGGCAAATAGACATATGAAAAAATGCTCAACATCACTAATCATCAGAGAAATGCAAATCAAAACCACAATGAGATATCACCTCACCCCAGTCAGAATGGCTATCATCAACAAGACAAATAGTAACAAATGTTGGAGGCTGTGGAGAAAAAGGAACCCTCATACACTGTTGGTGGGAATGCAGACTGGTGCAGCCGTTATGGAAGGCAGTGTGGAGGTTCCTCAAAGAATTACGAATAGAATTGCCATATGACCCAGCAATCCCTCTCCTGGGTATCTACCCAAAAAATCTGAAAACATTTAGAGATAAAGACACGTGTGCTCCAATGTTCATTGCAGCTTTGTTTACGGTGGCCAAGACATGGAAACAACCAAAATGTCCTTCGATAGATGAATGGATAAAGAAGTTGTGGTATATATACACAATGGAATACTATTCGGCAGTAAGAAAAGATGATATAGGAACATTTGTGACAACATGGATGGATCTTGAGAGAGTAATGCTGAGCGAAACAAGTCAGACAGAAAAAGCAGAGAACCATGTGATTTCACTGATATGTGGTATATAAACCAAAAACAACAAAAGAACAAGACAAACAAATGAGAAACAGAAACTCATAGACACAAACAATAGTTTAGTGGTTACCAGAGGGTAAGGGGGTGTCGGGGGTGGGAGATGAGGGTAAGGGGGATCGAATATATGGTGATGGAAGGAGAACTGACTCTGGGTGATGAACACACAATGGGATTTATAGATGATGTAATACAGAATTGTACACCTGAAATCTATGTAATTTTACTAACAATTGTCACCCCAATAAATTTAATTAAAAAAATAAATAAATAAATAAATAAAATAAATTAAAAAAAATATATAAGATGAAACACTGCCATTTGTGACAACAGGGATGGATCTTGAGATCATTACTCTAAGTGAAATAAGTCAGACAGAAAAAGTCAAGAACCATATGACTTCCCTTATATGTGGGACATAAAACTAAAAGCAACAAAGGAACAAGACAAACAAAGAAACAAAAACTCATAGACGCACAGAGGGGTAGTAGATGGGGGAGTGGTTATCACTGTGTGAGGGACATAAATGATAAATGTCTAACTATTACATTGTTTTGTACACCTGAAACTAATTTAAAAAAGTTAATAAAAAATAAATAAACAAACAAACAAAACTCATAGACACAAACAACAGTTTAGTGGTTACCAGATGGTAAGGGGGGAAGACGGGTGGGAGATGAGGGCCAAATATATGGTGATAGAAGGAGAACTGACTCAGGGTGGTGAACTCGCAATGCACTAGATAGATGATGTATTATAGAAATATACACTTGAAATCTATATAATTTTACTAGCCAATGCCACCCCAATAAATTTAATAAATAAATAAAATAAATAAAAAAAGAAACTGGAAAACAGAAGACTAGCGTGATGCTTCACAACAGGAAGTGCCTTACACCCAGCTCAAACTGTTGGCTAATCACTGTCAAAAAGAGCAGTTCAAATTCAAAAGAATTTTGAATTTATGCCAAAAGAAATTATTGATTTGTTGAAATTTGTCGGTGTTCAAAAGGACAATACTACAGAGGTCCATCCATTCAGTTATTGCATGCCGTAATGTGAGGGTATGATTTTCAGCTCATTCCTTCTGGTGGGCCTATCAGGGGGCTGTGCTTCCAAAGAAGCTTCAGCAGGGACTTCCTGCAAGTCACTTCACATCTGGGAAGCCAACTAGAACCATGAGCTATTAATTTTCCTTACCAACATGCTCCCTTCCTGGTTGTATGATGAGAACTTCTGTAGGCATTCCAAGTATACGCCTAGCCTCCTTTTGAAGAAAATGTTTTCTTGTCTACAGGTTCCCTTGGAGCTTACCGTCATGCAAACTTGAGATAACTCCTGCTTCAGGGCAAAAACACAGACTTTCACAACCTGTTTCCTGAATAGAACGACATCTTCGTTAACTGGGATCTAAAATACCTATCTATGGCTTCCCTGGATAACAATACACTAGACCCGTCTTTAATAGCTCATACACTGAAGCTGAATCTGCATGACTAATCAAAGAAGAAAAGACTTCCAGTTTATTTGTTGTTTGAGGACTTGTCTGTTGCTTTATGGACATTGGATAGCTCAGAGAATTGCCGTAGGAAGGAGAATCCGCTTTAAGGTTCAGCTTCCAGGAACAATGCTCAAAATGACACCACAGAACTGAGTTGATGAAGAAACCACTGACACTGACCCTGAGCTCCGGACACTTTGTTAGCCCCTCTGTCTAACACCACGAACGCCACTTTGCCACACTGCTCCTGCTTCCTGTACTGAGAAAGCGCCACATCCCTGCCTTCTGTAACTTAGGGAACAAATTTAGAGTGTGACATAGATATAACCCATTGCCAGAGCTTAAGTCCCATGTCTGAGCCCTGGTTTCAAGGCACATTAAGAAAACAAGTATAGAATATTTTTAGGGTGTATGTAGGGTAGTTTTTATCTCAAGCCAAGTCTTGAAAAATGAGGAGTTCTTTAAGCAAAGAAAGGGAGTCTGTTGCTGCCTTGCCGTGATGAATGACAAATACCTACTACAACTACGATTTGATACCATGCTTCCAAAAGCATCATTATAATAACTAGGATTTAAGAAAGAATTTATGCAAAGAACAAGCTAGCTGTTCCTTTAAGTAAACAATGCCAGTGGTTCTAAAACCTAATTATTCATCAGAATGATTAGGGAACCTTTGTTTAGGTCCCACATGATTCTGACTCAGTAGGTTGGGGTCAGGGCCTTGAAATCTGTATTTTTAGCAAATTCTCCATATAATTAAAAAATGATCAGTCTTTAATCATTTGGAAACTATTTGTTGAAACCTGCCATTTTTCTCCTAGCCCACAGAAAGCAAACAGTAGCCTGTATTAGTTTTGCTTCTAAAGTCCAAGACAGGGCCACATAAAGGATCCATCCTAGTATTCTATAAATTTACTATGAAAGACACCAAAGTCAAGGGAAATTAATAGGTAATTATTAATTTTAGTATGGCTTTTCTATATGATGAACCATTATGCAGAACTTTTAAATGGTCATTACAGAGTTTTTAATGGCATGGATAACACTTATTAAACAATATCAAGAGAAAAAAGCATAACAGTACTCAATATTATGGTGTGTGTGGGTGTGTGTGTGTGTGGGTGTGTGTGGATGTGTGTGGGTGTGTGTAATGTGCTCTCAACCAAGTAAAATAAATGTAAACACAAGTGATAAAACTAAGATTTAAAGTGTATATTCCACACCTTCCCTTCTCCACCCACTAATGGAAGAGAGTCTGGAAAAACTAGGTGGAAAATTTAAGCAAAAAAGATAAGTCTGTCAACATAATAAAGAACTGGGGGAGAGGGAAGTAAAGAGAAAAGACTCCACTTACAGAAACGGGGAAATGTCTTTTGAGAAGTGGCTGGACTTGTCAAAGTGGTCCAATCAGGACGTTTTCTGTACTAGCTATAGAGGAGAAAGCATATAGATCAGAGACAGGGTTTCTCAACCTCAGCAGGACTGACATTTTAGGCTGAATAATTCTTTGTTGTGGGGAGCTGGCCTGTATATTCCTGGTCTCTACTTACTAGATGCCAGTAGCATCCCATACCCCCTCCCCAGTCATAACAACAAAAAATGCCTCCAGATGTTGTCAAATGTTCCCTAAGGGGCAAAATTACCCACAGTTGTAAACCACCACCTCAACAGTAGTAGTTGACTGTCAACCTGGGCAATCTGGGTAGCAAACCCCCTGAGAACCAAGCCAACTCTGAGCCAGCAGAACTGAGAAATGGAGGAGGGCACAATAGTTTGGGTCACATTGTGCCCAGAAAAAGCCTCTCCCCTGAGACCAGACATAACCCAAGCCTCTACATGACCTTATAAACCCCTACATTTATTTTTTGATCAAGTTGTTACCATAGGCAGAAAGAACAGGGCTGCAGGGAGAGAGGGGGAGGGAGGGAAGGAGGAGATAAGGGGAGACAAAGGAGAAAGGAGATGAGATCATCCTTAAGAAAAAGTGCAGCTACCAGACCAGCCAGAACTAGATTTCGGTGGCCGAGAGCAGATCCAGAACACCATTTTGCCCCCAAGGTGAACTTTAGCTAATTAAAATGGATTATAATACTATCAGCATTGTGGTTAGGGAAAATCTCCACCCCCATGTGTTGCCATGACAGTTCCGACCGAGCCAAATAAGGACAAAAAAATCCCTCCTCCCAACGGGAAGGAGTGGTCAGTGAGGACTTGCCTAGGAACGCCTGTAATGCCATCCCTATGTCTTGAATATTTCACACTTCCATTTTTAGTGAAATAAATTACCTAGTCTCATTGTTCTTCTGGGCAGCTGCTCTTTGGGCCTGCCCGCTCTCACCTTCTTGAGAGTGTACTTTCCTTCTTTAAATAAATCCACTGATTGCTTGGCATATTCAGTGCATCCTTGAATTCTTTCCTGCAACGAATACCAAAAACCCGTTTTCCAACAACAAAGCTACTTTATTAGGTCAGTGCAAAAGTAATTGCGGTGTTTGCAATTATTTTTAACCTTTTAAACCGCAATTACTTTTGCACCAACCTAGTAGACTGAATGTTTTATTTTTTACATCAGGAATCACCGTCTTTCATGCCCTTAAACTTTTTCAAGAGAATCAAGGTTAGTGGAGAAATTGTATAAAAGAATTGAGATCCCTAAAAACATCTTCAGCTGGTTTGAAGACTGGCTCATCTACCTAGAGTTTCAGGTGGTAAAATGACCACCTGGGAGAAATCAAAATCCCAAGCTGGCACCATTTTCAGTAGTGGAGACCAAGTTTACAACCACCTGTTACTAACAGGTTGCAGGAACCATATGATGAGAATTTAATATATACACTAGCTTGGAAGTCATGAACCATCTGGTTGGGACACTTCTGAAACCCAAGGTCACAGGTCACACAAAGAAGATCCATTCCCGCTCCAGATGGGCTCTCAGTAAAAAAATTATTTAACAGGTTGAGATCCTACGCTCATAGATAGAGGATTCCAAAGTAAGTCATGAGGCAGGCTTCCATGCAGAAATTTCAAAAATGGTGGTCAAGAACAAGTTAGATGACTTTAAATCCTTCATCCACATCAAGGAGGGGACTTGGGTATTGGTGAACAATTTCTTTGTAGAGAATTGTTGATATGCCAACACCCACTTCACACAATGGGGAGAGAGATAGAGGGAGATAAGGGCAGACACCATGGATGAGGGTCTGACTCCCACCTAAGAAATATAGTGTTCAAGAAGCAGTCTGGTAGGTTGTGGACAGATGCTCTAGGATCAGCCTGTCCTCCAGAACACATTGTGGCAAAAGATGAATGGTGCTTCCCATGGACTGGATGTGGGCCACATGGAGGAGAGAGTTGATATAAGGTTCACCAAGAGGTGTGAACAGGTGTCAGCAGAGAGAAGCTGAAGGTACCACCAGATCCTAAGAGCTGTGAAAACAGCAGGAGACAGCCAAAGGCATGTATATCACCCACATGAAGGAAATGTTAAACAGATGGGAAGGGAAGTCTTGGAAGAATCCACAAATACACCCAAGGAAAACAAGTCAACTTAAAACATTTGCCAGGCCCAGATATCACAGACCCATCTAATGGCAGTACCAATCAGTTAGGAATATTCCCCTTCCCTCTTCTTTCCTCCAGCCCCAGGGAGATTAGAAACCATTCTCAATGAACTGGCAGAAAAGAACTGGGGAAAGAAGAACCCAACCACTCCCCCCTCTCCAGGAAATCCTTCTGAGAAGGGCAAGGACTTGACCTTTTAATGAAAATTGAAGTGCTGATTATTACATGGGACAGGATATATATTTGAGACTGTGTTTTCAATGTAAAGTGACAGTAGAACTTTTTATTTCTTAAAGTATAAAAATGACATTAGGCATGTACAAGTTTACATCAAAGGCATGGAAAAACTAGTCCAACTGAGAAAATTTAAAAGGTTGGCAGAAATAAAAATAAAATTGCTTTCTGATTACATACTTGTCCAAAGTACCAGTTATTTTTACAACTTGTATGAGCAAACTAAACTCAGAGAAGAAACAACAAAAGCAACAAATTTCAGAAATGTACACCCTTAATAAATTTAGATAGTGTATCAATCTTTTTAAAAATCCTGAAAATAACTATGTTTTAATTTTTAAATAAAAAGGAACAGAATTTATTAGATAAGACTGGACTTTATTTTAAAAGAACAAGAACACTTGAAAAAAACTAGCCAAACAGAAGTTTGAAAATAAAAAATATAGTCCATGAAACAAAAATAATCAGAGAGTAGGTTGCACAGCAGACTAGACACTGGGGAAAAGAAATTTAATGAATTGGATAATAAATCTTAGGAAATCATCGAGGGCAGTCTAGTAGGTTGGGGACAGATGCTAGTAGGTTGGGGACAGATGCTAGTAGGTTGGGGACAGATGCTAGTAGGTTGGGGACAGCTACCTTTGAGCTTTTCAAAGATGCTGGTGTTCCATCACTAGTGGGTTTTTCTCATGATCTGCTCCTCCACACGTTTCCCCCCAATTCCTACCAGTTCTTATCAGCCAGGTTCTGCAACTTGGGGAAGTGGGGTGTTATTCCTCCCAAGTGACTGTATTCCTCCAAAGTGACAGTATTTCCTCACTTGGGTTGTTCTATGACCTGATTGTAAGTGTTGGTCAGGAAGCAATGAGCGGCAAGACCACAAGGACGATAAGCATCGCCTTGTGAGGCCTTGCAGGTGTCCATGCAAAAGAAGGCGGCCTTCCCCTAGCAAAGGGAACTTTACTTCTGCCAGCCCAGAGCTACATAAGAATCTGAGGGGCCTGGTATTCTCAGGCCTGTCTATTCAAATGTCCTAACGCCAGAACTCAGAGTCTTCTATCAGGGCCCTGGCCTTAGCATAGCAGACCTGGTGGGCTTTCATTCTCCTTTGTAGCATTACGAGTCTTACATCTTGGAAATTACCATCCTTACAATTGGTTCCTGAGTTGGAATTCAGCACTGTCTGCCCTGCAGCTGCAGGAGATGAATCTCTTTAAAAACTGCCTTGGGGGCTTTCCAACATTCACAGTGTGCCTGAGTTGACAGTTAGCTGAACTGAGCCTGCATTTTCATTTCCAGGTCTTCTGTATCAGTCAGGGTTTGATCAGAAAAAATAGAACCACTAAATGAAGTAGGCCAGGCAGGCAGCCTGGCCCAGGAGTCAGAGTAACTGAAGGAGTAGAGCTGGTAAAAACTGGAAGAGCTGTGAGCGGGAATCTACTTCACACCTCCAAGGTGAGCCAGCAGATAAGCAATATTTGTGAGCAGCAACAGCGGCTGGTACCCCTGTTCCCCTTCCACTATGATCTGAATGCACGTGTCCCCCCAAAATTCATATGTTGAAATCTTAATGATCAATGTGATGGTATTAGGAGGTGGGGCCTTTGGGATGTGCTTCAGTCAGGAGGATGTAGCCCTCACGAATGGGATTAAGGCTCTTATGACAGAATAACTGTGTCTCTTATAAAAACAGCTCCCTAGTCCCTTCCACCATGTGAGGATACAAGAAGTCCTTGACCATTCTGGTGTCCTATTCTTGAACTTCGGGCTTCCAGAACTGAGAGACATAAATTTCTGTTATGTATAAGCTACCTAGTCTGTGGCATTTTGTTACATCAGCCTGAATGAACTAAGGCACCTTCTGATTGTAAAATAAATGTGGTTGCCTCCCAAATCTCACATAAGTTCACATGGCCCAAACTAAACCAGACTATATTTAAAAAGGCAATTCTGGGAAATGTAGTTCCAGCTTAGCTCAGGGGTCAGCATATTCACCACAGCCCCTAAAGCAGGTAACAAGAGTTAACCAAGCCTACAATCCTTATAATTACCATTGTCGCATACTATTTAAGTGTCACAGCTGCTGCACAAGCCTCTCAGGCCACTGTCCTCCTGGTGAAAGTCTAATAACTGTGTTGTTACTGGAAGTCAGAAGTTACCACTCCACTTACCATGAGCAGTAGGGTCCCCATTCCCAGCTGACCAGTGTGATCCCAGTTCCAGAATCCATCCTGAAGCTCTGCTTTCCAGACCATTTGGCCTGGATTTCCCCTGGAAAGCAGAACTTGAAACAGAGGCTTGTGTTCAGGCAGTTAATTTGGGAGGTGACCCCAGGGACAGGAGTGAAGGACAGGGGAGAAGGAAAGCCAAAATGAAGGTGAATCCTTGAGTTCCTCCCCACTGTGGGAAACTGCGGCTTGGTGCTGCCAGAATCTCTGAGAAGCCAAGTAAAATGCCCCTCAGAACCATTCACAGGAGAGATAAATAAGGGATTATTTACGCATAAAGGAAGTATTTATCTACCTTCTCCCAATCCACATTGGACAAAGTTTGAACCCTAGGGTGTTAACTCTCACTTTCAGGAGGCAAGTGTATGAGTGCCAGGGGGGTTCTGTAGGCATCCCCACACCCCGACCCTATAGAAGCCCATGAGGGAAAGTGGAAGCCAGGCAGTATAGCTGAGCCAGCGGCACCAGGTTTCACCTGCACAGAGCTGGTGGCTGCAACAGTGGCCAGAGTGAGATGTGAAGAGCAAGGATGTGAAAATGGGGCAGAAGTGCTGTCCAAGACAAGGAGGGAAAACAGAAGGAAAAGGAAGAGGACACAGGGAAGACACGGAAGTGTCAAAAGTTTTGATTCCTGGGTTAACACCTGACCAGGTAGAAATCAGAGATGCAGCAAGCAGAGGATCAATTTAACAAGCAGTGACCATGGACCTTCAGGCCGTCCCAGCCACAGGCTGATGACACATGGGAGATGAGCACTGGTCTCCACATACACCTCTGAAGGCCTCCCTAGTATAGCTATTCCCCTCGCTCTCCTAAATTGTACTAAATTCATCTGCAGCCAAATTCTAGGTGAAAGTGACCCATGTAAATGAAGGGTCATAATGATAAGGGCAAACTTCAGATGTCTAAGTGACCCAGTTATGTACATTTTACTGCTGAAGGACTAAGAGAGAGAAATAAAAAAAGAGACTACTCCTGCTATGAAGCAAGGAGCAGAGGCTGCTTCTATAGAATGGCTCAGAAGAATGAAGATCTAAATGCCCTCACCAGTGAATCATGACAAGAGTTCTGCGTCACAGCTTGAACTCTTCCTTGACATGTTCCCATTTTCTATTTTGTCTCTAAAGAACAGCTTGGGTGAAAAGGAAGGGGGCTGAGAATGGTTTATTTGAGAATGCTGACCTATCACAGCCCACTCATAGAAAGAGACTCCCTTTTCGCCTGCGGCCACCTTAAAAATGTTTCGAGACAGGGCAACAGCTCCAACAAGCTGTGTAATCCTTATCAATGCAGCAAAGGGGCTATCAAAGCAACACAGATCACATGGCTGTTAAGATAAAAGTTTGGCAATTCCAGGGTGAGCTTATCAAGGTTTAGCAGTAAGAGAGTTTTGTTGCTTCAGCTGCATTTTAAAAGTTCATTGATTTGTAGCTAATACCAACTTGTCATAGTTTCATGAGTAACAGCTTGTGGTTTGCAGGATCAAAGCCTTTTCCTGAATCAATAATAGCAGATTCACTGAGGTGGCCTCAGCATCTGCAGAGAGGGGAGAAGCCGAGAAAGACACCCTGGTAGAGAGAAGTAAATTTAGTCAGACCATAAATGGTCTATAAAAGAGGAAAAATGACACTCTCCTTTCCAAAGCAGCAAAAATTGAGCCTATTAAAATTTTTAAATGGTTTGTAATGAGACTGTTGTTTTGAAAAATACTTATAGATTAAATATGTGCATATACACATGTAATAAATTGACTCTATGATGGGGGAAGTCAAACTGAAGATTTTTTAAAGTTTCTCATATGGCTTAATCTTCATCCGGACAGCTTTTCCACATCCTGAGCTTGGCACAATGAAGCATTTTTCTAGACCTACTTTCTGGGAAATATTGATCTGTACTTCTATATTTTCCCTGGGAGAAAACAGGCACACTGTAGGCAGACACGCAAACACACACACACACACACACACACACACATGTTATATTGTCCCTGACCCCACTAAGATACATTCCTAATAATAGTTTAATGTTCTGTTGGACACCTATAGTGTTTCCTCAGCCTACTCAGATTGAGCTTCATAGCACCCATACTGGGTGAGAGAGCTATTATTTTTATGCCCTTTTGACTGAGGTAAAAACTGAGTCTTCCAGGGAGTCAGAACATCCAGTCAAATTCTAGTGTTGCCCAGGACAGACATAACTAATTGATTAGGGAACTCTTACCCCAGAAGCTCAGACTAAGCCTTAAAAACTGTCCCTCACAGACTTCCGGCAGCCAAAATCTATTGAGAGCAGAAGACATGAAAGATAAAACCTATTTGCCATCCTGGACCCAAGTGATCTGCCCAAAGTCATAGGACTACTTCATTGTAAATCCAAGGCACATATCTCTTCTTTCAGTGCTTTCTTTATGAAGTAGAAGGCTTTTCTACCTCTGTGAGATGGGCTTGCCCTTGCCACCAGCTATGGACATCTGGGGATATTTTGCTTCCGTGCATAAAACTGCCAAACCCCATTTATACTCACTACCTAGGAAGCTTAAGGCCTAACAAAGAGCTCCAAGAAATTTTGAGAATTTTACATATGTGGTTCACAGTATATTTCTGTCAGATTGTATTGCTCTAGATGATATGTAGCTGTCAGAACTTTAAATTAAAGAATACCATGTGTATTCTTGAATTCAAATATTTATTGAGCCCAAATAGGTAATCAAGTAAGTAATACAATTTCAGAGTGGTAAATGCCAAAAAAAACAATAGAAACAATTCATGCAACAAAGAGCTGATTCTTTGAAAAGATTAATAAAATTGACAAATACCTGGCTAGACTCACAAAGTAAAAATGAGAAAAGACACAAATAAATAAAATCTGAAATGAAACAGAAGTCATAACGGATACCATAGAAATACAAAGAATCATACGAGAATACTATGAAGGACTATATGCCAACATATTCAATAACCTAGAAGAAATGAACAAGTTCTTGAAAATATATAGCCTTCCTAGACCGAATCATGAAAAACTGGAAAATCTAAATAGACCAATCAAAAGTAAGGAAATTGAAACAATCATCCAAAACCTCCCCAAAAGCAAAAGTCCAGGACCAGATGAATGGTGAATTCTACCAAACATTCAAAAATGATTTAATACCTGCCCTCCTCAAACTCTTCTGAAAAATTGAAGAAGAGGCAATACTTCCTAACTCATTTTATGAGGCCAACATTACCCTGATACCAAAACCTGGTAAGGATAACACAAAAAAACAAAAACTACAGACCAGTATATTTAATGAATATAGACACAAAAATCCTAAACAAAGTACTAGTAAATAGAATACAATAATACATTTAAAAGATTATACATAGTGATCAAGTGGGGTTTGTTCCAGAGACACAAGGATGGTTCAAATATGCAAACCAATCAATGTGATACACCACATAAACAGAATAAAGGATAAAAATTATATGATCATATCAACAGATGCAGAAAAAGCATTTGACAAAATATAATATCCATTTATGATTAAAACACTTAATAAAATGGGTATAGAATAAAAGTACCTCAACATAATAAAGACCATATATGACAAACCCTCAACTAATATCATACTCAATGGTGAAACACTGAAAGCTTTTCCTCTAAGATCAGAAATAAGGCAGGGATGCCCCTTGTCACCACTGTTATTCAACATAGTATTGGAAGTCCCAGCTAGAGCAAGCAGGTAAGAAATAAAAGGCATCCAAATTGGGAATGAAGAAGTTAAATTGTCACTTTTTGCAGATGACATGATTCTTTATATAGAAAATCCCAAAGACTCCACCAAAAAAACTGTTAGAAACAATAAACAAATACAGTAAAGTGGCAGGACACAAAATCAGTGTACAAAAATCCATTGTTTTACTATATACTAACAATGAAATTTCAGAAAAAGAAGTGAAAAAAAGAATAAAATACTTAGGAATAAACTTAACAAAAAATGTGAAGGACCTATACACAGAAAACTATACGACATTATTTTTAAAAATTGAAGAAGACACGAAGAAATGGAAAAATATTCCATGATCATGGATTGAAAGATTAAAATAGTTAAAATGGCCATATTACCCAAAGCAGTATACAAATTTAATGCAATCCCCATCAAAATCCCAATGGCGTTTTTTAAAGAAATAGAACTAGAAATCATCAGATTTGTATGGAATCACAAAAGACCCCAAATAGCCAAAGCAATCCTGACATAAAAAGAACAAGGCTAGAGGTATCATACTTTCTGACTTCAATTTATACTAGAAAGCGACCGTAATCAGAACAGTATGGTACTGGCAAAAAGAGAAAAAGAAAAAACTAATGGACACAATGGAATAGAATTGAGAGCCTAGAAATAAACCCACATAAATATGGACAGATAATTTTTGACAAAGGAGCCAAAAACATACAATGAAGAAAAGAAAACCTTATCAATAAACGGTGCTGGGAAAATTGGAAAGCCATGTGCAAAAGAATGAAACTAGACTGCTATCTCTCACCATATATCAAAATTAACTCAGAAAGGATCAAAGACCTATACATAGACCTGAAACAATAAATTGCATAGAAGAAAGCATAGGTACTAAACTTGTAGACCATGGGTTCAGAGAGGATATTATGAATTTGACCTCAAAGGCAAGGGAAGTAAAAGCAAAAATAAATGAATGGGACTATATCAAACTAAAAAGGTTTTGTACAACAAAAGAAACTATGAACAAAACATAGAAGCAACAAACTGAATGGGAGAAAATATTTGCAAATAACACCCCAATAAAGGGCTAATATCCAAAATATATAAAGAACTCATACAACTGAACAACAACAACGAAAAAAAAAACAATCCACTTAAAACTTGGGCAGAATACCTGAACAGACACTTCTCCCAAGAAGACTTACAAACAACCAGCAGATATATGAAAAGATTACCACCTCACTAGCTATTAGGAAAATGCAAATCAAAACTACAATGAGATACCACCTCACCCCTGTTAGAATGGCTATCATCAACAAGACAAACAATAACAAGTGTTGGAGAGGCTGTGGAGAAAAAGGAACCCTCATGCACTGCTGGTGAGAACATAAATTGGTACTGCCACTATGGAAAACAGGTTCCTCAAAAAATTAAGAACAGAATTACCATACAACCTAGCAATCTCTCTTCTGGGTATCTGCCCAAAATATCTGAAAACATTTATCCATAAAGATATATGTACCCCTATGTTCATTGAAGCATTATTCATGGTGGCCAAGACAAGGAAACAACCAAAGTGTCTTTGATAGATGATTGGATAAAGAAGATGTGATATATATATATATATATATATATATATATATATATATATATATAGAGAGAGAGAGAGAGAGAGAGAGAGAGAGACATAAGAAAAGATGAAATACTGTCATTTGCAACAACGTGGATGGACCTGGAGATTAGCATGCTAAGCAAAATAAGTCAAACAGGAAAAATTGAGACCCGTATGACTTCATTCATACTCATATGTGGGATATAAAACTGAAAGCAACAAAGGAACAAGACAAACAAAAACTCACAGACACCAACAACAGTTTAGTGGTTACCAGAGGGAAAGGGATCAGGGGGTTGGTAGAGGAGGGTAAAAGGGTCAAATATATAATGACGGAAGGAGAACTGACTCTGGGTGGTGAACACACAATGCAATAGATGATGTATTATAGAAATGTACGCTTGAAGCCTATATAATTTTATTAACCAATGTCACCCCAATAAATTTAATAAAAAAATAAATTAATAAAAAGATGGAGCAGAGTAAGGGGATAAAGAATGACAGTGGATAGGGATGGGGTATGCAATTTTAGATAAAGGGATCATGTAAGTTCTCTGAGGAGGTGGCATTGGAGCAGAAATGTGAATGAAATGAGGGACATGTCATCTGAAAATCTGAAGAAAAAATGTTCCAGGAACAGCAAAAGAAAAGGCTTTCAAGAAGGGGTAAACTGTGCATGATAAAGAAATAGCCCAGAGAACATTCTAGATGTCAAAGACGCTGTGGTGAGGAGTTTCTGTTTCATTTTACACATGATGGGAAGCCGCTGTTGAATTTAAAGCAAGTAAGTAATGAAGCTAATTCAGTTTTAAAAGATTACATGACCACATGTTTATTTTTAAAGATCACTCTGATAACAGTGTGAGCGAAGTACTCAGCAGAAGGGTTAAGAATAATGGTGAGGAAATAAGCTGGGATTACTCACTGCAATATTCTAGTTGAATTTGTCCAATTGGAAGTTACAAAGACAAGTCTGACTGTCAGAGCAGATCCGTAGATAGAGACTGATTTGGGGGTCAGTAGCTCTGTAGGTTTGGGTCTACCTAGAAGCAGATAGAAGCATCTAGAAGCAGATGAGAAGACAGGATTAAACATACACGAGATGTATTGGGGAAAATGCCTGTGAACGATAAAAAGGAGGAGGCATAGAGCACAGAGAGCCTTCAGACCATAAGGCAGGTGTGTTACCTGTGAAGAAGGGGGAAGGAAGATCAGACAGGAAAAGTCTCAGACTGCAGCATAGTTCCAAGAAAGGTTTAGCCAGGACTATTGGTGGGTCCGCGGGTGGGGGTGGTGGGTAGAGAGGGAGAGCAGAGGGAGGTCCTCATGCCAAAATCACCATAGGAATTCCTCTGCCACGCTTAGTCATGTACTGGGAAGAACTGTGGGAAGCATGGCCTCAGCAGGGATGTGGGAGTGGATCCAGATGGACAGCAGTTGAGGCCATCAGTCAATTATGCTCCCACAGCAGAAGATGGATGCAGCTGGTTTTCACGGCCACCATAGCAGCCAAGAGTGTGGATGGACCCATGCCATCCTGCCTTCACAGGCAGAGGTAGGACTTAGCTCCTGCATCGCCAACCTAGCCATCCATACTTAAACATGCTTTAGGAAGTTGTGTCTTTAGAAAAATTTTTCTTGCTCTCAAATCCTCCTCCAAATAATGTCTCTCTTGTCCCCATACACATCCTGGTCTCTACGCAGTGTTCCACCAAAGGTGCTTCTCCTTTCTCACCCCATTTACTCTTCAATCTACTCTACGCTCTTCTCCGCTTCTCACACCACACTGAGTCTTCTCTTGTCAAGACCACCGGTGACTTCTATCTGGCTAAATCCAACAGGGACTCTGCACTTCTCTTCTTAGGTGATCTCTTGGCAGCACTTGATGAGGTTGATTATTCATTTTCTAAAATACTTTCTCTTCACTCTTTTCTGTGGCGTCACATTCATACTATTTTGTTTCTACCTCTCATTAGTCCTTGCTGGCTCCATATTCCTTCTAAACCTCTGCCTCTTTTCCTTCAGCTGACAGAGCCCATTGCCTTCCGGTGTGGTAGGAAACTGTCATTACATCATGTCTTTCATCCTCTCTCCTCTGAGACTTAAAGGAAAATCTGTCTGCTCAGTTCTCTAAGTTTTACCTCCTTGAAGATCACAAATTCTTTCCTTTTTTCTACAAAATCTCTCCCATGCAAATGAAAAGAGTTTGTTTTTCCTCTGTCTTTTTAAAATATATTTTTTTAATTTTTCAATTATAGTTGACATATAATATTATATTAGTTTCAGGTTTATAGCATAGTCATTAGACTTTTATATAACTTAAAGGTGATCATCGTGATAAATCTAGTACCCATTTGACACCATACATAGTTACCACAACATTAGTGACTATATTCCTTTATTATTAACAATATGTGAAGTATATGCTATACTTTACATCCCCATGAGTATTTTGTTACTACCAATTTGTACTTCCTAATCTGAATTTCCCCCTTTTTTATGCATAAACCCAACCCCTTCCCATCTGGCAACGATTAAAATCTTCTCTGTATTTATGAGTTGTTTTCCTTTGTTTGTTTGTTTGTTTGTTTTGTTTCTTAGATTCCACATATAGTGAAATCATATGACATTTGTCTTTCTCTGTCTCACTTACTCTATTCAGCACAATACCCTCTATGTCCGTTCATGTTATTGCAGATAGCAAGATTGCATTCTTTTTACAGCTGAGTAATACTCCATTTTATATATATATATATATATATATATATATATATATATATATATATATATATATATATATCACCTCTTCCTTATCCATTGATATATTGAGGGACACTTAGTTTGCTTCCGTATCTTGGCCATTGTAAATAATGCTGAAATAAATATAGGGATGCTCATGTCCCTTTGAAGTAGTGTTTTGTGTTTCTTCAGATAAATATCCAGAAGTGGGATTTCTAGGTCTATCTTTGTCTTTTGTTATAGCCTTTGTTTTAAAATCTATTTTGTCTGGTACAAATATTGCTACCCCAGTTTTTCATTTATCTGTTTCTTTGTTTCCATTTTCATGGAATATCTTTTTCTATCCCTTTGCTTTCAGTCTGATGTGTATCTTTCGACCTGAAGTGAGTCTCTTGTAGACAGCATATGTAAAGGTCTTATTTTCCTATCCATTTAGCCCTCCTATCTTTTAACTAAAGCATTTAATCCATTTACATTTAAAATGATTATTGATAGGTATGTAGTTATTACCATTTTGTTATTCATATTTTTATCTTCTTTTTTTGTTTCTTCTCCTCCTCCTCCTCCTCCTCCTCCTCCTCCTCCTTCTCCTCCTCTTCTTCTTCTCCAAGAAGTACCTCTAACATTCCTTGTAACACTAGTTTGATGGTAATTACTTGAGTTTTTTCTTGTCTGGGAAGCTCTTTATGTGTTCTTCGATTCTAAATGATAGCTTTGCTGGGTAGAGTAATGTTGGTTGTAGGTCCTTGCTTTTTAGCAAATTGAATATTTTGCACCAATCCCTCTGGCCTGCAAAGTTTCTGTTCAGAAATCAACTGACAATCTTATGGGAGCTCCCATGAAGGTAACTAACTGTTTTTCTCTTGCTGCTTTAAAGATTCTCTCTTTTTCTTTAAACTTTGGCATTTTAATTATGATGTGTCTTGGTGTGGGCCTCTCTGGGTTCATCGTGTTTGGGACTCTCTGCACTTCCTTGACTTATATGTCTATTTCCTTTGCCACATTAGGGAAGTTTTCTGTCATAATTTCTTCAAATAGGTTTTCAATTTCTTGCTGTCTCTCTTCTCCTTCTGGTACCCCTATGATATGAAAGTTGGTACCCTTGATGTTGTCCCAGAGGTCCCTTAAACTATTTTCATTTTGTTGGATTCTTTTTTTCTTTCTGCTGTTCTGCTTAGGGGTGCTCTGCTACCTTAACTTACAAATTGCCGATTCAATCCTCTGCTTCATCTACTCTACTGTTTATTACCTCTAATAAATTCTGTATTTCAGTTATTTATTCTTCATTTCTAATTGGTTCTTTTTCATATTTTCTATCTTTATTTTTATGTTTCCTATCTCTTTGCTGAAATTCTTACTGAAATTCTCATTGGGCATTCTATAATCAGTGTTTTGAACTCTGTGTCTGGTAGATTGCTTGTCTCCACTTCATTTAGTTCTTTTTCTGGATCTTTGTTCTGTTCTTTCATTTGGGACACGTTTCTTTGTCTCCCTATTTTGGCTCCCTCCCTGTGTTTGTTTCTATGTATTAGGTAGGGCTGCTATGTCTCCCAGTATTAGTAGAGTGGCCTTATGTAGTAGGTGTCCTGTGGGGCCCAGTGGCTCAGACTCCCTGGTCACCTGAGCAAGGTGCTCCAGGTGTGTCCCTTGTATATGCTGTGAGTGCCCTCCTGTTGTAGTTGAGCCTTGGTTGCTATTGGCTCATCAGTGAGAGTGATTGACCCTTGGGCTGCTTGGTTGTGAGGACTGGTCATGATTACAGTGGAGGAGGAGTTGTGCAAGGACTGATCCTAAAGAGCAGGATTCACTTTAGCAGGGCTCTGGTGCCTGCCCAGTCTGCCCTTTGGGTCTGTCATCCACAGAGGCAGCTGGGGGGTGCCCTGGTGTGGTCTGAAGCTGGCCACCAAGTGTGATGGCCCTGGGGCATCCTGGGAGGGACCCTGCTGCAGATCAAGTTCAATCACAGCCTATGCCCTGCCCAGGGCCACCTCGCATAAGCCACAAAGCAATCCACAGATGGCAGCCACCTGCACTGGGCTTGGAGGTACTTGAGAGGCCAAGCCATGAATGGAGGCTGGATGCCGCTAGTGCCAGGCTTGGGGCTGCTCAGCAAGTGGTATGTGGTACAATGAGGATAGGTGCTTCTTGTTTGGGGTTTGTGAACCTTTGAGAGATTTTAGGAAAGTCCACAGCATGAGCCAAGACAGGCCATTTGTATGGAAAAGCCACAAGAAGCAGCTTGGGTGGGCCCAACAGTTGGCTGTGGCCAGGTCTTAGGGAATCACCAGGACAGGGCAAAAAATGTCAGCCAGGTTGGAGGAGACTCAGCTATGGTGGCTGCCTGCATCTGCACATTGGAAGGCTAAACAAGGAGACCTGCACAGGAGGGCTAAATAAAGAGAGAATGGTTTCTACCAGCACTTCCGCCTGGGAGAAAGCTGCCCCTCCAGCCCTCATCCTGCAGCCAGATGATTCAGTTCCTCCCTGTATGTTCCTGGCACCTTTTGACCTGCTGCCCCAGCACTGGAGCTCAGAGCAAGTGAGTTGATCAGCAAGTAAGTTCATGAGTGGGCTCTATAAGAGGAGCGCCTTGGACCCCAGCCACCCTCCATCTCCCTCAGCTACAATTTCTAGTGGTTTTCACAGCCAGAAGTTTTGGGCATTTCTCTTCCCAGCACTGGAACCCTAGGCTGGGGAGCTAGGTGTGGGGCTGAAACTCCTGGTTCCACATGGGGGATCTCTGCAGCTGAGATATCTCTCCCAATTTTTAACCGCCAAACGTGGTTGTGGGACTAGCCTATTCTGCATCTCCGCCCCTCCTACCAGTCTTGAGGTGGCTTCTTCTGTATGTCCTTAGATGTAGGACTTTTGTTCAGCTAGATTTCAGGTGATTCTGTGATGGTTGTTCTGTATTTTAGTTATAATTTTGATGTGGTCAGGAGAAGAGGCAAGCATAGCATTTACCTACACCATTATCTTAACTGGAAAATCCATGTGTGCTTTTTTTTTTTTTTTTTTTAAGTAATCTATTTTGAAAGCAAGGCTACTCCTGAACACGTTTGTTCTCAGCTACTATGTCTGCCATCCCCTGAAGCAATTGGATGCCTCACCTTCAATAACTGGAGAGTCCTGGGGCAAACTAAACTGTTGAGCATGAAATAGCTCAGCACCAAACTGTCCATTGGTGGTGTCCACCTGTAAGTCTCAAAAGCATAAAAACATTTTACTAAAACTTGTGATTCTCCCCATATCCAAATCTGCATCATCTCTAAGCTCCCTCAACCAGGAGAATGGCTCCTCTATCCATTCAACTGCTCAAGTCCTGAATCTGGGAAACGAGTTTACCAACTCCTACCTCATACCCACCACCTCCAAGCGGAAACCAGATCATGCCCATTCTGCCCCCGCTCCTCCCCGATTTTCTCTCACCTGTGTCCTTTTCTCTCCATCTCCATTCTACTGCCCAACTACTAGCTATATTTTCTCTTCTCTGGATTGCTGCAGTCACCTTCCAACTGGGCTCTTTGCTTCCACTCTTGCCTCTTTCCAATCTCTTCCCTACATAGCAGCCTGAGTAATGTGACAAAACCCGTCAGGACATGTAGACATTCTACTCTATATCCTTTCAATTGTTTCCCATTGCACTTGTAACAAAATACAAAATGCTTAACATGGTCTACAAGGTTCTACATGTGCTGTTTGCTGCCTCCCTTTCTAGACTCACAGCAAGCTACTTTGCTCCCCAGATTCCAAAACTGGCTTTCCCATAGTCTCTGAATGCTCCAAGCATTTTCCTCCCTCTGTGTCTTCATGTACACTGATTCCCAACACCCACCCCTTTGCCATCTATTCAACTTTCTACCTCATATTCCTCAAAGGGATTTTTCCTAAACTTTGAACCCAAATTTAGTCCCCACGTTACACTCATAGTACTCATTTCTTTTCCTTCATGGCAGTGATTGTTATGTGTAATTATAAAGTCCTTTATGAGAATTACCTGCTAAATGCTTGCATTCTCAATTAGACTTAAGGGCAGAAACCAGGTCTATTATGCTCATCAGCAAGCACAACCACTAGTACATAGTAGGGACTCATCATTTGCCAACTGTAAAATTGAACTAATTGTCTAGTGTAGTTAGAATAATAACGGAAGAAGATGGATCCTTAGGAAAAAGATAACATGTACAAAGAGTAGGCAAAGGAAGAGGAGCCAGCAAAACAAGCAGAAGGATCAGGAAAGAAGTGGAATCAGAAGGAAAAATAATTTGTGATTTTGAAGGAGTTAAAATTTGGAAGACTGAGCACAGAATTTTTACTATATGCTGCAGACAGAAAACACCGTGTGTTGGTGAGGAACAATGGGAGCTATCATGCACTGCTGATACAAGTATAAAGCGGTGCACGCACTGTTTGGCAATATGAAAGCTGAACATAAGTAAACCTATTGCACCAGCAATTCTACTCCGAGGTTTATGCCCAAAAGAAGTGTGTGCATATGTACACCCACAAAAACATGTACAACAATGTTTATTGCAGCACTATTTATTATAGTTAAGAACTAGAGCAACATAAATGCCCATCAACAATAAAATGAACAAACTGTGATATTTAGTCAAACAACGAAATACCATATAGCAATGAAAATGAGTTACACTACACGTAATGACTTAGATGCATCTCACAAACTTATTGTTGTACAAAAATAGCCAGGCATAAGAGAATAGATACTGCATGATTCCATTTGTTTAAAGTTCAAAATCAGGCAACACTATAGTGTGAGAACTCAGAACAGTGATTACCTTTGGGGAGAGTATGTAGTGACTGAGGTGGGGCTTTGGGGACATTGTGTGTTCTGTTTCTTGATCTGCATTATGATTACCAGGTGAGTTTATTTTGTGAATATTCATTGAACTATACACTCATGATATGTCCATTCTATGTTTGCTATACTTCAGTAAAAGTTCACTTAAAAGACAACTTGGTGGTCTTTCATTTAAATTGCTTAGCAGTGCTTAAAATAGATTATTACTGAATCTTTTCAGGAAATGAAAGTGTTGCTGTGTATACTTCTGAGTGTGTATGTATGTGTGGCTGTTGAACATTGAATATTCTTCAGGAATGCAGTCAGGTGAAAGGAAGCATCAAATTTATTATGCCCACTTAAATAACTTGGTTTATATACCATCGTGTTTCCATGAAAGAGTCTCCATTCAATGAGAGTCGATCTACTTGTATTGTTAGAAGGATCTTATGTAATCCTGACCCTATATCTCACCTTTCAAATCCCATTTTACACTCTCCTTTAATCAATCATTCTTCACTGAACATTTTCTCTGTATCCATCCCTTTGAGGAGTGGTGGAAATTCAGAAAATACTCTATACATCTCCCCTTCTCATCTCTATTCTTAGGGCCTGAGAAATTCAGCAGGGATGCTCACCACGAGCATCTAGTCACAGGAGCAGAATCTGGGGCAAGACTGTGTGAAGTTTTCACCCAGACTAGCTAGAAATTATCTAATCAAAGGGGCAAGGGAAGGCTGAGTCCAGTGGGAGAGAGAATTGGTACAAGGCATCAGAGATGGCAGGCGAGCTAACCTCAGGAAAGAGACACTAAAGAGACCAGGTGCAGGTCAGGAAATAGATGTAAAGATGGCCCAAGAGACCAGTGGAGAATCAAGAATGGCAGTGGGTGGGAGCCACCCTGGGCATATCGATAAGGGATGCATTATCTCTAGAAATTTAAAAACAAGTAAGACCGACTAAAAGTCTGGCTGCTTTTTGTTCTTACCACACACCTGCAATCCTAAAAAATGTTAGTTAACTACTCCTGTCTAAGAATGCTTGCTGCAGTATTGTTTGTAACAGTGAAAAACAGGAAGCATCCTAAATGTCCCTCACCTAATAAAGAGATGAATGTGATATGCTCTATTTATGAGGTCTGACAATTAAGTTCGCAAACTTGTTGCAACAATGTTGCTAACCTTTTTTGATATCAGAGGGATTGTTCATTATAAATTTGTACCAACTGCACAAACAGTAAACCAAGTTTCCTATTTGGAAGTGCTGAAAAGGCTGCATGAAAAAGTTAGACAACCTGAACTTTTCGTCAACGATTCATGGCTCTTACATCACAACAAGGCAACAGCTCACAGGGCACTGTCTGTGAGGGCGTTTTTAGCCAGTAAACAAATAACTGTATTGTAATATTCTCCCTACTCACCTAATCTGGCCCCCATGACTTCTTTCTTTACCCGAAGATAAAGGAAATATTGAAAGGAAGACATTTTGATGACATTCAGTACATCAAGGGTAATACGACGACAGCTCTGATGGTCATTCCAGAAAAAGAGTCCCAAAGTTGCTTTGAAGGGCAAACTAGGCACTGGTGTCAGTGCATAGCTTCCCAAAGGGAGTACCTCGAAGGTGACCATAGTGATATTCAGCAGTGAGGTAGGTATGTAGCACTTTTTCTCAGATGAGTTCACGAACTTACTTGTCCAATCTTGTATACAGGAGAACATTACACAGCAGTGAAAACAGATGAACATTACACAGCAGTGAAAACAGAAAGCAGGTATATCAACCTGGGCAATTGCAAAGCATGATAGTTGCAGAGGTTTACATGGTTTAATGTCATTTACACAAAGTTTTCAAACACATAAAATGAGGGCTGTGTATGGACCCATGCTGTAGAAGCACAAAAGTGCATGGACATGACCAACCCCCAGGGAGAGTGATGACCGCTGGAGGTGGGAAGGAAGGAAAGCAATCAGAAAAGGTACACAGGCCATCCTTACTTGTAATTTTTTTAAGGCTAGAGGTGGAAACAACAAGTTCATTATTTTTAATATCTGTCCTCTTTTTACATGTCAGAAATATTTTATAATACAAATAAAATTTTGACCCCCACACAGAAAAACACTCCTGGCTGCCAGGAAGGACTATACCTGTCTGACCCCTCATCCACCAGTAGCAGCGAAGTTTCAGAAAAAAGTTGACACATGTGAAGGTGTCAAAAGTCCATTGTTACTGGTGGCATGAAATGGGCATAGGTCCAGATGGAAAGAAAAATCTGGCTTTTTGGGAAAGAGTCTCTTGCAGTATGTTATCTGAAGACCTGGTGACATGTTCTTAACACTGATGTAGGGTAACAAGGTTAACATCCATGTAATAACCTGCCCCAAACAGCGTGCACAGACCTCTTTCCAGTAGGCAGACAGGGATGAGTCAACTCCCAACATTTCTAAACCTGGGAAACAGCGAGTGCATTACAGCCAGGCACCGTGACATTTTGGAATGTGTGTTGGTAAGGTTCTCCATGTTAAGTAGTTTTACAAGTTGTTATTAGAATCACGTTAGTGCAGCGCTACAGCAAACGTCCCACGTCCACAGATTATTCTTTTGAAGGAACCTATTGGTTTGCTTTTCTTCTCTGTTCCTTCTGAATAGCAGCTGACAGACAAAGGGGAGCTGGCCCCGGGCCTTTGATGCCAATGCCAATCGAACAATGGCCCTGCTTGTGGCAATCACCCTCTTTGTTCAGCCAGGAGAAAGCTGAGGCTGTTGATCACTGGAGGGCGTGCATGTGGGTGGCCAGAGCAAGGTGCATTTGGCAGCCAGATGTAGATTCTGGGTGGTATGAGCTAACTGTCCACGCAGCTAACTAGCTAACGCTTGGGACTTGGCTGGAACTGCCCTGACCAGTGCAATCAGAGAGACCAGATGGACTCGCCTCCTCGTTCTTTGAAGATGGTGTCCTTTATTTAGCTGAAGGGAAGAAGCAGCCAACCATCTGACCTGGAAAGCATTCTCGGGCAGCCCAGTTCTTTTTGTGCACATCCAAGAGAAAGGGAAAGTACACTGCTGAAAAAAATGTAGCCTTTGCAAGCCACTGAGGAGTATGCAGAATCACATGTACAAATGGGCTCCAGAGGTTCTATTAACCAGTGGGAGCTTCCCATTTATTTTCCTGGGTCACTTAGACCCAGGTGTCACTTAGGAGAAGGTAGGCGTCACTTAGGAGAATTTGTCACCATTTCTAGGGGCTTCTGTACTGTTGCTGCTACTGCTCTGATGACTACTACTGCTGTCAGAGCCATTTCTGGGGGCTGCAACTGCTCCTCACTCCAGACCATCCTCGTGGGAGGGCAGTCTGGCCAGGGCTGTGGGCTGGGATGCAGGAGCTTTGCTTGTCATGCCTGTTTGTCATGCGGCTCTTAGGTGGATGTCCTGAGTTATTATCACAAATCCATGAGGACCCAGTTGTGACTGACGTGGGCTACAGCATAAAGAGTCTGTCCCTGCCCACACCGGGTCACAGATTCCTCTAAAACGCAGCTAGAGCTGTGCTATCCCTCTAAACAGTCCATCTGGAATCCACAAACCACCTGTGTTCTGAGCTCTGTCCCTGAGTCCGGCTTCTGCACTCTAGCTTCCTACTCTCTCCGCTAATCCCCTTCAGATAGCCTGCCTTGTTGGATGGTATTCCCAGTGAGGATTAGCGGCCCATCTCTAAATGCAAACCCCTTGCCCATAGAGCCTGCTCAGCAGTCCCACTCAGCTGACACCTGTTGGAGTGGAGGTGGGGGTCTGGGAGCACAGGATTGTCATGCACAGTTGTACACCTTGTTCACTGCACAGGTCTTCCAGCCACGATGGTAAATGTTCCAGAATACCGTGATCAGGTCCTGTAGACTTATACTATCGCCATCTCATCAGCGTCTAATGGGTGCAAGTGTCAGTGCGTGGCACCTGTTTCACCTGCTTAGGTCGGCACACCTCTTTTTTTGAAGAGCTGTTACCCTCTCAACCTCGTAGTTCTAGTGGGAGCTGCCAAGCTCAGTATCCTAGTACTCAACACCTGGCCTCAGGGGTGGATGCACGGCACAAGCCGGAATGCTCAGAGTCCTTCCCAAAAGTTTTAGCTAAAGGAAGAGTCTTTTGTCAGTGGAGGCCAAGTGGGAGAGTGTGAAACCCGAAGCACTAGGGGCTGCATTTCCCACCACGTGGAAGAAGCGGGGTTAGAGTAATGGACAATAAAGCCACAAGTAAGGAGTCGGAGAAGCAAGGCATGGAGACGTCCTCTGGAGGCCCAGGAAGCCTGACTCGGGTCAGCACTGAGGCCAGTCTCACAATCCTCCACACCACCCCTCCACTCTTTTTCCAGTTGTCACTCGTGAGATAAGAAATCCTCTCTTGGTTTCATCTATTTTGCACTGCTTCATTGCTACAACCAAGAGAGCTCTGCTAAACCCAGTGCCCAGTAAAGATCTCAAATACCAACTTTGATGAGAAAGAAACTAACATTTATTGAGGGTCTGACATGTGCTCACTATGAGCTCGGTGATTTTATGTATCACATCATCTTAATTGTCTTACAACCCAGCAGTCGGTAGTATGAACTTTCTTGCTTTTCAGATGAAGAAACAGTCACACAAAGCTTAAGGTACTTTCCAAAACTCACATAACTTGTGTTAAAAATCTCCTGGAAAGTTAATTATTTTCTCTAGAATGAAAAACAAAAAGCTTTGAAATGTTCGCTACTATCTGATGGACGTGTCTTCCCCACAACCTGAGCATCAGTCATGCTGGAAATTACAGACATACCACAATTTATTTATCAGGCGATGGATTTTTGGGTTGTTTCCACATTTTGGCTATTATGAATAAAGCTGATGTGAACATTCATACTCAG
Organism: Rhinolophus sinicus; assembly: GCF_036562045.2. NCBI lineage: Eukaryota > Metazoa > Chordata > Mammalia > Chiroptera > Rhinolophidae > Rhinolophus > Rhinolophus sinicus. The sequence goes on from NC_133753.1 coordinate 105,303,982, forward strand.
TTTTTGTGTGAACATCAGCGTTTAATTCTCTTGGGTATAGACCTACAAGTACAACAGCTGGGGTTTATGGCAACTCTATGTTTAACTTTTCGATGACCTGCCAGACTGTTATCAAAGTGTCTGCACCATTTTATATGGCCACTAACAATGTATGAGGTTTCCAATTTCTCCACATCCTCACCAAAACCTGTGATTATCTGTCCTTTTTTATTATAACCATTCTAGTGGAGGTGAAGTAGTCTTTCATTAGGGTTTTGACTTGTATTTCTCAGGTGGCTACTGATGTTGAGCTTTCTTTTTTTTAATGTGCTTATTGGTCACTTGCATATCTTCTTTGCAGATACATCTTTTCGTGTCCTTGTGTTATTTGTCTTTATATTATAGAATTGAGTGAGTTCTATGTCTGTTGTAGGTACAAGTCCCTTATAAGATACATGATTTGCAAATATTTTCTCCCATCTTTGGATTGTCTTTTCACTGTTTTGATAGTGTCCTTTGATGCACAAAAGTTTTAAATTTTGAAGTCCAAGTTATCTGTTTTTGTTTTTTTCTTTCTTTTGTTACTTGTAGCATCAGAGCTAAGAAATATTGCCTAACCCAAGGTCACAAAGATTTACTCCCTTATTTTCTTCTAAGAGTGTTGTAGTTTTTGCTCTTGTATTTAGTTCTATGATCCTCTGTGAGTTAATTTTGGCATATGTGGGAAGAAGGGGTCCAACTTCATTGTTTTACATGTAGATATTCATCACCATTGTTGAAAAGACTATTCTTTCCCTACTAAATTATCTTGGCACCTTGTCAAAATCAATTGACTGTAAATATAAGGGCTTACTTCTGGACTCAGCTTTATTCCATTGACCTATAGGTCTATTCTTACGTCAATACCACACTGTCTTGATTACTGTAGCTATTTAGTTAAGTTTTGAAATGGGGAAGTGTGAGTCCACCAAGTGTGTTCTTCGCAAGACTGTTTGGACCACTGTGGGCCCCTTATATTTCCATACACTTGAACAGTTTTAGGTTTACAGAAAAATTGGGAAGATAATATAGACTTTTCATATTTGCTACACCCCATTTTACCTACTATTAACATCTTACATTCAGTCTACAATTTGCTTTTTGAGGCTCATGAAGCTAAATGGTTTGTAAGAATTGCCTGAAGCCCTGGGTACAAGATGATCCTGACGGCCTCGGGCAGATGTGCGCAGGCCTGCCGTGTCAGTCACACTTACTGCTCAGTCTAAGCAGGAGTAAGTACAGAAAAGGGCAGTTAGCCTTTTCTGTTTGACCACAGGATAGAGAATCAAACAAAAGTTACTGAAATTTGGTTCTATGTGGTGGAAATTTGGTCTAGACCAGTGGTTCTCAAAGCGGGGTTCCCAGAGCAGCAGAACCACTGGCCTAGAGAAGTCAGATAGTAATGAGTCTGACGTTAACATGCAGGTGTGGAAGGCAAAACCTCAGCCTTAAAATCTGACATGTCTGGCTTCCCATCCAGTCCCCAGTGCTTGTGCATGTCTGCTGCAAACGTTTTACCTTTCCCCAACTGATAAGGTAAAGGACAAAGGGAGGATATAAGATTAACTTCATGATAACCATTTGGGATTGATCTGATACAGGAAAAAGAGGCAATAAATCACTAATGTTATAAAACCACTTTCTGGTATTCAGGCCAAGCTCACTGTGGCTGGAGGGGGTTGCCAGGGCTCAGAGCACATAGCAGGCAAGCTCAATGTACTCTCTGAACTGGGATTTGAGAGCAAGATTTTGGTACATGCTTGTTCCAAATAACCCCCTGCCACAAATAACCCCCATGGTGTAGATTTTGGGCAAGTTAGAAGATTCCTGAGACTCGTTTCTTGAACTTGAAGGCTACAGAGGCTACCATAGCACCTGAGTAGCCATTGGCCAATGACCCGCTATTAATGACACTGTGGCAGCAGGGAACCATGGTCACACAGCCTTGGAGTCATCCTCACAGAGGCCATGAATGCTTTGGAGGCTGCACAGAAAAGCTGCATCACCTGCTTTCTGCCACCCACGCCAGTGGTGATGAGAGCGTGAGCAATAGTGTCAAACACAGGGTATAGTCTGCATGCCCAGTGTTCACTTAAAATTCTTATAAATGCTGGCACGTCATAAATGCTTCAGAGCATAAGGGACCAAGCCAACCCCTAGCCATTTCGGGGTTCCTCTGGAGTTCATGAGCTCTGACTTCTCCCTCTCGCTGGTGCCTTTAGGGTGGGGATTGGTGGTTGGCTGTAGGGCAGGCTGATAAGGCTGAGGTAAACCAGCTCATGGAATGGCCCCAGGTCTTTCTCCCAGTCCTGAGTGCTGGAGATTGAGGCAGAGAAGGTGGAAAGAGTAACAGAATTAACTGTGTCCAGTTCTAAAGGTAGGAAACTGGAGATAAAAAGGGACCTTATCACCTGGAAAAAGACAAGCTGAGCCAGCACCAGAGAGGGGGTTAGTCCCTCTCTCTGAATTAAGACACGATTCACTGTCTGATCTATGACTGAGGGCTGAGGAGGGAAGAACGTTGGGTCTGTAGAGAAGCTCAAGTGTGGGGGACCCACTCCTGGGGGGAGGGGGCAAAGAGGACAACTTAGGTCTAAAAGGTATCGCTCCCCCTCCTGCTCCAAAACTTAATAATTATTAGGAACTACCCCCAAAAGAGGGTTTCCTGCATTACTCATTGTAATTTAAAATGCTTCCTGGTCTTACCAATGTGGAGTAAAAATAATGTTGCATTAGCAAATAATCCCAAATGTATCTAGTGCCAAATCCCACTATATAACTGTCAGACTTCTGACCCGCTGGCATTCGCCTCCCCACTGTGATCCCCCCCCCCTCAGAAAGTCTTCCAGGTGCTCCCCAGGGAGCCTGGCCTACTGCCTGAGCCCTGCTCCAAACCGTGACCTCAGCCTTCCCTCGGGCCAAGAGCTCTGGCAGGCTGTTCACTGCCCACAAAGAAAACTGTTCTGGGACACCCTGTTAGTCTGCCGAGAGGAGCAAATAGCTCATTTGTCACTTGTCTTGTTTGGTCTGGGGACTGGGAGAAATTAAGATATCCAGATGAAAGAGCAATCTGGGGTACAGAGACCGGACGGGTCAGTACGTACTGCATTTTTATGGACATAATATGTACTGTGCAGACTGGCATTTCTAATAATTGCCTTTGATAAATAGCAGTATGCTACATGCTCTGTGGTTTCGTCATGGCTTTACAATTAAGACACATAATATAACTTGCACATACGATTTTCCCATTTTTTCCCTTAGAGCTAATCTTCGCAGATTGTCAGAGATGATAATGATTATTGTTCACTCAGGTAGCTCTCGCCTGGCAGAAGACTGCAGAAGAAAACAGCCTAACAAGAACACTAGCCCTTTACAGCAGGTTCAGCCATGCTGCTTGGGGCTGAGGATGGGGGCAGGGGTGTCACTGTGGGAAATGCGTCCACATTCCTAGGAGGACATAATGTCATCCAAGAGATGGATCCATTTCCATGGTGGCACTGGTTAACATTTTTTATCTATTAAAAAATCCTTGTTTTGTTTTTTAAATTTTTATTGAAAATTTCTTTGCTCAAAAAGCAATGCATAACCGTTTAAGCAAATCAAATAATTCAGAGGCATCTAATAGTCTCTCCCCTTTTCCCTCCAATCCCACTGCTTTGAGTTTGCCATTTATCCTACATTTACTAAAATGCATCTAATCATATTCACATATATAGGGTTGTTTTTGGGTTTGTTTGTTTTTTCCCCCCATAAGGCAGTTCTAGATGTTTGATACTGATAAGTGCCTCTCTCATGCCAGGAAAAGAAACTCACACCTGTGTTCAGAGCTGTAATAAATAACTGAAGCGATCATGTCAAAACATGCTATCTACTGTGTGACAAGCACTGTTCTCAGCTTCTTAGCTGTCAACTTATTTATCTCTTGCAGCAAACCGATGAGTTAGGTATTATTATCATCCCCATTTTACAAATGAGAAAACTGAGGCTCAGAGCAGCTAAGCAGCTTGCCACTGGCCCAGGACATCTGTGAAGAAGGAACCCCTGATGATTTTTATTCACCCCTATCTCTCCAGTAGCCACTGCATTAGAGCTCAATGCGTAGATGTTGGCTATGCTACAGTTGCGTGGGCTCATGTGGACACAGGTGGTTGAGTGGGGTCTGAACCCAAGAGCGTCTGCCCTTAGGGACATTGAGTAGAGGCGTCCAGGAGAGGGTACAGAGCTTTGCACATTGGGGCCTCCCCTTAGCCCATGGGGATCAACAAAGCTTCCTGTTCTGAGCCTGCCCAGCCTGGGGCAGAGGGGGGCAGAGGGGAGGGGGTGCTGGCAAGTCGATCTACACCCCCAGTAGAGTTCCTTCCTCAGCGTACTGCCCCAAGTTTTATTCCATCTAACATCCCCGTGAAAATGACTCTTGGTGTCCAGATTGTCTACAAAAGCAGACGAACAGCAAAGTTTTCTGGAGAATGGCCGAGGGTCAATGCCTCTGTCCTCCTGACTGAGTAGAAACAAATGAAGAAAAAGCATAGACGAACGTGTTCTGGACATACGTGCGTATCCCAGGCACTTTCACCAGCAGCACCTCGGTTTCCTCCCGGAATGCTCACTTTTCAGATGGAGGCACTGAGGCTCAGAGAGGTGTGGTGAGTGCCCACAGCCCAAAGGGGCCGAGCCCACACCACAGTCTGCCTGCTGCCCCGGCTCCTCCCGCGGCATCTGGGACACAGGCTGTGGTCTGCGAGCTCACAGAGGTACACTGCGGCCATTGCACTGCCGTTAACACCAGCCGCTGCCTTTTAACTCTTAATACCTAGAAGCTAAGACAGAATAAGAAGAAATTAAAGAAGCATACGTGAGTTGTTTTCCCACTATGATTGCAAAAAAATTCCCCTAAGGAAATATCTGTTTGGTTTTCTGTTTTTGTTTTTTAGTAGAAAAAGCTTGGAGACTTCCAGAAAAATGGCGGCGTGAGGTGAGCCTCTGTAAAGCTCCCCTGGAATTTACAACGAATCGAACAACAAAAACTCCACAAAGGACTCCCTGCACAGCAGACAGGCAACACGAAGAGGCCCACTACCGACTGAAATCACCTACAGGTGGGAGATTCGCGCGAGTGGAGGGAGGAGGAAAGGGAGAAGTGCTGGAGACGGAGCTGCTGGGCGGAGGACGCAGACCCAGCTCAGTGCGCCGAGCTCGCTGCTTCCCGGAACTACCGCAGCTGCGGGAGAGGGAAGAACTCAGACTGCTAGGGCTCCGCCAGGGCTCCACAGGGCTGAGGGGACAGCATATAACACGGCTGAACCCAACGCTCACGGCAGAGACCTCGGAGAAAAGACTGAGGGAAAAAGGCTGAAAACGGTGGTTTAAGCCCGCACTGCCGAGCAGAGAACGGAGCCTTAGGCACTGAGACTAGCCGCCCCCTCCCTCCCCTCCCAGAGCTCGCCCCGCCCAACCTGCCCGGTGCTAAAAGCGAAACAGTAGCAGTGTCAGATCAAAACAACAGAAAATTTGCTGTTTTGAGAACTGTGCACTGCAAACACAATTTCACAGCCCAACTAGTTCCAGCAAAGGGGAGAGAGTTGTGGAAGCAGGACCGGCTGTGGTGGTGGTTGCCGCCATTGCTCTGGGCCACCTCTCACAACTCACCCCGCCTCTGACCCCACCTATCTGGGCGGATCCCTGCAGGAGTAAACAGAACTGCTGAAACCTACGGGCTCTGAATCAGGAGCTGGAAGAGCTTTGGAACATCAAATGCTCTCCGCATACCCACCGGGACACTGCGCCCTGTGACCTAGACGAACTATTAACAGAGGAGAAGCCCGTCTCCCAGGGAATCGCCCCATTGTGTGAGAAGTTGGAATAGTGCAGAGAAAACATAGCACTACTGTGTGGGAGAAGAAAAATAAGTTGCAGTTGGAGAAATAATAAAACATTCTACCAACAAGTACTGGCAAACAAAAGAAAGACCGCTTTCTGTCAACCTGTTGCAGAAGTCACTCCTGTAGATGTCTAGGAAGAGAAATAGTAAACCAGTAATCGCCATGAATAACCAAGGCAACAAGATAGCTCAGAAAGAAAGTGAAAAATCTCCAGAGAAGGCACGTAAAGATACAAAATATGTGACTTAAATGACAGAGAATTCAAGATTGCAGTTCTGAAAAAACTCAACGAGATACAAGAAAACACAGATAGGCAGTTAAATGAACACAGAAACTCAATCAAAGAACAGCACGAGCATTTTACGAAAGAGATTGAAATCTTAAAAAGAACCAAATAGAATTTCTGGAGATTAAGAACTCAATAGAAGAAATTAAGAATGAAATAACCAGCTTAGGTAGTAGAGTTGACCAGATGGAGGAAAGAATCAGTGACATCGAAGATAGAAACCTGGAAATGACACAGAGAGAAGAAGAAAGAGACTTGAGACTTAAAAGAAATGAAAGAACTATACAAGAACTTTCTGACTCCATCAGAAAGAGCAATATAAGAATAATGGGCATACCAGAAGGAGAAGAAAGAGAGAAGGAACAGAGAATATATTCAAACAAATTGTCGATGAGAACTTCCCAAATTTGTGGACAGAACTGGACCCTCGAATCCAAGAAGCAAATAGAACACCTAGTTACCTCAATCCCAACAGACCTTCTCCAAGGCACATTGTATTGAAGCTGTCTAAAATCAACGACAAAGAAAGAATCCTCAAGGCAGCCAGGGAAAAGAAGACGGTAACTTACAAAGGAAAGCCCATTAGATTATCATCAGATTTTTCAGCAGAAACTCTACAAGCCAGGAGGGAGTGGAACCAAATATTCAAACTATTGAAAGAGAGAAATCATGAGCCAAGAATAATATATCCAGCAAAGATATCCTTTAGATATGAAGGAGGAATAAAGACCTTTCCAGACATACAGAAGCTGAGGGAATTTTCTAATACACGACCTGCACTACAAGAAATACTAAAGGAGGCTATTCGACCACCATCAACAGGGACAATTTGTGGCAACCAAAACTCAAAAAGGGGAGAGTAAAGGCCTGAACCGAATATGGGAATGGAGAGAGTAAGCGTGCTGAAGAAAATGGAATACTCTAAATATCAAACTTTCTTTTACATAAACTTAAGGGTAACCACTCAAAAAAATCCAGAACTGAAATATATACTGAAATAAAAGAAGAAACAGAGGGAAACATCATAGAATACCACCACACAGAAATAATAGACAACAACAAAAGGCAAAGAAACAATGGAGACACAGCCTTACCAGAAAACTAAAGATAGAATGACAGGAAATCCTCACATATCAATAATCACCCTAAATGTAAATGGACTGAACTCACCAATAAAAAGGCACAGAGTAGCAGATTGGATCAAAAACTAAACCCAACCATATGCTGTCTCCAAGAGACACATCTCAGCTACAAGGACAAGCATAGACTCAAAGTGAAAGGGTGGAAATTGACACTCCAAGCAAATGGTACCCAGAGAAAATCAGGTGTAGCCATAATGATATCAGATGAAACAGACTTCAAGGTGAAAAAGATAACAAGAGACAAAGATGGACATTTCATAATGGTGAAGGGACTGTACAACAAGAAGACATAACAGTCATCAATATTTATGCCCCCAATCAGGGAGCACCGAAATACACCAAGCAACTACTAACAGAACTAAAGGGAGAAATTGACCAAAACACAATTATACTAGGGGACTTAAATACATCATTGACAGCTATGGATAGATCATCCAAACAGAAAATAAATAACGAAATAGTAGCCCTAAATGACACATTAGATGAAATGGACATAATTGACATTTATAGAGCACTTCATCCTAAAACATCAGACTATACATTCTTTTCTAGTGTACACGGAACATTCTCAAGGATAGACCATATATTGGGACATAAAATCAGTCTCAACAAATTTAAGAAGATTGAAATCATACCATGCATATTCTCTGATCACAAGGCTTTGAAATTTGATATCAACTGTAAAAAGAAAGCGGAAAAACACAAATACATGGAGATTAAACAACATACTTTTAAAGAAGGACTGGGTCAAAGAAGAAATTAGAGGAGAGATCAAAAGATACATAGAAACAAATGACAATGAAAATACATCCTACCAAAATTTTTGGGATGCAGCGAAAGCAGTTTTAAGAGGGAAATTTATCTCATTACAGGCCTATCTCAAGAAACAAGAAAACTCCCAAATAAATAACCTCATGTTACACCTTAAAGAACTAGAAAAAGAAGAACAAGTAAAACCCAAGGTCAGCAGAAGAAAGGAAATAACAAAAATTAGAGCAGAACTAAATGAAATAGAGAACAAAAAGACAATAGAAAAAATTAATGTGACAAAGAGCTGGTTCTTTGAAAAGATTAACAAAATTGACAAACCCTTGGCTAGACTTACTAAGATAAAAGAGAGAAGACACTGATTAACAAAATCAGAAACGTAAAAGGGAAGTTATCACGGACACCACAGAAATACAAAGGATCATCCAAGAATACTATGAAGGACTATATGCCACCAAATTCAACAACCTAGAAGAAATGGACAAGTTCTTAGAAACATATAGCCTTCCAAGGCTGAACCATGAAGAACTGGAAAATCTAAACAGACCGATCACCAGTAACTAAATTGAATCAGTCATCCAAAACCTTCCCAAAAGCAAAAGTCCGGGACCAGATGGCTTCACTAGTGAATTCTACCAAACCTTCAAAGAGGATCTAATACCAATTCTGCACAAACTCTTCCAAAAATTGAAGAAGAGACAGTACTCCCTAACTCATTTTATGAGGCCAACATTACCCTGATACCAAAACCTGGTAAGGACAGCACAAAAAAGAAAACTACAGACCAATATCTCTAATGAATACCGATGCAAAAATCCTAAATAAAATTCTAGCAAATCGAATACAACAATGCATTAAAAAGATTATTCATCACGACCAAGTGGGGTTCATCCCGGGGCACAAGGATGGTTCAACATCCAAGAATCCATCAATGTGATACATCACATAAACAAAATAAAGGACAAAAATCATATGATTATATCAATTGATGCAGAAAAAGCATTTGACAAGATACAACATCCATTTATGATTAAAACACTTAATAAAATGGGTATAGAAGGAAAATACCTTAACATAATAAAGGCCATATATGACAAGCCCTCTGCTAATCTCATAATTAATGGAGAAAACTGAAGCCCTTTGCTCTACGTTCAGGAACACGACAGGGATGTCCCCTATCACCTCTGCTTTTCAACATAGTGTTAAAGTCCTTGCCAGAGCAATCAGGCAAGAGAAAGAAATAAAAGGCATCCAAATTGGGAATGAAGAAGTTAAATTATCACTCTTTGCAGATGACATGATGCTATATATAGAAAACCCTAAAGACTCCACCAAAAAGCTATTAGAAACAATCAACGAATACAGTAAAGTTGCCGGCTACAAAATCAACGCACAAAAGTCCATTGCCTTCCTATATACTAACAATGAAATCTCAGAAAAGAAATACAAAAAACAATTCCTTTTGCAATTGCAGCAAAAAGAATAAAATACCTAGGAATAAACTTAACCAAGGATGTGAAAAACCTATATGCTGAAAACTATAAGACATTTTTGAAAGAAATTGAAGAAGACACAAAGAAATGGAAAGACATTCCGTGCTCATGGATTGGAAGAATCAACATAGTTAAAATGGCCATATTACCCAAAGCAATATACAGATTCAATGCAATCCCCATCAAAATCCCAATGGCATATTTTAAAGAAATAGAACAAAAAATCATCAGATTTGTTTGGAACCACAAAAGACCCCGAATAGCCAAAGCAATCTTAAGAAAAAAGAACAGTAATGGAGGTATCACACTTCCTGACTTTGGCCTGTACTACAGGGCCACAATAATCAAAACAGCATGGTATTGGCAGAAAAACAGACACATAGACCAATGGAATAGAATTGAGAACCCAGAAATAAAACCACATAAATATGGACAGATAATTTTTGACAAAGAAGCTAAAAACATACAATGGAGCAAAGACAGCCTCTTCAATAAATGGTGCTGGGAGAATTGGATAGCCACGTGCAAAAGAATGAAACTGGACTGCTATTTGTCACCATGTACCAAAGTTAATTCAAAATGGATCAAAGACTTAAGCATAAGACCTGACACAATAAACTGCATAGAAGAAAACATAGGTACTAAACTTATGGACCTTGGGTTCAAAGAGCATTTTATGAACTTGACTCCAAAGGCAATGGAAGTAAAAGCTAAAATAAACGAATGGGACTATATGAAACTTAAAAGCTTCTGCACAGCAAAAGAAACCATTGACAAAATAAAGAGGCCACCAACTGAATGGGAGAAGATTTTTGCTAACAGTGCCTCCGATAAGGGGCTAGTATCCAGAATATACAAGGAACTCATGCAACTCAACAACAAAAAAACAAACAACCCAATTGAAAAATGGGCAGAGGACTTGAAGAGACATTTCTCCAAAGAGGACATACAAATGGCAAATAGACATATGAAAAATGCTCAACATCACTAATCATCAGAGAAATGCAAATCAAAACCACAATGAGATATCACCTCACCCCAGTCAGAATGGCTATCATCAACAAGACAAATAGTAACAAATGTTGGAGAGGTTGTGGAGAAAAAGGAACCCTCATACACTGTTGGTGGGAATGCAGACTGGTGCAGCCGTTATGGAAGGCAGTGTGGAGGTTCCTCAAAGAATTACGAATAGAATTGCCGTATGACCCAGCAATCCCTCTCCTGGGTATCTACCCAAAAATCTGAAAACATTTAGAGATAAAGACACGTGTGCTCCAATGTTCATTGCAGCTTTGTTTACGTGGCCAAGACATGGAAACAACCAAAATGTCCTTCGATAGATGAATGGATAAAGAAGTTGTGGTACATATACACAATGGAATACTATTCGCAGTGAGAAAAGATGATATAGGAACATTTGTGACAACATGGATGGATCTTGAGAGAGTAATGCTGAGCGAAACAAGTCAGACAGAAAAAGCAGAGAACCATGTGATTTCACTGATATGTGGTATATAAACCAAAAACAACAAAAGAACAAGACAAACAAATGAGAAACAGAAACTCATAGACACGGACAATAGTTTAGTGGTTGCCAGAGGGTAAGGGGGGTGGGGGGGGTGGGGGGGGAGGTGAGGGTAAGGGGGATCGAATATATGGTGATGGAAGAACTGACTCTGTGTGATGAACATACAATGGGATTTATAGATGATGTAATACAGAATTGTACACCTGAAATCTATGTAATTTTACTAACAATTGTCACCCCAATAAATTTAATTTAAAAAAAAAGAAAAAGAAAAAGCTTTGGAGAAAAACGTAAGACTGAAGTCAAAGTGACCAACTGAAATCCAGAAAGAAGGAAGGGTCTGGCTCAATGCAAATGGTGGTGGGGGGGATGCTTCCTGGGAGGGTCAGGGTAGAGTGGAAGAGCGTTGTGACTTAGGGCAAGAAGGAGGGAACTGAATTCTCATCCCGGCTGGGCAGCATGTTGAGGGAAGAGACAGAAACAACATGCAAACCGCCCCAGGTGACTTGGGAAGAGGGATCCTCATAGAAATGGAATAAGAAGCAGGCCCTAGAGGCTGCACGACCCAGAGGAACTGACATGGGCCCACCAGGAGCAGCATCACGTATAGGCAAGACCAGCACCTGGGCTGAGAGATGAAAGCTCTCTAGCAATGCAGGGAGGCTCTCTGAAAATTGGATCGGGGTAGGGCTGAGCAGGTGGCCTCCTGAAGAGTCTGGACATTAGGAGTTCATGCACCAAGGCTGCAAGAAGATGGCCTCTTCTGACACGTGCCAGACAACAACAGTTACCACTGTCACATCAGTTTATATCCAGCTGTAGCTGCAGTGTGAGAGGCTGGCGGATAGGGGAAGGCCACTGCAGTCATGGGCCGCACAACAACGTTTTGTCAACAAGGGGCCGCATATGCGACTGCAGTTCTGTAAGATTATAATGGATTGTAAGCAAAAAGTTTGTTTGCAATGGTGAAAGAAAAGGCTGGACCCAACTACAATGCTGAATTTATTGCTCACTCTGAGTGGTTTAAACAGATGAGGAGGCTCAGCCCACCGCCCACCCACCATGAGGCCCTGGCTGGGCCGAGGCCCCACCAGCCCACTCCCACCCGCTCTGCACACCCACACTCGCGCACATTCTCACGTGCACTGACTCCCTTCCCTTACCTCCTATTTGTCTTTGTCTCCCTTTCCTCCCATTCCCCATGTCCATTTAGCTCTCTTCTCTCTCTCTCACTCCTTCCGTTTCTCCTCCCCTTCTCCAGTTTATTATTTCTCTCAAGCTTCATCGTTGGGTCCCTTCCTATCTCTGCTCTCCCTTTCTCTCTCCTTCTTCCTCCCTCCCTCATCCTGATGTCTACTGTGCCTCCTCTGGTACCTCTTAGCTTTTATACCAATATTTCTGTGGCTTTTCTATGTTTACATACAAAATTACTTACCACTGTGTTATAATTGCCTACGGGATTCAGTATAGCCACATGCGGTACAGGTTCAGAGCCCAGGAGCAATAATCTACACCATATAAACTAGGTGTGTAGTAGGCTGTCCCGTCTAGCACTCCATGGTGTTCGCACCATGACGAAATCACCTAACAATGCATTTCGCAGAATGTATCCCCATCGTTAAGCAGTAATGATACTTATTATATTTTTTTATTATTGCATACACTGTCTTAAACTCATTCATCAAAAAAGACCAACATCTTAAAAGCTAGATTTGAACTGAGGGTCTGTAAGTGCTTTTGAGATGAGTCATTTTTTGAGGCTTATTGGTACATTTGTGGCCTGCTCCCTCACAGCTGTCCATCCTGTTTCTCTGCCCCCCACCATAGCTGGCACTTCTGCTCCTCCAGTTGCATCTTCTCATCTCCCTTCAAACAGCCTTGTTGGAATTAAGCGAAACCAACCAGTCCTAAGGATGTAACTTTGCTGTTCCTGTATTTGACAGCTTGTTAATGCTGAAGAAGAGGATTACATTTGAAAGCAAATATTGCCTTTATCTTATTGTGATGCTCTTCTCTGATTCTCCTGCCACTGCTTTGAATAATCAGTATTTGAAAAAAAGAAAGAAAGAATTGGTTAACCTCTTTATTGGCCTTCAGGTGGTGGCTCCAATGAGCTGTCACAAATAGCGCTCCGTAACAAATGAGATTATACCTCTCCTCATTATCCATCTTTTTCATCCACGTACAGTAGCAGTGCTGAGACCTTCAGGGATCCCATCAAGCAAATCCCCAGTTAGAGATGTTTAACTTCAAAAATCCACATGCAGTTGCACCTGTTCTTTCCAGGCTACTGGAAATTGGGGGTTTGTATGCAACACCTTAAAATTTTATTTTAAAGTAAAGTGGAGTTTGTTTTGAGATTGAAAAGTTATTTCAACATACATCTCAGAAAGCACAGCCACAAATGGAGTATAAAGGCAACAGGATCCCAGCCTGAGATTTTCATTTCAGCCCAACTCATTCAAAGGAACAATCTACATTGTGCCAAGCCAAGTGGGGAGCGACTTGCTAGGAAGATTAAAGGATTATTTTTTTAATCCACTGGAACTCAAGCCATGGCCTCTCTATCAGTAACATTAATAACTATAATGGACTGAATTCACATCCCTCTTTTCTGCAAGATTCACAAAATGTTTTTGCCAGTGTAACTTACCAAATTACAGATTAATGTTTAGAGCTGGAAAGAGCCTTAGAGATCAAACAGACAAACTCTCGATGTAAAGATAAAGTTTGAGGCCCAGGGAACTTGGATGACTTGGTCCAGGTCTCTCATGCACTTATTCACAAAGCAGAACTCAAACCCAGGCCCTCAGACTTTTAGCCTGGGTGTTTTCCCCCACACCCTTGCTACTCAACGTGTGGTCTGCAGACTTGCACCACTGGTGTCACCGAAGGGCTTGCCAGCAAAGCAGCGCCTCAGGCTACCCCAGAGCTAGAAAAGCAGAGTCTGCATTTTAACAAGAGCCCTCAGTGCGTGTGTACATGTTTAAGTCTCCGAAACCCAGCTTTCCATCTCGCTGCCACTGTCCACAGCTCTTAGACCTTTGCACTTGACATCAGACTATTTTCTGCACATCCCAAGAAAGTTCAATAAAATAAATACAATAATTGTATGGAAAGAACATCCTCTACTGAAGAAAGTGTTATGGTGACATCTGACATGGCAACGGGAGAAAAGGATCAGAAGAGGATCCCTCTGGAGGGTTTGTGTTTTGTTGTTGTTGTTGTTTGTTTTGGGTTGTGTGTTTTTTTAATAAGAGTTTATTTGAGCCAAACTGACAACATATGCTGGGGAGCAATATCTCAATTGCTCCCCTCTCTGGAGTTTTTATGGAGAATTTGTGGTGTGTACCTGGAAAAAACAGTGCCCCTGCCCCAAACAAGCCTATAATCAAGTAGGAGAGAGAAATCTAGAGTCCTGGGAGAAATAGAACCATCACATTCTAAACTGGGATGTAAAGTGTTTAGGGAACACTTCCAGTGGGCTACCCTAACTCGTTCCCCTCTCTGCTGCCAGAGGGAGGCTTCTCAACTGCCCTTTTGAGTACCTCTCATCCGTCAGTGACTCACCACCACTGCAGGGCAGAGTCCCAAGTCCCCTGAGTCTCTCTTCAGCCTCAGCACCCTCTTTCTGCATCACCCCTTTGCACACCCTTGTGCCCCAGGAACACTGGGCTGCTTGTTCCCTAGTCTGCCATCCGTTTCTGGTTTTTTGATTTTTGTTTTTGCTTTTTCTTTTTTTTTTCCCCTGGGCCTTTGCAAGAGGCTTCTGCATGAGTGTATGCCCCCTTCCCCGTCCCCTCATCTGGCTAATCTATTCTCATCCTTATGGTCTCTGACTACGTGCCACCAGGAAACAGCCTCCAAAAGGCTGTTAAGTGCCCCTCCTCTGTACCCCCATGTCCTGTATTAAGAACTGAACGTTTATGTTCCCCCAAATTCATATGTTGAAGCTCTAACTTCCAATGTGATGGTTCTTGGAGGTGGGGCGTTTGGCAGGTCATGAGTGGGAGGCCCCGTGATGGGATCGGTGCCTTTATAAGAAGAGGAAGCAATACCAGAGCTCTCTCTCTGCCATATGAGGACACAGCAAGAAGACGGCTGGCTGCAAGCCAAGAAGCGTGTCCTCCCAGGAACTGAATCTGCCAGCATTTTCCTCTTAGACTTCCCAGCCTCTAGTTCACTGAGAAGTAACTGTGTGTTGTTTCAGCCCCCAGTGTGTGGTATCTGTTTCAGCAGCTTCGGCAGACGGGGATATACTGTGTCCATTGCTATCGTGGCAAGCTGGCTATGACTCCGCTGTCTCACCCACAAACGGCAGGCTCCTTGAGGGCAGGGAGCATGTCTCTCACTGTCCATCTGCAGAACATTGAGTTCAGCACATAGAACACACTCCATAAATGCTTCTTGAATTTAAAAAATAAAACACGTGTGAATACACACATGCATGCAGGAGACGGAACGTGAGCTGGGCCCTAAAAGATAAATTTTAATAGATATGGGGAGGAGGAAAGTCTGAGTGTTGGGCCAGAGACAAAGATGGTGGTGCGTGCAGGAGGGAGTGCGTGGAGAGAACCGGGAAGTGAAACGGACACGGAAGATGTGTCTAAGACAGGGATGAGAGAAAGTGGGATTTGAGGTCAAGCAAATGAGGTTGATTTGGTTAATGTTACTGTTGTCAATTTTTAAAATATTTTATGAAAGAAAGTATAATGTAGATAAAGTACATCTACCTTGAAAGTATTTGATTCATTTTCACATACATACACTGTTATGGAGTGCATTGTGCCCACCCCCTGCCCCACTCGTATGTAGAAGTCCTAAACCCCTAGTACCTCTGAATACAAGTATTTTGGAGATACAGTCTTTAAAGAGGTGATTAAGTTAAAATGAGGTCATTAGGGTATGCCTCAATCCAATAGGACAGCTGTTTTTATAAGAGAGATTAGGACACAGACGCACAGACTATGTGAGGACACAGGGAGAAGACAACCGTCTATAAGCCAAGGAGAGAGGCCTCCATCCTGCTGGCACCTTGACCTTGGACTTCCATGCTGAGAACTATGAGAACATACTCTTCAGTGGTTTAAGCCCCCATTCTGTGGTGTTGGTTATGGAAACCAAGGGAGACTAAGTCATACACCAGGCAGATCCAGATACAAAACATTTCCAGCACCCCAGAAAGAAATTTGAATTTGATGGTGACAGTTGGAAGTCATTTATGGTTCCTAAGCAGCAGACTTGCCAAAGCCAATTGGAATTTTAAGAAGATAAGCAAGGTGATCGAAGTGAGTAGACTAGGATGGGCTGGCACTGGGGGTGGACAGGATGAGTGGGGGAGAAAAAAAGAGGCTGGGGTCAGGGTTCAGAATCTCTTGCTAAAGTCAGGGAACCAATGAAAGCATAGTGGTGAAGAGAACTGAAAGGACATTTTAAAGGAATAGCCCAATAGCAGTGATGAACAAGAGGGAAGAATCAAAGACCCCTAAGGTTTTGTCCAGGACACTAAAGTGAGAAAGCATTGATGACAAATATTGGATATTTGGGGAAAAGAGTCAGTTGGAGTGGGAAATGATGAGTGCCACTCTAGGTCTGAAGGGATGGCAGCACATTCGAGTGGAGATGACACGCCCAGAAGGTAGGAATATAAGACTGGAGCCCAAAGCAAGCGAGGATACGGCTGTAATGTGAATGGGTTAGAGAAGTGGACTGTGTGTGGAGAGGAAGGAAGAAAGCCAAGGATGAATGCTGGCACAGTAAAAAAAAATAATAATAGCAGCTAACTGGCATTGAGTGCTTACCACCTGCAAAGTGTTGTGCTAAAGGCCTTTACATAGATGATCTCATTTAATCCTCATAACAACCCTGAAGGGAACACTCTGTCAAGGTCATCTCTGTTTGACTAAGGAGGAAACTAAGGCACAGAGAGATTGAGTAACCTGTCTAAGGTCACAGAGCCAATAAGTAGCAGATCTGGTTTCAAACCTGGGCATGCTGACTGACACCAGTTCACCCCCATTAGCGTGCTTAGAAGAAAGAGGAGCCAGCTGAAGAGGAGATGATCTGAACTCCTTTCCATCCCCCAGTCCCCAAATAAACTAGCCTAGTGCTATTCTATTCCACTATTTAAAATTCCTCAAGCTATGGTGCTGAGTCTTCAAAACCGAACGAGCCTTTGCCATCAGTAGGCTCCTCCTAGCGCCTAACCTCCAACACTCTGGTTGCATTTTAATAAAGGATGCTGCCTTCCTTCAGTTCTGCTGCCTCGGGAGTTTGGATCAGCTGCTTGTCTTTATTATCTCACATCCTTGGAGCAAGTATATCTATTAGCAGTTTTTCCAATTACTTAAACATGTGAATTTCTTTCACTTTTCCTGCACTTGGGGCTCTTGAGCCCAAGCTCCTCCTTCACGGGCGCTGTTTTTCTTGGACAGCTCAGGTTTTGCCATCTCTTTGGCACATGGAGCCCCAGTATACCTCATGGAAGTCTGTGGCATTCCTAGTCCCTGCAGATCTAGGGGAAGACAAGATTATATTTCCACAAATGTGCTTCCATGCATATTTTGCAATGTCAGAGTTGTCCATGAGCCTGGAGAAATATCGTATTCTGAAGCAAATAAAGACACTGACAGGCGCAAAACTGTGAAGCACCAGAATTTAACCAAAAGGATCTCTAGGCCTTTCTCTTCAAACAATTTTGTTTCCTCTCCTATTATGCTCCAGATTTGTCTCTCCCTGTGTTATTTTTCAACTTTTTCCTGATAATTGTGCATTTATAAAATAGTACCTCATGTGCACCCAGCTAATATGCAAACTGTTTCATAATTAAAGAGATTTCTATTCCCTAAAACCTGACATATGTCGTTAAAACACATGATTTGCTCAGTGGATGTGTGGCTAAAGGGCCAGAGACCCACTCAGGACCACCAGCAAAAACAATGCTAAGAGCATGCAACCATTATCATTAAAGTCTTATATTGCCATTATCAAGTTATGATATTTATTTTTGACCAAGGAAAATCCATTTCTGTTAGTGATACAGCACGGTTCTTTGGAAAGACAGAAAAGGGCCATTTTGGGAAAATAAAGTGTTAAATTTAGAAACATTCTGGATTCCTAATTATTGTTTCCCCTCCCCCAAGTCATCTAAGAGACATTTCTTGTTCCATAGCAGGCATCTGGCCATGAATATCATAATCTAATTAGTCATTGTGGCTATTTATAGGTATGACTTACACGTAGAATATGAAAAATAATCATATCAACAATTACTATTAATAAGAATGAATTGCATGTATATTGAGCTTTATGATTCACAAAATAATTTCACTTGTTTAACTTTATTTTAGACTCTCCCAATGAGCCTGAGGTAGGGAAGATAAGTTTTAGTATCCCATTTTATAGTTAAGGACACAGAGAGAGATGAAGTGAGTTCCCAAATAACATACAGTTGGAGGGATAAAGTCTTGCAGGCTACATTTTATAGGTGGGAGAATGAATATACTCTCAAGAGTTAAGATTTAGCTACGGAGTTTAAGTACTTTATCTATACACAGTGAGTATCTCTGTAGTGAAGTGAATAATCTCAAGACCCAGCTGTTCCCTATCTTGTAGATTAAATCAGCTGAGAAACTGTCCATCACATCTGCTATTTGAGAGTCCAAATCTGAGACATGTAATTGTCTGATAACTTTCAGTTTTGAGGCAAAAAGTCCTCAAAATTTTAGACATGAGACCATTTTTGCCTCATTTAGATAATGGGGTAAGATGGTTTTAATGTATTCCTTCTGTGATAAATGTGGGTGACTCATTTCCTTCATTAGTGTCAATAATTCACATTAATATTTGGATAGCACCTTAGTTTGTCAAAGCACATTCACTTACAATATTTGATTCTGTCATAGACCCTGTGAGCTAGACAGGGTTCATAGCAATATTCCCATTTTTCAGACAAGAAAATGAGGTATAGTTAATAAGAAGATATTCAAGTACTTATGGTACACCTACTATGTGGCAGGCACTGCAGTACATACTAGGGATACAAGGATAAGAAAAAGCAGACACAATCCTGCCTCTTATTGTTTACTGTCCTGTATGGGGAATACAAGAGCACATTATTGTACCAACAAATGTAAAATTTCAGATGAATGTGATATACTCATCCAAAAATTCCATCAGAATACTGTACAAGTCATGTTTTCTTCTTAAAATGTCAGAATTTTTAAAACATGCCAGGATTTTTATGAAAAAGAGAAGAATATATTGCTCTGGGA
Source organism: Rhinolophus sinicus (assembly GCF_036562045.2). Taxonomy (NCBI): domain Eukaryota; kingdom Metazoa; phylum Chordata; class Mammalia; order Chiroptera; family Rhinolophidae; genus Rhinolophus; species Rhinolophus sinicus. The sequence continues at coordinate 105,323,372 of NC_133753.1, forward strand.
ACCTACAATATGGGGATTTGGCCTTGTTGAGGAGACTGAGCACAGCTCTTCTGGAGAAGTAAAGTGATCTGAGGAGATAGGAGATAAGTAAATGGAAAAAGAAGTGATCAGTATTCCAGGCAGAGGGGCGAGCACATGAAAAGCCACTGTGATGGGAAGGAGCTCAACATGACCACTGGAGGTCAATGTGTTTGGATGGCATATCATGAAAGAATGCAGCTCAGCAGGAAGATTCTATATGAAAGGCTTTAAACTTTTATTCTGATAACAATGAAGAGCCATAAAAGATCTTTAAGCATAGGGAAAGGGGAACATAATTTGATCTGTGTTTTGGAAGGATTATTCCAGATACAATGTAGAGAACACATTGAAGGAGGCCAAGATGAATGTGGGTTGAATAGTTAGATGACTATTGCAGACGTTCAAGTGAAAGAGGATGAACTGTGGATGTGGAGATGGAGATCAGATGGATTTGAGAGAATTTTAGTAAGTAAACTTGACAGGACTGGATGGCAGATTGAATATGGGGGTGAGCATGAAGAAGTAAAGAGTAATTCTAACATTCCAGGATTGTGAAATGGTTTCATGGTTGTACCCCGCCTAGTCCTGTAGGAAATCCCGATTAGTGAGACAGAGATCATGAGTTTGGTTTGGGATATGTTAGGTTTCAGATTCTAAACCCTCCCCTATCACTGCATACAAATGCAGGCAGCCACCATATCTGAGTCTCCTTCAACCTGGTTAACACCATTTGTCTCACCCTGGTGATTCCCAGAGAACCTGCCCTATGCTATTTGTGGGCCCACCCAAGTGCTTCCAGTGCCTTTTCCATACAAATGGCCTGTCTTGGTTCGTGCTTCAGATGTTCCTAAAATCTCTCAAAGGTTAAAAAACCCCAAACAAGCAGTATCTGTCTTCTGCATACCCTGTACCTCTTGCTGAGCAGCCTCAAGCCTAGCATTCATGACAGCCAGCCTAGGTTCCCAGCTTGGCACCTCAAAGTTCCTTAAAGCCCAGCACTGGTGGTGGCCATCTGCAGATTGCTTTATGGTTCATTCCAGGTGGCCCTGGGCAGAAGACAGGTGTGGCTGAATCCCTCTCAGGAACCTCTGGTCAGGCACACGTGGCTTCCAGCTTCCAGCCTGAGGAACAATCCCTCCCACTGATGCGCAAACAGCAAACAAGGTTCAACTTCAACAGGAGGGCACACACAACACACACAGGGACATACCTGGAACACTTTGCTAAGGTAACAAGGGAGACTGTACCACTGGGCTCCTCAGGAAACCTACTACATAAGACCATTCTACTAAGACAAGGAGACATAGCAGCCCTACTAATACAGAGAAACAAACACAGGGAGGCAGCCAAAATGAGGAGACAAAGAAAAATGTCCCAAATGAAAGAATAGACCAAAGCTCCAGAAAAAGAACTAAACAAAATGGAAAAAAGCAATACCAGATGCAGAATTGAAATCGCTGGTTAAAAGGATGCTCAGTGATCTCAGGGAGAACTTCAGCAAAGAGACAGGAAACATAAACATGGAGAGAAAAAAAGAAAAACATAAAAAAGATCCAGTCAGAAATGAAGAATACAATAACTGAAATAAAAAATATACCGTGTTTCCCCGAAAATAAGACCTAGCTGGACAATCAGCTCTAATGCGTCTTTTGGAGGAAAAATTAATATAAGACCTGGTATTATATTATATTATATTATATTATATTATATTATATTATATTGTATTATATTATATTAAAGACCCGGTCTTATATTATAGTAAAATAAGGCCGGGTCTTATATTAATTTTTTCTCCAAAGGACACATTAGATTTGATTGTCCAGCTAGGTTTTATTTTCAGGGAAACACGGTATTAGAGGGAATCAAAGTGGATTAAATGAAGCAGAGGATCAAATCAACAATTTGTAGGTTAAGGTAGCAGAAAACACCCAATTAGAACAGCCAGAAAAAAAAAAAAAACCAAAAAAATAAGGATAGTTTAACGGGTCTCTGGCACAACATCAAGCATACCAACAATTGCATTATCAGGGTACCAGAAGGAGAAGATAGACAGAAAGGAATTGAAAACCTATTTAAAGAAATAATGACAGGAAACTTCCCTAAGCTACCAAAAGAAATAGACATGCAAGTCCAGGAAAAACAAATGGTCCCAAACAAGATGAACCCAAGAAGCCCACATCAAGATACATCATAATTAAAATGCCAAAGGTTAAAGACAAGGACAAAATCTTAAAAACAGCAAGAGAAAAGCAGTTAGTTACATACATGGGAGCTCCCATAAGACTGTCAGCTGATTTCTCAACGGAAACTTTGCAGGCCAGAAAGAATTGGCATGAAATATTCAAATTGATGAGAACCAAAGGCTTACAACAAAGATTACTATGCCCAACAAAGCTATCATTTAGAATCAAAGGACAAATGAAGAGCTTCCCAGACAAGGAAAAGTTAAAGAAGTTCATCAACACCAAACCAATGTGATTAATAAAATGGCAATAACTACATATCTATCAATAATTACTTTAAATGTAAATGGATTAAATATGCAAATCAAAAGATAGGGTAGCTAAATGGATAAGAAAACAAGACCTTTACTTATGCTGCCTACAAGAGACTCACCTCAGATCAAAAGACACACACAGACTGAAAGTAAAGGGATAGAAAAAGATATTTCATGAAAATGGGGGGAAAAAAAACTGAAGTAGCAATACTTATACCAGACAAAAAATAGGCTTTAAAACAAAGGCTGTAACAAGAGACAAAGCAGGCCCCAGTAATCCCACTTCTGGGTATTTATCTGAAAAAACCCAAAACACTTCTTCAAAGAAAGGGACGTGTGCATCCATGTGTTCCCTGCAGCAGTGTTTACAATAGCCAAGATATGAAGGCAACCTGGGTGTCCATCAATGGATGAATAGATAAAGAAGAGGTGGTACATATATGCAATGGAATATTATTCAGCTATAAACAAAGACTGAAATCTTGCCATCTGCAACAACATGGATGGACCTAAAGGGTATTGTGCTGAGTGGACTAAGTCAGAAAAAGAAAGAGAAATGCCATATGATTTCACTTATATGTGGAATCTGAAAACAAAATAAACAAACAAACAAAACAGAAACAAACTCATAGATACAGAGAACATTTTGATTGTTGCCATCTGGGAGGAGTCTAAGGACTGGGTGAAAAGGGGGAAGGGATAAAGAAGTACAAATTGGTAGTAACAAAATAGTCATGGGTATATAAATTACGGTATAGGGAATATATTCAATAATATTACAATAACTATTTGTGTCAGATAGGGACTAGAGTTATTGAGGTGAACACCTTGTAAGTTATATAAATTTCTAATCACTATGTTGTACACATGAAACTAATATAATATTGTATGTCAACTGTAATTGAAAAATAAACAAAAAATTTTTAAAGAAATAAAAAAGTATAAAATAACAACAACAACAAAAAGGAATGGCCTGAAAGCCAGGAGGAACACAGAAGAATTGGTTTAATTGTAGATAAACAGAGCGATTTTTAGGAATGAAGGAATTGTTAAGTGGTGCTAAGAGGTTATGTAATATAAGTTTTTAAAAATACATACATTGACAAAATATATGGTGATGGAAGGAGAATTGACTCTGGGTGATGAACACACAATGTGATATATACATGATGTATTACAGAATTGTACACCTGAAATCTATGTAACTTTACTAACCATTGTCACTCCAATAAACTTTAATTAAAAAATACATACATTGAACTTCAGGACATGAAGGTTACTGGTGACCTTAAGAGTGGAAGCCAGAAGCCAGATTGCAATAGATTGAAGCTAGAGTGGTAGATGAATACATGGAGACAGCGAAATAGCAATTTCAGTGTTTAGTTCTGCAGCACACTTGGGCTCTCAGGCACATGTAATCAAAGAATATAAATGTAAAAAATACTAGATAATAAAAGCCAGTTTTTAGTTTGAATGTGGAAATATGTAAGTAGTCAAGCATACTTTGCTTTGCAATGTATCTCACCTTCCTCTTCTGCCACTTCTTTAGGTACTCAGGCTGCTCTCAGGCTTCCCACTCCAGCCTGACTTTCCAGGCTGACCCCATATCTTCTGGCCCATTGGCTGCCTGCCTCCACTTCTCAGCACCCCAAACCTCTTTTAAGAGAGCTGTCATATTGGAAAGAACCTGATAAACCAATTCTCAGTAAGTTGAAAGTGAATGATAGCTGCATGTGTTAACACTCTGAGCTAGGGCTTTGCTTTTTCACTGGGGATAATTCCTTAACAAATGTAAGGTAAGGGGTTGGGGATACTGTTTATGATGGGCAGGTGTGAGTGTGGCGTAAGGGGATAATATCGTCAAGTGGGAATAGCACTAATTTGCTAGATGAGCTCAAAAAAGTCATGCCATCTCTCTAGGACCCCATTTTTCATTTGTCAAATCTAGGATTTGGGTTAAATCTCCAGGCCATTCCAGCCCTAGCATTGTAGGTCTGTATAGCAAACCCAGACCCAGTCGATAGCATGGCTCCTTGGGAAGGGGAAGAAAACAGAGAAGGATGCAGAGAAAGAGAGAAACAGGCATTTCTCCTGTGTCTAGGAAGATGGTTTCAAGTTAGGTGGAGTTAGAATAGAATCTATTGAGGTGTATAAATAAGATTGCATTTTAAGCACTCAGAGATACTGCTGTTTTTTAAAAAAGAACTCCTGAAGGCAACTTCAGTAAAGTGAGGAGTCCTTTTGTAGAAGGCATAAATGCCCCTGGATTTATCCATTTTTTAATCTCCTGAATGTTCATCTATCAGGCTTCCATAAGGCGCTAGGTACATCTGTGCCAATAACAACGGGTAGTAAAGAAATGGTTGAGATGCTCTGATAAAGATTAATGCTTGACTTCTTCTAATTCTTTCTTATACTGCATTTACCTTTGAATACCACTTTTTCCTTTGCACTCCAGCTTTCAGAATATTCCTTACAGAGCCACTTCATGCAACAGACAGTGGAGAAGATGTGCTGTTGCAAGGAGCGGGGTATGACACGCGTCCAAAATACCTCCTCTAATTAAGAAACACAGTCTGGAAATGGATGGATGGTATGTAACATGTGAGAAGCTCTGTGTCTGAGCTCTAGTTTGGGGAAAGTCATTCCAGAAAGCTATGTGAGGCTGCAGTGTTTCTGTCCTTGTTGGCGTCCCTGCCCCGGGCTGGCTAGAACTCCATTTATAATCACCACTTCCTTCACTTGGAGAAGAAAAACTGTCCAAGTTAATCCTTTAGGTAACCTTCTGTGTCAACGCAAAACTCATGGTGCTCCATGCTTCCTTAAGATGAGCAAGGTGTCCCGGTCACTGTGTCCCTGCAGAGAACGTTCTGTGGTGACCACTCCCAATACAATGCCTCCAGGCTCTGCACCTTCCCTGACACACAGCCTCAGTCCACGGCCACTCTTCTCACTCAGTAAACCTGGGCAGAGCCTTCTGATCTCCTGCCAGCAGCCACTTCTGTGCTGATTAATACTTCCACCTCGCTCTGTGCCAGTCCACACTGAGCTGGGTTGCTGCCCATCCAGAAGAGCAAGAGCTGTGCAGCTGGACAGATCTGTTGGCTCAGGGTCGGCACTAGAGACGAGATGATTAAGGAAGATAACGATGAATGAAGGACTCACAAGTGAAAAACGACTTCTTTAGAATCCTTATTGATCTGCCAGCTGAGGTCTTTTTCATGTGGAACCTAAATTTGACATTTCAAATGGAACCTGACTCTTGAATAGCTCAGGCAATTTTAGATCTGGCAGTGATTGCAGATGGAATCTAAGACATTACCTAGATGGGGAAACTGAGGCTCAAAGCACAGAAGCGATTTGTCCAATGAACACAGAGGGTCAGTAGCAAAGTCAGGGCTATGACTCAGGCCTGAAGCTCAGGTCACAACCCCAGGCTGCAGGACCATTTCCTTCTGCGGGACCCAGGTCCTGTTAAGGAGCTAACGTTGTATCCCCATGGATATAAAAGAAGGTCAGGCCACACCGGTCTAATCTGGACCTTGGCTCCAAGGAGGGCAGTAAAAAGAAGATGGAGAGGAAGAGGTATGGTGCTTGGGGACGGGGAGCCAGTCTTATAAGGGGTAGCCAAGAAACTGCTTCTCTCACTCTTATATACTCGTATTTGGGGTTAGGGGGAGGCACAAAATGGTGCCTCAAATGCATAGTCTCCTTTTAAAGAGATCTCTTTCCTAAGAAGCATTTTGCTCTGGGATGTATTTCTTCATGAAATGAAGAACATGAGGATGAAATGAAACTCCACCAAGTGGGCCCTGGCAGCCAGAGCCAGTTGGCAACGGCACCCTCTGTTAATGGCAATCCAGGAACAGAACAGGGATTGGGGAAAAATGTAAATTGCCTGGAAACGTACCAATTTCCAGTGGCTTGCCTCTCCCACAGAATCTCAGGGGTCAGTTAACACCTTGGCATGAGCTATCACCACAGGGTTCCTGACCTGCAAGTAAGTGGACAGAGGAAGAAGGCTTCCTGGTCAAGCCTGGCAAAGACCCACTCTGCCCACTTTACATGACCCAGACCACAGATTGCAGAGCTGTGGTGCATGGAAAACAAAGCATCACTTCATTTTCCCATTCTCAATAAAGGCACATGGATCCCCATGTTAATGGGAAAGGACCCACCAAGGAGAATCATCAGGAGCCCAGTCACACAATGCAAGTCACATGACTCCTACATACCTCCAAAACAGCGTCCACAAAGCGCCAAGTACCGTGCTAGGCACCAGGCTCTAAGGGTGACCAAGGCACAGCCCTTCCTGAGTCGGGCACATTCAGCAAGGAAGACAGATGCTCACACAGCTAACTTGAATGACTTAGGGTAAGGGCCACAAAAGGAAGGAAAATGAACTAAAACTTTCTGACCTACTACAATCCAGTAACTTTAATCTATTCCTTCATTAATTCATTCAAAAGACATTTATTAAATGTCTGCAGGAGCTGTGCTAAGAATACAAAGATGAATAGAAAAAATATTTTCTCTTGAAGGACTCACTTACTATATGGGAAAGATAAACTGCTAAATAAGTAAAAAACATACCACAGTTATGATTCCAGAAGTCGTGCATGTGCAGAAGATATTCAAAGGAGTCAATTCTTAAGCCTCACAATGTCTTGAGTTTTACATAAAAGACTACATACTGTATGAGTCCACTTATATTAAGCTCTAGAATAAGCAAAACTAATCTTCTATGAAAGAAATCAGAACAGTGATTACCTTTGGCGGAGAGCAGTGGCTGCAGGTCTCTTCACTAGGAAGGGACATGAGAAAACTCCTTCGGATGATGGTAATATTCCGTATTTTGATAAGCATTTGGTTATACAGGTCAAAACTCACTCAAGGTTAAAATTCATGCTTTGTACATTTCATTGTTTGTAAACTTTACTTAAAAAACAACTCTAAACAAATATTAAACTGTAGATAATGATACACATGTTGAAGTTTTGGAGAAGGTGCACTTATACCTGCAACTTACTTTGAATTGTATCCAGTAAAGATAAATGGATGGATGGATGAACGCATGAATGGAGACATGTTCAATCACATAGCAAAATGTCAACTGTAGAATCTAGGTAGTGGGTATGCAGATATACACTGTACAATATTTTCAATTTTTCTGGAAGTCTGAAAATTTTTCAAAATGAAATATTGGGGGGGAATGAGTCTTGAAAGTTACATAAGTATTCCCTAGGCAAACAGGATTTCCATTTCCAACTTTCCAACCGTCATCTGCCTTTCCCGCCTTCTCTGTAGTCTGAAATACCCAATGTCTACTTACCTCTAAGCTGTTGTTGGCAGCCATGTGATGTGGCACAGTTCTGGCCAATGAAACAAAGGGCACTTGGCTGGTTCTTCCGGGAAAGCTTTTGCTTAGTTGGAGCTGCCCCTTCCCAACTTGAATCCTAACGTGGTACCTGGAGCTGCAGCAGCCCCTTGCATCCATGAAGACAAATGTAAAAAAATCCCACCCTGACTGCATTGAGCAGAGAATCAGTTTCAGTAGCCACTCATCTTCAGACTTCTTGCTATGTTAGAAAAATAAATCTTATTTGTTTTAGCCGCTGTTTGTCAAGCTGTCTGTTCCTTGCAGCCGAAACACTTTGAGCACAAGGCAAAAGTGTAAAATAGCCTGGTGTTTCAGTGATTGTAAGCAATCTGATGGCTGGATAGAGCTTAGGGAGGAAAATGTGGAGTGGACACAGCTGTAGACATAAGAAGGCAGACCCTGAAGGGCTCTTTATACCACACTAATGGCTCTGAATTCCCCAAAGATAGAGCATGGGGCTAACCTGATCAGATTGCCTTTTAGGGCAGTGGTTCTCAAACTTTTATGAAGACTAGAATTACCTGGTGTTAAAATACCAATTCCTAAGCCCCACATCCAGAGATTCTGATTGTAGATGTTATTGGTGCCTTGCTGTCGTGCAGGGTGTTCGGCGGGTTCTCTGGTCCCGCTCCCCACACAAGAACACAGGATATGGTGAGGCCAAAAAGGAACACCCACAGAGCCATAGGTAGGGGAGTCATACCACTATATTCTCGCTGGTGGCATCCGCCTCTCTGCAATCCGCTCTTGCCAGCCACCATCTGCTTGCTAGCCCCCATTTTTCTGCTAGCGTAGCCACAGCAGTTATATTAGTGACCAATGGCTCACTGGTTACAGCTGACGGCCAACTAGCCACAGCTGATGGCCATGCAGTCACAGTTGATGGCCATTTACTACCTGAGCCAGCACCTGTCTATGTGAGGCTGAGAGCCTGGAAACTGCTTTCTGGGGCTCTGTCCCCACACTCCACCCCTACAGCCTCTCGCCTCACAATCTACCCGACAAGCGTCTTCCGCAAGGGGCCCTGTGCGAGGAGCCTGGAGGTGAATGCAATATCTGGGGCACAGCTAGGCTCCCTGAGCACAGCCAGGTTTTCTCAGGGCACCACCAGTGCTTCTGGGCACAGCCAGACTTCCTGGGCTTCTTAGGGTACCACTAGTTTCCCTGGGTACAGCCAGGGTTTCTCAGGGCACCACTAGTACTTCTGGGCACAGCCAGACTTCCTGGACTCAGCCAGGGCTCTCAGGGCACTGCCACTCTCTCTGGGTCTCTCAGGGTACCCTGCTGGAACAACAGTGGCTCACAATCAAGGTGCTTACATATTCTCAATGGCGGCCAGTCAAGAGACAAAAGCAAATATCCCCCAGTTCCACTAACAACAGTTTCCAAGCAAACAGTCAAGCGGTCCATTAAATTAGGGATGGAGCGTAATTCCCCATAGTCCATAGTCATTCGCCAGGGCTGTCCTGGGGTGAAGGACAACCTTGACCTCACCCGCATCTCCCACGGAGGACTCAGCAAGTGTTTCCTCCTGGGACTACAAGTCCTGCATCCGGGTTGCCTCAGCAAGTACTTCCCAGCTCACAGGGCCGCAATGACCTTCGCTATCTCCGGCCTGTGCTGGTTGGAGAACCATCCACGTGTTCCCACCCCTCCACGGGGGTCCAGCTCTCCAGCAGCTGCTCTTCCTGGTCTTCCTGTGACTGAGTGTTCATACGCACAAACTGCTCCACCGCCCTTCGGGGAGCTTTGGTCGGCACCGTACCCTGCTCGCTGTGCCATGTGTCGTGCAGGGCGTTCGGCGGGGTCTCTGGTCCCGCTCCCCACACAAGAATGCAGGACATGGTGAGGCCAAAAAGGAACACCCACGGAGCCATAGGTAGGGGAGTCATACCACTATATTCTCGCTGGTGGAATCCACCTCTCTGCAATCCGCTCTTGCCAGCCACCATCTTCTTGCTAGCCCCCATTTCCTGCTAACGTAGCCACAGCAGTTATATTAGTGACCAATGGCTCACTGGTTATAGTTCATGGCCAACTAGCCACAGCTGATGGCCATCCAATCACAGCTGATGGCCATCTACTACCTGAGCCAGCACCTGTCCATGTGAGGCCGAGAGCCTGGAAACTGCTTTCTGGGGCTCTGTCCCCACACTGGCCCATAGCCGCTCCTTTATCTGCAGCTTCTGTGACAGGCGCCATGCACCCAGACAGCTTCCTGTCTCAGTCCCTCTGCAATTTCCTGCCTGATGGCTTTCTCTGGTCACAGAAGCATGCTGTGTGCACCCACGAGAGACCAGAAGTGTCAGGGAGTTGATGTTCCCACGAGCAACCTTGGACCAACAAGGAACAGAGGCTGGCGGATAAACGCTCACTCCAGCTTCTTTGCTTACGGGTGGGAGAGTTCTGAAGTGTGTCCCTCGCAGTCTCTCAGATCCCCTTGGAGCTGCTTCCCACTTGCCCAGAGATAATCCTGTAATTAGTATACCTTTTATTGGTTTTTCCTTCCTTCCCTGTCTCCCTTCCTGAGATCCCCACCAATGTGCTACAGGATCACTACTCAGACTCTTGGCACCCAAATCCTTGCCTAAGGCTCTGCTTTCGGCAGAGCACAAACTAGGACACTGATTCAGAAACTTGGGGTGGGGTCTGGGAATCTGCATGAACGTCACCACTTTCTAAATATTCAGATATGTGAAAACAGTCTCAGTCCCTCTACCATAAGTAACTTTTCCTGTTGACACTGTCAGACAAATTTGTAGATTAGAGTGAAATTCTTCAGGCAAGCAGATTTTCCAGTTGAGTTGAGACCAAGAGATTTAGCAAATTCTCTAGCTAATTCAGTTAATCTATGAAAATTCTCCAAACATAAGCATTTTCAAAGATAAGGCCTAACTACAATGGCCTCGAATCAGCATATAACATTGAAAGTGATAATCAGGAGATTGTTAACCCCACTATATAAATAAATAGGAATAAATAAAGAATCCTGAATGTTCCTTACCTCCTAACACCCAGAATAATTTTGGTCTAAATTGATTAATATTTAGTATCTATTCATTTAGTTGGTTTCAACTGAGGAATTTATATTTTACTGAAAAAGAAAGGAAAACTAGATCTTATCAACTAAAGCAATAAAATTAATTGTGTTTTGGGGCCAGATAAAAGCTGTCCCCCACTGCTTTAACATGTCCTTGCTAGGAGAAGAGATTGGTCAAATGTATTGATACCATCACTTGCCCTTAATTAGGATCCTTCGAGGAGGAGCTAGTGGGGAGTAGGTGAACACAAGAGGGGCCGGAGCAGATTGTTTGGTTCCTCTGGTGAGGCCAACTCCAGGGCCATGAGCATCTGGCCCTCCTCTTAAAAAGCCTCGGTAAAGTGACCAAAACAGGAAAGACAATGTCCCCTTATTGTAAGCCATAGCTCATGAATTTTAAAAAGCATCATTTAAAGACGTTTCCAACTGCAGTTCCAGAGGGTCACTTATTCCCAACAAAGAAGGCTTTTCAACTTGCCTGAAATACTGGCATCTCGCTAGTGATGGTGAGAAACACACACCTTTCCCTGTACCTCCAGGCTGTCCCAGCATCGCACGCATGGGCTGCCCAGCTTCTGTGCCTTTGTCAGAAGGAATCACAGCACTCCCCTGATGTTGTTATAAGGGGTTATACCTAATGCTGCTAAAGGCAAACAGGATGTTCAGGAGCCTTCCCTCCAAAATCTTCAAGCATTAAACAGCTCCCTTCAACCTTTCCTGCTAATATCATTTCCCTTGCTGTTCTGGGGGAAATGAAGATGCAAGCTGTCAGAAAGTAAGTGTGGGCTACCAGAAAAGCTGCTGATTGATAGAGGACAAAAGAAAAGTGCAAAACTGCCAATGGATCAACTTTTTAAAATCCTAACAGAAGGGACAAGAGAAGGTCTACATCGCTATGCCGTGGATTAGCATCCACTCGTGTACTTTCCTGCAGTTGAAGACAGAGTTTTCACTCCCAGGATGCTGCCTAAAAGTCTCAGGAAATGCTTAGGAAGAGGGGATTTTGGCAAAAGAGGAAAATAGGGAACAAGTTTACCCATACTTTGAGTTACAAGGGAAAAGTTGACTTTATTCACTGAATCATTTTTATTGCTCACCAACTACAAACATTTGTTTGAGAGACTACTAGTTACGACGTGCCCGGTGCTTTTCAGGTAACACGGAGATTCCAAGAGGTAGAGGGCACAGTCTCAGCCCTGAGGAAGTTCACAGTACAGTCTAAGAGAAATGACAAGAACCTAAAAGGTAAATAACGGTCTGAGCATGCATGTGCTATGTGATAAATGGCAGCAGTGTGGGTCAATAATACTAGTATAGTGTTCAGATAGATATGTCTTGATAATATGATAGGCATGCCCCTTCTGTAGGATATGTTATTACTGGGGGAGTACAGGGAAAGTAGGAACTTAATTGCTTAGAGTAATTTTGATGTTTGCACATAAATGCATAATGATATTATTGATCCTGGATGCAAACTCTCAGCAGAAGCAGTTGGGAAACCTGATGGGAGTTTGCACCTGGCAGCCTCGTTTCACTATTCATCAAGGAGTCATGGGAGGAGCCCAACAGAACCCCAGGATGTGGCCCAGACTTGGGGTGCTTACCAAATGGAATTAATGCTACTAGAAGATCAAGGGACTTTGAGTGACAGTGTGTAGCAGCATCAAATAGGAAGGAGATTGCTCCTTTTATCTGCAGCCATCAAAGTGCTTCACGAATCAATATCAGAAGCTGCATTTTATAAATTATACCATCATGGGAGAGTGTGAATCGGCCTGAGGGGGAAAAAAGTTTATCTTTCTTTTCTTTCAGAATTCTATTCATTTTGATATTCGAGCACCCCAAATAATTGTGCACATTAAAGAAATGAATATTCTGTTTATTTACTGCAGTTATAAGAACAATGTCAGAATTCTTTAAAGTTTTGATTGAAGTGTTTTTTTTTTAAGTTTCGATTAAAGTGTTTTTAAATCAGTGAAAATAACAATATCTCCCAGAAAATAATAAGTTTCTTCCTGTCAGCTGTCGAATTGTTTACTCCCATAACTGAGTAATAACAGCACATCAAAGCTGGCAATGGTAATTAAATGATTTGTGAACGTAGGTTAACAAATTAGTGCCTCATGATGTGCAATTGTCTAATTAGGATAAAAATGCTAGTCTTACCTAAAAGACTGTCAAGATAGTAAAACAAGATAGGAACAGGTAAAAAGCATCATGCAAAAGATTAGAATATCTGTAATAATGTCATTTTTCTGCTTTCTGCTTGAGAGAGGCTAAGAGCTCATATAGGAACTAGAGTTAACAAGAAGAAAAAAAAACAACTCAGGGGAAGTAAGAAGTATTCATTTCTCACTCTTATTATTAAGCATTTTATATTTATCATCCATTTATTCAATTACATATTTACTGGGCAACTACTATATGCCAAGCAAAGCATTAGGTTTTTGGAGAGATGTGAAGATGTGGAAAACATAGATCTCTCAAAGAGTTGTCTTTTCAATTAGAGAAATAAGGCCTACGGGCCATAAGGATATACACTTTAGGTGGTAGAGACAAAGTACTGTAGGATTTCAAGAGAAGGGTTGATAACTTCCACCTGGGGAATCAAGCTGCAATGTCAAGAGCTTGGTCTTGACCCATGGGAAGTAATAGGGGTGAAAGGCTTTGCAGACAGAGGAAACGGCCTGCACAAAGGCACATGTAATTTATTATTCATTATGCCACCGGTTGGTAAGTTTAATCCTAATTAGAGCCCAGAAAAGAAGCCAATTTCGTGCTTATTTCCATTGGCAATGGAAAAGCATTGGGCAGCAGAAAAAATTTGTTCTCACAACAGCCAGTAACTTAGTGGCACAGCAGTGGCTTGGAGGCTCCAGAATTCTTTTAATCCTCAGTGATCATTTAAACAACTGATCCCCCTACATATATACAAATCTTGTATTTGAATAGATTTGGAAAACTAAAGAGGCCCATGAAATGCACACAACACTCTTTCCTTTCAATTCTCCAGGCAATGCTTGCGGTATTGTGGGGCTCCTTGGGTCCTAGGTAGGGCTCTGCAGAATAGGGGAGCAAGCTCTCACTGCCTAGGTTCCCACTCTAATAACACACCCTCCCTGAAGCCTTGGGAAATGGTCTCCAAGTGCTGGCTACACACAGAGTAAGAAGGAAGTTTCCTGCTTTCCCTATTAGTTGTAAGAGTTGCCAACAATTGTTGGGCCACGTGTATGTGTGTGTGTGTGTGTAAGTGTAAGTATTCTAGCAAAGATCAAACAAGAAACTATCAGCAAAGAAAAGTGATTTCTTTTTAGGCTTTTGCTTTGAAGGCTGAAATGTGTTTAATTAAATGAGAACTTCCGCCCTACTACAGGCACGATGTTTTCACTTCACATCAGGGACCCCATGGCAAGTGAGCCATTAACACTCAGTCTCAAAGCCCAAACCTGCCATCATTTCAGTTACCCTGGTTTCGTCATTCATACCTTGCATTCTGGCCACTTTGTAGTTCATCTCTCCAACCTAACATCATTAGCCAGTTTTCTTTTTTAACCTTTCTATAAAAAGAATATTTAGGCAAACCTTTGGAAGAATGTATTTTCCAATACGAGTTACCTGAGTAAAGAGAGATGGGAAAAACTTGGAGGTGATTCAAATGGGGGCCATAAAGTGGTTAAAAGTTTGTAAAATAAAAAGTTTCTTTCATGTGAAAGAAACTGGCTTACGAAGACTGGAGGGGAAAAACAGGTGTGACGTCACTCTGTTCTTTAGGGGTAAGGAACACCTCGTGAAGAGATGGTAGTTAGATGCCATCACTGTCATCACTGCTAAGACGACTTTTATGAACTTGCTGAGGCAATCTGGCTTGCAGGGCCTCACAAGCTGTCCCCCAGAAATCAAATGCCCATTTGAGAAGGTGGGAGCCTGCTTTGCTGAAAGAACTACGGTCGTTATTACAGGCAGGACAGATGGGTACAGGCCTGCTCAGTCACCAACTTGCTGTGGGAGATTTTCTGAAAGTCATTCAATTTTTCTAGTCTTCCACTCTTGCCTTTGTGAGATGAGAATATTGGACTAAAGGAGCTTTACGAAGGTAGATCACGTAATTTATTGTAAAAACCAGTACATTTTTGCCAGGACAAATGTTAAACTGGACAGGATGTCTGCATGGCAAGCCAGGGAGCGTGGGTACACCATCTCGACATCCTCTTATACACCACAGCCTGGGATTCCCAAGGCCCTTCTCCTAAGAGTAACCCCCAAACTTTCAACGACACTTTCAAACTTAAGGAGAAAACAGACACAATAACATAACAAAAATAGCTACTTTGAAAACGATATTTTACATGGAATTTTACTGTTATTATAGAAGTGAGAGGCAGAAGCAAACTTATGTCAGAAATTAAGAATCAGGGCGGACAGCTGGCTCAGTTGGTTAGAGCACGAGCTCTGGGCAACGGGGCCGTTGGTTCGATTCCCACATGGGCCAGCGAGCTGGACCCTCCACAACTAGAATGAAGTCAATGAGCTGCTGCTCAATTCCCAGGTGGCCAGATGGCTCAGTTAGTTGGAGCGCGGGCTCTCAACCAGAAAGTTGCCGGTTGGATTCCTCAACTCCCGCAAGTGATGGAGGGCTGCGCCCCCTGCAACTACTAACAACTGGCAACTGGACCTGGAGGTGTGCTGCGCCCTCCACAACTAAGATTGAAAGGACAACAACTTGACCTGGAAAAGTCCCAGAAGTACACACTGTTCCCCAATAAAGTCCTGTTCCCCTTCCCCAACCAAAAAAAAAAAAAGAAGAAAAAGAAGAAAGAAATTAAGACACACTCAAAATAGTTTGTTTAGGAAGGGGTATTGAATTATTTCCTAGAATCCTTAGAGATTGTATTTTTAAATGTACAAAGAGGAAGATAAGTCCTATCACCTATCAACATATCTATCTAATTTGTACATAAATGTATCTGTAATAAGCAAAATAAACCAAAATATTGTCAAACAACAAAGCAAGACTAATTAACCAAAACTGCAGTGATTTAGGCATTTTAAGCCAATTTTCCAATAATGTTTCTATTAAATTTCTAGTTCATAATATAAATCCCATTACTATTAATTCTGACTTTTTGAAAATTTAACCTAAGACTTTGCCTGGACTGAGATTCTCGAACATACCACATGTTCATAACGCAGGTGCTTGGGATAATGTGGGCTCTCAACCACTTTAATTTCCAGAGATCAAATGTGATGGAGTGATTGGTTTATGGTTGGTTTCTGAGGTAGCTTTTGGGAGTTTGCAGTTTCACCACCCATCGAACATTTTAATATGGGAAGTTTAATGACTCATCGTCTGTATAAATTGCTTTTTTTGACAATGTTATTGTTTAAATAAAAGGCCTCCTTTGAAACAAAAATATGAGAACATTCTGAAAATCTCAGCACAAGGAAGAACAGTCCAAGGACCAGAAGTTTCCAGCAGTGAAATAGATCTTCCTGAAAGGGGGGAGCTCCCATTACCAAAAGTGTTTCAGTGGGCACTGGGTGGCCATATCTTAGGGTCACAAGAGAGAAAATTTTTATTGGATGAAAGGCTAGATGAGGTGGTCTCTCTGGTACTAGCCAGTTCTAAGACTCACCAGTTTTGTGATCCTAAGGCTCATAGGTTTCTGACCCTGAGTAAGTAGCTAAAATGCCATCTAACACTCTCCCATGGAGCAGTATACTTGACACACTAACATCTTCCCACAGAACGCTGCTGCTCTAAGTGTCTTGTGTATGCTGATGTTAAATTGCTTTCCTGCTGCTTAGCCCCAAATGAATCTGAGTTTTATTTTGACTAACACAATTTTAATGCATCTGGGAAAAACAAAAAGCTCTAATAATGTACCTCAGGCCTATGAAAACAACACATTCTTCCATAGCCAGTCCACAGTGAAAGAGGAGCATATTGGCATATATAATAAAATTCTATCTCAGTCATTTACTATTTAGTGAAAGGCCAGAGGAAGTAAAACCGAACTTGGATTCAGTTCAACATCCCGGTCAGTGATGCAATGTGGGCAAATGATGAGCATTTCCGTTCATTTAGTTGGCAGCTTTCCAAGGCTGCTCCACATCTGCACCGTTCAGCGTTGGTCGGCAGGCAGCAGGGCAGAGAAAAAGCAGCGCTCTCCACAATGTTTGGTGCCATCTCCGGGGCGAGCAAGTGAGCTGCTGCTCACCTGACAGAGCGCTGCCTCCACAACCTCCACAACTCAGAAGGCCATCACACTTCTGGAACTTCAGAGATATACTTTGCAGTGAAATTGAGCAGGAAGTGGAAGGCGGGTGACACAGGAAGGTGAAAGGGTTAGCTAGAAAATATTTGGCAGTGTTTGGGGACATTACATGGTGTTGGCCAAAGAACTTAGCTTTAGAAAGATAACTCAACCTTTCAAGAGTGCTCTCTTTTGCCTTACAGGACTGGACATTAGCCATTCATAATGTACGTATGTCGTTTTAAAACAAGGCCTTATACAAATGACAATTATCTTCCTTTTTCATCATAAAAATGAACATATCTTTTTAAGTGACCTTTGACATCTCTAGGAATGGTCTTCCTACAAATGTTGAGAGTAAAGGAAAACAAGACTCAACTATTCTCTTTGAATCTTATCTCTGAAAGTGGCTAAATAAGTTAGTTTGTAATCTCCTAAAATGTGCCCTGAAAAATGAACTAAATAAAAGACAGGTAACAAATGAACTCTACAGGAATGAAATGTACTGAACAGATAGATAAAGTCAGAGTCAAGGATAAGAATTTATTCTGATTTGCAGGCTTTTGTGCGACTAGGTTGGCAGCACATAAAGTAGCCATTATCAGAGGCACTTATTCACTGAGACTGTGTTTTTTCTAGATATATGGTAGGGCCATCACCGGAAGCATTTGACCTCAATAGTAGAGAGATGGGATACAAAAGCCTAAATAAGCAACTGACTCTCAATGTGGTCTTGAATAAATCATTTCATTTTCTAATCTTTGTCTACAAAATCAAGCTAATAAGACACCTGAAAACAGGATATCCAAAATGGCAGAGTAGATAAACACTATGCTTCCTTCTGTGAACACATCAAAATTACAACTAAATTATAGAACAATCAGCCTGGAGAACCACCTGAAGTCTGGCTGAGCAGAAGTTTTATAACTAAGGCTATAAAGAAGAAGCCATGTTGAGACTGGTAGGAGGGACAGAGATGTGAAACAGGCTGGTCCAACACCCATGTGTGGTAGGTGAAAATCGGGAGAGATATGTCAGCCACAGAGGTTCCCCACGAAGTCGTGAGGGACCCCTGACCCCCACACCAGGCTCCCAAGCCCTCAGTACTGGTGCTGGGAAGAAGAACCCCACAACATCTAGCTGTAAAAAACAATGGGGATTCAACCATCCAGGTGAGAAAGAAGGCTGTGGGAAACACAGACACTCTCTTAAAGGACCTGCACAGGTACTTACCCTGGGCTCCGGCAAATGGATGGTGACTCTGGGGGCATCAGATACATATGGACAGACTATAACTTCCAGACGAGGACTGGAGGGACAGTTTCCATTATCCCTGTGTGGGAGCCCTTCTCTTGTGCAGCCTGAAGGTGGGTGCCATTTTTCCTGTGTTGAGCCCTCCCCCACAGGCCAAATCTGAACCTGATTGGCCTGGTAAGCTCTGCTGCTCCACCCTGCTGACTCACTGAGCCCCTGCCTCACCCAACTTGTGTACAACAGGAGGCTTTATCAATAGCTGAAACTTACGGGAGCCAGCAGGTGGCAGCAGACCTTGGAGTCTCCTGGCTTTATATGGAGTTACCCCAGATCCGCTACTGGTGGCAGCTGTCCTTGGTTCACAGCGTGGCCTCTCCCACATGCCTCCAGGTATACCACGGGCAGTGACCAAATGTGGATCACTCTGTAGCTCCTACCAGGCAGTGGCTGACCTGGGCCTGCACCGGCCCATCCCAAGAGGCTCCAGAATCAACATACTTGGAGGTCAGCTTCAGAGCACAGCAGAGCCCAATTAGGCCCATGAGGAGCACACAAAAAGGGTGGTCTCAACAGGCACCAGATCCCACTGGAGTGAATCCTGCTCTGTGGGATAAGCCCTGCCACCCAATAGCAGCCCATAAGCTCTGGACAAGGTCAAACTCTACAGCCAGTCAGCCTGAGGGTCAATCCCATCCACTGACATGCCAACAGGAATCAAGGCTCAGCTATAATAGTTGGGCACAACCCACCCAAGGGACACTCCTGGAGAACCCAGCTCAGGTGACCAGGGAGATGGTGCCACTGGGCCACACAAGACACCTACTACATAAGGCCACCTGGCAAGGCTGTGAAACATAGCAGTCCTACCTAATACATAGAAACAAATATAGAGAGGCAGCCAAAATGAGGACACAAAGAAATATGTCCCAAATGAAAGAACAAGAGAAAATTCCAGAAAAGGAATTAAACAAAATGGAGACAAGCAAACTACCAGAGACAGAGTTCGAAACAACAGTTATAAGGATGCTCAAGGAACTTAGAACTTCAACAAAGAAATAGCAAGCATTAAAAAAGGACATAGAAACCATTACCCCAAAAAAACAGTCAGAAATGAAGAATACAATAACTGAAATGAAGAATGTACTAGAAGGAATCACCAGCAGACTAGATGAAGCAAATCATCGAATCAACAATTTGGAAGACAAGATATCAGGAAACACCCAATTAGAACAGCAAAATGAAGAAGTAATCCAAAAAAAGGAGGATAGTTAAAGAGACCTCTGGGACAACATCAAGTGTAACAACATTCACATCATAGGGGTACCAGAAGGAGAAGAGAAAAAGCAAGGAATGGAGAATCTATTTGAAGAAATAAGGACTTAAAACTTCCCTAACCTGGTAGAAAAAATAGACATACAAGCCGGAAGTGTAGAGAGTCCCAGATAAGATGAACCCAAACAGGCTCACACCAAGACAACATTATAATTAAAATGGCAAAGGTTAAAGACTGTCGTGTGGGGCGGCCTGCGGGGTCTCAGCTCCCACTCCCCACATAAGAATGCAGGATGTGGCTAGGCCAAAAAGGAACACCCATGGAGTCATAGGTAGGGAAGTCATACCACTATAGTCTCACTGGAGGCTGGATTCACACGACGTGCGACCTACTCTCTGCTTTTCTGCCTGCCAACCAACGGACTCCACTTGCTAGCTGCACTCCGCTGTGCGAACTGCAATCCGTGCTTGCCAGCCACCATCCTCTTGCTAGCCCCCATTTTGCTGCTAGCATAGCCACAGCAGTTATATTAGTAGCCAATGGCTCACTGGTTACAGCTGACAGCCAACTAGCCACAGCTGATGGCCATCTAATCACAGTTGATGGCAATTTACTACCTGGGCCATCACCTTTCCACGTGAGGCCAAGAGCCTGGAAACTGCACTCCTGTCTCTGTCCCCACAAAGACCAAAAGAGAATGCTAAAAGCAGCAAGAGAAAAAAAATTAGTTACAAGGGAGCTCCCATAAGACTGTCAGCTGATTTCCCAACAGAAACTTTGCAGGACAGAGGGATTGGCACAAAATATTCAAAGTGATGAAAAGCAAGGACCTACAAACAAGGGTTCTCTACCCAGCAAAGCTATCACTTAAAATTGAATGACAGAGTAAGAGCTTCCCAGACCAGAAAAAGCTAACGGAGTTCATCACCACCAAATGAGTATTACAAGGAATGTTAGAGAAACATCTTTAAGGTAGAAAAAAATTTTAAAAATATGAATAATAAACTGGCAATAACTATATATCTATCAATAATTTCTTCCAATGTAAGTGGATTAAATGCTTCCATCAAAAACATAAGGTGGCTTAATGGATAAGAAAACAAGACCTATACCTATGCTGCCTACAAGAGACTCACTTCAGATTGAAAGACACACAGAGACTGAAAATAAAGGGATGGAAAAAGTTATTTCATGAAAATGGAAACAAACCAAGAAACCTGGAGTAGCAATACTTATAGCAGGCAAAATGACTTTTAAAAAAAACGCTATAACAAGAGACAAAGAAGGACCCAGTAATCCCACTTCCGGTATTTATCCAAAGAAATCCAAATGCTAGTTCGAGGGGATGTGTGCATCCATATGTTCATTGCAGCTTTGTTTACAATGGACAAGATGTGGAGGCAGCCTCAGTGTCCGTTGATAGATGAATGGATAAAGGGTAGGTACAACATATATACAGTGGAATATGGCTCAGCCATGGAAGGGAATGGGGTTCTTGCCATCTGCGGTGGCATGGACAGACCTGGAGGGTATTGTGCTGAATGGAGTATGTCATCAGTGAAAGATAGATGTAACGTTGATTTTGCTTATATGTGGAAGCTAAAGAACAAACAAAACATAAACAAACTCATAGATACAGAGAACATTTTGATGGTTGTCGGGTGGGAGGGGGTACAGGGTAGTATGTAAAAAGAGGGAAGGGATTAACAGGTACAAATTGGTTGTTACAAAGTAGTCATGGGTATGCAGGGTATGTAAGGAGTATAGTCAATCATATTTAATAACTACATATGGTGTCAGATGGATACTAGATTTATTAGGGTGATAAATGAGAAGGAGGTTGGGGGGGCAGGGTGAAAAAGGAGAAGGAATTAAGAAGTACACATTGGTAGTTGCAAAATAATCATGGGGATGTAAAGTAAAGCACAAGGAATATAGTCAATAATACGGTAATAACTATAGAGTGCCCAAAAAATGCATACACGTTTTAAGAAAGGAAAAAACTATATTAAAATTATAATACTCAATATATATTGTTAACTTCTGCAATTACCAGAGGTGCTCAAAGTGGTTACCATCAGCATCCAGACACTTCTCATTACAGTGAACTATTGCTTGAGCAACGTTGACCAAAGTGTCCACTTGAGTACATTTTTTTGGTACCCCTGGCATATATAGTGCCAGGTGGGTACTAGACTAATCAGGTGGATCACTTCTTAATTATACGTATGTCTAACCACTATGCTGTACACCTGAAATTCATATAAAATAATATTGAATGTCAACTGTAACTGAAAAATTAAAAAGGGGGAAAAGGTGAAGGGCAATAAGCAGTCCAAATTTTCAGGTATAAAACAAATAAGTCACAGGGATGTAACGTATAGCACAGGTAATATAGTCAATAATATGGTAAGAATTATATATAGTGTCAGGTGAGTACTAGACTACTCAGGAGGATCACTTCTTCAGGCATATAAATGTTGAATAACAACTATGTATACCTAAAACTAATATAATATTGTATGCTCACTACATTTTTAATAAAAATCTTTTTTAAAAATCAAGCTAGTAAAATCTATGGTGATTAAATTTTATAATTAATCTAATTTGAAAATTTTACTGTGTGTTTAAAATGTACCAGGCACAAAGAATGTAAGTAGACTCTTCTCCAAAGAAATACAAATACCATGAAGCACTTGAAAAGAAATTCAATGTCATTAGCCATCAAGGAAATACAAATCAAAACTACAGATACCATTAATATCCACTCGATTGGCTTTAATCACAAAGACAGATCATAAAAACTATTAGTGAGAATGTGGAGAAGTTGGAACCCTCATACATTGCTGATTGGAATGTAAAATGATGCACCCAATTTGGAAAACAGTCTGTTAGTTCCTCAAAAGTTTAAAAAGAGAGTTATCATATGACCCAGTAATTCCACTCTTAGGAACATACCCAAGAAAAAGAAAAATATGCCCCCACTAAAATTTGTACATGAATGTTCATAGCAGCATTATACATAACAGCCAAAAAGTAAAAACAGCCCAAAATACATGGTGTCTCCCTATAATGAAATATTGTTCAGCCATAAAAAGGAATGAAGTATTGATACATGTTATAATATGAATGAACTTTGAAAACATTGTACTAAAGGAAAGAAACCAGTCACAAAAGACCACATATTGTATGAAATGTCCATTTATATGAAATGTCCAAAATAGGCACATCAATAGAGACAAAAACTGGATTAGTGGTTGCCTGAGACTGAAAGGGGGGATTGGGAGGGCGTTTAGGAGGTGACAGGTAAGGGATGTGGGTTTCATTTTGGGGTAATAAAAATGTTCTAAAATTGATTGTGGTGACGGTTGTGCAACTCTATGAATATATGAAAAGCCATTGAATCATACAATTTAAATGGCTAAATTGTATGTTATGTGAATTATATCTCAATAAAACTTTTTAAAAATGTGCCAGGCAATTTGCTAGGCACTCAATACATAATAAATGTGAAATGCATATGGTATATGCTTAATAAATACAATGCAAACACAACATGCCTCATTTACTTTGACTAAAGGGGGAAACTTTTAAAAGGAATACAAGTGCATGTGAAATAAAAAGCCTAAATTAATGTGCTAATTAGGAATAAAATAACCATAACTAAGGCAGATCAGCACATAGTATTGCACTGGGATGTCATTAAACTGTACTTGAGTGTACAGTAAGGTAAAGCCGTTAGTGGCAATAATCTTTGGTAATACGCTATTTAGTCATAGTGTTATTTAAACAGAAAGCAAAGGCCATTATAAACTGTACCTGAGAATCAAAGACAAAGAGATAAATGACAGTTTATTGCAAGTGAAGAGATCTAAAGAGGAAATTATGCCTCTCTTTACCATCTTAGCTGTTGTATTCTGAATGTGCACAATTTCCCTACTTTCCCACTTCAGTCACCCTTAATCCAGGAAAACAGAAGCCTTGTCTTTCCCCATGCTGGTATTTAAAAAAACAAACAAACAAACAAACAAAGAAAGCATACTTTCCTAGTCTTTGACCTTTTCTATTCTCTTGTGAGCCCCAGGAGGCTATCATTTTACAACCTAAAAGCTAATGCAACCCTTGGAATTATTGATGGGTGTGAATTTCATGAAAGAAGTCACCGTCCATATCCAGCTGAAGAAAGGCGAGAACAGCCTGGGAAAGACGCTAACACCTACCGTAGCCTTAGAAGTCCAGAATCTTAACGTTCTTGTCTACGCTTTATATTCCAGATAGAGCAAGGCATCCTGGGGTAGCACATCAACACAGGCAAAGGCAGTTTTATGGGATGTTTCAAGCAGCAGTCATAGATTTAATATATGTATCTCTGCAGGAAAGAGCTGGTGTTGTCCCGACACTAGTAATGACCAAAACTGGAGAGAAATCATAAGTGAGTGCAGGAAACATGTTCTTTAAAATGATAGGAGAAAAAGAGAACGAGACTACTGTGTGGAGGAGACTCAACAATAACAAAACAGAGTTGAGGTTAGAGGTAAGAGACGAAAGGAGGGAGGAAAGCAAGTGTGGAGAAAGTACAATGGAAACTCTTAGTGCATTTAAAAATAGCCAGAAAGAGAAATGTTAACTTTAACCACCAAAGAGAGAAAGATCTCTTTCAGGTACCCTCTTTTTATAAAATGAAATGGTGGCAAAACAAAGTGAGATATCTGAAAAATTAATATATGTTAAGAAAAACATAAGGTGGTTAGCGGATGACAGAGATGGCACTTCAAAGTACTAAAGAGATAACGAGTGGACATACAATTATTCATATTGATATGACAAGGGGATTTCACTTGGGAGCTCAGAAGGCAGCCATGACAAGGATTTATGTGCAGCAGTGGGAACAGAAAAAGGACAAAAGTGGACCAAGCAATAAAAAGTGAAGCCAAAATTGACTACTCAATGAATGTGGCCAAAAGAGAACAGTCCTGAAAGACAAAGTAAAATCAGATTCAATGACAAGTGTAAAAAAGAGAAGAGCCACTACAATGCAGCCCAAATAAAAACAGATTTAATGAAATTTCAAAGCATTTGCTGAAAGGCTTACATGATTTTGAAGACATGTAAAGCATCAATATTTAGTTGGGAAGAGCAAGAACTTGAAAATAGAATGCAACTTCTAAGCCTGAAAACAAAAATGTCAGTTTGCAATTTACAGATAAGTTTGTGTTTCTTGTTTTTATTTACTAATTGTTTTCTTCATTTGTCTTTGTAACTGGGAAATACTTCCCCACAGCAGCAATGTGATAACTGGTGGCTAAGTTCCCAAAAAAGCCCACAAAACTGTTTAACCATTAGAACTCTACCTTTGCAATAATTCTACTAAAATCAGCCCAAATACCGAGAAAGAAGTGATGAATGCAAGAGAGAGGAGGAAGAGAAAGAAGGACAGGAAAAGGATGAGGAAAAGAAACAAAGAAGAGAAAAAGGAAAGGTAAAGAAAAATGAAAGAAGGTTTCCTCTTTTTCTCTCAAACCCACAGTATCAAACCCTGACTCCAGTATTGATGTCTCTGCCAGGTGTTAGGAAGCTGTCGAACTAAGGCATCTGCGATTAACACCTCTTAACCTTCCAAGGGAGAGATTATCAGAGTTTCAAAACATGCGAAGGAGGGTTTTTCTAGTGAGGTTCTTCTAGGCCAGATCTCTGATCCATTCCTACTTCCCACAGCCTCATCCCTCCTGTTCTTCTCTGAAGGAGCCAGTGTTTTGACTTAGGGTTTCTGATGGGTCTTGGTGCACCAGGGAAGGGTAGTTGTTTGTAAATTTTAAATTTATGAAATGGGAATTATCTACTTATATATAGGAAAAATGGTTTCTTCAATTGTGTGTAGAGAACTGACATTATAAAGTATAGATGAAGTATAAATAGAGATTGCCTGAGTCTTTTAACATGGGGAAGTACTCGAAATGTAATGCATTACAAACCACTGAATCAGTGGGTGAAAATTGTGTAATTATTTGGAGATCTACAAAGGGACGTAATAATTTAGGGATATAGATAAATGACAGATATTTAGGAAAAAAACATGGAGCGTCATCTTGGAAATTAAGTTATGGAAGGAATCATGTAAATAAAAATATATAAAACATAAAAATGGGAAGAATTAAATATGACATGTGTGTAAGCAAGAAAACAAGACTAGTCCAGGTATGAAGAAGAATTAGTCTTACAAAGAACAGAGAAAGAAAATGAAAAGAATGTACAAAACTCCCACTGATTAGATCATTTAAAAGACAACTAAAAATCTAAAGTAAAAAGAACAAAAGAGATCTGGTACAGAAGGAAACCTTGAACAGGACACAAAAAGAGTTCAGGTTGTAAAGGTATGTATTATGTTTCAGGGATGAGTAAATAAATCTGTGAGAGGATTAGAAGAGATTTTTTTAAATGTAATTTCCCAGTAAAGAGTCTTCTTATTGGTGACACTTCAGGGGGTGGGAATCTCCAAAAGGACAATAAACTAACATATGGTGTGCTTTAGCTAATATTTTTTTTAATATACTGCCTCCATCAGAGTCATTATGCCTCTAAATTGCACGAGGAAAGAAAGCAGATACGAACAAAAATTTTGCTTTCCAATGTTGCTTATTTTTAGCTGTCCAGAAGTTATTTTTATTCACCTTATTTCCTAAGGAACTCAGCAATATTCTGATTTATTATCAACAACATTTAATTACCATTAATTTAATTCATTTAATAAAGGAATACTTATCACGTGTAATTGCTAGATGCCTGCTCTTAGAAAACAGCTGAGAATGGAGTCAAGAAAACCAGTTCAAGCCTCTGTTCTGTCGCCAGCAAATCATGTTAAGCAAAGTAACTGAACCTCAATTCCTTCATTCCTTTATAAAATAAAGGTCTTGAACTAAAAGAAACTCTATGAACACTTATGTCCCTTATAGATGTGTTTATTATTCTCTAAAAGATTAATTAATGTTTAGCATGATCCGTACAAGTGTAAGTTAGTATTGCAATCTTGTCATCAGAATGGTTTTATAATGCATGACTTTTCACTAAGATTTATTGATAACCTAAAATAATCCAAAATTTATAGATATAGTAGGTAAAAAGAAAGAAAATAAATGGATTATGACTTCAAAGGCAATATTTCTGTCATTATATGGAGAAAATATTTGGATATCATTTAAAAGTTTTAAACATAGAAATTACATAAACAGTGGCTCAGTTGGTTAGAGTGCAAGCTCTGGGCAACGGAGCTGCTGGTTCAATTCCCACATGGGCCAGGGAGCTGCGCCCTCCGCAACTAGAACGAAGTCCATGAGCTGCCGCTAAGCTCCCTGGTGGCCAGATGGCTCAGTTGGTAGGAGCACCAGCTCTCAACCACAAGGTTGTCAGTTCAACTCCTCAACTCCCGCAAGGGATGGTGGGCTGCGCCCCCTGCAACTAACAACAGTAACTGGACCAGGAGCTGAGCTGTGCCCTCCACAACTAAGATTGAAAGGACAACAAATTGACTTGGAAAAAGTCCTGGAAGTACACACTGTTCCCCAATAAAGTCCTGTTCCCCTTCCCCAATAAAATTTTTAAAAAGAAAAGGAAATTACATAAACAATATGCAATTATTGTATCAATAGTTAATATTAAGTACATGTTAGTATATTTATATATTAATAATAGCTAATAAATGAAATACATGGGTATTAATCATAGCTAATAAAATTTATAAATGTGTGAAATGTTGTATCATCTTCACAATGATACTGTAATTTTTGTTATTATCCTTATTTTACAGATAAATGTAAGATAACTTACTGTGTGGTTTGGAGATATTAAATAACTTATCCAAGATCTCACAGATTGTAAATGGTAGAGCCCAGAGCTTTTATTGCCCCAAACAGGATGCTATTGTATAAACTACTTGGTGATTTGCTTTTTTAAATGTAACATGTCCTAGAGATTTCTGGTCAAGATGTCAGAGTAGGTAAATGCTGTGCTTACCTCTGCTCAGGACCACATCAAAATTACAAATAAACTACAGAACAACCACCATTAATAATTACCTGAAGTCAGATTCTAGGGAAGGACATTCAAGATGGCAAAGTAGATCAATGGTGTGCTTGTCTCATCCCATTAACACATTAAAATGTCAACTAAAATGTAGAACAATCAACCTGGAAAACACCTGAAGTCTAGCTGAACAGTATTTTATAACTAAGAGCATGAAAAAGAAACCACATTGAGACTAGTAGGAGGGGCAGAGACGGGAAACGGGCCAGCTCCAAACCTCCCTGTGGTGGTTGAAAATGAGGAGGGATATCTCACCCACAGAGGTTCCCTGGAGGAGTGAGGGACCCCAGTCTCATCTCAGGCTTCCTAGCCCAGAGTACTGGCTCAAACATGGAAGGGAATGGGTTCTCGCCATCTGCAGTGGTATGGATGGACCTGGAGTACATGTGTTGAGTGGAGTAAGACAGAGAAAGACAGAGTACTTGTGCTGGCAAGAGGAGACCCCACAACATCTGGCTGTGAAAAATCAGTGCAGATTCCAACTGGGTGGGATGAAAAGCCAGATGTCCTCTTAAAGGGCCCACTCACAGACTCACTCGCTTGCAAGCACTCACTCTAGGCCTCAGCAGAGGGACAGTGACTCCAGGGGCGTCAGAGACATACAGGAAAGACTGAGTTGTGTGGCTTCAGAGCCACACAACTGGAGGTACTTTCTCTGTGTGGGGACTGGAGGTACTTTCTCTGTGTGGGGTCTTTCTCCATTGCAGCCAGCAGGCAGGTGCCATATTTTCTGTGTTGAGCACACCCACGCCCATGACCAATTCTGAAAATGAATTGGTTGGTCTTGTGAGCTTCACTTGCTCCACCCTGGTGACTCACTGAGACGCTGCCACACCCAGCTCCCTACCATAGGAGGGCTTATCGGTGACTGAACCTAAAGGGATCCGGGAGCTGGCAGCAGGCCTCTGAGAGTCCTTGCGTTTTGCAGAGCTACCCCAGACCCAGTACTGGTGGCAGCTGCCCTTGGTTCACATCATGGCTTCTCCCAAGTACCTCCAGGTCCAGCATAGGCAGCAACCAACCATGGATTACACTGTAACTCCTACCAAATAGTCCCTGGCCAGTCACAGGCAGTGGATGACCTTGGTCTGCTCCAGAGCCCCTCCCAAGAAGCCCACTAACCAACATACTTGGAGGTTTGCTTCAGACAGCAGAGTACCACCCAATTAGGCCCACAAATGGCACACACAGATAGTGGTCTCAACAGGCACCAGAATTCACTGGGGCAAATTCCACTCCATGGGGTAAGTCTCCTGCACAGCATCATGTAAGCTGTGGATGTAACCAAACCCCACAGCCAATCAGTGTCAGGGTCAATCCCACCGACTGATGTGGCAACAGCAATCAAGGCTCAAATATAACAGTATGGCACACACAACCCACACAAAGGACAACTTGCAGGACACGGCACCGGTGACCAGGGAGACAGTGTCACTGAGTCCCACAGGGCACCTACTACATAAGGCCACTCTACTAAGACCAGGAGACATAGTAGCCCTACCTAATACATAGAAGCAAACATAGGGAGGCGGCCAAAATAAGGGATAAAGAAACATGTCTCAAATGAAAGACTTATCAGGGTGATCACTTCATAAATTACATAAATGTCCAACCACTATGCTGTACACCTGAAACTAATATAAAATAATATTGAATGTCAACTATACTTGAAAATAAATTTAATATGTCTTGACTATGAGGTCTGACATTTAAGTCTGCGGACTTGTTGCACAATGTTGCTAACCTTTTTTTATTTCAAAGGGATTATTTATTATGAATTTGTACCAACTAGACAGTTAACCAAGTTTACTATTTTGGAAGTGCTGAAAAGGCTGCATGAAAAAGTTAGATGACCTGAATTTTTGCCAACAATTCATGCCTCTTGCATCACAACAATGCACCAGCTCACAGGGCACTGTCTGTGAGGGAGTTTTTAGCCAGTAAACACATAACTGTATTGGAACAGCCTCCCTACTCACCTGATCTGGCCCCCAATAACCTTTTTTACCCAGAGATAAAGGAAATATTGAAAGGAAGATATTTTGATGACATTCAGAACATCAAGAGTAATATGACGACAGCTCTGATGGTCATTCCAGAAAAAGAGTTCCAAAATTGCTTTGAAGGGTGGACTAGGCACTGGCGTCGGTAGATAACTTCCCAAGGGGAGGACTTCGAAGGTGACCACAGAGTGATATTCAGCAATGAGGTATGTAGCTCTTTTTCTACATATGATTCCCTGTTTATAAATTTACTTCCATAGTTTCATTTCTAAGGACTACATGGGATTCCATGGTATGAATGTACTATAATTGATTTAAACATCCCCTCATTTGGGGATATTTAGATCATTTCCAATCTTTTACTCCTTACATGTGAATCTTTGCACACATCTTTAAATGTCTCTCAGAATAAGTTTTTAGATATAGAATTGCTGTGTTAAAAGCCATGAGTATTTTGGAAACATTTTGTATTTTATTTTATTCTTTTAACCATAGTCTTCACGCCTTTGAAGTCACCTAGGAGGTTGTTAATTAAATTATTTGCTGTTATTGTTAATAGTTTATTTTGTGATTCTTACTCTGCCATTTAAAAGAGAAATTCAAGTAGGTAAAGAGATAGTTCAGTAGTTCCAACAGATAAAAGCATAGGAGGACAAATTTTTGTTTTCCTCATCCTTTGTGGAAAACTACAGAAACTGACAGAGAAAGTGCCAGGAAAGAAATTGATTCCTTACGTGAGTGTAGTACTGGGACTGAACAATACAGAAAAAAAATGAAACATTAAGCCCCAGTATTTTGGTACCAAACATTTTTACAACTGGAGAAATCCAGCTGTTTGACCAATATTTTCAAAAACCTTGGAGAGTCAGAACAGAGCTTAGCTGTGGGGAGGAGTTGGGGTTGGATTTGACTGAGGAGATGAATGGCAAAAGAACCCTCCTTGGGTACTGGAAATATTGTATGCCTAGATCTAAATGGTAGTTACAGGTATATGTGTACATACATAAAGCTTCATCTAGTTGTACACAGAAGGTCAGTGTACTTTAGAGTATGTGTGTCATATCGCTGAAGAGTTTCAGATTGTTGGCGTCATGTAAGCCAGACAACTGGATTTTCATTTTACTTCCAGTTATTTTTATATGCTTTTATTATCATTTAAACTTATTACATATTTAGGCAGTAAACACATAAACACAATTAGTCAAACGCTGGCAAGTTGGCAGACTTCTTTTTTCTTTTTCTAAGTTTGGATGATTCTCCCATTTAAAATTCCTAACAGCTGCACATTTAGGTAGCCTCCACTTTTTGGCTGTTATCACTCCTTGTACATAATTTTCTGTGTGTGTCTTTAATTATTAACTAAAGATAAATTTCTAGGAAGCTGCTGCTTAGTAATCTAAAGAAAAGATGAAATGCAAACCCTGTGCCAACAGTTATCTAGAAATTAAATGGGGTACGATGTGTCTAAAACAAGACTTTGTTCAAACACTATTTAGAACACTTGGACCACCTTAGAATAAAATGCTCAGAATGTAGCATTAGCTCATCTTTAAAAAATATAGGAGTTTGGAAAAACCCAAAAGATAATAGCGAGCATCCAGATATTCTACTTTCCTAAGCATACACAGGTCAAATTTCCCTCTCTGGAAACTCAATCTCAGTCTTTCAATTTTAAAGCACAAAAATTAAAATTGGAGGCTTTTCCAAAATATTAGATAATTTAAAAAATGTTGGTCTAATTTCTGATAAGGGCACATCTCTCATTATCACCTACATTATGATACACAAATCAAGAACAGAGCTCTTTTTGATTTTGACTATATTGTATATGCAGCATTTTTATATTGCTGAACAATTAGTTGGTTGCATGTGTGTTTACTTTAACATTAGACAGAACAGCTTTCTTTCTGCCCTTCACACACCCATTTCTTTTGTTTTCTAGAACTTATATTTTGGTTGGCAGCAGCAAGTCAAACCTCAGAACCATTTGCATTTCTCTAACCTCTCAGTACACTGGTGCAGACATTTGTTTGTGCACACAATATTGTAATATATCTGTATTTTTGGTTGGAATCCAGTTCATCTGTTACAATTTAGTGATGTTCTAAGCTTTTACTTCCATCTCTTAGACCCTAAAATGACTTCATGTCTTGGCTGAGCTTCAGCGTTTCAACGTATACAGACAGATCCAGACTCTTATTCCCTCTACCATGCTGGGCTGTTACCAGCGGTTTCTGGGACATAGAAAACATCCAAACTGGCAAAGTTCAGAAAGAGCACGCATTTTTTTTTTCCCAGGAATATTTTGCTTCGTTGTGACAAAAGGCTAACCTGTTCCCCTGTTTAAAATATGCAGTGGAATAATTTTAGCTCCTGAAATTTTCCATTATGAGTATGAATCTGTATTGAGAAAAAGGCCAAAAAAAAAAAAAAAAAAAAAAGAGAGAGAGAGAGAGTCCTATCAATTCTCCTATGCTTAGCAATTGTGTGGTTCTCTGAAGCCTCTGACATTGATCTGGAACCTTGGAACCTTCACCTACATAAGTGCTTCCGACGCCAGTAGTCCAGATTACATCTCTGTTCTCCTCACAATCAGCCTGACAGGAAAAGATTCTTTGTGGCAGAAACTGAAAAAACAAAAATGAAAACAGAAAAAAAGACCTACAGACACTAGCGTTTATAGGTCATATGAGTGACAAAGCCACCTTGAAACGTCATCATCCTGTGATGAAGCTCTCCAGGCACTGTTGCTAAGCTTCCCTGGAACCTAGTATTTCCAACTAGCTTGTTATTGCCATAGTCTTTAATAGGAACAGAGAGCCACAGCTACAGATATTGGAGGAAAGCCTCCAACATGAAAGGTAGAGACCAAAGTGAGCAATGCAGGTGGGGGTACGAGGATGGGAGGATAAGAAAAGGGAAGCAAAATAATTCAGAGAGTAGAAAGAATACTTAACAGCAACTAAGAATAGCCTTAGCGAGAGCAACCAATACAATACATGTACAGAAATGAGGTGCCTTAAAAATGGGTCAATCATAGAGCAAAAAAATAGTTCTTTGAAATTAAAAGTTGGGAAGCAAATTTAGTGGAAGGGTTTGAAGACAGAGTTGAAGAAATCTCCCAGAAAGACTAAAAAGACAAAGAGAAGGAAAATATGAGAGGAAAGATAATAAGAGGATCAGTTCAGGAGGGACAACATATGAATAACAGTTCCAGAAAATGAAGAGGAGGAAATTATAAAAAGCAAACACAAAACATCTCACTAAGTCCCTCATACAAAAAAGTGCCTCATGAAACAAATGAAAAAAAAACCCAAAACATTCCATACCAAGTTATATCATCATGAAATTTCAGAAGACAAGATATAAAGAGAAGATCCTAAAAGCTTACAGAAATTAAAATGACAATGAGATACCACTACGTAACCTATTATAACAGCCAAAATCCAAAACAAGGATACCACCAAATGCTGATAGGGATGTGGAGCAACAGAAATTCTCATTCATTGCAGGTTTGCTGGTGGGAATGCAAATTTGTACAGCTACTTTGAAAGACAATTTGGTAGAGTCGAACAAAACTAAATATCTCTTACCATGTAATCCGCAATCACGCTCCTTGGTATTTACCCAAAGGAGTTGAAAACTTATGTCCAGACAAAAACCTGCACATGGATCTTTATAGCAACTTTATTTATAACTGCCCAAACTTGGAAGCAACCCAGATGTCCTTCAATAGATGATGGACAAAGAAACTGAGGTACATTCAGACAATGGAATAAATTTCAGTGCTAAAAAGAAATGAGATAATAAGTCATGTAAAAACATGGAGGAAACTTAAATGTATATTACTTAGTGAAAGAAACCAATCTGAAAAGGCTACATACTATATGATTCCAATATTCTGGAAAAGGCAAGACTATGGAGAGAGTAAAATATCAGTGGTTGCCAAGGGTTGGTGGGGGTGGCAAGGAGGGCTGTGTAGGTAGAGAATAGAGGATTTTTAGGGCAGTGAAAATACTCTGTATGATACTATAATGATGGATACCTGTCATTATACATTTGCCTGAACTCATAGAATGTACAACACCAAGAATGAACCCTAATATAACCTATGGACTCTGGGTGATGATGATGTGTTGATGTAGGTTCATCAATTGTAACAAATGTACCATCTGGTGGGGAGGTTGATAATGGAGGAGGCTATGCCCGTGTGGGGGCAGGGAGCGTATGGAAATCTCAGTCCTTTACCCTCAAATTTTCTCTAAACCTAAAACCATTCTAAAAAAAAAAAAAAAAAAAAGTTTTCTAAAAAACTCTTACCAAGAGGAAAACAGATGCCATACAATGGCTTGGAACTCCCAATAGCATCAGATTTCCCCACAGTGAAATTGGAAGTGTAAAGCAATTGAAGCAACGCATCAATATCCTGAAGCGCTATGATGTTCAACCCAAAATTTTGTTCCCAGTAAACCAGCAATCAAATGTGAGAATAGGATAAAGATAGTTTCAGTCATTCAAGAATTTAAGTTGTTTCCACTCATGTTCCCCACTGGAAGGTATATTGTACAAGACAAGGTGAAAAACTAAGAAAGAGGGAGAATTTTGGATGCAGGAAACATGGGGGTAAACTCAGAAGAGTGGCATACGTTATGGAAGGCAGTGTGGAGGTTCCTCAAAAAATTACGAATAGAATTGCCATATGACCCAGCAATCCCTCTCCTGGGTATCTACCCCAAAAATCTGAAAACATTTATACATAAAGACACGTGTGCTCCAATGTTCATTGCAGCTCTGTTTACGGTGGCCAAGACATGGAAACAACCAAAATGTCCTTCGATTGATGAATGGATAAAGAAGTTGTGGTATATATACACAATGGAATACCATTCGGCGGTAAGAAAAGATGATATAGGAACATTTGTGACAACATGGATGGATCTTGGGAGTATAATGCTGAGCGAAATAAGTCAGACAGAAAAAGCAGAGAACCATGTGGATTCACTGATATGTGGTATATAAACCAAAAACAACAAAAGAACAATACAAACAAATGAGAAACAGAAGCCCATAGACACAGACAATAGTTTAGTGGTTGCCAGAGGGTAAGGGGGGTGGGGTGTGGGGGGTGGGAGACGAGGGTAAGGGGTATCAAATATATGGTGATGGAAGGAGAACTGACTCTGGGTGATGAACACACAATGGGATTTATAGATGATGTAATACAGAATTGTACACCTGAAATCTATGTAATTTTACTAACAATTATCACCCCAATAAATTAAAAAAAAAAAAAAGAAGAGTGGCATAGATAAGTTTTGTGACAACGGTCATTGAAAACCCAAGAACGACAATGATGTAGCAAGCTCAGGAATTCCTAGGACAGATTGGAGAGCTCTGGGAGGGAAGTCCCAAGAAAATATGGAACTGACATGTGCCTCGTATATATGTTGGTAGTCACATAGCAGGAACGTTAGAATGTTTGAAAAATTAGGTAAAAGGAAAAGATGCTCCTTGGCTCATAATGAGGTTATGTGCCAGTAAACCCATCATTCGTTAGTTGAAAATATCCTAAGTCAAAAATGCATTCAATACACCCAACGTACTGAACATCAGAGCGCAGCCTAGCCCACCCTAAACGTGCTCAGAACACAATATCCAAAAGAACGCTGGCAACCCAGCACACTGTAGGGTCCCGGCTGTGTACCCTGCTGTCCGCAGGGCAGGCTGGGAGCAGGGGCTCACGGCCGCTGCCCAGCATCACGGGAGAGTATCGTATGGCGTATCACAAGCCCAGGAAAAGATCAAAATTCAAAATTCAAAATACGGTCTCTACTGAATGTGTCTTGCTTTCACACCATCATAAAGATAAAAAATCCTAAGTGGAACTGTCGTTAAGTTGGGGACCGTCCGCATATCTCAGTTCTCCTATTGGTACTGTTTCTCTGGAGAACTCGAACACACTACCCGTGCAGTAAGGATCCCTCAAAATTGCCCTTGCGTGTGTAAGTCAGTGCCCTGGAACCAAGAAGCTGGACGTCAGCAGCACCCTGGTTCTTCCTGCAGCAGGGCCATATTGCCCATAGTTACGGCAATCCTACGCCATTGCCACTCCCGCTGTAAGTGCAGGAGTCATTCTTTTGCCTGCCCTATAACATATTACTCTAGCAAGAGATCAAGTCACTCAAATTAGCTTCCCCAGAGAACAGGAAATGCAATTTTGTGTCTGGAGCGAGAGGATTCAGAAGTTTAGCAAAGTCCTGGGAACTTAAATTGTAGGCAGGGATAATATTGCTGTTCATCACTGTCTACTTATTTTCTATTTAAAGAGTTTTATCTTCCTAGTAGAGGGGGTTGGTTTAATAGCGCGTCAGGGGAAATGTCTAGTGAACGTATTGATTGAGTGTATGATGATAAATGTGGGCAACTTATCTCCTAATCTTCCTCTAGGTTTGCCTCGCTGAGGGTGAATAAAATTATTTTTAATATAGCCAAGAAAGTCTTTTTTCAATGCCTTGGAATTCTGGTACCATACATGTCCCTAAATGACTTGTTGTTTCCTAAGAGTGAGAATTTGTACATTAGCACCAGGTTGAAGACATTTCCATACATGGCACTTTAGCTAGGAATATTTAAGTTATGCTAAGACAGTACTTCAGGGAGGGACCAAAGAAATATATACATACAATGTTCACATATCAAATACGTCCACATTTGACAGAAAAGAAGATGGTCATTTTTCCACAGGGGGGGAAAAGCAAGAAACTTTATTACCAAGGTCAAGAAAAGGTTTCTAAAGCACTCCACACATTGTATGCAAAATAGAAGCAACCTGAAGGGGTAGGAGGAATGAGACTGTTTCACAAAGCAACTTAATTTTACGTTAGATTCCATTTTCCAATTGAATATAAATATTTCTGAAAAAAAAACTTGTACAGAAGACAGCATTCTTATTATTGTCAGCTCCTCCCGATTACTTACTCGAGACCAATGCAATGCTGAAAAGGGTTTACTTTGATGCTCTAACAAGAAGTGTACTCCTGTCACATCCAGAATGACTGATAATGCTCAGGCCTATCCATTACTCCATTCAAATAGTAGGGTTTACTTTCTTTTAAGGTCACTTTGGCTATAATGCTGTTACTGTCCTTTCTTCTGCTCTGCAGTCTTAATTTCACAGAGGACTGGTAGAAAAAGAGAGATGGACTGGGCAGCAGTCATTTATACACATACACACACACAAAAACCAACTTTCTATTGACATGAAATAGTTTTGGAAATTCTAAATTGATTATTATTGTTGCTGTTGTTTTGTTGAAATAACTAAGTGTGGAACACTAAAAGAGTTAATGAAACACAGGACTCCTGGGTTGTAAGTCCAGC
The DNA here is from genome assembly GCF_036562045.2 of Rhinolophus sinicus. NCBI lineage: Eukaryota > Metazoa > Chordata > Mammalia > Chiroptera > Rhinolophidae > Rhinolophus > Rhinolophus sinicus. The sequence continues at coordinate 105,360,550 of NC_133753.1, forward strand.
TCTATGAGTATGTAGTTGTGTGACATTGGGCAAGGCACCACACCTCTCTGGGCCTCTGTTTACTTTTTTGTAAAATGGATTTCTTTGACTATGGCGTCACTAATGATCTATGAAATGATATATACAAATATATAACATATGCAATTACATATGTAATTGAATAAGTGTGTGTGTGTACATTTCCTGAAACAAATATATGTAGCAGTGCACTCCACAGAATGTTGTCCTGCTGTCCTTCTGGTGCTGGTCCTGCCTTATTTTAGAGTAACACTTGGACAAGCACATTTGGAATCTATTACATTTTCCTGTAGGCCTGAAGAAAAGCATTTTGACTTAATGTATCAAGCTTTGGACTTCTTTTCCTGAGAAATGCAAAGGTATGGCTTAATATGGTTTCCCCAGCTTTTTATTTTGTAATATTTCAAACCTTCAGAAAAGCCGCAGGAAACTACAATGAAAACCGTATAACCTTCTCTGAGATTTATCAGTTGTTACCATTTTGCCACATTGGTTTCCTCTCTATTTCTCTTTCTCTACTTCCTTACCGGATTGGATATATAGGCGTTGGTGAACCTTTGGAGAAATTATTGCAGACATCATGACCCTTCATCCCTAAATATTTTAGCATCTAGGTCCTAAGAAAAAGAACATTCATTCTCAGGTTCTTTTACATGGACCACCTAAGAGGCACGCTGTAAGAAGCAACAACCTCTTCCTCTCAGCCATCCGCCGAGCAGCCCCAAAGCAGCAATCATGCATGACTGCAACTCCGTCCAGGTGGGCCAGGCTGGTGTCCAGATGGGCAACGCTTGCTGGGAGCGCTACACCTGGAGCAGGGCATCCAGCCCGAGGGCCAGATGCCGTGTGAGAAGACCTTTGGGGGAGGAGATGACTCCTTCATCACCTTCAGTGAGACAGGTGCTGGCAAGATCGGGGCAGTGTTTGTAGACCTGGAACCATAGTCACTGATGAAGTTCGAACTGGCACCTACTGCCAGCTCTTCCGCCCAAAGCAGCTCATTCCAGGCAAGGAAGATGCTGCCAATAACTATGCCTGGGGGCACTACACCTGGCAAGGAGATCACTGACCTTGTCTTGGACTGAATTCGGACAATGGCCGACCAGTGCACAGGTCTTCAGGGCTTCCTGGCTTTCATGACCTTTGGTAGGGGAACTTGTTCTGGGTTCACTTCCATTTGCCCAGTCCCCCCACTCCCAGGCTTCTAGAGCTGTGGTTGAACCCTACATCTCCCCCCTCAGCACCCACACCATTCAGGAGCACTCTGATTGTGACTTCATGGTCCACAACGACACCATCTACATCTGCCTGGGGCCCTGTCCCCGCATCCACTTCCCTCTGGCCGCGTATGCCCCTGTCATCTCTGCTGAGAAAGCCTACCGGGAGCAGTTTTCTGCAGCAGAGATCGCCGACGAGTGCTCGGAGCCAGCCAACCGATGGAGACATGGAGCCCTCGCCACAGTGAATACAGGTGGCTTGCTGCCTGTTGTACCATGGTAACATGGTTCCCAAAGATGTTGATGCTGCCATTGCCACCATTGAGACCAAGCCTACCATCAAGTGTGTGGACTGGTGCCCCACTGGCTTCAAAGTTGGCATTAATTAAAAGCCTCCCACTTGGTACCTGGTGGAGACCTGGCCGAAGCACAATGAGCTGTGTGCACGCTGAGCAGCACCACAGCTGTTGCTGAGGCCTGGGCGCGCCTGGATCCTGAGTCTGACCTGATGGATGCCAGGCGTGCCTTTGTTCACTGGCATATGGGTGAGGGCATGGAGGACGGAGACTTTTCTGAGGCCTGAGAAGACAGGGCTACCCTTCACAAGGATTATGAGGAGGGTGGTGTGGATTCTGTTGAAGGAGACCGTGGGGAAGAAGTAGAGGAATACTAAAGTTAGCATGTCACAAAGGTGCTGCTTTCACAGGGAAGTTTATTCTATTTTAAACATTGAAAAGCTGTTGTCTAATCAGTTACATTATAGGTAGCAGTGTATATACTCTCGTATACAATTACTGGCTTAGACTTTAAAAAACAATGCTTTGTTACAGACCCAACCTGTCCATTTCTCTGCTGGGTTTAAATAAAGTATTCCCTGTCTTAAGTGAAAAAAACAAAAAAGAAAAAGGACAGGAGGAGACCCAAGATGGTGGAGTAGATAAACACTGTGCCTGCTTCCTTCTGGGAACACATTAAAATTACAACTAAATTATAGAATAATCAACCTGGAGAACCATCTGAAGTCTACCTGAACAGAAGTTTTATAACTAAGGATATAAAGAAGAGACCACATCCAGACTGGTAGAAGGGGCAGAGATGTAAAATGGGCTGGCCCCAAACCTCCTGTGGTGGTTGAGAATCAAGAGGGATATCTCAGCCACAGAGGTCCCCCTGGAGGAGCGAGAAACCCCACCCCCACACCAGTCTCCCCAGCCTGGAGAGATGGTGCCTGGTAGAGAAACCCCTACATGTGGCTGTGAAAAGCAGTGGGGATTCTGACCAGGCAGGTGGGACAGAAGGCTGCAGGAAACTGGGACATCCCTTAAGCGGCCTGCACACAGTCTCACTCATTCACAGGCTTTCACCCTGAGTTGCCGCGGTGTAGGGATGGTGACTCAGGAGGCAGTAGAGGCATACAGGGGGCAGACTAAGGTGTTTGGCGAAGACTGGAGGACAGTCATCATTTTCCCTGTGAGGGGGGCTTCTCCCATGTAGCCTTCAGGCATGGCCATCTTTTCTATTTTGAGCCTTCCCCCACATGGCCAAATCTGAATCTGATTAGTCTGGTGAACTTCATAGCTCTGCCCTGATGACTCTGCTGGGACCCAATGCCAACTAACTTCCCCAATGCCAGGGGCACTTTCTCCCCCAGCAGCCAGCCCTGCCAGCTTTACACTATTTCTTGGAAAACTATCTGAGTCCATGGGCCCCAATCAGGCAGGAAATGGCCTCAATGTGCTCTGAGATTTTTGCTGAGTATCTCCAGGCTCAGCAATGGCACCAAACCAGAATCTACATTGACCTGGTAACAACAGTTCTTCCCACTCTAGTGACTTCTTGAAACGCTGACTCACCCAATTTGTGTACTGCACAAGGCTTTATCAGTGGGTGAACCTAAAGAGAGCTGGCAGGTGGCAGCAGGCCTAGGGGTGTCCTGCCTTTTTGCAGAGCTACCTCAGACCCTGCACTGGTGGCCGACATCCTCAGTTTGCAGCGTGGACTCTCCCACATGCCTCTAGGTTTATCACAGGCAGTGAATAATCAGGGATCACTTTGTAGCTTCTACCAAGTAGTTCCCAGCCCGTCCTTGACAGTGGCCACAAGACCAGCATACTTGGAGGTTGATTTCAGACCACAGCAGAGCACCACCCAATTAACACTAAAAGCCACACACCCAAAGGGCAGTTTCAAGAGGCACCAGAACCCACTGGGGTGAATCCCACTCAGGCAGTAAGTCCCCCACACAGCAATCTGTAAGCTGTGGACATGACCAAACCCCAATCAGTCTGAGGGTCAATCTCACCCACTGATATGTCAATAGCAATCAAAACTCAACTATAACAGGAGGGCACACACAAGACTTATAAGGGACACTCCTGGAACATCTAGAGAAGGTGACCAGGGAGACTATACCAGGACCCCACAGGGCACCTACTACATAAGGCCACCCAACCAAGACTGGGACACATAGCAGATCTACCTGATACCTAGGAAAAAACAGAGAGAGATAGTCAAACTGAGGGAAAAAAGAAATAACATCTCAAATGAAAGCACAGGAGAAAACTCCAAACAAAATGGAGGAAATCAACCTACCAGATACAGAGTTCAAAACATTGGTTGTAAGGATGCTCAGGGAACTTAGTGAGAATTTCAACAAAGAGATTGCAAACATAAAAAAGGACATAGAAACCATAAAAAAGAACCAGTTCGGAGTGAGGAATACAATAACTGAAATGAAGAATGCACTAGAAGGAATCACCAGCAGACTAGATGAAGCAAAGGGTAGAATCAGAGATTTGGAAGACAAGGTAGCATAAAACACTCAATCAGAACAACAAAAAGAAAAAATAATCCAAAAAAAGGAGGATAGTTTAAGAGATCTCTGGGACAACATCAAGCATAGCAATCTCTGCATCATAGGGGTACCAGAAGGAGAAGAGAGAATTGAGAACCTATTTGAAGAAATAATGACTGAAAACTTTCCTAACCTGGGGAAGGAAATAGACATACAAGCCCAGGAAGTGCAGAGTTGCAAACAAGATAAACTCACATAGGACCACACCAAAACACATTATAATTAGAATGGCAAAGGTTAAAGACAAAGAAAGAATCCTAAAAGCAGTAAGAGAAAGGCAACTAGTAATCATAAGGGAGCTCCCATAAGATTGTCAACTGATTTCTCAACAGAAACTTTGCAGGCTGGAAGGGATTGGCACAGAATATTCAACATGATGCAAAGAAAAGAACTACAACCAAGACTACTCTACCCAGCAAAGCTTTCATTCAGAATTGAAGGATATACAAAGAACTTCCCAGACTAGAAAAATCAAAAGGAGTTCATCACCACCAAACCAGTATTGCAAAGAATGTTAGAGGGACTTCTTTAAAATGGAAAAAAGAAATCAAAATTATGAATAATCAAATGGTAATAGCTGCATACCTATAAACAATTACTTTCAATGTAAATTGATTAAATGCTCCAATCAAAAGACATAGGAGGGCTGAATGGATAAGAAAACAAAACCCTTACAATATGCTGCCCTCAGGAGACTCACTTCAGATTGAAAGACACACACATATGGGAAGTAAAGGGATGGAAAATATTATTTCATGAAAATGGAAATGATAAAAACAAAACAAAAAAATCTGGGATAGCAATACTTATACCAGACAAAACAGACTTTAAAGGCTATAATATGAGACAAAGAAGGACCCAGTAATCCCACTTCTGGGTATTTATCTGAAGAAACCCAAAACACTGCTTTGTGGGGATGTTGCATCCATATATTAATTGCAGCATTGTTTACTATGGCCAAGCTGTGAAGGCAGCCTGGTATTGATGAAAGAATGGATAAAGAGGAGAATGTGGTACATATATACAATGGATATATACAATGGAATATTGCTCGGCCAGGGAAGGGACTGGGTTCTTGCTCTGTGGAGGTATGGATGAACCTGGAGGGTGTTGTGCTGAGTGGAGTGTCAGACAGAGAAAGACAGATGCAATGTGATTTCACTTTTATGTGGAATCTAAAGAAAAAAATAAACAAACCAAACAGAAACAAACTCATAGATACAGAAAACATTTTAATGGTTGCCAGTTGGGAGGGGGTTAGGGGTATGGGTGAAAAAAGGAGAAGGGTTTAAGAAGTACACATTTGTTGTTACAAAGTAATTCTGGGGATATAGGGCATAGCATAAGGAATATAGTTGATAATATTGTAATAACTACATATGGTATCAGATGGGTACTAGATTTATTGGGGTGATCAGATGGGTACTAGATTTATTGGGGTGATCAGATGGGTACTAGATTTATTGGGGGAGGGGGTTGGGGGACAGGGCAAAAAAGGTGAAGGGATTAAGAAGTACAAATAAGTAGTTACAAAACCGTCACGGGGAAGTAAAGTAAAGCATAGGGAATATGATCAATGATATGGTAATAATTATGTATAGTACTAGGTGGGTTCTAGACTAGTCGGGGGGGGTCACTTCTTAAATTATATAAATGTCTAACCATATGCTGCACACCTGAAATTAATATAAAATAATATTTAATGCCAATTGTAATTGATAAATTTAAAAAGGGGGGGGAAGGAGAAGGAGAGTAAGAGGTCCAAATTTCCAGGTATAAAACAAATAAGTTATGGGGATGTAATGTACAGCATAGGGAACATAGTCAATCATATTGTGATAGTGTGGTATGGTGGCAGATGGTTGCTGGACTTATCATGGTGATCACTTCTTTAGGTATATAAATGTTGAATAACTACTGTGTACATCTGAAACTAATATAATACGAAGTTGGACAATTAAGTTTGCAAACTCATCCTAGAAAAAGAGCTACCCATCTCATTACTGAATATACTATGGACACCTTCAAAGGACTCCCCTTGGGAAGCTATGCACTGACGCCAGCGCCTAGTCCACCCTTCAAAGCAATTTTGAAACTTTTTCTAGAATGGCCATCAGAGGTCTCATCATATTACCCTTGATGTCCTGAATGTCATCAAAATGTCTTCCTTTTAATATTCCCTTTATCTTCAGGTAAAGAATGAAGTCACTGGGGGCCAGGCCAGGTGAGTAGGGAGGATATTCCAATATAGTTTTTTGTTTACTGGCTAAAAACTCCCTCACAGACAGTGCCGTGTGAGCTGGTGCATTGTTGTGATGCAAGAGCCATGAATTGTTGGCGAAAAGTTCAGGTCATCTAACTTTTTCATGCAGCCTTTTCAGCACTTCCAAATAGTACACTTGGTTAACTGTCCATTTGGTACAAATTCATAAAGAATAATATCTCTGATATCAAAAAAGGTTAGCAACATTGTTGCAACAAGTTGGCAAACTTAATTGTTAGACCTCGTATTGTACGTTAACTACATTTTTAAGAAAAATCTTTAAAAAAAATAACAAAAGGACATTCTCCTACAAAATCACAAGACAGTTCCTGGAGAAACTTCACATTGATTCAATATTATTATCTAAAAATATTCTCTATATTCACATTTCCCCAATTGTCCCAATAATCCCCTATGTAGATTGACTGATTGATTGATTGATTTTGTATCCTAGGATCCAATCAAGGATTGTCTGTCGCATTCAATTGTCCTCTCTCTTTACCTGTGTGTTGTTCTATAATTTTCCAGCCTTGTTTGTTTGTTTGCTTTTTATGATATTGACATTTTTTAAGAGTTCAGGCCATTTGTTTTGCAGAATGTCCCTCACTTTAGATTTGCCTACCTGTGTCCTAATAATTAGATTCAGGTTAAAGAGTTTTACAATGAACATTATATAGGAATTGTTGTGTTCTCAGTGCATCACACAGAGGTATGAGATGTCATAATTGGTGATGTAGTGTTTGATTATTTGGTTAAGGTGATAGTCACCAAGAGTCTGCAATGTTAAAATTCCATTTGCCCTTACAATTAATGAGTAAACTTGGTAGTGTCACTGAGATTTTGTCACTATCCTGTTTCCCAAAGGTTTTGGCATCCATCAGCAATGGTGACTGTAAGATTACAATGTTTTGGCTGTCCTCTACAAAGGTGAATTGGGATAATAAACACATCTCTGACAGATGGAGGAAAGAATCGGTCAGTGTGGATTCGACCACAGATAAACACTGGTGGTGTGTGTGTGTGTGTGTGTGTGTGTGCGTGTGTGTGCGCGCGCGCGTATGCATGTGATGGGTGTACTGAGGCAGAGAAGATTTGACATGCTGCTAGCATTTTAAACAGTGTTAAGTGAAGTCTAAAGTTGGGGTGCCTAATGTGCGGAATCTAAGAAAAGTAAACTTTTGTTTTGTGTTGAACAGAACAGACACACTGTACTATTTCTGTGCTTGCAATTTCTCCACAGTATGAGACAAGACCTAGAGCTTAAGAATAATGGACACATATAATACAATGAATTAAAATCTTTCTTTTTCTATGGTGAGTTACAGCTTCCCCTCTTTATTTTTTAATTTTCGCATTATAATTTTGGTTGTAATAGTACTATATTTTTGTTAGATAAAGTTAAAGTATTATTAATAGGAAATAATTAAAAATTAATAGTATGAGAGAAGCAAAAGTTTGTAATAGATTTTACAGGTCATGAAGTGTTTGAGTCCATGTGATCACATGAGAGTAACAATGAATCTGAACATGCCTCTTTCTATTGTGAAAACATGAACCACAAACACAATGTCTACATTTGTTTTCTTCATGTTTCTCTGATTTATCAGAGTTAATTTTCACAAAAGAAGAATTGTATACCAATGTGTGGGACTAGTTATTAATGGTAGGGAGAACAAACCAAATGTCGCAATAAAGAGAAAACATTCTACATAGAAGAACACAAATAATAATAGCAATAATCATGATGATAATAAAGAATGCTAATGAGATTTGATAAAAGATCCTGGAAAGCAAAGGTATTCTAATCCTAATACAGTAGCTGGAACAGACAGCACGGAAGGTGAATTGTGCAAGAGATTACATTTTCAGTGACAAGAACAATCCAGAATAGCAAATGAAGAAGACCATGAAACAGTAAATTCCACATATTCAAGCAATACAAATGAAGAAGTCCGAGCAAAGACTTATGGAATTATCCTAACGTATGTCTTTCTTTGTTATCTTTGTGTTTCTCTAATTTCTCAGACGATTTGAACCCATAGCAGGGAGAACAATGTTTGACTATGACGTCAGTGTTTTAGGAAAAAGAGCCAGGAATTTGAAAAGCAAGCTTTTTGCACATACAAAGATGTTATTGTTGCTGCAGTTGTGTTTCTAGAATAACTGTAGGATTGTTAATTATGAAAAGAGATAATAGTAGCAGATACAATTTGTCTTCCAACACGAGTGTGATGCCATCAAAACATCCACAATGGAAATCACAAGAGTACTCAACAAAGTGCAAGATATAAAGACTTACTTTTAAGCTGCAATATACCCAAAATATACCTGTTAAGAACCCAGAATTGTTTAATGAATGAATAATGAAATAGCCATATTTTATTAGCTTTATTTCAAACTATCTACAAGTTGAACAACCTTTTCAAGGCCTTTTTAACAATTTTGCAATTTGCTGGAGCAATGGTTTCTTTTCTTTTTTTCTTAAAGCTACAGTGATTAATCTGATTTTGGTGTTTCAGTAATTATGTCAATTAATGTGTGCTAGAGTAATTTCATTTGTTGAAATAGATACCAGGTGAATATGTAATTAGGAAATGGTTGTCTCTTTAAGACTTTGTGTGCAGTTTTCCAAGATTAGCCATACATGGAAGAGTAGTTTTAAATATAAATAACTTTTGGTTAATGACCAAACTGGTATCTAGTTTATTTCCTGATAATTGAAATAAAATTTTAATTCCTTCCCACCTTCTCCTACCAATCAAAGACAAATTATAGGGTAACCAATTGTCCCATTTTCCCCAGGATGGTCCTAGTTTTAGCTCTGGATGTCCTCTAACTTGGGAAACCCTCCTGTTCCAAGCAAATTAGGATAGTTAGCCACCCTAAAACACACATCTCACTTGAAAAGAAGTGTTATACTTACAAAGCTTGATTTATTATTAAATAAATTCAACAGAAAAGCAACTTAAAAATAAATTTCCATGCATATTACCACCAAAATAAAGCAACTATATAATATGTAGTCGTGTTCCTTCTAAACTTTATACAAACAATGTGTAATTTAACAGTTATAAAGGCAACTGTAGTCACAAGCTGTGTACAATTCTATGTTCATTAGTTAACAAATATATATCCTCACAAAATCATATGTGTAATTTTAATGACCCCATAAAATTCTAACATATTTCCATGTTTGAAGTTACTTAATTATCCTCCACTGTAGTACATTTATGTTGTTTTTGTTTTTTCTCTATTATAAATGATAATGCTGTGAATATCTTTGTATATATACGATTTCTCTTTTAAATTTAAGAAAAGAAACTTTGGAGAAAACATATATAGTATAGAAATGTATTGACAACATGTAAACAGTTTAAGTTATCAACATTTTCTCCTGATAGCTAGCTTCTTATCATTTACCCTCCCATTTAAACAGTTATTTGATTAAAATTCCTGGTAATATGAGCCCATTCTAGAAACTGGGCAATATTTTTTTATTTGGATAGTTGAAACAACATTGTGTTTATTTGTTCTGAATATTGAGAAATTGTTGTCACAGATGAAGATTTTTCCCCTTTTTTTTAGGATCTTTCAAAAGAATAATGGCACTTAAAGAAAAATGAGATCGCTGATTAATCATAATTTCATAGACAAACATCTACTGTGTTCCAGAACTGATAGAGGCATTGAGGGACTCAGAAATACTATAAACTCATTGTTAAGGACAGACGCTCGGTAGGAGCTCATTTTGATACTAAGTCTTACCAAATCAACTGTCCCTTCAGGTTTCCTTTTAGGAATTCTGAAGTAGAAATATGAAACCCAAAAAATTCAAGTCTTTGCCTGTACTATAATTAAAATGCAACAGCCTGAGTCTACAAAATCTAAGCTTGAACACAGAAAGGATAAGTCATGGAATCAGTTAACATTTACTGAGCACCTGCCATTGCCTACCCAGTTCCTATTCTGTAGTATTTACCAACTGATAGGAAAAAGTCATGGGATGTGTATATAATAAAATAATAGAGAGGACAATAAGTTCCACTACAGGATGTAAAAAGAGGGGCATGTCTCTTTGTGTACTTGTATTATTTATAATGACAAAAACATTGTAAAGAACTTAAATGGATATCAACAAGATATAAATGAATATGTTATGGAATAGTCATATACTGGAACACTAGACAATAGTGAAAATCAATGCACAGGAACTACTATATGCATCAATGCCAACCACTCTCACAAAAGAAATATTGAGGGGTGACCGGATGGTTCAGTTGGTTAGAGCATGAGCTCTGAACAACAGGGTTGCCTGTTCAATTCCCGCATGGGATGGTGGGCTGTGCCCCCTGCAACTAAAGATTGAAAACAGCAACTGGACTTGGAGCTGAGCTGCGCCCTCCACAAGTAGACTGAACAGCAACAACTTGGAGCTGATGGGCACTGGAGAAACACATAGTTCCCCAATATTGCCCAATACAAATTAAAAAAAAAAAAAAAAAAAAAAACATAAAAAAACAAAAAACATTGAATATAAAAGATGAGTTTTAGCAGATTACATATAGTTGGTATCATTTGTATAAGTATAAAGATTTGAAAAATAATATTATGTATTGTTTAGGGATACTCCAATGAAGTGAAAATATAGAGAAATGCATGCAATGATAAGTATGCAATTCAGGATAATGACCTCCTGGGGGCAGGGGGGAGGAAGGAGGACATAGTCCCAGAGTAGGTATGTTCAAGTATTTAGGAAATGTTTTATTTCTTTTTTTTTGTACACATATACAGATGTATTTTGGGAAGGAGAGTTAACACGTTGCGGGAACATATATCATGAGGCCTCAGTTTTCTCAAAGTACATTAATGATAATAGCATTTACTCAGAGATAAATAAAAAGATGTTCAAGCTTTGCCTAGCCTTAAAAAAGTAAAAAATAGCATACTTTTCCTTGCCATTCCATCAAGTAACTATTATATTTTTCTTCTTCCCTTCGATGCCAATCTACACTTGCTGCTGCCACTCCCAGGTAACATGTTCCTTTTTTTTTTTTTAATTTATTGGGGTGACAATTGTTAGTAAAATTACATAGATTTCAGGTATACAATTCTGTATTACATCATCTGTAAATTCCATTGTGTGTTCACCACCCAGAGTCAGTTCTCCTTCCATCACCATATATTGGATCCCCCTTACCCTCATCTCCCACTCCCCAACCCCTACCCTCTGGTAACCATTAAACTATTGTCTGTGTCTATGAGTTTTTGTTTCTCATTTGTTTGTCTTGTTCTTTTGTTGTTTTTGGTTTATATACCACATATCAGTGAAATCATATGGTTCTCTGCTTTTTCTGACTTATTTCGCTTAGCATTACACTCTCAAGATCCATCCATGTTGTCACAAATGTTCCTATATCATCTTTTCTTACCGCCGAATAGTATTTCGTTGTGTATATATACCACAACTTCTTTATCCATTCATCTATCGAAGGACATTTTGGTTGTTTCCATGTCTTGGCCACCGTAAACAAAGCTGCAATGAACATTGGAGCACACGTGTCTTTATGGATAGATGTTTTCAGATTTTTTGGGTAGATACCTAGAAGTGGGATTGCTGGGTCATATGGTAATTCTACTCGTAATTTTTTGAGGAACCTCCACAGTGCCTTCCATAACGGCTGCACCAATCTGCATTCGCACCAGCAGTGTATGAGGGTTCCTTTTTCTCCACAGCCTCTCCAACACTTGTTACTATTTGTCTTGTTGATGATAGCCATTCTGACTAGGGTGAGGTGATATCTCATTGTGGTTTTGATTTGCATTTCTCTGATGATTAGTGATGTTGAGCATTTTTTCATATGTCTATTTGCCATTTGTATGTCCTCTTTGGAGAAATGTCTCTCCAGGTCATCTGCCCATTTTTCAATTGGGTTGTTTGTTTTTTTGTTGTTGAGTTTCATGAGTTCCCTGTATATTTTGGATACTAGCCCCTTATCGGAGGCACTGTTTGCAAAAATCTTCTCCTATTCAGTGGTTGCCTCTTTATTTTGTCAATGGTTTCTTTTGCTGTGCAGAAGCTTTTAAGTTTCTGGATTTGTTTTTGAGTAGTTACCCTTAAGTTTATGGAAAAGAAAGTTTGATATTTAGAGTATTCCATTTTCTTCAGCATGCTTACTTTTTCCATTCCCATAGTCTGGTTCAGGCCTTTACTCTCCCCCTTTTTGAGTTTTGGTTGCCACAAATTGTCCCTGTTGATGGTGGTCGAATAGCCTCCTTTAATATCTCTTGTAGTGCAGGTCGTGTATTAGAAAATTCCCTCAGCTTCCATATGTCTGGAAAGGTCTTTATTCCTCCTTCATATCTAAAGGATATCTTTGCTGGATATATTATTCTTGGCTCATAATTTCTCTCTTTCAATTGTTTGAATATTTGGTTCCACTCCCTCCTGGCTTGTAGAGTTTCTGCTGAAAAATCTGATGATAATCTAATGGGCTTTCCTTTGTAGGTTACCGTCTTCTTTTCCCTGGCTGCCTTGAGGATTCTTTCTTTGTCGTTGATTTTAGACAGCTTCAATACAATGTGCCTTGGAGAAGGCCTGTTGGGATTGAGGTAATTAGGTGTTCTATTTGCTTCTTGGATTCGAGGATCCAGTTCTGTCCACAAGTTTGGGAAGTTCTCATCGACTATTTGTTTGAATATATTCTCTGTTCCCTTCTCTCTTTCTTCTCCTTCTGGTATGCCCATTATTCTTATATTGCTCTTTCTGATGGAGTCAGAAAGTTCTTGTAGAGTTCTTTCATTTCTTTTAAGTCTCAAGTCTCTTTCTTCTTCCATCCGTGTCATTTCCAGGTTTCTGTCTTCGATGTCATTGATTCTTTTCTCCATCTGGTCAACTCTACTACCTAAGCTGGCTATTTTATTCTTAATTTCTTCTATTGAGTTCTTAATCTCCAGAAATTATATTTCGTTCTTTTTAAAAATTTTAATGTCTTTTGTAAAACGCTCATGTTGTTCTTTGATTGTGTTTCTGAGTTCATTAAACTGCCTTTCTGTGTTTTCTTGCATCTTGTTGAGTTTTTTCAGAACTGCAATCTTGAATTCTCTGTCATTTAAGTCACAAATTTCCATATCTTTAAGTTCCTTTTCTGGAGACTTTTCACTTTTTTTCTGAGCTGTCTTGTTGCCTTGGTTATTCATGGCAATTACTGATTTATTATTCCTCTTCCTAGACATCTACAGGAATGGCTTCTGCAACAGGTTGATAGGAAGAGGTCTTTCTTTTGTTTTCCAGTACTTGTTGGTAGAATGTTTTATTTTCTCTCTGACTGCAGCCTTTTATTTCCTGTGTCACACGGTAGTGCTATGTTTTCTCTGCAGTATTCCAGCTTCTCACACAATGGGGGGATTCCCTGGGAGACGGGCTTCTCCTCTTTTAATAGTTTGCCTGGGTCACAGGGTGCAGTGTCCGTGTGGGTACGTGGAGAGCTTTAGAAGTTCCAAAGCTCTTCCTGCACCAGATTCAGAGTCCATGTGTTTCAGCAGTTCTGTTTACTCCTGCAGGGATCCGCCCAGATAGGTGGGGCCAGGGGCAGGGTTGAATTGTGAGAGGTGGCCCAGAGCAATGGCGGCGACCACCACCATAGCTGGTCCTGCTTCCACAGCTCCCTCCCCTTTGCCGAAACTAGTTGGGCTGCGAATCTGTGTCTGAGGTCCACAGTTCTCAGAACAGCAAATATTCTGTTCTTTTGATCTGACACTGCTACTGTTCCGCTTCTAGCACCGGGCAGGTGGGGGCGGGGCGAGCTCTGGGAGGGTAGGGAGGGGGCGGCTAGTCTCAGTGCTGAAGGCTTCCGTTCTCTGCTTGGCAGTGAGGACTTAAACCACTGTTTTCAGCCTTCTTCCCGCAGGCTTTTCTCCGAAGTCTCTGCCGTGAGCGTTGGGTTCAGCCGTGTTATATGCTGCCCCCTCAGCCTTGTGGGCCATAAGTGGAGCCCTAGCAGTCCGAGTTCTTCTCTTTCCTGCAGCTGCAGTAGTTCTGAGATGCAGCGAGCTCGGAACACTGAGCTAGGTCTGCGTCCTGTGCCTGTGCGGCTCCAGCTCCATCTCCGCACTTCTCCCTTCCCTCCTCCCCCACTAGGGCAATTCGCTCACGTTTATGTGAATTCAGTAGTGGGCCTCTTCGTCTTGCCTATTTACTGTGCGGGAGTCTTTTGTGGAGTTATAGTTGTTCAATTAGTTGTAAATCCCAGGGGAGATATACAGAGCCTCACCTCACGCCACCGTTTTGATGATGTCTTGGAAATGACATCTTAAGCTACAGGGGGAGTCCATGATTGTTCATGATATTATTTTGAAATATATAATAATGCATTAAAATGTACATAAATTAAAGTGCCACATAAGCAGAAAAGAGTCTGTTAATTCTGAATTTAAGTAGCAATCTGAGTAAGATTTTCAGTTGAGTTGGCCTTCATGGATTAAATTGGTGCTGATGGATGAGCAGACGTTCAATAAGTCCAGATGGCAGGAAAGGAGATTTTGGACTGATGGACCAGCATGGGCAAAAGCATGGAAGTGTTCTGGGCAAGAGCTAGCTTAGGATGCATAGAAATATTTATGCTGGAATAAAAGCAGTTGATAACGTAACTGGGACCAGACTGCAAATGGCCTTGAACACAGCAGAAATGTAAAATAATTACTAGGTTTTGTAAATAGGAGCTTGCAATTAGGTCTGGGCTATAATTTATTACATTCTTCATGGAATTCCAAAGGATTGATAATTTCTTCAACCAGGATGTTACCTTACCTAAATCTGACTGGTCCTTCTACATCTCTACTGCTCTTCAAATAAAAATAAAAATAAAAATAAAACCACAATTCATCACAAAGTCATCTATCAAATCTAACAGAGAAATTGATGCTCAGGGTTATAATCAGTAATAAATATGAAGATCTCCCATTGGTAGCTTTTAAGAGTCAGGTTTTTTCTTATGATTACCCATTAATTTTCCCATCTGACCATGTCTAATGAATCTTCAAGTATTATAGAAAGCATCGCCCTGAGAAGGGATAGGAAGACTCGTTGGTTTCTGTGAAAAATCTAAAGCTTATGAAATTTGCTAGAAATGACTTTTATATGATCATCATTTGGTCACCAGCAGGTATCTTTTGTTGGTTTCATATGGCAGAGTCTGAAGAATATTGGTTGATCAATGTGTCATTCATCAGGGACCCCTGCAGAGATGACTGTTTATGTTACGATATTATGGAAAACGGCACAACATTTAGCAAATTGAACCACACATTTCCTCTCCCCTCCTTTTTTTGAACGTTAAAACTGCAGTTTGACAAAACAACTTTCATTTCGGAAAAAAATTAAAACAGCAGGTGATAATTAGGGCAAAGTTACAACAATGTTATTGCTAATGGGCTACCTGTCAGTTAGTGCAAACTATCACTTCTCCCCAGCAATAGTTATTATTAAAAACAATCCATGAGGGTTAAAGAAGGGATGTAAAATGTGTCTCCTTATTTGCTCATTTGGAAATAGGATAGAGATAGATCTATTAACCACCTCACTCTACCTTGGTCTCAGTGCAGACAACACACACAAAATAACTGCAAGTTATAAACGACCAAAACATAAACCTTAGCTGACTTGAGTTAAAAATCAATTTTCCTAATAAATTAAATTCGAACATTATATACCAGTATGTAATATCAAGAAGGATGTATTAATAATTGCCATGTTGGCAGAGTGCAAAGTGCAAGACTTATAGGGATATAACAATTTAGTAATTTAGAAAATCTGATACCAAAATAGCTACTGCTGGTGGAAGCTTCAGAGTTCAATTCAGTCTTTCAGCTATAATAGTATTCTCTAACTAGTCAAGGTTGAATGTTCAAGATGTAGTTTGAGTATTAATCATCAATTCAAATAAAAGACTGCACAACTGGAGAGGCTCTCCTGGGTTAAGTAGCTTATTCCTGAACACAGATGTAAGATTTTTCCTTTGTGTATTCCAGAACCACTTGAGTGTTTTCCATACTAAACAAGCAACCTCTTTTGGAGTTATTTCTTTAGCTTTACTTTTTATCAACTACAATCTTTTGGCAAAGAATTCACCTAAGCTTTTGCTGATGTGAATTATGAGCTCATTCAAACCGCCTATTTCAAGTTTAAGATTTATTTTTCATTCTGCCCAATAATAAATCTGGTGATATGTTATGCTTTATGTTGGTTTACCATACAGTATTCCATTGTATAGTATTGTAAGAATAAACCATAGCTAAATTATCCATTTTACTGTTGACGAGCATTTGGGTAGTGTTATTAATACATAAAAAAATAAAGTATTATATAGGTACTCATACGTACACAAAGAATACCCCTGCACACCTATACGTTGCATTACATTTTTTTTGTTGCAGTATGATATATAATACATACAGAGAAGTGCATGCATTATAATAGTACTGTCTGATGACTTTTCACAAACTGGTTACACATGTGCAACCAGCACCAAACCCTAAGAAAAATGACCAACTCCCCCAAATCCCTATTTATAGCTCCTCCCAGTCATTAGCTCCCATCATGGGTAACCATTATAATGACTTCTGATAGCACAAATGAGTTTTGCCTGTTTGTGTCTTGCTTTTTTTCTTAGCATTATATTTATGAGGTTTGTATATGTTACTGCATTTGGAAGCAGATTGTTCATTCTTAGTATTGTATATTATTCTGTTATATGAATACAATAACAGAATAATAAATAATCACTAATCATTTATCCATTTTATTATTAATGAACATTCAGGTTGTTTCCAGTTTGGGGTTTATCATAAATAGAGTTACCCTGAGTTGTTTAATAGATATCTTTTGGTATGCATTTGACATTGGTATATTCCTGGGAAATGGATTGCTGGGCCATAGAGTTTTCATATGCTTAAATTTAGTAGATTTTGCCAAATTTCCAAAGTTGTTGTATTATACACATATGTATTATATACATATATAATTGTT
Source organism: Rhinolophus sinicus (assembly GCF_036562045.2). Taxonomy (NCBI): domain Eukaryota; kingdom Metazoa; phylum Chordata; class Mammalia; order Chiroptera; family Rhinolophidae; genus Rhinolophus; species Rhinolophus sinicus. The sequence goes on from NC_133753.1 coordinate 105,377,925, forward strand.
GTATTATATACAACTATAATACATATATACATATGTATCATATCTATAGCATTTGGTTTCTTGAGGAATCATTCAGAATAAAACATTTCAGCATAACCATTAAGAGAACAAGTTTTGGAGTCACTCAGACCAAATTCAATTTACCACTAAACAGCTATGCCACCTATGTATAAACTCAAACCTCAGTTTACTCAACTTTAAAATAGGTATAATAAACTGGGATTTTGATACAACATAGTGTTTAGCTTATGGTGGTTATTAATCATTAGCTCTTACAACATAGACCATATGGAGAATTAGAAACAAATACGGACAATGTAATCCACAAACAATTTTCATTTTCTGATGGAAGGAAACTGAAACTCTGACCCAAAAGGCATTACCAATTCTAGTGAGCATTATACTTGGACCCTGAAAAAGATACATTTAAACATTATCCCAAAATGCATTTGCAAATTACTCTTGCCCGAGGCAAGGTTCTTGGATGCAGTGCATTACCATCCTTTTTTCAGCCCTACCAGACACTACTCTTTAAAGACAAAACTGCCAAGAGCTACTCAGGAAAGTCACTAATATTATTCTTTTTATTATATTTGCCAATTCCACACCTTCCTCAGCCCAACCCCCAAAGTTGTTGAAAAGTGACTGTAATTGCAATGTTCCTTTTGAGTTTTCCTTGACACTTACCAGTGACTACAATATCTCCCACATTCCTAAAAGCCCTAAGAATGAGCCCAGACCCTTGCTTTAAATTGCAAAGAACTTGCCTTTTTTGGTAGACATGAGCTTGATAGCTTCAGTCTGGATTTCAGCAGCTGCTGGGACAGCATCCTAAAAGTTAACACAGAAGTTACACCCCATACAGAGTTACTGGTTTACCTCATTGCTCTGGGGGCAGCAGGCTAAGTTATCTTCCATTGGTAATTTTGGAAGGTGGCTCTGTGTTTCTAATAAATTGAATCGGATCCAATATATCAGTCACTATTCTCAAGAAATAAAGCACACAATCTACTGGAAAAGACATCATCTTTTGAGGCCAGTGGTACACTTGAGAGGGAACTTTCTGAACATTTGATTGAACTTCTTTGGATGAGAAAACTAGTCATTTGAGAGTCTTGCCTAAGGTCAAATGGTTTGTTCCCTGGACCTGCAGAAAGCTCAAGTCTTATTCACAGTTCAGTGGTTGCTCCTCTTTGCTCTTGAGTCTTGGGTCTCACCATCTTCCCATCCCACCCGCACCTCGATTTCATAAAGATCCAGACCTGGGATCCAGAAATGGGGATGCTGATGAAGTGTGACTTACGGGAATGAACAACTATTAAATTGTCGGCAGAAGTGCAAGATGAGTGAGGCTTGCCTGTTAGAACACAAAATCCAAGTGGGAGGACCCTCACTGTTTTGTGTACCACTGTATTTCCAGCACCTAAAGCTGTGTCTGGTGAACCGTAGACCCTGATAATTGTGAAACGAAGAAATGAATGAATGAATGAATGAATGAGTAAATCTTGGGTATGTCAGGTTGTCCTTACTGTTTCTCTGCCATCTCCTTCCAGTAATACAAAAATAAATAAATAAAATAAAAGTGCACATTTAGATTTCAAGAGAGGTCATGTAAAAGCCTCTGGTAGGTACCTGGCCCACTGTGAGCAATTAACAAATGTCAGTTCATTTTCCTTTCCTTCCTCCCCAAATGTAGGTTACTTGGGGCAAGGAATGATGTGCCTTGGTATTTATGTGCCTGAACAGAAAGTGAATCAGGTATCTAACCGGCTGGTGAGAAAAGGGCTGTCGGCTTCTTTTTGATCCGAGTAGATCAATTCCAGTGCCCCGAAAAACGCACAGCTATTTTACTCAGAAAGGCTGGTCGCAGTTGTTGATCGATTCTGGGCTGCAGTAAGCTTTTTAATACAACTTTCTGTAAGCATCAGCTACATTGCAGCGAGAGGACAGGCACTGATTGGAAAAACCCCTTCTTATCCCCCCCAAAAAAGGGACTGAGCGGCGTAGGGACTGAGTTTTGCAAGTCTAACTGGTCCTGGGGCTGGGGCGGTCCTGGCCCCTCCAGCCCCGCCCCCTCGCCCGTGGAGGATGAGAAGGTTCAAGTTCGGCGCCGGGCCTCGCGCTGCGTGCTCAGAAGCCGCCCGAGCGGCCCAAAGGCCCTCGTTTGACGGCGAGGAGGGCCCGGAGGTCATCAGGGTGCGGGGTCACTCAGCCACGCGTTGTGCTACCACGTGGGAGAAAAGTTTCCAACTCTGCCCGCGGGGCTTCCCAATATCTCCCAGTGGAGTAGAGGCCCGCGGTTTGCACCCACTCCCTTTCCTGTCGCCTCCAGTCGCGCCCCCTTCCCAGGAAAACCCCCGTGTCCCTTCTCTGAAATCCCCCCTTCCCTCGCTGTGCAGGTCGCACACGGAGAATACCCTGGGGGCCTCCTGAGAAAGCGGCCCGGGCGCCTCCGGAGGGCCAGGGCAGGGGGTCGAGAGACAAGTGTCCCGAGGCGGGTGCTGGGGGGTGGAGGCGCGGAGCTGGGCGCGCGCAGTACACAGGAGAGAGTGGCACACACGCATCCCCGGTGCGACCGGAGGGCTCACTTCGCGGCTTCCCCACCCTAGCACGCCAACTCTCCCCGGCCGCAGTCGACCTCACGCGGGCGCACCCGTCCACACCCCCACCCCACCCTCGCTGCCCACTCCGGGTTCCCCTCCGCCCCCAGTGCGCAGGCCCGACCGCCCCAGCGCGCATGCCCTGGGCTCGCGAGCGCGGCCAGCCCCCAGCCTTTTGCTTTCTACACACTCTACAACTGGGGAGGGGGCAGGGGAGGAGGGAGCCGGGTCGGCCACGTGATCAGCCGGCCGGGGCGGTGGGGGCGGGAGCGCGCGCCGAGCGAGGCGCGGGGAGGGCGGGTGCGCGTGCGCGCGCACGGGCGGGCGGGCGCGGGGCTGGGCTGAGGCGGGCGGCGGCGGCAGTGGGCTGGCCGCGGAGGGGGTGGAGCGGGAGCTGAGCGAGGCGGGCGGGCGGGCGGAGGATGGGGCTGTGCCCGGGCTCCCGCTGCAGCCGCCCGGGGACACGCCGTGCACCCTCCGGCTCGGGGCTCTCGCGGCGGCGGCGGCGGCAGTGTTAGCGGCGGCGGCGGCGAGAGCGGCGTTCCTTGCGCTTCTCCCTCGGGCTGGACGAAGCGAAGAGGCAGCGGTGGCGGCAGGAGGCGGCGGCGGCAGCACACCGGTGTCTCTCCCGTTGGAGATTTCTTTTTGCTTTCCTCGTCGACTGACTCACCCCCTCCCTTTTTTGAGGAAGGGTGACCTCTTCTCTGGGACTGGAAAAAACATTTTTTTGAGGAGGGGGGTGGGTGGCAGCCTCAGGGTCTGCTTCTTCTCTTCTTTCAGCTCCCCCTCCTCCCCCCTCCAAGACCGAAAACCAAACCCCACAACTGCTCCAGCATCCTCCTTCCCTTCCTCCACCCCTCTTCTCCACCGCTCCCAGTTTCGCCCTCTCCCCTCCTAATTATTTCATTATTATGCTTCCCTCTCTGGGGGGTCTGGTCCCTCTCAGATCGCGCGGAAGCCCTGGCCTCCCCTGTATGCTTTTCTTAAAAATTTGGGAGCCTGGGAGTGAGTTTTCTCCGAGGCGTGTGTGAGAGGCGGCGGGGGTGTTTTCCTGCGCGAGGGGCGGGTGAAGTTCATTGCCCCCACTTTCCCGTGACCTTTTCGGACGGGATTTTGACTCGAGGGGCAGGCGTTTTCGGGGGTCGGGGGACGCGGCGGAGAATGGCTGCGGGGAGGGCTCCCCGGAGCCTCCCAGTTTCTTGATCAAAGCATTCCGCTATTCTGATTTATTGCCTGCTTGGTGAGTTATTTTTTTTTTCCTCTAAAGGAGACCTGTGTGTTCAGCCATTACTTTGCTCGGCGCCGCTCACAGGAATCTCCGACCCGCGGTGCGGTGGGCAGCCCCGCACTTGGGCTCCTTGCCTCTCGCCCTCGCTCCCGGCCCTCCTCCCTCTCTCCGCCCCTTCCCCCTTTTCTTTCTCCTCTCTTTCTTCCCCTCTCTCCCTTCTTTCGGTCGCCGTCTCCCCCGCGCCCTCCTCGGGGCGGAGGGAAGCCGAGAAGGGGGAGGGAGGGGTTGGTGTCAATTTTTTTGTGTGGCCGCGGCCGGAGCCTTTGGCGGGCAGGCAGCGAGCGGGGAGACCCCGGCGCGGCAGAGCCATGGATGGCCCGACGCGGGGCCATGGACTCCGCAAAAAGCGGCGGTCGCGGTCGCAGCGAGACCGGGAGAGGCGCTCCCGGGGCGGGCTGGGGGCCGGCGCGGCCGGCGGCGGCGGGGCCGGCCGGACTCGGGCGCCCTCGCTCGCCTCGTCGTCGGGCTCCGACAAGGAAGACAATGGGAAGCCCCCGTCCTCCGCCCCGTCCCGGCCCAGACCCCCGCGGAGGAAGCGGAGAGAGTCCACCTCAGCCGAAGAGGACATCATTGATGGATTTGCCATGACCAGCTTTGTCACTTTTGAAGCGCTGGAGGTAAGGGGGACCCCCTCCCCCCGGTTCCCTTTATGCACGACCCCACTCGGCTGCGGCCGGCTCTGCTGCTTCCCCCGCCGCGCTCTGACGGGTCTGTCTGTCTGTCTGTCTAGGCTGAGGTCTTATTGTTGGGGGTAGCTGGGGGCGCGGGCAGACAGGCAGCAGGAGGGAATCGCAAAGCCTTGCCTGGTCTCGTTTCCTCGTTCTCGTTCGCCTTTCCTCTGCTCCCCCTGCCTGCGCCCCCTCCACAGCGGATGGGCAGAGAGAAAGGGGTTCAGGCATCACAACAATGCGCCCCCTTCCATGGATAGCTGTGCCCCTACTCCTTCCTCTCCCTCCCCAATCATGGCTTCTTGGCTGGTGGAAGTCTTTTTGCGGGGTTTGGGGCGCCTGTGGAGGGTTCTCTGTGTGCTTTCTACAGAGACGTGTGTGTGTGTGTGTGTGTGTGTGTGTGTGTGTATCCTATATACCTTTCCTGGGTGTCCTCGGGACTGGAGACTGAAGGGGTTTTGTGGTTTCTCAGTCCCCCTCCCCTGCCTTTTTTATTATTTATTTATTTATTTTTTTGGTGAAGCTGGGGAAGGGGGCGTTTTCTCCTGGTTGGGAGAAAGGAGGGAGGAGGGGAGCCAGAGAGGAAAGGGTGGAATATCTTGCTGTATTCCGTATGGGGCTCTATTACAGAAAGGGTTAATTATAGTATTATCTGTGCACATATAGATATAGATATAGATATATACACGTGTGTGTGTACATGAGCAATTTGGTTAAAGGACAGAAAAAGGTGCACCAGGGAGGACTGGTGGAAGGAAAGAATAAAATCCTAGCAGGTATCAGAAGGGCTTGTCACCCAATTGTCCGTCTCCCTTTCCGTTTTTTGTGCGTTTCTTCTTTTTTTTCTTTCTGATTGGCTTTGTGTGTGTGTATATATGTATATATGTTATGTGTGTGTCTTTCTTTATTCCTTGGGCACCTGCAGTGTTGATTTCCAAATGCACATTTTCCTGCCAGCTAACCGCTCCTGAAGGGGGTGGGGTGAGTTAGAAGGAGACTGTTCAGGGGTCAGGGGGAAACTGTCTTTACCTGGAAGGATCAGGTTTGGTGCTGGCATAGGTCATTGGCCTCTGTAAATGTAATCCCCCTTTTCCTCCCCCTACCTCCCTATCTCCACCCTCAACAACACACACACAGAGAGAGAGAGAGAGAGAGAGAGAGAGAGAGAGAGAGAGCTTTGAGATTCTGCAGTTGGTCCAGCTTTCTTAAGCACAAAACCAAGATAAGAGTTGGTTTCTAGCCTTTCATGCACCTGATATGGTGGTTTGGCATTCCTGAAGGAAACTTTTCCCTTTCCCTTTGGGTTTTTGCTGTTATTATGGTATTGTTTGAGATGATCAAATGCAAGCTTTGTTAATGACAGCTTAAATCTCACATGCAGTAACTGTACAGGTTTCGATTGCTCTCTCTCTGTGTGTGTGTGTGTGTGTGTGTGTGTGTGTGGTTTAAATATTTTTAAAAAGGAAGCCTTCCTGTCAGGGTTCTTCTTTTCTGTTTGAGCTGTTTTTTGGTTGGGCTGCTGGTGGTGATGGTGGTGGGTGGTAGCCAGTGGTTGAGGAGGAAGGGAGGGTGGTCGGTGGTATTGGTGGCCACAGATTTTGATGTTAGTGAGTGAACCAGTTACCCTTTGGTTCTAGAACTGGTGCTTTATTGGCTAAAATGGACCTAACACAATTGCTTTGAGTGCTGAGCCTCCCCACCTACTAGGCTAATTCAAACTGTGCCTTCAGCTTTGCCAGGGCGGGAGGGTCCTGTGCAGGGTGAGCTCTTTCTCTCTTGATTTAAAATAGGAACTGAAATGGTAGCATTGTATGCTGATAGAAAATGTTGCCTGGAGTTTGGTTCTCCACTGCTGTCTGCGTTAGTTTAGGACGGTGTTTGTAACAGCTGCTTGCCAGTGCTTCTGCCTTCTGTAGGGCTCCCCCGGGCTCCCCTGTGGCCCCTCGGCAAGTAAGCCAGGAGGGCCTGCAGGTTCCCATAGACATTTTTAAGGTCAAGTAGAGCTAGATAAAACATACACAGTTGTTTTTGATGATTTTTACTTCTAATAACTAGATATTTGACTGGGCGTGTGATGTGTGTATCTATCTGTTTGGCTTTTGAGAGAAAACACTCCCATTCTAGTGTCTTTGGAACTTAAAAGCTTTTAATTTTTAAAGAAGACCAAGTTCAAAGTGTACCATTAATGCCACTCCTTTTCTTGTTGTGATTATCTTTTCTGCTACTTTTCTGGATTCAAAACCCAGGTAGGTTACTTTGGTTAGCTGAATACTACCCTACCTTCATGTCTAAATATCACTTATGTATCTGTGTGTGGGTCTGAAGGTCTAACTTTTTAAAACATTTTCTTAAAATTTTATAGAAAAAATTAAACATATACCGGCACAAAAGTGGAGAGAACAGTTCCTAAACCCCAATATACACAACATGCAGGTTCAACAACTACCAACCTCATGTCTTACCTTGTTTCATCTATATCCCATCAACTCAGACCCCCTCTCAGATGTGATACGAGAACTATGTAAATATTTTTGTGTGTATCGCTAAACAGTAATGACTTAAAAAAAACACACACCCAAACCCCACAGTCCCATTATCACGCTTAAGTAGACACCAGTTTCCTTATGTCATCAAATATCCTGTCAGTGTTCACATTTAAGAGACCCAGCTTTTGTAGGAAAGCCGCAAATAAACTTTTCAGGTTAAAAATACAGTAGGGAATAAAATTCATCACGTGTGTGTGCTTCTGTGGGCAAAGGTGGATCTCCTTGCCTCACACTAGTGTCCGTGCTGGGTGGTCAAACGTGTGTAGTCATCATTAAAATAAAACGTGTGGTGCCCACTGTACTTACTTTCAAAGATTTACTCAACTCTCACCATGAAATGTGAGGACTTATTAGGAAATAGGCAACTAAACTATGAACTTGGACAGAAACGTATATTACAGGAGTGCTTGTAAATGTTAAGAATTATTGTCGATGCTAAGAGTTACCCTAAATACATACTCTGTTTTTGTGCCTTGCGTTTAGAAGTGGAAACAGTTGTCACTGTGTGTTTTTGAGGCTGCTGCTAGTATGATGTTGTGATAAGAAACCAGAAATGTTGGCTTGCACAACTCGGCTGGTACCTTACGCCAGTGCAGAGCAATAGCTGGCAGACTGGGAACAGCGTGCTTTGGGTGTTAGTGGACACATTATTGGACTCCCAGGATTTTGTCTTGAGTAGCTGATTTTTACTTCCCTTTTAAAAAAGAGTCTCCTAACTCATAATGAAATGTACTGGTGATATAAATAGTTCCAGTGCAACTATGGTTTTACTAATGTTGGAACAAAAGTAAGAAACTGGCCTAATGAGAAGAGCATTTTTATGTTATTTTTTCACTGCAGTTGGATTGTTATTTAAGATGATGAAAGCTTTGGGGGTAGTTGGAGAAGTCCCGCACTTCATGGGCAGCGAGACTGGCTGAGGTAGTTTCATGTGCTGCAGGGACACTTGTCTGGAGTAACTGTGGCCTGAAGTTCAAGTATGTGGTTGTGAAGAGTCTTATGAGAGAAGATAAGAGGGTAGGTGAGGAGGCTGAAGTTGAACGTGGTGTTCTTTTCATTAGGCATTTGAGAAGCAGAATTGCCATTTGTATATGGTATTGTATGTTTGGATGTTCTTTGAATAATAGTTTGGAAGTGAATATTCCCAGTTGTCATGCCTCCTTTTAAAAAAAAGTGGCTTCTAGCAAACAGTGTAAACGGAAATGCTGGGGTTCTATCCCTGTCAGTGTACCCTAGTACTGTCAAATAATACTGTTTTTGTATTCTTACTTAGGTTTCTTTCTGTGTAGTATCAATTAGTAAGCCATTTGGGCACTGTAGCTGAAAATTTTGACTTTGCATATCTATTATTTTCCCCCTCACTCCTCTGTGGTGCCCAGGATTCTTAGTGCGGCCTCCTTTTGTGCAGCTGACCAAGGGAAACAACGATAAAACTGGTGGGATTAGCAGACAGGAGGCCAGCTGGAGCTCTGCAGGCTTGTGAAAATTAAGGAAGACTCATTTCTGGTGGGTAGAAGATCAAACCGAGACTTTCACGTGGTCTTCATTTCCTAGCTACATGCCGGGAGTGTCAATAGACTACAGAATTTGTTTTACTTATAATATGCCTTGTTAATAGGCTCTAGTAATTTATTATGGTCAAATCTCACTCATTCAGTTGTTTAAAAACAACATTAATCATATTCCTTGTATCAGTCAGCAAATATTTATGGAATGCTTGATATGTGCAAAGCACTAGAAAGACTACAAAGAAATCTAAAATATATGTAGCATCTTGAAGGAGGGTGTAATTTAGTTGATAAATTAAGTCCCGCACCTGCAAAATAATTTTGAAACAGGCAGCCTCGAATGCCTAATACCAACTAAGCGCAGCGGGTTTTCAGGGAAGAGGTGGTGTGATTGGCTGAAGTGTTTGAAAGGGCTTCTTGGGGACATGGGGCCTGGAAGGCTGAGGTGATTTGCATAGACAGGGAAGGACTGCGGGATGCGGAGAACATTCTAAGAGGGAATAGTGAAGAATGCACAGAAAAAAGATGAGTGAGGAGGTGTTATTTGATTAGGGCTTGGGGGCAAGGAAGGGCTGGTAGAAATGAATCCAAAATTATGGAAGTAAAGAGTGCTTGTTAGGGAGTCAGGAGACCAGTGGAGAAACACGTTCCAGGCTTGGCTGTCCTAACTAGTGGAGTGAACTTGGGAAGTTACTCTCTAAAAGTATCATTTCCTTAATCTGTTAGTTGAGAGGTCACTAGTTTTAGGGGAAAGCTACCCAAGTTGGATGGGAGCATAGCTCTGCCAGATGTTGATGGGTTGTGTTCTAGACCAAATAAAAGGTCATCTACCCTCAGATAGTTTTGTAATTTGATGGGCTGGCACAATTAAAGGAGTGACTTGTTCATTCTGCCAGAATCAAGTCTTTTCTTACGTTAATGTGGGTTTTGAATATCAGAGAAGGACTTGTGATGTGCCTTATTTCCTAAATTTATTTGACCACAGGACACTTTAATTCTTGGCATTGGAACCCATGATTCATAATCTGGTGTGGGAGGGAGATGCTGGAAAAAATCTCAAAGGTCCCTTCCAGCAACTTGGTGATCTCTATAGGGTGGTGGGCTGATGACGGACGGCTTGGAAAACCCAGCACGGAAGTTGGAAGTTGGAGTGGAGGCTGGTGCTTCCGTGGGAGTGGCAAGGGGACTGCAAGGTGTAAATAATGATGAGTTCACTTCTCCTGCTCTCCTTTCCTGCCTGGTGTCAGCCGATTCATTGATTGCTAGCAACCCCAGCGGGAGATAAGAATTGGTGAGTGATTCTCAATAGCTCTTGCAGTGTGATAGTATCCAGTTGTCATGCCACCAAGCTGCCTCCAGCCAACATGTTATGTCCTCTCTGGGTCCCTTCTGATGTCCTGTATTGCTGCTTTTTAGCAAGCTGGGAAAGGAGGTGGCTGAGCAAGGAGGGTGACTTTGCTGTTAAAATAAAAGTTTCAAATTATCTGCCTTGTGCTGGCTTATGTGTGAAGTGCTAGCTCAAGAAAGGTCAGAACCTTTCTGCTGTTCTGCTTATAGGGAGAGTTGTGGGGATAGGTTTTTTTGCATTTTGTACTTTTTATCTTGCGAAGTTTGGGATGGGACTGCAGAGTAAATTGGTCAAGTCCAGCATTTCACTTCTGTGAAAGTGTGCATAGCTTTAGGATCTGAGGAGTTCTTAGGTGGTGAGAAAGTTTGCAGTAAAGGAAGAGTGTGAATACAGTGCTTGGTTATGAATTCAAATATTTTACTGTATGTACTGAATTTCAGTATTTTACTGTACGAGGAAGGCAGAACTCACTTTAGGAGTATTCATGTGAGAAGAGGTCAGACACTGTGCAGTGATGTTCCATGAGGCTTGTGTTAGCTGTTGCCATTAACTACTTCAGCTCCATTTTGGAAGTAGACAGGATATAAATGAACCAGTGAATTTAAAAAATGAACCACGAAGTTAGAGATTAGCCTTTCATCCTTCCTGAGAGTGTTGTTCTCTAGCTTTTAGAGTTGAAAACTGGTTAAAAAAAAAAAACCTCCAAAAAATAGCATTCAGCAGGATTCAAGGAGCAGTGAGGTTGCTAAAGAAATTCTGAGACTCTCCTATGCAACAGTTCTATAGACTGTCAAAAATAAATGGCAATTATTTTAGTTTGAGAGAATAAAGGAGTAGAAATAAGGTCCCTAAGCTGAGAAAATAACAGTTGAGAAGGCAGCAGTTAAGGAATAATTTAGGTCCCAATGGCTATAAGATTTGGTGGCCTTTTGGACAGAACATCTGTAGCATTTCTCGATGGTGTGTGTGTGTGTGTGTGTGTGTGTGTGTGTGTGTACATGCCCACATGCAGAGAGGGTGGAAGACACTGGGTTAGTGGCTTTACGTTTTATCCCTGTGCTGTATGTAGAGTCTAATATAGAAAGCTCTGAAAACATCAGGGAGATTTGAAAACTCAGATACTTGAAGTTTGGAAGAGCAAGATGGGAATTAGTTTGGTGAAACCCAAAATAGGAGGATCAAAAACAATTTAGGGACATTGTTAACTGGGTCAGAATTGTTTTTCTTACATAGTCTGTACCTGTTCCATAGATGAATGCAAGTTCTTTTCCCCCTAGAAGAGAGGCATAGAATTTAAGGCTGGTGAGACCCTAAGTTTGCCTTTGTTCTTGCAAATCTCAGCTGTGTGCTTCATTTCTTCTCCCAAGTGTGGAGGGTGAGGAGTGTGCGGTCAGTCGGTATCGCTGTAAGGTCACGGAGAACAGGTCCTCTCTATGCTGGCAGGGAGGAGGGGAGGAGGGGATTTCATATCGCCTGGTTTCCTTTGCTGGCTTAGAAAGACATGAGGCTAGTACAGGCTTCTGTGTCACATTTCTCCTCAGGTCTTGCACTCTGTCCTGTGCAAGGGACCCTGGAGCCTGAAGTCATGTGCAGCTGCCTTCTCTGCACTGCTTGTTTCCCAGAGCAGTGGGTACGGTAGGCTCCTCGCAGAATCCAGTTAGTTTCCCCACTGCCCGCAGGCTTGCCTCCTTCCCCACTGCCCTCCTTTTCCTACTCTTCCTTTACTGAAGTAGAGCTATCAAAATTATTAATGCAATTAATAAAAAGCTAATGGATTTAGGAAACTGAATGAAATGTGGAAACTTGAAAATTCCAAACTTCCATTACCTGAGCTTCGACAGTCTGTTTGCAGGACTCTGATGTTAGCACTGGGAGGCTGGCTTGCTTGCCACAGTTTTCTGGGCTGTTACAGCTCGTCATTCTGATTTCTATCATATATTAATGTTTGCTCCAAAAGACGCATTAGAGCTGGTGGTCGGGCTAGGTCTTCTTTTTGGGGAAACACGGTATATCTGAACCTCTAGTTAGAGTTTGCCTGTCAAACGCCACCGATTACCAACTACATATAAATACTTTTTACTTTACTGTCATTTTCACTTGCCGCTGTACCTCATGGTACCTTCAGAACCCTGGAAAAACCAAGTGCAGTGAAATGGAGTCACAGTAGGAGCGGTAAAGCCCAGTTTGTAAGGAATGGGAGATGGCGAGTGTCGGCTGGGATTTGTCTTTGGCAGGAAGCCTTCGAGTTGCAGGTGCTGTGTGATCGCTGTTGACGGAAGCGTTTGGAAATGACCTGGGCTGCATCCAGAAGCGCGGCCTGTGAAGACAAATTGTGACCTGTGGTTATACGGCTGAAAGCTGATCCTTTGGGACTGCAGCAACGTTCTGAATCTGGGACAGGGTTTAAGTCAGTGCCAGGGTCAACTTGTGATGCTACCTGAGGGGTGTCATTTTCCTTTTGTCCTCACGCCTACCCTCCCTTGTAGCACAATGCCATCCTACCAACCTCATTTTCGGTTTCTGGAAAGTTTCTGATAGCAGTGATATTTTAAAGCTTGAAAAGAGGCAAAATAACTTGAAGAAGAGAGTCCAGTATTGTAGTAATCCCTCAATAATTATACTGAAGTAGAGTTTTTTGTTGTTGTTTGCTAGGGTCTCTGTTCAGTTATGCTTTCTGTCTAAAGGTTGTTCAGTGAACAGTTTTCCATAGTGAAAAACTAAGTAAGAAAAAAACCTAAACCTAAAAGAGAATGAAGATGTAGATGAAACAATAGTTGGACATTAGATTATCACTTGTTTTCCAGCCACATACTAGAAATTCCAGTGTTTCACCCATTCTCTGCACATGTTCGTTCAGTTGGTAAAAATAATGAAGGTCCTAGATTGTACTGTTCTAAGAAATGATTTTGTGTAATTCAAGTTTAATTATACTTTCACTGGGGCAAAAGGGGAAAGAAGCATTTGTTATTGTTTTGCTGTTATTTGTTATTGTTATTGCATTGCTGTGTCTTACAAAGTTTACTCCTTCCTCATTTATCGGGTAATCAGTTTGATTATTTGTGAAAATCACTGATTTGAACTTACTGTGTTGAGCATCTTTCGGAGGTGTTTCTTAAAGTTAGGACCTCGACTTTTTCAGAGCAGCCTTTTGAACCATTTCACTCCAGCCATTGCTGGCTGCTGTGCTTTCTAAGCCAGGATGCATTAGAGCAGGGGTGTCCAAACTTTTTTCAACGGTTTTCACCAAGGGCCATATGTGGTAAAATACACAAACAGCCGGGCCACTCTCTTGAGGTGAAGTACGTATTGCCTCACCTGGTTTATTTAAGTAAACTAAATATATTTTTGGAATTTGCTGCGGACCAATTAACAATGGTTTGTGGGCTGCAGTTGGCCTGCAGGTCGCAATTTGGACACCCCTGCATTAGAGGCACAGATGTTGTCTTTTAGTGATGTAGTTCTACTTTCCATTTTGCAAATGAAAACACAGCCCAGAGGGGTTAATTGACTGCACAAGATCACACTGGGAATTAGAGACTCACTGTTATCCAAGGAAACTAGGAAACTGTCTGCTTCTCCTTCGTACTAGGATGCCCAAGGATTGGGGACGTTGGAGGGAGGTCTTTTTTAAAAACAAAAATAATACTATAAATGAGAAGGAGCACCCGTGATTGTAAAGCTTTCAATTTTTCTAGGAAATTTTCTGATTGTTACTCAATATCAAGAACCTTTCGAAAGCATTCTGCTTTTCCCCAGTGTGTCATTGGCCTTTTTCTGTGGGTACATTAGTCTTTTTTTTTAACCCCCCCTTCCCATAATGAGGATGTAGAAGAAAAAATAAATGTTAGGGTGATGATATGAGGGTTTCTCATCGTTGAATGTCCAATGACAAGATAAAATAACTATTTGGATGTAAAATGACCTTAATGTGGCCCTCTTAAAATCATAGCATACTTTTTTTTAATAAAATATTTTGTTTAGCACGGCAATTCAGAGAAACTCAGAGCAACTTCACAGGTTGGTAGTGGAACGTTTGAAACAAGTGAAGTTTAGAATGTGGTGGAGTTGAAGACCCAACCAAACTTTTCTTAAGAACAAAGACTCAAAATACTAGGTCCACGTGATGTGTTGGTTAAGCCATCTTGCCTCTTTATTGCTGAACCAGAAAGTTCATAACAACTGTTTGTCACGTGTATATATTTATAGCCAATCATATAATGAAAAGAAGTCTTCATGAGCTTGTAATGACATAGCAAGATGGATGTAATTAAACCAGAAGCAGATTGACACCCTGAATTAAATGCAAACTGTAAACCGTGATACCTGAGCATTGGGCCTTACATAGTTGCTGCAGGGGGCAGTCAGCCAAATACCCAAATAAAAAGACATTGATGAATTTCCCTGGGTGTGTATGTGGTTGCAGAGAATCCAACTATTTTATTAATCTTTTATTATCAAGCATTGTTTAGATTTGCAGCAGCAATGGAATGTATTAATTTGGCAGACCAAATAGCTTAGGACCAGAAGGTAGGAATTAATAAAGGGGAAAGACATGATTGATATACTGTCCTATAAATAACACATGCGACTGACAACGGGGCTGAGTAATCTTTAGATCTGTGCTTGATGTCATTAATGGAGTTGTTAAATCGGGAATTTGAGTTGAACTTCAGTCAGACAGGCTGTCTCCCGTTTAAAGTGCAGGCCTATCTTTCCTTACGCCCTGGACTGATATGTTGACAAAATTGGTGTAAGTCGAAATTTTGTAAATTGGATCAAATGCACTAACGGAATCTCACTGTGAAAAAATGAGTTTTTTTGTTTGTTTTTTAAATCGAGTATAGCACGCCTCCTCTCTGTAGGGAAGCTGGAGTTTTAGTACAGTGGGTCTTTAGATGGGTGTGGCTTTCCCAGAAACCCTGTTCTGCATGTGCTCCTGTGCTCCTGGAAGAAAGTGACTGTGAGATTGACATTTTCTGTTCAGGTTTCATACCTCACTTGGTCGGTGCTTCCAGGAATAATTGGTGGTGATTTGAATAAGCCTGCATCATTCAGATTTCAGAGGTTGGTTTTCAAGTGCATGCTAAAGGAGGGCTTGCGGCTATGAATATGGAATATGATTTCCATATCTGTTCCATTGGGGAGTCCAGGCATGTCATAACCACTTCAGAGTCCTGATTGTACAGAGACACCCTAGCTATAATTTTTCTATATGACAGTTCAGTTTTAAAATTGTAAAGATGCCAAATGCAGGGCTGTATTGTTATTAGGGAAGTTGGTGACATCTGTTATATCTTGTTAACCAGGGAGGAAAATGCTTTAATCAAAATATCTAATTATGTCCTTTCAACTGATGAAAGATCCTTTGCTAAATTTTTGGAATTGGCCTTAATGGAAGAAGCTGGCCTCTACCGAAACTTCGTGAAGTAAATTTACTCTTTTTATTTGAAAAATACTTATTGTTAACCATGGTGTCATAAGGCTGTTTTAATTTTATCAAATTTCTCTTACACTGTGTGTTTAAAATAGATATTTTCAGAAGTTGTCTTATCCAGTGTGAATTTTTGTTTTTGTCCTCCCTCTCACCCCCACGACACATGAGGCCCCAGAGGGGGTTTGTGTTTTCAGATGTGAGCCTGGGAGGATATGTGGTGGCCGAGAGCCACCTGGGGAGGGAGCAAATGACAATTACAGGTGTGAGGCAGGGGGATCATTCAGCCTGTGTGTTGGGAGGTGCGATTTCACACCTGAATGTTGAAACCTGGTGTGTTAGACAGTTGTGTTGTTTTAAAATTAGTTTTGTTAGTCTAATATAGAAATGGACCAGATTGTTCCAGGTCATCCTCAGTGGAAGGAATAGAACTGTTTTAAAATATTGAGGTATAATGTGATTCCCAAAGTGTTTCTGTGTTTCAAAATTTCATATGATACCTGAAAATAATCAAAAACTGTGCTTAACACATATCTATTTACACAGCTTCTAGCTTCCTTGGTCAGTTTTTAAAATTTGTTAAATATTTTGGTAGTGTGGCTTTCCACTTTGAATCAGACTTCAGAACCTATCCAGTGAAGCCATCCTTTTGTTTATATTTCAACCCAGAATTAATTTTATCTGCAGCTGTTCTGTTTCCAGAATCACTAATAATAATAATAAATATAAATATAATAACAAAATGTATTGGTAGTTTTAATGCTGGGATGTGGATTAGGACAGAGAAGTGCTTTATTTCTTAGCTTTCAGTGTATTTTATCTTTCTGAAATGATTTTCCCATGGATTGAGATCTTGGGGCCAGCCTAAACGAGTGCTTGAAGCGTTGACCATGACACAATGTACTCTTGTGTTTTTTTGGGATCTGGTGGGAAGTTCAAGTGCTATTATATGCTCTGTAATGGCTTATTGTGCGTCTGTAATATGCTCTTGGTCTGTTATACGCTCTGTAATGGCTTATTGTGTGCCACTTGGGAGTATGACTGGAACCTTGGAAAAGAGACAGCTAGAGTTTTCTTCCTGTATTTCTAATGTATTATTTATTTCCCTCTGTTTTCTACCTTTAGCCTCTGTACTCTTCCTGCATCTATCCTTCTTGGGATATTTGAGGCTCTGAGAATTGTTGCGTTTTTACTCAGTAACTCATGCATAGTAGGTACTCAGTCAGTGCTTATTTAGAGTTGACCTATTTCCACAAAAATTCCAGGAAAAGAAGTTTTTGAAAAGGGAGCTACTATTTATTGAGTACTTACTCTGTGCCAGGCATCGTGCTCAGAATTTTGCATTCATCGTCTCATTAAAGCTACTTCGTGCAAGAAATGAATGACATCCTGTTGTACAGTTGAAAACATTGCAGCTCCTAGAAGTTAAGTCAGCTTGTCCAAGGTCAAGTAAAGAGCCAGGAAATGCAGCGGTTTCTGCCTGTGCTCCTCACCCGTTTCCACTCTTCTTTTTCACATGATACATTCATTTTGTGAGAGGCCCAAATGGGTCTCTGCTTGACCACATTTGTTCCTTGTTGCTGCTGGAAATTGTCTTGGTTACAAAGGGTTTCCTAGGTATAATAATAAGCTTTTGGGAGGGGAAAGTACATCATCTTTTGGGCAGTTCTTTATTTTCTTTTGAAAATCCGGAGCGGAGCTCCCAGTAGGCAGCTGCCACTCCTGCAGCACATCTGTAGGGTATTTGGTGTTGGTTTTTCCTTCTCTCTCTCTCTCTCTCTCTCTCTCTCTCTCTCTCTCTCTCTCTGTGTGTGTTTATTAGTTTCAGGTGCATAAAACAATGTAATAGTTAGACATTTATCATTTATATCCCTCACACAGTGATAGTCCCCCTTCCCCCATCTCTGTTTCTTTCACTGTCCTCCCCTGTATTAAAATCTGACCTTTTCTCAGGTCGCATTGCTCGGGTAGATTTTAAGCCGTTGTCAAAGACAAGGGTCCAGGCTCCCAGTATTGAGGATTGCTGTGTGCCAGTTCGTATACTAAAGCCTTTCACTTACTCATTTCACTGAGTCCTTACAGCAGCCCCCAGGCACCGACGTGTAAAATTGGAGAAGGGACTGGTACCCTCTATAAACAGGTCACTGTGGGTATAAGCTTATTTTCTACTCTAGATTCCTAGGTACTGTTTGGTTTTAAACTATTCTAGGAAGTGGCATTTCTCTTGACAATCTATTCCACATAACATAGACCTTATTGCTAGGTTTTTGTTATTTAATTAATAGATTCTCCATTCTTTCTGGTCAAACACCATACAAAGTAGTTCCTTGCTTTTCCTGATATCTATATCTTGAAGATACCTGGTGACAAATGGTGCATTATTTTCTCTATCATTGTTTCATTATTCTAAGCAAATTGGCAAATTGTTCTCCCCCATTCTCCACTCCGTCCTGTAGCGGTTTATGCTATGAAGAGTATGCTAATGAATGAATATGGCTGTTAGATTTGCTTCTTGTGGAAATCCCAACTGTGGTTGGAGTAATGTACATTGTTGAGAAGCCCCTTCTCAGCTCTTCTGCGCCCGATGGGCCTCTCTGGGACCTCAGGATTCAGCCCTGGCTGATGACCACCTTTTGAGGCGGAATACGACACACACACACACACACACACACACACACTCACACCCTCACTGGGCCTGACATTTTAAGATTTCTGGGTGAATATGAAGATCAATCAAATTAAACACTTCTCTAGAAAACCTCTCTTTTAGAAGAGAGGAGGCTGTGTCTTCTTGGAGCCGTCGTGCTCTGAGACCTGCAGTCTTGCTCTCTGTCCTTCAGGGAGCAGCTAGCCTGTTGCTCATTCAAAGTTCTAAGACAGTAGATTTCACTTTTTACATGAGTCTGTGATTGTAGGGGAGACCCAAGTCAAAGTGTGTCCTTTGAAATTTAACTATCGTTATAAAACTCTAGTGTGATAGGAACCACACCTTGAAGTCCAGGATTTTAAAAGTGATCTCTTATATCTGAATTGTATGTGTTTGTAAGATAAGAGTTCTGTATGACCTCTAGAGCCAGTCTCAGATTTTTAACACTTAGATAGGAACTGTGTATTTTTAACTTTTCCTTGTGTTGTTCCTCACCCCTCAGGGGTTTGTAATACCCACCGCGCTGTGATGTTTTCAATTAAGGAAGACTTGTGAAGAGGGCTGACTGGTAGAGACGGTGTCACTTTCACTTCAGGGCTGTGGGTGCCCTCTGTTTACTGTTACAGATGAGGGTTACTTGAACATTCTTCTTGTAGATTTCTACATCTGCTACCCATATTTCATCAGTCCTCTTACTTCATTTAGCATGGTGTACCTGGGATTAAGGACAGAGAATTATGTATGCTCAGGCTGATTTGGAAATTACATTGTTGAAACACAGCCCATATGGTCATTGTAAAATGGTTAGTACTGCATATAATTGCCTTCCCAATGATGTGCTTTGTCATTACTTCCATCTTCCAAGAAGCACTCCTGTAGCATGCTGACAGCAGTGGTGTCATCAGAAAACATATGGACATGCAAGGATTACATTGTCTTTAGTTTAAGGATTCGATTACAGTGTGAGGATGGGTCACCACGCTTTCAATCCATAACTCTTGCTTAGTTCAGCACAGCTAGACTGGAGGTAAAGGTCCTGTTTACTTGTTTGCTGAGTATATTTCGTATCTTCTCTGCATGTTGGAGGAGGCCCTTTAGTTGTGCATAAGCCCTCATCACAGTTTTGTAGCCAGCTGGCTTCTCTGGGCTGTTTCTTCCAATTGTTCATGCCTTGTGCAGAGTTCTTCTCTAGGATATTCCCTCAACCTCTGTTTTCCTGAATGTGAGCCCAGCAGGCTAAACCAGGAGGTCATGTAGATGTAAACAGTGACTTAGGTGTTGGAGTCAGAGAGCCATCACCTTCCTGCTGTGCTGCCCAAGTTTATATCCTCTGTTGTAAAATATCTGTTTCCACATGGATCCTGAGCCCACCAGCCTTTTTCCTTACCCCTTAGAAGCAGTGAAATTTCTAGAGACCCAGTGGTAGGTCCCAGGGGCCCCGGGACCATGTGACAGGGCATGGAGAGACACCCCTCGCTGTGCCCCCTGGAATCGAAGATAAATACACACACACACACACACACACACACACACACACACACACACACAGTTCTGGGACATGGTATGCTTTGAATTTTCAGGTTACTTTATGCAGCTGCCAGTGAATAGTAAATGAAATCACAGAATGGAAAGTCATTCATCAAATGTAAGGTTTCTCTTTGGAATCTAACAGAAATAACGTGGATTTGGAGACTTTCTGAGTGATAGATAACTTTGGAGATCATTGGGCTGTGATTTGGGGGCCCCTCAGGGACACTGAGTCAGCTGAGGGGAGGCCCTGGCCTCCTTCAGCCAGAGACCAACTTCACCTGCTTCATATATTAGGGTAAGATTCTCTTTAGGAAGAAAAAATTATCTGGATTCTTTTGTTTATTTTTCATTCAGTCAATCCTTACCAACCACTTCCGTGTGCCAGGCAGGCACAGTTCTGGGCACAGGTGTGGTAGTGAATAGAGAAAGAGATACCTGCTGTAATGGGGTTCATATTCCAGCAGGAGTGGGGAACATCTGTAAAGCATACACAAACACACAGTGTGTTGGGTGGTGACAGGTGTTATTACAGCAGGTACAGATGTGATGGTGGGAGCCTGGTATGCGTAGCATATGTGCAGTTTTATAGGGTGGCTGAGGTCGGGCTGAGGAGGTAATACTTGAGCAGAAACCTGAAGGAGGTGAGGGATCAAGAAGGGCTGGTAGCCCGGGGCAGAGCACTCAGGGCAGGGCTGGGCCGCATGGGGCCTCGGGGAGGAGTGGCTGGGAGTGTGTGTGACTGGTGGAGGCCCTGGTGGCTGGAAGGGGGCCCTCCAGTGAGGGAGAGAGGGGCAGATGGGGACGGACCTGTGGGAGCTACCACTTAAACTCCAGTGGTTTGAGAAACAAGAACAGCTGAAAACAATTTCCAAAGCCATTGCTTCCCAACCGAAAATGTCTTTGAACTTTCCCAGCATCGCTCAGCGGGGCTTAAAACTAGAGTGGCTCAGACTCACATGTGTACCTTGGTCGGAATTTCCCACTGTACCCCAATTCCAGACCTTATGGGGCAGAAGGGATGTGTCTCCTCTCCTGTGAGGGGCATGGTTCTCCCAAAAGACATGCTTCAGGAATGTACACAATTCCAGTGCGTGGTGACCAGACGTGGGGAGCTGCCCTGCTCTGCAGTGCTGCCCCACCGGGTAATGGTTTCCTGACAAAACACAGCAGTGGTAAGAGTGGCTCCCATTGGTCACATGAGAGGCCGGTGCCTAGAGCATTATCACATTTAACCCTCAGGACCTCTGTGATGGACGTGGCCTTAGGGTCCTCACTTTAGAGCTGAGGAGGCTGAGATTCAGAGGACTTGAACCATTTCATGTGGCTGGAAAGCTGTTGAGCCAGGATGTGAGCCCACACTGCCTGCACTTGCTTCCTGAAGGGGGGATGGGCTTGTCTCTGGGTCAGCGTTCATTTGAATATGGTCTCCTCACCCCCATTGTAAGATGGTTCCAGAGCTGAGCCTTGGCAGGAATACTGTCTTGTTGCAATCCACTTCTGTGTCTGCAAATGTTTGATTATATAAAGGGTTTCACAGTCAGTCTGGCTCAGCCCTGGCAACTCTGCTGATTTCAGGGGGATTGCTGGTTAAGCAGATACCTTTGGTCTTTCTGAACTAAATTTGACTGGAGCATTTTTCAAGATCCATCCTGTGAAGTGCACTACAGAATTCAGGCCAGTGTTTTCAAGTCAGCGGACCTAATTGAATTGGTCTTGATTTATTCCGCCCCGCCCCCCTCCCCGTGCAGTAGAAGCTCCGGACACCAGTATACATCATTCCTTCCTCAGGAATGTGAAATCATCTTTTTAATACTTGTGCTTTGGGGACCGGTATGTGGTGAGCTTGCTTTAAAATATCTTTGTGTGTGTATGTGTATGTAGGACTATGAAATATTTTGTAAATACGGAATAGTATAAAACATAACATAATCAACATCCATGGACCCACCACCAGCTTAAACAAACCTTAGCACTTTACCATAGTTTTCTTAAAACGGGGTATTTTTAGTGTGTACTATCTGAAGAGGAAGCGAGGCAACTGCAAGCTTTAGAGCAGAGCTTCTCAGCACTGGCTGTACAACAGAATCCCCTGGGGAACTTTGAGAAAGTTCCCTTACCCGTGGGAGGGTGGAGGAAGACCCGAGCCCCTGTCAGAACTTCCAGCCCCAGGGGATTCTGTTGTGCAGTGAGCTGCCCCTCCGAGGAGGTGTGCTATTTCTCTGCAGACCCAGTGCCATGCCCTGGGTTAGTGAGCTGTCCTCTAGCCGCTCGTCTTCATTTCCTCCATCAAAGTGTGGTATGGGGTCTGCTCTGCACAGTTTTGGAGGGTGATGCCCTGGGGTGCGCCTGTTTATGCTGTCTTCCCTTCCTCTGACTGACACAAGCTAGGGACGCTGTTACCCATTTGTTTGTTACAAAACATTTTAGACACTGGGAATGAGGCACGAGAGAAACTCGGAAGTGTTGGGAGCTACTGTTTGGGATGAGCTGGAAGTTCTAGGGTTACCTAAGGTCAGTGAGGACGCAGCATTTCATTTTGAAAACCTGGAGTCACACGTGTCTTTAAGGAAGGCTCTGAGCTGTGAGATGGCAGTTGAGGGCCTTTTGGTCCGTCACAGCTTTATCAGTAAGATGGGTAAGATGCACAGTGAACTGCCGCCATAGTTGCCAGTTCTCTGTGGGCACATCTGAAGCCATGACATCTTTCAGAAGTGCTGTCAACTCTGGATTACGAGGGGACCATTATCTCCTGTGGACCTCAGCTACCTGGGCACCACGCCCCTTCCACCCACTCACTCATCTGTTCAGTAAGTGGTTCCTGAGTTTCTTCTGTGTGCCAGACACTGTTCTAGGCCTGGGAGTGGCATTGGGGGAGGGGCTGTCAGACTCTTCCTTGGTGTGTCTCACAGGGGAAACGGTGCTGGAACTGTAATCTGACTCTGGAAAAGCTCTGGGCAATCATTTGGCAGGGAGGAAGTGGTTTTGCTGAATTTGGCTTCAATCAAGTTTTTGATTCTGAGGATATTAATCATAGATGCTTTCACGAATACATTTCTTCAAGAGGTTAAATATTGGGACATTAAAACTTGCAGGGACTTCTGGAATCAGTTGAATTTTGTTTTATTAGTTACCAGCTTACCATGATGAGAATGAAATAGGTGTACAGCTTAAGGTTCCAGTTTAGGGAAGACACTGGAGGAGTAACGCTGCCCTGTTCTCTTTCTGCTTCCTGTGGAATCCCCCAATCCACCTGTGAGCTCACAAGTTTGAGGGAAAGGATGGCAGGAGGGGACGTTTATTTCTAGGGCTCTCTGCTAGGCCAGGCTATCAGGTTACTTTCACTGGGAATACTTAATCAGAAGTGCAGCTTAAATCTGTCACCATCGTCCCCAGCAGTCGGACTTGAGCACTGAAGAATACCACTGGATCCCTGAGTGGGGGGAATGCATCAGACACACGTTTGCAGCCAGTCAATAAAATGGATTGTGAGGAGGAAATGGAAAGTTTGAGGGGAAAAAAACACCGAAAAAGAAATCTTAAAGCTTTTGGGTGAAGTGGAGGAAGAAAACAGTGGTTGATAAGATTTCCTTGCTGGGTGGTCATCTTCATCAGACATGTTTGTTGACCAAAGAGGGGAAAATAAATCCCATCATGTAAAAAATTTCGTATACCTGTGAGCTCTTTAAAAAGAATCATCTAGAATAATAAAGCAAGTATATGTTTGATCAGCTTTTGGATTGCTAACGTGGACTTTGATGTCAAGTGTCCAAGGGTGGATGGGAGCTGAGGTGGTTTTGTTATTGTTCAAAGGATGAGAACACTTTCTTTTTCTAGCTTAGGTTTTCCTGGTGGGTTTTGACATCTGTGGGTCCTCAGGGACTGTGTGTGCAGGTGAGTGGAGCCCAGTGCTTGTGTACCTGCCCAGAGGGACAGCTGTAGGAATAAGGGCAGGCCCTTTCGAGGGTTCATAGAAGTGAAGATTGCCCCAAAGCTCTTGCAGAGATACAGGATCTTTTGTTTCTCCTTTGATTAGAAAGGATGTGAAAACACTTGTCAACTTTGTCTCCATCTTCTTCTCAGTATTGACGTATCTGATAATCATAATGAGAACTAGCATTTCTGGGGTACTTGCTGTGTGCCAGGTACTGTTCTCATTGCTTAAATCAACTCATGTAATCCTTAGACAGTGGTCCTATGAGGTAGGGACTGATCCCTAGTTTGTAGGAGAGGAAACAGCTATAGATTTTACGCCCAAGGGCACACAGCGTGGAAGTGGTGGAGCCCAGCCATTCTGGCTTCAGAGCCTGGCTGGAACCACTGCATCGCAGAGGTAAATAAATGCTTAAGAGTTTTATTCTGATACTGTTTTAACGGGGCTTTCAAACCTTTCTTAATCCCTCCCCCCTTCTATGCATGTTTTCAGAGGTGCTAACACACCCCTTAGGCTGTTACCTTATTAGAGAAAACAGATCTAGACAATCATGTTATATGACTGTTCTGTAGGCCCTAGTGAGCTTGTGTAAGACAAGAATATACAACCCCTGCTTCCTAACATATAGGACACTGCTCTTCCCAATGCACTGTATTGCTTCCATTAAAAGTTTTTTAACCGAACTAAAAATCTATAAGTTTAATTTGTCAGTCCTGTGGATGAACTAAATTAAAATAGCTAGGTTCTGAGTGATTCTGCCCTAGGAAGGAGGGTCGTAGGCATTTCAGAAACTCACACTTGCCTGTGGGGGTTATCCGGCCTACTCTTTCTAGCCTGTGGTAAGCTTGCTTCATAGTGGACAGAAGGTATTCAGGAAATACAGGAGCTGTCCTCAGACTTGAGCTTTGCATGATCTGAAGATTCGTGGAAGGTCAGTCCTACCTTTTTTTTCTTTCTTTCCCTCCCCCCTCCCTCCTTCCCTTCTTTTTAAGATTATGTCCCACTTGAGGTTAAAGTCAAAAAGACCTAAATGAAAAAAAAGGCAAACAGGCCTAAATACAAATCTTCTTTAGCAACATTTTCTTGTTGGGCAAATAAAATTTTAAAAGAAGGTGGAAAGAACCACCTTGATTCTCGGTGTTTGGCTTTTTGTTTGTTTTTTCTTGTGGTCCTGTGATTCCTTTTGTTATAACCTCTTTCCTTGGCCGATGCTTTGTTTAAAAACAAGTGCTCTGGTATTCTAAAGCAAATCACCCAGCAGGTCCTGACTGCGGGCAGATAAAAGACCCCAGGCCCTGCTCTTTCTGTCTTTGAATGGCTGTGGCCTGTGCACGCCCAAGAGCAGACTTCAGTTTATTGCAGAGCTTCCAACCTCACTTTATGTGGTTATCTAAAACCACAGAATATAAATGTGAAAGGGGAAATGTGGATTGGATTTAACCCCTGAAGGCCCGTAGTGGGGAGCTGGTCTCTAATGAGTAGTAAGAGTTTTGTCTGGGTAGAAACTGGGCTCCATTTTGGGTTTTCAGCTTCATGACTTGGGTTGTGTCGTTAACCTCTGAAAATCTAAATTCTCAATGACACAATAAAGATTACTGAGAATAGGGACAGGTTTCCAGACCTGTTCTGGGGAAAAGTGCATGTTCTGATTTTGCCACTGACCTGGAATGTCACGTGGCCACAGATGAGTAATTTGATTTCACTGTTTCTATTCTTCAATTTGCAAGATGGAGGTTCCCAGTAGGAGTAGCTTAGTGACTATATTATATATTGTAATTGTGAGAAAAACACCTATGAACTAGTTAGCCAAGTATGTTTTGTATTTGGTTTGTGTGCCCTTTTAGCTATTAAAGCTTCTGCAAACCTTTCCCCAGTAATTACACCTTGTCACCCACGTTGGATATGGAGAATTGGGATTGGATGGTTTCACATTGTTGCGAATCACAAGCTCACAAGTTCTTGTCTGGTCCGGTGGTTTCCAACCCAGTGGCACATCTGTGCCTCCAGAGTAGCTTGTAAATATGCAGGTTCCTGTGCCCTATCCCTGATCTACTACAAATTAACCCCTGCTGTGTGGCTCTGCTACATTTGCTTTTTTCATAGGCTCCTCAGGGGTGTGGTTTTTTTTTTTTTAAACAAGCGCCTGTACGAAGTTCTAGCATCACTGCTTTAGAAAATACTTTCCAGTATTATTACTTTTGGGGGTGGTAATAATGGTGCTGATTTAAAATAATTTCACTGCTGCCAAACCCTTTTTGAAAAGAAAACGTTCATGCATATGTGGCTTTGAAACCTTACATATTGTGGCATAGAACACACTCTGAAATAAGTGTAGCAGCTCAGTGCACTAGCACAAAGTGAGCACTCAAGTAACCAGGACCAGTGTAAAGAAACAGAACATTGCAAAATGTGTTTGGTTTTTTAAATTACATTCCTCAAAATTCCTCTTCCATCCCCCTCCTCAAATCCCAAGAAATTAGGACAATAAGGAAAAGTTGGTAAAACAGTATAGTAAGGTATAAAGTAAAAAGCATTCTGCCTTTTGTGCTAGGTGTTTCTTAGTCATTCTCGTGTCTGTACATTTTTGGTGATGTTAAGTTTGTATTGTGTATCTGTGTTTTGATTCAGCCTTAAGTCAGTTGTTGACAGTGACTGTCTTTTAACACTCACAACATCTACATAGCAAGAGTAAGCTCTAAGATTCATCTTTTCAGAAATCTGATTCTGAAAATATTCTCATGTTAGTTTTGAAAAATGCATAAGGTCAAATTAGCAGCCCTGGTAGTTAGGACTCGTAAACAAATGAATCTTGTCATTCCTGCCCAGGTGACCCAGTAAACCTGTCTTGGTCGCC
The DNA here is from genome assembly GCF_036562045.2 of Rhinolophus sinicus. Taxonomy (NCBI): domain Eukaryota; kingdom Metazoa; phylum Chordata; class Mammalia; order Chiroptera; family Rhinolophidae; genus Rhinolophus; species Rhinolophus sinicus. Next base: position 105,404,276 of record NC_133753.1, read on the forward strand.
ACGTGTCTTTATCTTGGTACCTGAGGAAAGGGGGCTTCTTGGTTAACAAAAATGCAAGTTCTGCCCTCCTCTCTACGCACCCCAGACTATCTCTCCTCCCTTCTACTGTTTGCAGGGCACGTAAAGCCAAAGGTACGTAATGAAGTCTCCCGGAGGGTGTTTTCCTGTTCTCTTTTTGCTTTTGACATGAAGAACCTTTAGAGTCTTGGGAGGAGCAGTTGCAGTGGTATTAAAGAGCAAGCCTGCTTGTTTTCTTGGGAAGGAGACCCTTATGGTAAAGGGGTCGTGTGGTGAGCTGTGTTCTGCTGCAGGGAGAGAGCTGTCCGCTGCTTCTGCCGGGACTTGTAATTACGTGCCAGCAGCTGCACATCTGCACCCCCCCGCCCCCAGGCAGGCACGTGGCCTTGGTGGATGCGAGCCCGCCCCTCCCTCCCCACCCCCCCATCCCATCCGGGTTATCCCCAGTATCAACTAAACAGGTGACAAGACTCCAATCACCCTGCTCTGAATGACTTTCCATCTTTCCAAAAGTACACCAGAGGCTTGTTTTGTTCCAGTACATCGATTAAATAAATATTCTTGTGTGCACAAAGGCACTGAAATCTGTTACGGCACGCTGCAGTTATCTGTCCATTAGTAGCAAAGGGAACTACCTTCGTTTTCTCCCCGCCCCCTTCTTTTTTATCCTTTCCACCACACAGATTCTCAGAGGTGCAAGTAACAGAGAAATTATCTGACCTCTGTTTTTGTGCGCCTGTGAAGCCGGAGGGTGGTGTCATGTACTTGGTTGTGGCATGCCGTTGGGGCAGTGCCCAAGGTGTGTGGGTAATAGAACAGCTTCAGTGATTTTGGTTAGAAGATTCTTTCTTGTTTTGGGGTTGTCATACCTTTGTCTCTCTCCTTCAACTCTTAGCAGAAGTGGATTTAGGAAGGTCTTTCAAATTAGCTTGCCTCCTTTTATAGGAAAGGGTGCTTCTGGCGTTGAAGTAGTTCTGTGTCCAGTGTCAGATGGAGAAGCAGAGCGTGTGTCCCATTACAGTTACTTCTGTACAGATTCTGTTGGGATGGCGGTGGCAGGAGAGACCCTCACCATTTGGGCGGATAGCCACCGTTGGGACAGTGGAGTGGTAGGGATTATAGCCATGGTGGTGCTGGTGGGTTTCCTTTCTTTTTCGGGGTGGGGTGGGGCTGGTTAAGATGAATGCACGTAGTAGATAAAAACATGACTGATTTAGAAAGTGTTATTTGCAGTCGTTTTCGTGTAAGCTGTCAAGCACCTCGGTAACAAGGAATGATTTGCACATCAAGTATGATGTGGCCAGTACTTTCCTTTTCATACAAGGCATTAGAAAACGGGTCCAGGACTGGGAGATTAGAGGGAAGGAGGAGAAAGAACGGGAATGGAAGAAAAGAAGTTAGGCTGTGGAGAAGCCACTATGGACGTTATTTTGATGTGAAGGAAGTGTCATGTAGAGAGAAGAGTGACCAAAAGAGGTGTTAAATGTCAGCAACTCCTAACTTCTACCACTAAGAGGGGGCCCCTTTCTCAGAAATGAGATGGGTGCCCTTGTGTATCTGTGACATTAAAACCAATTACGAGGAACCTCAGAGCCTTGGGGATGGAAGCGGCAGAGAAGCAGGGAAGACTGTTGGAGTCGGAAGGTGAAATCTCTTAGTGGGTCTCCTCCCACTGACGGTGGGTGATCAGTTGGAAATGACATTATCCTGAGCTTACTTGTAGTTTTGCATGGTAACCACATGCCAGCTGTTCCCTGGATTCTTTCCTGCTGGTGCGATTTAATTATTTTTTGCTGTCGTTTAAGCTCTAATTTTCTGTTGTGTTTCCCTTTAACCTCTCCTTGCTGTCATGTCTGCAGCTCCCACAGCTGAGCAGTAATGTCATTCCTGCAGCTTCAGCGCCCACTCCGTGCAGAGGGCTGGGGACGCTCTTGGTTTTGCTAATGGGTCGGCTTTTCAAAAGGCCACGTTGGAAAGTTACCAAGATGCACGTGGGTGGTTGGAAACCTTGTTGTGTTTTGGGCTCCTCTAGAAGGTTTTAGCTTATAAATAATACGGATAATTCCAGGCCTAGCAAAGGTGCTCAAAGTATCAAGTGAATAAGTCAAAAGGGAAGTTAATTACTGAACAGTGATTGCTCTGATATAACCAATTATTGGATCATTAAATGTTTATTACCTTTTATATGCTCCTTTCCCACATAAGGGCAGTTTCTTTTTTAAGTCATTAAAACAAATGGGATTTAAAAAAAAATCTGTTTAAAAGATTTCTACGAGAATGAAGTATTAAAAAGGTCTTGTGTGATCTGACAGCTAACTAGTCTGTTTTTCTTTGGTCTGTTGGATTAGTAATTAATGAAATGTATTGCCTGAGCAGAGAAAATAAGATTAGTTTTGTTTAGAAAGAAAACAAAACCAAAACATTAACCCCTAAATGCAGGTTAATATTAAAGTGCAGTATCAGAAGTATAAAAAGAATCTTGTCTCCTTGAATGATGAGATTCGTAATGGTAACACTCCATTCATTCATTCATGACTTTCTTGAGCACCAGCATGTTTAGAAGGAGTGGGGTTCTGTAAACACAGAGGAGGCAAGGGGCTGGGTCCTCATGCAGACCCTGGTAATTGGCAGACGCCTTCAGGCGGAGGTGTGTAGTCACTGTTATTGGAATATCCAGAGCAGCAGTGTTAATAGGTACAGGTACATTTCTGTGGGGCAGGGGCCGTGGTTCTGAAGAGAGAATTTACTTTGGGAGGCCATGCATGCTCTGGAGTCAGAGCAAGGGGGAGGGTGGTTAGGAGCAGAAGTCTTGCCTTTGGAGGTTGTGGTGTCCTGTGCAGGTTCCCGTCCCAGCTTTGCCACTGATTAGCTTCATGTCCTTTTACCCCAGTCTCCCCAACTGTAAAATGGAAAAATAGTACTGCAGAGTTGTTGTGAGGATTAAATGAGTTATTAAGTCCTCATGACGGTGCATCACACAGGATGGACGTCTTAGGTGGTGGTGGCGTCATGTTTGTGGGATAACGCAACAGAGAATTCTTTCTTAGGGGAAATGGCAGTTTAATTGGATATGGAGGAATGGAGAGCTGTTTCAGGCATTTCTTGTATTGTCATGTGTAATCACACGCTTAATTTATAATGCCTGCAGTAATGTGTGCTTATGTAGCACCATTTTCAAAAGATTACAAAGGGCATTGACAGCAGTTTCTTCTCAACAGCGCTCTGAAGCAAGCAGGCTGTTGATGCACATGCTCCGGAGGTGTGAAGGCTGCAGAGAGCGAGTGGCACTGCCAGTGCTTGTCCTTTAATTGGGGTGTGCTTGGAGCCAGGGTTCCTGTGCCTGCATTAGACCAGTGGGGACAGGGATCCTTTTCAGCTTTGTTATTTTAATTTTAATTGTTAGTTTAAAAAGTTGTATTTGCGAATGACTGTGTTGTGGTAAATAAATTATAAAGATGTTTGCTGTCGTTTATAGCAGTAGTGAGACTTGTTTATTCCTAGGGAACCAGATCGCTGGCAGTTGAATTTAGAGGAAGCTTATAGTATTAGGATAATGAATATTTGTTGAGCACTTCCTGTTACTTGTCGTAACTCTGAAGGTGTCACTCTTATCCCCGTTTTAACAGATGAGGAAGCAGAGGCACTGAAGTGTTCAGCTGCCTGCCTGAAGTCTCGTAGCCCTGCAGGTCTAGGGCCTAAGCTTAATCACATTTGCTTTAAATGTATATAAACCGTTTCATTTTGATTTGTATGTTTCACAGCAACCCTTTGAGAAAGTCGATTATCTCCATTTTATAGGGAGAGAGGGAAGTAGTGCATGAGAAGCTAATGGGACAATCATGGCGAGCTTAGTTTGGGTGGAAAATTTGGAGGTATTTTATGCCTTTTTACTAGGCCCTTTATTTCTAAGATCTAGAGAATGGAAGATGACATTCTTACACACTGTTCAAGTTTGGAGGAAACGCTGCCTCTTCGTAGTACTTTGATTGAGTCTACCTAAATCTTGTGTACTTTGGGTCCACATAGATTCTTATCTGGGTCCACTGGGTCCCTATCTGGGTGCACTGCTTAGAAGGTATGCCACCTTCCCTAACTTGTGTGAGCATGTTTATGACTGGTAATGTGGCACACTAGTTCTGCCTCCCCTCTGGGTGGGTTTTGAAGGTAATGCATGCAAAGAAACTATCTACAGGTAATGCCCAAAAAGTACTTAGCTCTCCAGCAAAGGTAGGTGGGATTCTCATTAACTGGTTGAAATGAGGGTCCCACAAGAAGCTGGCCTTGGGCTCCACCCTGTCGACTCCCTGAGCCCTGCTTCTCTCTAGCACATGAGGCATGTGTGGGAGGAGAAGATGTCCTCATAAAGAGATGTTCCCTGACTACTCCACAGACACTGCAGTCCTGATTCTTTCTCTAGACGAGTCAGTTGTCCTCTGTGTAGGATGTCACGGCCCCAGTGAGGGATTTATTGTTTTCATGAAGTACTTTCCTAAGAGACCTGCAGGCGGTACACTGAGCAACGCCAGGGCAGGGGGCGTGCTCGCTGCAGTTTTCACCTTGTGCTGTGCGGGGGCTGGCGTCACTTATGTGTGAAAGAAAGATGGAAGATGAACAATCTCATCGAGCTTGGAAAATGGGAATGAGAAGGGGAAAGGGATTTTAAAAGCTTCACTTTTGTAGGAAAGAGGAGCTTGAGGCACCTCAGCAGGTAGGTCAAGCCGAGTCCCGTAATCACCAGGTATTACCAGTTGGGCACAATTTGTCCCCTTGGAGGCGTGGCATGGCATTGCCTTCTGTTAAGGACACATTTTTATTGTGAAACAAAATTCTATCCAGATTGTCAAGAATTTCATCTAAATTTGAGCATGTTCATTTCTATTTTGTGGTTTGAATCTGTGTAGTCAAAACTTGTCAGGAAGGTTTAGCAAAGTTGTGCTTCTGATGCTGTGGAGCTCTCATGGCAGCTGAAACTCCTGCTGTAAAGTAGCCACGAGTAAACGTCTGCTTGTGAATCACAGCATAACCTTTCAGGGAAAACAAAACAAACAAACCATCAAACACACTAGTCAGATTCTTTTTTAGTCTCAGGATTGTAAACTCTGGTGCTTACCAGTTTGTCAGGCCTGCTTGGAGCAGTTGAGACAGCTTTTTCTGTTTCTGTTTGCACAGCACGTGGACGTGTATTGCACACCCTCCGTTAACAGCACATTGCGAAAAAAGCAATTGCAGCTTTTCTTCCACTGCATTAAGGTACCTTGGTGGTTTCATAATCGTCATGAAGTTCATACAGATACCGATTTCTGAGCACCACTCCAGACCTTCTGAACCTGAGTGTCCGGGAGGGTGGGCGAGGAATCTCCTGAGAACACCTTGAGTGAGTCTGATTAGTCGTGTTTGGAAGCCACTAAGATGGACAGCTACACGACTGCATTTTTCATCCATTTGTTTATTGTCCACATACCCATGTGTTGAGTAGCTGAGAAGTTACTCATGGGCAGTGGTTCTCTGAAGAACTGGGCATGGAGACCAGAATTAGAATGCAGTCCCTGCCCTGCGGGGTGCAGAGTTTGGCTTAAAAGTTTTAACTTTTGGTCGTGATTTAAAGAATCACAAACTTCCCAAAGTCATAGGCAGAAGATTTTGTGTACACACGTTTTTTTTAGGTTTCATCAGATTCTCAAAAGGATCAGTGGCCCATAAAAGGTTAAGAACCAAGGTCAGGCTCTTGCACAGCTATTCTGACAACAGTGGAAGAGGGCAGTGTTTCTCTTGCCACCTACAGTGTATTTGACCTTTTGAGAGGCAATAGCAGTTTGATATTTGCACCTGTTTTCTGCCTCATTTAAATGTTTTGAAAGAAGAAAAACTAGTATACCTCCGGGTCGTGGTCATAACAAGACCAAAGGATATAAACAATAGCTATTTGGTGAACTGTATCAAACTTGCCGTTAAATAGCTGCTGATGGTAAAACAACCCAGTGGTCCGTCCAGTGGAAGAACTTCTTAACCAGGTGGCACAGGCAGGGTCCACTCAGTTTTCTTACAGTAGATAATTAGTCCAATTATAGGGAACAATTTTCACCCCATGGTTATGCATAAAGACTAATGGTCTTATTTTTGTTGCATTCTGTCTCCAGCATGTCCATTGAATTGCTTAATTCTAAAGTAACTTTACCAGCTGTACTGCTGGCTCATCCTTCCTTAGCTCCTAAAATCCCCCAGTGACACGGTTCATCTCAGAACAGAATGATATGGGACAGGTCCATTTTGAACTGCTACAGGTTTATTTAGCAAAATACTAGAACTCATATGTATAATATTCTTATCTCTAAGGATAGCTTTATAATTCAGTGTTAATTAAGGTTCTTCTCTTCTCTTTGGAAGGAAAGGGCCGTCAGTGGAATTGAATGTTGTTAATGGGTAAAGTTGGGTAAAGTTCTTTGTGTAGTTGGATGTTGTTCTTTAGGGCTGGGAGGGAGTTAGGAACTCTCACTGTCGACGGCCTGTGACGTCTCTGTAGGCTGTTTAAGTGTCTGCATCGCTTATTTTGAACTTTGTTATATACTCTCTAATGCGCATTATTCTTTTTTTATGTAAATACTTGAAGAAGATTTTGAACTTACTGGACAGTGATTATGTGTTCTAGGTCTTTATAGCCTTGTCATTGTTTAGCATACTGAGCACATAATAGATGTAAAAATTTGATTAATTGGATGTGTTGATTACCTTTAAGTCTTGGATCCCCAAGAGACCAGAAGATGGAATAAGTCTGGAGTCGGAACTCAAAACATTCTCAGAAAGGTAGCAATGTGAAAAATGGATTGTCAGGTCTGTCCCTTAGACTTGCTCTACATTTATCTTCTCCTCCCCTCCCCTCCCCTCCCCTCCCCTCCCTCCCCTCCCTCCCCTCCCCTCCCCTCTCGTCCCCTCCCCTCCTCTCCCCTCCCCCTCTCGTCCCCCCCTCCTCTCCCCTCCCCTTCCTTCCCTCCCCTCCCTTCCCCTCCTCTCCCATCTCCTCCTTTCCCCTGGTTCTCTCTCTCTCTCTCTCTCTCTCTCTCTCTCTCTCTCACACACACACACACACACACACACACACATTTATGTTCACATACAGCTGAGCCAGCTCATATTCTGTAGTTCTTTAAAATCATTTAAGTATTTAGAATTACACAGTTACAAAGAGAATTCTGTGGTAGAACCAGAATACTTCATTTTCATTTGGAAAATGTTAAATGAAGTAAAACTCGAGAGAGGTGTTTATTACTTACTTCTTTTAAAAAGGAAGGCGATCTCACCACAGATGTGATCACTGGAAGATACCCACTAATCAAGTGGATATTGCCTTTAACCTGTCTTAATCAGATACAGTCTTATCAGCTACATTTGGGTGGAGGGAATGTTGGAGCCTTTTAGTGAATAGGTGACTGTCATCAGTATCTTGAAAATTTGTGATCTGTACGCTTGGGGAGAGGGCTCAGACGTGGGATGGACTCATCACAAAGCACGCTGCGCTGCCGGAGAAGTGGGCCTGGGAATGTTTCTCCTAGAGGAGACAGTTCAGGACCATACGCGGTGGCTCTCCTAATGGATACATAGGGTTGGTTTCAGGAAGAGTGACGTAGACCCAGGTGGTCACTCTGCTCCCATTGGAGGCACAATCTGGCATTCTGTATTGAAGAATAGGTTTCTAGGAGTGTTCTCTCAGGGTCTGGAATCCCAGGTGCTGAAGGTGTTCAGGCAGGCTCATGTATCACTCATCTGGATTGTTGTAATGGTGGTTAAGCCTGAGAATGAGTGAGCTTTGAGTTCTCTCCAGCCCAAAGAGACTGTGATTGTATGACTTTCAAGGCAGAGTGTTCTGTGTAATGCAGTCATGGTTCAAAGTCTGCATCTGCTCCTTGTAAATTCTTTTTCTTTTGAAAGACCTCAGTCTTGGGTGCTGGTTACTTAATATTTAATCCCATGGTCATTATATGTATTGAATTGAGACGGTACTAAGCTAACCCAGTCGTCCAGGTGTCTGGGTCTCGTTTTATAGTCTGAGTTCTTAAGGTACGGTCATTTAAAAGCCACAGCTGGACATTTTCCTTACTGGAGTTTGTCTGTGTGTTTGGAAGTCAGAATGGGCTTTGAGCTCAGTCATTTTGGGATATGCATACAGGTTTTCATTTCAAGTCCCTTAAGTGACATCCTTAAGGAAGCTGTTCATGCTTTACTTACCATAGGGCTCCCCCAACTCTTTCCTTAAAAAAAATAAAGTTCTAAGACGGAAAAGTTATTTTGTGATGGCTGAAAATATGCCTGAGAATAATATATGGTCTCTGTTTAAACAGTTAGACTGGACATGTTTCATTACTGTAAATGGATATTGTGTAAAAAGAATTTTTTGGGGAGAAAAAAAGCAGGGAGGGGAGGTGTGCATGTGGGTCAGTATGGCTGGGAAAGCTGAAAGGAATTCTTCAGCCTTGAGGTATCAGAGGGCACCATGGATTAATGTTCTGGCCCCAGTTCAGTGCCCCAACTCTTCAGACACTTGGCACTGATTTGTTCATCTCTGAACTGAAGTCTTAAGGATTAAGAGGAGAGAGAGTGGAAATGCATCATTTTCTCTGCCAAAGGAGGTACTTAAACTGGGAAAGGAGGAGGGGACGCTAACAAATCAAGCCTTGGCAAGGAAATCTGTCATGAATCAGCAATGACTTGGAAAGCCTCTGTCGCTGTCTATTTCACAAAGTACACATTTGCTTTCTCTTACTTACCTTTAGGATCAGCTTCAGGTCGCTCTGTGGAGGGAATGACTTCTTTTTTTTGCCCATTTTGACAACACTAGGTAATTAATTTACAACTAGCTCAATTAGACTCCAGCCCATACAGTGTGTGGTGGCCTTTTAAAGAGCCTTTGTTTTGACGCTAATTGAACTGGTTGTAGCAGAGACAGCCAAACAATTTACATTTATCTTTGGCAGAACATGAGGGCTCTCCCTGGGTATGGACAGCTGCGTTTTCTTTTCCTTCTACCAAGTCTGCTGCTAAAATGCCGTGTGCTTATTTTAATTTTCTAATTTAGAAAACTTTGAAAATGACAAAGGCCACATATATTATAGTAGATAAATTGGAAGATTTAGATAGATACGCATGAAAGAAAATAAAGATCACACAATCTTAATACTACCAGGAGAAAACCACTCACAGCCTGGCGTTTGTCTTTCTGTACTTTCCCCCACATAAGGGAACACGTGAATCTGTATATGTAAGTGCTTTTATATGTTGTTGTTTTTACAAAAATGGATCACACCATACAAACTGACTTGTAATCTACTTTTTTCCTACTTAGTAAGTTGGAAACATTTTGTCATTTCATAAAATGTTGTTCTACAACATTTTAAATGGCTATATAGTAATTTATTGTATAGCTATACCAAACACACATATTTAAACAATCTGTTATTGGACATTTAAACTCATTCCAGGTGTTTCATATTATACCAGCATTGTGATTTTATATATATATATATATATATATATACACACACACATATATATATATATATATATATTTATTTATTTTTTTTTTTATTTTTTTTATTTTTTTTTAAATTAATTATTTATCTATTTTTTTAAGTCAAGTTGTTGTCCTTTCAATGTTAGTTGTGGAGGGTGCAGTTCAGCTTCAAGTTGTTGTCCTTTCAGTCTTAGTTGTGGAGGGCGCAGCGCAGCTCCAGGTCCAGTTGCCGTTGCTAGTTGCAGGGGGCGCAGCCCACCATCCCTTGCGGGAGTCGAACCGGCAACCTTGTGGTTCAGAGGACACGCTCCTATCAACTGAGCCATCCGGGAGGCAGCTCAGCTCAAGGTGCCGTGTTCAATCTTAGTTGCAGGGGGCAGAGCCTACCATCCCTTGTGGGACTCGAGGAATTGAACTGGCAACCTTGTGGTTGAGAGCCCACTGGCCTACGTGGGAATCGAACCGGCAGCCTTCGGAGTTAGGAGCATGGAGCTCTAACCGCCTGAGCCACTGGGCCGGCCCCCTGTGATAATATATTTTTGTTATTCAATCTTTGTTATGTTCTTTATTTTAGTAGATCAATTCTTAGGTTACTTTGACAGAGGTATGCATGTTGTTAAGTTTTTTGATGCATATTGCCAAATTGTGTTTCTCAAAGGTTGTAGCAGTTTTCACACTCACAGCAGGAGATGAGCGCTTTTTGTTAATTCTTGGTCTTCAGGGTATAGTATGGAAGGCACTAACTCGGGTGTGGGTTATATCCTCATCAGTGGGTTTGATGCTGCTCCTGAAAGCTGTGTCTGTCTTAGAAAAGAGTCTTCTAGTCCCAGGATCAGGTAAAAGGAGCCAGACTTCTGCTTATTTTACTAGTGATATGTTATTTTGTTTGGAAAAGGTATGGAATAAAAAAGCAAGTAGCTATTTCATTAAGACAGAAGTGGTCTGTTTTTCCCCCAGGGAAGGTTCTGAAACGGTATTTTTCATATGAATAAGGACCAACCTAAGGAATATAGATGTAAACTCAAAACAAGAAGTGGGTGGCTTTGCCCAGTATATGAAAAAACACATTCGTACCAGGTGGCAAAGCCCATGGATGTGTTGACTGTCTAACCCGTGGCTAGAGAAGCGAGATAAACTGTGAGTGTATCTGCTGCATTGAGCTGCATTTTCCTTCCTTGTCTAAACCACTGGGATGGAATTCTCAAGAGCTGGTGCTGCACTTCCTCTCTATATTTGCAGTGCCTGAATTCAGACATGCAGCCGGAAACACAGCCAGTGCACACTGTTCACTGAAAGAATAGAATAGATTTGCAGCAGCGTTAAGATTAAAGAAAGAGATCTTTCAGAACATCTGAGACCCGCCCATCCCATTTTATAGCTGAGGAAACTGAGGCTCAAAGATACTAAGTGACATCTTGCTCAAGAGCAAGTTAATGGTCAAGCGGAAGTTGGAGTTCTCTTATCAGTGTATTTCCCAGTTGTTATAGTACTAGGATTGTGTGTTTTTCCCAGGATGGTACTTTGTACGATATTTAACATCAGTAGTAAAATTCTCGTTTCATATACACCACAGCTTCCCTAACTCCTCTTTTTCTTCTCTGGTGATATCAGCCACAGTTTTTGTTAAAATTCAGAACATCTTAACTCATGTTTACTTTTTCCTTTCTCTAATATTTTAACCTCTCCCGTTTTATTCTCAGTAGATGTTTCAATTTACTCCCAGCAGTATTGCTATCTGGATGTCAGAATGCATTGAATTGACCTCTTCTCTGGAGATCCAAGTGAAGGTCTCATTTGCTCCGAAAACAAGAGATTTAGCCAGGAATTGAGGCAGGTAAAGCAGAGGCTTCACCCAGGGCCCAGGTGCCAGGGGTCGGCCTGTCTGCTGCCAGCCTGTGATTTGATTGCTGCATGGGGGGTGCGAGGTGCCTTGTCTCCCGTGAGAAAGCCACTTCTCAGTACAGTTTCTGTGCAGAACTTTTCAGTTTGTCAGTGCCACGGTCATGTCTGCAGCAAAAGTTGGTTTTAGGGTAAACCAGGAGAAAAAGGATTAAAGAGAAGTTTTAACATTTCTGGATTTTAATTTTTTCCTGTGACTTTTTCCTTTTTCCCTTCTTAGTGAATTATGACAGAGTTTTATTAAAATTGTAAGCTCTGACAAGTAGACATCATGGTAGTTAGAGCAGCATTGGATACTGTACTCTTAGGTTCCATAATATTTCATAGTACATCTCTTTACTGTATGTTAAATGATAGGGAAGTGGAATAAAATGTACCTAGAGAGTACTTACCTATTTTATGTCCTGTGACAGTCAGTACGTGATACAGATGTAGCAGATCTTGACTCAAAAAGGAACAAAACTGGTTATAGCCCAAGAGAAGGATGGCAGGTTCCGTGTTGCTGGAGTAAATTCAGCAAAAGCCTAGACTCTGAGGCCCTAAGGGGCCTTCATGACCTCTAGGCCAAGCCTTTACTTTGCATCTGGAGAAAGAGTTAGCCACTGCTCCAGGGTCACTCAGCAGGTGGAGAGAGAGCTGTGGCCTGAACCCAGGACTGAATGTCCCCTCTGCTGGGCTTGGGATTTTCTGATGGAGTTGAAGTACTTAGTCTAACCTCTTTTTAAAAAAGCACACTATTTGATGTTTTGTTGGCTTGCGACCTGTCGTCGTGCCTAAGGGCACCCAAAAGGCTACCCATTGCTCATTTTTCCTGGCTACCCAGGTCATTCCATGCTTCTCTGAGGGTGGGTTTGGATAGGACTGAGATGCCAGCCAGCTGTGTTGTGTCTTTGATGAAATGGCTTTTTAAGAAAGCAGTGAAGGGCCGGCCCACTGGCTCAGGTGGTTGGCGCGCCATGCTCCTAACGCCTCGGAGATCGTGGGTTTGATTCCCACAGGGGCCCGTGAGCTGCACCCTCTACAGCTAAGATGGTGAACAATAGCTCTCCCTGGAGCTGGGCTGCCGTGAGCGGCCGGAGGTCGGCGTGGGCTGCCAGGAGCAGTTGGCGGCCAGCGTGAGTGGCCGGCAGCCGGTGAGAGCTGCCATGAGCTGCTGTGAGCTGCCGACTGGCGACCGGCTGCCTCAGCTGGGGGAGCGCAAGGCTCACAATACCAGCATGGGCCAGGGAGCTGTGTCCTACACAACTAGACTGAGAAACAACGGCTTGAACTGGAGTGGGGGCAAGAGGTGGAAGAAGGGGAAGAAAAAAAAGAAAGCAGTGAAAGGACAGTAAGGGGCCTGTTAGCTCATAAAACTGTTGATTCTGGGTGGGGAGAAGCCTCGGGCACGTGGTCACAGCCCTGTGCAGCTCCTGCTGTCCGCCATCTCTTGCAGCCTTAGCTATCTGGGGGTCTTGGGCTCTTAGTCTTGGCCTATCCTCTTAGATTCACGGTATGATCTTCAGCTTCGGTTTCCTCTTAGGACATTCAAGGGGCTTAAAGTGGATGATTTCTAAGGCACCTTCCAGGTCTTAAGTAATTATTCTTTGAAAATGAGTATCTTCATAGAAGTTTATCCACATAATCCAATAACCAAACATGGGTTTCTAGCAGTCCATTTTATTACTGTTTTGATTGGTTTTCATGGGAATTTGGAAAATGTCTACAGACTTTCCTGTGATCAAGCTGCTAGCAGTTATTTACAGAACACCCACCAGGTGCGTGTGGCTGTAAAATAAATAGTGTCCAGCCTCAGGGAGACTAGAAAGGCTTCTTTATCTGCCAAGCTGGGGGGGGAGGGCGTTCTTCCCTTCCACTGGATCTAAGCTCCATGAGTGCAGCAGCGCTTTGTCTCCCATTTATGGGGCAGGGCTCAGTAAATATTGGTTGTGTGAAAGAAACAATGAATCCACTTGTCAGTCTCGCTTATGTGTACTGAAGATTTCCTGCTGAGATTTATTGTTTTCTTCAACCTGTAAATGCTGTTAACTTGAATAAATTTCCCAGAAAGTGTTCTTCACCTTCTGTGGAAGAATGAGACCAAGATGCTCAGAGGCTAAATGAAAAACCCATACATACTACATTCCTTTCTTGGAAATTTGCTGTATTATTAGCATATTGAAAGCACTGAGATGTCTGCCTTAAAATGACTTTGCTTAACCCAACGTTTCCCAAACTTATTTGAGCTCAGAATCCTATCTGTTTCGCTCCCCCATGGAATTGTAAATACCCTGCAGAACTTTGACCTGTGAGAGAGAGAGAGGTTGGAATAGAGAGTAGTAATGTGGAGTAAATCAAAGCAGTAACATTAGTTAGGAATAATTAATTCCACACTGACGGGACTTAACGTTACGCACTGCTTCTGGCCGCCCTGGGTGAAGTCGTGGTAGACGGTAGGTTTTTTTTTTTTCCTTCTTCTTTAAAAATTACTGTCTGTGCTTGATTGGAAATTTAAGGTTAGGTGGTGAAGAGATTAAAGGAAGTTGCACGTGGTCTAATAGCTGTTTTACAGTTACGGATGTTGAACGGTGGAGTTGTAATTTGTGTCCGGGGCTGCCCTGCCAGGTACTGTATGGAAATACTGATGAAAGGAGTCTGTGTCTGCTCTGTCAGGACCTGATACTCCAGTGGAGGAGACGGACATGGAAACAGATCATAGCTATGACGTACTCGAATGTGAAGTCACAGAAATAGGACGAAGGAAGGAATGGCATTTCCCCCTAATTTAGAGCAGGGTTTCTGTTCATATGACAAGCCCAAACCATGAGAACTGGATCCCCTCTAGATCATTCAGACAAAATTCTACTCCTTCACCAAGACTCAGTTGGCTAGGTTTCTTTATGCTTTCCCTGTTCTGGAATTCATTGCATCATCTGCAGTCAGAGCCTTGCCTTCACCTCTGTCATCGCCTGATCACAATCTGACATCACTTGAGGCCAGAGCAGGGTCATCTGTGGCCCTGCACCTCCAGGGCCCGCAGCCACAGCACATACCAGTACCCACAGTGCACACTGGCTGTTTTGTTTGGAGTAGGGGCAGGGCTCGGGGGCTGTGAAAGTTAATTGACTCTAAGTAAATTCAGTAAATAATAAGAGGTCTTATAACAAAACATAGATTGAGAAGGTGGTAGCATTATTAAGCGTATGGCTCCTTTTGATAGCTTCCCACCCCCACCCCCCAGAATGCCTAAATATGACTTAAGTTTCAAGAATTCATTTACATTTTTGTAAGAGCTCAGCAATTCTACATCTTGAAGTGTTTTTATTTTACATAAACGTTCTGTAGTCATTTGTTTTTGCAGGACCTTTCTTATGTCCTGTGTTTCATCTGGAATATCCTAAGAAAAACTTCAGTTTCGCATTCTGTTCTCTGCTAGTGGTTGTGTTTGATGCCCAAGGTCAAGGTGTTGATTGATGACATTTCCCTTTCAAGTATTTGTGATGGCATGAAGTTTGAGGGGCGGAGTGATTCCCAGTATGGTGCGATGGAAAGAGCGAAGCTGGACGGCAGCCTGACTGGGTTTTGTAGTTCATTTGCTTTGTGACCTTGGGCAAGTTACTTAACCTTCCAATAACTAAGGAGGTTGGACCAGAATAAGCAGTCTCTTCAAAAGCTGACGTTCCATGATTCTCTGGGGAGGATCCACTTCCATGGAGAAAATTTAAAAGTGGATACATTTTTAGGTTAAATGGCTTTGTTCATTTAGTTTTTTCCCTCCTTAACCCATTTTGGAGCAGTAAGACTGCTTGTCATGGAGAAAAACCACATTACCCAGAACTCTCAAAAGGCTGCTATTCTTAGCCTGTTTTTTTTTTTTTTTTTTTTTTTTTTTAATTTTGAAGGCAAGGGGGAAAAAAAGACAGCAAAATAAGATTGTCTATCTCCCTGAACAAATTCAGGACCAATTCATCCCATTTTTCTGCATAGACAGTATATGTTCCCATACTCAATGAGGAGCTGCAAAGTCTTTACAGCAAAACAATACGTGGCTGTGTTTGCCATCCTAAGTCTAGGAGGAATTGTACTTTGATAGGTATATTTTGTGTTTTCAGCTGAGACAAGCCATTGCCCTGGGTGGAAAGGCCTGTGTATAGGAAGTTGGCTCCCAGCTTTATGGTGAACGAACTGTGTATCCTTGGATATGTCACAGAATCTGTGTGTGTCCTCAGTGGTTAGGTTTGCTACCCTTCTGATTATGAATAGCTCTGTGATTAGACAATTCTAGGCATTTATTTCAGGCTCCTTCCTGTTCTTGTCCTTGAAAGACTAACAATATCCCCAACTCCTCTCCCACACATCCCTAGACAGTTGTTGATTTGTGAGGGAAAGGAGAATTTTAAAACACTTTAAATGGTGCATGCAAGAAAATTATCTAGTATTAGTTATTGCTGTATAACAGTATTACCCACAAATTAAAGTTTTTGGGGCATAAAATAACATAGTTATTATCTCACATTTTTGTGGGTCAGGAGTCTGGGCACAGCTTCGGTGGGTTCTCTGCAAGCTGTAGTCGCCCAGGGCTGCAATGTCATCTGAATGCTTGCCTGGGGAAGGGGCTGCTACCCGGCTTGCTCAGGGCGTTGGTAGAATTCATTTCCTTGCAGCTGTAGGACTGAAGGCCTTATTTTCTTGCTGACTAGGGGCTCTCTCTGCTCCTGGAGGCTGCACCCCAGTTCCTTGTCGTTGCAAGGTCTCCCCACAATGGCTGCTCACTTGCTCAGAGCCGACAGTCTTCTATGATGTAACCACACAATCGTGGGCGTCTGTCATCTGTGCTGTATCCTGTAGGTTAGCAGCAAGTCGCAGATCCCTCCACACTTAAGGAGAGAGAGGCATACAAGGTCGTGCATGGACACCAGGGGCGAGGATCATGGGGCCACCCGAAGAGTCTATCAGCCAGGGGGTGGGGGTGGGGGGGAATGGAAACCATGTTTAACATTGTTTGCTTGTATCTTCTTTTGGATCTATGCTTCAACATCTTACTTTATAGTAGAGCCTCAGTAACCACTGACTGACTGAAAATCCTTCTGCTCAGTTAAAGCTTCCAGCCCCGTGGTGTTTTTGGGCCATGCTTTCAGCAGATATGGGTGAAGGCAAGATTTGAGGCCTGTTCATTCTTCTGTCTTCCTACCCAGCACAGCACCTGCAGGCTTTACCAGTTCACTGAGTGTTTGCTGAAGGATTGTAACTATTGTTGCAATAGCAGCATAGAGTTAATTAAAACAAGTTCTTGCTGCAGACTGAATTATGCCCCCCACATTCACATGGTGAAGCCCTAACAGTGCCCAATGTGGGTAGTATATGTTGATGGCACCTTTGGGAGATGATTAGGTTTGGATGAGACACGAGGGTGGGGCTCTTATGATGGGATTAGTGCCTTTGTAAGAAGAGACACCAGATAGAGCTCTCTGGCCCTCCCTCCCTCTGGCTCCCTCTCTTCCGGTGTCTCTGCTCTTGCTACCTGAGGACACAGAGCGAAGGTGGCTACAAGCCAGGAAGAGAACTCTCATTAGAAACTGGCCTCGTTGGCAGCTTGACCTTAGGCTTCCAGCCTCCAGAACTGTGAGAAAATAAATGCCTGTTGTTTAAGCCGCCCAGTCCATGGTATTTCATTATGGCAGTTCGAGCTGGCTAAGGCAGCACCCCCTGCCCGCCCCCCGCCACACACCACCCTCTTGTTCTCTGTGTAGCAGGAGATAACAGCTAAGTTAAGTGCAAGGGCTGCAAGCTGGCAGCGATTCCCTGGCAGCCAGTGAGCCAGGGAGAGTGGTGTTTAATTACAATCATTCCCATTCTTTGTTGAGCTTTAGTCATAACCGTTAGTACAGGGCCCCTGGACTTTTTTGTTTCCTGGGCAAAATGATGATCTAAAACATAATGCCCTCAGTTTTTAAATGTTGGCCTGCCAGACAGGAACACTTAATGAAAACAAAATGTTGTTCTGGAAAAGCCTCAGTGGTGGGAACTTAGAAAATGAACTCTTAATACCTTTTTCCTGAGTCTTACCTTTTTTATTTTTAACTTTTGAAATTCAATTGCTTGTTCATTTGTTCATTCGTTCATTCACTCATAGGTTGGGATGTAATGGGCTTAGTACTTTTCCCCCAGTTTTCTACTTTTCTGACTTTGGCAAACTTGCTTTGTCTTTCTAAGTTCCCTCTTGGTAAAATTGGGATATTCACATCTGTCTGAAAAAAATGAAATAATTATAATTACATAAAGCTGCAAGCACGTAATAAGAACTTGCTGAATGACAATTTGACTAATTGTAGAAGAATGATTAACATGTTACATTTCTTTATTCAGTTTCATTCATCACACCAGCAATGGTATCATGTTATAATATACTAGAAATGAGGAAAATGGTTAGGGTGGGGAAGGAACCAAGACAATATCACTGTCTTCCTTCTGCTTGAAAAGACGTTTTGAATTCTTGAACAGGGGTTTTGAAAATATTTCAGCCATATGAAATTTATTTTTAATAATTGCAGTCAAAATTAGCAAGCCGTGAGGGTCATTTTTTTTTTTTTTTTAACCTGTTACTTCACTGCAAGGTAAAGACTCTCAAGTGACTTAGAAGGAGGGTCTTAGAATTTGAGAAATCCATCCCTTTCATTTCACAGATTGGAGGCTGAGGGCTTTGTGCCTGACATAATTATGTGGAAGAGAGGGAAAAGGAGTCTTACCTTTTATACAAACTCAACATTTTCAGTAATTTCATTGAAAGAAACACTAAAATCTAGACCTGTGAAACCCACTGGGGTGGGGTTAGCCAGACCCCCCCCATGTAGCCTCTGCATGGAAGGGATTGTAGAGCTGCTTTAGGAGTCAAGAGTCAGGCTCCCTCCTTGTTTAGCAGTCAGCTCCCTAGTTAACGGTAGATTGTATGGGAATTTGGGGGGGCGGGGTGCAGGGAGGAGAGGAGTGTGGGAAGGAGACTTCCAGCCTGGGGCTCTTGCTGTCCCCTTAGGGGATTTAGGGTCTGTAAAAACACATTTAGTTCTCTGAATGGCAACACATCAGTAGCAATGACCCTTAATTGAAAGGGAGGAGACCAAATGGACCAGAGGTCAGGACTTTATAGCCTGACTAGTGGCCTGAGGGTGTCAGCTGAAATGGTCTGGATTTTTTTTTCCCTCCACTCTTCCCCTTCCCCCTTAGTGGGTTCAGAAATCCTGGAAGGAAGGAGGAGGGACTATTAACTAAACTAAGATGTGATGTGGACAGTTGCTTAGTGGACTGGAATTTCAGTGAGTGGGTGGCCCCCCCAAGCCTTTTTTAAACTAGTATATTACGACCTGACTGCTACCTGCAGTTTGCCAATTACCCAATTATGACACAAATTTGCACATTTAAAAAAAGTAGGCTGCTACTATTCTTCCTTATACAAGGATTTTAGTCGCTGTACATCTTGTGTCTTTAAATAATGTATTAGGAACATTTTCAAGTCTGTAAGTGCTTTTTTAATGAGAGTGTGAAGATTTTAATGGGAATAGATTGCTTTTCATGACATTTCAGAGTGACTTAATTGTAGCAATGTTGAGAGGCTGTAGTTTAAAGTTTGCTAAGTGTGTCTGCTGTGGATTACAGTCAGACACTTAAAAGGATGGATGGATGGATGGATAGTGGAACCGGATAGCTTTTTGCCTCACTATTTTCCTCCAAATATTAGCTCTTTGCAAATATGGTTATACCAAACCAGGTGCAGGTCAGGATTCTCTTGAACCTTTTATTTAAACAGTAGGAAAGGAGGCTGATCACTGAGGCTAGTGGGGATAGTTTCAGAGCCAAGTTCTTTAAAGCCACGTGGACAGCAGTGTTTTTCGAGGGCATTTCCTGTCTCCTTGTACCGAGCCAGGAGCCCAGGCTATCTTTCTGTGTTTATAATCCCTGTTAGGCCCTGAACTCTGTTCTCTGTTTGCTTAAAAAACGTATCTGTCTTGTGTCTCATTTTTTCAGCCATTTTCGGAAGTGTTCCTAAAATATTGTCACTGCCAGATAAGAGTTTACTTTTTTGATGAGAATTTTAGACTCTTCGTGAAACTCAGTTTTTAATCTTTAAAATGATGGGATTATTTAGAAATCTTTTCCTGCAGAAACGTTGTTAGGATTCTGAAATCTGTGGCAGACTTCTCAAAATTTATCTCCGATGGTCAGACACTTGCAACACCACTCTTAGTAGTGGTTTGTATTAGTTTCCTAGGGCTGGGATTGCTGTAACAAAGTACCACACACTGGGTGGCTGAAAGCAGTAGAAATACATGTCTCAGTGCTGGAGGCCACAAGTCTGAAATGTACCTGTGAACAGGCCATGCTCCCTCTGAAAGCGGCAGGGGACTTTTTGTTTGCCTCTTCCTAGCTCCTGGCGGTTTGTGGGTTTGTTGGCTGTCTTTGGGGGCAGCTGTTTAGTTCCAGTCTCCGCCTTCATGGTCACGTGGTGTTCTCCCAGCGTCTCAGTGTTCACTTGGGCATCGTTTTATGACACCAGGCATATTGGATTAGGGGCCCAGCCTACTGCAGTGTGACCTCATCTTAATGAATTACATGCACAACAGCCCTAATTCCAAATAAGGCAATTCTGAAGTTACTGAGAATTAAGATTTCAGCATGTCTTTTTTGAAAATTAAATGTACTGGGGTAACATTGGTTAGTAACATTATGTAAGTTTCACGTGTACCATTCTATAATACATCGTCTATATATTACGTTGTGTGCTGACTTGTTTCACTTGCTATGATACTCTCAAGGGCCATTCATGTTGTTGCAAATGGCAAGATGTCATCATTTTTTATGGCTGAGGAATATTCCATTGTGTATATATACCCCATCTTTACTCAGTCATTGGTCGAAGGACACTTTGGTTGTTGCCATGTCTTGGCTATTGTGAATAGTGCCGCAGTGAACATAGGGATGGGTACATGTTGCTTTACAAATAAGTGTTTTCAAATTTTTCAGGTAGATAAGCAGAAGGATTGATCATATGGTAGTTCTGTTCTTAATTTTTTGAGGAACCTACATAGTGTTTTCTATAAAGGCTTCATCAGTTTACATTCCTACCAACAGTGTATGGGGGTTCCTTTTTTTCCACAGCCTCTCCAACACTTGTTACTATTTGTCTTGTTGATGATAGTCATTCTGACTGGGGTGAGGTGGTATCTCATTGTGATTTTGATTTGCATTTCCCTAATAGGTAGTGAAGTTGAGCACTTTTTCATTTATCTGTTGGCCGTTTGTATGTCTTGTTGGGAAAAGTGTCTGTTCAGGTCCTCTGCTGATTTTTTTAATTGGATTTATTTCTGTTGTGTGTGTATGAGTTTTTTACATGTTTTGTGTATAAGCCCCTTATCGGAGGTATTGTCTGCAAAGCTCTTCTCCCATTAGTTTACCGTGTTTTGCTGTGTATAATGTGCTTCAATGTGTTATGCACACCCTCGTTTTTGGCCCAAACTTTCAGGGGAAAAACTTTTCATTTTAATTTCTTAATTCAAATTTTTATTTGTTTACTTTTAGGTACTTGTTTTTTGTATTATTAAGGAACTTTAGCACTTATTTTTTAACATATTATGATACAAGAAATTTTATGTAACAAATAATTACAAAACACAAGAACAGATACAAGGTACAAGAAATTTTATGTACCTGTTAGGTTACGGTATTTACGCATCTTAGAAGGCCAAGAACTCTTTGTGTTGCAAATTTGTCATAAGTTCAACAAAACCGATGATCATATTCCAGGGTGTTATTTTGCATATGGATATCGTTATTGATTTCTAGAGTTACACTTTTAACTCATAAGCATAAATAAAAGAATTAAAAACATTTATATAGATAAATGGAATTAGTACTACCCATGTATAACGTGCATCCTTATTTTTCCCTCACAAATTTGGGCAAAAAGTGCGCATTATACACGGCAAAATATGGTGGTCATCTTTTTGTTTTAGTGATGATTTTGCTATGCAGAAGATTTTTAGTTTGATGTAGTCCAATTAATTAATTTTCAGCATATCTTTTTTGAGGGGACATTATTCAACCAATAACAGGATTGTACTTTAAAAAGCACCCAGGAAGATTCTGATGTAGCCGCAGGGGTCTGTAAAGTGTGGTTTGTGGCCTGCCTACATGGAATTTGTCAGGAGCACTAAAGGAGGTTATTGTACATATTATAAAAAGGGCATAAAGAAGAAAAACCCCCGAAAAACCCCCAAATCATGTACTCACCACCCAGGTTTTGGTCATTTTCTTTTTTTCTTTTTTTTAATTGGGGAAGGGAAACAGGACTTTATTGGGGAACAGTGTGTACTTCCAGGAATTTTTTCCAAGTCAAGTTGTTGTCCTTTCAGTCTTAGTTGTGGAGGGCGCAGCTCAGCTCCAGGTGCCATTCCTAGTTGTAGGGGGCACAATCTACCATCCCTTGCGGGAGTCAAGGAATCTAACTGGCAACCTTGTGGTTGAGAGCCCGCGCTCCAACCAACTGAGCCATCCAGGAGGCAGCTCAGCTCAAGGTGCCGTGTTCAATCTTAGTTGCAGGGGGCAGAGCCCACCATCTCTTGCGGGAGTCGAGGAGGCAAACCAGCAACCTTGTGGTTGAGAGCCCACTGGCCCATGTGGGAATTGAACCGGCAGCCTTCGGAGTTAGGAGCACGGAGCTCCCACCACCTGAGCCACCGGGCCGGCCCAGTATTGGTCATTTTCTATGGCTGTCACTGATCCAAACTCTGGGTTAATGTCTCCTGTTTACATGGTGCTTTAGAGAATCAGCCTTCCAATCTTTTTTAACCTATTTACAGTCTGTCTTCGACTTTCAGATATCTTGCACCGCTCTGGTTTTCCTGGGTAAGCTGGAAACTTGTTTTTAAAAAATGAGTTTGTCTCGCTCTCTAAGTACTTGAGGAAAAAGCCTTCTGACAAACCATGTTGACTTCTGGTATGTTGTATTTCTGTAGCCCAAGGAGCTGGGTTCCAAACTGACTCCTTTTCCTGTTACACAGAGCTCTGCGCTCCAGTGGGTGACACCATGCCAGGAACATTGAAGAGCAGAGATAGGAAACAGTTGCCAGGACCCCTTGGTCCAGTTGCGCCTCCTCGTTTTGCTGTGTTGTCAGTCTCATCGGTATGCTTGTTTTTTGCCCTCTTTCTTGCTCTGTGAACAGAGTCACTTCATCTCCTTGCCATGGCTGGCCCCACACTGGGAACCTTTCTCATCCATTCCCCGTATCTATTAAGCGCTGCTTGGTGCTAAGCAGTAGGCACTTGGGAATGATACTGAGTTCTTGATGCTGTGGAGCTGTCTAACGGAAGACATTAAAGGAAACAAAAGAACCAAGAGCCAAGTAGTTACAATTGGATGAGGGCAAACAGGAGAATCATAGGCTCTTTAAAAGTATATTGTAAGAGGAACCTAACCCAGTCTGCGGTGTTTTGAAGAGGGACACGTTAGCAAACTCTGGGAGGATCATTGGGAATTAGCAAGAAAGGAGGAAGAGCAGGGAGCACAGTCTTCCAGGAAGTAGACAGGGACATTAGTTTTTCTGTTCCTTTTTCTGCCTGTTTCCCTCCCCACACAGAGGCACAGTTGCAGCCATCCAGATGGGCCTGTGGGCTACACTTGGGTGGGTAGTGGTTGGGGGCTGTGGGAAAGGGGTAGGAGTTGAAGCTGAGTATAAATTAAACAGTGAGATGGTAGAACAGTTTGTTTTATTGGGATGATTAACTCATTAAATTGGGCTTTTGCCATACTGCTTCTCTAAATTGTGCTCTGGTCACCTTTTTGGTTATCTAGAGACCCTTGCGGTGTGTCTGGAATTGGTTAGGGACTTGGAAAAGATACACTTGCTGCAGGAGTCCTTCTCTCTTTTGATCTGTAAGAGATAACAAAGTGTTAATTGTTAGGTCTAATTTCTCAAACTTCTGACATTCAGATCGCCAGGAGTCTATTAAAACAGCACTTTGTAGCCATTTATCCCAGATCTGCTGATTTAGGATCTTCTCAGTAGGATACTGGCCGTTGTCAGGCATCCTGGTGAGAGCCCCTGCCGCGAGAGCCTGGATTGCCCGTGGGTCCTTCAGTGCTTAGCCCCACCGGACCCCTGCTTGATTCCCCACCATCTTTTACCATCAGTACCAGCTACATAATTTGCAGGGCTCAGTGCAAAACTAATACACAGAGCCCCTTATTTAAAACATTAAGAACTTTAAGAGGGTGACAGCAGAGCTTTAAACCAGGTACGGCCCCTTCTAAATGCGGGGGCCATGATGTGGCCTGCTCACCAGTGGTGTCTGCCTGTGAAAGGGGACTGCTCACACTGCCCTTTGCCTTGCTCCCTTGGGTCTCACTGTATGGAACACTGTTTTCCATCTCTCTGTACCACCTGGGCTTACCGCAGTGTTTGCATGTAGGGTATTAGAATCCCATGTGTGTTGCCTCTACAAGATGGTGTCCTTTGGGGACCCACTCTTCTTCATTCTTGTATCCCGTGCTCTTAGCTGAGGCTCTGCCTGTCTCTCCTCCTAAGTTTCCTGAGTAAAATACTTTAACCTGAATGCTTTTCTTACAATCTAATTAGGTTACAGACCGCAGGGAATACAGATCTGGTTCAGGGTGAGGCGTTAGAGACAGTGTTGCCCTTGCAGTGGGTGAGGCTGTGGGACGGGCTGGCGACACACAGGACGTCTCTGGCGAGCTGTGCATGCTCTGTGGGTAACACCTTAGGAAGCGCCCCTTCCTCTGTTCACCAGTGTTTCCTTTCTGGGTCTCTCCTTGACCTCTGAGTTCCTGAGAACAACAGCTTTTTCTGAGCCACTTAAGTTCAAAAGTGCTGTTAGCAGAACCTGAGGAAATGCTTCTTGTGGTAGGAGGGGACCATTTGATCCGTGGTTGATATTTGTAACCAGACGTTCTGGATAGTTTGAGGTAGTGTGTTCTGGAGAACCCCCAAAGCTGGGTGCGCGAGGCAAATGAAGGCATGGGCCCTGTGAGGACCAGGACCAGGCCCTGCACGTGCGAGGTTGTCAGAAGCAGCTATGAATTTGGGCAAGAGGTCTGGGGACGCTCTTCCTCTCACAGATGGATGAGCAGCTACTAAGTTCTGGTGAGAAGTTAAAGAGCATTTTCACGGTTGGTTGAGATATTTAGTACCTGAGCTGGTGCTGGAATCCATGAGTCCTACTCCTTCTGAGGCCTCAGTAAATGTTTGTTCAAAGATTGTTCTATTCTTACTTTGAGGATTGTCATCTGGCCTTGACCTGATGGAGTTAATGGAATGAAATATGTACTTCCCTTTTGACATTGAACAGATTCTCTAAAACAGTGTTGTCCATTTGAAATACATTGAGCCACACATGTTGCGTTAAAATAACCACTTTAAAAAAGTGAAATGAACAGGTGAAATTAAGTTTAATAATTTATCTAACCCAATATATCAAAACATTTTAATCATTTCACCATACCAGTAGAGAAATGTTAATGAGATACTTTTTTCCCCAGCGTAGCTACTGTACTGGATAGTGCAGAGATAAAATATACTAGCCTATACATTGAGTTTTTATTTTCTCTTCCTTTCTAGATCACTTTAACCCAAACTAGTTATCATGTGAGCTTGGTGATTGGTGTGATGACACAGCATGGGAAACTGGAGGATTTGGGATGTAAGCTGACTCATTAGTTTTAGCGCACTACCGTGTTTCCCCGAAAATAAGACCTAGCCAGACAATGAGCTCTGATGCGTCTTTTGGAGCAAACATTAATATAAGACCCGGTGTTATTTTCCTATAAGCCTGGGTATAATATAATATAATATAATATAATATAATATAATAAATATAATATAATTAATATAATTTACATTAATATAATATAATATAATATAATACCGGGTCTTGTATAAGACTGGTCTTATATAATATAAATTAATATAATATAATACCAGGTCTTATATAATATAAGATCGGGTCTTACATAATATAAATTAATATAATATAGTATAATACTGGGTCTTATATTAATTTTCGCTCCAAAAGACGTATTAGAGCTGATGGTCCGGCTAGGCCTTATTTTTGGGGAAACACAGTAGTTGAAGGGGTCAGGTGAACTCGTAATAGTCCCTCATGGGTTTATTGTGGACTTCTGTGTTTGTGCTGGGCACCTGGAGGTAGTGCTTACAGATAAGGGAAAGAAACCACCTTCCATATGGGCTGTTAGTCAAGGAGAATCTCTCTGCTGTTGAGTCTATCTTGGCTTTGAACCCCTGTCCGCACAGCTTGGTCCTGAATTAGACTCTTGCTCTTAGAGGGAATGAAGAAGGAAGGTGTGGGTCTTTAAGTAAGATTGCTAGTCAACATGGGAAGTCTTCTTTGTGCCAACTAATTAAAATCAAAGCATAAAGTAGACAGTGCAATCGTTTCTTAGCCTAGGTAGATCCTAGAAACTAGCAAATTAAGGCAGCAAAAGACCCACACACATATTTGTAGCAGGTCTGCACTAATTTCTGATAAAGGCTAATATATCTTTGGTCTGCAGGGTGCGATGTGAATGGAGGTTTTTCCTTCACTTTTGAGATCACTGCTCAGAGTCCACTGACAGAATACAGGGAGACAGTCTTGATTAGATTAGGCCAGATTGGATTAAGTCAAATGGTTAAAGCCTTTGGAGTCTCTAGCTTGTAGGAGACACCATAATGGCCTCCATTGCATCCCTAAATCCTATTAGGTAAGTTAATCTTATTGAAGAATGCAGGTCTGCATAAAGCAGCATTGACCTGTTCTCTGTGGTGGTCTCTGGCCCTTAAGGTGAACTGACAGATGGGAACTTTCTTGGAATAGGTTGGTTATGTTGGTTTGGGGCAGTTTATTCTAAGTAACTTGAAAGTAGATACCTACATTCGGTAGAGGGAACGTTCCACATAGAAAATTGTCTCCTGGCTGCCCTTTGGCTTGGGGCTGTCAGTGCCTGTGTCAGGGATTTTTTCCCCCCTGGCTTGGGGAAAGAGAGTCAGGAGAGATGTATGTGAATACTTGTAAAATGGGCTGCTGTGTCATTGTGGCAGGTGTGGGGTGGATGGATGGGTGGGAGCTTTCTCTTCAGGCTTTGTGAGATCGCCCCTTACAGCCTGAATCCATTTTGCAGTAGAGGTTGTCATTACGAACCATGTGCTGAGTATGGTTGAGACCTGTGCTAGGTGTTGGGAGTAAAGCAAAGAATCCTGGAATTTGGGAGCTGGAGGCATCTTTATGTGTGATTTCCTGAGTGTGTGAGTAGTTGTACTCTAAGTGTGAGTTGGCTCTTGCTTGTTTCTAAGGAAGCAGTGACTGGATTTTTCTGAAGTAAAACATCCTTTTAGTCACATGATTTCTTTTCCAATTTGTGACTATATGGACAGGTGAAGTTTTTTACAAAAGCATATAAATTATGTCAGCTTTTATTACAGACTTAATGTCTGTTGGGAACAGGAAAAACAATACAAGAAATTGGTACCATGCAGTTCTGAATGTACACTTCCTGCATCCACACTGAGGGCCGGAGGAACTATGGGAAACAGTCCATTTGATGTAGGTCTCTGCTAATGGTAGTTTAGTTAGGATGGGCAAGTGCAAGACCCACCTGTGATCATTACACGCTGGATTGGACTCCAGGGACGTGGGCTTTTTTCCCCAGGCATCTCGAAAAATCTGATGCATCGTGCCTCAGCTAGAAGCGGGGTGTCCACCATTCAGGTTCTGTGAGTCAATTGGTTCACAAGCAAAACGTGAGGCCCCTGATGGTGTCTGGCTACTTGGTGAATCCCCAGGAGAAGATTCCTGCATCCAAGGGGCTGAGGTGATGCTGGCCTGGGGACTGTCAGAGCTGTTGTGGAGTGAGGACTTCTTTCTGGATGGAACTTAGGGACTTGGGAGCTTCTAATTTATTCCCCCATGTGGGTTCTGCCCATTTTTAGGTCAAAATATGAGGTAAGCGTAGTTCTTTAACCTTTCTGGTGGGGCAGCCCTGCATCTGTGTCCTTTCCCCAAAGACTAAAGAGAATGTCAGGTGTGGGCCAGATGTGGAGTCTAAAGAATGGTTATGATAGATGAATGGTTTTGATTTGCTTTTAGGAAGAAAAGTACAGCTAGCCCTTGGATGAAGATGCTGTCTCTCTAACCCTTCTCTGTAGCAAGTGCGCAGCGCTCGCTTCCTGTATAGCACTTGTGCTTTCAAGAGCGAGGGTCATTGACAGAGCACTTCGCACTCTTGAGTTTCAGAGCAGCGGCGGAGTACACACGTCTGAAGCGAGAACTGCAATTTTCTCTAAGTGACAGAGAGTCGCTCTGCTTGTCCGCATGTGTATGCGCATGGTCACACAGTTGTGGATTTTCCTATGCCCCTGGGGATGGAGCAGCCCCTTTTTCCTCTTGTTGATTCCTCACCTTTGTGAGGAAATAGCTGCTGGAAGGACACGCTCATTTTGCCCTTGTGGACTCTGCTGCCCTGCCCTCTGACCTGAGGCTCGCCCGGCTTGCCCTCCCCTCCGCTCAGCCCGGCTTCGTTCTCCTGGGTCTCTTGTTCCCCCTCAGTGAAGGTGACCTTGCTTCAACTTCGTACCTATTTCTGTAGAGGCAGTTCCAGATTGGAAGAGGTTGGGGAGGGAATTTCAAGAAGGAGAAAATTAGATCTGGTAAGGAGAAATTTATAAAATTTCTGGATTCTGTGCTAATAGTTGTTAGATGCTTTGGGATCATAATGTGAGATGTTCGTTGGTCTGGTGGGCTGAGAGAGCTTCTCTTACCAGCTGTCAGAGGGGCCTGCCCGCCATCTCTGTCCACCTTGCGCAGTTTACCTGGAAGAGCCCAGTTCTCGTACAGGCTTGATTTGGTTCCCCGACCAGCTGCTCCCTTTGGGACAGAGGAGATGCTGTCCTCTTCGCCACGGTTTGTTGGCGTCCCCAGGGGGCAGGAGGGCACAGACCCTTCCATGCTTTGCCCCGGAGCTGCTCAGGAAGCAGTGATAGTGCCTGAAGCTTATTGCTTCCTTAGAATGAGCCCAGCACTGTGACAACCACTTTACATGGATTCTCTCTTCAATACTCCAGCCAGCCCAATAAAACACCTGTGCCTCCACTGTCTTCATTGTACAGATGGCAGATTGATGCCAGGAGAGGTTCATAACTTGTCACTGTGTGCACCCCTGGAATCGAGTGACGGAATCAAGATTCAAACCAGGCAGTCCAGTTACAGGGCTCATGTCCAGCTCCTCAGGGAAAGGATGGCTGTGCTCACGGCAGCTTTTCTTATCTGGGCTGTCTCCCCTTTTACAGTGATAAACACCGATGGTCTTTATATTTGCAACTCAGGAAGTGGGATCTTCTAGATTGGTCTTTGGTGATGCCAGCGGTGTGTTTTAAGGAACCAGAAAGAGAAACGTGAGAGGTGGGCTGCAGCTGTATTCCCTCTTGACTGTGCAGTCAGATACGAGGACTCCTGGCAGTGAAATAGGCTGCAGGGGCTCTTGCCTTGGAGACTCGTGCATTGGTGGAGGCTGTTTCTGGGCTCATTGTGTTCCTGTCGTAGTAATAGTGAGTCTCCGTATCCACAGCATCAGGTGTGCCGTCAGGTAGTCCTGGCACCAGTTGTGCACCTGCGTAACAATGGGGACGCCTGGTGACCAGGTCGCACTTCCCAGCCCAGTAATTAGAAACTGGAAAACAATAATAGGACAGGAAGCAACTCCTCCAGTTAATGAAAAGAACCTGTAGTCCTGCTTCGTGGCTGAGTGCAGAATCACAACCGGCTGCTTGTACAACAAAGCACATGCTTCAGGATTTGGGCAGCTGTTTTATACATATAACAAGGTCTAGGCTCCATATTAATTTGGGGGCTGTCATATTTAAAAACAACAAACCTGAAAGCAGCAATTGCCTGATTTCTTGTTTTTTATGAACTAACTGCAGTTCTCAAATTCTGGTCGCGAACCAGAAGTGTCAGCGTCATCTGGGAACTTGTCAGAAAGGCCGGTTTGTGGGCTCTGTCCCAGACCTGCTGACTCAAATGCTGGGGGCAGGGGTTGCTCAGCAGTTTATGTTTCAGCAGCTCCTCCACATGATTCTGATGTGCTTTAAAGTTTAGGAACACTTTGAAGAAGGTAGAGGAATTAGGGTGGGGTGGCCCTACCCAAAGGGGAGCACTTGGCCTCTCTGACCTGAGCTGTGATAGTGCTGATACATGTATGAAGGCTCCCCGCTCTCAGGTTGCTGGGGAGGTTTATCAGGGAAGGAGCTGTGATTTTGTGGGACTGGATGGGCGAGGGAGCCCGGACTGGGGCTTATTACCAACCTGTGAGCAACTAGCTCAGTACTTTCTTTACCATCTGGGTTTACTGGTCAGTCAGCTGTGACAGGCCAAGAGCGTGCTGGACAGGAGCAAGGAGACCTGGGGACAAAAACAAAGACTGTCTCACTCTCCAGAGGAGCCTTAGCAGCGCTGCTGATGTGACATGCCCATCGTTGTCAAGAAGTGTCTTTAAAACCTGAAAGTTCAGATGGTCGTGGCGTAGTGGCTGGTAGATTCCTTCCTTTCTCTGTAGGTCCCCCTCTCTTCTCTATGTTATTTCTCTGTCTCCAGCTATCTTGGCGGATGGGATTTGTTTAATAATTTTCTTGGGATCTCCTGACAAGTGGCTCCCCTGCCCCTTGCCCACTGTGCAGGGACCACAGCGTGACAAAGTTGCTTTCAGAGCCGTGAGACGTCTGTGCACAGCCGACTACGAGGTCTCGTCCTCCTGGCAAATAAGAGCTTGCCACCAGAGTGAAGTTTCTTGTGGTGTTACCACAACGGCTTGGGTCCCTGACACTCCTTGAATAGCTTGGTTGACTGTGTCTAATGAGGACAAAACCTGATACAAATAGAAATATCCCTCCTGCAATTTCTTGCTTTTTATTCAGATTTGTTCATTTTACTCACATTTTCAAATTTGTTTATTTTGTTCACAGTTTTTTTCTGCCTATTAGATCATTGAATCTTCTTGTTCCCTTAAAAATAAGGCACGGAACCTGTTGGCCAATTTGTGTATCCTAGTCTTTGATTTGGTCACCTAACATAGGGGGATGAAGCTGTGGGGATGAGGAGGTGACGGAGACATAGCCTGTCCCCCTGATCTCGAGGAGACTGATTTCTGTGGGGAAGAAACTAAGAAAGACCCACCAGGTCCTGGGTTCGCTTTTGCCATCTGTGTTCTCAAGTGGGAGAACTTGCTTGAATACTGAATTTGATGTTGGATCATAAGCCCAACATTAGCCTTTTGTTTTTTTCCTTTCCTGGGGGAGGAAAAAAATTGTGTATTACCAAAAGTACTTCAAATAAAGGAACCATCAAAGCCTGATGCAATCTGATGTTAAGATACTAGAACACAGAAGCTTACTGTCACGTTAAAGCAATTCTTGGCTGGTCCATGAATCCTCGGGCCACTCAGACATCCAGGGAAGGAAGCTAGTTGCCAAGACATCTGGGATTCTGGTGGAAACGGCGAATGTGTGGGCCATTCATCATTGTGAAGGCTTCTTTTGTATTTTATTTTATTCTAAGGGATCTGTGGCCTGGTGGCTGTCAGGAGGCGGTAGGTGCTGCTGCTCCTTCCGTGTAATGTTCCGCGGCTCCCGCTGGGGTGTTTGCCTTCCTGGACGGCAGGGAAGATGAGCGGGAGGGCCCAAGTCCTTAGCTCCTTAAATTGTCCCGAGTGGTGCAGCCCTTGTTTCTGGGCAGGAAGGCTGAGCCACCATCCTCTTCAGCCCCCGACCCTTCATCTTGCTTTAATTAGATACACAGCTGATGACGTCAGCCTGGTTCCCGGCTCCCTGGGCTTCACCCTTGGAACAAAACACCCGGGCAGACGTTGTGACAGTTAAAGCCTCAAGATCCAAGCTTTGTTTGTTCTGATGAAATTAAAATAAACCTGCTTAAACATCTCCAAATGCAGATAAAACCTAGTGCTTGTTAGAGGTGACCCTCCAGTAAGCCTGATTTGATTGGGCAGAACCAGTGGGGTGCAGGGAAATATTTGAGACTAGCCAACCTGATTACTCCGCTGGCTTTTCACTTGGGGGGAGAAAAAAACCTGTTTGATTCTTTCAATCTCAGAGTACTGGAAAACTGTTACCCGTGACAACTAAAGGACTCAGTGACACAAATAGACAAGACCTGTGGGCTTGCCCTTAAGAGTCTCAGGGGGCTGCCACCTGGGACAGCTTGCTTCCTGGCACATCGGTGGAGATTGGATTTTGCCGGAGGACCTGGCCTGGAATGCTAATTAAAAAGGACATTCTAAAGTGCCTTGGCCTGTTCTGATAAAGTCTTAGCAAATGTGGGTGGTGCGGGTTTTTTTTTTTTTTTTTAAAGTCACAGTTTCTTTATTTATTAAGGTAACTTTTAATAGTTTGTAAACAAACTAGAACTGCTTTGGTGTTTATATCAAGACCTTGTTGCCAATTTAGGAGAAATCGCCTTAATTGCTTTTTCTTCTGGTGCCTGTAACACTGGGCACACCTCTCTTCCTAGCATTATCACGAATTATTGGTTTCCTTCTGAATTATTGGTTTCCTTCTCTTGTTCTGTCTTGGAAAGCAGGGAGATTGTCTAATTCTTTTCCACGTCTGCCCCAGGCCTGTCACACTGGGCCCAGGCACAGGGGTTGGTAAACTGTGGCCATAGGCGATTATCTGTTTCTGTATGGCCATGAACTAAGAACGATTTTTACATTTTTAAATGCTTGAAAAGAAATCAAAGGAAGAATATTTCATGACACATGAAAATTGCGTGAAATTCAAATTTCAGTGTTCCTAAATACGATTTTATTGGAAGACAGCCATGTTCATTCATCTACGTTATTGTCCTTGACTGCTTTTGTGCTTCAGCAGCAGAATGGAGTAGTTGCAACAGAGACCGTATGGCCCGAAAAGCCTAAAATATTTACTATTTGGTACATTTCAGAAGAAGATTTTCTATTATATAGTAGGCATGTTGGAAATGCTTATTGTTTGAATTATTTCAAATATAAATTTGAGTTTCCAGATAGAGTTATTCTGATTCTAAAAGTCTTCAGTGCCTGTAAAATGAGTGGATGACTGACTGGCCTGTTTCTCTTGTTATGCTTTTGGTTTAGGTGTTAGTGGTGCTGGTTGATTTCTGAGAACTAGACAGTTACAGAGGAGTAGTTCTCTTCTGAGTAACTTAAAGAGTTCTGCTAATCCTTATTCTCTCTCCAGAGACTGAGCCCATTGTATGGGATGCAACCCACCAAGAGGCAGCAGTTAAACTGACCAGGTCACAGTCAAGAAATGGGATGCCTCCTCACGTGCATCTTTTTCTCTCTTTGCTGAGGCCATTCTTTGTGATAAAAGAGAATGCATACAAACCTGGGGATACCCATGAGTACCATCTAGCACTGTATAATGCACTCGTTCATGTGGACATCAATGTCTTTGTAGGCTCTTCAGTTCATTACCAAGGGAATGCTTCTAAAAAATAATAAATCCATGGTTTAAAAAGTAAACACTGCAGAGAGTGATAGCAATTACCAAATGTAAACAGTGTGGCTTTTGAGAACCACTGTGAAATTGCTTAGTGAATTAAATTACTCTGCTTTTGATATTCATATCTGTCTCCATTGATGGTCAGGACTGTGCTTCAGGAGGACAGATGAGGTACAGACGCGTGTATTGTTCAGACTCTGATGTTCTTAGGTAAAACAAAGCAGCAAGTCACAGACACACACTGACCTGAAAATCGGGCTTTTGTTGTGTGAAAGTATCTTTAAAGTGAGCAGTGCCACAAGTACAGGCCCATTCATATGCAGAGGAGTTGGTAGGTATTGGATGTTCAGGAATAACGTGAGAACCCAGGAAGTTCCAGAAAATTCCTAGGCTGCTAGGCTTTGGGAGAGTGAGGAATTTGGCAGGAAGGAGATGGAAGGAAGGTCAGGAAATATATGAAGAAACGTGAGGATAAGCTTTCCTACCAATCTGAGGTCAGAAACTTGTTAAATTTTGTCCACATTTACATTGTTTCCTGTAGAATCCTTTAGGGGAGTAGAATCCCTTTATCTTACTGAGTGTATTTAAAGGGATCAGATTCCGGGCTTAGGAAGCATTGTTTTCTCAGAACAGCAGTACTGTACTACTCACTGGGTACCCACCACGGAACAGGTCCTTTTTATACATTTTGGCCAGCTTTGCCAGGATAAAATCCCGATCCTGTCGATGGGAAAGCTCAAACAGGGTAATTGGCTGCCTGAGGTTTTAAAGTTAGTAGCCCAGAGTCAAGTTTCAAACCCAACTCTGACTGCAGCCCTTGTTTCTACTTCCTCAGTGCTGATTTCCCAGGGATCCTGTCATTGAAAAGATGCGTAAATGCAGCTTGAAGCTGTACCTCCCCATTTTGTGTGAAGGAACCTCTCCCCCATTTTACCCGCTTTCTCTTTCTTTCTGATGACTTTGTACAACATCTTTGATTTGTGAGCTTGCAAGGTCCCCTTAGCCGCTAACCAGTTTGATCAATATCAAATTGATTTTGCTACTTAACATTCGAGGGACTTTAGGAAGGGGAGTCAAAACTGTAACAAAACTCTTATAAAACTAGTAACCTTCACCCAACTGAAAAATGACGCTTGGTTTGTCTCTGGTGGCACGTGCCCCATCCTTCTGCCCAGGACCCTCGGGGTTCTGAAAGGAAGAGCTAAGAACAGCCTTCCCGGCCTGGAGCCCCCACATTCCGTGGGTTCTGGTGGAGGACTTCTTGGCAACTTTCAAAGAAGCCTGTGTTTTCCTACTAATTTTTCATCTTGGGCCACCTGCTTCCCCCTTCTTGCTGTTTTCCTTTTGTACCTAAGTGGTTGGTGCTCTAAGAGGATTTTTACACTGGCTGTTTTACAGGAGCTTTTCTTTTAAAATTTCCATGTTTGACACACTTATAGACTTGAATATATAAATTTTTAAAATGTTCACTTCTGAACCTTTTTTGGATTTTATGGTGTCAGCCTCCAGGAGAGAAGAAATAAAACCAGGCAAATTTGAGGTAGAATCAGGAGGCAAAAGGCAGAGATTATAAGGTTGATGGAAACCAGCATTTATTGATTTCTCAGGATGTAGATCCTAGCTGTTTATAAATTTAGAATTGACTCATTTTGGGGGTGGTGGTTCTGTGATGTCGGTGAGAAGCTGATTTGGGAAAGGTGCTGCCTTAGATGTGGCTCATGTGAACAGCGCACAGGAGTGGAGCAGCTTCGCAGTTACTGGGTTGCAGACTATAGGAAGCCCTGTCACAGGGGAAATGGGGCGCCTGTAGACCAAAGCCGCGGGACGGGAGAACCCAGGAACGCCCGTATGCTGCGTGGTGAGACTGGCCAGCGCCCGGAGCCCCTGCCCACACGAACACGGGTCTCGCAGAGAATTCTGTGTGTGCAGGCAGCCTTTTGATCTCTAAGGAAACGGACAGCAGAGGTGCAGACTGCAAGCCTGGAGGGATTGCAAGTGAGGTACAGATTCAGAAGGGACCTTCTCTCTGGCTGAACTTGCCTATTTGAAATAGTGTGAACATTTTAAAGAAAAGTAAGTTGAGTCATGTTAGCAAGAAATGTTAGAAGGGAGAATTCTTAAGGGTTTAATTTGAAAACTGAAAGGTTTGTTTGAAGCCTTTCCTACTGCTGCAGCTTCCAGTGCTGGGTCCCTTTGCTCACTCCCGTAAACTTGTAAGTAGTGTTTAGTACCTCAGCTGTCTGATGCTGGTAGGGGTTTTTCTTTTTCTTTTTTTTTTCACCCTCATATGACCTGCCTTTACAAATAAATTGTGAATAAACTAAATGGGGACAGCAACTGTTGTGATACTTTATAAAGTCCCTAAGGCCTCAAGTCCATAACCAAGGGAAAGAAATATTTGCTCCTTTTATCTTATTCAAAGGCCAGTATTACCTTACCTCCCACCTCCCATATCCACTTCTTACTCCTTTCTGTTTCTCCCTTGTTTTCTGTTTTAAAGAAAAGCTTTCCTAGTAAGAAGCAAAGGTATCCGGAGCCTCTTGTTTCTATTAAGGGTTGACTTGACTTTTTCATGCTGTGTAGGGGGTGGGACACGTCAGGGCAGTTGGCGGTCACTGCTTCTTGGGCAGTCTTTCCGGTTCTGTGTGCGTTCTGAGTGTTGCTAGTGGAGGCAGTGACCCCTTAGCGTGGGACTCAGCACTACTGGCCTTTGGGGCTGGAGAAGTCTGTGTGGTGGGGAAGGGCATGTCCTGTGCTTTGCAGGCTGTTTGGCAGTGTCCTTGGCTTCTGCCCACTAGATGCCAAGAGTACCTCCTACGCCCACCCCCACGTTGGACGACCATACGTGTTTCCAGACATTGCCAAATGTCTCCTGGCGGGCAGGCTCGCCCTGGTTGAGAATCACTGCTTTAGAAGAAAAGGGATACCGGGGAAGCAGAGAGTAGCTCTGAACCTCTTAGGGCTGGAGCTTTTATTTAAATGCTTGGTATATTAAAAGCACCTCTCATGTATCAGTGATAAGGGCATACTTAGTTGAAAATTCTGTGTAATCTAGAAAAATCATTGTAGCTCTTGGCTTCAGCTTCTGGCACTAGAAGTATAGGTATGTTATTTCTCCTTATTTTCAAAATGAGAGGGTTTGTAGTAAAATGTAGTAATCTCCGAGGTCTCGCACAACCGTCACATCTTACGACTTTAGTTATAAAATAAACATGTTATGCAATTACAGAGCTTTAGAAAAATTTATTTGCGATTATTTAGTCCACTCTCATTATTTCTATCCAGTGCCGTATCCACAGATAGATCAGGCTCAAAAAAAATAGTTGCTTTTTATCAGTGGGCATTATTAACGGCTCCTATTTAGAGGATTTAGCACAACAGACTTATAAAAGTGATCACTTCTGCTACTGACTGATTGGAATTCAGGTGATTGACTGCCTGAACTTCAAATATGCCTTTTGTTTGACCTCAGGCTTTTAAATGTTGGTGTTTAATAGCCTCATGCCTAGGCCGGTGTCCTTATTGCCAAACAGCTTTATGCTTTGCTACCTTGATGAGGGAAACTGACTTCCCAGAATGGCTGACATACTGGGATTAAATTGGTAAAATTTCTGTTTCAACTGCTTTTTCAGCATAATGAGAGTAGAGAATATGTATATTTGGCCTGAGTGAGAGGTGTTTAAGAGGGAAACTAATACCTTTTATGGGTTTATATGCTTCGCGTGTGATGTACCCAACCAGAAATAAAAAGATAAATACCAGATGTGAAGGTATCAACAAATCTAATTATGTCGGGGGTCGTGTGCAGCATTTCATAGCTGAATTACACTGCGCTCGTTTCTTCCTCTCTAACAGGATTTGGGATAGTTGCTTACATTTGAACTGGAAGCTGAGACAAAGTACCTAAGCTTGTGCTTTTACTACAAGGGTTGGGTGGTGTGTATCTTTTGTATTTCCGGAGCTTGATAAATTATAAAGCCTGAATTATTCAGATTCACGTCAGGACTTGGATGGGGTGATGAATTGTAGTGGAAGCTAACCTGTGAGTGTGCTTTGGGTTCTTGCCTGGCAAACCAATCTGAAGGTATCGTGCTCAGACACGGTGCGGTTCTGAGGCCTGACTGGAAATTACAGGCCTCCTCGCCTGTACTGAACGGGTAGCTTTGCGTGCATGAAATATTCAACAAAGGCCTGAACTGTGCGGACTCTGGTAAACAAATAGATCCCAAAAGGAATCAACCAAATTGTAATGTGGAACAAATGAAAATACTTGAGGATTTGTCTTAGATATTTAAAATCACGTTTTATCCTCATGTCTTCATAGTTTTCAGAATGAAAAGGATCTTTAGAAATGCAGTGGAAGGGCAGTATTATCTCAAACTGCAGTTGTGGTTCTGGACCCGGCCTGTGGGCCTGTTTTTCCTTTCACTCCCAGCCATGTCCTAGCCAAAATAAGAGTACGTAAGGTGTTTATTTCACTCGGGAAGGTTTTTATAAAGAGCAGTTTTTAATGAAGCACGGCACAGGGCATCATTATTTCTAACACAGGGAACTCATTTTCAATTTTGCTATCAAAGAAAAATGACAAATAGAGAATGCAAGAAAAACCAGATGGACTGACTGTATTAGGAGCTTCGTATGCATATTTTGTGTCACATATTAGCATTCATTAAGTCAAAAGGGAAAAAAATGAGTTTTGCCTACATGCATTAAACCAATAAGGCTGGCAGAGTTCCAAGCTAGCTCTTGTGGATTAATTGTTTCATAACTGTTTTAATTAAAATTGTTCAGTATATGATTAACCTAAAAGTTTTAATTTCCACAAAACTGTTGAACAAATGAGACATTAATATTTTACATTAACCACGGTGATATTGCTGTGGTTTTCAGAGCGGTTGCTTGTTCAAGTAAACCATAGTTAAGTGGTAGGTGCAAAGAGCTACGTCTCATGCTGCTCCCAGGAAAACATGCACACTGAGAATGACTTCGTAAGAGGACCAGTTGAAGAAGGACGTCTGTCATACTGCGAATTCCATAGGCGAGCATTTATGTAACCAGCCCCTCCTCCACTCCATCAGCTTACAGCTGAGCCTCTGTTGTAATTGTCATGTTGGGGAGATTAACCATATAACATGCAAGAATCAATTTATTATGTCTTTTCCTTCCATTCAGCTTCATAATAGTGTTGGTGTAGCATGCTGTTGGGTCCTTGGATTTGATGGAGTTGGCAAGTAGGGCCTGTGAAATTTGCAGTAAATCTGTGGTTTTAATTTAGGAGATAGGTGCAAATGTTAGTTTTGGAATCAAAGGAAAGATATCGAAGGTTTGGATGGTCCATGACTTTTATTTGCTTGCTCTTCTTTAGGTTGGCACCAGTCTGACTTCGGTAAAACACAACTCATTTTGCAAATGGTAAAACTGAGGCCCAGGAGGATTTCCCTGTGTGAAAATGGGGCCATTAAATATGCAGATCTATATTTCTGTCCCACTTTGTACTTATGCCCCCATCTTAAGGTCCTTCAGTTCCACACAGGGTTGCGTGGTCCATCGTTGCCCCTCTGTAAGCCTTTCGCTCTCACTTCACTGTGGGTATAGGTCGAGGCACTACATAAACTGAAGGGAGTGGTGGTATTTGAACCCCATAGGTAGGTATTTCACCAGGTAAGATTCGTGCAGCTCAGTGGAAATGATGATCACAAAACTCCAGCTGTTCCAACCGCTGGACAGTGGTCAGTTCTTTAGGGCACGAGGCTGAACTCCCCTGCTTGCTGTATGTGTGACACCAGTGCAGGTCTGTTTCACAGGTTTGGATCTGGGGGAGTCTGGGAGGCTGTATATGAACAACACAATTATACTGGTCTTGCACTTACATAGTCAGGGACATGTGACATTGTGATCTATCCAGAGTTCCAGTCTGAATTTCACCTCTTTGTTACCTTGTTCTGTTTCTTTTTAGTACAATAAGGTTCCCTGTGTTAACCTTCTCCTCTGTTCTGTGTAATCATTCTCCCTCCTAAATTCCTTCTGTTCAGCTTTTTAAGTTGTAGCTTCTGAATGAATTATTCATATATTCAGTATTTTTGAAGTAGTTAATAAGCAGAGTATAAGAATACATTTTATGGCTGTACAATTGGTTGTACAAGTTGCCATATTTGCCAGAAACCAGATTTCCACAAGTGATTTTTGAGATAAATGGCTCATCAGGCATGTTGTTATCTGCTCGTTTCTTTAGGCTCGCTTGAGTTCTATCACTGGGTGAAGTTAGATCATTAGAAATGCGCATACCTGGGCCATGTTACTTTGGTTCTTCTGAGAAGTGCCATCAGGGAGTTAGAGTGCTGTGTTCTTGGCAAGTGGAGAGTCTGAGCACTCAATTTAAGAACGCAGTATTCTGTATTCAGAAAATAGTTCTATCTCCTGCCAAACCTTAAAAATAATCTGATATCTTAATGTTGCTGTGTACATATACGTATACATATACATTTACACATTTACACATACATATATATATACACATACACATACACATACATATGTACATACACATATACATATACATAGAGCTGCTTTGAGAGTGCTGTGCCAGGAAAAAGTTTCTTTCTCTTGACTGACATATATGCATTCTTTTAACTCTCAAATGTTTGTTGAATGAATGAATACTACATAATTGGATAAGGGTCCTTTTGCACTTTCCAGGAGATTGCAAACTTAATTCAGTAACCAATTTTATATACCCTGAGTTCTTGGTGAGTGAGTACGATTCCTTTTTTGCTTAGTGAGTACTACTCATCTACTTTTCACAGGCTTTTATTTGGTTAAAAGCTGAGTTCTGAGCCTCGGTGCGCCTGTACTGGAAGCCACAGGCAGGCCCTTCCTCATGTTCCCGTGATAAGGGGACAGTGAGAGGAGCCAGGCACACGGTTCCTGCCCTGTAAGCTCTGGATTCCTGCTGTCAAGGCAATGCGTGTCCTGCCGGGAGAAGGAAAGCTGGAGCAGCACTTCCGACAGAAGTATAGGAGTGGGGAGGGGTGATTGGGGACCTGCTACTTCCATTTTGCCTTTCTTCGCTATTTCATTACATTACGAATGTGTTCTCTGTGTCCCTGGGTCCCCTTTCCAATCTGATGGCAGTAATGACTGTTGGGTAAGCCTCCCAGCTCCGAGGCCTGCTCTGCAGCCTGCTCCTCCCGAGCCCCACGGTAACAGGCTGTGCTCGTCTTCACCGGCTCCACTTTCTCATTTGTTTTTCTGATGAAGCAGCAGTGTTCCCCAAATGCCACCAAGTCTAATAATCCTTTTGCTGCTCGATACGTCTCCTGTCTGAGGCTTAGTTACTGTCGTGGTCGATGGCATGACAGCTGATGGCAAGCAACAAATGAATGTGTAAGTAGTGTATAATTCAACACTGTGGTGGCCTTCAGGTGATTGTCCCGTGGCTGCTGCGCAGTGGTGGACGGAGAGCAGGCACTGAGTATGCAGTGGCCTTCGGTGTCATCCAGTTTTTGGCTGGCTCGTCTTTGGTGATTGTAGCTTGACTTCTTTTGCCTCTAATTGGTTTTTGTGGCTCTATTTTGCTACTTTATTTTGACGTAAAGTATATACATATACATATACATATACATATACATATACATGCACAATGTGGCTTGCATTGGAGGATTTTAAATTTCAAAACATGAAGAAAGATTACAGTGAAGCTTTAGTAATTCCCAGTGATCATCACCAAATAATATCTTTGGGGAGACCCAGGTGTATAAAGTACACTACACGTGTACCACCCCCTCTATCAAAACATAGTAATCGTGGCTGGCCCACTTGAAAGAGTACTCAAGGGAGGGAGTAAGCTACCTATCTGCTGTTACTATGTAGGACTTAAAATATAATACACAGACCAGTCAGTACGTCTTAGCCCGTGGTGGTCTTTGTGCAGATACCCTGTCAATGAAGATAAGTATCGTCTGTCTCTTCCATGAACCTAGCAACCAAGGCACTTGGAATTCCTTGCAAAACCTGTTCGATTACTTGTGGCTAGTTATGTCAGTTGGCTAGAAAAGTGGTACTGGAATTAAGTCAGCTTTAGCCCTGTGGTGCCCGTCTTGCCAACTTATGGTCAGCCATGTGTTTATACCAGATGCGGCAGGAAGTATGACTGGATACGAGTGCGTCCTGGAAAAGATGCCAGAGTTATGCTCTATGAAAAGTAGGAATTAGTCCCCTCCCTCATGTGGACTGCATCTGTCATGTTTTCCTGATCATATCAATAGTAATAGTTCGTGGCTGTAAAGATTAACTAAAAGTCAGATTGTGGGAGCAGGAAAGGACATTTGATCACTAAGGGACCCCCTGAGGGCCTTGGAGATACTGTAACGGTTTCCTTTTTAACTCGTTACAGCAGCGTTCATGTCATTAACCTTCCAGAGAACATGCGTGTTTTATACACTTTCTGTGCATGTGTTATATGTCACTATATATGTATGTTTGCTGTACAAAAAGGCGGAAAATACCCAAAAAGCACACAGCAAAATGTTATTTGTAATCCTGCCACCAAGAGATAATTACTTTTCTTTTTTGACATATGTCTCCCCGGTATTTTGGGGGACATATATATATCTCAACAACAATATTTTATGCACTCCCATGGCTCAGATTTTAATAAAATATACATATATGTGTGTATGTGAGTGTATCAAAACCTGACTTTTTGATTTATTATATTGTAATATTTTGGCATGAGGTTTCAAGTTTCTGTAGAATTAATTTTAATAGCTGCAGAGAGTGCCATTGTTTGGATATGTCGTAGTTCATTTACCTAATCCTTTATTATTTGACATTTAAGTTTCTAATATTTACATATAAGTAACATGTGTTTATTTTCTGGTATTTAAAATTAAATAGGACAAATAGGGCTTTATTTAGTATGCAGACATTTCATAAAAGGCAAGTTAAAAACAATTTATTGTGGTATAATACACATAACTTAAAGTTTAACATCTTCACCATTTTCTAAGTACACAGTTCAGTGATACGAAGTATGTTCACATTGTTATACAACCATCACCACCATCCCTCTCCAGAACTCTCTTCATCTTGTAAAGCAAACTCTATATCCATTAAACACCTACTCCCCATCCTCCCCTCAGCCCCCAGCTCCTGGCACCCACCATTTACATTCTGTCTCTGTGAGTTTCACTACCTTAGGGACCTCATCTGAGTGGAATCATGGACGATTTGGCTTATTTCCCTGAGCATAAAGTCCTCAGGTTTCAGCCACGTTGTAGAAGGGGTTAGAATTCCTTTCTTTTTTAAAAAAATATTTTTCAGTTACAGTTGACATACAGTATTCTATTAGTTTCAGGTGTACAGTACAGTGATTAGATATTAATATATGAGTACCTTAGGAAGTATTCACTCCTGTAGGTCTAGTACCCATCTGACACTCTACCATAAAAGGTACATTTTGTTGGACAAGATAACTCTGGCTTCAAAAACTATTTGAAAGCTGATTTTTTTCCTCCCCTTAAAGAAAGTTGAACAAAAATTTTCATTTTTTTCCTTTTATGAAGTAGGTGTGTATGGTGTGTTGTATGTAAGTAGGGAATGGCTCCAACATCTTTATACTTTTTCGTTGGCTGTGAAGTTATTTTATCCTTTCACTTATTGAATATTTATTGAATGCCATCTGTATGCCAGGTGCTTTGTTCCAGAGCTGAGAAGACTGAGATGCAGAGCCAGTTCCTGCTTTCACAGTCAGGTTCCGTAATGAACAGTAGGGCTTGGTGTTGTCAGCCTGTAGACCTTGACTTTATGGATCCAAACGTTTCTTCTTGGGTTTCTTTGCTGTGACTTAGATCAGTAAATAGGTTATTGAGAAGCTTCTGTACTAGAGAGGCTGCTACTTTATCCTCTTTCCCTAAGTCCCCCACCCCCAAACTCTGTTTTTAAGGTTGAATTGTGAAATTCAGAGCTTGATGGCAAGTCCTGAATGGGGCAGAAAGTGGAAATGACCTTTTCATGCACAGTGTGGGCATGAGTAAGGATGGGCTGTGTGTGTTAACTCCTTTCTGGTATTTCTAAGGTCCCTTCCAGCTCTAAAAGTTTGTGATTTTCTGGAGATCCCAATACTGAATCTATTCCCAAACATTAAATTTGTAGTAGAAGGAAGAAATTAGATTCCTACTTTTTGAGACACCAGCTGAACTTTAGAGTATAAATACAGACTTAAGAATGAAAGAAGAAAAGTTCATTTTTCCATCTCAGTAGTTTTAGGGTTTCTGTTTGGAGAGATGTGTCTGTGGCTGGAGGCTTCAAGTTGGGAATATTTTGGCCTAGAAAAACCTGTGGGGCCCCAGAAACATCTGGCATCATTCATGATAAAGCACGGTGGCTGTGTGGGGACAGAGCCCCAGAAAGTAGTTTACAGGCTCTCGGCCTCACGTGGAGGGGTGCTGGCTCGGGTGGTGAATGGCCGTCGGCTGTGGCTGATTGGCCGTCGGCTGTGGCCGGTTAGCCGATTGGCCGCTGGTATAACTGCTGCGGCTACAAAGGATTGCTGAGGAGCTGAGCAGAGCCGAGAAGAGCCGAGGAGAGCGGAAGAGGAGAGCCGAGAGAGAGGAACAGAGGAGAGAGTGGAGACCGTCGGTCGGTCGGTTGGCGGAAAAGCGGGCGTCCGGTCGGCGTCCGGTGGGCCCAGCCTCCAGTGAGACTGTGGTGGTATGGCTCCCCTACCTATGGCTCCATGGGTGTTCCTTTTCGGCCTCACCATATCCTGCGTTCTTGTGTGGGGAGCGGGAGCAGAGACCCCGCAGGCCGCCCCGCCTGAAAGATGGCGCGGCGAGAAGGCCTCCGCGCACGACAAATGGCGCAGCGAGCAGGGTCTCCCGCACCACAGGCTGTTAAGTTCTTTAATGAGGAAAATATAAAAGGAAAGGTTTATGGACAGGTATGTCCTCCCTCAGGTAACCTCCCGAGCATAGTTAACTCAGTGGTGTGGCTGTCCGCTTCCTGCTTGTTTCACTTGTGCTTCAGTTTACCATCTTCTGCATTACGCGCCAGCACTCATGAGCTTTGGACAAATCACTCAAGAAATCTGTGTTTTCACTTGTGGGGTGGGGTACTGATGCTTCTCCAGCCTATTTGAAAATGAGGTTATAATGATCAAGTCGGGAAGCATCTATGAAAGCGGCCACTATAAGGTGATAGTTCAGCTTTAGCAAAGGAACTAGCAGGGACGCACAGCGTGCTTGTCTCCTTGGCCTCTGCGTACCTGTGCGTGGGCGTGTGTGCGTCCGCCACCTTGGATTTGGCAGCTGAGTCTCCAGGTGTGTCAGTTTGAGACGGATGTCAGGGTTTTGATAGATGGTGGTGAATGATAAGGCCGTGAGTAGATTAAAGTTACAAAGATAGCTGTGGGTCCTTCAGGACAGAGAGATTTGTTCCCCTCCTTAATGGCTGCTGCTCATTTGGGTGAAGTAGCAGTCTGTGCAGGGAATATAATTCAGGTATTTTGTTCTGTTTTATTTCATTTTCAGTGTCATTCAGAAAAAACTTTGAGCTGGCTTACAAGACAACAGAATTACAATGCAACAGAATTAAAACAAGATGGGGAACTTGGGACAAAGAAAACACGTGGAGAATGCGCTAAGGCCATGTTGAGGCTAATGGGCAGAAACACACAGGATAGGGTCTTCTGTAGTAGGTGGAGCTGGGTCACTTATTTCACTTCCCAGGGGACAGAACAAAGAGAGAAACGTTTGTAAGGTGTCCTGAGAAATTTCCTCAGTGGAGAGGATGAGGCCATGAACTATACCCTTCAAAATACACAACAGTGATTTGTGAAACAATTGTTTTTATACTTTCCATCAGCAAATTAATAAATAACCCAGTGACAAAGCATGATTCAGGGAAAGAGTAACTACACGAGGTCAAGATCGTGTTTCGTGCGTGCAGCTCTGAAGGGCTGGCTAGAACCAAGGACAACGTTTACAACATGCCCAGGAGTGGGTGAGCTGCCTGTCCTCAGGCG
The DNA here is from genome assembly GCF_036562045.2 of Rhinolophus sinicus. Classification (NCBI taxonomy): domain Eukaryota; kingdom Metazoa; phylum Chordata; class Mammalia; order Chiroptera; family Rhinolophidae; genus Rhinolophus; species Rhinolophus sinicus. Next base: position 105,449,250 of record NC_133753.1, read on the forward strand.
GTCCTCTGGAAGTGTTCTTGATTTCCGCTGGGAGCTGGCCTCACTCCCTCAGTGGTTCCAGAGCTGTCGTGTCACAATGCAGTGGCCAGGGTCCCAGAGACCCAGGGATGAGCATGTCCGTCCTGCCTTGAGTTCAGTGCCCTCCTTCAGAAGCTGTTGGCATTTCCTTCTCTTTCTTGGCTCCAACATTCTGTTGCTAGGGTGCAGAGATCAGGCATGTGAATGGCAGTAGTTCCTTGCTGCAGAGGGCAGCTGACGCCCGTTGTGATTTGGGGGCTTCGGCTATGCTGGGACCACTGGGAATTTGTGGCCCACCAGTAACACATTTTGTGTTGGCTGTTGCGTGACCCTGCAATGGCTGGTACTTCAGTTCAGAGCTCCTGGGGTCTGAAGTCAGATCCGTCATGTGCCTAGAGTTTCTTCCTAGAATCAGATTGTTGCTAAATGCTTCGGTTAGAAAAGTCAGCCTGAGCCCCGCGTCTCCTCTTCTTTTTCCCTGTAGTTACTAGTTCTAGTACTAACTAACAACAACACAGATCTTTAGGACTGTGTGATTTTACAAACAGGGATTGGATTCCGTGCGTTAGTGGTGCCCAGAAGGAGATACTGTGGTTAAGGCAAGAGACCCTGGCAACAAATGAGGAACTCGGCGGGCCTGTCTCTGGGACCGTCAGCAAGAACAGAAGGGGAGTGACAGGCCGGCCGTGGAGTCTATTAAAGGAAGCCCTGCTCCTCAGGAGCTTGTAGTAAGTAACATGTCCCCTAAACCTGGAGGGCTGCGGTGCCAGTGACTGGGGAGCTAAGACAGACTTGATCCGCTTTCTGCTGTGTGTGTTTCGGGTCCTGATGGAGAGGGAACAGCCTGTTAGGGAGCAGCCGGGGCTGTGCTGGCAGAAGGCGTCCTATACTCAGCCAGAAGGAGTCCCTCCAATGTCCACGGCCAGGTTTGTGTCCTCATAAGTTGCTTGTGACGAGGAAATATTCTCATTAAGAATTTCGCCCCCAAATTGGGCCAGAATGACGCTATATTTCTGTTTCTGTCCATAGTCGGCCTTTCTTATAGGTGGAAAGGCCTTCCTATAATTATGGGTAACTGCACCAGTTAATGTGCACTGGGGTGTGACGGGGGTTAGGTGTTCTAGAAGTCACATCACCTTTGACATCAGTTTATGTCCCAGCATGTTCTCTTCAGGAAAAAAGGGTGAGAATCTGATGTCAAACCCAGAAGCCTGAAATCAGAAGATTTTAGTGGTTTGGTTTGGTTTACAGCACACTTTTCTTCCTAGATGCTTTAAGTACCAAAGTAAGTTCATATTTTTCCTTAATATGAAATACTGTGGACACATTAAAAATATTTCATTCATATATTTTCCATTGGAGGAAAATAGGAAGTCTTACTCCTATTTTGTCAATAGAGAATCAGGGGTGTACTTGGAGAATGACAGGTCACCCAGTGTGTCTGAGACGTGGCTGAGAAGAGGACAGTTTTGTCACCCTGACGATTCTGATCCTATACTTACTATTGTTAATGGAACTGCAGCATGCCGTAGACGAAAAACCATTTCATGAGTGATTCCTGGAACAGGCAATTGGACCAAATGTTTCCCAGACGCTGTCTCTGCAGTTGCTACGTCTTCTGTCCTGGCGGCCTCTGTTGCGAGGCAGAGTGGTACAGCTTTCAGAGGTTTAGAGGTGAAGGACATGGGTTCTGAAGAGGGACTGCCTGGCCCTGGGCACTGGTCTGATACCACGTGTGTGTGTGCCCTTCGCTTCTCTGTGCTCAGTGCCCTTTTCTGTGAAATGTGCTCATTGGAACCCACCATGTTAATGCAGCTAGATGTATTATTTAGAACAGTACCTGACACATTGTAAACATTTAAAATATGTTGGCTGTTGTTACTTTAACTTTCTTCATTATTAGAAGTGCAGCTTGCCTGAGATTTACTGTGTTTCCCCGAAAATAAGACCTAACCAGGAAGTAAGCCCTAGCATGATTTTTCAGGAGGACATGCCCTGAACATAAGCCTTAATACATCTTTTGGAGCAAAACTTAATATAAGACCTGGTCTTAATTTAGGGGAAACACAGTAGTTCATCACAGGGGCGTGTGATGGGCAGGAGGATAAAGGATAAGGGCTGAGAATTTAATCACTTCATTTTTATTTATTGCCCAGGTAGAAACCAAGTCACAGTGGAAGGCATGATGAAATCAGGGGTTTAGTTGTATGGAGAGGGTGAGCTGTGGTACCCACGTTCTGCTGGTGGAGCCCATGTGCTTTCCTCACAGGTGAGATGGCTTGTGGCGAGGCTGAGAGGGACAAGAGTGGACGCCAGGACGCAGGGTGTCTGCGGGGACAGACGGCTGATTGTGCAGGATGACGTGCGGCTTTCGGGCACCTGCGTGTTTTCAGGGGGTTCATTTGTTGTGGGTCTACGTGTCCTTAACCCTGGGACTGAGCATTGACTGGTGTAGGACTCATCTGACCAGTTCGTTCCTGAAGATGCTTTCACCGTCGCCACAAGACCAGAACCCTTCAAATCTAGTGAGGAGCCTCTGGTAGCACTGCCCCTTTTAAGTAACCCAAGTGTGAAATGCTGGCCTTTTGTGTGCGTGTGGCCTGCTTCCTGGAGGAGAAGCCAGCTTTGATATTAGAACTTTTTAGAATCACACATAACTTGAATTTTGATGTTTGTTTTCATTGTTGCTTTTTAAAAAAAGTTAAAGAAATTAGTGAAGAAAACCTTCTAACCATGCATACCATATTTCCCCAAAAATAAGACAGGGCCTTATATTAATTTTTGCTCCAAAAGACGCATTAGGGCGTGTTTTCAGGGGATGTCTTATTTTTTCATGTGCAACAGTGTACATTTATTTAAAGGCAGTCATGTCATCTTCTTCTGGAACATCATCAGAACGCACTAAATGTGTATGTCTGGCTGACGATCTTAACTGGGGCTTATTTTCAGGGAGACACGTTACTCTGAGGCCAGAGAAACATCTGAAGACTTTTAACAGATTCATCTAGACACTTCAGTCTCTCTAGGCCTCTGTCTTTCTCCTTCCAGCAGAATTATTTCCCAGGGTGTTTTTTTTTTTTTTTTTTTGGTTGAAGTTTTGCACCCACAGCCACATGATGTGTTGATTTGTATGTGTACATTTTCACATCTCAGAGGACTGGCTTCATCTTGGTAGACCTCTAAGAGAGTTTGAGGAGTACATTTTTATGGTTTTTATTCTGTATTTTTGCAGACCATCCTTTTGCCCGGGGAGGGTAGTTTGGTGAGCTGGAGGTGGGTAGGAAAACTGAAGGGGAGTCCAAAACCCTACATCTAAGAAGTTGAGTCAGCAACTCTTGAACCCTGGGTTGGTTTTCAGAGATGTCTCCACTGATTGTGAAGGATGCCTAACATTCTCAAAATAAGAAATTGTGTGCGGACACATCAATATGTGATATATTCTACAGCATATTCGAAGGGAAGTGAAGACTAAGGAAATGAAAGGAACCAGTTGTACACCCTAAGTGTGGCCCTGGCCTCATCCAGGGCTTTTATAGAACCTAAGCCCACATCCGGATGTTGGCATCCCTGCCACACTCCCTCCCCTTCCTTGAGGTCACTGTCCTCTCATTCTTTGTGCATTTAGAGAGTTGCTGAGCCCAAGACCATTTTCTGGTCTCCTCTTTTGAAAATGCACATGTTTCTAGAAATGACCACACTCTAGTTGTGGTCTTGTGGTGACAGTGAAAGCATCTTCAGGAGCAAACTGGTCAGATGAGTCCTATACCACTGTCAACGCTCAGTCACAGGGTTAAGGACACGGAGACCCACAACAAATGAACCCCCTGAAACACGCAGGTGCCCAAATGTCCAGTGCGGGGCTTCCTGTAATTTTTCAGGCTGTGGTCTGGGTGAAGTAGAAAGATGGAGTCTCGTCCTTCATAATTTGGTTGAAGGCAGCTATGTCAAGTTTTCTTGACTTAAGTAACCTTACAATCTGTTAGATTGCGAAGACCCTTTTGTGTCCCTGTAGCCATCAACGTGTGTGTGTGGGGGACTGAAAACAAAATGATTTCTTTCGGTATTCTTTGAGAATCTCATTTCTCTTTTTAATGAATTTTTCACTGGACTTTTCTTTTTTAAATACCTCAGTTCGTACTCCTGAAACTTTCTTTTTCTACTATGCTTTGTATATGGCAGCAGATTGTTACTTAGGTATGAAAAGGAAGTCTGTTGGTTTTCACGTGTTGATGCTTTTCAAGGACACACTAGTTACTCACCGTCCATTATAATATTAAACTCACAGTGGTCAATTTGGGTGCTTGTTCATGGAGATTCCTTGAGAATTACCAGCTGATAGAACATTCCCCTAGATAGAAAATCTGGTCTATTTGGCATCTTATTAAGTGGAGTTTTTTGCATAGAAGGGCTTTTGAAGCTGTGTGGGCTGTCAGAGCTGGAAGAGTTTAGAAGGCTTTATAATTCAGGAACGCCTGAAGCCCCGAGAAGTGAATTTGCCTGACGCTGAGAGTTAGTCTCTGAGCTGCCTATCACTCTACCTTGATGAATATGATAATGGGTATTTAAAGCAATGAACCCAAGGCTCAAGTTTTCCAGCGTCTTCTGACTCTTCTAGGGAAAGCTAAATTGTATTATGAAAGTTCATGCTGAGTGTCTTTTATGACTGGAAGTTGGTTATTTGTGTACTGTTATAAAACTAGACATTAACCTAGCCTTCGCCAAGTGGTAGTGAAAATATTGCTTTCTACAGATATAAAAACAGAAAGTTGCCTATTTGAAGAGCCAAGAAAAAAAACTGGAGCCTCATCCTCACCCAGAGGCTCACTGGATGTAAGGAGAAGCATACTTCCTGTGGTTAGAGAAATGGTACTGCTCAGCTGATGACCGAATCTACTGTGTTTTCAAAACCACCAATTTTTATTTTGGTGCTTTTCAGATATTCTCATAGCCTTCCTGGGGGGATTAATTTTTGGGAGACATCGCTTACTTTGTTTACTCCTCTAGGTTAAATGTACTAGGCCATCTGTTGTTAATTTTGTAGTTGTATTCAATTCCATTCAGTGCCTGTATTGTAAGCACCTAAAGCAAACTGAGACAGAGCAGGATCATTTGCAAGTCATGTCACTTTGAGCCTGAATGGTGGTGTTTATAAGTGTGGTCTTGAAATGGGCTGAGATTCTGTGTTGGGTTTTAGCATCGGTCATTTAAACCTGGGGATCCTTGCCAGTTCTCTGGAAGAGCCCTCTCTGAGATCCTGGGCAGTTGTTATTCCAAAGCAAGCTCATGGGGTGAAGCTGGCAGTGATATTGACAAATTGCTCTTAAGATGCTTGGAGCCGAAGGACAATGCTTTTGTAATACTCTTCCAAGCTCCCGGGCTGACCTCTGAAATCTGGAAGAGCTAATCTGAAAGGCCAGTATTCTTTAGGGCAGGCACAGGCCACGCTTGTTCCCTCCTGGACCCTCGTCTGGGCGTTTCTTGGAGGAAGGCAGGCCGGTGGGTCTCGGGGGCCGGGGGAGCCAGTGAGAGCAGCACTGCTAGCATTTTCCGTCTCCTCTGAGTCTGCGCAGATCCGTCCTGGGGCTGCCCACAGCATCTGGGTGCTGTCGGCCGGACCGCTGTGTGCAAATGAACAACTTCTATTTTATTTGGGTCTCAGCATCAAGTTGCCCCTTTGCAAATAGTTTTATGGGAAGTAGTGGTTTTTCTGCTAGGATTTCCATTGCAAGTTGAACAAAAAAGATGATGAAATAGGGTTATTACCTAACCAAAGTGCCTCTTGTACAGACTAGCTGAACTGGTGCTTTGCCTGGAGTTGGCCTGGAGTTTTCAGAAACTCAATTGCTGCCTTTATAAGGCTGTGCCTGGGGTTGTATTTCCAATCTCTCTCAACTTTTGTTCTCCTGGAAGGGAGGAAGTGGAGCTGTGACAGATATATTGCCAGATAGCACACAAAACGAGAAAGACATGGCGTGAGCCATTCACAGAGACAGATTTACGCTCTGTGCTGCTCTCAAACCATAGATCCATCTCTTTCAAAGAAACAGCCTGCCCACTGTATTATATTTCAGACAGAGACACAGCTTAGAAGAGAGATGCGGACTCCTTCTGTTTAGCTTTTGCCAATAATGCTGCACATTTTGCTGTAGTTGATTACTTCTGTGGGGATGGGAACGTTTATTGGCAAAGGAGACTCTGTGTGTAGATGAGAAGTGGAAGAAGGAAGCTATCAGAGGACAGGGTTTGCCCGTGCTGTCTCTTGAGTAAAGTGTATGTATCTTCAATTTTCCTGGTTTTGGTCGCTATCCAGCCAACTGTATTATCAGGCATTGGAAGTATTATACTTATTTCACAACAAGAAAAACAAAGCTAGAGAGACTGTGATTGACCCAAGGCCAGAGTGTTTGACATTCGTGGTTCCTTTTTGGTTCTCTCCATAGGCTTGTTTCCTGGAGATATGGCAGACTCAACACACACATGTGTTTCTTTCATCGCTGTTACCTAGGAGACAGCATTGCGGAGTTGTAGAGCCTGTCTCCCAGGGTTCATATCTGGCCTGGACCATGCCCCACCTGCAGGCTGTCTGTGCGTCAGTTACCTCACAAGCAAAATGGGGGATTCCAGATCTGACATGGTAGTCCTGAGGATTAAATATAGATAACACATGTAAAGCACTTACAGCTCAGTGTTCATAGTCTTAGCTATTACGGTTTTGAAATGTTAATTTCATGGAAAATGAGTGGTGTGTGCTACCTGGTAGATTGTCCTACAAACATTGCAAATGTAAAAAAATGACTCTGCTTGCATTAAAATTTACTTCCCAGGTTGGTAGTTTTAAAGAATGAAAAAATACTTCTGGGAGTAGTCCAGACTTGGAAGAAATCAGGAAAAAAGAGCATGGTGTGTGTGTGTGTGTGTGTGTGTGTGTGTGTGTGTGTGTGTGTGTGTGTGTGTTTTGCAGTTGTCCATTGTGGGCTTGTAAAATACGTAATTGCATACCTGTTGTCGGTAATCATTATTCTGGGGAGGGGAAGCAAATGTTAAGTATAGACATCCTGTCCTCTGAGGTATATTTCTTTGTTTTTATTTTATTTTTTTTAACTGGATGAAATAAACAAGTGTTGCCTTAGTTGGGTGAATTACAGATAGGAGAAAACGTTTTTATTTTTGTGACACACAAGGACCCTTGAATGAAATCAGTCACCTTTTCTTGATTAAACTAGTTTCATGTTTTTCTTTTAACATTGTGTTTTTTTTGTTTTTTACATAGATATTACATTTTTTCATCAGTTGTGCTTTGGGGTATCATTGATTTTTCCTGTTATATTGGAAAAATGGCACCTGTTTGTTATTCTCAGAGTGAAGAGGATTTAGGCACACTGCCTTACACTAAGGAGGAATAAATCCCTTGGCAGTTGTTCTCCCCAAGACATTCAGTGACTTCAGCCATTCACTGTCATCTGTGAGTACCTAGGCAGAATTGTAGAGGTAGGGGGCCTTCCGAGTTGGCTTTTGAGCGCTCAGAGCCTTTTGTGCAGCCTGCCTATATAGGCTATTGGGCAAATACAGTGATTCAATTTGAGTTCGAATAAAGGCTGGTATGAATTTAAATACTGTTTAAGATGAGTAATCCCAGGCCTATTATTTTTGTCATACATTTTTTATTAAAGTTTTTTCTTCGTGATAAAAAACACATTACGTTTTTGTCTAAATCCTTTTAAGTGTGTAGTTCCGTCACAAGTGTTAAGTGCCGTCACATGTTGTAAAACACATCTCCAGGACGTGTTCATCTTGCCAGTCTGAAACTCTATACCCGTTAAAAACAGCTCCCCGTTTCTTCCACCCCTTATCCCCCAGTAACCCCTGTTCTACTTTCTGTTTCTATGAATTTGACTACTGTGGATACCTCATTGCGGTGGAGTCCCGCAGTCTTTCGTCTTTTTGTGACTGACTTACTTCATTTACCATAATGTCCTCTAGGTTCATCCATGTTGTAGCATGCGAGAATTTCCTTTCTTTTTAAGACTAAATAATCTGCCCTTGTACGTATGTGCCACATCTTGTTTATTGTTCATCCTTTAATAGATGTTTGGGTTTATTCCACCGCATGGCTGTTGTGAATGGTGCGGCTGTGAACGTGCGGGTGCAGTTATCTCTCTGAGTCCATGTGTTAGCTCCTTTGGCTGCACTCGTACCCAGAGTGGGATTGCTGGGTCACATAGCACGTCGATTTTGACTGTTTTGAGGGCCTCCCGTTCTTTGGTTGCACCATTTCCCAATCTGACCAACTGGCCGAGTGTTGGCCAGGACTGCCCTTTAAACAGTCCTGTCCCAAAGTGACGCAGTGGTTCCACGGAGTACAGGGCCGCTGTTAGGGTAGCATGTGCTGTTTCCGGCGTGAGGAGACCCGTGGACTCAGCCGCATCCGTACTGGTTAGCCGTCCTGCTGAAGGTCATGCTGCTGCCGCGAGGCGTGCAGACTGGCTCTGACCTGTGCACAGGGCCTTGCCAGGGGTTGGCAGACTTGGGCGCAGGGCATGGGAGCAAACGGAAGCGCATCCCCTCCGTGTTCTGTCCCCTGCGCTGTCACCTGTGAGACGAAGGGGCTGATCTTCCCTTATCTCACCTGTTCCAGAATCCTGCTGTTGGTTCCAAGCGTCTAGAAAAGACACTGTGTGTAGCTTGGTGCCATTCTTTGATAGATCAGGTTTCTCTTAGCACCAACTTGGGCTCTGTTCTTCTTTGTTAAATACCTACGCTTCCAGTGCCCCAGATACCAAGTGATGCGGAGGGAGACCCCTGTGATTAGGAGTGCTGTCACTGAGTCAGAAGGCCTGGGTTCAAATCCTTGTTCTTCCATTTACTAGTTATGTGACCTTGGACAATTGAATAAACCACTGGGACTCAGTTTCTTAATCTGTGAAGTGGAGATAATAGTACCTAAGTCCGTCTGGTTTCTTGTGAGGTTTAAATGAGTTCATGCGCAGAAGGCGCTTTGCGTGGTGTGTAGCATATAGTAAGCATTTGAAAAGCTTAACCGCTAATTACCATATAATCCCCTAGTCACAATGGTAGTAAATGAATCAGGTCATCTTCCATTAGAATTCCACATCGGATAACTTTAGACTTCCTGAAGATATTGCTCCTTACAGGTGGGAAGGGTACACTCAACTGCACAGTTGGAGAAACTGAACAGACATTATGCTTCGTATGTCTGAGATGAAAACCTCAGGCTGGTGATTGGAGCCCACTGCGTCCTCGTCTGGCACCCTGTCCCAAACTTGACGACTTGAGGGCCTCGTGAGAAAGGTTTTCACGTTAGGATCTGCTAAGGACGCTTCCTGTGCTCTCTGCCCTTTTATTAGTGGCCTGCCCTCCAGGTTGGCCTGAGCTAGGATCATTTTTTCTTTGCAGTCTAGCTGCTTACTCCTGGTGGTTGGGACAACATTGGATATCTACATCCTTTTAGAAATATAACTTAGTCCCGTTACTAGCTTGTGCAGTGCTGATTTAGTACCGCCATCTCAGAAATCTGACTTCCGTGTTTAAAACTGAGCTGGTCTCGTTAAAGGTGGGAGGATGTCCCATATGTCTGCTTCTCGCAGGTGGCAGCCGTGTAGCACTTACTCAACCACTGCATTTCTGTGCATCAGTACAGAGGCCGAGAGGGGCGACCTGGCCCGGAAAAACCAACCCTCTCCTTGAAGCATCCTCATGTCATGCTCAGCAGAGGACGGCGGACACACTGACACTTCCCTAGGTCTCACTTTGCCGAACTATAAAATGAAGGGCCTGGATCAGGGGACTCGTAAGGGCCATTCTAGGTGTAAGAGCCAGGCATCTTGAGACCGGAAGTAGCCCCGAAGGTTCCTGTGGCACGATGGAGACTCCCTTTCAGAAGTATTTCACTGTGTGTGTTGGGGAGTATGGGGAAGTGACTGGGGAGGTGTTGGGGGAGCCTCTGCAGAAAGGAGGGACCAATATGGAGGCTGTTCTAATGGCCTCTGTGTTAGGGCCGCTGCCCCTGCTGGAGTGTGTGAGGGCACCATGCCCGGGACAGGCGGAAGCCCTGCTCTGGAGTGGCACCCCCATCAATGCCCAGGAGCCTTCTCTGGTGACTGCTGTGGCCTCCGTGGGGCGGCCCTGGTTGGAAGCTGCGGCAGTGGGACTGGCAAGTCGGTGTCCCTTCTGTTTTTTGCTAGCACTCTCTTCACACCCTGTTGCCATTTATGTTTTTGATGAATGATTAATTAGAAAAATAACCATTTGTAAATTGTGAGTGAACCAGACATTTGGCCCTGCCTGTGGGGAAACGGCGCCTCTGAGCCGGGTGGAGCTTGCAGCCAGCACATCAGAGCAGCAGTATTCCCAGACCAGTGATGAATTTACATGAAGTTCCTTTTCCGCATGTTAATGACTGTTACAGTCGAGTAACTGGTGAGAAATAATAGCAAATGGGCAGAGTAAATATTTAATGCCTCTATATCATTTTTAGCTTACTGCAAAATATGCATTTTCATTTAGGAGGGAATGAGGAGATCTTGGACAGTCCAGGCAGTGTTAGCTTGTTGGAGTTTCATCCTTTGTTTCCTTTTCTTCCTTTGCGCTTAATTAAATGAGAAAGACAAAATGAGTTGTTGCTGAGGTGGATTTCACCAGGGGAGTGGTTTTTCTGTAAGGTTTGGGTCACAAGATGCTTCTTTCCTGGCAGTTTGAATCTATATGTCCGGTCAACACCATTGATTAAATGCCTTTGTGTACAGAGGCCCTTACTGTTTCTAAAATACAGCTTTCATCATGTGACTTTCCTGCTTTGAAACTTAAGTGACTCCTCCTGCTTCTAGGATGAAAGCGCACTCAGCAGCTCGGCTTCTCAGGGCCGCAGTGCTGGGCCCGCCTTCCTTCCAATGGGGCCATCCCTGCCCCGGTGGTGACTCCACCCCTGCAGCGCTGGCTTTGTCACCTCAGCACCTCTGCTCACTTCATTCTGGGGCAGGACATGACCTTGCCTTTTCCTCTGCTGTAAAGTCTACCCTTCCTCCAAGGCCGGTTCCAGAAGTTTCTCTGACTACTCTGACTGGACAGGAGCCTGCTCATTGTGAAATACAGAGCTTATTGAAAGGGGGTCGCACATCTTGTTCCCTCTTTTGCCAGACGGTTCGACCTTAGGGAATTCAGAAGGAGTCCTACTTTTCCCACTTCCTGCTTGACCGTTTTCTAATTCTAGACAAGTTAATCTGTCCAGGTGGGCAAGTGTTCACTACAGAAATTTCTGAGGATTAGAATTGAATTTAGTCGGGAAACGGAACTTAAGGATAGTGCCATCTTTTCTGAGATCAGAGAGTTTCAACACGAGTTTTTAGCAGGAGGTTGAGTTCACAAGCTGGTAGCATTCATAACAAGTGCTGCTGTGGTCTGTGGCCACATTGCCAGGCGTCAAGTCTTTAGAGAAAGGGTGCAGGCTGTTTACTCTGTTGTTGGAATTGTCTTGGAGCATTGAGTTCAGACCCAGATAAAATGATCATATTCACATAAAATGGTCAGGACGGCGAGGCAGCCCTGAAAACATGAAGGCAGAGTGGGCAGAAGAGAACAAGGGAGACCTGTGTCCTCTGTTTTCAAACGGTCAAGAGGAGAGAGGTGCATTGGACTTCACCTGTGGAACTGTGGAGTGAGAGCAAAGACTGCTGGGGTAGGTTATAGGAAGACAGATTTCAGATCGATGTAACAATAGGACGTACTGTGAAAAGTGGATTTCCTCAGGAGACAGTAAGATTCCCGTGTGAAGGGATGTGAACACAGAAGACAATATTCTAATCTTAAAGATACATAGCTTTACAGTGAAAGGACCACAGGTGCTGGAATGGAAGACCTTTAGAACAGGTCATTTTCTTTTCAGGGGGTAAAACCCTTTACACTAGGGTTTCGAGAAGGATTCATCAGTAGAAAGTAATAAACCCCACTGTGTCCCAAAAGAGGAACAAATCCTGGCATGGATCAAGAAATAAGAGGTACGGTTTACTGAGTTGATACTGAAATGATGATGAAAACAGTATGAAATCTAGAACTAGGGCTTCTTAACTTTGGGCTCAAGGACGCTGAGAGGAGGGTTTAAGAATGAGCAGATACTTGTAGAATTTTCAGGGAATTATAAGCAGTTTCCAAAAGATATTCAATATTAACGTTTATGTATTTGGGAAACTTTAAAATATTTTGAAAATATTAATCATGGAAAATTAAGACTACAAAATTCAGTGGTCTCAGCACAAATATTTGATTTGTAAAGGCTTTAGGAATGATAAAATAAGGCCTGAGATGCAAATTTTAATGCATGTGTGTTTTTGTGGAGAATATCATAGCTTTTGTCAGATTCTCAGAAGTGGGTCTGGCTCAGAAAAGGTTGAGAATCACTGGTCTGGAGCAGTAGTTCCCAGATTGTTTGGATTTATGGCACTTGACCTTTGGGTGGGGTGGGCACTCCTTATGTCACCTTTGCCACCAGCACCAAGGTAAGCAGGTGTTAGCATGAGCCTTAAATGTGCGATTCTGTTTTATAAAGCAGTGCCCCATAAGCTTAAAAAAAGGAATTTTGTTATACTTGCTTTGATTGTATATGGCAAGTTATTTAAAGAGCATAAATTATAGATTAAGTTTTATTGTACAAGTAATTTTTTTGGAGGTGGACTTGTACTTATATCTGCTTTAGCTGTAGGGTTTGTATTATTATTTTAACCACACCACGTACATATCTTAAGGTCTCATGGACAATTACAAGGCAAAATATAAATGCTGTAAACATGCAACTACACATTGTGAGATTAACCAGGTAATCTGTAACAAATCAAATTTCTAATACAATTGAACTAACAGTAATTTATAATTAAAAAGCAGGCATAGCAGTATTGCGAACAGAGGCTGACTCAAGACAACACAGACGTGGCAGTGATAACACAGGCTCCTCGTGGAGGACTGAGAATGCGGACGTCCCCGCGCAGGCGTGCGGAGCCCCCGCGGGGGACGCTGCTGCGTGGGCGAGCAGCCCGTGTTGTGGGCCGGCCGGTTTCAAGTTCTTCGTGTACTCTGTGAACTGCTGATTTTAACCTACCCATACGGATTTTAGGGGACACCCCATTCTCCCTGCCTGGTTAACTTACTAGGCACCTAGTAAGTGGCTGTTGGTCATTCATATTAAAGCAGTTGAGTATCTGTGGAACTAGACAGTTGCCTTTGAGAACTGAAGAGGATTTGTAGATTTATAGATCAGGGAGAGAGCTCAGCAGGAGTTCTCCTGTGGTTTCCGTGGTTCTGTTCTGGGATCCTAGTTAGAGAAACATTCGTCTACCAGATCCATTCATAGTGTAAGTAAGTGATATTAGACATTTTGAGGGAGGGTTAATGTCCAGGAGACTATCCAAATAATGGCCTTTCTCGTGTGTGTGTGTGTGTGTGTGTGTGTGTGTGTGTGTGTGTGTGTAAGACCAGCGAAAATGCTTTGATAACCAGATACCCTTTCTTGTAAAATATCCTTTGTCTCCCAACACCCTCAGCCTGGCCCTGAAGTTTGATCACCTGCTGTGTGTAGTTTCTCCCCTGTTCCTTTGCTGTGCCCCTCCTATCGCATTGAAATACCCTGGCACTTTCTTCCCTTTTTGAAAACACAACAGAGGATCAGGCCATGTAATGGACTATTTATGTGTCAAATTAAACGTTTTACTCTGAAGCTGTTTCTGAGTTATGTGAGCAGTAAAAATATGTATTAAGCTGCCAAGCCTTTTAAAAAATGCATATTATTTAGCTGATAGCCTCTAACAGTCTGATGGACCCATAATGGTGTTTTGAGTAAATATACATTTGAACAATTTATGAAACTTATGTTTACATGTGTATTAAACAGCCTGGGTAGGGAGTGACCAGAAGTTATTACCAGTTGACAGCTGCTGTCTGGTGACCGATTTGAAATGAATTGGTGGATTGCCTTCAGTGTGGAACGGACGGCTTTCCTGTCAGGGTAGCCACTGGAGTCGGCACGCGTGGGGCCGCCCTGAGGCCTGTGCTGGGTGAACGAGGCGTCTCAGCTCCACAGTGGGCTGCACTGTGTGTGCACGTGTGGTCTGTTGTATTTCATTTATATCTTGGAATTTAAAATTATGTTCACAGAACATAGGCTGCGCACACCGATACCCTGGGAAGCGGGGGCGTGTTGATGTCTTTGGCACGTACTCGCTAGTGATCTTGACATTTTTATGAGTATGTGTCCCTTTCAATAATAAAGATTTTTATATTCACTTCTAAATTGTATACAGACTTACACATACATAAAAATAGTTTCAAGGACTGAGATAACCGTTAAGTATACGTAAATACCCGTGGCTGAATGAGCCCTCTTAAGCAGCCCTGGGTACCACGTTTTGTATCAGGACCAAGGCTGGCATCTTGCTACCTTCGTGTAGTGGAGAGGGCACCATGGCTTGCAGAGCTAAGACTTGGGCATGATACTCATGAACTTGGGCAGGTTTTAAACTGGTTTGAGCCCCAGTTTCCTCATTTGTAAACTACGGATATCTGCCTGGGGGGTTGTCGTAAAGATGACTGAGAGTAAATGTCAGGTGTCCCCGTCAGCCCTTGCCAGACAGTCCCCTCCTCCGAGAGGCTTTCCCTGCCCTGTCTGAAATAGGGCCTCCTCTTTTCAGACACTCACCAGTGCCTACTCTGCTTCACTCCCATTAAAATCTTTTTTCACTGACTGAATTCATATTTTTTGTCTTCCCTGGCTTGGAAGCTTTGTGAGGGGAGAGACTTTTTTCTGGACGGTGCTGTATCCACAGCTCCTAGAACAGTGCATGATATACAGCAGGTACTCATTAAATATTCATTGAAAGTTGAATGTTGATACTTAGTAAGTTGATTAATAAATAGAGGCCATTATTGCTTCATCAAGTGTCCCACACATAATTGGTGCTCTAGGATAGAAGTAATAATTTCTGTGTATGATTTTCTCTTAGTGGGATCCAAGGCAGGAGGGGTTTTCTCTGGTGGAGGATGGATTTTTGTCCCCATTATATCCAGCGTCTGCCCGCCTGAGATTAGACCTGAAGGCGGTAGCCCTGGATCTGAGCCCAGTGAACTGGCCCTTTGCAGGCCTTACCCTCACCTTGGCTCCACTGACTCCGTCCGTGCCTTCGCCTCCTGTGCCATCCGGTTGAGAACTTCAGGGCCAGTGGTGACAGGGGCCTTGGGCACTCGCTTCAGGGAGGGCAGTGGCATTGCCAGTGAAACACCTTCTGACCTCTACAAAACGGCTCTCAGGGGCAAGGCAGACCCTTGCCACTTCCTGTGCCTACTCCAGGTCTGCAGACAGGACAGCCAGTTTCCTGCATGGTTGGCCAGGGGAGATGGAGGAAAGAACCACACCTTTGGAAGACATGTTGCTTGGCTGCTCTTAGAAATGAGGAGTTGTTACAGAAACTCCTGTCATTTTTAAGGCCTGTTATTTTAAAGGCCACAGTCCTGCAAGGGCTGTGAAATACATGCAGAAGAAGCATTTCCCAGTGTTGCTCGGGGAGCACATTTGTGTGGTGATTTAATTGCAGAAATGAGTATGAGGTTGGGGAGTCCTTACATGTAGGCAGTTCTGGAACCTGCAAGCCTTAAAAAAATGGCCTTTGTGTTGTTGTTACTATGTCTTTCGACTTGGTTCTTACCTGTTTTCTCTTCAGTTGATGTGGATTTGTGCTCAACTTTTCCTTAAAGGGGAGATGGAGAAATATTTTCTGGGATCAGCTGACATTGCTGTGAATTTGACCATTGAAAAAGGGTCATGGTAGATATCAACCTGGGTTGTGTTGTAGATGAGGGTAGAGGGACGGTTTCTTTGTCCTCTTCTGGCCCATATTCTCCAACAGCTCACTTGTTAAGGTGGTTTTACGCTGTGCACAGTAGACTAGGAATGTGATTGAGGTCATAATATTTGTCCTATTCTCTAGGCTTGGGTGAAAATTTAAGTATAACAGTCTTATAAAACCCCTGGACCTTCTGCCATTCAAGTGTATCGTGGGGAATGCACTGCCTGGAAGACGTTTTTGAAGATGATCTCCTTCAAAATTAATTTAAAAACATTAGAACCCTCTTCACTTTAACTTAAGAAAAGGATCTCTTTTCTTGTGGCATTTTCAAGGGTCATGGTAGTTGGAAATGATGGGGAAATTACTGTACCATGAAGACTGAGAGGTTTGGAATTGTATAAACCTTAGTACAAACCTTGACTCTGCCACTGATTATCTGTGCTGTCATGAGTGAGTTACTTAAGCTCCGTGAGCCTCAGTTTCTTCATCTGTAAAATGGGGATATTTATTTCATATAGTTGTGAAGACTTGATGAACAACTGGATGTGAAAACACCTGTCACTGCCTTGTGTATTTTTGACATGCAATAAATCTGATAAATCTTAGCAGCCCATTTCACACTTTTGGGGGTAAAGCCACAGGAAGTTTTTGGCAAATAATGGAGGTATTATTGGTGCTAAAGGGAAATGGAATTCATGACTTTTTTGGTACAAGCATGGGATTCTAGAAGTAAAAAGAGGGTAGTTTTATTCCCTTGGCTGTATGAGTTAGCAACACTTTTCTTGGCTTTTGACAACAACAACAAAAGACTAATTTGTTGCCTCTGGATATGTGTGTTATTTTTGGCTGTTAATGAAAGTCATTGCTTGTCACAGGGACTGGAATCTTTCCTCTCATCCCCAAGATTCCTGCAATTTCATGTGCGAATCACACTGGAATTAGTATTTCATGGAACAAGAGAGTGAGTGTTGGAGTTAGCGGAGATGCACCTGAGTAATCTCTTAGAAGAAGAAGGAAAAGGCAAAACTTTGAGAATTTGGGACCCATTCAGAGTTGTGCAGCCAGTTAGTGATGAAGATGAAACTGCAGCAGATCGATTTCCACATCATTGCTCCAGCCGCTGCTTTTCACAGCGCTCACCAGAACCAGCAGCTTCACCTGGGAACTGGTTGGATATGCGTATTATTGCCCGGATTTCCTAACTCAGAAACTTGAATAAGCCTCAGGTGATTCCGATTAGTCCTAAAGCTTGGGAACTCCTTCCCCAGACCTTAACACGTTGCGTATGGGAGGGTTTAAATCCCTCATACCCCTCTGTTCCGGCAGGTTTTTAAAAGAAACTACTTTAAAATGCACTCTTCTCTTTAAAGCGTAAATGCTTCTATGTCGTTTATTATTTGTCTATGGAATTTTTTAGGATTTACTCATGTATGATGTTAGTAATCCCTCCTGGTGTGATACTGCAGAAAGCAGCTTCCTTTATGCAGTGGGACACGGCAAAAATTCCATATGTACCGAGTTTCACTTCTCACTTTTTTTGATGTGCACACTTTACACACCCGTGTGTGATATTTTTTCTTTCCTCTTCCCACTATGGGCTCCAGATGATGCGTGGCCAAATCTCCCGAGAGCCTGGCCAGATTGTCTTCCTTGGGGGCCCGCTGCGTCGGCACTTTCACAGCTGGTTCCCTATCGCCACTCGTCTCACCTCCCTGTCTTGGCCTCTCACTGCTCTCTGCCCAATCTTTTGAAAGTCTTGTTATCCGTCCTTAACGCATGGCTCAGAAAAAAACGAAGATTCTCGTGATCCGTACGCAACGTGTTAACGCTGTTTCCAGGGAGATGGGTTGTGTTCACGGACTGCACTACCGTGGGTCTTCAGATGCTTCCTCCGGCCACTTAGGTCTCTCCTTTAAAACAAGTCCCACTTTGTGGATGGCTTCCTTCGACTTGCGTGTGATTGTTGAGGGGCACTTTTGTGAATCTGATGTTGATCTTTTATTCCCTTCGGCCAAGTAGTGGTTCTGAAATTTGACTGTTCATCAAGAACAAATACAGATTTCTGAATTTCAGTCCTGGAGTTTCTACTTAAATGAGATGAGGATGGGGAATCTTTAATTTTTGAAAGCTCTCCAGGTGATTTTGATGCCCAGCCATGTCTAGAGAAAAGTGTGTTAGAGGAACAAAAGAGTAAGTGCTAATCAAACTCTTCAGGTTTTCCTAAGTGGTGCAGGCAACCTTTGTTCTGTGTTTGGGTGCTCAGTGGACAGGAGTCATCTAAAAGAAGTAATTTTAGTTGCAATGCTGACCCTCAAATTTAAACAGATTGAAATTCATTATTTAAATAAGGTGTCCTTACTGTTTATAGTTTCAGTATAGGCATGACAGGGAGAGACAAAATTACCTTTTCTTGCTTTGCAAAAAGATAAATGTGTTTGAAGATGAGAGTAAATGGGTACTGTTTTTGCAAATGGGTACTGGTGCATTTTGGGTGGTTCCGGAAATGGGTATTCCACAGGAGAGAAAGTGGTGGCCTGTGTTTTGTCATACATATATCACTCATTTAATCATTTATAGTACATTAACAAATGAACAAAAGACATATTTTCAGGTTGACAGTTCAAATGCAGTACTGCTATATTATTTTTCAGCTTATTAATAAGATATAAAACAAAATAGACATTAACAGCTTGAAAAATTCTAGTCTTATATTTGATTAGTATTAGGTCCTCATTTGGATGAATTGGATGACATTTGAGATCCAACCAAACATTGTATTTTTTAAGACTTATTTTAAAAACACATACTAACTAAGATATTTAGCTGGGCAAATATTAACATGAAATTAAAAAAATCTATTCTTTTAAAACTAGATTTTGATAGTAGAGATTAATAGTCATGATGTTATTTTTATAATATTTTGTCAGTCCTTAAAAACCTGGTTTTTGAATGAAACATTTTGAAACTCATCCCCCCTCTCGCCCCCTGGAGCAAACCTAACATGTTTTGACGAATTTCTTGAAGTTGGGTGTAGAAATTACACAGGACACAGACTTAAAACAAAACATGATTTGTAAGTGTGGTTTCCCTGCCAGCTTCTGCATTCTGAGAGGGACCCCAAAGAAGAGTCTTGACTGTCAAGATTTGTTTATATTTAGTTTACGGATAGGAAGAGACTCTTTTTGGCATGAAAATGTGTTTTTACCAGGCCAGTAATGCTTTTTAGAAGTTGCTGCTCCTTAACATACCTGAAACGACCTCTGGCTGGTGGAACACATGCATCTAGCAGATCAGGGGTGCAGTTCACCTGTCCTTGTACACTTGCTCCAATCCCAAGGGCAGGTTTAGTTTGCCCTTAAGACAGAGCGGCTTGATGGCCGAGCGGTGCCCACCTCCAGCAGCTGCAGAAGCTCAGGAGCGCTGCCGATCGTCCCTTTTTGCTTGGGTCACCTCCACGGGGAATGCCAAGGAACAGAGCTCCCCCCCAGGTGGGTGTCCTTAGTTCCAGCACCCTTTCTTCACGCCTGCCTGCCAAGGGCATCGGAGCTGGGCTGTGTCCTCCAGAACACGCCCGTTAGGGTACAGAATGTTTTCAGACATGGGGATACATTCTTTCCCCCACAAAAGCAGCAGGGTCATTGGGCTCGCTGCTGACATGTCATTGATGTCTCCATGTGAAAAACAATTTCTCCTCCCTCTTTAAACACCCTGACTGCCCTTACCCACATATCTAGGACTGCTTTTCAGAAACACTAGCAGATAACCTGGAATTCCCACGAATGCCATTACAACCACGTACAGAGGGAGTGCGGTCTCTCCTGAATGTCTTTCCGTTGTTTCCATTGGAGATGAATGCAGAGTGACCTCCATCCTGCCCAAGGAGCCTGAGCTTCTTGTCACTTTGTATAACATTAATTTCCTAATATGTTCCAGTCAATTTGTAAAAAGGATTTTTCCTAGTGTCTTTAAGCTGTTGGCCTGGCTTTTGTATTTTCATTGGTAAAATATGTATGTCTGTGCTTTCAGTGGAGAGGAATAGATTAATAAAAACCACTGAACCAGCGTGGCATATGCAGTTAATTAACAAACCAGAAGAGCTGGCTTGCAGTTCTGTGCACACTTTTATTTCCAAACATCTAAGAATTGGTCAGAATTACCTTATTCCGTTGCCTGACTTCTGATGAGGTAGCTTATGAAGCAGCAGTGTGTATGTATGAGCAGAAACTGGCAGCTGTTTTCAAAGGTTGCCTTCCATTCACCTGGAGAGCTTATTAACATGCAGATTGCTGGACCTCACTCCCAGCCCTCCTTCAGTGTGTCTGGGTGGGGCCAGAGGATTTGCTTTCATACCAAGTGCTCAGGTGAGGCTGCTGCTGCTGGTCCCGGGGCCCCACTCTGAGATCCAGTGCTTTAGGATGGGGAGCTCATGCTCTTCTTGCCAAGAGAAAGGGAAGTGAATTGCAGAGGCTGCCTCTTCTTTCCTTAGAAGCATTGCCTCTTCTATGCAAATGTTACAGAAAAAGACGTATCCTGCATCCATGGTGTCACACGCTGAGCTGGGCGCACTGGACAGAACTGAAGTGGTCTCTGCCCTTGGGAAACTCACGGTGAGAGAGGGAATTAACATAAGAAACGCTGCAGCGTGATCCCGTAGGAGACCACTGGGGAGATGTGTGGGGGCCTTTCTGGACGTGCTGTGGGGGTGGTCTGGCTTCTGTCCGGCGCCCTGGGCTTTGTGCCCACAGGTGTCACTGAAAGAGACATACGTGTCCTGCAGCAGGGCATTTGTCCCCTCTCTCCTGGGGCTGCCCGGGCGTGTCACACTGTGTGTTTCCAACCTCCAGAATTGAAGTCGTTAGCTCCACCGCAGCTTTTGTGGAAAGGTCCCTCCTTCTCCCCCTTTTTTGTCTACATTTTAAAATGACAGTTTCAGAAACCGTTCACTGTGGCAGCGGCATTTGTAACAAGACCAAGTTAAGTGATCTTGGTTGAACTGATTTATGAGACAGCTTCAAAAATTCATGAGGCACGAGGGGAACTTTCTGTAGCGGGATCAGCATGCGACGTTTCCCTTCACATCTTCACGTAGATCAGACATTTTGTGGTAGTGTCGCAGTTTAAAGTGGAGCTTTCTAGATCATAGCCCCGCTGATGAAGACATTAAGGCAGACCTGAGGAGAAAGGGGAGGGGAGCAGGCTGTCACTTTCAGAAGCCCTTGTTTCCCTAACTTTGAGCAGCGACTTTGGGTAAACGGGTAAAAACCTGCTAAGTTGGGTTATGTACGGAACTGTCTGGAGCAAGTTTTTCTTCCTGGGTGATCTGCTGTGATTCTGCTGTTATTAAAGAGTGTCTTGGTCCATTAATAATGGCACAGTGAAATGAGGTGTGTGTGTGTGTGTGTGTGTGTGTGTGTGTGTGTGTGAGAGAGAGAGAGAGAGAGAAACCAATGGGCATAGTCAGTAGTTCCTGCCCTTCTGCCCATGAAGACAGGAACAAAGGATGTGGCTAAAACCAATGACAGGTTACAGTGCTTTCCCCGTTTTATTGATTGTTCATTCTAGTCTCTGACCTTATTTGCTACTTATTGATCCAGTAGAAAAGCAAATAATTTTCCCTAGATAGCACTTAGCTGGGCTTTGATGACTTGTCTCCCAAAGGGTTTTTTGAAAAGCACTTACCTGCTGAGTGGCAGCCTGGGTACTGTCTAATTATAATCTGTGAGCTTGGGGGCCCTTTCTTGGTAGGATCACTGATGTCACAGGCTGGCCTTGTCATTTTGGCTGCTGTCCTGTAAGATACCCCGCATGCCCTGTCCACTGTAATGGCCCCATGCACACAGCCTCAGAGTCCACACAAGACCACGTGTGAGATCCCGTGGGACATACTGTGTTGCTGGGCCATTTGTGGTCAACATCTCCCAGCATGTCAAACTTTCACACTAAAGATAGTCAGGACCACTTTGGGGTTCCAAATTGTATTTTGAGATTTTAATTAGTGCTTTTGGGCTCAAATATGCCTTCAAATAAGTTCTGAGTTTTTAATTATTAAAAATGCTTTATTCTCCACTGCGTTTAGGGAGAGAGAAGTTAGGATTTGGGATGAGTATGTCTGGTAAGGAAGCAGAACATAGGAGGACGTAATAGAACATAGGGGGTAACGTGGATCCCCAACATCAGAGGTGACTGACTGTGTGAGAGTTTTTAATGTGTACAGTTTCACATTTACATATTTCTGCTTTTGATTATACTCTTTTGGTTAATATTGAGTTGGTGTGTATCCCTTAAGAGCATATGAGGTATATTATAGGAAGCAATAGAAACAGAATTTGGAGAATGGCCTGACAATCCTTGAATAATACTAGGGGTGCCAAAAAAATGTATACAAGTGGACACTTTCTTCAGCGTTTCTCAAGCAATAGTTCACCGTAATCAGAAATGTCTGGACACTGATGGTAACCACTTTGAGCACCTCTTGTAACTGCAGAAGTCAAACGTGACTTGTATTCATCTGTTGTTATTGGTATAAATTGAGTATTACAATTTTAATACAGTTTTCCTTTCTTAAAATGTGCATATGTTTGTTTTGCACTCTATGTATAATACCCGTAGAAGTAAAAGCAAAGGTTGACCTTGTCATTTATGGGACTGATGGGTGTTTTTGTTGGTTTCTTTTATTGTTTATTATTTCTGAGTATAATACATTCATATGATTAAAAAATCAAAACTGTAAAAATATATAGAAAGAATTTTCTTATTCCCATCCCTGGACCCATATGCACTATTCCCCAGCCTCCCATAACACTTAATAATTTCTTATGTATCCTCCATAATTTCTCAAAGCAAATAGAAGTACATTTGAATGTATGTTACACAATAGATACTGTAAACACAGTTCTGCATCTTGCTCTTTTGTAATTACCAGTATATCTTGGAGATCATTCCAGCTCAATACAGAGAGAATGTCCTAATTCCAGTTTATAGCTGCATAATATTCCATAGCATGGTTTTACCATAATTAATTTAACCAGTTCTGATGCTTGGATTATTTCCGGTCTTTTGCTATTACAAGTGATGCTGCAGTGAATAATTTTGATCATATGGGTGTAAGTACATCTGTAGGATAAATTCCCAGAAGTGAAATTGTTAGTCAAATTGTGCATCTGTAATTTTGATAATTATTGCCAAATCACTCAATAGAAGTTGTATCAATTTATATTCCCACCTGTTTCAGATTAGGGATTTCCCACAGTCTTGTCAACAGGGTGTGTTAAACTTTTGAATTTTTGCAGATCTGATAGAAAATTCATATCTCAAAGTGGTTCAATTTGCATTTCTTATTATGAGTAACCTAGAGCATTTCTGACTATATCCAAGATCTAATAGTATTTCTTTTTCTGTTAACAGTCTGGTCATATTCCTTGCTTGTTTATATTTGGTTTTTATTGTTGTTTTTTTCCTAAGTTTTAAAATAAACTATTTTGAAATACTTTGAGATTTACAGTAAAGTTGCAAAGATTACTGGGATATTTTTCCTTTTCTTATGCCATTATTCACTGTTATTATGTTAGATTGTTTAAGGAAGTACTGGTCTCCTGGAATTCTGGGGCTTGTCATGCCTATGTCAGCCCAAGAATGAGGCAAATCCAATTTGACTCTTGGCTGCCTCTGGGGGTTTTCCATATGGAGTGACAGATTTGGGAGATTCTGGGCGCCTCTGACTAGCTTCCATGTGGGGCATATAATTCAGAGCCTATCTTCCTTTACTAGTATCAATTATTGACTAGAAAAGTTATTGAAGTGAAAAACCTTGCTTCGAGTTTGTATTCCTGGAGATTTACTTCCAATTATAAGTGTGGTTTTCAAGTGTCTGAATCTTTCATAAACCAGGTTTCAAGCACATTACATATTTTTCCCCCTCTCTCCCCATCACGTGCTCATTGAGACAATGAGTAGCTGTAATCTTCCTGGAGCATCATGCTGTCATTTTGTCCTGTTAATTGGTTCTCAGAGTAAGGAGCTAAAACTTGGAGGCAGAGGCTTTCCTCAGATGGAGAGGTGTCTTAAAGCTTTGTGTCCTGCAAGCGTCCGCCTCCCTGGAATTTAAGAGCACTGGCTCTAGAATAAGACCTTCTAGATTCAAATCCCTGCTTTGCCATGCTAGCTGTGTCACCTAGGATACGCTGCTTAACTTACTCTCCCCATGTGTAAAATGGGGGTAATGGAGGTACGGCCTCACTGAGTGGCTGTGAGGACAAAACGTGATGGTAACGTGAAGTGCCTCAGCGCAGGCCAGGAATGTTGTCAGTGGCCAATCCATAGTGGCTCCCAAGTAGCAGAAGGCAGCAGCTTCCGAAATCATGGGGTGAAATTAGCTGTGTTGCACTGGACTCTTGTTGATCAACCTTTTGTCTCCCTCTGTCCTTCAGCTTGTGAGTAATTTAACCTACTAACTGAAATGTCATTCACTCAGCCGGTACTTGAGTGCTTAGTCCCAGACTCTAAGCCAGACAGCATATGAGATGCTGCAGGGAGCCCTCCAGGACCTCGCAGTCTGGTAGGAAGGTGAGCACAGAGGTCTGGAAATGCAAAGCTGAGTGTCGTCACTGCCACCCACAGACACATTTACTGGGGGTACAGAGAATGTAAGGTTGCTGTCCTTTGCTGGGGATGGGCCATGCATGGTGAAGGAGGGAACCCAGTGACTGGGAACCACTAGAACAGGAGAGATCGGGACACAGGGGAGATTCCAGGCTCTGATGACAGGTCACATTTCTGCAGTGCTTTGCCAGGTGGGAAACCTTTTACATACTTCCTTTCACCTCAAGGAAATCTGGTAAGGTAGCTTTGAGGTATTTTTATCCTTGGTGTACAGGTAAGGAACTGGAAGGGCAAATAGGTCCCAGCGTTGTTGGCCGTGGAGCTGGGTTTTGACGCTGGGTGTCCTGACTCTGGATCTCCAGATGTTTTCCCCTGGTCTCTTGAGTGAAAGGACTGGCACCAGCAAGGGCCTCTCTAAGGAGAGTCTCTGTCAGCAGAGGAGGGACCTGGAATTGTTCCTGAGTGTCCCTGGTTTAGGTCAGACACGTGTGGGCTCACGGCCTGGGGAAGCCTGAGGTCAGCGACCTCTTGCTGTGGTCAGTGAAGACACCCTGTGCCTGTGTGGGCCACGGACGGCCGCACCGTGCTGGCCGGCCGGCAGCTTATGGAGAGAGCTGAGTCCCCCCGGCTGTTCCGGACAGTCTTCAGGGCTTGCTTAGTAGCTGGCGTGGCGGGAGTTCATTATGGGGAAAGTAGGTACACTCAGAGAGGGGAGGACCTGTAACCCGAGAAGCAGGCAGTTTTCCTGGGGTATTTTCCTGAGGAGCACACATACAGGGCTGTAGTGTAGTATTCAGCCGTGGCTGCAGTTTCCAAGGACAAGGAGAAGGTTACAAAGGCAGGGAGGAAAGGAAGGAGAGTGAGTGCGAGAGAACTTTGCGAAAGGCACAGCCGCAGTGTTTGTGGGGCGGGCATTTGAAGTCCGGGGAGCTTGGTACATGGGCGAGTGTCGTTAGTCCTCTGACCTGCAGTGGACGGGGCTGCCTGGGGTTGTGCACTTTTGTCATGGGCCGGAAGGGCAGGGCTACTGTGCTGTTGGTTTCTCGGGCTTGTGCTATGGGTAGTAGTGAGCTTACTCTGGATAGGAGGTTATTCTAGGCAGAGCTAGTGTGGACCAGCAAGTCAGCATTACCTGAGATCTTGTTAGAAATGAAGATTTGGGGCCTACCCCAGACCTACTGAAGCAGAATCTCCGGGGGTCGGGTTCAAGAAGGTGTGTTTTAACAAGATCCCCGGATCATTTGACTGCCTATTAAAGTTTTGGAAGCGTTGTTGTCCTCTAGAGGCCCTCCTAGGTTCTTCTTAGGGTTCTCTGCTGTTGGGCTTAACCTGCCACTCATTAAACCTCTGCTGACTTTGTTTTCTAGGCACAACATAAGGCCGACTTCAGGGTGGATCCTACTTCTCCAGGAGCCCGTAGTCTAGGTGAAGAGACAGGATTGTTTAAAAATAACTCAGATAAACATAGAAAGTGTTAAAGGCCAGTAAGGGAGGCACAGAGAACGGCTGTGGCCACGTGGAAGGGGGACATGTTTCTGTGGGTGTGTGCAGAGGGGTAGGTGGCGTGCGAAGGTGGAACCATTGTGTTGGTGCAGAACTTATGCTGATCCTAACCTGTGCTCTGCTGCTGCTTTGCCAGCCTGGTGGGTGGCCCGACTTCGGCCCATGTACAGCCACGGCAGCACGTGGCCACAGGCCTGTCCGAAACTTGGTCAGCCTCCCCCATCACTTGA
This sequence comes from Rhinolophus sinicus, assembly GCF_036562045.2. Classification (NCBI taxonomy): domain Eukaryota; kingdom Metazoa; phylum Chordata; class Mammalia; order Chiroptera; family Rhinolophidae; genus Rhinolophus; species Rhinolophus sinicus. The sequence continues at coordinate 105,475,441 of NC_133753.1, forward strand.
CTGGATCTGCTTTATCGACCTCTGATACATGCTTTAAACTTTGCCAGGGTCATGAGGGTGATTCATGGAAGGACATCCCATCATCTGCTTTTGGACTCCCCTCACCTACACTGCCTCTCCTTAAAAGCCTGCATATCTACCACTCTGTAAATGAAAAAAATGATTGGTCCCTAAATTTCCATCCCTTAGCCTGGGAGAAACGTAAATGTTGTACTGGCCTTTAGGGCTCTGCCTTCTGGCCTAGACTTGGAGCTGCTCATTGTACTTGTAGAGAAGGTTGAGTATGAACAGAGCAGCAGGCTGGAGTCAGAGGCAGCTGTGTGCGCTCATGTCCTGGTGTGGTCGGGGTGGAAGGATGAACATTGATATAGTCCCCTTAGCGACAAAACAAGTCCCAGGGAAGGGTGACTGTAAACTTTCGTAAATATCAGAGATGCTAAATGCTAAAAATAAAAGTCCTCTGCAGTTGTTTGGCTCTTCACAGAGAGTGTTTATTGGCCAGGAGCACTGGTCTGTTTGGTCGTGTTTGGCTAGATCTTTTTTTGTATGTAAATACGTTAGATTGTAAATTAGTCAATTAAGTAGGACAGTGTTCCTGCAGTGTAAAATAGTAACCTGGCTAGCTAATTCTATTAAAGCCTTTGTTGTTTCTTTTTGAAACAACTTTCATCTTGGGAGGTCACTGTGTCCTGGTTGTTTTACTTCTGAGATGTTACTGCCTCTCTCCTCTCCTTTCTGATCACTTTTTCTCTGGCCCTCTAGCTGGCACTCACCGGACACTCTGACTTCATTCTCTCCCCAGCTGTTCACTGTACCGTCACCGCTGGAGGTTCCTTTCAGAAATCCCGAACTCTGCACATTGCAACGGGGGTCTAAAAAGACCTTCGGAGGCTTCCTGTTGTCCATAGGATATATAATGCCTCAGAATGCCATACGAGGCTCTCTGTAGTCTGGCTCCAAAATACTGTTCCAGCCTCATTTCTAGGCTTACTCTTCCCTTACTCTTCCCAGCCCACAGAACTATCTGCCACAGCCACTGGCAGCCCTACATTCGGGGTACAGCTCTAAGCAAGTATGATCTTATTACGCTCTTAAATTCATCACAGAGTTTTATTTGCCCAAGGTCAGATACCTTGTAAGTGTTAGAAATGGGGTTCACATTCAGATGTTTGGATATTCTGACCTCTGGTTCCTGCTTTCGTGTTTCTGTGCCTTTGCTTACATAGTTTCTATGCCTGCAATCTCCTCCTCCCCCTTTCTTCCCTGTACTTGGAAACTTAAGTGTTGGACGTGACTAACAAAGTGCTTCTGTAGGTTTTTGTGCCTGTTGTAGAACGGTGAGTGAGTATTGTAGAATGTATGCGTAGGTGGATGGTCTAGTGTCTGGGTCCTTCTGGGATTTGAATGGTGTCCCTTGGCCAAGTTCAAAGATGCAGAATTGCTTCGTAGAAAGAATGCATGTCACATGAGGCATATCACCTTGTAGCCAAGGATGGCCCGACAAGCAAGGATTAAATACCAGCAAGTTGGTCTTTTATTTGGATCCAAGTGGAAATTCAGCTGAAGAATTTGGAATGGATCTATTACACAGGGAATTAATTACTTGTGTTTTAAGTTGATTGGCTGATTTGTGGTTGTATTGGTTTGCTAGGGCTGCCTTAGCAAAGTACCAGAACCTGGGTAGCTTAAACAACAGAAATTTATTTTCTCACGTTCTGGATGCTAGAAGGCCCAGATTGAGGGTTGGCTTCTTCTAAGGCCTCTCTACTTGGCTTGGCGATGGCTGCTTTCTCACTGTGTCCTCACATGATCTTTCCTCTGTGTGTGTTGTGTCCAAATTTCCTCTTCTTATACCGACACCAGTCATACTGTATTGCGGCCCACCTCAAAGAACCCATTTAACTTAATTTCCTCTTTAAAGACCTTAGCTCCACGATTGATCACGTTCTGAAGTACTCGGAGTTAGCATCCCAACATTTAACATATTTGGGGGGAACACCATTCAGCCCACAACAGTGTGTTGGAAGTTCCTCACTCAGCCCCTCCCCTCTCCACCTTTCCTTTTGTTTTCTTCGTTCCTGCAATTTTGTTTTACCAGAGGGCTGCCAGGAGAAGTAAAGATAGAAGAAAAATAAATTTACTTTGGGTGATGTTCAGGAAATAGCTGGCTGAAACTATTGGTGAAAAATGAGATTTTGATATTGCCTATAGATTTATATTGTTCTGGCACATTCTGTTCTGATTTTCTGGACAGATAAAAACTGGCTGTGTGTTGGAAGGCCAGGGAGGTATCCATTCTTTTACTCCGTGAAAATGTAAATCGATAATCATGAAGCATTTTCACCTGCCTGGAAAAGTGAGCGAACTCTACCCTTCATCTAGTCCTTCCTCCAAGAAGTAGCTCAGGGATTGTGTGAGCACACAGAAGGCAGGGCTCCTGACAGGTCAGCCTGGACCCGACAGGTCAGCCTTGGACCCTACAGGTCAGCCTGAGACCTGACAGGTCAGCCTCAGACCAGACAGGTCAGCCTCGGACCCGACAGGTCAGCCTGGATCCGACAGGTCAGCCTGAGACCCGATAGGTCAGCCTGGACCCCACAGGTCAGCCTGGATCCGACAGGTCAGCCTGGATCCGACAGGTCAGCCTGGACCCGACAGGTCAGCCTGAGACCCGACAGGTCAGCCTTGGACCCGACAGGTCAGCCTGGACCCGACAGGTCAGCCTCGGACCCGACAGGTCAGCCTGAGACCTGACAGGTCAGCCTGGATCCGACAGGTCAGCCTGGATCCGACAGGTCAGCCTGAGACCTGACAGGTCAGCCTGGATCCGACAGGTCAGCCTGGATCCGACAGGTCAGCCTGGACCCGACAGGTCAGCCTCGGGCCCTCGGCCTGGAACCTAACAGATGCTCACGAAGTACCTGACAAATTGAATTACTGCATTTGTTTGGCTCACATACTTTGTTCCCTAGACCTTTTCTGAGGAGTTTTGTGCTACCCTTGTTTGTTAATTCCTCCCGTTGCCTCCAGTTCTCAATTGTGGCTTTTGTCTTTCCTTCTCATTCTCTTTGTAATTATCAAGTAATTTATTAAATGGAGACAAGCTTAACTAGACATTAAATAATTGCAGGTGTGCAGCTGAACTGAGCTGTTGTCCTGTACCTCACAGCTGTTTGTGTTGTACTGTGATGAGATTTCACTCCACCTCATGTTCCATGACCCCTGGTATATTGTGAGGTAGGAGAAGCTGCAGCTTCTGCTCTAGCTGCTCACAAAGGCTTGTGTTCCCCGTAGACCAACAGAAAGGTCCTGGGAGGTCAGGTGTGGCGCCTGTGCACCTCTGATCCTTCTCCTGGCATTTATTCACGTCCGCTGCCTTTTTCTCCATAGGGAACACCAGAATTGCTCCTTGACTCTCAAAGGTGAGCAGCTGTCACATTTTAAAACTGTTTCTTTTGGTCACCTTATATAGGAAAGATTTTCCTTCCTCCTAAGAGATTAGCAACGTGTCCAACAAGTGAGCCCCGTCTGTGCTGTAATTGTCAGACGGCATCTGCGTGCTTTTGTACAGATGGGACCCGTCAGTGCGAGCTGTGGCTTTTATAGATGTACATTTTAGTCAGGGGTTAGGTTGTAGTGCCAAAAGTTTGCTTTCTTTGGCTGGTTTCATAATTTATAACGATTGCTAGAGGTGGATACCAATTATTTAGTACCTGGCTCGATGCAGAATTGAGAGTAAGGTATTAGTAAGGGATTGCGGGAGTACGCTGTGCAGTAAGCCTATTCGTTACAATGACCAATGTATGTGGGTCTGTTCTAAGGACATGCAGGTGTAAGAAATGTCATGCTGCCACTTGCCAGCTGTGTGACCTTGGGCATGCCACTTACATGCCTTCATCTTTACCCAGGTAGGTGTGAAGAGTAAAGCAATTTGCGTTTGATATTTGCATACACACATTATCTTCATGTGATGTTTGCGTGCACACAGTGTTCCAGGCTCTACCTGGGTGCTGGCTACGTCTGTGGACACAGTAGAACAAATCCCTACCCTGGGGGGATTAACATCTGAATCTAGTTTTGACAGAATCCACTTGGTGGGAGAACATGATAGCTACCATTTGTGAAAGAACACTTTCACTGAAAGGTGTCCCTAATACCACTGACGTTCTTTCTTGGTACACTTAGAGCCTGTTTCTATCTGGCCTAGTACATGTCTGCCTTGTACAGTAGATCTGAGCAAGAGCCATTCCTCACTCGTGCCCATGCCGTCACCGGTAGCTGTCCGTAGTTACAGTTTTGGGGTTAAACACTGGTTAGTCTCTGTGGCTAGGCTTTGGCGAGTGGTCGAATGGCATACTGACTATAGAGCTTTCTTCTCTGGGTCTTTGTTTTATAGGTTTCCTTTAAGTTTTCAGAATGGGACTCAGAGAATGAGCTGTGAGTGACACGTTTGATCCTTGAATCCCTTTGTGGAAGCCCAGTTTGTTCAAGTAAAGTCTGAAGGCTCAGAGAGGATGCGGCCACGTGTCGCTTACCTAGCCGGGTCTCATATCAGCAGTGGTAATACCTGCTAGGATGGAAGCAGAAAAAATATCCCGGAGCATTAGATTGATCAGCTTTCCTTAACTCTTTTTTTCATGGTTGACCAAATGGAAAACCCTTTTTGAGACGTCCTTTTCTTTTTGTGGGTGACTACTGGGAGCAGAAAGATACTGGCAGTGTTTCAGAAGCATTGTGATTGTGTTCTGTGCGATTCTGGACTTCAGACCTGGGGCAGTGAGCAGACAGCACTTCCTTGGAGGCAGGAGTGGTGCTTATCGTCAGTGAATTGGAGCTGTATCTTGAGGAGAAGGAAGCCTTCGGCTGTGGCTTCTGCAGGGGCACTGAGATGTCACACGCCCTCTCATGTGCTGAATGCTCGCTGTACAGTGTTTGGAGTATTTAAACCAGGCTTAGTCTTCTGTGTTACTGTGAAATACATAGGTCAGAGTTGTGACCTCATCATGTGGTGACAGTTTGCAGTCTGATTTCCTGCATTTTCTCTTAGGCAAGTATCACGCGGGGTCTCAGCTCCCGCTTCCCACACAAGACCGCAGGACATGGTGAGGCCAAAAAGGAACACCCACGGAGCCATAGATAGGGGAGTCACACCACTATATTCTCGCTGGCGGCTGGGCTGGAGACACAGGAAGCAGGCTCCACATGATGCACAGTCTGCTGTCCGCTTCTCTGCCAACCAACCCCACTTGCTAGCTGCAATCTGCGCTTGCTAGCTCAGCCACGGCAGTTATATCAGTGGTTACAGCTCATGGCCAACTAGTCACAGCCGACGGCCATCTACTACCTGAGCCAGCACCTTTCCACGTGAGGCTGAGAGCCTGGAAACTGCTCTCTGGGACCCTGTTCCGACAGGAAGGCATAACTAATGTGTGATAATGAAGAAACACATGTTTTTATGGCCTTTTCATTGAATTTTGATTGAGGGTACTTGATTGTGGATGTTTTTTGAAGGGTGTAGAATTTGGTTGTTTATTGTGAGCCTTTGAGAAAGTTGCATCCCTGACGTACAACCAGTCCTACGTTGCGTTTCTTCCATCAGTTGCCGAGGGAGGGGTGGTACGTGCTTGTTTCTCAGCCACCAAAGGAGCTCAGACATCCCTATGACTCAGGGGATGCCCTGCTGCCTTGGTTGGCTGTCTGTGCACAAAGGACTTGCTTCCTTGCTGAGGACTGAGTCTGTCACAAAGGCCCCTTGCTGTGGGGACTGTCACAGTGAGCAGACTTAGCAGGATTGCACAGGCTGGCTCGAGGCCAGCTTTAGAAGACTTTGGAAGAACTGGCCTGAGGGCAGAAAGAACAAATTCAGAAAACTCCTGTCTTCTTATTAGGTGGCGTTAACTCCTGTGCAAGCAGACTGCGGCTCTTCTGTGCCTTCCCCAGGAATAGGCAGTGGAGCTCATCTGGACTGCGGCTAGTTGGTGTGAAGCAAAGGAAGGGGCTTCGTCTGGCCGCCAAGTGTGGCTCCTTGTGCTGTCCAGGTGGAGTGCAGCTTGACACCAGAGGAACGAGTTATCCCCAGCATGACGGAACACATTGAAGTTTTGTCGTGTAGCCAGGAATGTTCAGACCGTGGTTTTTTACCATAACTTCACCCTCTCAGTGTTGAGTAAGGTGTGGCTGGCCTTTCTGATCGTTTGGGCAAGTTTTCACACCTGAGAGCGCTCTCCTTAAAGATGGTGAGTCAGAGTCATCATGGCTCCCTGGAAGTGAGCACGGTTCTGAAACCATCCGTCCTATTGCTCAGCAGGGCAGTTAACAAGGTACTTTTGTGTTCTGAGCTCGTGGCAAGCATGTGCGGTCTCAAAAGTGGAAAGGGCAAAACCATTTTTTCCTTCTGTTGAAGCTTTTCACCAAGAGGATTTTGTTCTTTAAATACAGAGGGTGCCAAAAAAATGTATACACATTTTAAGAAAGGAAAAAACTATTAAAATTGTAATACTCAATATATACCAATAACAAAAGATGAATACAAGTCACGTTTGACTTCTGCAGTTAGAAGAGGTGCTCAAAGTGTTACCATCAGCGTCCAGACACTTCTGATTACGGCGAACTACTGCTTGGGCAACGCTGACCAAAGTGTCCACTTGTGTATGTTTTTTGGTAGCCCGGTATAGAAAGCAGAACAGCAAACTTTATTAAGTGAGGAGTGTGAGGGAATTAGAAATGAATCAAAATGCTATTCCTCCTGTTTCTTAGAAAACTCTCCTGATATTTTGATCTGTGTCCATTGACCAAGTGTAACTCATCGCTTCAGTGACATCACACGAAACATCTGTTCCTCTTTTTAGGCTCCTCCCTTTAACATTCCAGAACCTTCCCGAATCCGCTAAATAAACCAGCCAAGTATGAAATGATCTGAAATGACTTAAACAAAGCAAATGATTCTGACTTTCCTGGTAGGGAGACTTTCTCTTCTTGAAAGCCAGCCCTCTAAATTGTGGGAAGATCCAAAGCAAAATCGAATTAAACAAGGCCCCTAATTTCCATAAGTAATTTCTAAATTATCCTTTTATATACCTTACTTTATGCAGCTTGCAAGTGAGTATCACTGTGAGAGTTACAGTTTGTCAGGGTTTAGATCTTAATTAGCTCATGAGATTGCATCCTTTTGAAGCGTATACCACAGGTTGTTGGCTGGTTTTCCAAAAGCAATTAAAATGCCCACTGTTATAATTAAGCTTGTTACTGGTTGTATGTTCTAGTTATAAAATGTATTTGGCAATTAAAGAAGCTCAAATTGAGGCTTTTGGCTGGGTTCTTTGGGATGCGGGAGACTGGCTTTCACCTTAGTATTCTGTTAGGAGAGTCACTGGTGTGGGGACCTAGATGGGGGGTCGTAGCTTAGATCCTTGAGTATTTATTATTAGTCCCTAAGTAAGAGTAGCCATAGGTTTTTATAGAAAAGCTAAGTTAAGGAATGTGAGTTCCTGATTATGTCCTACTCTATAGACAGGAGACAAAAATCTGAACTTCCAAATTCCAGTCCTTTAGCTGAGAAGTCCTTTTTAAGAGGCATTGTCTTGAAGAAGGTAACTTGACTCTGACAATGAACGTTTAATCTGTTCAACTAACATCTCCATTGCTCTGATCAAATGTCTTGTCTGGTTGTTGAAAGGGAGGCTGAGGGAAATGTAGGTACAAGATGTACTGAATGTTTCTGAACTGCACAGCAGAGAGAAGTTGTGAAGCTGTGTGTCCACCATCTCACAGTGAGATTTGTCTGAACTGGCCTGTGGGAGAGGGTGTGATGATGGTCAGAGCTGCTCTGGATGGCAGGGCGAGTTCTCAGTGGTCCCTTTGCATGTTGCATGCCTTCTGTTCTTTCTTTCCTCCTCCTGACCATTTTGGACTGTTTCTTTGTTTCTTAACACCAGAATGACACGGTGACTGAGACTCGGGGACAGACAAGTCACTTAGTAGACAGGTAAGAAATCAGTATGTAAAGGGAGGTGGAGGTTTTCTTGTGTTTTATTTTGAAGTCCATTTAGCACATGGAGGAAAATGGACCACTTAGTTTATGTGCTTCTATTTCATTGCCTGGCCTGTGTGTGTCCTCCCTCCCCATGCAATTAACATGAAAATGATGGTTTAAGAATGAACTTAGAGCATTTAGAGCTGGCAAGGAGGCTTCACAGGATGTGAAAATCGGAGAAAGGGAGAAAAGGGCAAGTGTTTTGTAATTACTATTTGGTCTTGAGGAATAGTGGAAGAATTCAGTCTTGTTTTAATGTACTTTGTTCAGAATACCTTCAAGGTTGTAATTAATGATATACATTGTTTCACTTATTGTGCAGAGAAGTTAGAATTATTAGAGATACATTTTTCTTGGGAAAAACAAACAGTGTTTATTTGTGGCTCTCTGGACATATCTATGTTAAGTCTGTAATATATTAGTGTAGAAAAAAATTTAAAGGCTTGTGGGTCTGAGGACAATTGCTTTAAATCCATGTAAACAAGCACTTCCTGTGCTTCCTTTGAAACAACTTTTCATAATGTATTTCTACCCTTGTAAAAATAGAGGGGAAAAAAAACAGATGAGCTTGGTTCCTTATATTGAGTTCTACAATTTTTTCCCATGTACAGAACAAAATAAAACCAGTCTTTGCTGCAATCCTGCAACAGATGATTATTGGATCTGAGGAAGTGCCTGTCTCCAAAGTGCACATTTGTATGTCATGTGTGGTATGTGTTATGTGTGGTGTCTTACAGGAAAGTACAACATGGTCATTAGGAAATATACACATGAAATGAGATGTGATAATGAGATTGGCTTACAACTAAACAAAATAAATATGGCATCATTTCTAAGCCTTCTTACTTTCAAGGCTAATCAATTTAATTAGTCTTACTCATAGTTCAGATGTCAGCTCTGATAGCCTTTCCTGCGTTAAAGCCATATTTAGCCCCCAAATAGGGCTAATGCCCCTCCTTTGTGTGCACATAGTATTCCATATGTCCCTCTTTGTGGGACCTCCGTGCTGTATTGTTTATTGGTCTGATTCTTCCATTTGACTGTAAACTGTTAGGACATGAGCAGCTATAATGCTTGTTTCATTTTACTTTCCCCCTCTAGGTTATTTTTAAAAAATTGAAGTTGTAATTAATACACAATAAAACTCACATATTTAAAGTGTATAATGTGTTAAGATTTGACATACCATGATTCCCGAAAATAAGACCTAGCCAGACCATCAGTTCTAATGTGTCTTTTGGAGCAAAAATTAATATAAGATCCAGTATTATATTATATTATATTATATTATATTATATTATATTATATTATACCAGGTATTATATTATACCTGGTATTATATTATATTATATTATATTATATTATACCCGGTCTTATAGTAAAATAAGACTGGGTCTTATATTAATGTTTGCTCAAAAAACGCATTAGAGCTGAGGGTCCCGCTAGGTCTTATTTTCGGGGAAACATGGTAGTATATGAACCCGTGCAGTCATCCCACAGTTAGGACACTGAACGTATTCCCATGCCCAGAAGGTCTCACGCCTTTCTGTTACCTCCCTCCTGGCTCTCTCTGTTCCCTGTGCTGAAGCACTGTGCTTTCTGTCACTATAGGTTAGTTAGCAGTCCCAATCATTTTATGTCAGTGGAATCTCATATACTATGTCCTCTTTTCTTTTGTCTGGCTTCTTTCACTCAGCATAATTATTTTGAGATTTATCCGTGTAGTAGCATGTATCGATAGTTTCCTTTTTATTGCTGAATACTATTCTGTTGTTTGGATATACCAAAGTTTGTTTATCCATTTGTCTGTCTTGGCGCAGTTGGGTTGTTTCTCATTTTACACCATTATAAACAAAGCTGCTATGAATATTGGCATCAAGTCTTTGTATGGACATATAGTTTAATTTCTCTTAGGTAAATACCTAGGAATGGAATGTATGGGTCATATGACAGATACGTGTTTAACTTTATAAGAAGCTGCCAGTTTTCTAAAGCGCTTGTATCATTTTACATTCCCACCAGCAGTGTTTAAGAGTTCTAGTTCCTCCATATTCTTGCCAACACTTGGTATGATCAGTATTTAAAAAATTCTAGCCATTCTAATAGGCCTGGAGTGGAATCTCACTGTGTGTGAAGTTTGCATTTTCCTGATGACCAGTGATGTTGAGCATCTTCTCATGCGTTTGTCACCTTCCTTTGTGAAGCGTATGTTCAAATATTAGTTTTGTGTGCGTGTGTGTGTGTAAAGATTCCCTATTCTGTTCCATTAGATTTAGACGTCCCTCCTTCAATATCATGCTGTCTTGATTATTGTGTCTGTATTGTCTTAAAATCAAGTATGAGTCTTCCAACTTTATTCTTTTTTAATATTGTTTTGACTATTTAGTTCCCTTGCCTTTCCACATACATTTTAGAATCAGCTTACCTATATCGTCCTGGGATTTTGATTGAAACTTCATTAAATCTGTAGATAAATTTGGGGAGAATTGTTTACTATGTTGAATCTTCTAATCCATGATCAGGATATGTCTCTCCATTTATGTTGATCTTTTAAAAAATTTTTTTTATCAACACCTTGTAGTATTCAGCATACTTGTCACATACATGTCTTACTTTTTTTATGTCGCTTTAATTCAAAAGGTTCAGAGACTTCTCTTTGTGCTGTTCTTGAGACATACTTATATTACATCTCTCTATTAGTAACTGCGTTTGGTCGTGTTAATCTTTAGTTGCCTAACTTTTCCTGAGGAAGCCAAATTTGATTTGGAATCAAATGCCGTAGAAAGTCATTGACTACCTGGGTAACCCTGCTTAGGTTCCACATCAGTAAATGACTTTATAAAGCAATTGGTATAGCTCCTTCTTTGACTGGTATAATTTTTCTTGAGTCATAAGCAAAAAAATAAAAAAAAATAAAGTGGTTTTAGAGATGTTTAGAGCAATTGTAATCCAGCTGTGGTTGAAAGAAGATTTTCCGATGGCCAAGAGCTGACTACTTACTATGCTGGGTGGCCGGCAGCTGAGAGGACATTGGGCTCCTGAAGCATTATCAGTGTTTCTTCCCCAGAAAGCGATCGAGGACACATTTCAGGCTGGGCACAGATAATCCGGGGGCCAGTCGAGTGCTCCATTGGAAGGATTCCTTAGCAATCACCAGTTCACAGGAAGGGACATACAGACTGAAGAGACTTGGTTACTGGGTTCATTGGAGGATCATATTCTCATGTAGACTCTTCCTGAAAGTCAAAATCCAGAGACATAGCCCTTCCCATTCGTTATGGTCAGGTTAGGCAGTCAGAATGGAGAGCGAAGGGATTGGCGTTGGGTTATTAGAACCAGTGTGGTCACCGGTCAGATATGACGGTGTGCCCAGCCGTCATAATGAGGAACAAGTGTGGACGGTGCTTGCTTACATAAACAAGTGAGCTGCGTGCTGCCTGCCAGGCACTGCTCTGAAGTGCTTCGTGTGTGTGAACTCATTTAATCTTCTTAACACCCCTGTGCGGTGTGGGCATGGCAGTCACTCCATTTTGTGAGTGAGCGAAATGATGCACAGAGGGCCCAGGGAGTTTTCTAGTAAGTGATGGCGATGGGAGGGATTCCAGCAGCCACGGCCTACAGATGGCCGAAGAGCATGTCTGTTAGGAGAACCCACAGGGTGACGATCCCTGAGGCCCTCTCTGTTGGTCAGTGGCCTTGAATCTCAGTTTTCTTTAGTTTGAAAATAAGAGAGACTCCTATTAAGGATAATATTGACAGTTTTTCATTTCTAAAGTCCTAAATTTAAGCTCTTTGGAGCGTACACATTTTCACATATTAAGTGTGTGTGTCTAAGTAAAAGTTTCTCTCCTTTGTAAGTCCATGCTCTCCCACAGCTGCACAGTATCTGCTTTAATTGTTTGTTTCCCAAGCTTTCTCCCCTCCTTTCCAAGGAGGACAGACTCAGGCTTATATCAAAATGGAGTTGCATATGCCTTTGATTTAGAGTGTGTCAGTAAGAGACTGTATGGCTTTGTGCACTTCTAAAGAGTCCCAGCCACTAAAATCAGCAAGTATTGGTGAGCAGAGGCTGTAGTGTAGCCTCCTGGCATGGGCTGAGCAGGGAGTCAGCCTGATGGACCCTGTGTGGCCCCATGAGGAAGCTCTGCAGCGTTTCAGCTGCTCCTCCTGGGCTGGCGCAAAGCCATGGGTAATATAACTCTTCGTGAAAATGAGGGCAGACAAGTTGGGTAGCATTCCTAACTGTGGAGGATGGACGCAGGAAGGAAGGGACAGAGGGAACAGAAGGAAAGGAAAAGGGACGATTTCCGATGTTTCCTGCCTTAAGTTTTCTGTCGTTGAGGGCGCCACACCTATAGTGGTGACATTTGTTCCTTTGGGAATGGGGTGGAAATAGGTCTTTGGAGCATAATGTGGAATGATTGTTTCTTGAAGGGGAAATGCAGATGACTGGAAAGGTTCTCTGTCTTGTACATACGGTCTTTTTCTTTCTTTCTTTTTTTTTTTTTTTGCTAAACAGAGGCCAGTTCGACAGAGTTTACCCACGATTTTAACCCTTGGCTGAGATTGTTTAGTGATAGAGCCATGGACGGTCAGCATGGGAGCGCTTTTGTCCCTGCCAGCAAAGCAGGCCAAAGATGGCATTTGAACTTGGACTCTTCAATTTAAATGACTAAAAATTTATCATGAGGCTGTTATGTACCAAGTATGTCACGTGAACATGGATATGGCATCTAAAGGCTAATTGTTAAAACAGTTTATGTTGCTCTGGATACATGAGGTGTGATCAAAAGATGTGAATGTTTAAATAAAAATGTATTACAGGGTAAGACACATTGACGTTTATCCTCCTCAGAGTACTCTTCCTCCTTTCGAACACGTGGATCCCATCGTTCTTGCCACTTTCTAAAGCGGTTCTGGGAGTCCTCTTTCGTGAGTGTCTTTACTTCATTTTCCGTCATAACACTCCATGTCACACATCGCTTCTGATATATGGCAATTTCTGTCAAATAAAAACATTACAGTGTGTCCTCGTCCATCTTATTCACCGTATCTGGCACCGTGTGACTTCTCGCTCTTCCCCCAAATCAAAATGACGCAGGACATCGAGGCAGCCACGACAGCACAACTAAAGACACTCACCAAAGAGGACTTCCAGAACTGCTTCAGAAAGTGGAAAGGATGATGGGATAAGTGTGTTAGAAGCAAGGGGTAGTATTTTGAGGGGGATTAATGGCCATGTGTCTTTAACTATGATACAATTTTTTTTTATGTAAACATTCACCGTATTGTTTGATCACACCTTGGACCTCCACTAACCTGTACTTCTGAGACAAAGATAATTAAAGATTATGATTTTAAACTATTCAAACATTACCCGTTTTTTTCTGAGAATGTATAAGCATATCAGGATCTTTGGTGGGTGTATTTGTTTCCTGTTTGATGTTGTAACAAATTACCACCAAATTTAGTGGCTTTAAGCAACCCAAATTTGCTCCCTGGGGAAGATGGCAGGGGGTGAGGCTGGTGTGACTCTGGGTCAAACGCATCTTTCTCGCCAGGATCTTACCACCTTGGATGTTACAAAATTGACGCTGATTTCACACAAAGTTATCAGCAGACAACCCACAATTAATATAGGTGCAGTTGGTTATGTAGCTCCTGGGAAATCCACAGTAGTAAAAGCTATTCCTGGAGTTCACACTGTTCAAAAATGAACTAGAAGGAAATACTACAGTCAAGTTGGCTCTGCTAACGTTAGGATTTGTGAACTTGATGAGCCAAGTCGTCCTTGGCCAGAACGTTACAGGTCCTGTGGGAGCAGTGCACTGACGCGTTTCCTACAGACCAGAGGGAACTTCATGTGAGTCAGAGTATGACTTTCCTGTGTTTGCTGTCCCGGCCTCGCTATTTCCATGGCTGTATGCTGACCGGGGCGCAGAGATGGCTGCATCTCTTCTGTCGATAGCTATAGGGAGCCCTGTCCTCAGCCTCAGACTTCCGAATACCTGGCTGCGGTAGAAATCATGAAACTGAAGCATATATTGATTGTTCAAAATAAAATTGATTTGGTAATAGAAAGCCAGGCTAAAGAGCAGTATGACTAGATCCTGGCATTTGTACAAGGTACAGTAGCAGAAGGAGAGTCTGTCATTCCGATTTCTGCTCAGCTGACACACAATATTGCGGTTGTCTGTGAGTACAGAGTAAAGTAAATTCCAGTACGCCAAGAGGCTTTTCTTTAGAACCTTGACTTACTGTTATTAGGTCCTTTGATGTCAGCAGACCTGGCTGTGAAGTTGACCACCTTAGTGGTATGTAACTGTGATAATATTCTAAGAAGAGTGTTAAAGGTGGGCCGGAGGTGGAAGTCAGACCTGGTATTGTTTCCAGAGACAGCGAAGGAAAACTCGTGTGTAAGCCAGTCTTTTCCAAAATTGGGTCACTGTCGGCGGGACAGAATGACCTTCAGGATGCTGCTCCAGGGGGTCTTACTGGGCTTGGAACAAACGTTCACCCTACTTTGTGCCAGGCTGACACAATAGTGGGGCAGGTCCTTGGTGCAGCTGGAGCTTTAGCTGAGATCTTCACAGAACTGGACGCTCCCATTTCCTGCTTAGCCGGCTTAGGTGTGCACTGAAGGAGACAAGAAAGCAGACGTCTGAGAATGTGTGCTCGTGCACACTGGGTCCCTGTGGACAGGGGGAAGAGTCAGTGCAGTCCAGGCCGATTGGGGCAAATCGTGTGCACAGAAGTAGGAGAAAACATTGCCGTAGCCAAAGAGTTGGGAAACACTGGCGTTTAATTGGTTCGGGTCCAATAAGAAGAGGCGTGACAGTCAGGCCAGCAGTAGATGATGACTGAAGAATTCCTGTTAAATAATGCATTTGGATAAAGTCAGATTTTCTTTTAACAACCTAGGGGTATATTTTCGTAACAATAGTGGGGAGTGAATTTCACAGCTCATTACCTTAGTAGTAGCTGTTATTCTCATTTTTGGGTGATGAAAATTTAGACTCGAGTATTAAAATGGAGTCTACAATAAATGTAAAAATTAGCATAATGTTGGATTGAATCTACAATTTACCAGAAATTATTCCCAAATAATATCTGATTTATATACCAAGAAAGGTTTGAAATGAAACTCTTTGCTATAACCAGCCTTTGTGGTAGCACACCTACTACTACCAAACCTGTTTGAAATAAAGTTTTTATTTTCATGATTCCTCTTTGAGTAGCTCTAGGCTGGAAAGGCACAAATTCTTGAAGACCAGTTTCCCTTTGCCTCATATCGTGTTTCCCTCAAAATAAGAGCTGATAGCGGGACCATCAGCTCTAATGCGTCTTTTGGAGCAAAAATTAATATAAGACCCAGTCTTATTTTACTAGAATATAAGAAACGGGTATAATATAATGTAATATAATACCTGGACTCACATTAATGTTTGCTCCAAAAGATGCATTAGAGCTGATTGTCTGGCTAGGTCTTATTTTCGGGGAAACACGGTATGTTCTGCTACTTTATCTTTGTTATTTTGAGTAATAAGAAATTAATAGGTTCAAATAAAATTATCCTTTAGAGCAAAACAAAAACACCCCAAATTTATTATTGTACAGTTCTGTAGGTCCCAAATCCAACGTGCGTCTCCCTGGACTGAAGCCAAGGTGTCCGCCGCAGAGGCTCCAGGGGAGACTGTGACCACGTTTGTTCCAGCTTCTGGAGCTTGTAGCTTTGTCCTCTGGTTCCTTCCTCTTTAGAGCCAGTGGTAACAGGTTGGGTCCTTCTTATGATGCCATCTCTCTGTTTCCCACCTCCATAGTCACACTGTCCTCTTCTACTTAAGGATCTTTCAGATCATCTTCGGCCCACCTGGACAGTCCGTGATAATCTCCCCCTTATTTTATGATGAGCTGACCGGCATGCTTAATTCTATCTGTAGTCTCAATTCCCTTTTACAACGGAACACAATATATTCACAGGATTAGGACCTTTGCCATCTTCGGGGAGCCAGTATTTTGCCTTCCACATTAGGGGCACTTTTGCAAACTGCTCATTCTTATCCCCCGGTGAGGTGGTGTAATGCCCTCCTCCCCTGTTCCCTTGCATAACAGATTGTTATGAGGAATGTGACTGGTGTGGGGGGCTGATCATTCATTGCCTTAAAGCTTCCCTCCTCTGCACTGTTACCATCCCAGCTACCTAAGCATTTCATGATTAGTTTGGTACAGTTTTAGGGTTGGAAGGAAGCTGCAGATCCTCGTGGCCAGCCTGCCCTGCAGGGGCTTGCGGACGTCACTTCCAAATGGCGGTCTTGGCAGATAATGTTTTCTGTGAACAGCTCCATTTTTCTGGAATTTGAGAGTTCCTGCTTTCTAGTGAGAGAAACTCTCTTTGCAGGTTGTAGAACCTATTGGTTCTTTCTTATTTTACTCTCTGGGGTCATATTGAATAAATCTAATTTCCTCTTTCATACTTGAAGCCCTTGAGATTTTTTTAAAGACAGCTATCATATTCCCGAGTATGATAAATCTAAAAAAAATAAATAAATCTCAATTTCTTAACTGGGTCTCACATGAAACTGTTTTGAGACTTCTTTCCATCCGGGTCCCTCTCCTGAGTATGATACAGCAGCAAGAAGGGACGAATGAAGGATGATTTAAGAGGAGCCTTAAAATGTCAGAGGAATTGTCCTGTAGAGGAGGCTGGTGAGAGCTTTGCCATCACCACGGAAACAAGAAATCCAGGCTTATACTGTAGCTAAAGAGATTTAGGAGTCAGGAAACCTGCCTTCACCTCACGGATTGAGATAGTGCAGTGGACTGCCACGGGAAGTTGAGG
The DNA here is from genome assembly GCF_036562045.2 of Rhinolophus sinicus. Taxonomy (NCBI): domain Eukaryota; kingdom Metazoa; phylum Chordata; class Mammalia; order Chiroptera; family Rhinolophidae; genus Rhinolophus; species Rhinolophus sinicus. The sequence goes on from NC_133753.1 coordinate 105,492,312, forward strand.
GATCTTTTGCCCTAGACTGTGTGAGACAAGCCTTTAACCTCAGAATTCATTTATTTTGTGTAAGAGGCTTTGCTTTTAGTTAAATGTTCAGCTAAAAGTATTGTCATTGCTTGTCATTTATGCCTGATGCCTGGATTTCCCTCTTGTTGGTTCGCTGGATGTAAAGCGTCATCATGACTGCTGTTAACCACAGGGGAAGGAATATGGTTCGTGGCTTTATGAAGGAAGGAAAACAGTGGCATAGCTCAGGATAATTAATAGCAAGTGGAGTGACAGGTTGATTCCCTGGTAGGGACCCTGGCATTGTTGAAGGAAAAAATCACTTTATTCTTTCATAGAGAGAGGCAGCTGTAATTCCGGTTGGATGAAATCCAATTAAAAGGAACTGACATGCAAATTGATGATCAGGCAGTGTGAGCACAGAAAACATCCAAAAAGAGTCCTGTAGGAAGTGGCAGAGAACAGTGTGAGTCATTCGGCGTGGAAATGTGTGTGCAGGAGAAAAGGGGAACTACCTGAGCCAATCCGTCTGGAATCGCAGCTCGGAGTTAGAGCAGGACACTGATTGTGTGGTGGGTTTACAATGACCGCACTTTGAGACATTTTGGAGTTGAGACATACATTTTAGGAATGATAGCCTTTCACAATAGAATGATTATCAATCAACCCTTGAGGGTTATAGGTTTCCAAATTGGTGGTGGTTAAATATAATGTTTCCAAGAATACATGATGGGAGCCTAAGCCTGGCTCTTGGGAAGGTCTCTGTGCAGATAGACTTCACCTCACCTAATGATGTGTCCTCAAAGATGTGTGTAAGAATTGACTCCTAAATTTAGGATGAAATAGGAGGGCTTGCCATTTTTAGTAATGCTATTATGAATCATTTTCTAAAGTGAAAAATCCTTTTATAACCAAAGTCATGCACAATTTATCTTTTGAGTAAATTCATAAGTCCGTACATGAGGTTTGCTGAAACAAAGGTTTTTTTTAAAAAAATGAAATAATTGTAGGGCCAAGTAGCAGTTAAGTGTTAGAATAACAGGAAAAGGTGGGCAGAATTTTGTAAGAAGTCAGTAGATTGCTTTTTAGGGAGGAGAATTCTGCGTAAGAAGTCAGGTGGCATCTGCTCTTGTGGGAGAAGAAGAGGGCTGCCCAGTGTATTGCAGGGAGATTTATCAGGATCTGTGGGGAACTGCCGCAGCAATGGCTAAGAAATGTTCTCAAGCAGGAGGAAATGGGACCATAAGAAAGCCAAAGAAGGTGAAATGGAGTTCACCCTCAGAATGCTGCGGAAGACTGAGAAGCTAAGAAAGGACTGGCACAGGCAGCGGCAGCAGCAGCAATAAGAGATCAGAATATGGTGGGCAGTTTCCACTCGGCACCGCCACAGCCAGTTGTCTTACTGGTCAGCTGCAACGAACATGACCAATGGGGATTCCGAGTGACCAGGAGCAGTTCTTGTGGGTCCAGGTGTGAGCAGTGAGCGTCACGTGGTGTAGGTCCCATGCAGTGTGACCAGCCCTCTCAGGTTGGTCCAGGTGTGAGCAGTGAGCGTCACGTGGTGTAGGTCCCATGCAGTGTGACCAGCCCTCTCAGGTTGGTCCAGGTGTGAGCAGTGAGCGTCACGTGGTGTAGGTCCCATGCAGTGTGCCAACTCCGCTCAGGTGCTCTGGCAGCTGTGCACTCTGTGCAAGGAAGCCTAGACAAGCCAAGCCTTTTGTGCTTGCTCTGTCAGAAAGTGACCGGTGGCAGCGTGCTAGAAATGAGTCGATGGGTAAGTAATGGACTGTTGGGCCTCACCCCCTAGTCCACTGTTATTGGATTAGAAGCAGCTCATCACACTGTAATGGTGGCTCAGTGAAATGCATGAGCGTTCTCAGGCCGCGGCACGAGACAAGCTACGCATCGTGGAATGTGGAGAATCACCTGGAGAGGGACTGAAGTCTGCAGTGTGTGGTACGGGGTGGGTGAGTAGGGCCCAAGAATAGCCTACAGAAGCAGCAGGGCTTGTGTTGATGTAGTAAGCAGAGGGGCCTCCGGGGTATTCCTGAGTGTAAACAGGGATCCTATGAAGCTGGGGGAAAAGAAAACACTCAGTTGGAGGAGCCAGACCACAGTGGACGTCACCTCTGACCTGCCATTAACATTGTGTCACATTTCCTTGGGTGAGTCACCTTTCCTCTCTGACCCTGAGTTTCTTCATGTCTAAGGATGATTAGATGATTTTTTTGTCTTCTCCTCCAACTCAGTGACCTGACGATTTCATTGCCTTTCGAGAACCACGTGAGGCAGGGAGTGTTGCTGAGCTACCTGCTGTAGACCAATGGCCCGTGCACGTCCCTAGGTTTGTTTTTCTGTTGTTTCAAAAAAGCATTTCGTCATTGGACTTGTGAGGGAGTTGTCTCTTTAATCTCTCTTGTTTCCTTTTTTCCCTACAAATGATACGCACAGGACTGGCACACAGGACTGCTATTGTCCTACCCAGCGCTTTTGCAGAGAAATGAAAACATTGCACTTTTAAAGGCACAGAAAGCAAAAACTGTAGCATCAGGATTCAAGTTTCCAGAATTGGTTAACTTTCTGCTTTGTTTTGCTGAGCTGAATGAAAACGATTTGATTGAACATTACTGCTTAGGGGTACATATTAATAACCACAAAATCCATGGTAGTTCTTTTTCTTCTTTGCAAAGAATTTCAAATTACGATCTAGGACTTGGATTATCACTGTCAGCTGAGTGTGGATGTGAGAAATGTGGATGGTTTACCTGTTTAGAGGGCGGACTGGGGAGGAACAGCTCTTTGGAAATGCACGTCCAGAGAGGGAATTCCGGCTGCAGCCTTGATGTGTGTAGCTTTATTTTCATTAATAAGTTGTTACAGTTCAGATATCTAGCAACTGGTCTGGATCTTTATAACGTTAGCTAATAAAAATAGTTAGAAAAAAGTCATCAAAAGTAGAATTTTTGATTTAAGAACTGAAGTGTCTTTCATCTTTAATATTCTACAGAAGAGTTTGTTAGTTCTGCGAGTTTCCAGTAATACCCAAGTAGCTCTTCACCACAGACGTAACATACACTCTCATATGATCACCTTTTTTTTCTTTTTGGGTTTTATCCTTATCCCAGCTGACTTTAATTTAGGGGGTCGGAGGTATGGTATTGGTATTAATTTATTTGTAAAATCAGTAGAACTACATCAAACACTTAGTGTGTGTCAGGCTTTACCACGATAAATAAGAGACGTTCCTGCCCTCCCAGAGCCCACTTGAGGAAGGTACAGAACTTTGAAAAGTAAACAAGGTTACCATGCCAATAGATGGCTGCAAGACAGGGAGAGGCATGCTGTTGTTTCTAGCAGGTTGCTGAGCAAAGAGCCTGCATGTGCGAGCGCCAGGCATTAAGTACTTGGGGACATGGGAGAGGGGAGGTTTGTAGCTTGGAGAGAGATCAGAGAAACCTCCATGAAAGAGGTGACACGATAATGATGTTTCAACACACAGGAAGGGATGTGCCAGTAGACAGGCAGGGTGGCATTCCAGGGACAGAGTGGTCACGACTGAGGCGTGGGGACATGGAGATGCCTGTCCTCTTTGGGTCCTGAAAATAAGTGCAGTGTTGGCAGATGGCTGGGTTTGTCTGGGGCCGCGGCCAGTCAGCATCAGAGGGCAGGCTGTTTGAGGATGTCTGCTCAAACTGTACCGGAAGGCGTGCTTGGGGAGTTGTGTGCTGGGTTTCTTCAGGTCTTGTGACCATGTTAACATCGGGTGGTTTGTCTTTTTGTTACTGATTTACCAGAGTCCTCTACGTAATCTGGATACACATCCCTTGTCAGGTATGTAATAGGAATACTTCTCCCAGCCTTCGCTGTTTGCCTTTTCAATTTCCTGATGATGTCGTTTGATGAACCAGAAGTTAAAAGTTTGATGAAGTCCAGTTGATCTTGTTTGTCCCTTACATGCTTCATGTCGTTTGTGTCTTCTCTACGAATTCTTTACTCACCGTAGGTTCTCCATTGTTTTCTTCTAGAAGTTTTATTTACATTTTGGTTTATGAGCCTTCTCAGATTTTTGTGTGTGGTGTGACGTAAGAAGTTGCATTTTTCTCCCCCTCATTTTCATTCAGTTGTTCTAGCACTATTGTTTGAAAGACTTTTTCCCTCCCCCATTGAATATCCTTGGCACCTTTGTTGTAATCTGTTGCCTGTTTCAGTCTGTTTCTGCTTATGTCTGTTTCTGGGCTCTGTGTTCTCCATTGACATGTTTGTCCGTATCCCAGTACCACAACTGTCTGGATTACTCTGGCTTTATAGTAAGTATTGAAATACAGTAGTGTGAATCCTCCCACTTTGTTCTTTTTCAAGATTGTTTGACAATTCTAGGTCCCTTGCTTTTCCATACAAAATTTTAGAATCAAATTGTCAAATTCTACAAAAAACACACCTGGATTGCTTTACAAAATCCTGCGATGCCCAGGCAGTCTTGACTGTTCCATGGCAGTCAAGTCAGAATCGTTTGGAGGCTGAATCCAGTTAATTATCCGTTAAAACTCCCTAGGTTATTCCAAGTACAGTAAAGGTTGGGAACCCATGTGCTAATGGAGTTTTAGTGTGGTACACTAAAAGAGAAATTCAGTAGTGGATTACTGGGCTAGGACTGACCCCAGTGGGTTGTCTGTGTGGGAATTGACGTGGGCCTTTAAATGGAAGAGATTGTCCAAGTTTATGGGAAGGGAGGGTTGAAAGAGGCTGGCTGAGGGGGAGTGAGAAGCTGTGACCCCCAGGGTCACGGAGTCCCACTGCTAAGTGCTGAGTCTCAGCCCGATTGCTCAGGGTCTCCTCACGCTAAGCCTGATGCATGTGTGGACTAAAAACCAGTCACTGGCAAGCTAAGGAATGCTTTGCGTTGGTAAAGCGTAGCAAATAAATGCATTCTTGTAGAGTAGCTTTCTCGTGGATTAAGGAAGCCTTGGTGAAATCTGTGTAGGCACCTTCTAAAATGATTATGTGCTTTTTGCTTTTCGAAGATTTTCTGTCTTTTTATTTTATTTTAGTGTGTTTAAGTAAACAGTGATTCATCCATTCTTCCCATGTAGGGGGTTCTGTCAGAACTGCTGCCTCCCTAAAAGGCTTTAAAGGAAAAAGAGACAAAGTCTCAATCAAATGACCTCATTGGGTCGACACAGTATGTGGGCTGGTAGGTGCTTGCTTGCGGCTTTTTTAAAACCACACTTTTTTTCTCTTGAAGAGAGAGGTTGGAACTACAGTAGTTCTCCCTTCTCTGCAGTTGCACTTTCCAGTTTCATTTACCTGTGGTCACCTGCAGTCAGAAAATATTAAATGGAAAATTCCAGATATAAACTATTCTTAAGTTTTGAATTGTGCGCTGAGTGGTGTGGTGAAATCTTGTGCCATCCTGTCTGGGACGTGAATCACCCCTCTGTCCAGTGTGGCCACGCTGTACATACAGTACAATAAGATGTTTTGAGAGAGAGGCCATGTTCACGTAACTTTTATTACAGTATATTGTTATACTTGCTCTATTTTATTATAGTTATTGTTGTTAATCTCTTGTTTTTACTTATAAATTTTACCTAATTTATACATTAAACTATCATAGGTATGTGTGTATAGGAAAAAATTATAGTATATACAGAGGGTGCCAAAAAAATGTATACATATTTTAAGAAAGGAAAAAACTGTATTAAAATTGTAATATTCAATATATACTGGTAACAAAAGATGAATACAAGTCATGTGTATACATTTTTTTTGCGCCCCCCCCCCCCCCATAGGGTTTGGTGCTGTCTGTGGTTTCAGGCTTCTTCTGGGGGTCTTAGAACACATATTCCACATGGATTGGGGGTGGGGAGCGACTGTAGTCAGCTGAGCCCCTCTTTCCAGAATATAAGTTCCCTAAACAGCTGTAGAGAATTAATTTCAGTCAGCGCTAGCAGAGCTGTAATCTCAACTTTCTGCTCAGTGTTATGGAAAATCCTCTCTAGAAAACAGCCAGTATCTACCTGCTAAGGGATGTTAAAAAATTCAGATGAACATTGGATTTTTGAGTGTTTTCTGAGTAGAAGCGGCATGGAAAATCCTTTACTGAGCTAGATTTTACAGTGCAGAAAGCAAGCATTGATGATATATTTATACTTTTGTGCATGTGACGTGTTGGTTGTACTATTTTCTTGTTTCAAATAGAATTCACAAATACCATGTCCACTCCAAACCTCATTTTTCTGGGAGGGGTGAGACACTTTAGACATGAAAGCTTTGATATTAGCAACTTCTCACTTATTTATAAATATATATATATATATATATATATATATATATATATATATATATTCTTTCAAGGTAGTGAAGCAGCTGGGCGGAGGATGAGAGGAAAGTTTCTTTCCTTTCTCATTTACTACTGAATTTAATAACACACACACACACACACACACACACACACACTTCTTTTAATAATGTTTTGTAAAGAGGGAAAAGCAGTCACAGACTCCTCTTTAAGAAATCTCTCCCCCCCAACACACACTTTTTCCATTTTTATACCTTTATTTCTAGGATTCATCTGTAATGCAGACATCACTTTTATGGTGGTATAATCATAACAAATAATTTTGTATTTTGCTTAACATTTCAAAAGCCATTTGCTATGTTGCTGTATTACCTTTATAATTAATAATTTCATGGCTGCATAACAGTACATCAAATTGTGCCATAGTTTATATTCTAATGTTGGAAGTTTTCAATTTTGTGCTGTTAGAGCACAAAGAATTTCTTTGTACATCAATTCCCCCCTTAATTTTTTTGATACATTCTCTGTCGTAGAATAACAGGGTACCTTCCTGTTCTAAGGGTTTTATCAGTGTACAGTTTACACTATATATTATAAGGTATAATTAAAATTATAACTATTTAAATTTTTAGGGATTAAAAAGCTATGGGATTCTTTGCATAACTGTATCACTCAAAAACCTGTACTTTGGTTTGAGCTCCATTTATGTCTACCTGTTACTGGTTTATGAATTGGACTCTTTCTTAACCGATGTGTAAAGTGTTTTTGTTATATATGTAGTAACACTTTGCAATATTTGTTGTAAATACTTTTTCCAGTTCCTTTTTTTACTTTAGCTTTCCATTACAAAGGAGTTCGTGAGGTTGAATTTTTGTGTTTTTTTTTTTACTTTTTCTGTTGCTTTAAGATGACAAACATGTTGTCCTTTGAGAGATCTAATACGATGCTGTTTTCTACCCTTTAATATTTCCTGTGGTTTAATTAAAAGAAGTTTCTTGGATCCATCTGAGTTTATACTGATTCATGTGCCCTCTTCTTACCTGCAGTGCAGTGAGGAAAGGTGGGTTATTTCAGGAGCTTGTGTTGTCACACGTCTTGGGAGAAGACTAGAAACAGCCAGAATTCCTATATTGGCTTCCTGCAATGTCTGCAAGTCTGTGTTTACTCTTCTGTAAAGCTGGGATGAGAATAACAAATGGATAGAGAATTTTTTTTAATGCACTTAAGCCTTCTCTTAAGCACTGTTAAGAACCTCAGTTAGAAGTGTTTAAAATACCAAATCACTGTAACTTTTGATTAATACGTGTGTACCATTATACCTTGGATTTTTCTCAATCGTTAGAGACCATATGGGATCTTTGTTTTTTTCCTGACACTAAGCACACCTGTATCACCTGTGGACATTGGGGGCGCTGGGTATAGAAAAACCTTCTCTCGAGGCTGTCCATCAGAAATACCCAGTGTGAAAACCAGGCCGAGCAGGTCGTTGGTGAGGGCTCTGGGACGGTCTGTAACCAAAGTGACTTCAGGAAATAGGAACACTTGGAGGCAGTGCAGATGGCGCTTACAAAACATGGGCTTGTTTCACCCACTTTGCCACTTATGTGCCCCTGGGTAAGTCATTGAACCTCTCCAAACTTAGTTTCCGCAGTGATAAAATGGGGATAATATTGATAAGTCATTTAATTATATAAGAAAATGTATGTGAGATGTTCAGTTGCTGCCTGACCCATAGCAAAAGCCAAGTAAATCAGAGTTGGCATTACCACCTTTATTAACAGCCAACATTTGTGTGTATTTCTGACCTACGGAGCCTTTGAACCTGCTGTTTCTCATTTGTGAATCTGAGCTTTGTACACCGTGGATTTTAAATGTTCCGCCACCTGTGTGTTCATTGGTTCAAGACGTTGTTCCCTTGTAGTCAGCTGACAGCGGTATGCATTCAGTCGGCGTTTGTCGTGCCCTTTCCTGCCATGTCTTCTTATCTAAATGAAGTTCTAAAACCTCTGTGAGTCCAAAGCTTGTATCTTATTCAGCTGGCTTGTCCCTGTCCCCAGAGCTGGGCCACAGAGTCCAGATCCACTGCTACTGGAGCTCTAGCTCCGCGATTTATTATTTTAGTGACCTTGGGCAAGTCAGTTTCTGGCTTGTCGAGGCCACCTGTTGTTCTCTGTAAAACGAGTAACAAATTCCTTCCGAGGATTACTTTAAGCAGTGTAGTCGGAAGTCCTTTGTACAGCAGACTACTAGTACTTTCTCCGTAACTGCCTGCTCTGCCAGCGCGTCAGCGGTGTTTAGAAGGTGTATGTGTCCTGGGCTGGCGGCCGATGGAAGGCTGTGGAATCCTTAACTCGAGTATCCAGATATGCCCATTAAAAAGTGAAAATTGTTCTTTGGGGACTAGTCATCCCGCAGGGTGGTGAGACACATGTTAATGAGAACACTGGGGCACCTTCCATGGGAAGCGTTTGCCTCTTGCTCTTGTAAAGGTGAAGCACAGTTACACGTAGGTGCCCAGAGCAGGTTCAGTGATTTAACGCCACCCTGAGGAAGCGAGCTGCCTCTGGACTTAAGGAAATTTAATATAGATTTTGGTATATGTGGTCCAGGTGGGCCGTCTGTGGGGTACACATAAGGAGACTCAACGCTCGGACAACAACGGAGTGTGGCTCTGAGGCAGTTTTCATGGGATCAGCCTTATTTCCCATGGAATTCCATCCTCTCCTGACCTACTGGTGTCATTTCTCTGCGTCGTGTGTGTTCGGGTTATATTTTTTTCTTTCCAATTTGATTTTCAGAAATGACAACGCTGAAATGTTGGCTGTGGTGAATTTTAATAGATAAGGCTCAAATACTAGGTATCCATTTCTCTCTTGAATAAAAAATAAAGTTGTGTTATAAAGAAAAAAGCCCAAGTATTTATGAAAAAATCCCTGTCTTCATTTTGGAAAATGGTAACATTTGTTAATCTCCTAAAATGCAATTTACTGTATTCTGACAGTGTCTTTGAATTGTCAAAGACAACGTGATGTCTTAAAGTAAGTTATTTTTGTCCCGTCCCAGTGTTTATTCTCTAAGATTTTGGCCTTCCAGAAGAGGTGTTGTTTCTCAAGAGAAGGGCGAGTGTCTGGTGTACAGAAAGGTGGAGCGTTACGTCTTTGAGTAGATGGGGGTTTCGTTTCCACTTAAAGGAAATTCTCTGAGAAGAGCAGAGCCAGTTGTGTTTAGCAACTAGCTTTCTGCTAATGGTGGTGTGTGTGATGTATTTGCATGTAGTCCGTTCCACGAAGTCCTCTGTGTGCTTTTGGGATATGGGGAATTGGCGGTGACTCAGGTGAGGTGCACAGGTGACATGTCCTTTCCCTCCTAGGAGGGTACAGGCGACAGGCTTCTTTCTGACGGTCAGGAATCTTTGGCATCCCCCCGTGTAGTCAGGCGGTGGCAAATCTGATGAAAGAGCAGAGAGGAAACTGTTTTTATTAAGCTATGATACAGTCCCTGTGTAATTAATTCTTTGGTGGCCTTCGGGTACAGAAGAAATTTGTGCTAGGAACTTAGTGTCTAGGAATCTGATTTTTATGAAGTCTAGGAATCTGATGACCGGTTCTCAGTATTGTGGTCATATTCTGTGAGTGTCCCCCTCATCCACTTGGTGAGGGCTTTGAACATGGGGACTTGGTGAAACCTTTCTCTCAGAAGTGAGTAGCAGGGGTATAGCTTGGCACCATTTAAAAAAGGATTTGGGTAGCAGAAGACAACACTCCATTGGGGCATTTTTTAAAATGAGATGTTAACTTCTAGAAGTTTTTATATCCGTGATGCTGCTGCATTTTGTAAACAGTACACAGTGGTAAGACTGTGCCTCACTGATGAACCCCACAGCACCCAGTGTGGGACTCTTGTCCTGCTCAAATCACGAGGTGTCCTACGCTTTGGCAGAGGGAGTTGCTAGGCAGTCAGCACTGGAAAACACACTTCCTGCAGTCTGCTTGCCTTCTTTGGGGTTCCTTAGGAGCAAATCCCAAAGCACTCACCTTCATCCAGTAATATTAATGTTGTAAGAGGGGCTATACATTATATTAAAGTCAGGGTAGTTCTCCACGGGAAGGCTGGTTTTTAAATGAGACGTAGTCAACCTCTTTTTAGCTGGTGTTTCATTACCACCGAGGATTTATAACGCAATAGCTCTGAGGCGAAGCTGGTAAGAATGCCAGCTTCACTAATATTTAGAGTCATAAAATTCTGGATATTGGACAAGCTCTTAATTACTCTGAATCTGTCTTTGTCTTAATAAAAGTTGGATTGTACCCACTAAAACAAGATGGCTGTGTATGCATTAATCTCCAAATGTAGGTTAATACCTTTTTAAAAGCTGTCTCTTAGACAAGAGACTTGAAAATTAATTTCCCATTTTCAGCTTAAATTGAAGAGCTCTTCCACATGTGGAGTTTGAAGGGCTGCCATTTTTCTGATGTTGTAGATTCAAGTGCCAATAATAACTCTGTTCCTCTTTCTTTTTTCTTTTTTTAAAAAATGTCTTTGGTAAAGAAAAAAGTCTCTTCTGGTGCTTGGGGACTTGTATTTTTTTTTTTTTTTTAATCTGCTTCAAGTAAATAGACGGAGTTCTGTTTTCTCAGTGGAGTTTGAATCATGGGATGAGGGGCCTGATGAAGCGGTGGGTAGTGGCTAGTATAAGCCACGCGGAGAAATCTGGATTTCACGTATCTCATTGCTACCAAGCTGCACAGTTTTGATGTGTTTTTGTCATGTAATGTCTACGCACTTACGTATGGGGGGATGGGGCCTCCTCATAATGAGCGCTTCTTAACTGACTTTCCTGAGTACAAATCAAAGACAGAAACTTTCTTTTCTTTTCCTTTTTTTTTTTTTTTTAAAGTCTCCGGAGTATCTCCTGCTGTGTAACCACTTAGCAGCACAATTCCAGGATTCCTTTCTGTGCTGCAGATGGTCAGTGAGATTATAAGGGCTCTGAAAAGATTTTTGTATAAATTGAGGTCTTCTCAGGTGAGAGTCTCGGTCTGACAGACACGTTTTTCTTCCCAGCTTCAGTGCAGCACTGTGCAGTGTCTGCTGCACGAGCCGATTCTACTGTGGTTAGTGGGACTTGGGGCAGACGCAGTTAGGGACAAGTTTCAGGAGTGGAAACCAATATAACCAAACGAGAGGGAGCAAGCATAACACCCTTCCTGTAGTGTATTAAAGCTACAGGTACTAGAGTATTGTTCTCTTATATTTCACTCTGTTGGTTTTATAGACATATTTATGACAATATGTACATAATAAATAACATACGAGGCATTTATTAGCGATACAGATTCCCAGGCATTCCCTTGTAGAGTCTGATCCGGTAGTTCTGGGGTTGGTCCCAGGCATCTGATTCTTATCATCAAGCACATTTGATATTCAGACAACTCCCCTGTGCGCTTCAAACACTCCAGGTTTCCTGGGATGAAAGGAGGTGACCCATGTGCTCTCTCTGAGGCTTAAGGAGTTACCGTCCTGTGAAGGGATCACACTTCGGATGGCCCCATGGAGTGGACGTCGGACTAACTAGTGGACACTGTGGGGACTGAACACAAAGAAATAGGGGTCCTGGAGGGGCCAGTGGCCTGGCAACCTTCACACATACTGCTCTGCCTTCCCATTGTTTGCAGCCTGGGGAACTATTATGTTCCCCCAGAGAACTCTGATTTAGACGACCAGTTAGTACGAGAAGTGCGGCTGCTCCGGGGAAGCGGCCGAGGGGCATGCATACAGTGTGCGTCTTTTTCTCCCTAACGCCCGCAGGCCCCTGCACTAGAAGCCTGAGTCTCCCTGGAAGCGGCTGCAAACACCAGTGCAGTGTGGTGAGTTCTGTTCAGTGGAGGTGGCTGCGCAGCCCGCAGTGTGGAGTGTGTGAGCTCCATAGGGCCGGGGACCCCTGGGGCGCAGTGCTGCACACGGCTAGGTGGGGTCTGCCTCCGACGGCAGGGCTTAGTGACATGCTGCTTGAACGAAAGCCCTGGAAGAAATTTGTACCTTATCTCCAGCGCTGAATGAGAAGATTTCTAAGGTCCTTTCTGACCTAGAAAGTCTATGATGTCTGCTTTGAAGATTAAGTCTTCGGCCTCAGCAGGATGACCCAAGGATGTAAGCTGTGTGCGTGCAGGTGCTTTTTTCTGTGCTGTTCTTCCCGCACTTACAACCGTGTCTGCACTCGTGCTCAGTCAGTATTTGTGCAATATGCGCATTTGTTGAAGAAGGTGACAATTGTCTGAGATGGTACTTTGTGAACCCCTTTTTTCCTGTTGTTCTGGAGAATTCGCATTTAGCTGCCTGTCTGTCTAGTGACCCGGGCCCCTGCCTCCCACCAGCCATCAGTCCTCTCTTCATGTTCTCGTTTCGTCCTTCCCAATCCATGTTTGGGAATAGAGAATGAGGAGACCAAGGATGTTGTGGTAAACCAAAGGCAAGCGAGAGAGAGAGAGAAATTTCCTGGGCACATGAATTGGGAAACCTGTTGACTGATGCTCGGATATTTCCTGTGATTTTCATTTGTGGTGTGTAATGCAGGGGCTCAGCTCCTGGCAGGTGAACACAGGAGATGGTGAGGCCCAAAAGGAACAACAATGGAGCCATGGGGCGGGGTTCATACCACTACCCGGTTTCCCCGAAAATAAAATCTAGCTGGACCATCAGCTCTAATGTGTCTTTTGGAGCAAAAATTAATATAAGACCCAGTATTATATTATATTAATTGTATTATATTATAGACCTGGTCTTATATTAAAATAAGACCGGTATTGTATTATATTTATATTATACCTGGTATTATATTATTATTATACTATATTATAGTATATAAGACCCGGCCTTATATTATAGTAAAATAAGACCAGGTCTTATATTAATTTTTGCTCCAAAAGATGCATTAGAGCTGATTGTCTGGCTAAGTCTTATTTTTGGGGAAACATGGAATATTCTTGATCATGGCCAGTTGAGACACAAGAAGCACACATCTACCAGTACCCCCACAAAGGGTGTGTCCCTGCACCAGTCTCGCTGGCAGTCGGGCAAGTCACAGGAAGTAGGATCCACAACATCCGTACCATCCTGCGTGCTAAGGTAGCCACGGCAGTTATATACAAAACAATAGTGGCTAATGACCAACTGGTAACAGCTGACGGCCAACTGGTTCCATGAGTGCTTACGTAGGGATGCGTCCTGCGCATGTGCGGGCTACATACCCGAGCCAGCACCTTTCCACGTGAGGCCCAGAGCCTGGAAACTGCTCTCTGGGGCTCCGTCCCAACATGGTGTGTTCCTGTTCTCAGAGAGAAGTAAGAATTTGTTGTAGATTTATGGGGTAGGTTAATTGGGATATTTTGTGACACCTCTGAAGTTACCGCTTCGTCTTTATCCTTGCCCACTATTGTACACGCAAAGCATTTGAATTATTTTAGAGAAGATGTAAATTTGCTGGTGTTATGCAGTGTACGCTTAAAGATGATTGGCATTTTGCATCACCTTCGCAACTCATGAATCACACGCTCCCTTTGTCGGTGACCAGACTGGAGGTCGGTGAGGCAGCACCTGTGCAGGCCCTGCCCCGTGTGCTGGGTTTAGAGGCGCTCCAGGCTCTGGGGGCCCTTCTGTGGTGTGACCCTGGGAAAGCTTCACTATCTGGGAAATGAGTAAAAGCTTTTGCAGGGTTTTCCCCAGGAAGGTCCTGCCGCTTATTTTGGACAGGAGAGGTCCTCAGACTTCAGTCCACGAGCCCAGTCCAGCCACACGTAGGGTTCATTTGGCTTATTTGGTGTTTAAAAAAATTTTGGAGGCAGTTGCCAACTTTAGAAAACCAGGAGATTTCTCTAAAAATGCAGACGTGGGGTTATTCTCAGTCAGAAGGTCTGGCAATGGCAGTGCGTGCCACACCGGCTGCAGGCCGTGATGAGAGCAGGTGTGTGCTGACGGGGCCGTGACCTCTACTTGGCTGTGGACGCCGCCCTCTTCGGTGTTTCTCTGGAGTGAGCCCTCTTTACTCAAAGTCCTGCATTTCTGGTATTTGAATTGGTGACACTCTAATATAATGTGTAAGGTTTTTCTTTTTACTCATTTTTAAAACAATACCAACCACTTCATTTGGTTGAATAACAACAAGAGGCTAAGATTTATTGAGCTGTTAATAAGGTACCACGTGCTGTACTAAGTGCTCACATATGATTGATTATTTATGTAGTTCTCACAAGTATCCTAATTTTATAGATGAAAACGTTAAGGCAAAGAGAGGTTAAATAACTTGCTCAACTCAGAGAACTTGTTCAAGGTTCCCTGTCTCCTCACCCTGGCTGCTCCTCCTACCCATGTTCCCGGGTGACAGTGGTACTCCCTGAACCCCCAGCCTGCCTTGCTCAGGGCAGTCACAGCAGGGACATGTCACAGGCGGCTGCTTACACAGTGCCTATTGATTTTCTTTACCCTCCCGTTTTCATCATCCAGCCTGTTGTTCCAGGATGCTTATTTGTCATACATAACAAGCCTTGTTACAGTGACCCAAACAAGTCATTGACATTTAAAATTAAATTGCAACAGGTATTGTCGATAGTTACATTGCTCATTGACAGTGCAGTACTAATTACATTGAGAGAACGTCCTATCAGGATATATTCTGCCCAATCAAATTGGAAACATTGACCCTCTACAAGCAAATTCGTTTTGACTTGCAGAAAGTTTGGGAGTCCACAGATCCCAAACCAATCTCAAAATACTGGGCTTTTGGAAACCTTTTACTGATGTTTTTGCTGAGGTTCCTTGCAGCAGAGGGCAATTCTGGTTTCTCCTCTGTCTGCTAAGTCAGGAGGGGAAAGCTGTGCCTTTGAAAGTGAGAGATTATTATCCCCTACAGATTTGGGATGGGGTGAAGGTCAGTGCATGGGGTGGGGATACGGGGTGGCACTGGCCGTTAGGTTCCCTGTCTGTGTATCTAAACCACATTGTTTAATTCGGCTTCACCCCCTTCTTTGCCCTCTCCTGCCTCCCCCTCCCTCTTTTCATTCCTTTCTCCTTCCCCTTATCTCTATATGTGGAGAGGGAGGGAGGAGAGGGAGAGGAGGAGGAAGAGGGAAGGGGAGAGAGGGATAAGGAGAGGAGGGAGGAAGGGGAGAAGGGCCCTGAAAACAAGCGAGCACATTTACTCATTAAGCATTGTTCCTGGTGCTTTATGTGCATTAATAACCCCAGGGGACAGGTATGCTACAAATAAAGAAACTGAGGCGCTGAGAGGGGAAAACATTGGTTTGAAAGTCACATAGTTAATTGACTCTTCTGAGAGCAGAGTGGCTGTCCTCAGGCCAGCAGTTCCGTCTCCTGGCTGACATGGCTTGTGCTGTGAAGGTCCACATTTAAGCGTAACTCTGTCTCTGGAGGCTTTGCAAGTAGTAGTTCCGTTCAGCAGGGCAATTAGGTATGCTGGCCCAGGGAGGGAGAGAAGGGGTGGGAGCTCCTCTTCTCTTGCATTACACATGCGGATTGGTTTGTGGCAGGCAGGATTGATGCCAGAATCAAAGTGACTTAAGCAGCGTCCCCAGAGAAGCACTACTCTAACAGTGTCTTCCTCTTTGTTGCCCCAGGCCCCCTGTGAATAGGGTTTAGCTGTGACTCAGCTGCTGCTGTTCTTTTGGTAATCCATGTGGAGGAGGGAGGCGAGGGCTGCTGTTAAGGGCTCCTGACTTTGGGTTCTCCTAATCAGATCTCCTGCAGTTATTAATGTGCCTGTGAGAGGCTCTCTGGTGTCCCGGGGGGTTTTGTTAGGTGTACTGGACTGTTAAGCTTTCTAAGATGGAATGTTTTCTTAGGTTCTGGCCTGCGGGCTTGGATGGGTGGAGGTTGTTAAACACCTCCAGTGAAAGGAATATGGTGTAAGAGCAAGCTGATGACCTTGGGGGCAGGGGTGGGGTATGTGGGTGGGTGGGATAGCAACCCGCCAACTTCACCTCCTTCTCTTGCCCTGAAAACCTAACCTTGCTAATAATACCCTTTAGATATTAAAAGTGAAACAACTGAGAGCTATTTACTGGGCAGCTAAACGTAAATTATCCCCCCCCCCCCCCCCGTTAGCTTTAATTAGGATGAACTCATACATTTCAATAACCACTTGTTTCTAATAACTGCACTTCTGATTCGCTCTGAGCCCAGGCACATGCCTGTTCCGTTATGGATGGCCCCCCTCTGAGCCATTGCACACCTGCGTGTTGACACAGCCAGGCTCCTGATGTGGGTGCACACACCTGGGATTTCAGACACACCTGTATGAAGTGCCATGGCTGGACGGCTTTCTGCACTTACCTGGGGGACAGGCAGGATAGTCCAACCAGAGAATAAAGAGTTTGCAAGTTCAGAACAAAACAACCATCCAAACCACCTAACCTAGATTCAACCTGGTTTCTGTTTTGTTGTTTTACGTGTTTAAAAGGCTGTATTTTTAAAATCTTTCCCATCTCTTCCACTTAAATAAATGTGATTAACAACAATGTAATGTCACCACAGTTGCAAATAAGCATTTAACTTGAAAGAATTGGATCTTTGAGGCTTTTCCTATCAGATTTTTGCTAATTCTTTAGTATTTCCTTGATGTGGTATATGTGGTTTGAGAAAGTGTGGATGCTATGGTGGTGTGTACAGTAGTGACTGGTGTATGTGTGTGTGTGTGTGTACAGGGGGAGGGGTGAACCTGCTGTTTGGAAGATAAGAAGAAAATAAGCAGCTTGGCTTCAATCCCTCAGTGGCATAACCAGCTAACGAACGAGAGGGGCTGAACTCCCAGTTATCTGCATGGCTACGAAGACTTAATAAGGTCTGAGCCCACCTTTCGTGGGCCAATGAGGTGGCAGCAAAACCCACAGCAGACACGCAGCTTACAGCCTCTGAATGTGCCAGAGACATGCTGGCTGCTGGTTTGGTCAGAGGGAGGTGTGGCTGGCCCTGTGTGCTTCCTCCAGGAACGGGAATTGTGCCAGACACCAACTAGAGAAGACCAGCTGCTTCTCCCATGTTCTGTGGACATGATTGGCTGTAGCTTTTGATCAGGACACTGTTGCTAATGAAGTTTGACCAGCATCATTTAGACAGGAATGAATGACAGCTGATGTGCAGGAGTTTTCTTGAATGGCAGCATTTGGAACTAGTAACCAGAGGAGCAGGGGAGAGAAGCCAGCTCTGATTGACAAGAGCTTATCTTTATTTTATCTATGTCTGAGGCACTACAGTTGAAATTTTAGGCAATTGAAAGACAGGAAGACACAATTGTGAAACAATTAAAGATTCTTGACATAAACATACTGTGGGGACAGAGTCCCAGAGAGCAGTTTCCAGGCTCTCGGCCTCACATGGAAAGGTGCTGGCTCG
Organism: Rhinolophus sinicus; assembly: GCF_036562045.2. Taxonomy (NCBI): domain Eukaryota; kingdom Metazoa; phylum Chordata; class Mammalia; order Chiroptera; family Rhinolophidae; genus Rhinolophus; species Rhinolophus sinicus. The sequence goes on from NC_133753.1 coordinate 105,510,013, forward strand.
GGTAGTAGATGGCCGTCAGCTGTGACTAGTTAGCCGTCAGCTGTAACCAGTTAGCCAGTTGGCCACTGATATAACTGCCATGGCTGCGCTGGTTGGAGAGTCGGTTGGTTGGCAGGCAGAGAAGCAGACAGCAGGTTGCAGGTCGTGTGGATCCAGCCGCCAGCGAGAAGATAGTGGTATGAGTCCCCTATCTATGGCTCCGCGGGTGTTTCTTTTTGGCCTCACCATATCCTGCGTTCTTATGTGGGGAGCGGACTAGAGGCACATACTCAGTCCAAATGTCTTCAATAGCAGAGGTTGTTTGGAGCCCAGGTGTGTGGTTCCCACTGCTCTGCTGTGAGAGAGCTTTTGCATGAGATTGTTCATTTTTAGCCAAAGTTAAAAATAGTGATGGGCTTGGAGAGTTCTCGCTGTAAAAAAGTGCTGATTCTAGTTACCATTTCTTTGACTTGCCAGCCTGCTTGAAAAGGTTTCCTGTGCAGCGGCCAAAAACGAGTACAGTGTAGGGAGTGTGGCCCAGGGTGGAAATGTCTCATCAGATGGATCCAGTGAGTTCTTGAGTCTTAAGTCTTTATGTGACAACAGGAACTGTAGCCTCGCTTCCTGAGGACCCACATGTGGCTTCCAGAGCTGACCATGTACAGTGTGCTGGCAGCATGTTACAAATGGGCTTGGAGGTGGGATTCGAGGTTCTGATCCGGCACCACCATTTACCCCGCGTTCGTCCTCCTTCCGTGTCACATCCTTTCCACCGCTTAGCCCTGATTTGTTTTTGAAGGTCGTCTCTGTATTATTTTCGTAGTTACCTTCGAAATGAGACCACATGTACTTTATTTCTAGTTAATCCATATCATAACCCCCTTGGGCAATGCGAGTGGCCACTTGTGGGGACAGAGCCCCAGAGAGCAGTTTCCAGGCTCTCAACCTCACGTGGAAAGGTGCTGGCTCGGTTATTAGATGGCCATCAGTTGTGATCAGATGGCCATCCGCTGTGGCTGGATGGCCCTCAGCTGTTACCAGTTAGCCATTAGCCACTAGTATAACTGCCGTGGCTACATTGCGGTGTTGGTTGGTTGGTTGGCAGAGAAGCGGATGGCAGGTGGCGGGTCGTGTGGCTCCTGCTTCCTGTGTCTCCAACCCAGCCACCAGCGAGAATATAGTGGTATGACTCCCCTACCTATGGCTCCGTGGGTGTTCCTTTTTGGCCTCACCATGTCCTGTGTTCTGGTGTGGGGAGCAGGAGCAGAGACCCCGCAAGCCACCACCCTTAACTCGCATCACCCTCGTACCCCCAACTAAGTCCAGTATTTTAGTTTTGCCTTTTTTTCAGTACACAGATTAGATGTAATCATACTTTTTACAGGTAATATTTTAGAGTTGCATCTGTTTACCAATTTCTTAGTTCACAGTTCCTTTAATTTCATTTAGTAGGCCTAATCAAGGCTTACTAGTCAGTGCTCTTTTTCACTAAACTGAGATCTCTTCATTTTGAAAGATAGTCAGGCTGGGTACACTGCTTTAGGTGGAAAGTGGTTTTCTACCTCTTAGGACTATGGTGAAGATTACCGGGGTTCTTGCCTGGTATGTATGCTTATTAAACAGCAGCTGTTACAGCCTCAGAAAAATATTGGGACAATTTAGGTTTAGTTGGATGTCCGTACTTTTATTGCCTTTTTTCTTCTGTGATTTCCTTGACACTGATTTTCCTGAGACTGAGATGGGAGTAGATTGAAGATAAACTTTGATTGAACTGTGGGTTGTATTGCTTACTAGTTGTATGGACCCTTTGCAGATTATGACATCTGCCGCAGACCCGGTTGTTTCACGTATAGATGGTCATAACATTTCCCGTTCCTCAGGGTTGCTGAGAAGGTTGCCCGAGAATACATTTAAAACTTAGTAAAGCCTGACGTAGTAAGTGGTTAATTATATTAATTGCTCGTTGCCTCTGAACCACTTTTTTTAGTTTTTATGTACAGATGTTATCAACTTTGCTTTTTCTGTTCTAGCTGATTCTGTTTTTACTGCTGTTCCCCAAATCCATGAAAGGAAGGAATGCCTCCTGGGCAGTTCTCTCCTCTGCTGACTGGGGGGAGGGGGGATTGTGGGGGTGGGGGGAGTCTGGGCAGCTCTGGCTCTGAGGAAGCAGTTGGTACTTACTCGTCTCTAGATGGGAACACAGCTTTCCAGGCTCAGTCCTTTGCTGCCTGTAAGACTGTCACTTATCCAAAATGTGTACGCTCTCATTTTTCTTGTGGCATGGAGTAAATACTTCACCTCTCAGTGCCTCAGTTTCCTCATCCAATATGTAAATAATAAGAACAATACTCCTCACAGAATTGCTGCGAGGACTAGATGCGTTGATGAGTTGATAACATGTAAAGGCTTAGGTGCCTGGCACAAAGGAAGTGCCCGTACTTCAGCTTTCATCACTGTTCCTGGTGAGAGTTTGGGAGTGCCCTCTGTGCCGTACTGTTGCGTTCTGGAATAAGATTGTGTTGTGCGCTGCGGCTTTGTGCCTCACTTGTTTAATGCCCGTGCATGTGTGTTACGCTTCCCTCATACAACTTACAACTTCAGTGTCATGGCGTCAGTAGGACATGTCTTTTTTCAACTTTATTTTTATATACACTCAAATGCATCCATTTAAAGTATATAGTTCTATGAGCTTAGGGCTGGAATCACCACCGTAAGCAAGATATAGAACATTTCTTTTGCACCCCCAAACTCGCCTCTTTCCCAGTAACCCCTCATTTGTATACCTGACCCCGGGCAACTACGGATCTGCATCCTGTTCCCATAGATTACTGCTCGTTGTAGAGTTGTGTGTACATGCAGTTGTACATGACGCGCTCTTACGTCTGGCTGCTTTCACTCCGCATGAGTCTGTTGAGGCTGCCCCCGCTGTTGGCGTGTGTGAGGTGTCTGGTCCTTTTTACTGCTGCGTGTTATCCCGTTGTACGGACGTACTGTGATGCCTTTCAACAGGCTCTTGTGAATGCATTTTTGGATTGTTTCCATTTTGGGGCTATTATGAATAGGACTGCTGTAAACATTTATATACAGTTCTTTGTGTAGACATGTTTTCACCTCTCTCTCAGCTAAATATTTAGGAGTAGAGATTACTGGTGAGGAGAGAGGCCTAGAGCAATGGAGTGGACCAAGGTCACACGACTGGAAAGCCGCCACGTTTGGAGGAGAATCTGCTTATTCACCTGCGGGCCTCGCTTCAGGTTCATTCCGTTAGACCAGTGATTTTCACATTGTAAGAGCATGAAGACTCCTTTTCAAATAAAATACTGCCCAAGCCCCTATAAAAACCAATGTAAAGAGGCTCCTCAGAGAGTTCACACTGTCCCTTTTTGGCTGTTGCCTGAGTGCCCCCGTTCTTTCCATGGGAGGCCTTTGGCAAGTGCAGAACTGCCTGGGGCTACTTTTTGGGGGACTGTGTAGACATCTTCTCTTCTTAGTCCCATCCCATTAGTGTCTCGGAACAAGCAGGACATGGAGCAGTTCACCTTTGGACTTTGGTGTTTCAGGGAGCAAGAAACTCTTACTCTTCACACGCACACGTGCACACACACACGCAAGCGTGCACAGTACATAGGGTAGGCTCCATCCATGGTGAGACTAGTAATGGTCCCCTGTTGCTGTTGCTATCAGTTACTGATGGTCACCTGTCTCCTGGATTCAAAGGTGTCTTCAGGGAAAATAGGGCCAGAGAGGTACATTCAAACCCTCAGGCTGTTACCTTTGTCAGCTGGTGCTGTTCCCCAATGGAGCGGGTGCCACAGAGTTCCGTTGCCCTACTCTGGCAGCAAATCTCATCTTACATTATCAGAGCCCAGTTATGAAATTTGAAATGCACTTTGCCTCCCTTGCACTGTTACAACTGCATCAGAGCATTTTAATCAACTTGCTTTCAAAGTGTAGTTTTTCTTCTCATTACAGCTGCAAGCTCTCAAGTTTACAGACACGATCTCCTTGGCTAGACTAATATTACTTGGTCATTCTTGCATGCAAATTTAAAATTTAATATCTTGCTGCAGGTCTGTTGAGTTTTATGCAAATTCCAATATAGATTATATTTTGGAGCTGAAAATTAGAAGTTACGTTTCGGAGAAAGTAATATTTGTGAGAGATTAGAAAAAGTAATCTTGCCATTTGCATGGTACATGGCATTTCTTCTGAAGAAATGGGATTTTGAGTATTCTGTGTGGATTTGGAAGTTGTGTTGCCCAATTGTGTTACTGGTAATAAAAAGACACAAACAATAGCAGTCCGTGCACCAACATTTTTTAAATGGCATTTGGCTATTCATGATAGCCATTGGGATTAACTGGGTTCCCCACTTATTCATTCATTGAACATGGGCTGTGGATGCTTAATAGGTACCTGGCTCTCCTCTTGGCTTTGATGACGCAGCCACAAAAAAACAGTCTCATCCTTCTGAAACTTACCTTCTGCTTGGGAGGAACAAGCCACAAGCAAGTAAACATAAGTATTTGGTATGTCTGATGCTAAAACATACTATAGAGAAAAGTAATTCAGGGCTTGGGAGTAAGTATGTGCTGGGATGGAGGTTTGGAGTCAGGGAAGCCCGCTCTAAATTGACATTTATGCAAAGACTTTATGAGGAAAGGAGATGCACTGTGTCACATTTCTTAGGGGAATGTCAGTCCAGGAAGAGAGGCTGCTCAGTATGAGTGTCTGCGTGGGTACCTCTCACCGTATTTGAGGAGCAGCAAGGATGAAGTAGCAGTGGAGCAGAGAGACACAGGAGAAGGATTTGGGGGAGGCCTGTAGCGGATGGGAGCGGAGGTGTCATGGATCACATAGGCCCTCAGGAGCATTGAGGACAGTGGTGTTTGCTCAGTGAGATGGGGCGCCCTCCTGAGGGAGTCTGGAGTTGACTGACTCCTGCGTTGAGAATAGAGTTCATGGGGCAAATACAAATCTTCAAATGATGGCGATGGAACACCAACTTAAGCCATTGCCAGTCTGTACCTTAGGAGCTGACTGTGGAGGGCTGGTGGTCAAAAAGAAGCTAGAGTTGCATAGAAGAGCCCGGCGTGGTTGGCACTTTTGGTGTTCAGGCATCCTCAAGCTTCCCTGGCTGTGGCAGAAGCTTGGGCATATGTATTGCCAGGGCCTAGCCATCTGTGTTTTAACAAGTCCTCTAGGTCACTGATGCCTTGTGAAAACACGGAATGCTGGGCCCCACCTGCTGATTCAAGGCTGGGGCCTAGGAATTTGCATTATTTATACCTTCCGGTTCCCAGGTGATGCCCATGCTACTCACTAGTCCAAGGAAGAGACTTGGAGACCCGTTGGTCTGGTGGATAGGAACTGAGACACTGTTACCTGCAAAGTTACCTGTCTGTGCCTCTGCCGTGCAGACATGGGTGGGAAGCCTGGGTTTGCGCCCAGCCGTGCCATTGTGTTGGGGCTTCGGAGAGGGCATTTAGAATGGTGCCTTGTATGCAGTAAGTTCTCAGGGAAGGCTGGCGATTGTAATATGGCATGTAAGGATAAAGTGAGGTCGGGAAACAAAACATGCGTCATTTGCTGAAGATAAGCTCTGGACTGGGGACATTGTAAACATGATCTTGTTTTGTTTTCAGGATGATCTGCAAGGTACTGTGAGCTCCGTTTTATACACGGAGAAGTGGCTTACTCGTGATCGTGCAGCTGGCAAAGATGGGTTTCAAGTTCGGGTCTCTGGCTTCAAAGCTAGAGATTTGAGATTTATCACATGTGCTGCCTTAGATTGGCTCTCACTCACATTCAGGTGCAAATGTGAGCCCGGCCACTTAGTGTGTGTGCGTGTGTGTGTGTGTCAGGGGCATGGGGGGGATGCGGAGAGGGAGAATTTGGGTACGTTTGTAAGTCACGTAGGCCATCTGTAAAATAGGGGTGAAGCCTACAGGTTCACAGGGTTTCGGCACCAAGTAGAATACAGATGGCTTGGTATTGTTGTTTTCTTTCCTAATTAAAAGGACTTCAAAGCCAAATCCAATCTGGATAGAATGTATTTATGGCATTTTCTTGGCACTCACTGACCACAGGGGGAAGAGACCATAGCCATTAAAATAAAAGGATGGCCCTTGGGCCAAACAGGCAGCCCCAACAATCCTGGGCCTCCCTGAGAGTGACACTGTATGTGGAGTGAGTCAGAGAAAATTGTCTTCAAAAAGAAAAAGCTTGTTTTTGGTACATTTTTAAGAATAGAGGGAAATGACTGTATCAGAAAGCTCTTGTGACAAGTTTAGTTTCAATCAAATAATTTACTTAGGGGTAAGTTTAGTTATTAGGACAAAAAAAATCACTGATACGGCATAAATACCCTGTTCCTCATGGTTTACCTGACCAAGGAGGCTGTAGGGAAAGAGAGGACCTTGGTGACGGTACCTGCCTAGAAGCAGGTGACCTTAGTTGTCTCTGAGCCCCAGAGTCCTCACATGTAAACTGGGAATACTATCTGAGGAGCTGGTTGTCAGGATGCAATGACATGGCACATGCAGTGGACCTGGTCCAACGCTTACTAAATAGCGGTGAGGCTGGTAGATTGCAGGCGGGTAAGGATCAGGGAGGGCGATTCAGGGTGGTTTCCTGTGTTCCAACTCCTACTCCTGTGAGGCTGCTGCCCCCTCCCCTTTTAAACAGCTTTAAGAGAGAAAATTCACATACAACACAGTTCACCAATTTAAAGTGTACTGTTCGGTGGCTTTTACTATATTTGCAATACGTGCAGCCATCACCACAATTTTAGGACATCTCCTCAAAAAGAAAGCTGCCCCCATTAGCTGTCATGGCCTGTTCCTCTGTCTTCTCCCTTAGTTCTCACAGGCCCCTCCGCTTGCCCTCCCCTCGTCCTCTTTTCAGCTGTGGACTCGGCCAGTTTGCCTGTTGCTGGATCATGGGATCAGAATTCTTTGAATTTCTCAGTAAGTAGCCAATGTAGCTGTTCCTCCTCTAAAACATTTGTTTCTCTGGGTGTCGAAGCAGCTGCTGCAGCCAACACAAGGGCTCACTATTCGGCACTGTGGCCGTTCGTATGGCAGCTTTACTCAAAACTGCTCCGCGCTGCTTAAGTTACTTGTTACACAAAAACAGTTCTCCCTGGCTCGAGGCTTCTCTGCTGCCATGTTGACAAATGTTGCTTGTAGTGAAATACACAAAAATAAATAACAGCAAGGGAGAAGGGAGCACAGAGCTAAGTGAATTCATTTTGCTTCTGAGTGCTGTTCTCATTTGTTTTAAAGACCGCCTGACCGTATAGGCAGGAGCACTCCAGGAAGCGGGACACCTCTGGCTCCAAACTGGGCTTCGGGCTGGTGGAGCTGGTGCACGGGGGGAGCAGACAAACAGCTGGAATGCGGGGCCTGGGCTGAGGAGGGCCCTCCAGGAATCAGAACACCTTGTGTATGTTCATATTGTGACGATAAACTCCATTTGTGTAGCCTTGAGAGGACGTTCGGTGCATTCACTGTTTTCTCTTTCTGTGTGTGATGAGGCTCTAATTGAAGACTTGCTGACATGGCAGTAACTGCCTGCCTGCAGGTGGTGTGTGACGCTTTGGTAGGAACACCGAGGTGTGAGGCTGTGGGAGTTCTCCGTGTTGAGACGGAAGGTCTGACGTCGGGGGGCGGCAAACCCGTGTTGGGTGCCTGTTACGAGCCAGGTCTTCCCGCAGCATCAGCTCACTGGATAGCCCACAAAGGCTGGTGGTCTTACCTCTTTTTTACAGATTAGGGAGAACAGAGTTCTGAGGAATTACGGTACTTACTTGTAACAGGTAACCCAGAAATTAGGGAGTGGAACAAAATGGGAACCCATGCCTCCAGTCTTCAGACCGCTTCTGTCGCATGGTAACAACAAGCCATGGAAGGAAAAAATGGGAGGGGCATTGGAAACTCAGCAGTAGGGAAAATAGCGAGCGGTACAGGCCAAACCTTTTTGTTTAGAAAATGAGGTGCACAGCTTTTTTATTTTTTTGACCGTTTTTATTAACTGAAAATCACCAGAAAAACTAAAGTAACTCAAGTGCACATCAAGCCTTTTTGGGGGGTGGGTGGGGGATCACGTGACCAATTATTATTGACCAGAAGAAACATTTCCCTGAGTGTCATAAATTGTCTTAATATGCATATTGGTGAGGCAGTGGCTGATCAGTAATAGCCTAATTGGTCACCCAGGGGATGGGAGGTTTGCTCGGTCAGAAGTCAGCTTTCATTCTGAATCATGCATATTGATTCCCACCCATTTGTTGAGTGACTTTCAATGTTGTCTATCTCCTAAATATTCTGTTTAAAGTTTTTTTTGTTTTTTTTTGTGTCTATTTCTAACAATGGATGTCTCCGGGGAGGAGAGGTGGAAAAACAGTAGTGATGTGAAAAGGACTTACTTTTTCTTATATTCTGTGTACCATTTGAATTTTCCCCCATGTGTTAATCTGTACGATGGAAGGGGCGCAGGGTGTATAGGCAGGTGTAGGGTTTCCGGGTGGGAATTCTCTCCTATTCTCAGAAAGTTTTTGTGCTTTCCTGTTCCCGAATCCTGAGAAAAGTTGGTTAAGAAATCGGGAAAATTGGCTCCTTGAACCAAGGTGGTTGGTAGTATTGGCCGTCACTTTGTGGAAACGATTCATCGTGGAGAACAGAAAACAGTTTATATCTCGGAAAGCGAAAAAGATTCCTGAGAACGGACAGGAATTCCCGCCTGGAAACCCTAGGCAGGCAGAAGGAAAGAAGGGTGTGTGAAAGGAGCTGTCGTTAGCTCTGAACTTCAGGCCTTTACTCATTAGTGGTTGAACCTGCGGAGTTGTTCCTCAGCAGAGAGAGTTCTTCAGCCACGCAGAAACAGACATAAAGCAGGTGCTTGCGCACTTGGTTGCATCAGCTGCCGGTGTTCCTCTCTGCGTCTCTGCCCTCTCTTCATTGTGGGCCCCTGTGCTGGCTGCGGAGCCCTCCCTCTGAGTTTCCCTGGGCTGGCACCAGGTCCGACGAGCGCTGTTCACTAGCAAGAGCTGGGTGCTCGGGTTGCTGGGAGAGGGAGCAGGGTGCGCCTGGCTCTCTGTGGAGGTGCTCACTCAGTCTCCTGGTGGGAGGAAACACGGCTTGTCAGAACATACCTTTGGCTGGCCCAGGTTTCCTGTCGTCCAGATGGGGCCTGGATTCTCTCTGGGCCCCATGTCATGGATCCAAGCCAAGGCTGGTGTTTGCTGAGCCAAGAATAATACAGGAATTAGTCTTTTTCTTCTTTATACTAAGCACTAATCAATCTACAGCTAGCTCTGTATCTAATTTCTGAACCAGATGCCGTGAATAACTGCCCCTGAATGTGTTTGCCAATAAAAGGATAAGTTTAAGGCTTTTTAATCAATGCCGCTTACACTCAGTACTTCAGGTCAGAATCTTGTGTGAGACTTACTTGCTGAGGATAATTGTTGGTTAAAAAATGAATCGTTTTTTTTTTTTTTTGGAACTGTGACACTTGTGGGCGACTATAGTGAATTAATCTTTGACAGGATGGACGATTGTCAGTTTCATAAGAATTTTCTTGCTCTCTCATTCTTAATGTCACTTATGGAAGAATATGACTTTTAGAAGGAAAGCATTCTTTATCAATGGAGAAAGAGATAAGAGACCAATATAAAGTTTTAAAGAGTCACTAATGGTGGAGCCCTGGGGAAATGGGAAACACAGCTGAGTGTTCCGGACCTGCCATGAGCTGCAGGGCTGGCGCCGTGGCTGCTGTTTGTGTTTTAGGAAATATTCACCCGTAATTGTGTGTCTCCAGCAGACTGTTCCCAAAGGAAGCCATGTTTCCTGACTAAAGACTGCATATTGCCTAGAAGAAAAAATGGAGGTTAGGAATATGTGGGGTTTAGATACTGGCTTCATTGAATAGTCTAGGGCAAGTCAGCCTCTTGCACCCTCCATTTTATCTTTATAGAGTGGGGATGGTAATGGCTGCCCCGCAGTTCGAAAAATGGCATGTGAGAATGTGAAGCGCGGTGCCTGGTGCCTGAGAAACGCTGGCAGTGGGGTTTCCTTCCCCTTCTTTGCAGGGATAGGCAATGCGGGTGGCTTGTAGTCACATATGTTGTCTGGGCTGTGTGAATATATGTAATGTGGAAATTTCTCTACCTTGTGCCACTGAGTTAGAAATTGTTCCTGTAGACCTGGCTCTTGTGCTCTGTGAAAAGTGAGAGAGGAGTCGTGCAAGAAGCCAGCCAATTGTGAACGGGCTCAGTGGTAACTCTCCTCAGTGGCTCCCTGGCTGGACAAGCATCGGTGACCGGGAGAAGAACTAGGCTCTGCTCCTTGGCTGTGGCGAAGTGCCTTCGTCCTGCCCAGGTGTTTTCTCAGCCATCCAATGGGGATGCGGGAATTGGGGTGCCAGAGGGTTCATGGTGAGTGACGTTTGTGCAGGACCTCACTAAGTGGCAGGGGACTCAGAACTGCGCGGTGTCCTCATTGTCAGGAGCCCGTAGCACTGCTTAGCCAATCAGTTCTGGGGCGTGTGCGACTTGAAAGGCTCAGGAAGATCTGTCTCCATGCCACAGCTGGAGGGCTGGTCTCCAGAAGGCAAGACAGCTGTGCTCGGGGCTTCCTGGCAAGATGGCTGCCCTCCCTGAGCTGCGGGCCGCGTGGGGCTTGTGCTGAAGCCGGGCATAGCACAGCGGCCCTGCAGGCCTTCGCTCGCCACAGGTGGTTCCTGCGGTTACCTGCGGTCTGGCGGTGGCCTGTTGGCCTTGCTGCAGGCGTGCCGTCCTTTCTCATGGCCTTTAGGAAGACAGAGCCGGACCTGTCGTGCTTCTTGCTGCCCACTGCGCTGTGTTCAGGGTGTTCTTGCTCTCCTTTTCCTCCTCTGTGACTTCACAGGTGACTGAACCAGAGAGGAGGCTGCCAGGAGACAGACTCCCGGGCCCCCAGTGCCTCTCCCCGCCCCCAGCGCTGAGTGGGGAGGGGGCTCGCGTGGCAGCTCTGAGTGGGGAGGGGCTCGCGTGGCAGCGCTGAGTGGGGAGGGGGCTCGCGTGGCAGCGCTGAGTGGGGAGGGGGCTCGCGTGGCAGCGCTGAGTGGGGAGGGGCTCGCGTGGCAGCGCTGAGTGGGGAGGGGGCTCGCGTGGCAGCGCTGAGTGGGGAGGGGCTCGCGTGGCAGCGCTGAGTGGGGAGGGGCTTGCGTGGCAGCGCTGAGTGGGGAGGGGCTGCGTGGCAGCGCTGAGTGGGGAGGGGGCTCGCGTGGCAGCGCTGAGTGGGGAGGGGGCTCGCGTGGCAGCGCTGAGTGGGGAGGGGCTCGCGTGGCAGCGCTGAGTGGGGAGGGGGCTCGCGTGGCAGCGCTGAGTGGGGAGGGGCTCGCGTGGCAGCGCTGAGTGGGGAGGGGGCTCGCGTGGCAGCGCTGAGTGGGGAGGGGGGCTCGCGTGGCAGGCTGCGCTGTGGACAGGTCAGAAAATGCACACCGCCCGAGACGTGGTGGGCAGAGATTGCGGTAGGAGGAGCAAGGCACGGTGTGGAAGTGGGGTACAGTCAGCCGGTGCCACTTAGTGAAAGGGCTTGTCTGTCTGTGCGGCCTTTGACTTTAACTCTGGACGGGGTAGGGTGTGTTGGAGGATGGTAACCAGCCAGGTGATAGTGTGAGATGCATTTTCAAAGGTCACACTTGCTAAAGACAAGATAGGCGGTAAAGGATGGCTGGTGATGAGAGTGGAAATGAGCATAGAATCCTGCTGCGGTATTTCAGGTGGGACATCGTGTGGGGCTTACCTGGGGCACTGTCAGTGTGGGTGTCAAGGAGACCCCCACAAGAGGTTTTGCAGGTGCAAAGGAAAATGACATTTGAGTGCCTATTTGTTCCAGGAACTTTAAATATCTATTAGGTTGGTGCAAAAGTCATTGCTGTTTAAAGGTTAAAAATAACTGCAAAAGCCACAATGACTTTTACACCAACCTAATAAAATATCAGCTCATCTGATCCTCACAACAGCAGTGAGGGTAGGTGGGTTTTTCTTTTTCTTTTTTTTTTGCCATTTTGCAAATAAATGGAGGTTTATAGGATATGTGGCTTGCCTGATGTCTCTGGCAGCTGGTAAATTGTAGAGTCCGGCTTTAAACCTGCCTCCATGGAGCTCACAGTCCTTTCTCTTCCCTCTACACACAGGCTCGCAGGACACAACCCGCAGGTAGCGGTTTGCATTCGCAAGTAACTTTGCAAGGCCTAGTCTGTTCATGGTGATCTCTTTCAGCATTCCCAGGAGATGTGGGAACATAATTAATTGTTCAGCTGAGGAGTTAGAGACTTGGGAGGTTAAGGGAATTGACAAGGTCACCCATCAAGTGGTTCGGGGAGGGCAGGGGGAGGTGAGGTGTGGGGCAGACCATCTGAGCCAGTCCTCTTACAGAAAACAAGAATTTGCCAGGCTCGTGCTATAAACCCAGGCTTTCCTTTAGTTCCTAGATGAGCAAACCTGTTGTGGAGGTGGTATGCACAGCAAGTGCCTGAGGCTGAGAAGGCACAGAGCATGGTGGTATCTTGGGGTTACTCTATAATCAAACTCTCTCCTGTTGCATAGTCTTTAATTAAAACAACAATCACCCCACCAAAAACTAATCATCTTTATTAAGCTTGGAGATTAGAGTAAGGGTGGGGAAACTTGTCTCTTAAAAAGATCTCACCAATAAATTATTTCCTTTGCCATAAGAATCGTATTGCTGAGCTGAATAATGAGAAGAATTCCCAGTTTCTTTTTTCTATTTAATTTTATGAGTTTGATGTTACTATTGGTTGCCATGGGGATACTTGGGGTGACACCAAGAGCAACATTATGAGAGCCATGGGAAACCCTTGTTAATTATACTGTGCCTCCATTCCTTGTCTGTCAAGTTTTCTTCATTATTATTACTAATTTATTCTTTATTTTTGAGAGATGATGATGCATTGGGTACATTGGGGCCTGAGAATGAGTTTAGAGCTTTTCCTCTTATTCGGCTGGACACTTCAGTGTGTGGTATTTTTGATGCAAATTGGAGGAACTATGTTTGCGAAGAGAGAGTACAGGCCAGGGATTGGAAAGATGCTGAGCTGCAAACCTGAATGATTTCTTAGTTTGCTAATGGGTGTCCCTGGCTGTCGTGCACCTTCATGATTTATGCCAGCTTTGCAAACAAAAAGCACACTTGGGCCAACCCTCAGCCGTTCACTGCTTTCTCTCTGGGGAGGTAAGTAACACTGGCTTGTGCATTTGTGGCTGGTAGCTGTCGGGAGTGAGGGGCCACATGCCCTATGGAAACCCTTTGTAAAATGCTGGGGAAGTGATCTGGTTTCTGTAGTCAGGCTGCTGAATATGGGGGAGAAGGAAGTGACAGTCATTTACAGTGTCATGTTTAGTCTTTTGCAGATGTGCTTACAGTTTTAACAAAGGTGGAGGAGAAATTATAGGGTGGGAAAGAAATGCCTACAGACAGCCTGCTAAAGCCTAGGAAGGAGGAAACTAGTATTTGTGTGTTTTAGGAATGCTAAGCCCTTGCTTACATATCAGCAAGCAAAATATTGGCATTCACTTCTGACTTGAGGAAGGCATCTCTGAAGTCAATAGGAGGAAATGCCTAAACACAGGCCTTACTCAGAAAGAAAGGAGAACGGTGGAAATGCTCAGGATTATCTCATAAAAGCCCTTTGTGTATTTGAAGCCTCTAAAGAAATCAGCCTTGTTCTCTGGGCCAGACAACTCCAGTTGTTCTTACCTTTCTTCATTGTATCTTTTCTCTTTTATGCTTTTGTCGCCCCTTCCTATTGCTTCGTCTTGAATGATACCAGTCAACATTGACCTTGGTGCCTACTGCAGGGCCGACGGGCTCGTGACTGCTGGTTCTGATCAGGAAACAGCAGATGCCCAGCGGTGGTGATGGTGGCGATGACAGAATCTTTTTATACACCCTGCCCCGTTGGACTTTCTGCTCCTCCAGCTTGGGCCCGGGTTTGGGGCCTGGAACATGGTGGGCACGTAAAACAAACCTGCTGAGTGGGTGACTCTGGGAGACATACCTGATTCTTTGCTTTCAAAGTCAGTTTCTGCTCTGGGTCGATTAAAAATCCCCAGACCTTTGCTTTGTTTTTCATTATAATCACCAAAACTGGAGGAAAATCGGCTTGAACTGCCATAGCACTCTGTGCTTGGATAGACCTGTAAGAGTTTCCCAAAGAAGACGACTTCTCCCTGTCCTCTGAATTAGTCCCTCACTCCCTCCTTTGCTCCTTCGCTGCCTCCTTCCCTGCCTCCCTCCAGTCCTCTCACTCACTCACTCACTCATTCAACACGTGTATTCAGCCTCTGCCATGAGCCAGCCATGGAGCGCTGTGGTGTTGTTCTAAACAGAGTGAAGTCCCTGCTGTCATGAAGCTGATATTTCAGGGGATTACGGACATGATGGACCAGAAGAAGTAATCCCCGTTGGTGACAAGCCTTTCAGAGACGTGCGGCTGATGGTCGTGCAGGTGACAAGTGGTAACCACTGCTCTTTTGTAAGAGACTTGCTGGCAAGATAGGCTGTGATTTCACTTTCCTTTCTATTTGCCCAACCACCTGAGTCCCTATATAGCATTTTACCTGACATGTAAGATTCCGTTTGGGCAGGATTTTGTCAGTTACCATTTATATAGCCTTTCTTGAAATTGGATTAGATCCCTTTGATTTATTTGGAGAGAGAAATGGGTAACACACATTGTGTTTCTTCTGCAGAATCTATTTTGTTATGATATTGACACAGTAGGGTAGGCCTTATTTTTATTCCAGTGTGTATTAGTTAACATTCCATTATTCAGAGATTGGTGGGTTTTTTCCTTACCTTTTCTCTCATATTGTTGGCTTCCAGTTTATTAAAAAATGATCTAATTTAATATTCTTTATGGTCCCACTACCCTTTCTTCAGTATAGGTTTCAACAGTTTTAACACAAGGTACAAATATCAGCCCTGCGAACTGAGTAAAACTCAAGCCGGTGACATTCATTAATTCATTCATTCATTCAATATACAAAGCAAAAGAAGATGTTTACTTCCATTCTACGAATTTCAGCCTAATGGGGCAGTGAAATACAGAAACACAAGTTACAATTCTCGGGGGGTAAATATGCCAACAGAATTCTGAATAAACAGCAGTGAGCATTCCAGACACAAGTAAGCAGGTCTGCCTCTTGTCAGAGAAGGGTTCACAGAGGAGGTGACCCTTGATCTGGCTCTTGAAGGGTGCGGGTGTGCTAGCCTCCCAGGGCCAGCCGAGAGCAAGCGAGATTTCATTGGTCTTGCTGTGGTTGCTCAGACACGAGTCCTGAGTGGCTTTCTCTTCCAGTGCTGGAACTGGGGCGATGGTCCCCCTGAAGATACGGCCTGGGTTTGTTTGTTGTTGTCTCTGAAGCACTTAACAGTTATAAAACCAGGACTACTTTATTAGGTTGCCACTTTTGTTCATCCATAGGAGTAGATACTAGATAGGTCTTCACTTTTCAGAGTGCTGCATTCCAGCATTTTGGTAGGTTACTTGACTGCATTATTAACTTTCTGACTTGGGCATGGTTATTAAGGGAATCGGACTAGCTGTAGGTCATGCCCCTACCCTCCTTCTCTGCAGGTAATCTGGGGTAAACATAAAAACTAAATCTTAGTTGTAACTGCGTTTGGTTCCCAACTCAGAACGAGTGGAGTGGCCAGGATGCCTTCCAGTGAAAATTGAGGAAGCCGGAGAACAAAGCGTTTCTTTTCAGAGTTTAGAAAAGCTCATTGACATATTTATGACTTACTGAAAGTCCCAGTGACTTTTCCAGTCTCCTTGTTGTTCTTAAAAATTGCCTCCTAGTTGTTGAATTTGTAGAGCTTATTTTCTCCCTCTTAGCTCTCAGGGAGACACAGACAGACACCTGGTCAGACAGACTTTGTGCTTTGTGTGCTCTGGGCGATGCGTGATCAGCAGCAGGGTTCTGTCTTCATGTAGGAAGTGGGTTCGTAGGTCATTTCTACCCAACAACTCACCCTCTGTATTACTAATGCTGGGAAGTAGGGCCTGGGTTTTCTTCGTGTTAGGAAAAAAAAAAGATAATTTGCTCATTGTCACCTGGCTGCCTGCCTTGGGGACCCATACACTTAATTGCTCTGCTGTACTACTTGTCGAGATGATTGAACAGAATGCCTTGATAATCTGTGACTAGGTCTCAAACATCTAATGTCACCCCTGATTGCTGCATGTGCATTGGGAGTCAGGTGTGCTCAGTGGCTGTCAGCTGGGGTTCTTCTGAGGAGCCCCTTCTTTTTTTGTGACTCTGTTATATATTGTGGCTTTTAAAGATCCCATTTTATACGTTTTTATCACCCCTCCCCCGAATAGAAAGGACCCATTTCAAAGATTGGAAAACCGTCTAGAAGCTGAGCCTGACTCCTTAGTCTTCGTTTTATGGTCCGTAAGGGGTGCGTTTGCCTTTCTGTTATAGAGAAGATCACAGACAGATGGAGGCTTTACATTTTGCTTGCGTTTTGTATTCTGATTTTTTGTTTAACAGTAAATTGAAAATGAAAACCATTTCTTCCATGAACTTGCTCTCTTTCATCGTACAATATGAACACAAGCAGTCTTCACTGGCCAAAATGCAAGTGTCATGTCCTATAAAAAAACAATTATATTAACATCAAAACTTACCAAAATAGTTTCATTGGGGGTGATTTTTTTTAAAATGAAGATTTGTTTTGTAGAGAGAACAAGGGAACTACAATTCTAGACCATAGAGACGGGCACCATTAATATATTTAAGCTGTTTACTTATAAATCACTGCTTTCTAGAGAGGCTGAATGGAGGGCAGAGAAACCTAAATCCTTTATGTAAAGAAATGCTGCCTTTTAAAATAATTAGAAATATCAGTAAAGCATCTCCAAAATAACCTTGTACATCAATAGGAAAGTAGTTTTTAAGATTTAAAAAACTAAATTTACAAATCTCTAGTTGTAGTTATTTGACTTAATATGTAAGGTACTTACCAGCTATGTTGGTTGCAAACAGACTTGAAGACAGGTAGACTTTCCTAGTGGTCGGCTGCCTTGGTCAGTCTCGGCCAGCCATTGATACAATGCAGAGTGCTCTCCACTCTCTTCTGCTGGCTTGGGTCTACTTAGCATACTGGAGTCTGTGGACCAAAACAGTCCGTAGCTTACAAGGCTAAAGAGCGCCTGCTTTTGCTGCCTGGAAATGTCCCTGGACCGATGGTTTGTTTTCCTGCCCTGAGAAGGAATAGGCCCCAGATCTGGTCTTTTAGCCGGATGTACTGGGATGGTCTGTACCATCCTGGATGTGGTGTGTCACATAAAGGTAACCTCCACCAACTGTCAGGTAGCTGAGCTGCTGTGGCTGTGATTGGTCCTGAAACGTACATACAGCTTATCATCAGAGCCGGGACTGGCAGCGGGGGACGTGGATGACCGTGACGTTCATTGCTTATTGATTTGGTGAATTTGAATGTCTTTCCTTTTGTGCCAGCCTTAACACTTTGGTCCTGTTAGCCACTTTGTAACGTTGTCTTCCAAGGTCTTATGTGATTTCCAGAGTCAGGGACTGAGGGGAAGGGATAATTGTTTACAGAAAATATGGAGGCACTTGGATTCGAGATCAAATAGGAAGTTGGGGGGTGTAGGCTTCCTCTGAATAGTGAGGAAATGCTTTAAACCCCTAATTACCTTCGGGGAGTCCCTTCTTTGCTCTCACAGTAGGGAGTTGGCTGGGCGAGCTAATGACTGGAGGCAGGAGTTGTGGGTCCTGTCCCCCTGGCAAAGGCCAGTATTCGGGGTTTGCCTCCCCTCTCGTCCTGCTTCCTCTCACTGGAACGTGACCAACTCTATGGAGACTGTCTTGTAAACATTTTGGCTGTGTTTTGGGTCTTTACCAAATGGTGAGTGGAGATGTGTTTTATTTGTTCAGCACTTTCATTGAGTGCCTACCCTGGGCCAGATCCTGCTCTTGTTCCTGGGATATAGTGGTGTACACGCGAAACAACAGCTTGGGCCTTACGGAGCTTGTATTCCCGTGGACTGCTACACTGCACTGTTCGTTATCTGAGAGGAACGACCAAGGTTTTCGCTGCTGCTGCTACTGAGGGACCCTGGCGTGGGCGAGGAGAAGACACAGGGATTCGCGTCCTGGTTAGTTAGTGCTCAGGCTTGCTGCGCTTCTCCGAGCCTCCGTCTTCCTACCTGTAAAGCAAGGACATGGAATAGTGCTTATTTATTATCAGTAGACCATAGTGAATGATTAATAGGGTCTTTTTCCCGTTGTGTCATTTATGGTACTGATTTTTCCAAACATTTTAGCCTTTAATCTGAGTGGGGCATCTGATTCAGTCCTAGTTACCAATGTTTGCATGTTTATTAAAAACAAAAGTTGTTTGACTAAGGAAGAAGATACTTGTTTCTGGAGAGTTGGTATTTCTACATATGATCGTGCAGTTTTTTTAAAAAACGTGATGAGTTTACAGATTTTCCAGAGTGCCATTGCAGGACACTGTCATTCTCATCACAGTGAATGTCCAAGACAACACTTACCCATAGGGTCTGGTGACACGCAGGCGTCTGCAGTAAGCTTAGGGCTGAGGCTGCCTGGTGAGGGCCTGGCTCTGGGACTCACGTTAAGAGAATGTCATGGCGTACAAACTTTAAAAATCCTGTGGAAACTGAATTTAAAATTTAAAAAGGAAAAGGTGCAGCAGGAAGGAAATCTTCATTTGTTCCGAAGCATATACCTACAGAAGGGGTTTGGGTTTCCCTTGTGTCCTGTGACCGGGCTGGTTGCAGGTGGGGAGAGTTGTCTGTTTCTACTCAGATGCACCTCAGAAACACTCATCATTGTGTCAGAAATACTTTGTTGCTTGTGTGCAGTCATAATACATAATAGAACACTCTGCCATGCACCTCCTGCAGGAAGCTCGGGGATGCCAGCCTGCTAATCAGGCGGAAATGCGGGAAGTGAGAAATGGAACATGAGTTTTATTTTCACACCTCTAAATGAGTGACTGCAAAGGGTGAACTTAAAAATAATAATGCAGTCTTATAGTTGCCTCACACCTTTTAATAAGGCAGGTTAAAAATGTTTAGGGTGCATTGCATCTTTGTTGGGGGCTCTAATTCCTCCGCACAGTTGAGTGGCTCCCTGGGTAGTGTCTGCACTGCGCTGGAGAGTCTGGGGGAAGATGCCTGGGGACCGAGAGGCGGCAGCCCTCAGTGACGGCGGAACCTCTGTAGGCCTGCGGTCTCAATTCTCCCAGATGCATGCTGTGGGCAGAAGCCAGGCTTGCAGGCTCTTTGTACGTGACTGCTCTTGTAAGAATGGTACATAGGCATCCTTAGTTACCCCTGCTCACATCTGTCATGTGGAACACGATAGCAGTATCTCCTCATCCTTCTAGAGGCATCGCAGGTGCCTCTGTGTCTGTTGTATCTCTACTGACACCCCCAGCTGGCCATCATCTCTCTCCATTATGCATCAGACTTTGACACTATTATACATGACATATATTTATATTACATATTAGACCGACTCTGGGTGTTCATGCCACTTCGAGGCTGTTTGCTCTTGGGCAAATTGCTTTGCCTTTCTGTATCTTCATTTCCGTAGTAAAGGTCATGGTGATTCCTGCTGGAATCAGTGTGTGTGATGCACTCAGGACAGCCGGGCATGGCGCTGCTTCTGTTTCATCGGCATTATTATTTTACTCCCCCCTTGGTACATAATTCATGTTCTGCTTTGCTCTGCTTATTTACCGTATCTGCCTTAAATTGTGATGGGTTCCTCCCAGTCTGAAAATTTGTTAGCACCAATATGGTACCTCGGACATGGTAGGGACCCAGTGAGCATTCTGGGTTGAGTTTATACAGGACGTTGTTAAGAATTCAAAGCAGGGGGTATTGTCATGCTGACTTGTAAGTCTTTGCAGTGGGATGGGGACTGGTGTCATCTGGTTCTTAACTGCTTAAGCTGCAGTGTGGAGGCCGAACGCTTGCTCTGGCCACCCCCTCGTGGCCTGCTCATCGTAGGGCCAGTCACTCAAGGCTAGAGCTTTCCTTCTGCTCTTGCTGATATTACAGCATAAAAGATGGCTTTTGGTAATTCTCAGCAATTTAGGCTTGGTTAATACTGGCCAGTAATTTCCTGAAGTGCCACGAAGTGGCAGAAGCATGATTTATGGGCCGTGGGCCCTTGCTGGCTGGGGTGAGCACCGGAGGCCCAGCTGTGCTTCTGGAATTCTGAGTGTCTTTCAGAGGAGCTGCTTTCATTCCAGAGAGCTCTTTTCTTAAACCCTCAAGGGAGTCCCTATTGTGATGAATGGAGAGGTTCAGGGCTGAAACGACTGGCTGTGAGTCTTTCCCCAGCAGGTCTTAGAGACAACTGGGTGAGGACATTTTGGCTGGCTGACATCTGGGCTGAAAGTACTGAATTAAAATATAAAAGTGATGAATGTATGGGAAGGCGCATCTAAAAAGAAGTGGTACTTGGTACTCCAGCTGCGTTAGCTCTGTCTTTTCTAAGGTTGGCCCTTGACACATGCAAAACTTGTATGACTTCACGCAGAAGATGGCACTTCACCTATCAGCCTAACCCCACTCCCATCAGGGAGTGTGTTGCTAGCACGCGAGGTATGTGGCTGTGGGAAGCCCGTGTTAAGAAGCTGCTGAGTTCTTGACTTTGGGGTCTGGAAGAAGAGCAAACAGCCCTGCGAGTCTAAGCTTGGGGAGTAAAGAAGCAGCTTTGGCCCTGAGGCTGTGGCTTTAAGGTGCTTGGTTACATTTGGGCTGGTGGGACCAGGTCCAGGAAAAATGACGGGTTCATTGTCCCCCACATCCTGTGGCCCAGACTCACTGAGGTCTCCCTGCTCCTCTTTCCAGGCTGCCCATATAAGTGAATGAATAATGCCTCTGAGAGACTTCGACAGTGCCCCAGAGGAATCTGGAGAGGCTAGAAGGACCTTCTCGGTAGTTTAGGAATGCTGATCTTATCTCTTGATTGGTTGCATGTTGTTTGGGCTACTGCTTAGCCCAGAATCCTGGGCTTGGATATGTTGTCTTTCCTCCACCACACCTTTCCCTCCCCCTCCTCCCCCTCCCCCACAGTCCTTATCATGCGGGAAACACTCATTGGGTTTCAAAAAGTTGTGGGTTGTATGTGTACAATCTAAACAGCTAGCTTTTTTCTTAATTGTGGTAAAATACACACAACATAAACTATCCCATCTTACACCATTTCTACGTGTACAGTGCAGTGGTGTCACATACGTTCCCATCATTGTGCCACCATCTCCAGGACGCTTTCATCTGACCCAGCTGAAACTCGACACTCATTAAACAGCCCCAATCCCCCCAGTGCCTGTTAAGCCCGTTCTGCTTTCTGTCCCTATGAATTTGCTGCTCTCGGTGCCTCGTGTAAGTGGGGTCACACAGCACTTGCTCTGTGAGTGACCCATTTCACTCAGCATGAGGTCCTCCAGGTTCACCCGTGTCGGGCCATGTGTCAGGATGTCCTTTGTAAGGCTGTCATTCCCTCGTGTGGATAGACCACAGTCTGCTCACCCGTTCGTGCCCAATTGCTTGGAAATGGGGACGGAAATCACTCTTCAGGACCGTCTTTTAACGCTTTTGGATGTATACTCAGAAGTGTAATTGTCAGATCGTATGATAAATCAATTTGTTTATTTATTTTTTTTTGAGAAACTACAATACTCGTTTCCATAAGCAGCTGGATTGTTCAGAAATGCATTCAAATTAGCTTTCTTAGGTTTTGATCTCCAAGCTGCCTTGAGTTGTCCTTGTGAAGGTGGGTTTCTTAGTAATGCTTCTGAGCTTTGACATACCATCCACAGCTCGCTTTGCCTCTCCCAGGTTGGTGCCTCATTAGATAAGATCCAGCGGACAACCTTCCAAAGGATCCACACAGCAACATACCAAACACTGCACTAGGTCCCCGAGGACCTAGTGCAGTGTTTGGTATGTTGCTGTGTCTGTGGTGATTTTCTGGTAAATACTTGGTTTGTCCACAAGTGACTGATACAGTGGGACTAACTAATAGAATTAAGTAGTTTCTGTCTGACCATGGCCCTACGCAGCTGTTTGACCACGTGACCACATCCAAGCCTGATTGCCCTCTCTGCTCTCATGTTACGTTGTATAAACTCGAAGAAAACAACGAACATATCATAGTTTAAGAAACCTTTAGCACCTACCATGTACTACCGTGTTTCCCCGAAAATAAGACCTAGCCGGACAATCAGCTCTAGTGCGTCTTTTGGAGCAAACGGCTAGGTCTTATTTTCGGGGAAATGGTAGGTATTTTGCTAAGCCCCTTACTTACATTACCTCATTTAATTTTACAGTAACCCAGTGGAGTCCATCTCCATTTTCCAGGTAATGAAACAGACACAGAGAAGGGAGGATATCTGCTCGGTTCCAATCTACTGGTCCAGCCCGAGTTTATATATCTCTGCATGGGATCAGTGAACTAGTGGCCTAGTGACAGCATGGCAGAGGTGGGACACACTCAGCGCCACCTGCTCTGAACCTGCAGGTGGTGTGGGGTAGGAGGAGCAGGAGACCTGCGGGGGGAAACTTGGGTCCTTGTGTAAAAGACCCAGGCTTCAGTTAGTAGTGCAAACGGAGGGAGTGGCCCGTGTGAGCTGGACCGTAGAGAAGCTTGTGCGCTCTCAGACGGGGCTCAGGGACGAGGTTGCCTTGATTCGGAAGGAGGGGACTTGGGGGAGAATGGATCCCAGGGGAAGATCTCTGAGGATGAGGTAAATGAGGTGGCTGGACTCCTGTGAGCAAGGCTGAGGTTTTAGAACCTCCAAGAAGGACAGGAAGGGGTGGCCAGAGGGGATTCTCTCCAGGTAAAGGGCAGGCCTTCTGTGTGGGCTGGGCCTTGGGGTGTCCACACCATGAAGCCAGCGTGGGAGGCAGAGTCTGGTCACATGTGTTCACTTATGCTCCTTCCCCCACCCTGTGCACCGGAGCAGAACATGAAGGAGAAATTAACAAACATCCCAAGTCTCTTGACACATAGATCAAAACATATTGATGGTGTCTTGCAACTCTGATAATTTCATTGAACTGTATGAAGCTTCACATTGATACATAGGCACCCGCTGATTAACATTAAGTGCTGCTGTCAGTCTGACGAGCTGGAGAAACCAATACTGAATAATCTATTAAATATGTCACACTTGAACAGGGAGCGTAAATCATAGTATATTATTTCAGCTGTAATTAGGTGGGAGATAAAAATCACAAATAGTCGAGTTTAGTGATTCTTTCTTACTGTATACACAGCATCCCTGGAAGTTCCTTGTTCGCTCCATGGGGAGAAAGAAGCTGACTGCCTTTCAAGTACTGACCGCTGTCCAGGAAGTGGGGGCTTGTGGGTGACTTGTGTGATGTTCATAGAGTGGGCTTTAGCGTGGGCGTCCTCGTCCTCAGCGAGATGAGCTGTAGCCTTCCCTAAGTTAGCGTGGGTGGAAGCGCACCATCTGCGTCTGGCAGAAGGTAGCTGGCCCTCCGTCCTGGAGACCTGATCGTTCCTCAGGTTGTGGTAGGTTTGCATTAATATCCGCCATCCCAGCCTCATTTCCTGGGCGCTGGCTGCCACCTTCGTTGTCTGGGAATTGACGATGCAGAGCAGAGCCTGTGGGTGAGCAGAGCGGCACCCTGCTCAGCGCTTAGTGTTCTTTTCTCCAACCCACAGAGTAGAGCTGAGGATTGAGAATAAATGAGGGGTACAGACCAAGGCAGAAAATAGGAAGAGATTATGTCAGGAGGGTCCAGGTGGCCTGGGTGGTAGCTGAGAAATGGAGATGGTTGCAGTCATTCCTTCACAGGGCTGTTGGGAAGGGTACACAGACCTCAGACGTGCAGGTCAGGGCTGTGTTTCAGTGCTCGTCAGGTGCTTCCATCAGTATAAGAAAACCAGTTTTTATGGTGGATGGGCAGGTGGTATGAATGTGAAATTCAAGAGCATGAACAGGTATCTGCCTGGTTTTGTGTCTCCTTGCAAATGATTGGTTTAGTGAAACAGGAAGGTTAGAAGGGTTAGGTCTCATTTGGGGCTGTTAACACATCAGAGCATGTTATAAGTGGTATATACTGGTCATCTTTTATTGAGAGGCAGTGGTTTTGGTTTTTGGCATTTTTGGTTGGTTTTTCACATACTAGTTTGATTCATTTTGGGTGATTCTGTTAATGTAGCCAAGCATCTTGCACTTTGACGTTACAAGTGAAGACCTTAGAACTTTGTGTGGGCGTTACATCATTCAGCAAACATTTAGCCAAGTTCAGTGATGTACTAGGTATATGTATGTGAAGATTTCTGCACGAAAGGTTTACTTCAAGTTGTCTCCACCTGTGACGCTCTCCTCAGCCCTTGAGTTCACAGGGATTTCTAGAAAGGCAGGTGGAGGAGCCCCCGTGGCCCATTCCTGGCTTCCCGAGGCATGTTTTGAGGTATCGCTGGAGTGAGTAATTCTGTCCTGAGCCACCTGGACTGTTGAACCTGAGCCACATGTGTGTAGAGTGTAGGCTGAGCTTCCTGGAGTTGGAGGCAGTTGTCCTGCTTCCCCAGAGTCACGCTTTGCAGAATTCTCCCCACGAGAATGCTGTGGATTTGAGAGAGAGAGTGTGTGATGAGGCAGGGCTCTCCAGAGGCCTACGAGAGCCACAGAGGGCTGGCGTGTCCCGCCCAGGCCAGTGGTGAGTCTCTGGTTACTTGGTACAATAGCTTTCTTCCCCTTTCTTTCTTCCCTTTCTTTCTTCTTCTCCTTCCTCCCTCCCTCCCTCCCTCCCTTCCTCCCTTCCTCCCTCTGAGCTGAGATGCACTTAGAAGGACTTAATGGCATCATTTAAAATTAGAGGATAAATGTAAAACTGATCTGTTCACGAATACCAATTAGTTTGTACTTTAAAAAAATGATTTCGCATAAGGCAGGAATAGGTTTCTAGTTGAAGGAGCTAATGGGCATTGGTTTGAAAGTTGATCATACAAAGAAATGTTGCTTCAGCTGCTGACCCCCCATCCAAGGAGGTGTGTGTTGTGTTAGAGAACTGAGGGGGAGGGCTGAGCCCCGTGGAGGCAGTCAGCTCGACCACACTGCAGGACAGCTCTGGGCAGTAATGTGTACACTTCCTACCACCTCAAATCGACTGAAGCACCCAGAGATCTTTCTATTAATACATGTACTCATAGCTTTTTTTTTTTTTTTTTTAAATAATTTGCCTTTCTTTTCTATGAGCACAAAGTACTTTTTCAAGAGTAGTTTTTCCTGTGGCATCAACAGCTACCTAAAGGGGGAGTGGTGAATGTGGGTTTGGAATTAAGGGAAAAGTATTGGCTTTAAGAGGCTGAGTTAAAATCATGCATTGAGTGCTACTAGGTGCTGCTGGGCAGTGTTGAGCACGGGGGATATGGAAGTGCTTTCAGTCCAGTGGGGACCGTCTTCCCTGAGGAGCTAGAAGGGACACAGGAGTGGGTGGAGTCAACGTGTCAGGAGGACGCCTCTGTCACTGTGGGGCGTGTGCCACATGGACAAGAAGGCCGACCACTGGGGCACATGGCCAGGAGCCGGAGTCCGAGGCACAGGTGGGCGTTTTTGGTTTTAGTTCCACCTCATACCTAATTGTTTACTGAAAAGAGCGAATTGGGGACCCCCACGTCCCCCTCCCTTTTGTTTGACAGGAGAAGCTGGACTAAATCCAAAATTGTGCCCTGTGTGCAGCTGAGGGAAGTGAGGCTTAGAGCCTGAGGTGTGCACAGCTGTTAGACCCGGGCTCAGCTCAGAATCACGTAGTTGGTGCCCTTTCAGCTGCCTGAGCTGTTACTCTGGTTTCCCCGCTATTGGATTCATTCCTCTCTTACTGGTTCAGTCAGTGTTTACTGAGTCGGTTATGAACAACTGTGCACTTGACAGAGGTGGAAGGGGCCTCCTATGAGGGAACTGCAATCTTCACGTGGTAATTACCTTTGGAAATACAGGCTGGGATAAGATTAGGAAAATGCAGACTAGGGGTTAGGATGGAATGATTTACAGTGCTCAACCCAGAGAATGCCGGGAGCATCCGGATTTATGGTCCAAGGCAAATCCTTTTCGATTCCTCTATGCCTTGACTACTTATCACTGTAGGATAATGTTTCAGTGTGTTTAAAGAAGTTTTAAAAACACACATAAAGGTAGGCTGAGAGAGATAGTACAGTATATAAGGTGTGGGGGCTCCAGAGCCTAGTGGCCTGGTTTTGAGTCCTAGCTTACTACATGAGCTGTGGGACCTAGGGCAGCTTACTTAAACTCAGTGTCTGTTTCCTTATATGGAAAATGATGATTAAAGTAATACCCACCTGAAATTCGTTACAAGGAGTAAATGAGCTAATGCAGAGTGCTTAGTAAGGAGCCTGGTCCCTAGTAGACACTTCATAGGTGTCATTGGGGAGTCGCTTGATTGAGCCTGTCAGTGGTTGACAGTTCCTGAACTTGTTGGTGCCTCGGAATTATCCAGAGAGTGTTTTAGAGTACACAGCCTAAAGATTTCCATTTTGGCCAGGATGGAATAGGCCATTCCTGCGAGGTCCTCCCCTCACACTGAAAACCTTGGATATAGTGCAACAAAGAAGCACAAGAAGCCTTGGAAAGGTAGAAAGACCAGGGCCGGCTGCCTGTGATTTGGGGACTGGAGGAGTGTCATACAGGGACTCATTCAGGGTCTCAGCTCCCGCTCCCCACATAAGAACCCAGGACATGGTGAGGCCAAAAAGGAACACCCACGGAGCCATAGGTAGGGGACTCATACCACTATGTTCTCGCTGGCGGCTGGGTTGGAGACACTCGCAGTGGGATCCACACGATCTGCAGTCTGCCATTCACTTCTCTGTCTTCCAACCAACCAACCAATCAATGCAGCCCCGCAGCTACATCAGCAGCCAATTGGCTAACCGGTCACAGCCAATGAGCAACCACCACCTGAGCCAGCACCGCCCCCCACGCAAGGCTAAGAGCCTGGAAACTGCTCTCTGGGACTCTGTCCCCATAAGGAGCGACGTGGCACTTGGCCTGAGTCCCCTGAGTTTGCTTCCTGACTCCCATATGTCTTGGACAGAGTGCTGCAGAAGCCTCCAGACCCAACTCACCAGGAGGCAGAGACCAGAAAAGCTCTAAGGAAAACCTGTTTCTCCCTAGCCAAGGCCTGGACAAAAGGTGGGCTAAACACAGAAGACCCTTTCTGCAACCACCTCCCTCCTGCAGCCCCGCCCCCCATGCGCACTGGCTGGGCCCAGCAGGAGGCTGGCCTTCCTGCTGCCTCTGGGAAGCAGGTCGTCATGGCAGTTCCCTCGTGGGGTGCGGTGGGGTGGGGTCAGCAGAGCAGAGCAGGGTGCTGGTCTTCCATTCAGCCTGGGCAGAACCAGGTCGTGCCCCTGGGTAGTGCCAGGTCAGTGTCAGCGGGTCCACCTTTAGGATGAGCTTCCACCCCCACCCTGCAGCAACAAAGCATTAGGAACTCGGCTTCTGCTTCTCCCTCCCTGGTGGCAGCCTGATGTCACCCTCACATGGAGGTGAGGAGGCAGTACCGCATTTTCGCTGGGAAAGTGTCAGAGGGCCAGGGCAGGAGGCACTGCCGCCCCACCGTGCGGCTAGGTGACTCAGTGTTGTGCTTCTGCCAGGCTACTGTTGGCAGGCCCCGGCGGGGGCAGAATCTACATGCTACCCAGCCCTCATGCTATGTTTCGTCAGGGTACTGCCTGCAAAATAAAGATGTCCAGATAACAATAAAAAATCCTAAGAACCAAGAAAATCGCAACGTGAATGAGAACAGCCAGTAACGGACACCAACACTGAGATGAGTCAGAAGTTGGAATTCTGACAAGAATTTTAAAGCAGCCGTCATAAAAATGCTTCAACCAAGAGTTATTATTTTTGAAACAAATGAAAAAATGAGAACTATTAGCCAGAATTCATGGGCCCAACCTGAGGGAGCTCTTTGGGGTGGTGGCAACATTGCTATCGTGATGGGCATGTGCACGTTTGTCAGGCTCGTCACACTGTGTACTTAGAGGGGGGACATTTACTCTAAGTGAATTCCACTTCAGCCAAGTTGCTTCATAACGGTGTGTGGGGGCCGGTGTCTGTCCCTGGGAGGCTGGCTCAGCAGGTCCAAGATGAAGCCCAGGCTTTTCTTGTAAGCGAAGGCCCAGGTGATGCTGCTGCAGCTGGCGCTCTTGGAAGCTGCTCATCTCTCCCGAGTAACCCAGGCTAGTTGTGAATTCTTCAGGACATAAATGTGTTAGCAGTCTGTGCAAACAGAAACTTGTTCTGGTGAATTATGAATTACTAGATAAGTACTTGCAGAATAAACAGAATACATAATTAGAAACCATTAAGCATATTATCCCCACATGGAAATCATGCTTTGTGTGTTTTCTGGTGGGGATGTTGTAGAGAATGTTCCATGGCACCTTAGACGCTGTGAATTGGGATGTGACTCCTAGAGAACCGCACTGGGGTGTGTTCAGCCCTATCTCCATCCCTCCCACACCTGTCCCTGCTCAGGGCGTCCTCTTCTTGCGGGCTAATGACAGGATGGATTTCACATCTGCTTGTGGAGCTGCTGCCGCCCTGGCAGTTGCTTTCATCAGCACCTCCCTGGGGGTGGTGCTTTCTGTCAACATCCTGCTCTCCAGGGAGGCTAGGAAATGATTCCTAATCCCCTCAGTCCTCACAGCTTTTAGGCCTCTCCCTTTGGCCTCACTTTAACCTCACGGCTGGCTATCTTATTACCTGGGGTTTTAATCCTGCCAAGGATACCCATGCATGGTTCTTCCCCTCTGATGGGCCACTTCTAACCCAGGGCGTGGGCGATTCTGGCCTCCTTCCATTCCTTACCTGTCCCCTGGACGTTAGCCTGGTCTGACTGATACACCTAGCAGAGTGGCTAAGGCTGGATGTGAGGGGTGGGGGAGTTGTCTTTGCGCACGTTTTCCTCCCAAGGCATAACTTTCAAAGCATCTGGGTCATTTGTCCTGGAGCAGAGCTGGTTAGAGCTACATTGGCGGTTGGCCACCAGTGTCTGCCTCCTGGGGCCCGTGAGCTGCCCAAGTCCTCTCTGGGTGCTAGGAGAAAGTCAGGTTTTGAATCTGGTTCCAGATTTAAACTGGTGTTATGATGGTGTCCTGATATCTTTTCTGTTTTGACACTGCACCCTTAGAAATGCCCCAGGTCTGGTTTGTCTGCTTTTAAATAATAAATGCCTTAGATTGGCCCTGGATAGGACACCATTTCTTTCTGAGTTCACCGTGGGATTCTACTGGTCTAGCCAGAGCTGGAGCTGGTCCTCAGGTCATTTCATAGCCTCCAACCTTCCTAAGTTCTCAGTGCTTCCTTAGCTGGTCTTCTTTTTTATTGTCTGTTGCTCCCAGGTCCTGGTAGAAGCAGTTAACATTTCTTGAGCAATGGTTAGTCATCAGATGCCTAATATCAGAGGAGTCCGACCACTTACAGCTTCTAGTCACGTTGATCTTTTGCTAAGGGAATTATTTGTGGGGAAGAAATACACGTTAGGAATCTTCAGTCTGCACTGGGGGGATAACACTTAAAAAATGTGCACATGATAGCTGTCTTCAAATATTTATGTGGATTGTAGTTTTTAAGAGGGATTCGTTTTTTCTTTCCTAGTGTAGAACCAGGACCAGTAATAGGAAGGAGTAGAGAAACATTATGGCCCTGTTTCAGGAGAACATTCTGACAAGGCTTTCCAAAATGCTAATAGTGAGCCTCATGTCACTGGCGGTGTTCCAGGAAGGTCTGGGTCTGGAGAAAGTGTGGTCTCAGGGAACATCTAATAGTATTTTCGGATTTCATCTTCTGGTGTTCTTTATAAGCCGTGAATGCTATCGGATGATTCCCAGCTCAAGGTCTAACGTGCTTGCTTGTGGAGTAAACTTGGGCGTTAGTTGCTGGGAGTCCGTTTCCTCAGGCAGTTCCCTCTGGACACTGAGATGGCATGGCTGAATCTGTGTCTCCTGCCTCCCCTCTGAGTTTTCTGTGTTGGT
Organism: Rhinolophus sinicus; assembly: GCF_036562045.2. Classification (NCBI taxonomy): domain Eukaryota; kingdom Metazoa; phylum Chordata; class Mammalia; order Chiroptera; family Rhinolophidae; genus Rhinolophus; species Rhinolophus sinicus. Next base: position 105,540,110 of record NC_133753.1, read on the forward strand.
AGTGCCCTTCCGACTGTTGTCTGTCCTTATGTGCAGCATTTTCTGGCATCTCTGCTGTGTGACCTGTGGGAGGAAAGAGCCAGTAACTGACCATTGGTTCCCTGGGACTGAGCAAGCAACTTCCTCAGGAGTGGGCCCCCCCCCCCACTTGTGCTGAAGCCTCTTTCACTGAAGTCAGAGATAAACTAGGAGAGTGGTTGTTTGAGGGAGCATCGGAACCGCCCCCCTTACCCTGCCTTCACTTGCCCCTCTGTGGTTAAAACAACCCAGCATGTTTGGAGGAATAACAAAGCACAGTCTCCAAAGGGAACTGTAGAGGTGTTTGTCGCTTACTTCAGCTCCGGCCCATTTCTCGGTGATCCCAGCGGCGTGGCGTAAGTGAAGCGGGTAAGGCTTGCCAGCACGTGAACTTTTAATAAGTGGAGGGTCGTCCTCCCCGGCCCTTACCACTTTCTAATTGGTCACTCGGGTTTCTAATTCCAAATACTTAAGTTTCTGGTTGCGTTCTGGTATGTGTGTATGTGTTGCTAATAGTCACTTATTGAAATAGTTGTGTTTATTTCAAACTGTATTACATGTCTTTCTAAAAGCTGTTTGTACACTACAGTTCAGTGAAAATGCTGTGGTTTGATTGAAGCTGTTGCTCCCAGGTCCTGGTAGAAGCAGTTAACATTTCTTGAGCAATTCCTGTGAGTATTTCCCTTTTATGTAGACCCTAACGTAACGTTTTCCTGGGAAAGCTGGGTTTTAGAATAAAGCCTTACAGGCACTGCGCTAAAGACTTTGAGGTTTGATGCGGAAGACACATTTAGATCCTTAATGATTCCCAGCAGAGTGCTTTGCGTTCAATAGGAGATCAATACACGTTAAATTTTGTTGAATATAAATTGCCTTCTAATGATTTTTGTTTCTGTTAGAAAGTCGACTTTCTACTTCAGGGTAAGAAAGGAAACTTTCCCCTTCAGGGTAATTGCTTCCAAACCCCTTCTCCTAACACTGGATGAAAGGAAGAAGATTTGGGGTGGGCCTGGGGAAAGCCGACCAGTGTGGGGTGGAGGCCATGTGCATCCCTTAGATTTCTGGGGGTGGGGCGTCCATGCCAGTGCTGTTGGCCCAGGGCTCCCCTCTGTCTCCATGGAGGGGAGGGTTGTGGGTGGATGATTAGCAGGAGATAGTCAGGAAGCACCTCTGTGTAAGGTGGGTGCTGGTTACAGCGATGAAAGACATGCACAGGAACTACAGCTCCTGCCATTGAGGATCTTACCATCTCGTTGGAAATGCAAGATGTAAATGCATTAAAAGTCAATTAACAGTAAAGTAATTCTTTAGGATCCTTAGCTTGTCTCAAGTAGTGGTTCTCAAATGCTAGTGTGCCTCAGATCACCCGGAGGGAGGGCTTGTTAAAATACAGCTCGCCGGACCCCACCCCAGCCTTTCTGGTTCACTTGGCCTGGGTCCTGAGAATTTGTGTTTCTAACAAGTTCCCAGATGATGCTGATGCTTGTGGTCCAGGGTGCACATGTGGAGAAGGACCAGTCTGATGCTTTGCTTTAGACTCACCCAGGAAGTGGAACACACCAGGGCAGGTCCCTACGCTAGGCCAGGGAAAGCAGGATCTCTGTGCGGTGGGACCCAGGCTTCGTTTTCAAAAGCTTCCCAGCTGGTTGTATGTGGTCAGGTTTGGGACTAACTGTTCTAGCACACGGTGAGGATGTCAAACTTTAAGATTCAGAGGCAGGTGATGGTACCTTGGGCTGTAGGGGTGTGGACAGACCATAGGAATTATTTAGCCTGATCTTAAAGAAGGGTAAGTGAAGAGAAAGGGACGATTTGTGTTTTTATAAAGGGAATGCTGTGAACCAGTCTATACTGTTTTCTAATTGTTTCTTGGACCAGGCTGATGAGTTTGTGAGCTGGTAGGAAGAGCATGGATTCCCACTGAGCCAGGGGGCAGTGAGTGGGACCGGGGTGCTTGTCACCACCATCAGTGCCAGTGACAAGCATTCACTGACCGTCCTCTCTTCTCCCTGATTTAGACAGAAATCTGATGCACGCAGACAAGCGTGTGTGTGTGTGTGTGTGGTGTGTTTACAGGATGTGGTAGGGGCTGTGGGGGAGTGATAGGCTAAACTTTGAAAAACGACATTTTTACATTTTAGCTCTTTAAGTCTCTGTTTGTTCATGTATAAAGTACTTACTACACGTAGCTGACAGTATTCGTGTATGTGGATACCAGTCAATTTTTAGGAACATTCTCTATTCAACCGTGGGACCCTCAGAATTCAGCAGTGTGCGTGACGCGTCATGTCTGCTCAATAATCATGTTTGTTGAGTGAATCAGAAAGGTGGTCTTTCATACCCAGTGACCATGCATCGGCAAAGGCAAGGAGAACGTGTTCCTGCGAAGTTTTATAAACAGTGTTGCCCCTTGTATTTCCCAACTCCAGCAAGAAATCTTTCATATTTAAAGTAAAGGAATATAAATACAACAGTGAAAATACATTGTCTTAATGGGCACTAGTTATAGCCACCCATGCTCTAAAAGAGTTTCATTTTCAGTTCCAGCCGATATTTAGCTACATCAAAATTTAAATGTTAGTGTTAAGTTGTATTTTTGATTTTATTAAGTTTAGTTGAATATGTAGTGACTTGCACTATAAGAATAAACCCGTGTGTCATTTCTTGGAGCTGCTAGAGCCTTTGTTATAATAAATTTCATAGGGCTCAGAAGTGATAAAATTAATATTGGAGATTTGGTGCTTCTTCAGATTTTGTCCACTTCTGTTAAAGCCCATTGGAGTGGCGCATGGTGACAGGGCCGCCCCTTCCACAGGTCCTGGGAAGCGTGGCGCAGCTCGGCTCTAACTGAGTAGTCTGGAGTTTTGGCCGCGGGCGGAGCAGGAGGGGGTGGAAACCTGACCTGACCGTTGGATGCTAATTTCACAGGTGGCTGGTCACTGTGTGCCTGGCGGTCACTTATAGAGCTGTGAGTGGCTGTAGCTGTACACAGGACCTGAGAGGAGGGTCTGCATCTGGATGTCTGGTAAAAGCGTGAAAGGATCTGAGGACAAATGGTCACCGCTGAGTGTCACTGATGGAGTAAAATGAGATTATTAGCGGCTGTCATGATTTCCACGCTCACCTCATTGCTTTTCCTGAAAATCCTTTTGAAAACAGGCAGCAAGTCAGACCAAAACAACCATGGACAGTCTCTCCCTTCCTTTTAATTGGGGGTGATAGGGTTATACAGGTTGCCCCAGACACTGGTTTCAACTACATCTAAAGAGCCGTCCACAAAGCTGCCAAGTAAATAATTAGAATTATATTTCTAGAGGTGAGAGGACTGGCTCATTTTCCCCTACTCTCTCTCCCATGCCCCATCTTACAAACGGGGAAACAGAGATCTAGCAAGGTCACATAACCAGTTTAAGTTCCAGTGGTGATGCTGAGACTGGGTCTGGATCTCGACCCCCCCCAGTTGAGCTCTTTCTCTTTCCATCATCATAGTCCTGTAATTAAAGTGCACTTTTCTTTCTTTAAATTCAACACGTTGTCTTCATTTTTTCTCAGAGTTACTTCCAGAGTTGAAAAATGGTTCTATTTATTTCTTAAAATGAAAAATAGTATTAAAACAAATTCTTCGTATAGAGAATATATTGCCTGCTCTCACCGGCTTTAGGAATAACGACAGTGCTTCTTGTGGCGGGGGCTGCTGTGTGGGTCCTGGAGCAGCTGCTGAGGGCGGGAGGCGCCCCCGGGCACACCTCAGGCAGCAGTGTCTGTGAGTCAGCGCTGGGCCGTGGCACCAGCCCTGGAGACCAGCTCTGCACCTGCCCTGCCCTCCATGGCCTGCTGGCAGAGGACTACAATAATTGTTTGTTTAAAGTTTTACTGCCTAATTATACTGCACGGAACTGACAGGCGTCTCTAGTAGAGTATTTCCAGTCTCTCGGAGGTGCTTTGCCACATCACTTGTCATCTAACCTCAGTGTAGACTGCAATGGCTGGGTTTTGTTTGTTTGTTTTTCTCCTTCACTTCCCACGTGTTTCAAAGGCCACACACCACGCTCTGGAGAGGGAGCTGCCTGTGGCCCGAGAATTGGCTGCAGCACGCTGGCCGGCCAGCCATGTGTGCCGCTGCAGCAAGTGCCTTGGGGTCCGTCAGTCTCAGGTTACTAAGCCCGGTGCGAAGGCCTGCACTCTGTCTTGGACGTGAATGTGGGCTTTCTAGCAGAAACACTTGTTAATTCCCTGTGTGTAGGTAGAGGCTGGGAGATTCACTGGAAATCACCTGGGGGAGCTTGTTAAAAAGACCAGCTGCTGGATGCTCTCTCTATGGGTCAGGTACAGTAGGTCTGAAACGGGGGCCAGATTTTAGAATCGGGCATCGTATTTCTTTCCTGGTAGGGTCTCTTCCAATCCGGGTGGGTTTCCATGGTCCCACCAGAGAAAGATGAATTTCAGGCCCTAGGGAATTTATTCATAGCTAGAGCCCATTCTCAATTATTTGTCTTGTTTTCAAATCCAGAGACATTTCTCCCAGTGGGTTCCCAGTTTATATTCCTGGGCCCTCTGGCTGCTATGCACCCAGGACTGAAAGATAATTTCCCTCTTGATTTTAGGAAAAGCTAATCAGAGAGGGAAATCTGCCATTAAAAAGATGCAGAAGAATTTGCATCTTGTGTTCCAGCCAAATGTCGTCTTGGAGGTGTCCTCCTCTGGGAGTGGACAGTGTGTCTCCTGTGTCGGGGCCGTTGGTCAGGCCCAGCTGTGTTGCAGCGTTCACTCGGGGGCCTTACAGGAGTAAGTTCCTTTTCTGAAAGGCTCAGCTGCGTTCCTGAGAATTCTTTAATGTGCTCAGCTTAGGAATAAGATTCCAGTTGTGTGGGTTTGCTGTGTGCTACCTCGGGCTTAAAGTAGTCTGCCCGCCCCGGCCTTACCCCCTCCCCACATCCCATCCCGGTCCACGTGCCCAGCCCTGCCACGTGTGCCACGTAATCCCTTTGACCCTCTCAAGAGGGTGCCGCTCAGCGTTTTGTGCTTCACTTATCCCACTTGACATGGCTGAACCTGCCGCGACTTGAAGCTTCAGTGCTCCTGGCTCCCGCCTGTGCCTCATTGCGCAGCTGGGACACACGGCGTGCTGTGGAGATCAGAACCCTGACGTGAGGGGGAGGAATGCTGCCCACTGGGCAGGCGGCAGTCAGCGCGGGTCGCACCTATGGAGACTGGCGGGCGGCTGTCCGGTCTGCTCCTTGTAACCACGTGGTTTGCGTTGAGTTGGTCACCAGTCACTTAAGTAGGTGCTTGTTCTCTGGTTGCAGAATGGTTCCCAGTTGGCAGATTTCTCACTGGGGTTCAGTTTTCTTGGCCATGGCTCTTTGTTGTGCTCACACAGATTTTTGCAGCATCTTTCCAGGCTCTTGAGTCTTTTCTAAGCAGTGGAAACGGGAATGCTTTGCCCTTCTTTTCTCCATTTGGATATTCCATGGCTATTAGGAAAGGGACTTCCTGTGAAATAAAATGAGGGCAAAGGAAAGTCACATGACTGTGGCATAAAAAATGCTGTTAGCGAGCTTGAGGTATATCAGAGAGCTTGGTCCTGAGAGGGACATTGACTGCCTTCTGACTTTCAACTGGTTTTTTTCCTTTGCCTGTTTCTGAGGTCTGGGATTTATCTTGAATTTAAGAAAGGAGTGTTTCTGATCATTTGAATAGGTATCACCATTCAGCGGGGAATACATGTGCAGATGGCGATCTCTCTTAAAGCCAATTTGTAGGATAAGTCATTTGAAATGATTTCTTTAGTCAGTAATGCTTTTCTACGTAAAATTCTCTGCCTGAATTTATGCATTCGTTTCCTTTACCAGGTGATTTGCTTTCATTGTGCTGCTGTGACAGCCCCCTCCCACCTGTAACTACTGCCCCAGACACTTGAACATGTTCTCCAGTGTGACTAGGTATTGAACTATCTAAAATGATATCAAGTGCCAGCCACACAAGACTGGAAACAAGGAGAGCCTAGATTCCAGGAAAATTTCCCTGCCTGGTTGGTCAGGCTGTTGCAGAAAAGATTACGTGGTCCTTTAACGTTAGTTTTGGGGAGACTCAGTTAAATGGTTGAAGGGAGTGCCCCCGTGGGAGGGAAATCAGGACTTACCAGCCAGCTGGCAGAACCGACAATTTGATCTTTCCTCTCATACCTGGGAGTAACCAGCCAGCCCCGGGGAGCCTGTTTCTCAACACCCAGCTCTGTCCTTGAAGGAGGAGAGGGGTAGATGAAGCTGTCTTCAGTTACACTGGAGTGTGTCAGTTCCGAGGGTTTAGATTTGCTTTCCCCTTTGCCTTTTGTCTTTTCCTACTGGGGGTTAGCTGCTGTTTTTCCTTTGGGGTGTGAGGCGCTCCTGACCTTGGCTTCAGGGCTTCTGACCTTGGATAGGCTCTGAAGGAGTGGCATCGGGTAGACTCGTTTTGATTTCACAGCTCTGGTTTAGGTGAGGGGAAATGAGCAGCGGGTGTCCCCGAACAGTGCCAAGGGAAGTGGGCAGTGGCTACTTGTAAACGTAGAGGAAGGAAGGAGCAGATGCTACGCAGGAGGCGGTGTGTGACGTGGGGCGATGCCCATGGCGGCTTGTCTTCTGTGGTTCTCTCCTCACGTTGGGGGGGGGAGGGGAATGGGGACAAGGCTCCAGGCCTGTGGGATGGAACTCCACTGTGGTCGTCAGCGTCACACTCATTTAACTCACTAATCTGTTCATTTCACGTATGTCGCTCGTGTTCCTACTGTGCCAGGGATACAGTGGTAAACAAACAGACAGACAAATAAAACAAAAGGTCTTTGCCTTCATGATACTTACATTCTAGTGAGGGGGTGGTAGTGATAAACAGAAAGAAAGGAAAACAAGGGATGAAAACGGAATAGGGAGGTATTAGTAAGTAGTGTTCGTAGAAGGCTCCCTTACAAATGACCGTTGTAAATAAATCATCATAAAAGAAAATACAGAGTCTTAATTACCTAAGGTATTTTTAACACTTTAGGAGTTAAAGTTATTATGGAATGATAGTGTGCATAGAAACCTAAATGATTGTTTTCTCTGAAGTTTTGAAGGTTTTCCAAGAATGCATCTTCCCTTTATCTGTAGAGTTGCAGCCTTCGTTAGCTGGGTTAGAGTTCATCATAGCAGTTGATTTTAGTTTAGATTGTGTGAAGAGTCTTAGATTTTAAGGGTGTGCTTTTGTAAAATTGTTCTGTGTGATTGAGAGGCTGCTTCTCACTCCAAATTGATGTTCAGCAGGGTTTGTTGCTGTTTTGTTTTAAACGGTGCTAAGTAACCTTGGAAACCTGAAATATTAAAGTGCCCTATACCAAACCGAAATGAGTGATAAACAGTCCGATCTGCAGAGACCGTGCCAGAGCCGCAGCTGGAGCTCGGCGCTGCCTACCAGCCCAACCCGCACAGTGGCTTCTCGCCGTCAGAGCAGGGAGTCCCGTGTGCTGTATTCTCCGGACTGCCTGGGTAAACACGAGTTACCCCAGGACCCGCAAGGACGGTATTGTACAAACAGAGAACCGTCAGTTGTTATAGCCCTACTGTGTGCTGGGCTCTTTGCTGTTGGCTTACATTGCAATACATTCATTCCACAAGACACCCTATCACAGTGGTTTTCAAAACAGCATTTCTTAACCTACTAATGGGTGACAACCAGCGTTTTTAAAAAAGTGAAATTAAATGGGTGATAGCAGAATATATCACACTTAGAGTGTGTATTATTTCAAAATTTTGTTTCAGATGTATGTGTAGAGATGGGTGTGTGTGTGTGTGCACACACACGTGGGCACCAGGTCCTGACAAGAATGCATTCTATTGTGTTGTGCTTTACAAAGCTTGACTAACATGAACCTGTCAGGGGAGGTTTAGTATCATGTTACCGATGAGGAAACTGAGACTCTGAAGTTGAGGCCATCACCGCTCATCACAGTAAGATGTGAACTCAGCTCTTTCTGCTGTTCTGTGTTTGACCAGGGCATGGAGTTCACAGACACACTGACTTGCCCCTGAACATTGTTTTAAAATCAGGTTACCAGGCCCCTACTTTGACTGGTTTCTCACCACATCTCTAGGCGGTACGTTTCTGGAGGAGGGAAAAGAAAGATGAGTCTAGTTACTTGTATTTATTAACAAACAAGGAAAACCTAGAAGCGCTTTTCGTCTCACAGAAAGACAGCCTGGTTTTATCCAAGAGAAGACACTACCTGGCAGCAGGAGCAGGCTCGAAAGCACTCCTGACAATTTTGAGTTGGTCGGACTCCAGTGTCGGTGTGGTGAGTAGGAAGGCGTAGAAATGGCTCTGCCGCCGTGTGTACAGTGTTTGGTTTCACTAGTCACGCATCCTTTTGAATACACTTCACTAACACTGATTGTAGTAACTACTGTTAGAACATTTGGCACCGTCTTCCCCACTTCCCCAGCCTCCTGGGACAGAGGTGGAACGTTCCCCACTGTTTTACGCAGCTATTTGGCATGACAGGACAGACTTTTCAGAGAGGCATTATTTTCCCTGGCATGCCTCCCCTCTTGCCTGTGGTCACTCGTGAATGCATTCCTGATTGGTTCAGCTAGCCTTTTTCCTTTTTGCATAGAAGAAATGGCTCCTGCTGGAGATGCTGAAAAAAGCAGTGACAACCTGCTACCCGTTCCCTTGTCCTGCTGTTTGTACTACCTTGTTACCCCACACACCACCTTACCCCCTACCTGTTGGCCCAGGGCCCTACCTGAGTGTTCTGGGTGGGAGAGCTGTCTGTGGCTGACTCCCAGGATTCTTAATGACTTCCTCTTCTCTCTCTAAGTAATTGCTCGAAAAGACAGCTGTGGAGAGACATTGCCCCCAGCTTGCAGGCTCATTAACTCCAGACATATGGAAGAGGGTGCAAAGGAAGAAGGTGGAAGCTAATCTGCCAAGAGTAACAGGTTGGGGGAAACAAAAATAGAGGCTTTAGAGGAAGGGCAGATCCACCATGCTGGAGATTATATGTGGAGTTTGGGAGGTCTGGGTGGGCTTCAGTCTAATGAAACTTCACGCACTAAGCCCCCAGTACAGGAAAACAAACTAAGAAGCAATTATTCTGTTTCCAAAGTCCTTAGAGTACGGTTCCTCTGGTATTGTTTGAATAAAATTAATTCTGTAGGATACTTGGTGTTTGTGCAACTCTTCAAGAACAGAGGCTTCCAAGTAAAGTGGAAAGTGTGAGGAACTAAGAGGAAAGACACCCAAGAGATCCCCTAAAAGTCAGCCTCTATGAACTTGACCATTATTTGTAACTTCTGCTTTAGTCTGTTCCCACAGTAGCCTTGAAGCAAGTTTCACAAAATATGCTTCTATGCCGTGCTCCTTAAGGAAAAAAAGGAATAGTTATTCAAAACTTGGATACACAGGAGAGTCAAATACAGCTAGGGAACAAATATTCTAATTAGCTGTTCAGTTCAGCTCTAATACTTCTAGTACTCAGGGTTATAAAGGAAATGGGATAGGGCACTTGGTTTTTATTTTCCAAGCACAGGAAACATACCAGCTTTCTAAGGATTTGCAAACTCTTTCCTAAATCTGAATTTTTCTGTAAAAGGAGTTGATGCAAGTCTTTAGACAAGTAGCATCAATCAAATGAGTGTATAATGCCATCAACACAGGTTTTCAGGAAGATGCGGAACTCTTGTTGTGGGCAGCTCTTTGGTGTCCCGCCACCGACATCAGGGGAGCAAGCGTTCTGCTGCTTTCACAGTGCCGAAGCCTGTCACGGTGGCCTGGGATGCAGGCTTTTACTTGAGAAAGAGAATCGGTGGGTCATTTCCATTAAAGCGATGGTTTTCAAACTTTGATACATGTTAGAATTATTTGAGGTGCTTAAAAAAGTACCTGTGCCCAGGCTGCATCTCAGACCAGTTAGATCAGAATGTGATGGTGGGCCTCAGGCACGAATATTTTGTACAACACATTCAAAGGTTCATCCCGTTTGAGAACCAGCGCATTAGATGATTTCTGTATGAATTCCTTCAGTTAGATTTCTCAAAGGGGTTGTTAAGCCCTAGAGCGCTGCTGTTCCGTGTTGTTGATTGAAGGACATCCATGTAGTTTCTATTAACATTCCCTTAGGAGCACTGAAACTGACATTCAGGCTGGCACCCAGGGCCACTACACCTTTCCTGGCTTGTAGGCGTGAACCAAAACCAAAGTACTCAGTAAGAAGCAACTTAGGATCAGCCTTAGCTGATTGTGGGTGTTGGAGAAAGAGGCCCTTAGCTGCAGGTTGGAGCTGTAGGTAATGTGGGTAAAGACGCAGTAGGATTCCTTGGGGCTCACATGTCTTTCTGGCCCTGGATAGGCTGTTCTCTTGGCTGAATGCCAGCTGTCTCTCCAGTGAGACAAGGGGATGTTTATGTGTTCCCTACTTCCCTTTGGAAGTTAAGAACACCTGTCCTTGTTAGATTTGATATCTGAACTCTCTGACCCTTACAGAGTCGATATGATAGACAGTGGGTATTTGTTTAAGATAGTTTTTCTTTAATTTAGTTTTTCTTTAATTTGAACTTGGAAGAACTGAATATATCTCTGGGGATTGAAACATCAGAGAATCACTGTTTTTATATAATCTGGATTTTATCATGGTTCATTTTATGCCTCTTTGAACACACAAAGAAAGTATGGGGGGAGAGGGAGAGAGAGAGAGAGAGAGAGAGAGAGACTATGAATGAGAATGATCTCGAACTGAATCACGTGAAAGCGCATACCAGGAACTGTTCAGTAATAGTGTTCTGGTTAAGAACCATTTCTTGTTGTTGTTTTTTTTTTTTAATTCAGCCTTGGGCAAGATGTGACCTCTGCTCTGCTCCTCATTCTCACCTGAAAAATTATAATACCTACCTCTTAGGAGTCTTGTATAGATTAAATGATTAAATGAGACTGTTTGTGAAGCACTTGGAGCAGTGCCTAGCACGTGGCCAGTATTATTTAAGTGTCTATTAGAATATAATATTGACTTGTCCCACTAAGAATCTTCTAGAACTTGAAGATCCAGCTGGTGCTTTATTGTACAAAGACCGTTCGTGGAGATGCTTTAGCGTCCCTAAATTATCTTTCCTTTTGTTTGCTCAGGAAGTTCACCTTTTTAACTTCAATTCTTCGTGCAGTGCTGCTGAGTCGCATATGGGATTGCTTGTCTCCTGAGACCCAAATGGAACTTCATCCCTTGAGACCCAACTGGGTTCCGTCCTCACTGTGGAAGTGCAGTCATTCCGTCTCTAACCTTGATTCCTGTATTCGAACTCTCCAGTTGACTTCTTGGCTCCACTAATCTGAACCCACCCCAGGTCTTCCATGCTGTTGAGCAGAGATCTGCTTGGGGCTGATTGTGATGGGAGGATGACCTCATAGTTTTTGATGCCATCTTCTAATTTATATAACTAAGCCATAAGCGTGCTTTTCAAAAATAATGGCCCTAAATTGCTGCATTGTGTCCTATGCTCTGACTCCTGAATCTCTCCTGAATCTCCCTGACTGGACGGGCTGCGCTGCAGCATGGAGCTTGGGTGAGGTCCTGCCTGGGTGTGCTTGGCCCGTGGCCTCTGAGCAACCTGTGCGCTGATTACGGTGACGACGCTGCTGTTGTGTCCAGAGGTTTGGGCTGTAATTTCATAATGAAATTGAAAAACATGAGATTAAAAACCTGAACATAGCACAGTAATTATGTTTAAGTATCACAAATCATCTCCCAGTATTTAGTTAGGTGTTTGAGATACGGCCTCTCTTTGTAGAGTGCAGTCACGTTGTTTCATATGTCTGCAGAATGGAAGGTTTCTAATTTATGGCTAAAATGTGGGAATTGCTTTCTCTTAATGGGAAGGTGGCGAGAATGGTATTGAATTTGAAGGAGCTGGTTTGCTTCATTCACTAGTCAAGAAAGGAAGTTGTAGAACAACTGCCAAGGTAAAGAAATGTTTGGGTCTTTTCATGGTTTAATTCCCAGATACTCAGACATGACTACAGGCTTTCTTGTTAGAAATTGACGGACGTAGGCCATCTGGGAAATTCTCCAGGCCTCCAACAAGCAGTGCAGTCGCAGGGCTGTGAACCTTCGCCTTTCCTAAGGCGGGATTTCTGGTATGGGTGAGAGGCTTGCCCCCCCGTGTGTGCCCACCGGTGAGGAGTCCACCAGCTGTGCCTGGTTCGTGCACCGACTGAGAACCTGCCCGTGTCTGTAGGGTCTTGAGTTTGACTGAGCCCTGGAGAAGGGGAAGGAGGGGAAGGTGTAGGTGGTGGTAGCGGGCAGGCATTCCTGGAGGGTGAGCGGCGGGAGTTAGGCTCAGGGCTGTTCCTTTGTAGGAAGTTAGAGGGGAGGGTGGTTTATGACTAACGAGACCAACATCTACTTGATTTCTAGGAAACGTCAGGTATCAAATGATCATAGGAGGAAGTTGTGAAAGGGACAGTGATTATTGCCAGCCATTTACTGATTGTCTGCGCCAAGCAGTTTCCTTACTGTTTTTAAACTTCACAGTATATACTGCTGTAGAGGCGTGCCGTCCCGATACTACCTCCCAGCCCCAAACAAGTCCTGTTCACGCAGGCTCTGCAGATTACCTCCTCTTCCCCAGAGCTTTCCCTCCAGAGTCTCTGAATCTACAGGCCACGTTTCTGGAGGAGCTGAACTGCTCTGAGCACCGTTTGTTGATGAGAGTGTGGTCTGCTGCCAGCAGCGTGGGCGTCACCTAGGGGGCTTGTTGGACAGCCGCCTTCCCAGGCTTTCCCCCCATGTCCTCCGCAGAGATATTCTGGTTCAGTAGGGGCGGTGGGGGGGCTCGTGGTCTAGAAATCTGCGTTTTGGACGCTCATCCCAGGGGTGCTTACATACAGTAACTCCTGCAAGTCGCTGCCTGAAAGACCTCTCTCTCAGGAGCAGGGCTGCTCCAAGGATGTGATACGTTGAAATCCGCTCTGTGAACACGTGGGCCTGGTGTTCATCCCCACTTAAGCCCTTGGCATCAGTATCCGGGGGGAAAATGCCTGCTTTGAGGGGCTCCATTTCCTCTGACTTCCCTGTAGCTTTGCCCATCCTCATGATAGCGGACAGAGAGCAGGAAGGTGCAGGTAGTGTTTTCACTCAGGGCTGCTGGGAAAGAAGTGGCCTACTGCCAGCTGCCAACCTGTAACTGTCTTGGGCCTCTGCTGGTTTCTGTTTCCACGGGGAACTCATGGGAAATTCTAGCACTAGTCATGTTTTTGGCAAAGTATATAAAAATAATTCAATGAAAATCATCAAACATTTATTGAGTGGCTGCTGAGGCGACAGTGTTGTGCCAAAGGGAACAGCACAGAGATGGAGAACAGTTTCCAGCTCCATCCAATGATGCAGAGGGACTGACACAGCTGAGCACACAGGGCTGTCACCTTCCCAGGACTGGGTCTTCCGAAAAGTGAAGTTGAAACAAAGTGCTGTGGGAATGTCAGGGTGGACACAGTTCATTCCCGTCAGGCAAAAGGCTTCTTTAGGGAAATGGTCCAGGGAGGTGGCCCTCAGTCTTGCCGCGGCTTTAGAATCAGTGGGGGAGTATTGAAAACCCTAATGTCCAGGTCCCACTGTGTAGCCGTCAGATCAGAGTGTGTGGGGTTTGGACGCAGGTAGCGGTATGTTTTAAGGCTTCCACCTGACTGCGCTGTGCAGCCAGCGCTGACAGCCACTGATGGAGAAGGGTAAACAGGCTGTCATTCTGTGGGGGCTGGGCAGAGAAGGAAAGGTCCTGGAAGCATGAGCAGAGGCCTGGAGGAAGCCCAGTAAAAGCTAGGTGGAGAATGCCGCCTAATGGGGTGTGATTGGAACATAGGACTCCTGGAGTGAGTGTGGAGGGAAGTTATGCTGATTAGGTAGGGTTGGATTAATATGTGCCAAGGAACTGGGAGACCTCATGTTAGTGTGTGTCTTTAGACCCCTTCTCACCTCATTAAGGTGGGGAATGAGTCCCCTAGAAATTCTTGTTGCCTAAGGTGCTGGTCAGCTAGGGCAGGTCAGAGCAGACTCAGTTCCTTTGCGAGGTGCCTTGCCCTAGACCTCCCAGCTCAGGCTTGTTCACGCTCCACACTTTCTCTTAGCATCTGTTCTTTGGCATTTTGCTTTTGTAAAAGCAAACTGAAGGTAACCTAGGGTCAGAGTGGCAGGGAGGTATTGATGCTAGGCAAAAATGTGGTGATTTTTCTCATCTCTTTGCTGGGCCCCTGTGAGTATGACGTGGGAGAATTGCTGGACGTACTGGGGGCAGATGTTTGCAAGTGAAAGTGTGTATGTTTTTGTTCTTGGCAGCTGCATGCATTTTGTACCGATTCCAGTGAGGACTGGTACTTGATCTGCTTATTGCTGTTTCCAGGAAGTTAATTTGCAGGTGCTATAAATATGCATGGTTCATATACTTCATTTGTTTTTTCTCCCTCGAAGCCTCTTCTCTTTATTAGGCACTTTTCATTTGCCTGTTTGGTCCTTGCTTTTTTTTTTTTTTTTATGTCACTATTTTGATAGTAACAATACAGGTAAAGCCACTGAATTATGTAGGACTCTTTCTGTGCTTAGGGCAGGTGCAACCGTGCAGCCCAGGGGCAAGTCCAGGTATCAAGGTTTTGTCTCTGTTGTTACAGGTAAGAAAAAACCAGGAGAGTTCAGCAGACAGCTCCTTTTTGTAGGTACTAGTGTGGAAACTGTGCATTTACAAACACAAGCCTTCAAATAGTTCATAAAATGGTGCCACCCATGTACCTACCCATCCATTTGTCTGTTCACCTATCGGTCTGTTGCATCCATTTGTCCACCCACCCACCTGTCCATTCACCCAGCCGTCTGCCTGCCCCTTCAGAGGAGGACGTACAAGGCGGTAGCTGAGAGTGCTGACTCGAGCCAGTCTGCTTGAGTTCCCATGATGGCTGGCTCCTCCGTTGCCGAGTCTCATTTTCTTTCATCTTTAAAATGGAGATAATAATAGTAAAGCCTCACAGAGTTGTAATGATGAAATAGACAGATTAATGTATATAAAGTGCTTAGAAAGGGCCCAGACAGAGGAAGTTCTAAGTTTGCTGCTGCTGTTATTATTATGGTTGCTATTGTTAATCATTGCAAAGAAAAAGTATCAACAGACGAGTCTGGTCCATTGGCTTCTAGTTCTGTGACCTTAGAATTCATAGGGAGCAAAAAGGTTTGAAAGGGAAGTTGCTCAGCATCCTCCAGATTTTGGACCCTGTAGACACTGAGAAGGCCTCCCGGTTTTGGTCTTGGTAAGAGATGTCCATCAGAAAGTTATACGTGTAGCTTTGCACAAAATAAATTGTTAGCAGAATTAGAACCTTTAGGAGGCAATTTTAATGATCCGAGGCACCATAAATCAAGGAAATGAATGAGAGCAGTGGCAACAGAAACAGACAGTAGCATTGGCTACAAAAGGTTCTTTCTGTAGGTACTCAGATTCTACTTGGCTTGAGAAGGGAAGATGGGAAATAAATTTGGCACCAAAAGTATTGGTGAACTGGCACTGTCCATCTCCAGCTCTGATGAGTGGGGAGCTTGCTTTGTAGTCATCATCCTGATCCTTCTGGGAGGTGGAGGGGCTGTGCTTTTCCGTGGCTCATTACAAACAGGCCCCAATTAGCTCTTGAGGGGGCCTCCGTGTCCTCCTCTCCACCTAATTACTGCGTGGGGCTTGGGGTCATGCACACAGCGCCTTGGTTACACAGTACGTTTATGGAGCTATAAATGGTCCAATACTAGGAGAGGACCCCTCAGACATTAACAGTCCAGGCTTCTGTGGGTGGGCTGAGAAAAGCCACTGTGTGTGTGTGTTTTCCAGACTCTGGGGTGCGACACCTTCAGTTTTCTGTTCCTGTTCACATCTCCTCTGCTTCTACAAGCAGCGGACAACACAGTGAAAAGATGTAACCACCTGAAGATAGATGGGGTGAGCAGACGCTGAGAGCAGGAACAGACTGCACAGCCCTGCGGTCTTTCCCAGAATCAGACATTTTTGTGGTGTGATCTGGAATAAGAGAAACATTTATGGCCAAACCTCACTAAATTGAACAATTGTGGGGATGGTGTAGACAGATTTGTGGGGAAGTTGGACAGAAATGCATTATGTTTAGTTACAGAGGCAACCTGAGCGAGGGCTGTGAAGTGTGCCTAACAGAACTTTTGGGGGGATTTGGCCTTCATGTTTAATATTTAATCATTCATATGAAATATATTTGATTTTTTCAAACTCTTTTGGATGGTGTGACTATGTCTCCTGTGCCCCGATAGCGGAATCTTTATGTTTGAGATAAAACTTGTCCAGATTGCCCTGGAAGTTCTGAATTAACTGAGGTCCTTCTGAATGTGGAGGACGTTTGTTGAGAGGACCCAGTGGAAGCATGCCTTCAGAGTGCCTAGGGCAGTGGGGACTAGATCATTCTACTCCCTCTTTCTTCTTGGAGGGACGGAGTGGCTAAGTTTCACCCCCAGAATCACCGGGGGCGATTTGTGCAAGTTTACCTCCCCCGCCGCCACCCCCAAGGGATGATGGTGTGGGCCTCCGTAGCTGTGTGAGGAGCTGCTCTCTGGTGAGACTGGGGGCAAATCCCAAATCCCAGTCCCACACTGACACTGTGCTCGCCAGCGCACTGGCACTCAGCATTCCTGGGCTGGCAGGAGGGCTGCTGTCCCTCAGCAGAGACATGAGGCTCTTGTCCTTTTTTGTCCTGTTACATTCACACTCAAGAGCGCTTTAGGTAGGCAGCGAAGCGGCCGGAGGCTGCTGTGGCCTGTCGGAAGCCTCTGGGAGATCAAAGGCAGAGCCTGTGGGCGGCAGCTGGGGGTCTGTCTGTGCCGGGAGACCTGCTCTCAGAGGGGCGCTTGGCAGCCTTGCCCGTAATCACGGTGTGGTCGCTACTGGGCTTCCTCCTGTAGATGCTCCTAAGCTTTCTCTTTTATTTATAAGGTTATGTCTTCACCAGCTCCTCAGATTTTAAAGAAGAAACAGAGGGAGGCAAAACAAATCCCAGAACAGTTTTTTCTCTTTCTAAAGGTTACAAACATAAATCATATTTGAGAACAGTGAATGGACCTTATTTTTTATGTTCAGAAAGCTGGGCCTCTGGCATGTTAGAAAGTCTCTCTATTTTAGAAAGGAGAGAGACTGTTGCAGTGGACAGGCTAAGCTCTGGGGACCAGGAGACGTGCCTGTGCCACCAGCTGCCTGGGTGCCTTGGTCAGAACCACTCTCCACTTGGAGCCATTTTCCCTGTCTGTAAAAAGGGTGGGGGTGGGTTGTGTTGTGGGGGGGCAGGGGCTGAAGCAATTGCAGCTCTAACGGGGGTCCTGAAGTAATTGCAGCTTTCATGTTTTCTGATTCTCCTGATGGGCTCAGTGTCTGCGTAATAGGCATTTTCTAGATTTTGTCGCTCTGTTTCAAATCTGTGAGGTACATCATGTACCATCCATCTTTGCTGCACTCAGCGTATCTCGTCATCAGTGTTTCGTAAAACGTGTGGTGTGCTAGTGCTGGACGGACCTTAGGAGAGCGCGGTGCTCCCCTGCATTCATTTTGCACAGGAGGCAGGTGGAACCCAATTGACTGTCCCCAAGGTTGGGGCATAATGTCATCTTCTCACCTTACTGTTCACCTTTCCCTTTAGTGTGTTTTTAAGCATTGTGTTGCGCGTTACCACACTCCTTTCTGTTTCCTGTGTCTTCCACTTCTCCTGGACACTGGACACGTTCAGTTGCAGTTCTCCTGGGCAAAAGTTCTCTTGGGGCTTCCTGATTCTTCTATCATACGCTCCCTCTTGTAAGAAAAATTTGGTCATGCGGTGCCAATATGTTTACATGCTGTATTGATGTATTGTTACGTATATTATAGAAATTATAGAATTTATGTCGGTAACCTTTAGAAAGAAAAAGGGATGGTAGGAGAAATAACTATAAATAAAAGATCATTTTTTTCCTCCTGTACCCCAGTAGATCAATTTATGCCTTTACTGGAATGTGAACTTGTTTTGAGGATTACTGATCCTAGCCCATGGTGGGTTTAGAGTTTAGATTGCCAGCTTTAGCATTTCCTGTGGTGGCACTTGTTAAAAATACTAATCCCAGAAGCTCCGCCCAGACCCACTGGATGGGAATGTGACCTGGTGGGACCTGGCCGTCTGCACTGCTGGCCGGTTCTCTTGGTGCTCCTGTGGCCCCGCCAGCTGTGGGAACCAGAGTTTGGGCCAGGCAGGGCTGTCCTTGGACTCTGAGCATGACTCGTCGTACCCTGACATACCAGCGTTTGCTCAAGGGCCTCCACGACATTGATGCAAGTAACACTTGCAAAAATCAGATTGCCATTGTCATGCACGTTTCCTAAGAGGGACTAAACTGCACAATCAGACATGGAATTTCTCAAAACTGAAGGTTCTCTAGGTGGCTTTTTGGTGTGTAATGAAGCATTCAGTATTGTTCCTCTTTCTCTTTTCCTAATTGGAAATCTAAATATTATGGAAAACCTAGAGATAATGAAAGATTAGACAACTTTCACCAAAAGGGATTTAAGGGTTATTGTTTTCAATAACTTGTGTGTCTATAACCTTATGTGTGAAAGGATATTTCAGTATCCTGGTTATTGAGCATGTTCTGTCTGAAACATGCAAATAAAATCGGTGTAAGTCAGATAGACATGTAACAGGACATTTGTTTCTAACTCTTCGCTCCAGGTCAGCGTGCTCCCAGCGGCTGCCTTGCAGGTGTCAGCGTCCCCTGTTCTGTGTCAGCTTTGGGAAGGGTCCTCCTCAAAGCTCCACGTAGCAACAGCGCAGGCCGTTTGAGAAAACGTGGTAATGAAGGTTCAGCAACTAGACCAAGGTGGAAGGAAGGAATGAGAGCAGCAGAGGAAGCCGGGTCTGGGGGAGCCGAGCCATACCTGGGCTGCCGGCAACATCCCTGGCGTGGAGCCCACAGCAGCCTCTTCCCCGCCCTCAGGTGTGGCTTCGCCTCCCTAATCAGCCCCCCCCACCCCCCACCCCCGTGACCCTGAACCTCCCCTGGTTTGCTGCTTCTCTCCCCCAGCAGCCTCAGGTCAGTGTTTCAGGCTCTCTGGCAGTGAGGTGTGCCTAAGGTCAGGCAGTCTGATTCCACTGTGCCAGCCCAGGGCAGCTAGGACAGGCCTGGGGCGCAGTGGCTCTGCGTGCACTGATCCCAGTGTGCTGACTCCAAAGGCCCCCACGCACACGTCCTGGCCCCTTCTGCCACACACAGACCTTGCCCCCCTTTCCCTGCAGGTTCCTGGGAGGGGCTCTGTTTCTGTTTCTGAGCCTTCTCATTTGTATCTGAAGGACTTCCCACCCCCTCACCTTTTGACTTGGTTAGTGCCTTCCTACTCCTCGTTATATAAGTATGTGTAACTGACACTTTCACTCTTCCTAAACCAGGCTGGGGATCCGGGCTGCAGCCTTCCCCTGGAATAACTTTGATCTTAGGTTTTGGTCCTTGCTTATGAATTGTCATCCCCAGACTGTCTGCTTTACCAGGACAAGGAGCCTAGCTGCCTTCCTCATCATTAGTTCTTCATTGCTACGCATAAGGCGGGGGGCTTACATACAACTGAATAAAGTATGTGCATAGTAAAACCATACCTGTCAGTTAACAGGGTGATTGCTAAGGATGCCTGCCAGTTTCAGTGGTGGTAACTACCCTGGCTGGGTTAACTGCTAGGCTCTGTGGGGGAAGGGTGATTACAAATAAACAGAAGAGAAAAGGAATTTAGGATCAGAAGTTTTGTGTGCCTGTTGATGCCTAGTGCTTGGCAAACCTTTCTGCAAATAAAGCAGAATACCTTGATTATTTATCTACTATAAAATACATAAAATTTAAAGACATTACTATGCAATAAAGTGTTTACTACATTATATACAGTCTGTAAAGAAGAAACAACTCACAGCTATCCATGCAAACATGCATCTGTTCATTTATTCATTCACTTAACAGGTTTATTATTTGAGTGATATGTGCCAGGTATTGTTAGATGCTCAAGACCCAACAGTGAACAAAACATGCAGTATCTGACCCAAAGGGACACCCATTCCAGTGGTGGAGACAGTCAATAAAGAAGATACCGTGTTTCTCCAAAAATAAGACCTAGCCGGACAGTCAGCCCTAATGTGTCTTTTGGAGCAAAAATTAATATAAGACCCGGTCTCATTTTACTATAATAGAAGACCAGGTCTTATATAATATAATACATAATCTAATATAATATAATTAATATAATGTAATCTTATAATGTAATTAATATAATATAACATAATACCAGATATAATATAATGTAATATAATATAATATAATACCAGATATAATATAATATAATGTAATATAATATTAATACCGGGTCTTATATTAATTATTGTTCCAAAAGTCGCATTAGAGCTGATGGTCTGGCTAGGTCTTATTTTCAGGGAAACACGGTAGATAAGGAAAGTATCCAGAATATTTAGAAGCTGTTCAGTGCCATGGAAAAAAATGGAGAAGGAAAGGGATACAGCAGGTACTGGCGGTGGTTGGGGTGCAGTTTTCAATTCAGTGGCCAGAAGAGGAGTTACTGAGAAGACTTGAGTAACCTCTGAAATCGGGGGAGAGTGGTGGGTGTCAGGGAGGTGGAGTGCAGGGCCGTGAGGTAAGATGGTGTTTGCTTGGCTCTGAATGTGCTCGAGACCCTTCATGTTTGGTCCATTAACCAGAGCAACAGATTGGGATCAGTGTTCTGTATAAATGTTTTGTGTCTTTGGAACATTGCCCTGACTAAATCCTTAGCCTGAATATGTATGTTAAGGGTGGTAGTGCATTTATTTCTTCTTACAGAGTTAGTTTCGTGGAAAAGGCTGCCAGGAAGCCTTTCTTTTTCTTTTCGTGGGTCAGAATTCGTACTTTGTTACCCGTGCTTGCCATCCATGCAAGATAAAGTCCGAGATGAAACCGCCTCTCTCAAATTTTGATTCCTTAGAGGCAGGGTGTATTTCTTGCTTAACTAGTTTATACAAGTCTTGTCACCCTGTCCCCTGCATGGGGACCTGAATGGAAGGGCTTTTCTGTCTCCTTCTGTTCCACTTGGTGGCTTCCTTATCTGTTCTCCTGTAACACTGGCTGTGAACTCATTACATTACTTAATGAAACTCGATCTTACTGCTTATTTTGTGCAGCCGTCTTATCTGTCCAACTAGAGAGACGCTTGTCTTTCCTCTGGGAACCGTAGATGCTGGCTCGTAGTGGGTGCGCGGCCAGCAGTGCTGAGTGGTGTGGCTCAGAGTGCTCGTTTTGGAGTGTCTGTTTTTCTGGACTACAGTCTACATCTTGGGTTCAGCTCCACTGAGGACGTGGCCGGGGTGTGACGTTGAGGGCCCAGCAGAGCAGTGTGACCACTGAACGAGAAATCCTTGGTGGATTCTTAAATCTTGCAGTGCATGGGTTTTTGTACAGAACACTGGTTTTCTTCACAGTGACCGTTCTTCAAAGCATCATCTGTTGACTGGTTCATGACAGGCATTATAAATTAATTGTCCTTTCAGATTTCATTGACATTGTCTTTCTTACTCGGCTATCATTTCCTCAAAAACAGTTGCTCACTCCAAGACAATTACTATATGCCTCATAGAAGCGGGTGACAAAGCCAGGCTCAGCTGCGGGTGCCGATGGGGCAGTTTCTGGCTCCTCCCACCACTGGCAATCAGATTTGCGTCTCAGCAGAATTTTCAGTGGCTGCATTTCATGGCCATCCTTAGGGATTGCTTTGCTTGGGATCCTGTTGCTGAAACTACAGATGTACTACTCTGAATGGCACCAACTGGAGATGACTCTTGGAATAAATGCTGCTGCTTGTCACATGTGGTCACCCTCTGGGGACGTGCATGACTGTGAGTGGGGTATCCAGGAGCCCCTGATGCCACCAGTATGCCACCACTCACTGGGTTCGCTTCCTTATCATGACTTTGATTGCGTTTCTGGAAACCTTTCCTGGTCCAGTGTGTGTTTCCTCTGCCCACCAAATAAAAGTCCCTGGAGCTGTGGATGGTTATGGAAAATACAGCCTAAGGACTTGCAGTCAAAAAATAAATCCCTGTCTTCCCATGCACGGCCGGTACCAGCTGTGAGGTAACTAGATGGGGTTCACAGGTGCTCCTGGGGGCCTTTAACACAATGACACACTCTCCCCTTTGGGCCTTGTTCAGTTTTCCAGAGCACTTTCCAGTTGCTTTTCCTTTGACACCACACTGAACGGGGAAGCAGAGGGGAGGAGGCGGGAGTGTTGCCGACAGACGGAGGTGGAAAGCACAGCACAGCTGTGGAGGTGCGCACATCTGCAGTTGACTCGATTGGCTTTGCCACACTACAGCGGTGTTGCAGGTGTCCCCACGGGGAGCCAGACTGTTGTCTGCACGGTGTGAATCTCCCCGTACCCTTGGTGTGGCATTACAGCTCATTATTGGTTCTGTAGCATGTGAGAGAATCACCTCAGTTGGTTCCCAGTGTGGCTCTGAAATACAGAGGTCAGGGTGGATAGGATGTGTCACTTTGTCCCTAGTTCCCAAATGTCAGTGAACAGTTGCCATGATAACTAATCCTGCCGTGCCTTTAATGAGCATCATTCAGGAGGTCACTGTGGAGAGGTTCAGATCTACCTGGAAGCCCAGACTTTGCTTTATCCTTCACCTGATCCATTAGCCTTATCCCTTGTTGGGAGCCAAATACAATATCGTGGGCTCTTAGTTACGTGGATGGTAACGGACCTGGGTTGTTGTTGAGAATCCTGTAGATTTTGTCCTCACGTTTCTCACGTCTCCAGTTGTAGGTCTCTGGGTCCCACCCCATTACCATAAACTAGTGCTTCTTAGTGTGTGGTCCTCAGACCAGCAATGTCAGGGTCACCTGGGGACTTCTTTGAAGTGCAGATTTCCAAGGCCCATTTTGACTTCCTGAATCAGAAACCTTTGGGGGTGGGGGGCAGCCAGCAATCTGTGTCTTCACAAGAGCTCCCCAGATTCTGATGCCCAAGCTTGGGAATCACCGCAGACAGAAGTTGTTTCCTTTTAGCCTCTGGAGCTTGCAGCACTGACATTTTAACTTGATACGATGGAGGACAGTTATGTCTCCCTTTGAAAGCTTCCTCAGTGCTGCTGAATGTCAGACCAGAGTGCTGACGTGAGGAGGAGTTTGACCCACGAAGCAGTGTTTGCAGCCTCAGCCTGATGCCTTGTGGACTTACGCTGCAGCTTTGCTCATGGGTAGATAAACCTCCAACGATTTGTGAGGTTACACGGCAAGGCTTTTAGAACACATCAGCTTTACATCTGCGGCAAGTGCTTTGCTCACTGTTGGTGTTTTTGGGGATGAAATCATCCGTGCCCTCTTCCCCCTGCCCAGAAATTTCCTTGTGAGAACTGGATTTACATGAAAGAGACTGCATGGTGGGGGATATCAGAATGAGGAGCCAAATCATGGGAAAAGGCGGACTCTCAGGATTTCTTGCTCAGAAGACAAAAAGTGTAGTGAGGAGGGAAGACACTTCATATCCTGAGTGAGGCAAAGGGTCACAGTAGGGTGTGCAGGGATGAGTGCAACTGTAGGGACATGCCACATAGTGTGTGTACAAGGAATGTGTGGGAAGGAGAGAGAGGAAAAAGAGAGGAAATTCAAATTCCTCTGGAAGATTTTTGCAAATCTATGGAAAACAGAAACCAAGCAACCTAGGTCAGTTCGCCACAGGTAGGGGATCACCCTAAACCTCTCAGTAGCAGTACTCTATCCTCCTGAGACAAGTGTCACAAGCAGCACCACCTTTTCTTTCCCGGAGGCAGTGTGGCCGTGATGCCCCGGCCAGCACTGAGTTAATATGGGGTGATCGGCAGCAGGGATGGGTCGTTTTCTTTCTGCTTACTGAACCCCACAGGGGTCTCCTTTCACCAGCTTCAAAACCACGGAAGAAAAAGAAGACTATGAGGACAAAACTCAAGATTTAGCTGCTTCTTAGGATATCCGTTCAGGGGTTTAGTGGGAGAGGAAGTCGAAATGGGATGTATATAGCCTATATTTATTGGATGCTTCCATTAATGAGGTATCATTCCAAGGGATTTATGTGTGTTGAACCTTTGATCTTTACAGAGTCTTATGAGCTAGGCTTATTATCTTCATTTTATCGTTGAGGAAACTGAGGCACAGAGATAGAAGTTAAGCCATCTGCCCAAGACCGCACATGAGTAAAGGGGATTTAAATCCAAGCAGTTTCATTCTAGAACTCGCAGTGTTAACGATCGTACTCTGCTGAGCTCAGCCACGGGCTTCTTGCTGTGATTCTGAGAATTGTCGTTAGCTGTTTACTGCAATAGAAGTGCTTGTTTGTCGGACCCTTCATCATATTGGGTCCCAGGAAAAGAAGTATCTGCTCTTCCTTAGAGAGCTCATCGTTTGCATTTACAATCTGATCGGGAAGTGTTATTGTGTAATATTATTACAGTCCTGAGTGTGAGTTTTAGATGGGAATTAAAAATATTTATAGGAAGTGGTGGCCAGCTTGCTTTTACAATATTTAGTTTCCGGACCTCGTGTTGCCTCCCCAAGGCTTCAATGGGATCACGCTTGCACAGGGGATGATGGAAATGAAACAAATCGTAAGTCAATGAGCTCAAATAAGACGAGCACAGTCTAATTTCATTTTCAGTTGTTTTTCTCCTTTTAACAAGAAAGTTCACACCAAATTGGAAACCTTTGGATTCTGTCACTGTGGGTATAATATAAACCATGGTTTTTTGCTGTGCATCACCAAGATTGGGATTTAAAATGCTGATTTCTAGGTGTATTTGTTCTGCATGGCTCTGTGATGGATGACCCTAAAACGTATCAGCTGAAAACAGCACACGTTTGCTTTGCTGTCTCATAGTTTCTGTGGGTCAGGAATTCCTGGCTCGCGCTGGCTCAGGCTGTGGCTTGAGATTGCACCAGAACACCGGCTGGGACTGCTGTCATCTGAACGGCTGGCTGGGGCCAGACGGCCCGCTTCCAAGATGGTGCACTCACATGGCGTGTGGCTGCGGTTTCTCACTGCACGGCCTCTCCACTAACCTCTTGACATGACAGCTGGTTCCCTCGGAGTGAATGATTCAGGAGAGACAGATGACCCAGGCGTACGCTCTGCCACATTCTGTTGTCAGAAGCAGCCCACTCAGTGGAGTCTGTGCTCAGGGGAGGACGACGCGCTCTGCCCTTTGAAGGGAGGATATTCATTTGTGGACATCTTTTAACCACCGCACGAGGCTGACTCCACACCTGCTAAGTCAGCTCTCCGGGTTAGCTCCTTTTCATTTCTAACAAACCCCCGGAATGATTTTTGTGCACACTTGCAGTGATACTTGTTGACTGATTTAGTCTGGAAGTAAACAAATACGACAATGGCACTGTCCCGGTTTATTTAAGAAGCCAGAACTGTTTTTAATGTGTTCTGAATATTTAAGGTTTATGCATAGGCACTAAATCAGGTGCTAACTAGATAATTTAATAAACGATTTCCTTAGATTTCATTTTATCAGATTAGACCTTTAGCTTCTGTCACTTAGCCAGCCAGAGGAGCCTCCCCTCCAATTTAGCCTGTGGCGGCTGAGCAGCTACTCAGTATATTTAGCCAAAAGAGGAACTTTAGCTCGCAGAAAGCAATTATATGTATGGCCGGGCTGGACAGGGCAGGGCAGGGCGAAAGGCTGTCCTGAGGTTTCTGTCTTCAGATCCAGATTGAGCAGGACAAATGTCTGACGGTCCTCGGTAACTCCTGGGTTGTGCCGCTGCCTGCTTCCTGTTAGGAGAGATGAGGGGACCAGAACCAGGCATTTGCAGGTAATAGTCGGGAGGTGCTGGAGCCCCTGGAATCTGGACACCACCTCCTCTTGGATGTTAAGGGCTTCTGCTGGGCAGTCAGACCCCCTTCTCCATCACAGCCATCATTTTCTTACCTTTCTATCCGCAAAACCTTAGTCCTCTGACCTTGAGGAATTACAGGGGTTATTTGAGGGTGGAGGATGCATGTCATGGAAATAAACTCCTCTTCAAATCTGTGTAACAGCCACCCATCCGCCTCCCTCCCTGCCCCCAATGAAAGAAGGCAGATAAATACAGATGCTCAGAACTGTGGCCTCACATTTCATCTGAAATTCCTCAATTAGTGGAGGCACACAATTAGGGGATAAAACCCCCAGAGAGGAAGCAACTCAACACTGCCTGTGAGGAGATGCCTTTTCACGAAAGCATTGCACCCAGAGTCTGTTATCGCACACTGGAACGGCCCTGCGACAGAGCTGACATGCCCCAGGAGTGCAACAGATTGTTCTGCTTGTAGCCAATCAGCACTGCGAGTAACAGATACTTATTGAACAGTTAGGAGGCACCCTGCTTCACAGGCTTTATCAGCTGTCCCTTAGAGTGACATGAACGTCCTCACCCCTCTGTCTGCCTTCAGGCTCGTGCCCCTTAAAGTCAGTTCTGTGCGTTGGAACCAGCTTGGATTTTCCTGAAACATACATACTCGACCAGGTCACTGACCTACGAAAACTGTTCTGGTTGGTGACCCGCATCCAGACCAAACCTGCATTCCCCAGCATGACTTCTCGGTCAGATATCCTCTGCCCCTGCCCGACTCTGCGCTCTCACTGCTGCTGCTCGCACATTCATGCACTTCCCACCCGCGTGCCCCCAACATGCCCACCTCTCTGGTGCTGCAAGGGGTACCTGAGGGCTTGGGCCTCACAGCTGGGTAGGCTTTGATTCAAGCCCCAGCTCTGTAATTTACTAATTTAGTCATCTTGGTCAAATTACTGGATGTTTCTGAGCCATAGATTCCTCATGGACAGAAAGAAACTACCAGCCACACATGATTCTTATGAGGATTAACTGTGATAACAGTTAAAGTGCTTAGCACAGTGCCTGGCCCATAATTAAGACGGAGTAAAACCTGCCATTGCTTTTATTGATGTGTGGAAGCCCCAGGCACATAGTAGCTGTTTGTTTAACGAAGGAGGGACACTTTCCCCTGAGCCTCAGTGTTTTCTTAGAGGACTGATCACGAGAAGCCCTAGCTCAGAGTCGTTGGGGTGGGACTGGCATTGATAACGATACAGAAGTAGGTACAGTTTTAAGAGACAGAAAAACAGGGTGGGGAGTAGACTTGAAAAGGGTTATGTGTTCCCATGTGATCTTACCTCCGTTAGACTGGGACTGCTGGCGTCATTCTCTGTGGGGCAGGGAAACACTGTGGGCGACTGGGAGTCAGAAGAAAGAGACAATCTGCCCTTGGGAAGGTCACTACTTTCTGGCCTTTGTTGGTTCTAATGTAAAGTGGGCTTTTGTCGGAATTTACTCAGATACAGTGTTTAAAAGCTTTTTGAGGACTAGAACACATACTGAGAAATAAGGTGATGATATGATACTCCCAGTCCTACAATTCACAGTATGTTTTTAAAAAAATGTTTGAAAGCAACATTTTAAGATTTACATGTAATTGATGCTGAAACATACACCCTTAGAGGTGACGTTTGCTAGGAGGTGAGAGCAAGTCGTGTATCCTGGAATCGCCCCCGTGCCTTCCATAGCTCTCGCTGGAGCTCGGAGTGGCTCTTCGGCCCGAGTGCTTTCCTCCCACCACTGCCCAGCCAGCTGTCTGGCTTCCCTTCACAGAGGAGAAACCCGAAGGGCCTCCTACTTATTCATATTATGGTGCATGGCGTCGCACGAGTTGTTGGGAACCTGGAACAGATTAAAACCTGACTTGACATTCGGTCTTTCCATCTGTGACCTGGGATCATGCTGTCCACTCCACAGCATCGTTGCAAGGTTGAGGCACGCGTGCATGTCTCACATGTGTCTGGCGTGCAGTCAGCACGTGACAGGTTTTTCCTACGTGGACACCTGAGATTGTCCCCTGAATATCCCAATCCGAAGTCTTTATTCAGTCAAGGAGGGAGCCTCTACGGACTGGATTTAAGCACCCCCTTTCTGACCTTATTTGTGCCCCATTACCTCCAAGGCCCTCCTTCCCCTCCAGTAAAAATTGTTCCTCAGACTCAAAGCCCTTCAGGTGATTTTTCAGTGAATCCCAGCCTTAGCTTTCCCTGCTCCGGTGCCTCTGGCCTTGCTATACCTGATGTTAGTGGTGACTATCCCAGGCCCATGGGACCTGCACATTCTGTCACGTCAGAGCTGTCCCCAAGCAGCCTTCTCCACCAGGTGAGTCACTCCTTCGTTCCCTGTCCTCCTGCTGCATGCTGTTTTCCTTCTGTTCCAGCATTTATCACAGTCTGCCTTGTGGCACAGTCAGTTCTGGGTGTTCCCCTCTGGAGTCAGAGGCCCAGGAGGGCAGAGGCTGTTGTTTTCTTTTGTGCTGCATTTTCCCACCCCCGCAGTGCATGGTGCAGTAGGGGTTTAGGAAATGCTGCCTGAATCAGTGCAAGAATGAAAGTGTGTCTCCTAGTCCTGTTGTGACGCTGTCATGCAGACCTGGTGAATGTACAGTTGCGCTTAGTGGATTTAGTTGAGCATAGGAAGGGAGTTTTCCAAGAAGCAGTAGTAGCTTTGAAAACAGAAATTGCCTTTAATCTTGTGGAAAACACATGCCAGCCCTCTCCATAATAGTCTCAATTACAGGAGAGCATCGTGTTACTGTAAAAACAGAAATAAATAAACCCATGACAATACTGTGTTTGGGAGATAAAACCACATAAAAGCCATCTTTCCTCAACTCTCCGGCATGATAATTAGGGTGTTTCTAGGAGGAAAAAGAAGGAGGACAGCAAAGAACAAGTGTTACTGTGTTTAAAAGCATTTCTTGGAATCGGTAAGGTGGGAGTAAGGGGTTACATTTTCCATGCAGTGCAAATACATGGGTTCTTCCCAGCTTCTGCCAAGACCCGATGCTGTATGGAGTGCATTGCATGAAAAGTTTGGCACTAGGGCTGCCAGGGACAGTTGGCCGTTCCCGGAGTGGCAGCAAGTGTCACCCTGAAGGTGGTACTGTAAAGTTTCTCTGTCTGCCACACTTTACCCAAACATACAGTATTCTTCTCAGTGTCTCAGGAAGCCCCAGGAGGCCGTCACTGGGACCTACAGCTTCCCACTGGATTTTGTTTCCTGACGTCCATGTGAATGTCTGCCTGGGGTAGGAGTGATTTTGTCAGTCCCTGAGGGCTAAAGCAGACTGAAGGGAACCCAGCCACTTGTCAGCGCCTGCTTCGCCACCGCCTGGCCGAGCTGCCCTGGTCTTTGGCCGGCTGGCCTCAGCCTCCCAGCTCTCTCTGTTCCTGCTCTGCCTCCTGCAGAGTGTTCTTCACTCAGCATCCGGAGTGGACCTTTTAAAGGTACTTTAGATCCTATCAGTCACCAGTCAGAACTCTGCAACTGGTCTCCCATTTCACTAAGAATGCAGTTCGAAGGCTGTACTTCGCGTGGCCTGGAGCCTGCTGGCTCCCTCCGCACCTCCTGCTGTCCCTGCGTGAGTCCTGTCTGACCCTTGGGCTCTCTTGCTGTTCTTAAGCAAGCCACGCATTCCCAGTCTCAGCTCTGCGTTATTGTCCTCTTAGCCTGGAACATTCCGTCCCCAGCTGTACACGTGGCTCATGGCCGCACTTCATTCGGCCTCTGCTTACATGTCACCTTGTTGGGGATGGGAGGTCCTGTCTGCGTGTATCCCCAGCCCTAGAACAGTGCCTGCCATGTGGCTCGTACTTAGGAAGCCTTTGTCGGAAGCATGAGGAAGCATTGGCCCGAGATTCTCAGACTTGGAGAGAGTGTTCTAGAAGGACGGTGGCTCTGGAGATGGAAGTCAGGTCAGACGGCTGGGTTTGCCCCCCTCCACTTCATATGCGCTCCGCTTCGGGGCAAGTACTTACTGCTCTAAGCGTGTGTTTCCGTACCAGGTAAGTGCGGTCATGCCTGATGTGTGGGCTTGTTAGGAGGAGTACGTCAGGTGAAGTCTCATGTACCTGGTGTGGTGTCTGGTGCACACACTGGAGGTGTCCTGATGACTGATTCTCACACACTGTACTTCTAGGGGAGCCATGGTATGTGGGATGAGTGACGGGATTGCCTAACAATGATCTGATTCAAAAAAGGAGATCATAACTGAGAAATGATTAGGGGTGGCTGGTTAGCTCAGTTGGTTAGAGCGTGGTGCTGGTAGCACCAAGGTAGCTGGTTCGATCCCTACATGGGCCACTGTGAGCTGTGCCCTCCTTAAAAAAAAAATAAAAATGCTGATTCTGGTGTGTAATTCTCAAGTACTCGAAGCAGTTGTGAACATATTTAATGCCCCCAGCCCTGTCCTGTGCTTGGCCTTCATGAGTCTAGGCCTTCCTGCTTTGAATCAGCACGCTTAGATGCTTCTGAAACTCCGGTGTCAGCTGGGGCAGCTCTGTGGGCACGTAGGGGTTTTAGTAAACAGAAAAAGGGAGAAGTCAGCGCTGAGCCCGGCTGGTTCCCAGTCCTGCTTGTGGTTCAGCAGGGACTGCATTGATGAAAATGGCAATTGAGTCCCGTGCAGTGGAGACGGGGCTGTGCCAGCACGTGTGCTGTTTCCATTCACATTCTCAGAGTAAGGACAATCTCACCATTATGCAAGTGAGGTTCTCCTTGCCAAGAAAACCCATTGCAAATTTCTGGCTTAAAGATTCTGCAGTTTAAAGGGGTCATACTTTCTGTTGCCTTAACGTTTCTTGGCACCACACACCTTAAGCCCCACTGCCTACCTTGTAAATACTGTACAATGTTGTGACAAGCTGGGCCACGTCATTTGTTTTCCTGTGGTCCTTCTAGCAAATGGTGATGCTTCTGCCCCCACTCGCTCCTTCTCCTGGGATCCTGCTCAGGCAGTTTGAAGTGAGAAAGAAGGCAGATTGTCAGCAAAAGATGGGAGCCGTATTCATGGGAGTGCTTTGTGGCCAGGACTGAGCACAGCTGGAGAGAAACGTGTGTGGTCAGACCCACTGTGGACCCCTCCTGCTGCACCAGTGGCCAGCGCCCTGCCAGGCCCCCCTGGCGATGGCCTCGGAAACAGGCCTGTGCAGTCTGGAGCCGCTCACCCTACTGCACTGACCGGGGCTCCAAGAATAGGAGCACCATGCCCTCTGCCACCTGGTCCTGTGTCCTGCACAGCGAGTGTGCACCTGGGAGAATCTGCAGGCAGTTGGTGTGGCCCAGTGCGTCCCGGCGGCATGCGGGGAGGCCCGTGACTCCAGACATGTCTGGAGCCCAGTGCCGGGCGGACGGCTGCCCTCTGTGTGCTGCAGGGTTTGCCCAGCATGTCCCGCCCTTAGTCCTGGCCGACAGGAAAGGCATTCATGGCATCTTAACGAAAGGCAGCAGGGCCTTTCTTCGAGAATAATAGGCATTCTTTTCTTGAACGAGGCCCCCTTTTAGAGATGTAGAGAAAAGCCAATTATTTTTCAGTTAAAATTTATTTTTTTTTAAATAGTGATACCTCAGTTGCAAATTATCCTGGCTTTGCCGTAAAGACAGGTACAATGAATCTTCTGATGTGGTTCTAAGCTGCCATCTTAGAGTAATCAGTACGGCGACGTGTGATGAGGCATGGAGGACTTCCCTGTCCCAGCTGTGTAGCTGGTTTGCAGTCCGCTGGAGCTGGAAAAGGGATGTGCTTTGTGCAAGGGAATGGGTCTGTTTCCCTTTACCCTGCATCTTACACACATTCTAACATACCTCTTTGTATTGAAGTTGGGGAATTTTCTGCCATGGACTTGTTAGTACGTCCTTATGAGTGATTTGATAAGAAAGTTGTCTGCTTGAAAGGAAGAAAGTATCTGAAGCAACAATCTAAAAGTCATCTTTGGTATAATAGATCTTTTTATTGTAAACAAACAAGATCAGAGCAGTACGTTTTAGTACATTAGGGGACGTGTTCTGCCCCAGTTCACATCTTCTCATGTGAAAGACCTCTTTCTGGTTGTTTTTTTTTTTTTTTTTTTAATGCGTAAATGAAGCTTGGGATAATGACCTACACATTTTAGCTGTGCATATGTTCTACACACAAATGGTGCAAGACAACAGAGCCATTCTTGACTATTTTTCACACTACTTAGACCCTTAAGCGGCCCCTAGCAGGAAGTGACTTCCTCGGAGCAGTAATTTGTTTTAGGACTTGGGTGATTGTCAATCTGAATCTAACTGAGAGAGGTCATGCTATCTGCTGTACAGTTTCCTACTTGGATGACAGGCCAAGCCTTTTGCCTCGGAAATCTGAGTACTACAGATGCTAGGAATTAGAAGTGATGCCTGGTTTTGGGTATGGAGAGGTATCAGTTTCTGTGTAAAGCTGTTAGCTCAGGGGGCAAGCTTTCTCCTTGGGCGACAGGTAACCTGGATCCAAACATTTCCGACATCTCAAAGCTTTATTTCCTGGTGATCTTTAAAGGGAGGAAGAAAATAGTTTTTGGTCATCCATATTTTAGGCATGGTGCTTTAACATATATTAACTCCACTCATTTGAATTCCACTCATGGCAATGAAATTCAGGTCATTCCATCAGCTCTTGGAAATTAAAATATCTACTCACATGCTGCCTTCCCCAGACATAGCAGAAGTTAGTTTGAGGTTTGTGGGGACAGAACCCCAAAAAGCAGTTTCCAGGCTCTCAGCCTCACATAGACAGGTGCTGGCTCAGGTAGTAAATGGCCAACTGTGATTGCATGGCCATCAGCTGTGGCTAGTTGGCCGTCAGCTGTAACCAGTGAGCCATTGGCCACTAATATAACTGCTGTGGCTACGCTAGCAGAGGGAGGGAGAGAGAAAAGAGAAAAAGAATGGGGGCTAGCAAGAAGATGGTGGCTGGGCTGGCAAGCGCGGATGGCGGTTTGCGGACAGTGTGGATCCAGCCTCCATTGAGAGTATAGCGCCGCCAGCGAGAATATAGTGGTATGACTCCCCTACCTATGGCTCCATGGGTGTTCCTTTTTGGCCTCACCGTATCCTGCGTTCTTGTGTGGGGAGCGGGAGCAGAGACCCCGCAGGCCTCCCTGCACGACACATGGCGCAGCGAGCAGGGTCCCCTGCATGACAAATGGCGCAGCGAGCAGGGTATGGTGCCAGCCAAAGCTCTCCAAAAGACGGTGGAGCAGTTTGTGCGTATGAACACTCAGTCTCAGGAAGACCGGGAGGAGCAGCTGCCGGAGAGCTAGACCCCCGTGGTGGGAGGACGTGGACGGTTCTCCCACCAGCACAGGAAAAGCCATGCAGCTGCTGGAGAGATGGAGCCCCGTGGAGAGGTGGAAAGATGTGGACGGTTCCCCAACCAGCACAGGCCGGAGAAAGCGAAGGTCGTCGCAGCCCTGTGGGCCGGGGAGGTTCCTGCTCAGGCAGCCGGGATGCGGGACTTGTAGTCCCAGGAGGAAACACTTGCTGAGTCCTCCGTGGGAGATGAGGGTGAGGTCAAGGTCGTCCCTCACTCCCAGGACAGCCCTGGTGAATGACTATGGACTATGGGGAATTGCCTTCCATCCCTAATTTAATGGACCGCTTGACTGTTTGTTTGGGAACTGTTGTTAGTGGAACTGGTGGATATTTGCTTTTGTCTCTTGACTGGCCGCCATTGAGAATATGTAAGCACCTTGATTGTGAGTCGCTGATGTTCCAGCAGAGTACCCTGAGAGGGCCAGAGAGAGTGGCAGTGCCCTGAGAGCCCTGGCTGAGTCCAGGAAGTCTGGCTGTGCCCTGAAGATACCCTGGCTGTGCCCAGGAAGTCAGGCTGTATCCCAGAGAGAATGGCAGTGCCCTGAGAGCCCTGGCTGTGTCAAGGAAGTGTGGCTGTGCCCACAGAGAGTGGCAGTGCCCTGAGAGCCCTGGCTGAGTCCAGGAAGTGTGGCTGTGCCCACAGAGAGTGGCAGTGCCCTGAGAAACCCTGGCTGTGTCCGGGAAGACAGGTGGTACCCTAAGAAGTCCAGGAAGTCTGGCCATGCCCAGAAGTACTGGTGGTGCCCTGAGAAACCCTGGCTGTGCCCAGAGAGCCTGGCTGTGTCCAGGATATTGCATTCACCCCCAGGCTCCTCACACAGGGCCCCTCGCGGAAGACGCTTGTCGCGTAGATTGTGAGGCGAGAGCCTGTAGGGGTGGAGTGTGGGGACAGAGCCCCAGAAAGTAGTTTCCAGGCTCTCGGCCTCACATAGACAGGTGCTGGCTCAGGTAGTAAATGGCCAACTGTGATTGCACGGCCATCAGCTGTGGCTAGTTGGCCGTCAGCTGTAACCAGTGAGCCATTGGCCACTAATATAACTGCTGTGGCTACGCTAGCAGAGGGAGGGAGAGAGAAAAGAGAAAAAGAATGGGGCTAGCAAGAAGATGGCGGCTGGGCTGGCAAGCGTGGATGGTGGTTTGCGGACAGTGTGGATGCAGCCTCCATTGAGAGTATAGTGCCGCCAGAGAGAATATAGTGGTATGACTCCCCTACCTATGGCTCCGTGGGTGTTCCTTTTTGGCCTCACCATATCCTGCGTTCTTGTATGGGGAGCGGGAGCAGAGACCCCGCAGGCCGCCCCGCCTGACAAATGGCGCAGCGAGCAGGGTCCCCCGCATGACAGACCCATTGTCACTAGGGAGACAAACGAGGATGCAGCTTTGTGATTGAGAATCACTAGCTCTGCTGTGAGAAGCAAATGTGAAAACGCGAAACCAGCATTTGTGTGGTAAGCTGGTAACTAAAGTACGAGCAGGTGCTGAGGAATCTTAGGGAAAGGGACGTCTATGCTTTGAATGACCAAGAGCCGAGCCGTGGGGCAGCTCTTCGCTTCCCCGCTCCGACCCCCACCGGTAACTTCCCCATCTTACTCAGTCCTCAGGAAGACAGCTGTCACTGTCCCAGGGCTTATGGGCGCTCTGCACCCCCCGCGTGAGGCAGGCGGGATGGACAGAATGTGTCTGGCTAAGGGAACCTCGTGGTCCTTTGGGGAAGGAAGAGCTGTATTTCACAGTTGGAGCACTGTCTATCAGGACAGAAGGGATTGCCTTGCCCTGGTGTGCAGCCTGCCGTGGGAGCGCCACAGGAAACCAGGTGTGAGTGGGCTCCCGTGGGCTGGTGAATGGGGTGGACTTTGGGGAACGTGGGCCTGGACTTGGACCGGAAAGAACGTAGAATTTGGGTGAAGAGCCACAGAAGGGCGGAGGGCCTGAGCTAGGTGGAGTTATGAGACAAACGACAGACTGGCGGCTGGAGGGAGGGTCCTGCCTGGGGTCGGGTGGTCCAGAGGCGCGCTCCTCATTCCTGCAGGGCGACCTGCCCTGGAGCCCGCCACGCCAGCATGCACACAGCTCCTGCCGCCCTCGGGGAGGCCCCTGGACAGCAACTTTGTGCTCACTGGTGTTTCCCGTCTTCTGGCAGGACAGAAAACCGAGACCCCCGCGTGGACATTAGATCCCCGTGGGCCTGCGAGCAGCCTCTGTGAGCTGTTTGCCTGCATTTAAATGCCATTTACATAAGGAGCTGTCAGAGTGGAGTTGGCTCATGATTATTCCTTGATGTATGTTGAAAAAAAGAAAAGAAAAGAAAATCCCGGCTAATGAGGAGCTGAGTTCCTTTCCTCCACTGATGACAGCTTCCTTTCTGATCTGACGGTCCGTCAGACACTAAGGTGGGGTGTGACGGTGGGTTATGTCCCGCTGAAGCAGTCTTCCCTCCGAGTGGTAATTGATGGGGAGACCTGTCACTTGTTATGCTGACGCTGTGCAGATTTGTGTTCAGCCACCAGCCAGGAGAGTTTGAGGACGGCATCTGATTGGGTGCGGCTTGTGGCAAAAGCGATAATAAATAGAGAGCTGGTGAGGGTAGATTTTGATTGACCTGAGATTGTATATTATTAAACTGAGTCTGCATGTACATGTCAGTTTACGAAGAACCAGACCCATAATCCAACTTAGGGCTGTGGCAGTTTGGGTTTATTAAATGTGCCTTATATCACTATTAATACTGAGCAACAGGGAGGAATATCTGTAATCTTTTAATCTATGCAATAATAGTTTGGAGGGGTTACCAGACGCATCAGGCTATTGTTTGCCTCTAATTGTGTTCAGAACTCTTCAGAGCATTGATTTGTTTCTGGCATACTGACTGGATGCAACAGTCTCATAAAGCTCTCTTATAGTCCCCTTTGCTTTGGATTTCCCCCCAGTAATTAGAGAACCGTAATGGGCTGGGCGAAAAAGGAGAGAGTAAGGAGAGAGGACATTTCTAGCTGAGTGGATAGCCGTAAACATCCTCCGTGCTCATAAACACCTTTGTGTTTATCGCCTTGTGGCCTCTGCGTGGGGTCATCACTTCAGTGCCTTGTAAAACGTGGTTGTGTTTAGTAAGTGAAAGCTGGCTTTTTGCTGAGTAGTGCCAAAGTATCCCTCTCCTTCGTCTTCCCTGGGAGCAAGGACCGCCCCGCCGGGGCAGGTCTCATGGGGGACAGAAGCAGACAGTTTGGCTGTGCTTCTGTGGAAACAGTACGTACAGTGGGACCCGGTCGGTGCACCTTTTATTCTTAATTATGTGGCTTTTAATGGAAATGACTTTCAAATGGAAGGACGTGGGGCAACACATCCAGTAAACCCAAGCTGTGGTGGTGGGTTTTCCTTTTTAGGTATAAATGATATTTTTGATCCAAGAAACCTTCCTTTGTTGCCACATTATCACTGTTTCTCCCCGTTTCCAAAACAGGCATGAGGGAATAAGCCAGAGAAACAGTCTCCAAGTTCAGTTTCACTGACTTTAATAAGAAGGTCTGATTAAGTGCTGCAAAGGCAGTTAGTTGCCTTCCATCGTCAGCGATTGTTTAAACATTTCTTCAGGAAATTGTAGGCACTCCATCACTGTGTATTGTCCCCCTGATGCTGACATTTAACTGTCCCTGGAGGAAACAAGCAGACCCCTGTGAGCTGACAGGTGTGCTGGCTGCCTGTGGAAGCTATTAGTTGCCTGGTTTGTGGTGCAACAATGGGAGGCAGGCATGTGGGGTGTGGCCAAGAAACAGGCATCTTCAGGGAGCTTTATTGTAACTGTGTAGGAGCCAGTCTGGGGGTGTGCGGGACCCATGTTTATCAAAGGAGACTGTTCTAACTAAGACTTAGTTTCTTGTCCCGGGAGGTTTATTGCTGCTGCATTTCCTGGAGTTTATGAGGTGCGCTTTCCTCTGCCTGCTCCAATCCGATGGCATCGCTTAGAATCATATAAAACCCACAGGACTGATACAGAGCTGCTGCCACAGTGGCTGTTGTGCAGGGCGGCCTGCGGGGTCTCTGCTCCGCTCCCCACATAAGAACGCAGGATATGGTGAGGCCAAAAAGGAACACCCACGGAGCCATAGATAGGGGGGTCATACCACCATATTCTTGCTAGCGGCTGGGCTGGAGACACAGGAAGCAGGAGCCACATGATCTGCAATCTGCCGTCCACTTCTCTGCAAACCAGCCTCACTTGCTAACTGCAATCCGCTCTTACTAGCTCAGCCCCCATCTTGCTAGCCCCCCATTTTGTGCTAGCGTAGCCACAGCAGTTATATTAGTGGCCAATGGCTCACTGGTTACAGCTGACAGCCAACTACCACAGCTGATGACCATCCAATCACAGTTGATGGCCATTTACTACCTGAGTGAGCACCTTTCCACGTGAGGCCGAGAGCCTGGAAACTGGTCTCTTTGCTCTGTCCCAGCAGTGGCACACCACAGTGGACGGCTCTGTAGGCAGAGAGGAGAAACCCTACCACAGGTTCCAGGCCATGAAGGAATGAGGTAGAAAGGCGGTCAGGCAGTGAGAGAGATTTATCAGATCCCTACTCTGGGCCCGGTTCTGTGAAAAACCAAAGATGAGTTCCAGGCCCCATGGTGCATTCCATCCGGGGGGATGAGCATTGTGCGTCAGTGGCTCTCCAGTGTGGTCCCCAGATCGGGAGCACCCTTATCCTCTGGGAACTTGCTCATTGCAGATTCTCAGGCAGCACCCTAGCGCAGAAGCATTAGACACCCCCAGGAGGGCGGGGCCGGCTGTCTGTCTCAGTCTGTTTCAGACTCCACAGGTGATTCCGATTCCTGCTAAAGTTTAAGAACCTCTGCTTTAGGCTGAGCTCTTCTGGAGGAATACTTGAGTGAACAAGACATGGAAGTAAAGTCTGCTGGCAGAAAAGGAGAGAAGAGGTGCTCTACAGTGGGGTGCTGACCTGAGCTGTCAGCGTGAGCAGGGTCAGAGGAAGGGGGGAGCCGCAGATTGTCCAGGCAGCATGTCCCGAGAGGGCGTCCTGAGCCAGGCTTTGCAGAATGAATAGGAGAGGGGAGGACGAGTGGCCTAAATGAGTGCAGACGTGCTGGTGAGGGCTGTTCCTTTAAAGAGCCTGGTTAAGGAGAGAACGTGAACTCAACCACTAGCCAAGGAAAATATATGTGAAATCAAGTACAAAACTTCGGTGGTTTTGTGAAGAAGAAAAATATGTTCTTCACAAGTTAGTCTAGTGTGAGTTCGTCTCTTTTCTCACCGTTGGCGGGGCTGCAGTTAATTAATTGGGGCCAGAGAGCTGGCACCTGGAGAGGCTTAATCAAGGGAGGCTCTCAAGAGGGGGATTTTATTTGCCTCAGGCTGCTGCTTTAAAAGTGAGAGGCCTGTGGCAATCATGACAAACGGGTAACTGGGAAAGGGACGGGCTGCCCTGCACAGGTCCAAGGCCCAGTATGTATAAAGTGCTTTGTGTCTGCAGAGAGGGAGCTGGGAGCCATCTGGGGGTGGGCGTGGGTCAGATGAAAGTCCCATAAGTTTCTGTTCTCCTTTCAAGGCAGAAAGGAGCCCTGGAACGTTATTACATGGGAGGAAGGCGCAGAGTTCTGTGTCGTGAGTCTGATCAGAGGGGGTCTGTGAACGGAGGGAAGTCGGTGGGGGAGGAGGCGATTCTAATTGTGACAGTCGGGATGACAAGGTTTGCACTAGCGCAGCTCTAGAAGAAGGGTGTTGTGGGCAGCAGTAGGTTCATGATGGTTCGAGGAGAAGGGAAGAAGGAAGGGACCAGCCATGCGCTGGCGTCTTCCACAGGCGGTGTGATAAAGCCTCACCACAGCCATTGGTAGCTCGTGACCAGAACCATTTCAGTGATATGGAGATGGCTGTGTACCGAAGGGCCAACTGCTGTGTAACCAGGGACGGGCCTATGCACGACCTGACTCAAATCTGCCCGTTCATCCTGTACCCTTTCTTTTGTGCTCTAGATACCAAACTTTGGCCAATGGAATGATGCATTTTATTTAGTGTTGGGCAGTTGCTGATCTTGGCAGCAGTGGTGACAGCCGGGAGGAGGTGTTAGGAAACAGAGAAACAACGGCACAGGAGGACATTGAAAATTGTTTGGTGAAACTGTATGTGGAAGAGCTTAGGATTTCAGCAGCCACGTGTAGGTTGTTGCCCCCCCCCCGCCCCGCCCCCAGCTGGACAA
Source organism: Rhinolophus sinicus (assembly GCF_036562045.2). Lineage (NCBI taxonomy): Eukaryota > Metazoa > Chordata > Mammalia > Chiroptera > Rhinolophidae > Rhinolophus > Rhinolophus sinicus. The sequence goes on from NC_133753.1 coordinate 105,579,623, forward strand.
AGGGCTGTGCTGCTCTTTGCTGGCCTTTGACCCACAGGAAAGTGTGAATGGGGTCCATGACCCATCCCCTGCTGAGGGATCCCTGATCCAGGTTCTGTAGAACATCTGCATGGCCCCCACACCTGTGGTGTTGGCGCTGAAGGCTGCCGTTTAGCACACGGAGCCTTCCAAGGTCGTGTCCATTACCTGAATGCACTTACTGCTGAGGTCCGCACATTCTACAAAGGGCAAAAGCAAGTCCAAAATGGAATGCCAGGGAGATGGGGAGAGGAGAGATTACAGCCAGACTGGGGTCTGGAGTTGGTCAGTGTGAGCTATGTGTTTGCTTTTGAATGCCCACTTTCTAGCAGGCATATTGGTACTTGGCAGTGTCAGGGAGCCGGCAGAGACATGGAGCAGAGTCATCTTTCTGTCCCCACACCCGAGTCTCCTTTTCAGCAGCTCTCCTCCCCTCTGCCTTTTCTCTCCTCCTCAGGTGTGACGTGCTGCTGCTGCATCTGGCCTGGGCCCCTCCCCTGGGTGGGAGCTGCAGATACACACCTGGAAATGAGGCTGTGCAGGGCAGTGGTTGGCTAGCAGGGCTGAGGCCTGACGCCGCCTTAAGTCTGACTCCAACAGTGTCAGTGTAGACGGCGCGGAGGCAGGGCATTTGTTTAGGTGAGGAAGGAGCCCTTGAGAGACCTGCTTGTTGAACTGTATTCCGCAGCAGCGATGAAAAGATGCCTAAACATGTGTCCCATAGCAGCTAAAGTCCATCAACACAGCCTACCAGCGCGTTAGTAGACTTGCCCCTCCTGTTCATACCAGTCTTCTCAGTTTCCTGCTTTGTGTACTTAGCTGGTGACTGCTGTGTTTATTAGGGAAGGCTAACACACAAAACTACTGACGCAGCGCCAGGCCTGCTGGTCAGCAGGGTTCAGCATCGGGGACCCTTCCGCTCATCGTCAGCTCATGCCACACCATGTCATGACCTTGACTTCTGTGGGCACATGAGAGGAAGTACCTGGTAAATAAGGGAGCAAAGGCAAGACATGCTCGGTTACACAGGGAAAATGGACTTGTTTCCTATGCACAGGGACACAGAGCTGGGCACAGCGAGATTGAGCTGATCTTTGTTAGATTCTCTTAGAGGAACTAGAATGAGGTATTCGGAAGAGACGGCCTGACTTCAAATCCGAGCTGTGGAATGTTGGCCAAGACCTTACTTTGCCTGTTTTTTCATCTGTAAAATAGGGGTAATGATACCCACCTCATAGAAATATTATCAGGATTTGATGATACAATACATGTTCAGTGCTTAGCTTAGTCACTGAATATAAATATTCAATGAATTAGTTACTAATAATTGTGTCATATCATTACTGCATAAATCGTTATTGTTGTTGGTAGGAACTGGTACCTTATGCTCAGTTGTTGCGGCAGAAGTGTACACTGTACAGGAACAGAAACCAGCACGAGGTTAGTTTTCCTTTTCTTGGCTGGGCTTCACCATCCACTCTTCCCATCAGCTCCACCGTCCCGCTGTTCTGAGAACCTGCCTTACTGGACACGCCACTTGAGTGTCTCCCTGTTTTCTTTGGACATTGTCGCCTTTTCCTTGCTTTGGGGACGGTTGTGGAAAGGGAGCAGTCACACAAGGTGTCCAGTGGCACCTCCAGGGGCCATGGTTCTCACTCTGACTCGACTTGAGAAGTTTGGGGGTTACTGGTAAAATTGAGCTTTGCAGCTGCTTATGTGTCTGAGGACTCACGTTTCCTGATCTGCTTTGCAGAACAGTGCAGGCTGCATCTGTTTTGGAGACTGTGAAAGGATACTTCCTGTGGCTCGTTTAAAAACAGGTTGGTGAGGTTGAGTCTTCAGCGGAAAAATCTTTCACTACATTCTGGGGCTCCTTTTCAGTGTGATTTTTGTGTGGACAGTAATTCAAGTTCAGGAAATATGTTTAGTGACATTTCCTGGGCCACTCTAGAAAGAGATTCCTCTCTTACCCATAAATAGTACTTTCTTTAGGCTTCAGGCCAGTGTGTTTTTGAGAACATTTTTGTGATCCTTATGAATGAGGCCCCATGTGCTTGGACAGTTTTAGACACTTCTGTTCAGTGGATCACTGCCCTCTGTCACAGAACAGAAACCTTCCCGAGACAGAAAGACCTAAAACAGTGGTTCTCAACCCTTGGGTCACATTCGAATCACTTTGGGAGCCTTTAAAAACTTCCAATGCATGGGCCACGATTACAGATGTTACCTAGTTGCTTTAGCGTGGGGCCCAGACGTTGGTATTTTAAAGAAGTTTCCTAGGTGATTCCAGTATATAAGTAGGTTGAGAAGTACTAGACTGAAAGGAGTGCCTTTTGGGGAGAGCCTGTGGAATGAGAGCCCTTGGCGTTTCCTCAGCAGCAGTGCCCTGCTGGCCGTTCAGAGGGGGGCAGCCCTGTCTTCTGGGTCTCGGGACCCTCGGGGGGCAGCCCAGCGCCTGGCGCAGAGTGGATACTTGGGGTGCCTACTCTGCTTCCTTTGGGTAACAGAAAGAATGGAACTGAGAGCCCAGATTGACCAGCAGGCCATTTGTACTTAATCCTTGAGTCTTTCCCTCCTGTGGTCTGCGAGGGCAGAGGTCCACAAGCAAATACTTTTGTTGTTCTAGGAGGAGGAAGACGCCAGCTTTGAGATGCTTGGGGCGTAAGCTGATCTTTGGTTAAGACGCACAGAGGCTTGGTGTGTGCGACTTAAATAACCTGGTAAAGGGGGATGAACGGGGTGCTATCTAGTACCTCTTTACGCCGCTAGCCCTTCTGTGTTGTGGGCTCTGCACACCCCATGGCGACTGGTTCTTGGTGGTGGTTTTTGCTCTTAAACACCAATCACTTTTTTATTCTCTCTCTCTCTCTCTGTCTCTCATTTTAGAAATCAAATTGCATGAGGGCTTGTAGCTATAGGTATTCATAAAGGGAGAATTCTGCGAACATGGGATCATGGCCTGGGAATTTGATAAACTTATTTTTCTGGTTTCTAGATGGAGCAGTACCAAGCACGTATCAGGAAGAGTAGCCCTTTGCAGTCAGACAGCTCTTTATATAGAATAGTGTTCATTTCCTATGTGCAAGGTTGTTTTAATCTCCCACAAGGCTGTGAATAGGCAGGGCAAGTATGTTTTGTCTCCAATTTATGAATAAAAAAGTGTAAGACTCAGTGAGGTTGAGTGACCTGCCTTAGGCGAGGAGCTGGGCGTCGAGTGCACGGCTTTGGCTGTGAATCCCTTCCGTACACTGAGCTGTGGGCAGTGCTTTTGCTTGGATTAGAACAGCCTGTCAGTGTGACTAATGACATCGCAAGGTTCTGTTTGTCCTAACAGTCGTAGTTTGTATCCTTTGTTTGCATTTGTGTGTGCTTGCGTGTGTGTGTGTGTGTGTGTGTGTGTGTGTCCGTGTCTGTACCCATTAATATTAAGCATCTTGTCACTTGCCTCTGCAGAATACAGTTGATAGATGGGAAGGTACATTTGATGTAGTCAAGAGACTGTCATCTTTTATTAACAGTTGTGACTTTGTCTCACCAAGGAGCCTCTTTTTACGGTTAGACTATTGTGAATGTGAATATTCATGTATAGTATTTTATTTCTGGCAAAGTACCTTTGCAGTTGTGTTGTTAGCATAAGATGGCGATGCTGGAAGCCTCATGTATTCAGTTTTAGAGCATGACATTTTCCTGGGTGGTTTGTGGGCTGTTTCCATTCATCTAACAAATTACTGAGTGCCTACTGTGTGCCAGGTGCTGTTCACCTTTACTTCCATCTTAAGGAAGTCTGAAATAAAGGAAACTGTCCGTATGGTGAGAGAGAAAGCTTCAGCTGTGTCTTTGTCAGGCTAGTTTGGCTATTGAACTGTATTGATTTCTTGACTTTTGATAAATAGTTTTTCCCTAAGTCACCTGATAGGCCCAGGGTGGGAAATGCTTTCTTTGCTCTCCAGGAATATATCATGGAGAGGTGACTGTGGCTGGTGGGAATCTTGAAAAGAGCCACCCTGGCGCTGCCTGGATTGTGTGCCCTGCATTCCGGCCTGCTGATTTCTCTCTTCCTTTTTATCCCCACCCCTTACAAGCACAGCCTTTTTGCTTCCTGCTTTCTGTATCCCAGAGAGATTGTTAATTATGCTTGAGTATAAGGAAAGCAGTCAGGGTTGACGATTTCAAATGCAGAAAAGTGGTTTCTGCACTCGAGAGCTGCTTCCATTGTGCGTTAGTGCAGCACATTTATCTTCATCCAGGATGAACTTATCCTACAGAGATGGATCATAACCATTAGAGAGGAAAGAAAATGACGGGAAAAAACCCTGGATTCTGAAGATGGCTGCAGTAGATGCTTCAATAGAAATTTGAAGACTAAAGTGCATGTTAGAACATCACATGAAGCTCTTCTCACTTAAAACATGAGGATTTAGAAAGGGGGGGATAAAAGCACTCCTTCCATTTTAAGGGAAGTAAGCATTTGACTTGTCACCTTGGTGAAGATAAACAAAGCTTATATTTTCGGTTGGCATCGGACGGGGCTTTTAAAATCTCCTGGGAGGGAAGTGTTGTTCTGTCATTTATTTACAATACTTGAACTAAGTCACTGAAATCCTTGGCGGGATGTCTGTGCGATTGCTCACTCCAGCTGTGGCCAGCAGGTATGCCTGTTCTCAGTGAGGAGCCCGTGGCATGGCTTCCTTCCTCTTCTGTTTCTCTGTTTTGTCTTGTCTCTTTTGTAGACAAGGGCAATCTGTAGTAAGTCTTTTGTAGATCCTCTCTCACCCCCCCACCCCACCCCTTGCCTCAAATCAAATCACAGCACAGGATGTGAATAAGCATTCCACGCGGACTTGACAGTAGGCTGGGAAACAGGAGTGACGTCATCTCTCCATAGGAGATAGCAACCCAGATATGTCAGCTCACCCGTCATCCTTGCTGGCAGAGCCCCGATTTCATCCAGGGGTTCACTTTCTGTGTGGATGTGAGTTCCGGGTGCATCTTAATTAGTCTAAGCCAATCATGAGAATTCCACTCCTCATTCCAGTTAAAGATCCAGGTCTGGCCATTTCAACATCAGGAGAAATCTTGTATGGGTGTTTCTGGAAAAGATTCCTTGCATTTGAAGAGAGAAGAAAAGTACAGTTTCTGTCTCTGGTTGTTGTCTTTATGTGGTGCTTGGAACGTGACAGCAGCCATCTTTGAACCACGAGCTGGCCAAGGAGCACAAACCAGCATGTTGGGGACAGCGGAGTGGAAAGAAAGATGCATGACAGCCTTGATGATACTGTTCAGCTACTGAATCCAGCAGCCTGGACTCATTGTATCTCAGAGGACTTCTGTGTGAGGGAAACAGTTCTTATTCACGCTGTGTTGGTTGGGTTTTCTGTTTCCTGCACAGGGTATTCTAACTGTTAGGCTGTCACCCATCCACACCGGATGGTTTGAGATAGAATCATAAAATGGTGAAAATGCGTGTGCATGTCAGTGTTGCAGCAGTCTGCACTGTGCTGTGTTCTTGTGCTTTTCTCCTGTATCACTTTGCTGGCCCCCTTCTCCATAGCAAGGGGATAGGCCATTAGGATGAAAAGCAGCCATTCAGAAGGCTGTTTGGGGGCTTTCCAGCATCCTTTCTGTAACAATTGACATGATAAATAACTCCTGAAACTTAATACGAGGCAAAAATTCCCAATAAACTTGTGTTTCTTATTTCTAGAAAGTGACAAACATAACCCAATATATTTTCCCTTTGTCTTCCTTTGCTGAGAAGTGCCAATCCAACTTCAGTGCTTAATGGTATTTCATCCAAAATTCCAAGAATATCGTTCTTCAAATTTTTGCTAGTTTTATTTATTTTAGTTATTTTTACAAGCCAGTAATCTGTATCACATCCTCATTGGAAGTAGCTAATCATCTTTGATTTCATTGTCACTGAGGAAACGTTTCTGATTTACTTAAATGAATGTCCCAAATATCTTGTAATGGAACATTTTTATTTCTTCCCTTATTCATCCATTCACTACACATTTATTGAACTCTTACTAAGAGCCAGCCAGGCACTTGAATATTTTTCTTTGGTTTCATTATAGGGCACACAGAAGAAGAAAGCACGAGGAACGCAGAATTGTGGGTAACAGAGCATTAAGTTAGCATTGAGTTAGGGGGGAAAGTCATTTTTCACTGCTGGTCCTGAGGAGAGTTTTGAAGCTGACTTAGAAGTATTAATTTGAGGGATGCTGATGATTTTCATCTCCTTTTCCCATCTCTGAACTAAATGTAATCCCTTCAGAGGCTGAGATTCAGAGAACCTTTATTAGAGAGAAAGGCCAGGAAAGGTAGACTTTCCCAGATATCACAGTACGTACTGAAATCAGTATTCAGCAGGGAAAGTCTGGGGTCAGCTAAATGGTTTATTTATATACTGTGATTCTCATCTCATTTCCCCCAACCAAAAACAGAAAAAAAGGTTCAAATCCATTCTTTTCATGTTTTTGCAAAATTTGCTACTTTGAAAGGCATTTATTTTTCTTCTCAAAGAAGGAATAAAAACAATCCTTTTGCATAATCTGCTTATAATTGGGGAACAATGTTCTGTGAGTTTTCTGCCCTGATAGAAGAGGCTCACGGCATCATTGCTGGAAATGAAATCGGAAGTCCAGGATTACTTCACCTGAGGACTCCAGAATCACCATCACCACCCTCAGCACTACCACCAACCAATTTGAACAGCTTCTCAATTGGCTTATTCTTGCTGCCAGTCATGGTCTAGAAGTACCTACTCTTTCTGGACTGGATTATTTGATCTTCCCAGGGTGGGCAGAGAGTCTGGAAAGACCCAAGTTGCTTTTGTCTTTTGTTTGTCCCTCTCAGCTAAGAAGCCATGGCTCACCCTTTCTGAATCAGGACCCGAATGACCTCTTTGGGTGGGTTGGTCTTTTTGAGTCATATGCCTTTGTCTTGGGCATCCATTGTACCTCGGGTGGTTCAGCTTTAAAGAGGACCTGTACTAAGTGACAGGGAGAAAATAGAATAATCCATATTGATGATGAAATACAAATCTCAGGAGGCTTCCAGTTGTCTCCGAAATCTTTTCTGTTAGGGTGTTGAGAGAGTGAGGTGTAGAGTTTGAAAGTAAAATTCCTTACATCACTTTACTGCACGATTGAAAGCTACTTGGCTTTGGTCCTTGATGTAATTTAAATGGTGAAAGATTTAAGTGATGTCTTGTGACTGACTTAATTTTCAGGGTTTTAAGTCATTTGCTAAGTTGGCTGAGGAGTCCTAAGCGGCGCCAGGATGTTGTGTGACATCTTCAAAAGATCGTTTGGGCTGTTGGTAATCCCTGAGGTCGCCAGTGTGCTGACATTCAGAGAAGGACTTCCAGGTGCCTGAAATCTGCAGCTTGGTTTTGCTTCAGAGGAAGTCATGTGCTCAGGTCATGAAATCTAGATCGGGACTTGACTTTCATGGTGTTTCAAATCTTTCTTTTATTTCCTCTATTTTTAATAACAATAGTGGTTTCTTGTGGTCATTTACTGAGCAGTGTAGGTGAAAGTAAGCATCAGTCGAATGGTGGTTGTGAATAGGGGGATGGGTTCTCTGGAGCCACGTAGGTACCTTTGGGCCTAGAGTTTGGTTTATAGTTCTAGAATGGAGTGGTAGTCACTGGCATATATCAACTGTCACGTGGAAGGGCCTGGCCTCAGTAGCATGCGCTGAGCATCTGATAGCCTCTGAGAATCATGCTGGCCCCCTAGCCAGAGGCTGGGTGTGCAGACTCCCCTGCCTTTCGCTCACTGGGGTCTGCTGGTGTCGGATAGCAGGGAGACCCTAACACCATGGAGCTTTCCACATGCTCAGGTTGCCACTTGTTGCTCCTACAGAAGGCTAATGAGTTTTCGGTGTTGTAACCAGTAAATTGACAACACGCTAAAATGGCAGAGCACTACTTAGGAAATACAGTCCTTGGTTTTATTCAGAGATCCTTGCCAGAATTTTGCCTTGTACGAGAGATACCAGAAGCGCCTGCTGCCCCTGACAGAAGAGATTGCTAACTACCCACTGTTGCCTGCAGGGGAAGTACTGCAGGTCAAAAGGGGTTTTGAGAAGGAAGTCCAGTGACAATAAGGACTAATTAGTTGGCCATGTTGTGAGATGTTGCCGGGAGTATCTAAGCTTCAGAGAATATATAATCTCCCTCCTGGGTGTCCACGAAGAGCTCCCAGGATGCTTTATTAAGAGGTGGGTAAGCAGTTATCACCGTGCCTCAGTAGTTCGCAAACTTTAGCTTACACAGCATTACCTGGAGGGCCTGTCAGAGCACAATGTGCTGGGCGCATCCCTGGCCTTTCTGCGGGTCCAGAATAGGGCCTGAGGATTTTAATTCCTGGCAAGTTCTCAGGTGATGCCCAGGCTGTCTGTCGGGCAGGGAACCAGCCCTGAGAACCACGTTCTATCTGATCCTCTGTCTTTTTCTGCTCCTCACGTCCAGGCAGCAGGTATGAAATTGGGCCCCCAAAGCATTCACCTTCATTGTTGACCTGATTATCGTATAATTATAATTGGATTTTGACCTTATAAAAGGTCGATCATATTTGAACTTCAAATTAATTGTAAATCTTACTGAAAGCTCTACTACATGATCTGGATTCTTGATCCTGAAAAAGTCTTGCTTCAGCTTGAAACTTGTCCTAGAATGTCTTTGACAAATCCAGATTCTGGTAAGTGTATTATACTCCAAAGTAATTATACTAAAAGTTTATGTCACACATGATTACATCCCCACTCACAACTGAATCATCTGGAAGCTTAAAAAAAGGTCATGATGCTTGGGCCCTGTCCCTGACGGATTGAATCTGAATCTCTGGGAGTAAGCACCAAGAAATACACACTTGCAGACGTTTCTCAAGGAATTTTAAATGACAGCCAGGCGAAGAGCCCTGCTCTAGGACCGGGGAGACACAGGGGCAGGGGATCTGTGGGGAGTCCTTCAGGCGGTGTCACCTGCCTGCTCTGTGCCTTTTCACTGTTAAACCAGGTCCCCTGTCGTCCTAGCCGATGATGCCTCTGCTTCCCCCTCCTTTCAGGCTGGCGAGCCTCAGCGCATGATAGGTCATGTTCTCTGGGCTTAGAATAGGCTGTTCACCCAAGTGTATGCAATGAAAGGCCTTTATTCTTAGGGTTCAAATGATCTTAAAATGAGGTTGTTTAGTTTGGGGTCTAGTCAGTCACTTCTCCTATACTACTCCAGTTTGAGCTTCTGTTTTGGGTGGAGTTACCCACTCTCCCTTCCTCACCTGAATAAAGGAACAGTCTGTCGATGTTTCCAGAGCTTTCTGAGCCAACCCTTCATGCTGGAGGGAAGTTTCGGAAAGAGCCAGGCGCCCTCCCTCATGGCCAGCAGAATGAACAGTGTTGAATCACTTGATCCTGGCTCTGTGAAATAATACACAGGAGGAATTTCTGCTTTATGACTTTAATCTGATAAACTCTGCTTGCTCTGGCGTGTTAGAGTCTCTGTGTGTTCCTCTGCCACCGCCAGCATAATCCCAGCCTGTGTGGAGCAGCTGGCATGCAGGGCCTGAAACGCAAAGCGAGCCTTGATGCAGACTTCAGACAAGAAGGACTTTAGAAAGCTCTGTGGTAATGCTCAGTGCTTCACACGCCTGCTCCGGGCTCCGAGAGAGAGCCAGGAAGTGGCGGAGAACCCTCCATTGAGCTTGGGCCTGAAGCTGCCAACTGCTGTAACCAAAGAAAGCGAAACCAGTTTAACTCTTGCTTTTCTTGTATCTTCTTTTTCTGTTTTATCTTACAGTGTCACTTTCCCTTTTCTGTCTTATTTACTTATTTTTTCTATTCGCGTCTTTCCTCAGTTTTTCTCTATGATCCACCCATCTCTCCCCTGCCACTTTTTTTTTTTTTCTTTTCCCCCAGGTTCTCTCAATTCTTGCTTTTGAAGAGCCAGGAATCTTGTATAATTTGAGAATTAGCTAAACATTGGGGTAGTTATCCAAAATGGACCTTGGATGGTTTCTTTAGCTTACTTTGAATCTCACTAATTATAGAAGCAGCTGACTGGATGGAGAGCAAGCCAGAAGAGCATTTGTGCCTTAGAACTCATCAAAGGTGATGAGAAAAAAGGAAAAGAATGAAAACAGTGTTTTAACCACCTGTAACCTAGGACATAGCAGACGCTGATACGAACGTGGCGAATGCACAGCCTGTCTGCGACAGTTTTCATTTTTCATGCTCATGGCAGATATCATAAATAGAGCTCAGAACGCTGATCTGATTTTTCTTAACCCAGTACTTTAGGGAGTATTGACCACTGGACAAGCTCATTTTCCATCCTTGTTGGTGGGCGCTGAGAGGAGATTTTTGGTGGGGAAAATGCTACAGAAGGAAATCCCATCTTTTGAGATAGCTTTTTTGATTCAGTGTTGAGGATTTGTGCCCAGAGACCCCTGAAAGCATCACAGATGCTGCAGCCCTTCCCTGCTGCCTGCTAACCCAGGCATGTGATAAGAGCAAGACTTCTAGAGAGTGCTGTAGAGGAAGAAGAATTTCAGTGAGTTTGGGAAAGCCTGAAGAATGGTTGGGAGTGAATAGCACATGTCCTTCCGGAGTTTTCCTGCAGGCTGCTGCTTTTATCGAGAGGTCAATGGTTGGAGAAATGCGTTTTCTAGAATCATGTTGGGCACATGTAAGTAAGCGCTGTATACAACACCCCAGAGGTGACCATGTTTATTGTCAGGCACTCTGATCATTGGAAGGAGGGTGAAGAGATTGGACAGAAACAGAGCACGGGCACATTTGAGCTGCGGCCGCTCATTGTCCTAGAACGAATTGCCTCCTGGCCGAGGCTTGTTGCCGTGTCTGACGGAAGGGCTCTACAAGCCACCGTTTATCTGTTTCTTCTGTTCACCATCAGAAGGCTGTAAATAATCGTTTGTGTAAGACATGTGTAAGACAGACTTGTGCAAAGGACTGTACGTTTTTAGACATATGCCCCTTGCCCTTCTTTGATGTGAGAGGTTCAGACAAAACTACTTCCTTACATGTATAAATAGATTAATACTCAAAGTAGCTGAGAAGATGTGTGCCATGGTACAGTTTTACGGATGGTTGGCAAGTGTGACATCTCTGTCACATCGGGATCACCTTGTGAGTTTGGGGAGATGCTTGACCTCATCTCCGAAACCGTCAGCTGTGGCTAAATTCACGGAAAGTAGTACCTGGACGTGAAGTAGTTTGATCTTTATGCAGTAGATAAAGATACTGCATTCTAAAGAATTTATGTAAATTGAATTATTTAAACTGGATTTAGGAACATTCATTGTAAAGGTAATCTGCTGTAATTGCTTTTGTGATGTTACCCTCTTTCCCCTTTCATCCCATTTGAAAACCTGCAGTTTAATCTGTTTGGAGAAGGTGGCATTTTCTCCGGTTAAATCACTCAGGTTTATAACCATGGAGGGGTAAGTTACCAGACTGGGCTCCGTCAGGCAACTACCGGGAGCTTTGTGGGCGCTCAGGACACCTGCAGTCACTTTCTGCACACAAGAGCGCTGTTTCAGTTAGTGCAAGGACTTGGGATTCTAGAAAAAATAAAAATGTGAACAGGAACAATGGTACTAACATTCACTCATTGATTCCAAGATGCACCGAGCATCTGGTGTGCCCGGCAGTGAAGGTGGGACCAAGCTGAGGATGGCAGCCACACTTTCCCCTGAGCTCACGGAAGTTGGGGGGGGGCGGGGAGACAAAATCCAGTGGTTAGTGCACAGCGCATGTTAGGCGTCGCCGCCGCTGTGTTGGTAGCTGCTCTCGGGGTGCTGTGAGGTGTACCCACCGGAGACCTGGACTGTAAAGGACGACTTCATGAACGTGAGGCAGTGCGGGGACAGCAGCTGGCCTGGGAGGTCGGCTACCAGGGTTAAGGGGACTCAGGTTTGCCATCTGAAAGTGGGGGTGACAGGAATCCAGGCCCACGTTGTTTTGAGGATTTCATGAGACTAATACGGGCAGGTAGTGCGCCGTCCTGGTCATTGAGACGCCATCAGTAATGACAGCGACCCTACCCTACGTATCACTCATGCTGTGTTCCTCACAACAACTCTGGGAAGCGAGTAGCACTTTCTCTATTTTGCAGAAGCTCAGAGAGGTGAATTTGCCCAAGGTTACCCAGCTAGCACTGTGTAGGGCCCGGCTTTGAATCTGGACATCTCTCTTCTGGTTGCCTTTTGTTCTCTATGCTACTCTGGGGGCCCAGGATTCCAGCTGCTTCCTGCTTCCTTATCCCCCTGAGTGCCCCACTGAGAGGGGTCTGCAGTTGCCTGCCCCTCCTCTCTGCCTCCTGGCCATGCCCTGAGTCACTGCCAAGCCATTTGTGTGAGAGGGAAACGGGGGCTTGCTCAGCGCATGTAGCAGTTTGCTCGTGTTCTTGCTCATTTGCTGTGGACACCAGCAAACAAGTAGTCGTCAGCAGGCATCATGTTTGTTAAGGAGCCACATGGTGTATTGTAAAAGCTCTTAGCTCTCTCTGGCATCATCGATTGTGCTGGAGCATAAGAAATAAAGTGACACTGAGCCTTTTATTAATACTACACATGTTTTCCATTTAACTCTGACTGGTTAAATCTGGCATAAAATGGAATCTTGCAAAGCAGCATCCCTGGGATGTGGACCTTCTCTTAGCTATTTATAATGAGGGTCTCTATTGAACAGGGGCTCAGATCGGCTCTGCCTGCAGCGAGGGCTCTGGGCTAGAGGTTTTCTTCCCCTTCTCGCTCTTGAGGGCCTGGGTTGCCTTGTTTTGTGAAGCTGTGGGCATGGATAAATATTGACAACTGGAGAAGACATATATGTGGTCCCATATTCTGATGCAAGTTTCTGTCATTTGTACATTTGAAAACACTGGGTGGCCAGTGTTTGGCATGCATATGATGTTTGAGTAATAGGGATCATGCATTTATTTTGCTGATGAAACAGGTCTCAGGCTGTGACAATGACGACGATGACAAGAGCAGTGATGGCACCGACACTTTTTAAGTCGGACACTGGCCAAGGTGCTTTATGTATTACCTCACTTAATCCTTACAGTGACTTGATGAGGGAGGTGTTATTACCTCCATTTCACTAGGAAACAGGCACAGAGAGGTTTAATTGTTTGCTCATGTCACACAGCTGGCAAGTGGTCGAGCTGGGTTGGCACCGGGCGCAGGCTTCCGGCTCCATCAGAACCTTTGATCTTGGTTACTACAGTGTGGCTGGTATGCAACTTGTCCCGACTCACAGGACTGGGAGAAATAACCCAGGACCTAACTACGTCAGTGATTTATAAAATTCTTTATCTGTGGAAGCCTTCCTTAAATGGAGATATTACTAGATAGTGTAACCAAATAAAAAAGCAAAAACCTGCTGCTGTGCCCGAAGTGGGGTGAGAGGGGCATTAACCATGTGTCCCTTTCATGCAGCCCTTCCTGTGGCTTCTGAGAAATCCATATGGGGCATCATTTTAAAACCCTGGCTTTAGTTAGGGATATGTGCTTCAGATTGATGTGTTTTTTTTGTTTGTTTGTGTGTGTGTGTGTGTGTGTTTGCCACAATTAAAATCATAATGGATTTATGGGTAGATCTGTCCAATTCTCTAGCAAACTCTGAAGCTTTTGTATTGCATTATTGTAGGTTCCCAGGGTCACTGGGGTCATCAAAATCAGTTGTGTGTTGGAGAAAGACATTCTGAGAGCCGGAAGAGGGCATCAACCCCCTGGGCCGCTGAAAACTCTCCGGGCTGGAGTCGGCCTGCTGATCAGCATACCCAGTGGGCCGTGAACGCTGTCTTTTTGTTTCTATGTCACGTAGTGCCCCAGGGGCCTTACTCTGAATGTGTCCTGCGTTGTAATGACATGATTTTGGCTGGTCTCACTCACTAGACTGTGACCCAGGCTCCCCATGGCTGACGTGCTGAGCACAGTTTAGCAGTTGCTCAATAAACGTTGGTTGAATTTTTTTAATCTCTTTTGGGTTCTAGACTATAGGCATAGATTAGAGGTCAAACAGGTTGTAAGTGGACCCCAGAATGTCTCCTATAGCAGGACCTTTATTTTGTCTGTTTCCAAGTAATTCAATGAATTTGGTTTCCTTGAGATTCTAGTTTGGTAAGAAGAATGACGTCAGTTTGAAGCTCATATCCCTCTTGAAAGTTACGGGAAAACCAAAGATTTAATTGTTAGACCTCTCCCCCACAGTTTAAACAGCGTTTATCCTTTGTGAAGGTGGCATGGGGGTGTGGAGTGAAAGCAGGCTTCAAGCCGGAAGAATCTCTTCAAGGTCTCCGGCGGTCTTGTAGACACCTGTGCGTGTCTTTTTCTGTAGGTGAAGGAAGTGGAGCAGGAGAGTGGAGTGAGTGTATGAATCCTAGAAGCCTGGCACGGTTGTGAGGGGACAGGGAGCTAGATGGGGGGTGGGGGTAAGGAACAGGAGCGGTCTAGGCCAGTGGTTGGTTATCAGAGTGGGATCCCTGGACCAGCAGCTTCAGCATCTGCTGGGAACTTGTTAGAAACACCGGGTCTTAGATTCCACCCCAGACCTGCCGAATCAGGAACGGGGTGGGGGTGGGGCCCAGTAGTTGTGGTTTGGAAAACCACTACTGTACCCCTCCTCCCTGCAATTCAAATATTCCCAGTTGTTAGTAGTTTTCAGTTGATCCCTATAACATACTTTGATTATGTGTTAGTGAGTAGGTCGGCATTAAGGGACTGTTGAGGAAACATGAAGAAATCTCCTTGTATTCAATGGCATTTCCCAGAGTTAAATTACATGTGTTGTTAGTGTCTATTGCTTTTGTTCAGAATAAGCTCTGAAACAAAATTAAGATTCTCATCAAGCCTTGAGCTCATTAATAGCTATTTCATTTGTTTAGAACTAATGTAAAATGTCTGATATCTGTAGAGGAAGTGCTGTGTAAAACCCACGCTTTCAGAGCCCCTGGAGGAGAGGCGTTGTGAGGCCCCCAGGGCTCTAGGCTGAAGCACACACACGCCTTCCAGCTGAGCTCTGCTCAGCCCAATGAGTGTGGAGGGTAAGGACGCTCTGGTCAGGTGTCAGACAGCTGGGATATTAAAAAGAATGACTGCATTGGAATTTAACATTGAACAAGTAAAATCCATGAATCCACAGTCATGAGAGAAATTCTGGGCACCATTGGAAATGACTATTATGTGAACTCATTCCAAAAATTGTAAATTAAAGGAAAATAATTAAGTATTTACTTTGCCGTTTGAAGAGAAAGCATAGTTCCTCTATGATTGATAAGGGAAATCTGCTTTATAAAAGGATGCTAGCAGGTACCGTGTAGAAGGAGACAGAATTAGGATATCAGCATTGCAGGCTGGAGTGAAGTGCTGCGTTCAGGCCGAGGCCATCGATGGAAGGCAGAACCATCCGGTGACGGGTGCTGGGGACAGAATGATATCACGGTGTCAGCAGATGCTCCGCAGGTCCTCGCACAGGGTGAAGGTGTGCTGCTTTGACAGAGTGGTCATGCCTCACTCCGTGCGCGCACAGCATCAGAAGCGGGGTGCCTGCCGGCTGCTCCTCCTGATCTCACCCAACGGGAGGCACACAGCATCACCACACAGTGGCTTTGCCCAAGATGTGTAACTTGGGTCCGTTCAGCTTACAGAAAACACGGGGTAGAGAGGCAGATTTGTTCACACTCAGGGGAAGCAATCAGGCAAACAACAAAGGTGGGATAGTCTCAAGATAGCTGGTCTGTCTGATGTCTTCAAAGAGTCAGCATGAAGGAAAAACATAGTTGCTGGTGGGCATTATTCTGTAGTACAGAGGAAATGTAACAAATGCAACGCATACATGTTGATTGGGTCTGTCTTCGAAATAATAACTGCTTATAAAGGGTATTTGGGGGCAGTTGTTGAAACTTGAGTATGATCTGGCTATCAGATCACATTAGGAACTTCCTGTTAATGTGTCAGGTGTGATAATGCTATTTCGGTTGTGTTAGAAGAACGCCTTCACTCTTAGGAGAAGTTAAATTTTCAGCGTGAAATTTCATAATATCTGAAAATTATTTTCACACGGTTCCATAAGAAACAAAAATCGGTAATAGATTAAGTGAATTTGGCAAGATGTTAACAATTTTAAATCTAAATAGTAGGCATATGAGTGTTTCATATTTTCAGTAAGTTTGAAAATTTCCTCAAACAACAAAAACAGGCTGCCTGGATTCAAATATTGACTGTCATTTATAAATGGTCTGGCCTTGGGTAAGTTTCTCGGGGTCAACATCTGTCAGTTGGGTGTAATAATAATACCACAGAGTGCTGTTGAGATTCAGTGACATATTCAGCATATAAAACACATTGTTGTAGCATGTAGCACACAAGAGCCTTACACAGACTAACTGCTCGAGAAATAGCAGTTTTTTTGATGGCTGTGGGGATGGTTAGAGCCAATATCTCAGTTAATGTTACTGATTCAGCATAGAGAAGTGTGACTAGTTCTTTAAGTTTTGGATGCTAACGAGACTCATGAAAGCTATGGATTCCCAGAAAATTTTACTTGTGATTTCTGAGATTTCTGGCTCATCCGTGCATTCCTGTTTGAGAATGCCTTATCTAGAAACCCAGGCGGTAGTCAAGAATACCTTATCTAGAAACCTGTTGGCATCTCAATATTATGCTTTGATTTGGAGGAAAGTTTAATGGATTTAAAGAAAGGTTTGCAAAGAAGTGAATGAAATGCTGGTATGAGGAGTTTGGTTTTGTAACCGACATGTAACCAGATGCACGTGTCCCGGTTGGTTTGGTTCTTTTCAGAGGAGGCATCTTAGCGCACTGTGTACGAGCATGTTTGCAGCCTGGCCATGTTCAGAACGTGCTCTTTACAACTTTCCTTCAGAGTCTTAAAATGAATTAGTTTTTAGAAACATCCAAAGTTTTCTGGAGCTTATTCTGACGTTAGGAAGTGAATGATTCAAGTGGATACTTTATTTTTGATTACAGAAGTGTGTGACAGGAATGTGGTGGGGGGTTTTTTGCACTTCTTTGTGGCTTATGGTGCCATTGGAATTTTCAAAGGAAGAGTTTCAAAAGAAGTGTAGTTCATTCAGACTCGCCAACCCCAAACCATGGGTAATACAATGAGTATCCCTTATGTTAGCCGTTTGGGTGAGTTGGATGCATTTTCACGGGGAGTGGACCTTTAGTCAGTGACCCTAAGGCTCGGTGACCCACAGTTTGAGCCTGTGGTCCTGCAGACTTGCTTGGCCTCAAAAGTGCAGCGGTAGCATTACCAAAACTAGGTAAATGACAGCCCGTCCCGAGTGGCTGGCCCTCTGCTGGCTGCCTGTCCCAGCTCAGGACTGGAGGTGTGAAAGTTCCCGGATAGCCAGGCATCACGGCAGCTGGTCCCACGGGTGGGGTGGAGGCCCGGCTGCAGCACTGCCTGTGTGTAGGCTGCTAGTGGGAGTTGCATCAGGTGTGGGCAGGATGGTGTCGGCGGAGGCTGGGAAAGGGCTGCATTTGGTATGCTTGTCACACTCAGTGACAGTGAGTCTTGAGTGTCTGGTGTAAGAAAAAGTGATTTAGTGTGGGTTGCTGGCCTGGGAAAGAGGCATTTTGAATGATGCTGTTGGATTTCAAATTTTCCAGTAGACCTGCAAGAGGTGGGCAGTAACTATCTTGTGGGTCAGTGAAGAAGGAGTGTTAGAAGGAAGTGTTGAGGGGTGAACCCAATAAAATGGGTTCCTTTGGACACAGCATTAGTGGAGGGGCATTCATGATGGGATGGGAGTCGTGAGAATTAGAAGAGGGATTGCACAGGGGTGTGTTCCCAGGGCCGAGTTCTTCACATCAGGTGCGTACGAGAGGCCAGAATTGAAGAGGTCTGTTGGAGACCATGAACCCCAGGAGGCGGGCAGCATGTTTGTGTTGTTCCACACTGAGGACTCGAGGTGGTGCCTGGGAGGTGTGCAGTGAGCGAGTGTTGAATGAGTGAGACTATTCAGTAGGTAAATAAAGAATGAAGGGGGACGGCGTTACATGCCTGAGCCGTAGTCTGTGATGGAATGTCAGTCATGTTGGGTTTCCTCAGAGGCCAGTTCCAAGCTGCTTCATTTATCAGTGAGGGAACCTGCTGAACCAGCTTAGTTCACATGAGAACCTGTGCAGCAGAACTGCAGACCAAACACATGTGTCCATTTTAGAGATAAGGAAACTGAGATTCAGAGATTTGAAGTAATTTGCACATAGGTCTACAACCAAGAAGGTCATAACATTTCAACCTAGGTCTCTCTGCTTTTGCAATCAGTGCTAGGACAGTTTGCTTTGGACGTAGTTTATTAACTAGTGTCTTTCTGTCATATTAGAGTGATTAGTTAGTAAGCACGAAGACATAAATAGGGAAACATTCACACACTGGCTAGTCCCGTTTGCCCCACTTGATCCCGCGCGTCGTTATCTGGCTGATGAGTAATGACGATGATAAAGCTGGATGAGAGGAACACTTCGTGATTAAAAACCCTCCATTTTGCTTAATGGGCTGCAGTTATTAGAAAGAAATAGAAACCCTGGTGAATCTCAATACAGGCTACTTATTTAGGAAAGGAGATATTTCAAATTAAATCAGCCTTTCCTTTGCATTGTATTGCCGGAGACAGTTTTCATTTTGTCTACACCACCCATAAATGACTATTGCTATACGGAAACGAATCTTACTGATAACTGAGTGAAAGAAATTAAACAGACACAAACAAACCCAAAATGCATTGGAGAAGGATGTGGTCCTCCAGCTTTCAGTCATTCGGAGGGGCGTTTGGCCGAGATGGGCTCTGCAGATAAAACTGTCATGGTTTTCAGAAGTCGTCCCAAGACAGTAGAGAGGAAACGTGACAGATACTGGAAAGAGACCCTCTCTCAGCTGATGAGTAATATATATTTTATACTCATATTAATATTTCATTGGAGAGAAGGTCAAAATCTACATTTAAATGGAAATATTTAAAAAGAAGAAGCATAATATTTGACTAAGTGAAACACTCTGGGTTTTCCAAGAACACAAGCTATACCCCTGGGATCTCAGCCCTCCAGATTTGCTGTTTTTTAGAGCATGTGGGAGTGTTTGAATTGCTTTAGTCTTGTGGGTAGATCTTAACCCTGGCATTTGGGGATCCTGGCTCCCTCACTCTTCTTCCATTTGATCCTGAACTTTGTAATATGTCACGTAATATTGTGTCCTGTGCATATGGCCTCACTCAGTTTTTTAAGGTAATTTAAATCTCTGGAAACTCATTTTGTCTATCCTGAGAAATGGATATGTTAGGATTGTGGAAATGGGCATAAGCTGGATGCTTTCAGTTGTAAGGAATGGAAACCCAACTAACACAGTGTCTTGACAAAGAGTCAGGAACAGGAGAGCCCGGCTTCATGCAGAGACTCAAAGGTCCCAGTTGTGGTCATCCTTTACTCTGCCATTCGTAATGCGTTAGGTTTCATCCTGCGGCTTGTGGATGCCCTAGTTCCAAGAATAATGCCTTTACAGCATTCAAAACAAGAAGGAAGGATGAAGGAGCAGAAGAATCTCCCTGGTACACGTCTCTCTCTTATTACAGGGAGGAAGCTTTTCCTCAGAAGCCTGCACGGGGCCTGGCCCTCACATGCCACTGACAGCCTTGGTCACCGTGCCAGCCCCCACTCACTGCCTGCAGCTTGTCAGAGCATCGAGCTGGGCACCACTGGCTAACGGCACTCCTGCTTGACTCCCTGAGGAGGGCGCTGCACTCAGGGCTCTTCTTGCTCACGAAGAAGAAGGGGGAGGCTGTTGTGTGTGCCACACTCGTAGTCTTGTACCAGCTCTGAGTGTCAAGTGAGGGTGCACCCCAGCCTGATTTCCCTGAGTGTTTCGTCCTTCCTTGGTTTGTAAGTGGCACGATGACACGAATCAGAGCCATCTGGAAAAGGAAAGTAGATGATTTGGGCCTATTCTCAGAGAGATGGCTGCAGGGAAGACAATGTATTTGCAAGTGAAGGGAGAGTCCAGTTCTCTAAAGCTGTGCGGTGAACTCGCGCCACGTTCGGGGTACAGGGCTGAAAGGGAGCCAAGCTCCTCCTGCGCCCCCAGCTTCTGTCATCCGTGTGCCACCTGCTCATTTTCCACCAGTCAGGCGCCTGTGGGCACATTCCTGGGATTAGGAGGCCAGGGTTGTGGTTCTGCTCCGACACTCACTGCAGGACAGCCCACTTCAGGCAGGCACTGGAGACGAACGTAAGCGACACATAAGTCCTGTTTCTGAGAGGCCCCGGCTGCGGACCTTTGCTAGTCCTGGTCTCAGTTGCCTCTTGACATGAGTGTGTTGACACCAAATGACCACATCCCTCCCTTCCTAAGTCTTATGATTTCTTTCAAGTTTGTATGGGATTAATTTTTTTTTGTGTCATTGGCTTTTGTCAGAATGTTCTGCATACTTTTTGCTCCCAGGGATACTGTTATTCAGAAAGCTTGCCACTGTCAGATGTGGCCTGAGAGCGCAGAGAGCGAACAGCTGACCGCGCCATGGTTATTCTGGACTGCGTAGCTCTTAGTGCAGGCCAGGACAGCATTAGCCTTTCTGGCCGTCCTCACTCTGTGGCCGTTCCTGGGTTTGCAGTCAGCTGCAGACTTCTAAGTCAGCTGACATGTCTAAGAGCAGTGTTTTTGGAAGATGACTGCAGGGGCTTCGGGAACGGGACTTCTCGTCGTTTTCTTCATTTTGTCAACTCCTTCCTTGATTTGCCAACTGGCAGTGGGCCCGGAATCCGTGATGTTGATAATCGATACTACCATTTTGTGAGCTCTCCCTGTGTGCCAGGTACTACCCTAAGCACCTTACAGGTGTTGTTTCACTTAATTCCGCAGCAGCTTTCTGACCTAGGCTTACAGTTATGGAGAAAGGTGGGGTAATTTGAGCAAAATCGTCTAGGTAGCTAGTGGTTAAGGCAAGACTAGGATCCAGGCAGTTGGGTGGCAGCGCTGAAATTCTTAACCTTGCAGTGAAACTCAGGCATTTTGTATTTCTCTTACTCCCCCAGTTTCTCCCCTCTCCCCATCTAGTTCTTGTATAGTTGCTTTGAAATATTACTACCTGTCTTACCATTCAGATTGGCTTATTAGAATGACTGTGTAGAGATGAAAAAGTTGTAAAGTACTAGACTTATGATGAGGGTTTATTTGTTCATTGCTTTTAGTGTTCATTCATTCATTCATTCTCTAGTTCATGTTTAACTGAGTCCCTGAGGTGTCCGCCTGAGTGTTGGGGGTCCAGAGAGGAACAAGAACGGGCGTTGTGCTTCTGAGGCGGTCGCACAGCCACGTGGGAGAAGCTGGGCCCCAGCAGGTCCCGTCATGCCTTGTGGATCGTGGGGAGGGCCGCGTCTCATTGCACATGTGATGATTTCTGAGTCCAGCACCAATTGGGCTCTACCACAGACTCCAAAGCGGGACTCAGCGTAGGCACCAGCACATCTGGGGGGCCCCTTGGCCTTCCTCTTTCTGCCCCACTTACTTTTCTCTCTCCTTCAGATTGACTGCTTTTTCAAAAGGATGGTTCTCCCAGGAATGGGGACGTATGAGCTCACTTTGATACAAGAGAATAAAAGACCAGAATCAAACCTTTGCTCAGATTATGCTTTGCCAGGGGCAAAGGTAGAAAGCTGAGCAAAAGACACACGAGTGAGAGTAAGGAGGGACCCACAGATGAAGGATGGGAACAGAGAAAGGGAAGCTGGGGGCTCGGAACCGACCGAGGCCTGGCTCAGCACCTCGTCGCTGTGTGTGAGACAGCTCTGCTCCTCCCCAGTTCCCGCCGCCATCATGCCATCCTCTTCCCAGTTCAGTCCTCAGTTTCCTCTGAGGACCTGCCTCCTCCTCCTAGATCTGTTGGGGAGGGGGAGGAAGCTTCAGATTCTACAGAAGGAAAGAGAAACTGAGGCACAGGATGGAGCAGCCATCTGTACCTCGTGGTGTGAGCCTTTAGGGACGGTCAGAGTCTTGTCATAGCGCCCACGGGTTGCTGTAGGGCACAGGTGGCCAATACCCTCGCTGGCATGGGCTCCTTCCCCCTTCCTCACTGTGCGTGCTTGGGGCTTTGCACCTGAGAAGAGCAGCTCTCGTGGAAGGGAAGCAGCTCCTTGCAACAGAAGGGAAGTCCTTCGAGCTGTGTACTGCACGGCCCCTACCCGTAACCCATTAAGGGGTTGTAAATAGTTCTATAATGATGTCTCAGTCATTTGTTTTGATGTATCTGAGCTTTTAATAAATCAGCCACAGCTTGCTTAATAGGAATATGAGAGCAGAGCGTGTTGCTGCCAGCAGCTGCTAGTAAATTCTAAAGCATTCATCTGTTTTACAAGGGAATTAAATGTTTATTCTCTTGTGACTAAATAAGGGGCGGGGGTGTATTGGCTTGCCTGATGCCCCTGCCCTCCCAACAGCCCCAGGTACCTGGGGAAACACCTGTAACCAGAGCCACTTGAATCTCAGTGCCCCCAGGTAAACCTGTCTTTATTGGTCGCTACTCCCTGTATGTCTCCAAAGCAATATTTAGTGGATTACATTTTTCTTCCACTTGAAAGGATTCTGTGACATACATGTTCCGTTCCCTCCTCCTTCCTTTTTTCTTAAGACTGTCAAGGGAGGCACGTTAGATAAACCACATAGCCAGAGTGATTGACGTTCAATTGTCTGCAAAATGGAGTTAGCCTATTTTATTTGACTTTTATGTTTACATTTGAAGTAGACTCCCTCTCTCTTCTCAACGCCATTGCCTTTATTTATTCAATCACTTTCAGAGGGAAGGTATTCGAATCGGTGCTCTTGGGAGATAAAAATATGGGAGCCAGGTAAGTAGGATTCAAGAGCTGTTGACTACCTATTTTGTGACCTTTGACAAGTTGTACAGGCTATTTGAATCTGTTTCCTTAGATTTTGTTGTTTTTAAATTTTGAAGTACTTACAGATTCACGGGAAGTTGTAAAGATAGTATAGAGAGATCCAGGGTACGTTTCACCCGGTACCGTGTGTGTGGAGCTCCGTGCCCTTCTATATATGTGTGGATTTGTGGAACCACCACTGCGCTCAGTGTACAGAATCTGTCCTTCATCACAAAAGTGATACCCTTTGAAAGGAAAACCCACCCTCACCCCTTTCCTCCCAACCACCTGGCAATTACAGATCTTTCCATCTCCATAATTTTATGTCAAAAATGTTATCTAAATGAAATGATGCACTCCTGACCTTTTGAGATTGTTTTTTCTTTTCACTCAGCGTAATGCGCTTGAGATCCATCCAAACTGTTGCCTGTATTCCTTTTTATTGCTGATGTTTGGATGGACCACACATAAGAGGGACATGCTGGTTGTTTCCAGTCGGGAGCTATTACAAATAAAGCTACTAAGGACAGTCATTTCCAGAGTTTCGTGTAGATGGCAGTTTTTTTGTTCCTCAGTGATAAATGCCTAAGATTGCAGTTGCAGGGCAATATGGTGAGTATGTTTAGTTTTTAAGAAATGCCCAACTTTTCCAGAATGATTGTCCATTGCACATTCCCCCCAGTAGTGTGTGTGAGAGAATCAGGGTATCAGTATCCTTGCCAGGATTTGGTGTTGTTACTAGTTTTTATTTAGCTGTTGTAATAGGTGTATAATGATGGCTCATGATTAATTTGCATTTCCCGAGTGGCTAGTGATGTTGAACATCTTTTTATGTGCTCATTTGCCATGTGTGTATCTTTGGTGAAATGTCTAGTCATGTCTTTTACCTATGTCTTTTGGATTATTTGTTTTTTACTGTTAAAGATTTGATTTTTTTTTTAATGTATTCTAGATATGAGTATTCGCCAGACTTGTAGTTCACAAATATTTTCTCTTAACCTGGAGCTTGTCTTTTTATTCTTTTAATGAGGACCTTTGCAGAGCCAAGTTTTCCATTATGATGAAATCAAATTTATACACTATTTTTTTTTTTTTAAGTGTTATGCTTTTGGAGTCATGTTCTAAGAACTCTTCACCAAATCCTAGGACCTGAAGATTTGCTTTCATGTGTTCTTGAACTTTTATAGTTTCACATTTATTTTTACATTTTATGTTTAAGTATATAATTTTGAGTTTATTTTTGTATCAGGTACGCGGTTTAGGTTGAGTTTTATTTTTATTGTTTGCTTATGAACATCCAGTTGCTCTAGCACTGTTTGTTTAAAAGGCTTTTCTTCCTTCATTGAATTGTTTTTGCAACTTTGTCAAGTCATATATCTGATTAGGGGTTAATATCCAAAATTTATAAAGAACTTACACAACATAATGTCAAAAATCAAACAGCTGATTAAAAAAATTGGTAGAGGACCTGAATAGATGTTTTTCCAAGGAAGACGTACAGAAGGCCAACAAGTACATGAAAAGATGCTCAACATCACTAATCATCAGGGAAATGCAAACCAAAATCACCGTGAGATATCACCTCACACCTGTCAGAATGGCTACAAAGACAAAAAATAAGTGTTGGCGAGGATGTGGAGAAACACCCCTCATATTCTGTGGGTGGGAATAAAAATTGGTGCATCCACTATGGAAAACAGTATGGAGGTTCCTCAAAAAATTAAAAACAGAACTGTCATACAATCCAGCGATTCCACTTTTGGGTATTTACCTGAAGAAAACAAAACACTAATTCAAGAGATACTGTGTGCACCCCTTTGTTCATTGCCGCACTGTTTACAATAGTCAAGCTATGGAAGCATCCTAAATGTCCATTGAAAGATATATGGACGAAGATGTGTTTAACACACATGCACATGCACGTGAATGCATGCACACACACACACACACACACACACACACACACACACACATTGGAATATTGCTCAGCCATAATAAAGAATGAAATCTTGCCATTTACAACAACATGGATAGATCTAGAGGGTATTATGCTAAGTGAAGTAAGTTGAACAGAGAAAGCAAATACTTATGATGTCACTTACATGTGGAATCTAAAAAACAAAGCAAACAAAACAAAACCAAACAGACTTACAGATACAGGAAACAGATGATGGTTACCAGTGTGGGTAGGAGTTGAGGGGCAAGCAAAATAGGTGAAGGAGATTAAGAGATACAAACTTCCAGTTATAAAATAAGTAATGTGGATGTAATGTGTAGCATAGAAAATATAGCCAATAATATTATAATAACTTTGTATGATGACAGATAGTAACTAGATTTATTGTGGTGATCATTTTGTAATGTATATCGATATTGAATCACTATGAAATACACTTGAAATTCATAGGATATTGCTGTATGCCTGTTCCACTTCAATTAAAAAAATCAGTTGGCTACACTTGTGTCAGGCAATTTTCAGTTCTTTGTTCTCTCCCGTTGATCTGTATGTCTATCCTTACAGTATTGATTGCTATAACTGTTTAAGTAATTGTGTAGAGTGATTCCTCCTGTTTTATTCTTTTTCAAAATAGTTTCAGCTATTGTAGTTCCTTTCTTTTCCACATAAATTTTAGAATAATCTTGTTATACAAAAATCTTTCTGAGATTTTGATGGGAAGTATGTACACTAATTTTGGGAGAATGGAAATCTGCTCTATTGAGCCTTCCAATCCACGAACACTGTATGCCTTTCCATTTGTTTAGGTAATCTTTGATATCTTTCTGTCAGCATTTTGTAGGTTTCATCATATAAGTCCTGTACAAGTTCTGTTAGATTTATACCTAAATATTTCATATTTTTGAGAGATTATAAATGCCATTATAATTTCAATTTTGGTTTCCATGGTTTAATTGTTTAATTGTTAGTATATACAAATACAGTTTATTTCTATGTGCTACTCTTAAACCTTCAGCTTTCTTGAACTCATTTATTCTAGGGCTTTTGCAATCATGTCATCTACAAATAGGGCTAGTTTTATTAATTCCTTTCTGATTTATATGTCACTTATTTCCTTATCTTGCTTTTTTGTGCTGGCTTGAATTTGCAGTACTGTGTTGAAAAGCAAGAGTGAGACCAGACGTCCTTGCCTTGCTCCCAACTTAGGTGGGGTGACCATTCAGTCTTTCCTCACTAAGTATGATACTAGCTGTTGGGTTTTGCTGAATGTTCATGTTGAGAAAATGTTCCTTTATTCTTGAGTTTCATATATGTGTATTGAATTTTGTCAGATTTTTTTTTTGTGCATCAATTGACATGATAATGTGATTCTTTTCTTTAAGCATGTGGCTTACATTGTTTTATTTTTGAATATTGAACCAGCCTTGCATCTCTGGAATAAAACCCACTTGTTCATGATGTATAATTCTTTTTATGTATTGGTGAATTTTATTTGCTAACAAAAAAAGTCCTTTTGTTAAGGACTTTTGTGTCTATATTCATGAAGGATAGTGGTCAGTGATTTTCCTTTTGGTACCATCTTTGTTTGGATTTGGTATCAGGGTAATATCAGCTTCACAAAATGAAATGGAAAGTCTTTGCTTTCTCCGTTTTCTAATGTAAGCATTTATTGTTATAAATTTCCCCCTTGTACAACTTGAGCTCCTATGGATTTGATGTGTTGTCATTTCAATTTCATTTTTTTTGAGCCTTCTTCCTCAGTGACCTATGGGTTATTTACCAAGTGTGTTTTTTAGTTTCCATATTTTTGAGTTTTTTTCCTGTTATCTTTGTTATTTATTTGTACTTTGATTTCACTATAGTCAGAGAACACTCTCTGTGATTTCAGTTCTTTTAAATTTAAGTGTTCTATTATGGCCAAGGATATGGTCTATTTGGATTTTTTTCCCCTGTGGTCACTTGAAAAAAAATTTATTTTCTGCTTTGCAAAGTGAAGTGTTCTATAAATATTGATGAGATCCTAATAGTTGATTGCATTATTGAACTCTTTTTATGTCCTTGCAGATTTCCTGTCCAGTTGCTCTATTAATTGTTGAGAAAGGGATGGTTTAGTTTCCAACCATAATTGTGTATTTATCTACTTCTCTTTTCAGTTATGTCTTTTTTGCTTCACATTTTGCAGCTCTGTTGTTTGGCACATATACATTTAGGATTATTATATTTTCTTGGTTTATTGACCTATTTATCATGTAATGTCCCTTTCTGTTCCTGTTAATTTTCTATGTTCTGAAGTCTTATTATTTGATATTAATTTAGAGACTCTTATTTTCTTTGACTGCTGTTTTTATGGTATACCCTTTTCATGTTTTTATTTCCTTTCTGTCTATTTCATTCCAGTTGAAGTGAGTTTCTTGTAGATAGCATATATTTGGGTCATGCTTTTCTTCTTCTTTTTTCTCATTATTCTGTCAACCTGTTTTTTTAATTGAGGTATTTACTTTTAATGTAATTATTGTATATTAAGCCTTATGCCTGCCTGTTTTGCTTTGTTTTCTGTTTGTTGCCTCTGACTTTTGTTGATCTGTTTTCTTTTTCCTGACTTCCTGTGAATTACTTAAACATTTTTTGGAATTCAATTTAATACTTTGTAGTGTTTTTGAGTGTTTGTGTAGATTTTTTTAGTAGTTGCTCTGTGTATAGTACTGTTATATGTATAACTTATTACAATCTATTAATTTTGACATATTACCAGTTTGTGTGAAGTCTAGAAACCCTAGCTTCTTTTATCATCTCTCATTTAAAAGATAATTATTTTAAATATTTTCTTTATATACATTGATAACCACATTATCCAGTGTTACGTTTTGCTTCAAAAGTCGAACATAATTTAGAAAAGCCCAGAATAGAAGGAAAGTCTGTTACATTTACCTATATTTTTGCTCTTTCTGTGTATTTACTTCCTAATATTTTAAGATTTTCCCTTTCATCATTTTCATTGTAGAGAATTTACATATGGCATTCTTGAAGGGCAAGCTTGCTCACAAAAAGGTTGCTTAGTTGTCCTTCATCTGAGAATGTCTTGATTTCCTGTAGACTATTTTTTATTTTATTTTATTTTTTTTATGTAGCCTGGGATAAGCTCCTCATCTTTTTTTTTCTTTCTTTCTTTTTTTTTTTAAACAGGACTTTATTGGGGAACAGTGTGTACTTCCAGGGCTTTTTTCCCCCAAGTCAAGTTGTTATCCTTTTAATCTTAGTTGTGGAGGGCGCAGCTCAGCTCCAGGTCCAGTTGCCATTGCTAGTTGCAGGGGGTGCAGCCCACCATCCCTTGCGGGAGTCGAGGAATCAAACTGGCAACCTTGTGGTTGAGAGCCCACTGGCCCATGTGGGAATCGAACCGGCAGCCCTCAGAGTTAGGAGCATGGAGCTCCAACCACCTGAGCCACCGGGCTGGCCCCTTGCAGGCTATTTTTGTAGATGTAGAATTTTGGGTTGATAGTTCTTTTCTTTCAGCCACTGGAAAATGTTGTGGTGCTTTCTTCTGACCTCTATAATTTCTGATGGGGCGGGGGATCTGCTCTCATTCAAATTGTTTTCCCCCTACTATAAGTAATGCATTATTTCTCTCTCGATGTTTTCAGGATCTCTCTCTTTGTCTTTTGGTTCTAGGAAATTGGATTATGATGTGTCTTGGTGTGAATTTCTTTGGGTTTATTGTGTTTAGGGAGCTCATATTCTTGAATCTATAGATTTCTGTCTTTAGCCAAATTTCGGAAATTCTCAGCAATTATTTCTTTGAAAAATTTTTAGGCTCACTCTCTTTTCTTTCTAGGACTCTGAACACAAGAATGATTGATCTTTTTTATAGTCTTACATGTCCCTGTAATGAAAAACATTTTTTTTTTCAACTTTTAATCTTTTTAGTTTTATTACTATACTTTCATTTTTTTTTTATTTGGGAAAGTACATTTAACATAAAATTTATCATTTTAATCATTTAAATGCACAAGTTGGTGGTATTAAATACATTATGTTATACAGCCTTCACTGTTAACTATTTTCCACACATTTTCATCACCCCGAACAGAAACCCTCTACCTAGTAAGCAATAGTTCCCCATGCCCCTTCCCCTCAGGCCCTGGTATTTCATACTAGTCTACTTTCTGTTTCTGTGGTTTGCCTGTTCTAGATATGTTTTGTTTAAGTTGGATTATATGATATTTGTTTTTTTGTGGCTGGTTTATTTCACTTAGCATGATGTTTTCAAGGTTCGTCCATGTTACAGTGTGTATCAGAAGTTTATTCCTTTTTAAGGCTGGATAGTATTTTTTTGTATATATGAACCACATTTTGTTTAGCCATTCACCTGTTGATGGACACGGGTTGTTTACACCCTTTGGCTACAGTGAATACTACTGTTGAGAACATGATGATACAAATATCTGTTCACTTTTTTGCTTTGTTTCTTTTAGGTATATACCTAGGGGTGGAATTGCTGGGTCATATGCTAATTATGTTTAATGTTTTGAGTAACCAACAAACTGTTCTTTTTTTTTTGTCTATTTTCTCTCTTTTGTTCAGATTGGGAAATTTCTATTATTCTGTCTTCCTATTCATTGATTCACTTCTTTCCTTTGTCCTCTGCATTCTGCTGTTGAGCCTATCCTTTGAGTATTTTGTTTTCCTTATTATATTTTTCAGTTCTAAAACTGATTTGGCTTTTCTTTGTATTTTCTCTCTCATGAGACTTACTTTCTTATTTATTTTAAATGCATTTGTATTTGATGTTGGAAGCACATTTATCATGGTTGCTTGTAAATCCTTATATAAGCCTAAAATTTTTGTTATCTCACTGTTAGCATGTGTTGTCTTTTCTTATTTAAATTGAAATTTTTTTGTTTTGTTTTTTGATATAAGTTATTTTCTTATGAAACATGGACATTTATATATTATATTATGAGATGCTGGGTCTTATTTAATTTAAATGTGGTGTTTTAGCACACCTTCCCTCTGGCACTGCTCAGGCGTGGGAAGTGGGCAACACTCATCACTACTGCGTGTGGCAGGAGTTCAGGCTCCTCATGTGACTCACGCTGATACCACCTTGGCTGGGGAAGGGAGGGGTGTCTTGTTACTGCTCCCCACGTGTCTCCGCTGATACCTTGGGAGTGGTGATGTTGAAAAGTGGATGAGAGGGGTGAACATCCTGACTCCCTGGTCGTCTTCCTCTGACACTAGCCAGTGGGGGAGATGCTCGTTGTCCCTGGGAGGGTGGAAGTCTGAACCCCAAGGGCGCAGCAGGGTGGGATGGTGTGGGTGTTACTGCTCAGTGCAGTGTTCCCGCCACCTGGGTGTCACCCTGGGAGGTGGGAGGCAGAGGGAGAAGCCTTGGCTTCCTAAGCGTGGATGGGGTTGGAGCCAGCGTCTTCCAGGGGTGCTGGGCTGCAGTAGGGCAGTTTTCTGTGTTGCTAATCTGTCTTTCATGGCACTTGGACTAAAGACACATGGCTTTTCATGGGACTTTTCTTGTCTGTGCTGTTGTTGTTCCAAGTCCCCAGTTTCTCTATTGCTCAGTCGGGAGTTCATGAGGCAAAGAGAAAACCCAGGAAGCTCCTTACTTTGATTTTCATTGTGTCCCGCATTTTCTAGCCATTCTGCCACTTCTCTCTGCCTTCCAGAGTCATCTTATGTTTGTTTTATATATAATATCCAGGGTTTTCCATTGTACTTATCAGAAGTAATAGGGAAATTACATCTTTTCCATCTTTCTATAACTATTAGTTTATTTTGAAAAATAATGGAAATTATATATATATACATCTCAGTGTTGCTTTGATGTTTAAGTGAGATAAAAGTGAAGGAGGGTTAAGTTAGCTTGTGTTTGCACATCGGTACTCCTACGTGGCGTGTGGAAGTCGCCTGCTCTAGAGCAAGAGTTCCATGTGGTATGAGGTGCCCACAAAGGCATGAAAATCCACACGTATTCGCTTTTTCTCCCCGACCCCACCACACGCATCTTTCACTCCCTCTCTAGCATATTCCTTGAAGAGATTTTACTCAGACTTGTGGTTTGCAGTTGGAATACCCTAAAAACATGACAAGTACTGAACTATTGACTTAGCACCTTGTAATGCTGTGCTAAGTGCCTCCCAGAGCCTGACCCTAGATTCATCCTATGAGATACTCTTACCCTGTTTTGCAGCTGAGGAGATAGAGGCTTAGAGAAGTCAAGTAATTTGATAAGGTCACTTAGCTAGTAGTGGGCAGCTGGGATTTGAATACGGT
This sequence comes from Rhinolophus sinicus, assembly GCF_036562045.2. Classification (NCBI taxonomy): domain Eukaryota; kingdom Metazoa; phylum Chordata; class Mammalia; order Chiroptera; family Rhinolophidae; genus Rhinolophus; species Rhinolophus sinicus. The sequence goes on from NC_133753.1 coordinate 105,610,796, forward strand.
CTTTCTTAGAGCTTAATGCTCATGCTCTCAGCCTCTGCAGTCTGCTGCTTCCCCATGTCCTCTCTTGTATGTCACCAAGCTGAACTGCACAGCTTCATGTCCTGTTGCTTAGGGTCTAGTCAGAATTCAGAAGCATTTTGTTGTTTTTGGTTGGTTGTTTCAGTAAAAGGTAAAAGATGTTTTATCCAGTGGTACTTTGTTATTGAGCCATAGCAGTTTTTTCTGCAAGTGTGTTTGTTAATGTTTCTAGCAAAATTTAAGATATGTTCAAGTGACTGTATTCTCACAGTTGATTCATTTTTAGTGTCACTTTAATTTTATTTTTGAAAGATTAAGTAGTTATTTTTTCCTTCTTCCCTGTTGGAGAGGGATTGAGTGATTCACTGAGCGATTGTTTACTGAACCGCTGCTGTGTGATAATCGCTGTGCTGGGTGCTGGGTTTGCAGTAAAGACGCATTTCTTCATGAGCTTGTGCTGTGACCTTAGTATAGCTTTTTTTAGGAATCTTTTAATTCACAAGTCATTAATAAAATTTTATTCTTTTTTTAGTTTCAAAAGCATAGTCCTCTAGAAAGCATGTGTGTTTGTGAGAAAGTTTGGTTTTATTTTTAGGAAGATACTGGTTCTCCTTAAACTAGGTACACTAGTGTCTACAGTTCATTTTTCATTGCAAGTAGAGACATTATAGATGAATGCTTTGCTTGTCAAGTCCATGAGTGTTTGAGATGGGAGCAGATCTATAGAAACCAATCACTTGCTAAGGTTGAATGCTGAGGAAACAAACTTCTCATGAGGAACGTCACCCAACAGTGTGCTGGGGACACGTAGTCCAGATGAAATCAAACTTCTAGAACTAGAAGAAATGGCTTCAAAAACAGACCAAAGCTTGACGTTCATGGGTAAACTAATCACTAATCCTGCTGTTGTGACATTAATATTTTCTACTTGATCACTGTGGGATTGTACAGGGCATTTGCTCAACCCACTCATTTTACAGAGAAGAAGCCTGCAACTTCTCGAGATGCACTGATTTCTGCTGCCTTGTGATGGAGGCAGGATGGGCATGCAGGCTCCTAAGCTGTCCTGGGCCCTGTTTATTGTGTCACCTGGAGCACATATTAGTCATATTTGTTGTTGAAATGTGATGGGATGGTATAAACAGTAGCATTATTGGTTTTCTTTAACTTTATCGTTTCATTCTAATCTCATATGTGCCCAAGATTCTTCCGTCACAGAGTTTCAGTTTTCTCAACCAGGGTTGAGATAAGGCACATTCCGAGTTCGTTCCTAGGTGAACTCTGTGAAGGTTTGTGAATGGTTTCCTTAATCCTCACCCTTTGTTTCTTCGCTCGCTGAACTTCACGTGGTGGTCGCTCTAGGAACTTGCTTTTCTATCCTTAGCAACGTGTGCTTCAATTCCTGCCTCATGTCTTCAGGGACAGAGAGTCCTGGGGACTGTGGTTTGGTCCATCTCACTGTGGGATGGCGTTCATTAAAAATAATAATAATAATAATAATAAAGAAATAGAGAGAAAGAAAGTATTCCCTTGGATTGAGACATAACCAGCGTTTCGTAGCTTCCCCATAGTAATTCTTCTGAGTGGATGGAATAAATCACATCTCTCCATTTTCTACCTGGATGTCCCAGGCTGTTTGCGCCATTCCTTACTTCCTGATTTTAGATAATTTCCTGTTTTATATTCTTCATTTTATTGATGTCCCTTCTTTTTTTTTTTTATTTATTAAATTTATTGAGGTGACAATTGTTAGTAAAATTACATAGATTTCAGGTGTACAATTCTGTATTACATCATCTATAAATCCCATTGTGTGTTCATCACCCAGAGTCAGTTCTCCTTCCATCACCATATATTCGATCCCCCTTACCCTCATCTCCCACCCCCCAACCCCCACCCCCCACCGTCCCTTCTAATGTGAGCCCTGGGCCTTAAATCTCAGACGCCGTTCAAGTCCTGGGGGCAAGCCGGACCCTCTTGTCTGCACTCACTCCTGGGGCTCCCTCCCGAATCTGGAACCCCACCCGGGGGGAGTGATTTCCAAGGCTTGGCACCTGGGAGCTGCACTTTGGGAGCAACCTAGATTAATGCATTTCCTGTGTCCTGTCCTCAGTGCTTAGCTGGTCTTTTGTGTCCTTATTTTTAAAGGTGACACCTTCTTGTGTTACTTCTGCATCCATCATTCCTTTTTGTATTATGTCAGAGACCTCCAGGCCCTTAGGTTTCCAGTGTGAATGGCTTTCATCTCCTGCTTCCCTCTTCTCATTACAAACTTGAGCTGGATGCACTAACTGTAGCTGCGTGGCCTTGGGCAAGTCGCTTAGTTACTCGCAGCCTCCGCGTTCTCAGGTGGGCCATGAGTCGCATCAAACCCACTCATGCAAGAAAGTGAAGCAATGTGTATGAGAATGCTTTGTGGATGAAAAAGTGCCCTCTAAAGGTAGTGTTTCATTGCTGCTGTAACCGTTATTGCTACGGAACATAGAATTGGATCCGCCGAGTGAGTGCTAGCCTGGAATCTTCTACAGGTTCCCTTGGTGGTGGTTGCCTTTGACTGATGGTCTTTTGGGACATATATTCCCAGTGGACATGGCCCAATCAGGCTTTGAAATGCCCACATTGTTTGTTCTTCTAGGAACTACAGTTTCCGATGACAAAGCTCGGACTTGCACAGTTGCGGAGGACGGGACTCAGGAGCTCTTTCCTTCCGCCATGAATCAGTGCCGTGAGGCGCCGTGTGCACTGTAACCGTGCCCCTTTGCTGGTTCCTTTGGCCCAGGCAGTGTGGGGTGATGGCTTTGTCGAAGGTCTGCCGTGTGTGGACTTCACAGACATACATGGACGAGGCTTCCTCTCCTCCCCACGCTAAGCAGCCGTTTGGAATGTGATGAAATCCAGGCTCTTGCACGCTGCATTGCAACGAAGCAAGAAGGCCTGGAAATGAGCCCTGAGAGGTGTTACTACTACGTGTTGGCTTTGTTTGCCGTTTTGACAGCGTGGTGCATGTGAGGGCCAGGCCGTTGGCGCCGAGTGGCCGTGAGCGTGTCTGCCGGGTCTCACACACCCTCACAGGGCTGGGGCTGGACCTGCCTGCCAAGCCTGCTGAGACAACGAAGGGGGACACTGTCTTCTTGTGATAATAGGGCAGGTTATAATTGCTTTGACGTGGTACTCTGAAGGGAGGAAGTAGGGTCTTAATGAGGGCTCGAAATGGTGTTTATTGTCCTGAAGATACCGATCTTTGGTTCATTATGCAGCAGTTCACCGAGCAGCCTCTGAGATGAAGGATGCAGTAGCTGGAATTGATTGGCTTTTTAGGAGAGCCACAGAAGTGCTCTGTATTCTACCAGTAACAGAAGGAGATGTTGTTCCTCAGTAGTTGGAGTTAAAGTTGTAGTTTCAGACTACTGTCTTGGATAAGGCATTTCTGCCGGGTGATGAGGGACTGGTGTGCTGAGGGACTTTTCCCGTTGTCTCTGATTAGGGGACACACGCTGCTAACTGCAGCAAGCTCAGGACTGACTTCTTGGCCAACCCCAGGCCCTTAGAAGTTGGCTTGTGGACAGTGTGATCGCACGTTGGGCTTTTCGTGATGCCATGAGCACAGGCATTAGAGATGGGGGTCTGCTGAGCCCTGCCCTGTTCTCTGTTCGCAGTCTCCTCCCCACACCCCCAACCAGCCTTCCCATCGGGGTGACCCAAACAGGGATCTGGGGCATGGGTAGTTCAGTGCAAATGTGTCACTGCTTCTGGGTGACAGCACAGATGCGTGTCTTGCCTGTGGCTGGTCCGAAACACCACCTTGATGTGTGCAGGATGGTAGCAGCTGTAGCTATTGCTGCTGGCAGGACCATCACCTGAATGTCAGTGCCCTGTGGGCGGGTGTGCCAGTAACGGCAGGAGCATATGTAGCTGAGGTTGGAGCTTAAAAGCTCCAAGGCTTGTTGGTCGTGTGCTGCTTTACATGGCAAGTTGGAGCTGAAAGTCCCCCATCCTGGCTGTTGGCATGTCACTTCCTCTGCGTCTGCCTCTCCTGAGAAATGAGGTTAACTTGGTGGCCCTTACGGCCTCTTCTCTTTGACTTCCTGTTGAACTCCAGGGTAAGTTCTACATCCTGTTTCAGGCATGCGTTTGCAATGCCTGTCACTTCGCTCCCTCATGCAGAGAATAGCATGGATGGCGTTGCTCCTTCTGTCTCCTCCCCGCCCTGTGGTGCTCTGGTGGGTGAGTGCTCCCAGAAGGGGGGTGGCCAGAAGGCCATACAGCCTTGGGGAGGAGGGAGAGTAGTGAGGACACTAAAGTGAGGGAACACCTGGGGTGCGTCCCTGAATGAGAAGAGACTTCAGAGTAGTCCCCAGCCCTGTCTCTCCCCCAGAGGTCCAGAGACTTGGTCTTCAGCCTATTTGAAGCCCCATGGGGCTGGGCTAAGTCCTAGAGCAGTTCTCTTTGCCCTGACAGTGTGTGGTGTAGGGGTGGACGTCACATCGGGACTAATTACTTCTGTTCTGCCTAACTTCCCGGAAGTCACCGCACTTGTCAGGGCAACAGGACTGTGCTATGAAATATGATATAGAACGGCTCCCAGCCGATGGCATCTTCATCATTCCAAATACTGTGTTCAGTGAAGCGGAGAACGCTGTCCAGACAGCCATTACCAACATTTACAAAATGAAGGCAAGAGCTAGTAACTAACACTAGATAAAAGTTGAGGATTTTTGCTTTCAAAAGAAACAAAGGGAGTTTAAAAATAATTCAGTGGGAAACCTCTTCGGTGGAAGTCTGTCAAGACCACGTAAATGTTTTTAAACAGAAGCAGATACAAAGAAGTTAGTAGAGGTGAAAGACTGGATGTAAGTGCTTTACGTCATGGGCGCTTTAAGGCTCTTTGTGAAGTTAAGCTTCCATGTGTCCCGTTTTGCAGGATAGTTCTCTCTAATGCCTCCTGAAAACCGACCTGAGAATTGGGTGAAATGTGAGACGGGTGACAGACGTGTGTCCCTTAGTACCTGGCAGAGGTCCTTGCCCGTAGCTTCACATGCATCCGTTTGCGACTGTTGATGCTGGTCACCTCCATCCTCATCCTCATTCAAAATCTGGCAGTAAACCCTAGTCTCGTGTGGATGCCCACGGGGTAGATCTAGGAGGACCAAACGAGCACTGTGAGTTACCTGCTTAGCCCGCTCAGGAGTTTGTCAGCAGCTTTTGGTGTCAGGAGCCAGACAGTGGGGCTGTGCAGGATGGCTGCCACTGCGTGATTCCAGGTCAGTACCTGCTCATGTGTTACTCCAGTAAATTCCTTGCTCTGGGAAGCCTGTCAGGGCCAGAGTGAGGGAAACTCCCAGCGGAGTATCTGAACTTTAAATCATAGAGTCTTAGGGCTGGAAATGACATTGAGGGTCCCAGGTAGGGCTCCCAGATTCACATGTTGTCTGGGGTTAGGCAGGTAGCGTAAGTGGATGAGTGGGACAGGTGTAAGCGACAGGGGACAGTGGCTAAGGGGGCCGGCAGAGGTGTTCCAGTTCAGAAATTTTGCAGGACGTTATTCCTGCCTGACACACAGTTCTAAGGGCTGATTCAGGTGCCTTTTTGGGGATCCTGGACTCCACGTTACAGGTTACCTGTCTCCTTTTTCAGTATGATAACCCGGTGACAAATAGCACCTACCCATGGACAGTGTGGTAGTGTGGACGGTCTTCCACCTGGCAGGATGGCATCCACGGGGTGAGGCAGGGGCATCCTGATTTAGATGAGGGAGTAAAAAATCTTTTTCTGAACCACTTATTTTTTAGCGGTAACGTATAATAAAGTGCGCTAATCTTCTGGGACAAGAGAAAAGATTATGTATATGTGCCGTCATGTAGTACCACCCTGGTCACCCTGGGAGTCCCTCCCAGCCCTTCCCAGCTGTTCCCCCCCCCCCCCACGGCAGTCACAGTTCACCGTGGAACCATGGCACTACTGGGAGAGCTGGTCCACCCGTCACTGGCTGGGGTCCTTCCCACACCGCCCTCCTCACCATTTCCTGCTTTGGATGCAACTGTAATGGTATATAGCAGACACAAAGGTGTAAGTTGCTTAAATTCTTCCCACATAAACCCAAAGATGAACATGGTGTGTCATTGCCTTCTCAGGAGCTGTGTGCCTTTCCGGAGTGTTCCGAGGACGCTGCTGCTGGCCATGTCAACCGCTTTATACAAAAGCATATTTAGTCACGTGACATTTGCCATGCTGTTAATTATCCGGATGCCACTTTTTCTCTGAAAGAGCTTCAGACTTTTTTTTTTTGGTAATTTTATTAAATCAGAGGTAATTTTATTAAATCCCATATTTCATTGTAATGGGAATAGCACTCAAAACCCTGGTGATTGACTCACTGAATATGTAACTAACGCAACACCCATAGCAAAACCCACCTCACAGGCAATGCAGTTTCTTTAAAAAAAAAACACAGAAAAAAAAGAAAAGAAAAAAGAAAGCTGGTTCCCAGGCTGAAGCTGTTAAGCAGATTTTATGCAGGGCTTCAAGTTGCTAAAAAAGCAGGATTCAGTATGTCTTTTCCTTTGATTTGTGGGAAGGGTGGGAAGTAATGCTGCTGCTTTCTCCCCCTTCAGGGTTTTCCCATATCCTGAAAGCAGCGCTTGAAGGACCTGTAAATGGCTCCTGGCAGCCTGTAGTGCAGGGATTAACACAGAACGACGGGCGGGCGCTGCACGCTGGCTGAGAAAGGAGGAGGATGCTCTTCTCTTTCGGACGGATGGACGGGTGGACAGGTGGACATGGTACTCCTTCTCGTACCTGCACTGTCCCCTGTAAAGCAGCCTGTCACTGTGAAAAATGCACACGCTGTACCACCTCACAGTTACAGAGGTTAAGGAAGCACCGTGAGCAGAGCCTCACTGCTTCTGTACTTGCCTTCATGTCAGCTGATAAAGGATTATTGAGAAAAGCTTGCCAGGAGATAAAAGGCTTCCAGGTTGAGGTTGGACAATTGAAATTTTCTGTTCCCAGTGTGGTAAATTACCAATGGCAGATTTAACATTCGTTAATTATCAGAATGAAGTACTAAGGATTGTTTTCTGTTGCCTAATTAATTACCTCGTCTGGAGTGGAACGTTAATTCAGATAAATGATTATTTCTTAACACCTCGGAAACTTTCCTTGGAGTCTCCTAGAATTGCCGGCCCTGCAGTTTGGTTTCCTGATGTTCTGAGGAGAGATGTGGAGAAGCAGCCGCGTGGCAGCTCAGGTGGCCTGGCCGGTCTGGATGGTGCCGGGCGGCTTGTTCAGCCCTCTGCTGATAGGGCTGGTTTGCTGGGTGCCGTTCAGTGGAACATGCGTCGGCTTCCGTGAGTCATTTGCCTTATGACCAAGTTTATGTGGTCTCTGAACTTAACATTGGACACTCTTTTAAAAAACACCTTTGGGAAAACTGACTTTAGGGGTCCTATGGTGAACATTAAAGATGGTGTTCCTTGGAAAGGACATGTGAGTTTCCTTACTTCACTTTTCATCTTCAAGTTTTGTTAATCAACTCGTGTTTACTGTTGGGAAAAAAAGGTGTCTTTAGAATTCAGAATCCTAGAGACATGTTTTTCTTCTTTCTTGGGCCCAAGTGATATCCCTCCTAACAGTTAAAAGAATATATTCAAAAAAGGTAAAATCATGACTTTCATACAGATATTAAATGTGCACAAGTCAAAGAACATATTTAAGTTATTATTAAATGAGGGAACCAGGCATATGGTACTTCAGGTTCAAAGGAGACATGGAAGAATCACAAATTTTTATGAAGTGAAGGAATGTTGAAAAGAATGTCAAATGAACATAAAAGTGACTTTTTTAGGGGAAGGGGAAGCACTGTTCTACCTGAGGGTAGGAGTTTTTCTGCATATCTATAAACAGTTTACAGAGTTGTAAAATAGTTTAGTCTGAGACAGAAGTACTTTCCCCTGTAGGATGAGCTGCCCCAGTGGCTCCAGCTTTCCCTGGAAAGACGCCCAGTAGTCCCTTTGCCTTATTTCAGGGTCAGAGGTTTCCCCTTACGACACAGTTTGTGTTAGATTTTGATCCAGTTCTTTAAAATGATACTGTCTCTTCAAAGCAGGTTAGAGATAAATCATGTGACTTAGTTTCCTTTCTAGAAGAGACCACAAAGACCCCTGGGGAGAAGGGCTGGTAGACCCATGCCCCTGGAGGAGAGCTCCCGTGCATGTGACCGCCACTTAGGTTACGAGCACTCTTTCCATAAAGATGTGAGTTTCTCAGATTATGTGGAGGGCAAGGTCTGAAGCCTGGCGTTCAGTGGATAGTTCTGTTTTCTTCTGGTGTTGCCAAGCGGGGCCAGGCAGGTGTCTGACTGATCAGTGAAGGGACTTTGGAGACAGCCTGCTGCGGGACCACCCGGACCTCACGCTCCTGTTCTCGAGTCTGCCAGATGTTAGAGCTCTGGGGTTGAGCTGGCGGGGTGCATCTGGATGCACACGTGTGTAAGTAAATGTGTGTATGTATTCATGTGCTGTACAAGCCGGAGGTTGGCTTTGGGGGTGTGAAAAGTTCAGTAACTGTCTGTCGGATCCTCATGTTCTCAGAGAGTTTTATGATTCCCCAAAAGTTTAAGAGTCACTGACAGAAATTATGTCCGCAGTAATTACTCTGAATCTGTGTGTTTCTATGTGCATGACTTAAAAAAGGAAAAGTCTAGGTTAGGATTCTGCCTAATTATAGTCTGTTGCGGTAGCTCCAGCTGGATTGAGTAGTGCTGCAGCCTTGCCCTGCCCAGAGCCCCTCCGCCCCATGTGGTAGGTGCATTGTGGGTGTGCTGACAAAGCTGCAGAGAAATAAAGAGCGCCCTCTTGGGGAGAGACTGACCAAAGGGCCCCTGGCTCGGCATTGTGTTGGGTGCTCAGGAGCCTTGGGGTCACTCAGGTTAGCAATCTGTCGCCCTGGTCTAGGGTTGTGGTCCTGATGCCAGGAAGCAGCGTGGGAGGTGGGGGCAGGAGGTCTTAGCCCCAAGCAAAGCAAGTTACCATCCCTGTTAGGCATTACAGGCTTTAAATCCAAATGTGCCTCTCCGCCGTCAAAACCAGGATTTAGAGCATGTCCAATGGGTGTCACGTCTCCAGCAACCTGTACGTCGTTCAAAGCTTGTGTAGATTACTATGGGATTTTAAATTCAAATACTCCCACATTCACTTGGTTTGGGAAATCACTGTAATAAAGCAAATTGTTTCCTCCTTTTTTTTTTTCTTCCACAGTGCAGCCAAGTGAGAGCAAATCAATTCACAGTCGATTTTTTTTGTTTCCGTTTCCTCCGTGCTGGAGAAGAGAGGAGGCCGCGCTCCCTGTGCAGACAGTCCAGGGGTGTGGTTCTCGCTCCTTAATTTGTCATCTGAAAGCAATTTTCTTCAATTAAAGATTAGAATTAAATTTCAGTTGTAGGGCTTCTGTGCAGAGGAAATGATGCATTAATGAACACACAGATGTCATCTTGCAACCGTGCTGTTTGCAGAGCCATTTCTTCAGGGCTGAAATCGTGAAAGGGGCACAGCAGCAGGGGCGGCGTTCACTGCCTGGCAGACTAAGTGGAGACCCTCATATTTATTTGCGAACCATTTATCATTCTCTGTACTGAGAGGGAAAACATACTTTATCTAAAATATTTGAAATAATGACTGCTGGAATCAGATAACAGGAACATTGATGCCAGTGCCATGCAGTAAATTGCATAATGCTTTTGGGTTGGCTCTGAAGCCAAGATTTGTGATGATGGTAGCGCTCTATTCAAATAGATGGGAGTTGAGCATAAAAAGAGAATATTCCTGGAAAGAGACAAGGCGACTAGCGAATTAAAAGTGTAGTGGGAGAGGGAAAAAAATGTGTAGGGTCGTATTTCATCTATTGGAAGACCCATCTGCTCTTCTGTACACACATTATGTAAGTTTTACTCTGTATTACAAATATCCTGCAGGGTGGATAGGAAGCTCATATATCTGCCTTCAACTGTTTTTTCACTCCCAGTCAGACATGAATGAACAGAAAGATTTATGTCTCGTGTGTGCAATATTACAGGGTGGTAGGCTATTTTTTTTATAAAGGGAATTGTATATTTAGGTTGTGGCATTTTCTGCCCGCCTTTGCTTGATGACTGTGACGTCTAGGGAGGAGAAAGCGGCAAATAGAGAATGCGAGTTTCGGGGCTGGAAAGAGTTTCTGTGAGACCCCACTGGCCTGTGACCTCTGGCCCAGGTCACACCCGCACATGCTCTTTGGCACATTTCCAGCTGGTGCCCACACTGCCGCCCATGTGTGTCCTGAGTCAGTGTTAGGATTTTGATGCTGTAATCTCTGTGCTGTGCAGAATTCTTCAAGTGTATTTGAACGCAGGGGGCTGTCAGTTTGAGGTGGCGTCCCCTGGTCGTTGATGTCAGTGTGCATGAAATCTCCCTGAGGCCTTCTGAGCCCCTCCTTCAAGGGCCTTTCTCATGCCTCTTCCCGTTATAGAACATCTCTGAAGTGTGTGACAGGTTACTGGTCCTCTCTTTGAAATCTTTTCTTTGTTGTGGCTTCTGTGACATTACATTTTTCTTTTTCTTTATCTGCATCTTGTGCCAAGGTCTCTTTTCCTTTTCTAACCCCTAACGGTACACGCTGCGCTGAGTTCTGTTTTGCTGACTCTTCTCTTTTGCAGCCCTCGTCAGTGTACAGCATCCATTATCAAAATGCCGGTAAGTCTCCAGTTTTTGTTTCCAGCCACACTTTTCCTTCCCAACTGCATACCTACATATATATGTCTCTGGATATTTCATTAGAACCTCAGTGTGTCTAAGATAAAATGTGCCCTCTCTTGGACTCATTTTCATCCTTACTTTTCAATAACGGCCCCTACATTTTTTTTGTGTCTTTCTGGCTAAAAAAATTGATTGGTATTAGTAGCCTTCTCCCTTTCTTTGCCTCTGATGAGTTCTACTGTTCCTTGTCACTTGTGAGTCCTTTTCCCTTTTTTTTTTTTTTGCTACCTGCTTTGTTCAGATCTTCGGTACAGGTTACCTGCACAGTTTCAGTAGCTTCTTAATTGGCCTTGTGGTTATTCCAAAGCCGTCTGTGGCTCCCTGTTGCCTGACAGATGAAATCCAAACTTCTTAGGACTGGCGATGAAACAGCCCCTCACCTGCGTCAGCAACCCAGCCCTGTCTCTTACTAACTTTCCCTTATAGGTGCTTGTTCTATTCTTCTAATTCTCCCAAATCTGCCTTTTAAAATCCTGCCCTTACTAAATCCCGGCTCAGATGCCTCTTCCGGGAAGCCTTCCATGACTACCTGCTGGAGTGTACTCTCTCTGCTGCAGGAGCCAATGGCCACTACATTTCTATTCGGGCACCTGCCATGTACTGCGTATTTATTTAAGGATCTTCTCTCCCTGCTGGATTACAGTCGCTATGATAGCAGAGACCATCTTAATTCTTTTTGTATTTTCAATAAGGCTCAGTCTATTCACTTTGAATTTAAAATGTTGTTGGAAGTACTTGTTGGAAAAATGTAGAGTAAACCCTTTCATATAGCAAGTGCTAGAACAGCTGTAGTTTGAGAAACCGAGGTGCCATTGAGGTGCTAGTATGCACTGTTCAGGCGTTTTTCCAGTCTTCCTGTCACAGTATGTGTCATTCATGTGAGGTAAGACAAGGCTGGTCGGAAAGGTAAGAGCCGGGCCTGGGCTGGCTTCAGCTCCTGGGGAGAAGTGAGATGGGAGGCCTTACTCCGTCTGCCCAGGGGTTTCCTCTGTAGTCTGGGGCTGCGATTTGCTCAGCAGCACTGTCTGTCACAAGTGTCTAAGGAGCACTTAGGTCCTGGATTAGCAGTCTAGGGCCATGGGCCTTTCTTCCCCATGCTTCATGCTTCACATGACAAGGCCATGGAGAGGGGACTCCAGGTTCGCTCTGGTTCTCCAGCAGACATGAGCAAGATAAAGAAGTCCGGGAGACAGAGGTCTTCTGCCAGGTTTAGCTTCCAGCACGTTCTGCCGGGCGGTGTGGGGCCTGCTGTGCTCTGCCTTTCAAAGCGGTGGGGGTCTGTGCTGACTGGCAGCCTCCCTTCCTCTGCCCGGTTGTGGGCTGAGGGTCGGGACACAGTTCTCTGCTATTAAAGGAGAAGCCCCGCTCATTGAGCTGGTTGCTGCTGGAGCTGGGAGGCGGGCAGGCCTGAGAATTTGGTGGGACGCTGTAATCCGGGCAGTTGTTCCTGGGCTGCTTGGCTGAGCTCATCAGAAGGGCGGATGGCTTTTTGAATGGCCTTGGTCGCTCACCTACTTAAATTGAGCCTGAGTGGTCTGCATGTAGACACTTTAATAAGGAGATTATATTGAATCCCATTTAATACGGGCGAACAGGTGGTGACGAGCAGCAGGGATGTATTTTATCTTAAAAAGAAGTGCCCACATTCTTGCACTGCAGAACTGTCTATTTTGTTACTCTGCGTATGTGGTTATGGATATGTTTCCCGATTTGGTTTCCCAAAGGCAATGGTGTTCTGGTTCTGAGTTTTGGTCCAGCATTTCCTCCTCCGCCTCATGGCCTTGCCTACATTTCCTTCCAGTTCATTGTCCTGGGACTGTGGTTCGAAAACCAGATAAACATTTTCTTACCTTTGTTCATCTCTCTTAAGACTACATGGCAAAAAACAAAACAGAACAACATTTTTTTCGTTCTTAGCTTAGTTCTTTAACTCCACCTGTTTCCCATGCTTCACCGTCTCCCCCTACCCAACATATTTTTTCCCTAATTAAACCAACAGAAATGATATGAAATAAGCAAATGAAAACATAGGAGGGTGTCAGTTAAATTTGCATTTATATAAAGGAAGACTTAGATTTTTGTATAAGTGTCCCATGAATGTTTGGGAATACTAGTAACGTGTTTCCCGAAAATAAGACCTAGCCGGACAGTCAGCTCTAATGTGTCTTTTGGTGCAAAAATTAATATAAGACCCAGTCTTATATTATTATAGTAAAATAAGACCGGTCTTATATTAATTTTTGCTCCAAAAGACACATTAGAGCTGATTGTTCGGCTAGGTCTTATTTTCGGGGAAACATGGTACTAGAAATTAGTATCTGAAATTCAAATTTAGTTGGGCATCCTGCATTTTATCTAGCAACCCTCCCTAGGCACATATTTGAAATAAAATTTCACACTTAAAGGAAATGTTGTAAACAAGTCAATCTAAGTTTACTGTGTGTTAAATACCCGTAAGGTTTCCCTTGCTGTGGACAAATCGTAAAACAGTTGATGTGGAACGTCTGTAAGTCCAGTGGATGCAGCTTATGTGTTGCTTAGCTGTGAGCTGCTACTGGCTATTGGAGCTCGTCATTTGTCTGAGACGCGGCTTCGCCTGTTTGCTCCCTAAGAAGGTGCTGCTCGTTTTAAGGTGAGAATGTTTGGCTCAAGAGTGGCTATATCACATGTGTCTCTTTGTCCTACGTGACAGATCATAAAGCCTGTGTCAAAGGTGAACGCTAAAATTCTTGAGTAGAGTTTTTCTTCCTTTAACGTGTAACCAGCTCCCATGTTTAGCACCATGTCTTCCTTCATGAAGGGCCTTAGCACTAACATGTAGGAGATGAGTCAGCTCTTGACTCACTGAGGTGGTTGTGTGGGGCCTGGTTCCTTCCCTCTGCCACCCAGCCGATGTGCAGGAAGACACGTTCATTATGAGGCTGAATCTTCCTTACGTCACCTGCAGCCTCCATTTATTCCACACTTAGCTTCTGCACATTTTGGTTCGATTGTCAGATGACCTAGCAGGGAGCAGTGATGGTTTGTCTCCCTACTTCATAAATGGGAGGTGTGAGTTTCCGGTAGGGGAAGGGCTTGTGTACAATCAGGCAGGACTGAAATCTTCATCTTAGGCCTCTGGGCCACTGCTCTTTCCACTCCCTGTATTGACTTTTCCATGGAAGCGGTGGGGGATGAGGCAGTTTAGGAGTAATTGCGCCAGTGTTCCCCTCTGCTAGCTTGGAAAATAGTGCTGTTCTCAGAGCTGCGTGCTGTGCTGGTTCAGCGCGTGCCGATAGCACACCTCAGATCTCCTTGCGAGCAGCAGCCGTCGCCAGGCACTGCCACTTCTTCTGAATGACGCAGATGGGCCACCACGGGCATGTGGGTCTGAAGCAGTGCACTGTGAATACTTGCGCACATGCTGCTGGAAAATGTGGTTTGACTTCTGAATTATGCAAGCAGAAGACTCTAGAAGTGACCTCCTGCACAACTGCAGGGAAATCATGGAAGGCTGGCCAGAGAGACGGTTCTGCCAGCTCGCAGTAAGCCGTGTGCTGAGTTTGAGGTACACTAGGTAATGCGGGTGTCAGAATGTCTGCTCAGTCTGACTTCAGAACACTTCTGTCTTGATATCTTTTCCCATCTCCCGCCCACCACTGAGCACTTTTAATTGCAGTTTTGGATATATTTGAATTCAGACTTCAAACATCACTTCCTTTATTTTGTGAAATATCCCACTTGTATCTGTTTTTCTCCAAAAGGAGTATGAACTCTTTGGGGTCAGCATCCGTAGAACTGCATTGCCTCCTTCTATGTTCTAAGCCAGATTCTGGTTAGGAGGGAACACAGAGCCTCCAGGACCAGTAGTATCTCCTCTCTCTCCATCATAGATGTGATACGCTTACCTTGGACTCTGAACTCACACCGTCGGGACTCTGTGTTCGTGGCAGCAAACAATGGCAGACTTGTCTGTCACGTAAATTAACTATTCGCATGCTCAGCTCCACTGTCTCATCAGGCGTCACATAGAAAACACAGCTCAAAGGTAAGATTATGGAGCAGGAAAGCAAGTGCCAAGCCTTCTGCGTACAGGACCCTGGGTGACTGCACAGGTTGCAGCCCAGGAAGCTGGCCCTGAACCTAATAGATCAGAAAGCATGGCAGGGACATACATGCCAGTTGTGATGTCCTTTTCTTGTTTGCACATTGAGGAAAATTTCTTCCTTTCTTTGTTTGAAGCTCAGGCTTCAGAAGTAGGAAAGATTAGAACATCAATATATTGTGCCTTTTGCCCCTTTATAAATTGCTTAAATGTGTTCTTCTGTCTCTTGATTTCTTGTCATCCTGGGTATGGCCTTAATATATCAGTGTCAAATAGTATGTAATGTGAGCTAGAATTCTTTCCCACGCACTGAAATGAAAGCAGAATGCTTCTATGCTTGATTTGTAATGCATTTGGAATACTGGGGTATCTAAAACATTGTTTTAAGACAGGCTTTTATAATTGTAGCGCCTCCCACCCCAATTAAAAAACTAATTTTTCTTCTTCTCACCTATCATTTCCAGTAAACATTCTGGGCTTCTAGTGCCTCCTGAGAAAATAGGTTCTCTTTTTTAGTTAAATGGAGACATACTAACATCGTGTGGCCCATGGCAACCCCACAGTGTCTGGTGGGAAGTAGAAGGTGTGTGTGGGAGACTCTCAGTTACATAGGCAGAGCCCTCTTTGTTGTCTCAGGGGAGAACCATGAAACTGACTTGTACAATCAAGGTGGCACTTGATACAATCTGGATTCTAAAGAGACCCTCCTCTTACCAATCAGGAGGCTGTCAGCTGCTCATACTTTGGAGACAAGAAGAAATGACCCAGGCCGTACAGTTCAGAGAAGCTGCTTCCCGGAGTGTAGTGCTCTGACAGATGTGTCCGGTCCTGGAACCAAACTGACTGCAGGTTGTCTGCAGCTCAGAGACTGGAGACGTTTCGGCACATCCTCTTACCCAGTGGTTCTCAACCCTGATGATACACACTTAAGGAACTTTTTAAAAAATGCCCCAAAGATTGGGATTTATTGCTTTTGGGGTAGAGTTCAGGCATTTTCTTTTTAACCTTCCTAGAAGTTTCAGTAGGTAGCAGGGTCGAGAACCACTGCCTTGACGTCTCTCCACCTCAGTTTCTGCATCTGTGTGGTGGGAGGAGCCGAGTTCCAAAGTGGAGGGTGTAGTGGGCCAGGTGGTAGGTGTGTGGCAAATGTGCGCCGCCGTCACCATTACCGCCCTCACTGACTCGGCGGAGATGGAAGCTAAATTGGCACATCCTTGTTAAGCTGAGAACATGGGCGGATATGTTAGACATAGTGCAGGAGAGGGAAATGATTTGGATCGAGTTAGAATACTAAACCCTGGTAGCTTCTTGCATTCTACCTCCCAAGGAGGGTGTGTGGGAGAATGGCTCTCACACTTTGTGTACGAGGGTTGTCCCTGGAGTGGATGCTTCTTCCAGGAAAGAGTTGGATTTATTCATCCTTCTGATGTTTATTGACACTTAATACCTATCAGTCCTTCTGTTAGTTGCTGGGAATGTGATAGCAAACCAGGTTCTGACGCTGGCCTCAGACTGGGGCTATAGACTGGCAAAGGGATGGGAAGTAAATGCAAACTATAATCCAAAAGGAATGAGTGTTTGTTACGGATGAAGGGAACCTTAAAGCTAAGGAGGAGATAGCCAGGCTGAGGGGGTTGAGTGGGCCAAGGAGGCATAATAGTAGCAGAGGAAATTACAGTTTGAAAGTGACCTGAGTTAAGCGACACTTGGCACAATGGGGAACTTATAGTACTTCCGTATTTGTGGAGTGTGAGTGTGCAGCGGGGACAGGGTGCAGGAGACGGTGACAAGAGTGAGGTTGGTGTCATAAGCAGCGCCTAGGTCATGGAGCCCTCCTGCACCCTGGCCGAGGAGAGAGCCATTGATGGTGTCAGACAAGGGGGTGCCATGGTTAGACGTGGCCGTGAGAGATGTCACCACTCCTGCAGCAGGCAAGCCGGGAGACGTGGGTGGACATCAATTAGGCTGTTGGTCACAGAAGTCCTCAGGGGAAGGTCTGATCTAAGGTAGTGACAGCGGTGTTACAGAGAGAGAGCTGGACAGATGGCAGAGAGCTTTGTCCCAGGCCTTGCAGTCATGGGATGTTGAGTATATAGGATGGACGAACTGCAACCCACTCTCAATGGTGACGCCCGCCTTGAAAACCTTCAGGGGCTCTTTACTGACTGTCATTCGCCCCAGACCTTTTTGTTTCCATTTATCTTTCACTGGACCCTCTCTGAATCCATGTGATCATGCTTTGCATATTTATTCCCCCTGTTCTCTACCCTGACCCTCCCCTCCCCCGAGTCCTTCCTGGATGAGCGTTTTGCTCTCCTCATTCTAAACTATCGCAGCTGACTGGGCATTTGGCAGTATATCAAGTAAATACATGCTTTGGGAAGTCTAGTTCAGCCTTTCTCAAACCTTCCGAGAGAATCCTGATGCTCAGTCTAAGGCATTTTTGTGTCTAAGGAATTAGCTTCTCTCTATTCATCTGAGTGGTACTGGTCTGGTGCTTCGTTCAAGAGAATAGTCACTTCTGTGGTTCAGAACAGAAAGTGTTTCTTGCTCCTGTCCCAGCTAGATAGCAAACTTAGTGCTAAGGTTATGGCGTTAATATGATTATTAGCATTCTTGCTAAATCCACTGTGATTATCCTCATCAAATTGCCATCATGAGCCCCAAGAGTCTGAAAAGATTTGTCACACCCAGTCCTGTTTCTTGTGTAGCACTTGTGGGATGAAAATGGTTCACAGGTCTCTGTGTGACACAAATATCTTGAGAGATGCCCTCTGGTATATGTGTAGAAAATAGTTGGAGACTTTAGGCTTCATGTATTAAATATGGAATTATAGACTTATTACATTTTGAATTTTAAGTTTTAAAAATAGTTTTTTACTGTTGTACATCAAATTTCTATTGAATGATTACCACGGAGCAGACGTGGTGTTGTGGGAGATTTGATATGACAGCCTTCGCCCCCGAGGGACTCGTATTGTAGGACTAGCAGTGACGTAACTGCAGAAGCCACCTGACTGATCTGGAAATGTGCGAAACTTTTACTGCAGGGATTGGAATAAGTATTTAGGTCCTTTTTCAGTAAGCATCTACTTGTATCCACGAGGATGTTGCAACTTTGAGTTTCCCCAGTGAAATGGCAGGTCATCACACAAACCTATCTGACTATGGGTGTTGCAGTGATGGGAGGAATTTGGATTTATCTTATCTACTGAGAAAAACGTATTGGAGAGCAAGTATTATCACCTCTTCTCTTGATTTTCTGTTTCAATACAGTATCCCATTCAAATAGGCAAATCCCTGCTGTTTGGTTAAAAGAAATCTCTGGGCCAGTCACATAATACTTGGTGTGTTAGCTGGCTGCCCACTAGTTAGCTTGGGACTTGTTACCTAGCGGTCTGTACCCCTCCGAAGTCGTCATTGTATTGTTAATACCAAAAGGTGATCCCCGGACACTTGTTCTAAATGTGGTTATTTCTTGCAGCTTAATGGTTTATTTATTTGCCCAGTGCTGGGATTTGGTTTCACAGAGCACCCTTTTCTAAACCTCCCTGCATATGTAGGTTGTGATTTGTAATGTCTAGTTACTGTATCAATAAATCACTTAGTGACATTTTGAGTGTTAAGAGCTTTGAGCGTTCAAAGACGTGTAGGAAAAGGTTTCTGCTACCAGGGTGCTTGCTTCCCTCTGCATGGTGAAAACAGAAGTCTCCAGACTTTTTGATTGTCTACCCTGTTGGCAGAAACACTTAGAATAAGCACCCCTGTTACATATATTTTTATTCATTTTAGTTTGATGTGTGTACTACATAAAACATACACAGAATTATAAACTAGTAAAGAATGAGATGAAAACCACAATAAACACTTTACTGTAGTTTTATTGCATCCAGTGGGACATCTTGCAGACGCTGGTATGGACAGAGTGCTGAGGGTGCTTGGGAAGGAGAAGTCATCCGTACGACAAGGGATGGAGACGGACTTATGTGAGAGGCGAACCAGTAAGTCGTGGCAGGGCCTGGGCAAGAGAGATTTCATCCCATCTGTTTGGTGCAAGCAGTAGGGAGCAATGGGCTTCTGGCAGGGAGTCATGAGATGGCAGTGGACCCAAGATGACGTGACAGCCTTGTGGACTGGGTGACAGGGTGGGGTGGGGTGGGGTTAGGACCCCACGCCCACAGAGAAATGGGAGGTGGCAAAGGCAAACAGCAGAGTGGTGGCAGGCAGTTCGGGAACTTCCACGTGGCCAGCAACTTTATTTTACTGAGGAGGGAGTGAGTGCTGCAGAAGGCTGGAGAACAGCGGAGTGTGGGAGGGAAAGCGGATGGAGGAGGCCTCGTGGGCACAACTGGCCCTCTCCCTGAGCCTGCTTATGCCCACTTCCACTTCAGCTGCTTTAGGACCACAGCGGTGTTTTTTAGGAAGTGGCTTATTTTCTCCTGCCCCTTTTCTTTTATGCTAAATGACAGGAAGCAGTGCTCACATCCAGCTGAAGCTCTTTTCCAGAAGCTAGGAAATGCTTTCGCATTCTGTGATGCACGATCAGTCTTCCTTGCTCCTCACTGTCCTGGTGGAAGGGTAGAGGGGCAGCTGCCGCCCGGCCCTTCACCCCTGAGAGGGATGCCTGTGGGCGCTTCTGGAGGTGCAGCTACACGGCTCCCCCTGTGAGGCAGGCTCGCCCCTCGGACAGGACAGAACTTTGCTTGAATCCAAATCACTTCTCGACCTCTGCACGCTGGAAAGCAATACATGTTGAACATCAGTTATGCACTAGCCATGACACCAGCTTCCCCTGAGCGTGTGTCCTGGAGCTGGCTACTCTCAGCTGCGTGGGCGCTGACGTCATGCATGGAGCTCTGGTACCCAGCCAGCAGCTGGGGAGATTTCCTGGCCTTGTGTTCTCCTGACTATTATTTTTCTAATGTGTACTAAAATGTTTGCTCACAGATTTCATATTGCACTGCTACCGGAAAGAGGCAGAGGGAGTGGGGGTTCCTGTTGCTGTGGGGTTCCTTTCTGCTCTTACGCCTGAGGCCCTCCGGGCATGGCCCCGGGAGGGCCGGTGCTCAGGGTTGTGCTTTGGGAAGTAGGTGGGCCTGTCCTGCTGGACTCAGATGCAGCTGCTTTTTCTGTAATTTGCTACAGTCGTGTTTCAGGATAAATCTCTGGAACTCCCAGTTAGGGATGTTTGAGACTTTAATGTTTGCCTCCAGGATAGGTGGGCGGGTTTCGGTGTCCCTTCCCGTGTGTCGTTCCCGCCGGCATTCATCTTCCGCTTCTAGAGTAGTGACTAGTGATGGCCATGTGGGCTGAGCATTGCAGAGGTCCCGCCACGGCCTAAGCACTGTGTGTGTTCACTCGCTTTCCTCTCCGACGCTCCTGCCAGGCAACCGCGCTCCAATCCCTGCGTTACAGACAAGGGGAGCCTTAGTCAGTAACCGGCCGGGTGAGTGTAATGCAGGCTCTGAGTGCAAAGTGACCAGAACACCTGCCTTGCCACCTGCCAGTCACGCCTCGGTCTCTTCATCTGAGAACGGCTTGTCGCTAGTACAGGCTCACAGGATTGTGGTGGGTGTGGCACTGGCATGTCGTCCGCTCAGCAACCATCAGCCGTGACCACCATGACCCCCGTGACCGCCTCAGCCGTGTCTCCGGCCTCGTCTTCATCATCATAAGCATCTGTTCATAGAATCACGAGATGCTTCAAACTCCCGATTAAGGCATTCGCAAAGGATGGTTTGCTTTAGGTGGCAAAGAATTGTTGTGCTATACCTCCCTTTCCTTGAAAATATAATAGCAGGAAAAGAGGAAATGCTGGACCTGGTGATCCGTTTTCCAAGCTGGAAGGCAGGTAGGGTATTTTCAGATGGAAAGGTGACTTTCCCCTGTGCTCTTCTCGCCCTTCCTTCCTCCCCCTCCCCACTAGCCTATGGGTGGGGGTGTGGGGGGTGTAGGCAGAGTGCAGGGCGGGGAGAATAGAATGGTGCTAAAAAACCTAAGTCACCACCAAACGTGTAGAGAACCACTCCAGCATTTACTTAGGGCCTGCAGCCCTCTGTCAGCCGGTGACTGTTCTCATGGTGAGAGAGGAAGCGAGGCTGTCACTGTCTCTGGAATTAGTTGTAGAATCCAGCAGCTGTTTCCCTCAGATGCTTACCATGCGGGGCTGGGTTATAAAGACACACGAGTGGAACTGCTGAGGTTCAGACACTTGTGCGCACTGTTCAGCTGAGAACCACTTAGGCTGTGCTTGTACAAATGCATTAGATTATGGTTAAGCAGCTTATGGACATAAAAACACATTAGAACTTTACAGCACTCTATAAATTATAGTTTTTGCAGCATTCACAGCCACAATGCTAGGTAATTACATTCATTAATCTACTACTAAGAGCACGTAAAGTTGCCTCCCAAACGGTGCTGTATGTGTCAGTGCTCAGCTGGGAAGGAGAGCTTCCCCCTCCTTCTTTTTTCCTTCTCCCCCTGCTCCATTAAGCCTTGTGCAGGAAGGTTTTGGATGGTACATTGAGGAATTCCCTAACAGAGGCCAAGAAATGCATTTCTTTCAAGGTGAGGCTCTGGCAGGGAGCCTTGTAGGTAACCTTTTCACGTTGAACTGCATCTAGTAACTATTTTGTATGCATTTATTTTCTTTTTGGAAATGGACAGATGTCTCCTTTGGAAAACCAGCAGGGGTAAAGCAGTTGAGAGAGATTTATGACGGAGTCAGTGGCAAATGCTTTTCAGGCCTTCTTTTTGCCTGTCGCTAAGAATGGTTTACGTCATGGTGGTGTTAATGTTGGATGTATGCTGGATGCAGAGGGTTGCTGTCTTCCCAGGGCAGATTTTTCTGAAGTTTTCCATCTTTCCACTCCATGCACGGTGAGAAATGCATTTCTTTTCTTTCTTTCTCGATAACTTTCCCTTGTTTGTTCTTGTAAATTACAGAGGGCAGATTCGGGGGGAAATGATGCAAATGTGTACCGTGTTATTATTCCAAAGAGCAACTGCATTTTCTCTGCATGATTTCACAGGTTATATAAACCAAGTGATGTGTTTATTAAAAAGAAAAAAGAAAAAAGACCTTGGCAAGATTGAGCCCCAAACCACAGCCTCTGTCCTGGGCAGTATTCAGACCACATCCCTGGCTTTTGCTGTGAGGTGCACCCGGGTGTCACGATGGCCTGAGCTCTGGAGCCATGCACATCTGCATCGAGTCCAGGTGCGGTCTGCAAGCCATGTGAGCTTGGACACATGAATTCTTAGTAATGAAATAACTAGCCCTAGTATGTTCCAGAAAGCATACTAGCTTATTTAATCCTAATAGTTGCTTTGTAAGTTAGGTGCCATAATTAGCCCCCATTTTATAGAGATGAGAAAACTGAGGCATCATAGGCCGTTGTGGTAATTAAAGTAGGCGTTATAAATACAGTATACATTCCTCGCTAGGTACACTGAGAGGCACTCAGTAAGCAGTCTTGAGGCTCTATGGGGAATAGATCCCCCCTTAATCCTCCAATGCCAAATAGAACCTCTTATAATGACTAACAGTTTCCCTTTGTAACAGCTCACACATGACTGTATTAGTCAGGAAGAGGAATTCCTCACTTGTCATTTTTTATTGTCTGCTTTATGCTCAGAAACATCCTGGGCCCTTTCCATAGATTCCATTACACCTCACAACTCTGTTCCTGTGTTGCTGGAGTGGAAATGGGGTTTAAACACACGGCTGGGGATTGCTTAAGATCCCAGAGCCACAGAGTGGCAGCAGCAGTCCTCAAACCCGGCTCCAACTGCCACCAGAGCACCTGCCTGTGTGATGAGACTGAGCCGAGACAAAGGAGGAAATGGGAAATGAATAAAGACTGTGGACAGTAGTGAAATGCTGTAGTTTTCTTGGAATGAAGTTTCTATTGTGAGAAATCCAAGGAACTGATAGGGTCTCTGTTAGCGCAGGAGTCTGAACGTCAGGAGCTTCAGCTCTTTGTGCTTCAGAGCAGCCTAACTTTGGGGGGTGCGCTTCAGAGCAGCCCAGCTTTGGGGGGTGCGCTTTAGAGCAGCCCAGCTTTGGGGGGTGCGCTTTAGAGCAGCCCAGCTTTGGGGGGTGCGCTTCAGAACAGCCCAGCTTTGGGGGGTGCGCTTTAGAGCAGCCCAGCTTTGGGGGGTGCGCTTCAGAACAGCCCAGCTTTGGGGGGTGCGCTTCAGAACAGCCCAGCTTTGGGGGGTGCGCTTTAGAGCAGCCCAGCTTTGGGGGGTGCGCTTCAGAACAGCCCAGCTTTGGGGGGTGCACTTCAGAACAGCCCAGCTTTGGGGGTGCACTTCAGAGCAGCCCAGCTTTGGGGGTGCACTTCAGAGCAGCCCAGCTTTGGGGGTGCACTTCAGAGCAGCCCAGCTTTGGGGGGTGCACTTCAGAGCAGCCCAGCTTTGGGGGTGCACTTCAGAGCAGCCCAGCTTTGGGGGGTGCACTTCAGAGCAGCCCAGCTTTGGGGGTGCACTTCAGAGCAGCCCAGCTTTGGGGGGTGCACTTCAGAACAGCCCAGCTTTGGGGGGTGCACTTCAGAGCAGTCCAGCTTTGGGGGGTGCACTTCAGAACAGCCCAGCTTTGGGGGTGCACTTCAGAACAGCCCAGCTTTGGGGGGTGCACTTCAGAGCAGCCCAGCTTTTGGGGGTGCACTTCAGAGCAGCCCAGCTTTGGGGGTGCACTTCAGAGCAGCCCAGCTTTGGGGGGTGCACTTCAGAACAGCCCAGCTTTGGGGGGTGCACTTCAGAACAGCCCAGCTTTGGGGGTGTGCAGAGTCTGTTTCTTCAGCAGGCCGATGGTGTTCTTGTTCACGAAGAATTGAGAGATTCGGGACTACCCATGGCCTTAAACCGTGGTGTAAGGTTAGATAACTGCGGAGAAGAAAAATGGTTGCTGTGTGTACCTCAGTATGCAGACGAGGGTGATAGAATTGCAGGGTGGTGTCGGGTTCAGCATCTTGTTTTCACCCCAGCCCTTCCCCTTGTTGACAGTACAGCTGCCATATTGGATTACCACTGAAATCACTGGAGCCTGGTGTCATCAGGGCAGGGCTGGTGCCGTTTGTGGGTGAAGTGTACAGCAGTATGCTAGCAAATGGACAAGGGGAGAAAGCCTTCTTCACACAGGTTGCCATCCAAGGTGTAGTTTCACTACTCGCTCGGTGTTGGCGCCACATGGATTTCTCGCCCACCGTCCGCTCCTATACCGCCTCCAGCTTCACGCCGCAGGCCTGCCCTTATCACTTGGCTCCTGCCGAGCTCTTGTCTCTCACTGCGGTATTGATGTCAGTTCTACCAGCCGTCATGCATATCCACTCCCCTCTCCTGATTCTGAGTGTGTGTGCTGTTGCCAGTTTGTTTGGCCAGTGGTTCCCTTTCATAGGCTGTGATGGCGACTTCACGGTTACGAGTGTGATTTGCTGAGCTGGTGGTGGTGGCATCACTTAACCCTCCCGGGATGAGGAAGCATTCATTTTCTTACCCCCAGATGACGTTTTCCAGCCCCTTCCCCCATGGGACCAAGGGCCAAGGTCACACCACATACCTGTGTGAGACAAGAGAAGGAAATTGTTTAACGTATGTAATCTGCAGACAGTTTCCGAGATACATGCCTGTGAGGACGTGTAGGCCTGTGGCAGTGAGGGGCAGAGTGGGGTATGTACTTAGAAACTCAAAACGCCGAGTTAATTGGACAGCTCTCATAGGTAAATTAAAATGCTGATTCTTGAAAATGGGAGAACATTTTTGGAAGGACTCTCAATTCTGTCAACAAATCTCTGTTGCTTAGGTTTTCATGACAGTCATTTCCTCAAATCAGACGTCCCTACTGCCTATTAGGTAAACAGAGAAAGCATAGATTATGAGTTAAAAGTATTGACAGCATTTCAAGTGCTATCAGAGAACATTTAATTCAGTTTAATTTTGTGATAAATCTCGTGTTTAATCCTCTGGTTACTCTGTAATCATGTCTCTATTGATCTTTTCTGAATGACTGCCTGCAGTTTAATAAACTTTGCCATTAACCCAGAGCTTCTAAAGGGAGTGATTGATTCCATTATCAAATCTGATAGACCCAATAAGTATCTAAACATCACTAAATCTACCTATAGGCAGCTTTGGTATACAGATGAGCCTGTGGTTTATTCAAGAAACTGGGTAAAAATCTGGGCATCTTGCATGACATAATTACCTCAGAATTAGCGTGATTCCCTAATGCAAACGAACACTGCCTTTCGTCTCTCAGATCAGTGTGATAGCCAATGGAAAGGCCTGTCTTCTTCTCTCAATTCTAATTGTAGGGTTGCATTTACTCTCACTGCAGAAATAGTTTGAGGCGTTTATTTGGTTTTGTCTCCCGTCAGTGGGTACATCTTAAGCACTTTTCTGTGCTCAGTGTAAATCTGCAGGATGGTTCATTTTATTTTCCCCCATATGATGCTAAAGGAAGGAAATTCCTTCTGGATAAAACCTGAAATAGAAGATGGGAGTGACAGGAAAGAGAAGAAGGGAGTGTACAGAGTCAAAGGAGGCAGCTGTGTGAAAATGCTCCCAAACTTGGAAAACTTTCCAGGAAACCCATCTAGGCGTCTCATTTGGTGAGAGAACACGTGCAGTATGCACTAAACAGGAATCTACTTCTTTCACCTGCGGGTGTTTGTAGCTGCTGCCGTTGTTCATTAATATTTATTGAGCCACATATGTAGACATGGGATTCAGGGTCTGGAACGTTAGGATAGCTTCTTATTTTTTTAAGATCGGGAAGGTGTCATTGTCTGCCACTTTTCACCCTTGAAATAAAATTGTGAAGATTGTCAGTTTTAGAGAAAAGCCAATGCTTTTATTCCTGTCTAGATTTTTATTTCTAATTTAAATCCTTCAGAAAGAGTTCAGATATTTGACAGACGAGGCATTGCCGTTCCCTGATTATGCTTGGAGGAGGAAATGGAGGTGAATAGAAGGATTTTATAATGAGGTAATGTTAAACTATAATTTAAAGTCTTCTTTCCACAAAAGATGATAATTCTGACACATACAAACAAGGCCCTGATGACGTGGCTTTAGGGAAGGAGAGCGGAATTGGAGCCCTGGGGCGCCAGGTATGTTGCCAATTGCTGTCTGACTTTGGGAATTCACTTGTTTATCAAGCCTCAGTGTCCTCATTTAGAAAATGAAAATGATGGCGCTTGCTCAATAGGGTTATTAGGAAATCAGAGAAGATGATGATTTAAAAGGGTATTATAAACTTTGAACTCTAAGTTGCTAAACAAATACTTAGTGGTTATGAAAAATCAGTCTTTGCTTTATATTCAGAAATGATCTGACCCTTTAGTAAATCATGCCTAGTTAGCAAATCAAAACCAAGTTGGGACAAAAGAACCTGAAGGATGCTTATACGTAAGAGAAATCTCAGAGATATTTACAGGTCTGGATAGTAAGGTATGATCTGGAAGAAACACATATATACTGAATCTGTGAACTCTAAGCTACATTTGAGGAGTATTTTTTTATGTGCTAAATAGTTTTCCAGGATCGTAACATTAGAGAGGTTGAAGGAACTGAAGAGACATCCCATGGAGAAGCCAGACTTTATAGCTGTTGAAGTAGAGTGGTCTCTGTCCTTGAGCATGTGACTCAGGTTAGTTCGAGGACGGATGTAACCGTTATTCGTGGAGTGAGAGGAGATGTTTGTACACTTGTACACGTGTGTGTGTTGGTTCTCTGCCTCACTGCTCAGAGGAGCAGTTTGTACACGTGTGCATGTTGGTTCTCTGCCTCACTGCTCAGAGATGTTTGTACACGTCTGTGTGTTGGTTCTGTGACTCACTGCTCAGTAAATGAAGGAATGCCCCCTTGTCTCCGATAGGAAGTGAGGGAAAGTTATGGAATTATTACTAAAGTAATAATTATTTCAGTTTTCTAGAAACCTACCCGAACCACTTAAAAAACGTGAGCCATGAAGGGACTGTCTCTCATCCGTATACCCTTCCCAATATGCTGTATAAAACTGTATTTACATTTAGAGACGTATAATGTGAATTTAGCCAGAAGTTGCTTTTGTGTCACTGAATAGTCCTAAGTATTAAATTACCTCTCATAAAATTATTTCCTGTCTGCTGAGTCCACAGAATGTGCCTTCCATGTGCGTGTGTGTGTGTGTGTGTGTGTGTGTGTGTGTGTGTTTTCCTAAACCAGCTTCTCCAGGAAGTGGTTCCTCACTCCAGCCATCACCCCTGCCTGTGATAGCACGGCCAGCCCCAGCTGAAGTCAAACATCAAGGTGTTTTCTGCTGCACATTAATGCAGGTTTGACTTCTTAAGGGTTAGAGCCAGTAGCTATCAGTGGTCTTCCCTTGTTGCCCCTTTTGTATGATTCTGAAATCACATCAGGATTTGCCCCACTCTTTTCTGGGGAAGATTAAGGGAAAGAATGAAGATCAGAACCGGGATGGCATGACAGAGGGGGATGGAGGACTCTTCCATGGCTGAGAAACCCAGTCTTCATCTCCTCTGGTTAATTTAATTTCACTCTGATAGACAAGTGAAATGAATGGATGCACTGTATTCCTTCTCAAGTAAAGTAAAGATTCACATAGGGCCAGATACCCATACTATAGGTTAGATTCCTGTTGCATACATCGTCTTCTCTAGTTTCCCCTGACACAGTACTGCAAGCCCAGGGAAGGCCGCCATTCCCAGATGAAAGCTGGAATAGCTGTCTCTTCCCGGACAGGAAATTACCATTCAGCACGTACCACGTGCAGTAACAAGAGCATCCGTGCGCTAACCGCTGATTACTTCTAGGGACACTGGTTATTTAAAATGAAGGTGTTGTAGTATGTGGGCACCTGGGGAAGAGGAGATGTGGGAACGTTTTCAGGGAACACAAGCAAAGTAGCAAAGTCTGTGCCTCACTACTAATCTGGATCAAAAAGCTGGATATGAAGAGGTTTTCACTGGCCAATTGGGATCCTTATCTAGAACTTCTAGATGATAGTATCTACCACTCTTGATTTTTTTTTTTTGTGTGTGTGTGTGAACTGGGAGGTATTGAGACCCAGGAAATGGTATTATATATAATCTGGCCTTGATATCAAGCCTCAAAAAATGACAACAAGCTCTGACATTTTCCCAATTAATCCCCTGTATTGTTTTGTCTTCTCTTGGACTTAATGAAGTGGTTTATCTCCTGAAGCATCTGTGCGCCCCCTCTTTTGTGTATAGGGGAATAGCAATGGTTTCTCCAGGATGAGTGATGGTCTACAATTAGATCAGTTTGAGAGTTCTTGGGAGGAAATCCCGGAAAGGAGGAGACATGAGAGGTATGATTCACAGCAGGATGGGACACCCTCCAGAGTGAGAGAAACGTTCATGGCATCCTCATTTCTCTAACTCACTTGTTCAAAACTAGCTGATTCTGCGAGCAATTCAGGAGTGGTGCCGTCACAGCCACGTCACTGTGGAGCTAAACCTGAGTGTTACAGGGAAGAACCAATTACTGATTATTTTGCTACAGTGTAATAAGTACATTAATTCATTTCCCATCTTTTGCATGGAATGCCTAGTCAAAAAAAAATGGCTCATGGCTAATTAAAAGGGGACATTATTAGAATTACCCATCTCTGAAATGCATGTGTGACCGTACTGGATTAGGATTGAGTGAATGAAAAGCAATAGAACTTGGTGTGCTCTGCTTGCCTCTCTCGAGGTAACAAACGAGGCTCCTGGCCTCTGAAAGGCCTGAGAATTGCCTGGTGCGCGCTTTCTCTTCTGGCTTCCATTGTGCGCTCTGTTGTGTGGGTCCCTTCCCCTTTCCCTTTGTGTACATTACTGCCCCTAAGCCCTTGCTGATGACATTTTCTGCCTCAGTCATGCTGTGCTCAGCTTTCAGAATGCTGCTGTTACGGAGGAGTTAATTTTTTTTTTAAGGTTTCCTTTCCGTCATGCTGTATTTCTCAGATTATCTGGAAGGACTGTAATCCAATTTTAGGAATCTTTCAGGGCTAAGAGCCTAAACTGTTTTAAGCAATGGCATCTGGTTGCCAGGGACTCAACCACTCTGAGCATGTAGAGTCTAGAAGCTGCCAGCTCTCAATTATTTACGGGAATGGGCCGCTGCGGTGCCCTTTGCAGTTCACAGAGCGCGGAAGCATCACTGCAGCGGCGAGTTGTGATCTCATCCCATAACCGAGTTTAGGAGCGCTGAGTTCTCAGCGGCCGCTTGTGTGTTCCTGGTTTGTTTTTGCTCCTCGCTTCTGACGATGGCACCACACCTTGGACAGATGTTTTTCTATACAGAATTTGTCAGTACTTGATCTCCATCTCTTTCTCTCTGTAAGTGATTTTCTTCTCTCCATGTGGACTCCCTCATCTCATATGTGTGAGGTATTAAGTATATTCTAATAAGCTGCCTCCATTTGTTTTACATTTAGGAACAGAAGAACACTACTTGTTTTCTTTCTTTGCTTTTTGATTAAAGTGTTCATGAGAGGGGATGTGACCAAACAGTAACCAGGGTACCTGAAAGAAAAATAGGAAAACTTTATGACAGGTTAGCATCTGAATAACTGAGAATTGGCTGTTAGAAGTGAAGAAAGTAAGGCACAGTGTGAGCGCCCCGTTGTCCCTGAAAATGACGCGAAGATGGAGCACCACCCCTCAGCTTGACCAGACGTTAATGTTCACAGCTGAGTTCTCCCCTCTGGAAACTTCAGGCCCACGTTATAAGCTGAAGCCAGCTCTCCCAGACCGAGGCCGTATCTTCGTTTCCAGAATCTGAAGGATGAGTTCCTTTTGATGGACTCTGAATGTCCTCGTGTGATTGGTAGTGACAATAGGCCAGTTGTGCCTGGTGGCAAGGGTTGCCATTTTTCAAAGTAGCTCTGTTGATGAGTAATTGACATATTAGTAAACTGCATGAATTAAAAGTGTAAAATTTGATGCGTTTTGACATGTATGTACACCCATGAAACCATTGCCTCAATCAAGTCAACAAATACGTCCATCAACCCCAAAGTTTCCTCCTATCCCTCTGTAATCTCCTCTTCCTGTCTATCCCAGGGAACCACTAATCTGCTTTCTGTTTTACTATGGATTATTTCACGTTGCCTAGAATGTTATATAAATTGAATCATACAGAATGTATTCTTTTTTGTCTGATTTCTTTTACTCAGCATAATTAATATTTATTAATGGTCTAGTGTGTTTCAATTGGTTATTCCATTTTATTGCTGAGTAATATTCCATTGAATGGGCATATCACAGTTCATTTGTTGATGTACATTTGAGTTGTTCCCTGTTTTAGGCTATAATAAAACTGACATGAGCGTTATGTGCAGATCTTTATGTGGACATGTGCTTTTTTATTCCTTTGGGGAACTAGCAGCAGGAGAATGGTTGGGTCATAGTTGTATGGTAGGTGTACTTAGAATTGTTAAAGCAGGGGCCACACTGTTCTCCAGAGTGACTCTGCCCTTTGGCATCCCCAGCACATGAAGGTTCCTCCCCGTTCTTGCCCTCACTTGAGACGGTCCTTGGCTTTCACTTTAGCCATTCTAATATGTATGTAGTGATAGCTCATTGTGGTTTTCATTTTCATTTCCCAAATAATGACTGATGGTAAGCATCTTTTCATGTGTTTATTTGCCGTCCGTATTTCTTTTTTAGTTAAATGTCTGTTCAAACCTTTCGCTCATTTAAAAAAATTTTATATAGTTTTGAGAATTAAAAAATATACATATTGTAGATACAGAACTTTGACCAGATACATATACATTTTACAATTTTTTTTTTCAGTTCTGTGGTTTCTTTCTTCATTTTCTTAACAGTGTCCTTTGAAAAGCAGAAGTTTTAATTTTTGATAAAGTGTAGTTTATCAATTTGTTCTTTTACAGATTGTATTTTTGGTATTATAGCTAAGAAATCTTTGCCTAAACCAAGGTTACAAAAGTTTTCTCCTGTTCTCTTCTACAAGTTTCATAGTTGTAGGTTTTACACTTAGGTTTCTGACATATTTTGAGTTAATTTTTCTAATTAGATTGAGGTATGGGAAAAATTAATTTTCTGCATGTGGATATCTACTTGTTCCGTTAACACTGGTTAGGAAGATTATTATTTCTCCACAGAATTGCTTTCGCACTTTTGCTGAAAACTAGGTGTTCATATGTAAGTAGGTCTGTGCCTGGACTCTGCTCTGTTACAGCATTGATCTGTGTGTCCATCTTTATGCCAACGTGTCTGGCACATAGTAGGTGTTTTAATTTTTGTTTTTAAAGGATGTGAACATGAGGGATTATCTTTTGAATGTCACATTGGTTATTTTGCTTGTAAATGCATAGTCTTCTTTACTTACTAAAAAGTTTAGGTCCTGAAAGCCTCTTTGTAAGCTCATTTATTCAAAAGTACAAAGTGGGGACCAATGTGGAAAACATCTAGAATTAAATTTTAAAAGAGTTGTATGTTCTGTTTCTTTGCTAATTTTTCACTTCTTACTTGCACTGTAAACCCTTTCACTTCTTTTGCACTTAAGAGAAGTGACGGAATCAATGTTTGTAGAACCATTCTAGAACAAGTACAAATGCAATATAATAAACCAACAGGGGCTTGACAGACTAGAATGACAGCATACAGCCGTTAGTGTCTTTTGATGGTGACAGGGAAAGCACTCCCCCCAACCCCTGCTTCTTTGTTATTTTCTTTGCAAGTCCCTAAGATCAAATAACTAATAGAAAAGATCTGTTTAAATTGCACCCCTCTTTCACGATATTTGTACACATGGGCACATACGTGCACACGTACCACAGGTGCTTTGAAAGTGATGGGCTGCCCTCAGATTAGCTGGGTTGGAAAATCAGATGGAGACTCTCTACAATGTGTTTTATGCAAGGCAGACAAATTGTGCCCTCATCTTCTGTTGTCTCTGGCTTCATCTGTAATGAGCAAATGGAACCCTGCAGCCCACGCAGGCTTTCCTCTGCAGTTTGTTACTCTCCCCTAGTTTGCACAGCACTGAACCATCTCATTTTGAAATTCAGGAATGGCAGAGAAAACCTTTGGTGGAAGATTGTAATTTGGGAGAAGGGAAAGTTGAGAGCAAGATCACCTATTTTGAAGAAAGCTGGGTGTTGAAGGAAATTGCTTTGGTTCATCTGTCTTTGAGCCTCTCAGCATACGTGCTGCTGTGACCCTGACTTCCATCACCAGTGACCTAAAAATCACATAATTTCAACTGTTCACAAAACCTATTCCCATCTGTTGTGTGTGGCTTGTGTACTTACCCCCTCTATTGCTAGCAAATATGTCTAAATCTTTTTACCTCACAGCCAGCCTTGTGTTGTTGGCTGGCTGGCTTTCTTGCTGGCCTTCTTGCTTCTCCTGTGATTGTCAAATAAATGCGTTAAAGCATTTTTCCAGATCTCTTTCTGATCCTCTGCCCTCCTCCCTCTCCCTCCCAGTGCTTGTTTGATAAATGCTTCCCTTGCCTTGTATGGGGCACAGGTCTCTTACTTTCAGAAGCACTGCAGATAATTCTGGTGGACGTTAACTTTCTCAGAGAATCACTCGCCTCGATCATGATAGACGAGTGAATTAACAGGCCTTTGAAAATCATCAATCACTGATCCTAAAAAGCTATTTTAGAAACCAGACGTTTCCCCTCCCTGTGTTATAGCAGTATTTCATAGACTGCCCATGTTTCCTTAAGGAAATTCTTAAATTAGTTGCTAATAGTTTGCTGGTGGTGGGTTGGTGGATGGATAGCTACACACGTCCCCGTGCGTGTAATCTTGTGCACAGCTCTTCAGAATACTGTCAGGTGAGGAGTTTATGATCTGTCTTCAGTTCTCATTGCTTATAGTGGGCACTTTTTGTCCTTTCCCCCCAGGACAGTCAATGAAAAGTTAAATGAATATTTTTCTGTATACATAGTAAGAAGTCAGTAAATGTTTATGCAGCAAATGAACAATCAGTGGCCTGGTTGATTCAGGAATTGTACTGAAGGGTCTGTCAGTAATTTACACATCAAACTATACCTTGAAAGAGTAAAGATAATCTCTAGTCTTTGAAAATATGAACATTACACAATTAAAAAATCCATTTAAAACACTATTCCTTTCTTCTTCATGCCTTAAGCCACCACCTCTACACACACTTTGATCCTCTCCTGCCCCCACACGCCCTCCCGACTTGAAAACCTCCATGTGAATTGGAGCTCAGATGATTGTAGAGCCGCTGTCAGACTTCGGCAGGTCTCTCACGAGCTAATGTCGCGGCATGGGGTCCATTTGCTCCGTGTCGCTATTGTGCAGTGCAGTGAGACTGCCCTGATTAATATGCTACAGGAAAATAAAGTGGATTTGGAAGAAATTATACCATACTCTCATAAATATTAATTCACATTTGTATGGAATTGCACATAATTTTCAATATACTTGGAGCACCGTCAGTGTGAAAGATTTGGTCTCCAAAGAGAGTGGCATCATTTTTTTTAAAGCACAGCCCGTACGTTATTAAATATCATTTGTTTATTAATCCCATACTCTGCGTGCATATGATGTGGGCAGTGGGTGGGTGGTGTGACAAAGAAAGGAGTTTTTTTTACCTTGTG
This sequence comes from Rhinolophus sinicus, assembly GCF_036562045.2. Taxonomy (NCBI): domain Eukaryota; kingdom Metazoa; phylum Chordata; class Mammalia; order Chiroptera; family Rhinolophidae; genus Rhinolophus; species Rhinolophus sinicus. The sequence continues at coordinate 105,644,306 of NC_133753.1, forward strand.
GGGAGTTTATGTATTATCTTTAGAGGTGGTGCAGTTTAATCACGTTGTATAGGAGCCCCCCTTGCTGGAAGTCACCTGGCTGCTTTGGCGCGCGTTGCCGTTACACCTGAGTGTTTTCACACCAGCTGGCTCTCCTCATTCCACGTGGGGCTGAGCACTGATTGGTCTGAGCCGAGCAGACGTCTGACCTGGCTGACTGGGAGTGGGCGCTGCTCAAAGGAATGGGAGACGTGTAGCATGTGGTCGTCCCAGGGGACACGGTTCTGAGACTGGAGTCATTGGCCATGTGCACTTGCTTTGGTCTCAGCTTGTCCCCAGAACACTTCTCACCACACCCTCTTTGCCTCAGGAGGGAAAATCGTCTGCGGGATAGCAGCTGGATGTTCGGCTCGAGGCCTGCGTTTGCCCGTCAGGCTGTGGTCTTTGGTATCTTTTGCTCTGAGGACAAGATCTTTCTCTGTTTCTATGGCATCTTGCTGTTGGCTGTGACCCTTCTCGTGTGCCAGCAGTACCTCTAGGCATCTTGGTTTCCTGCTGCCATGAGCTTGTGTAGCTTGCTTCATGCTGTGTTAGAGGCGGCTTGTGATAGTATCAAATCACGACTGTGGTTGGTAGGTTTGGGTACTTTAAGTAGTTGTCTTATTTATTATATATCTCCCAATCTATATAGATATAGATATAGATATAGATATAGATATATAGATATCTCCCACCTATTATTTGCCTGACTCTGTGTGAAGCTTTGGGGTTACTGAGATGAATGATACTTAGTTCCTGCCCTCATTCTTTCTAGGGATCGTGCCACCAGCTACCTCTGGTCCTTTGCACAAGCTGTTTTCTCTGCTCAGACTTTCAAATCTAGGTGAAATGGCAGTCATCTTTTCAACTACAACCCCTTCCTCTGGACCATACCATTTCCCCCATTTTAGCATCCTTTGCCTTTCCTTTAGAGCAGTCAGTTCAGTTTGCAATTATATATTTGTGTGAGTTGATTGGTATTTGTCCCCTAAATCCCTCCATGAGTGGAGGATCCCACCCACCCCGACCACACACAGTTGTTTTCTTAGCACTGTTGCACAATGCTAAGTGTGTACTTGGCATATCCTGGGTGTGCAGAAAATATCTGTCGAATGAGTGAAGGCCTGAGGACATTGCTTTTGCTTTATGGAAAGGTCTTCCCCAGCAGGTTGTGCTGCACGGAGTCATTGAGCTAGAAAAAGGAGAGTTGTGGAAGGAGGGCTTTTGAGGCCAAGGCAAAGCAGACACGAAGACCCAAGGCCCCAAACTAATGGTGAGGGCTGATTTGGGGAGAGGCAGCAAAGAGCTCTGTGCATATCCGGTAGGGAGTATTGGGATGGGAGCAGGAGGACAGGTAACTGCCTCAGGGACACTGGCCGGGAAGGAATGGTACTTTGAGAAGGAGAAATGGGTGAAGGGAAATTTTTGTTCTGGTTTTGTATTATTTTTAAATGTGCATTTAGGACCACTGACACTGAGAAATTATGCAGGGGTGAGTCTCTATGAAGGAGCATTTTCAGTGTAAGGAGGGTCGTATCTACTCATTTACAAAGGTTTGAGTGCCAGGTCCTTTTAATTTTAGTGCTTAATGTGTACCGCCTGGAAACAGGTCATACCTGAGCCCACTTTGCACATAACTCAGAGTTGTAGTGACTCATGCCAAATCTCGTAATGAATAATGTCAGTGTCAGTGCTCGTACCTGGGTCTTGGGGGGCGTCAGTCTGTCCTGAGCTGCCCACAGGCACACAGCTCCACTAGGTTGTGGCCTGACACCCATCACCTTCTACCCTTTCCCCACCCTCAGCCACATGCAGGAATAAATGAAAAGTTGCTTTTGATCTTGGTGATAATATTGTTACATTTTGCAAAGAGGATGGGAATTAAGGATGTGCAGAGGAACTTATGGTAAAAATATAACGCATTAAGGAAACGTTTTAACTGTGTGCTTTGAACAGTTTCTCGCTGGCTCACATCCACCTGGCCCTGGTACTTTCAGTCCTGCTTTTTTTGGATCATGCATGCACTTAATACTCCTTTTTCGAAACATAATTGATGTACCACATTGGGAAGTGAATGCATCGAGCCTCCTCGGGGAATATTGTGTGCTGGGCCCTGCCCAGAATCAGATGGAAAGCCACTGTCCTAGGCAGCAGTGAAATCACTTTCAATGGACAGATGTGTTTAGTTGATTTTTTTGCCCAACAAGAGTCGAAGGGATATATTTGTGGACCGTCAGAAAAATTGAGAGCCATGTTTTAGTTTTCAGTGTTCTCGTATCCCACTTCCCTGCCCTTCCCCGCTCCGTTTTAGTAACCCCAGTTAGCCTGTGTTTTGAGTGTGACCCTAGATGGCTATGTAACCACCACTTCCCTTCCATTCTCTTCTTTTCTACAGAAAGATGTGGCACTTAAGCCTCAGGAGCGTGTGGAGAAACGTCAGACTCCTCTGAGCAAGAAGAAGCGAGAAGCGCTGACCAACGGCTTGTCCTTCCACTCCAAGAAGAGCCGGCTCAGCCACGCGCACCACTGCAGCTCAGACCGGGAGAATGACCGCAACCTCTGCCAGCACCTGGGCAAGCGAAAGAAGATGCCCAAGGGACTCCGACAGGTGAGGAAGCCCGGGCTGCCCTCTGCCCCGGGGCCTGCCCTCTGTGCTTCTCCTGACAGGTGAAGATGTCCTCCAGAGCTCGGTGCTTGTGAGGCCAAGCCGGTGTCTCACTGGGCCCCGAAACTGCTGCCTGGGGCCCTTTCTGTCAGCTGTGCCCGAGTAGCAGAGCTCGGTGTTGCTGCTGCCGCCTGCAGGGCAGGCTGCCGAGGTCTTGGTCGTAGTCGGGTAGACTGGCTGGTAGGGGAGCCATCGCCTAATTGGACGAACGGAACAGGCAGGTTTGATCTGTGCACGCCTTGTGTTGAAAGGCTCTGCGGTGCTGGGCATGCGGAGCCGCCTGTGAGTAGCGCCTCGTGTAAGACTTGTACCTTCTGGGGACCTCAGGTACCGTGGCCCGTGCACAGTGCTGGTGAAGGAGTGAAGTGGCCCCGGCTGGCTCCTTGGCGACTGCCCAGAAGCCCTGACTTGAGACTGTCTTTGTGATCCGCTGATTGTATGAAAGTCTGGCAGTGGGGCTTGCTGGTCTGCTAGTAATTCGGTTTCAGTAATCCACAAGAAAATACAGCTCCTGGCACTTGGGAGCCTTTCTGCCTATGGAAATCCTCACAGGAGACAGAGTCATAATGAGAAACGAAACTGCTTGTAGCAGTTTTTCTGCATAAATCCGGAGGCTTTAGTAGCTGCTGACTTAACTGTGTCCTGGGTGTGTTTTGTTTGTTTCTTGGTTTCTTGGCGGGACCGCTGGGTGGGGCTGACTCTTATTTGAAGGAAGCTGAGGAAGGGAGTGTGGTTCCCAGAGCAGGTGTTCTAATTAGAAGCTTAACAGGTAATTTCTGGTTTGCAGATATTTTTCTGCAGTGGGGAAAGGTGGGATCATACGAAGCAGGGTGTCCACAAGCTTGCAGATCGTTAGCACCATATCAGGACTTTATCACCACACATTCCTGGCCCCTCTCTAGGGTCTCAAAAACGAGACTCTCTAGGGAGCGAGGCACAGGTTTATGTCGTCTTAGAAATTTCCTATTTGATAATGGACAGGCCAGTGTGGAAATCATTCTTGTAAAGCACCGGGAGTATAGTTTGGGTGATGATTTTCAGTTAGAAGATTGGAAGGACCGAAAGCCTCAATATGACCTAGGGGACAATTTTGGTCCGAGTTCAGCCTGGTGGGTACTAAAGGATACACTTCTGAGGCGACATCTAGCATGATGTATTTCAGCACAGGCTCAGAAGGCTCTCAGGAACATGTCTCAAAATATGACACTCTGGGCAGTTTTTCTCAAGCTACATATGTGTCCTAAAATGAAATGGCAGATTGGTGTTATAATAGCAATTATTAATATGTCTCTAATGAATACCATGTTGCCATCATTCAGTGGGGGAGTTTGTGTAATAGAGTCTGTAATTCTCACAACTCCGGCTAGTAGGTACTATCGTTACTTTACAGATGGGGAAACTGGGGCTCAGAGAAAGTGACTTGTGTCAGGTCACGTAGCAGTGAGGGACAGAGCTAGGTTTAGGCCCAGATTCCTCTGGCTCGCTGTGTTACCCCTGTATGTTCTGCCCATTTTGGTTGAGATAAGGATGGGGCATGAAGAGAAAGAGAACTCTAGGTCATAGGAGGTAGGGGATCTACAAGTATTCCTAGAAACTGTGTGAGTAGTTTGCTCAGAGGGAATGATGTTGGTCATAGAAATGGCATATGAAGGCATAAGAAGAAACAGGATAAAATACCAAGTTTAGTGAGCAGAGAAAGAGCCAGAAAGTTTGAAAGCAATCACATTTGAAGGTTTATTTTTGTATTAAAAAATTTGTTTTTTCAAACAGAGTAGGGTGAGGGGTGAAGGGCTAGGTTCCATAAAGGGTGGTGTTCCTATGGTGATTGTGGCTCCCACCTCATGCTCTGTGTGTGACACTGGAAAGGAAAGCAATCACTCCCGGTGGAGAGAGGCTGCAGTGTAACCACCACCTCTCCCCCAGCCTCCCAGCAGGGTGGGAGCACGCTTCTCACCCTCTCAGGCAAGAAAAACCCATTTAGTTCTGAGCCTGCACTAAGCCGAGTTTCTTCACCCTTGACTCTTACTCCCAGGCCTGATCTGACTTTGCTGTTCTCTGTCCTCTAAATTCTTCTTTCTACTTTGTTCTCTGGTGAATAAAGTTTATGATCATAAAAGAAGGCTAGGATGGTATGTCACAAATTTGAGTAGCAGCCTTCTGGTACTAGTGGCATTTGAAATCAAAGCTATTTTTGTTTTAGGTGAAATATTTGAAAAGCAATTATATCAACTCACTCTTTATGAATCATGGAGAAGGAAAGAAAGAATCTTTGGCCTGTGTAAGGGTTTTAATTAAAAACAAGTGGTGTTTCCTATCTTCAATGTTGATGCCAAAATATACTATCTAAATCAAGCACTATTTTTCTGATAGCAAGGGAAGCAGAAGTTATAATTGAGATAAAGCTCTAATACTCTTCATTTGCAGTAGTCCTAGAATCACCCGTGCTACGATGAAACGCTGAACAAATCGCTGCTGCTGCCACCTGTAAAGTGAGAGGTTCGAACTAGAAGGAGTCTGAGTCCCCTTCCTGTGAGAGCCATGGTTCTTTACATTAATGAAGAACACAGATGTGTGTAGTGTTGTTGTTTGTGGTCTGTAAAGGAAAGCCGTACTAGGTCTGAAGGTAGGTTTGGAGTCTAACTGATTGGCTCTGTTAAGGCATTTCCAGGAGAGGAGTGAGATGCGTTCCTAGTGGGAGGGAGAGGCGTGGCTATTTGTGTGTCAGCCCAGACAAGTGCCATCTGTCGTGTGATTGTTAGAAAAGGTGACACGTGAGTGTTGAATGGCCGCAGTAGATGGTCTAAAACGTGTATTAAGGGTATTTCAGATGGCTTTCCTATCGTGGTAGATACCTGTACGCATTGCCATTAATTTTTTTCCCTGTCTTTGCATCTTACCAGGTAAGGTAACTGATTCTCAAGGTCTTAGCTGGGAGGGGACCTTGAGATGACAGGGGCCTTGAGGAGAATTTCTAAATTAATGGATTCTGTGTAGTGCCTCTTATGGGGGGTGGGGTATAATCACAAGAACTAGAGATGAGAGAGGGCAGTGCGAGCTGAGCATTTAGTCTCATTTCGGCTTGGGGAGGCTGGATTAGTTTTGCATTTTATTAGGAAATGGTACTTCCTGAGCAGGCAGCTTAATGCACAGCTTTCCTGTAATTATGGGAAGATGTTACTCCTTCGTGGAGAGGAAATAATAGGATTTTTTTTCCCTGAGAATCTGTTGGAGGCAGCTAATCTTTTTACTGTGAGAGTACAATTAAATAGTTTCATAAGAGAGATGTGTAGTTCTGAAACTAAACCGCTTTTTCCTTCTCTTGCCTGATTAGAAAACCTCAGTTCTCATGATGTTTTTTTCCATGCTGTTAAAAGAAAGCTTTTAACTGGCACTTAACCACCCAATGGAAATTATTTGTTGGATTATGTTTTTAAGTATAAATACATACTGCTTTAGAAGATGCTGAGCTGGCAACTGTCTTGTAACGTGGTTCCATTTTTTATATGGCAAATTTGCACACTCTCCTTGATTTCCAAAGGGGTTGAAAATAATGAAGAAAGGAACCAATTAAATGTTACACAAAGAGTGCATGTCTTTCTAAACCCCTCCACCCCCCCAGACTTAGATTTGTCCTCCACGGACTATTTGCTCATTTTGTGAGCACTTGGCCATTATATTCAAACGTCTGAGTGCTTACTAATAAGGACATGGTGGTTTTCCTTTTCCTACGTAGACTTGGGAGAGGGAAAGTCAAAACGCTGGCTGCACATGTCCTCTCTATAAGGAGCTTGATTCTCTAATTGGGAGGCTAAGTCACAATGAAATCCCCGAGAACACAATGAAGGGCTGCGTTGTCAAACCTTTCAGCCAAATTATGACTTCCTGAGAAGCATTTGGGGAAACTGAATTCCCCCTAGGGCGTTGAGTTTTGTTTTTGTCAGTATGTCTAACTTCTAGACTATTGGGGGTGCTTTAAAAATTCAGTATTTTATAGTTTAAAACACTGAGAGAACAAAACAGTTTTTAAAACAGGGGCGCAATGAGGAGAAGTTGATGAGAGTTCAGAGAACTCTCAGATCTGATTCCGAATAGGTATTTCTAAATCTCCATTTAGTCCATTAGTCTGTCCTTTCTCTCTAGTGTGGATGGAACCAGAGGACATAGGCTTCAGTGAACTAGGAGGAAGTTTTAGGTCAGTCAGCTGGGGAACTCTTCTAACTAACAGAGAACAGGATGGATCATTAACAGCCACGCTCGAGTGGCCCCTCACCTGTGAGGAATCCGGCACAGCGACACCCTGGGGTCAGTGTCCTGCATGGATGGACTCAGGAGGCTGAGCCGGCCCATAAGGACCCGTGATAGCTGGCTGGTAGATGACTGCCTTCACCACATGTCTCCACTCCCCGCCCCGAGGGCTGCGTGGTTGTAGGGTATTCTGTGCGCCTCAGCAGCCTAAACCAAGGCATCTGTTTCCTTCCAGAACAGATCCTGGGAAGGCACCTTGTTCTCTTTGCCTCCATCTCTAGGGGTGGGTCCTCATCACTCCTTGCTCTCCATCTAGTTTCTGTGAATTGGGGCTGTTTTTCAAACCCTTGGAAGTTCTGTTCTTACTATCGCCTAAGCCCCTCACTCCCTGCCTAAAGCTAAGAGTTAAGGGGGGTGAGGAGGGTCTCATGAGAAGACTGCTGCCTACATAACTTCAGACTAATTCTGCTCACCGAGTTACGGCTTCATGTTCACCAGCTGACTGACCAGACTTATTTTTGTTTAAAAACACAGGCAGAACTCTCGTGGATGTTCTTGTTACAGCAGAGGAGGGGTGTGCCCTTGTTGTGCTGTGCTTGGGCCTGTTGTAGTCCAAGTTTTGCCATCCTGTTCTGCCTCATCTGAAAACGACCAGGGATGACTCCTGTTGGCCTCCTTCCCTTCTAGGAAGACCAAGCAGACCCCACTGGCCAATACGTACACTCTGGCAGTCCGAGTACTCTGTGATTTGGAATGCAGTGGGGTTGCTTCCTGTGTCACCTTGTAGTTAGTGTGAAAAAGGGTTTGCCTCTTTTCCTCAAAAATAAGTGCAGTCGTGGGCCTTTGGGCAGGGCTCATGGGTCAGGACTGAGACTAGATGGAAAGGCATTTGGGATAACCCTGGAGGTTGACTGGGGGGCAGCAGAACCACGGAAAGTAAGGTGGTTTCTCCCTTGCTGTACCCTGAGTTTAGGTGCAATGGACAATCCCCATGGCAACAGGATCACCCATCAGCTGCCTCTGGATTTTCAAGGCTAGGATTTAAGCGTGCGGGGCTGGCAGGTTCTGTGTTCCTTGCCTTTTTCAGAGCATGAGCTTCAGCTCCGTTAAGCGTCTGTCAGTTCCTCTGCCTCCCAGCTGACCACACAAATTTATTTTCCAACTTTCCTAACATCTTAAACCTTTCTTCCAGGAGAACAAGAAGACAGAATTTGCTTTTATTCTCAGGAGCTGTGCACAGGCCAGGTCTTCGGGTTTCTCTTACTTGGTCCCCATTCTCTACTTTACCATCCAACAGTGGAAGTGAGGGGGGGGCTCCTGTTGCCCTCCTTTAAAGGCCCGCATGTGGAAATGCTTTTATGTGGTTTAAAAACATCTTTATACAAGTTGGGCTGGGTAGGTATTGCTTGTGAGGAGTGGAAATTGGCTTTTCTGTCTCACCATCTAGTGTGATGGAATCAAACTGTTGAGGAGTTGAAGCTGACGCTGAAGATGACAAAACTGGGTACAAAATTATAAACTGTAGATACCAAAAATGGACACTGATTTGTAGGAAGAAGAGGGATCGATCCAGTGCCAAGTCTTTAGTTAGAGCTATTGTTAGAGCTGTGCCTGGCGGTACATCTGCTTAGCATGGCCTTAGCTAGAGCCATGGTCGTCGTGCTGGCATAGAAAGGCCGAGGTGACTGAGCCCCCGGCTGTGCCTGTGGTCCCCCTGGGGGAGCAGAGCCTCCCACATGCTTTCCCATCAAGAGCCCTGACTACTAGAGGCTGATCCTTTGTCAGCGGGACTGGCTGAGATTGAGGACTTCTCTGTGACATTTGTTATTAGTAGAAATTCATTTGCAAGGGAGGATTTATAATGGAAAACTTTGATTAAACAGGTCTAGTTCAAGTCACGTTTCTGAAGAACTGCTAATTAGTTTGGGGTGGAAATCCAGGCTGAAATCACAGGTATTTATCCAGCTTGACTCTAGAGCCTACAGGTGTCTGGAAATCAGAGCATTTGAAACACTAATGTACTATCATTGGGGATTAGACTTAAGTAATAGTAAGACATAGGAACTTTGCTCTGTGCTCTTTCCTAAATAACATTTGTTATCACAGTTAACTGACTGAAGGTACCTTGAGCTAGTATCAAGAAATGCGAGCTGCAGTTAAATCATTTTTACTTCATACTTCAGATTTCAAGTTTCATGTGTTAATTGGGAATTGATTCGTTTTTCAAAAATTGTGTAGTCGTGAAAATTACAAACTGAGATATTAAATAAAATTCTTTATCTTTCCTTCTTACGAAATTTAAGTTGCATACTACTTTTTCCCCTTTGTCCAAACTACAGAAATAAGAATAAAAACATATAAAGAAATATTGGGGGTTGGGAATATTGGCTTATAATCACTCTTGGAATCTTAATTGACTTGAAATGAAGATCAGATACCAGTTTTTAACATCCGGCTATTGAGGAAACCTCTGTCCAGGCTTGTCTCTGTTCAGAATTATATTGTTTTGTATTGTATTGGAGCTATTTGTTTGGTACTGCAAAACCTGGGACTAATATAATAAATTATATGAAGGGTGTTTTTGTTTTAACTTGGGCATCTGGAACCAGTGATAGTTTATTTTTTAAGTTCTAGAATTTGGATTGCGTGTCTCCTGATGCCTTATGTCGCTGTCTGGGGTGTATTCTGTCGGCGGCAAATGTTGGTAAGAATGAGCGTGAACATTACTCGACGGCAGTGAGACAGATGTTTGCAGTGATGTGCCCGGTAATAAAGTTCATCCCAAGTGATGCATATAATTTTTAATTAAAATTTCGTAAAAGTTAACTAAAAAAGGACATAGCACATTGACTATCACCTCATAAAATAAAACCTACAGAGATAAAATAGGCTGAATTGGAAAGGCGATCACAATTAAAAGAATGGGAGGTAACTGAGCTTGCGTGAACCTGAGACTGATAGAAATGGTTTCATAAAACAATGACAGTCACTAAATCCTGAGGTAAGAATTGTTATATGTATGTGTGTGCAGAAGCGTATTATTAAGGGCCGTTTAAATCCCATATATTGTTAGAGGAAGAAGAAGGACAGAGTGACAGAAATGATTCTTGACTCCACCTGCCATAAATTCTTGTAATACTCACGAATTCTCACGGTGATGGAGCATGTTTTTCTCTTTACAAAATGTAGCCACTATATCTTTGATAGTAGATGAGGGCAGACACAACTCCCTTTCTTTATTACAGACTGCATTTTTGTGTTCATTTTGCACTTTCCCCTCTTCTGATGGTACAGTGTTGTCTGCACATGGCCAGATCTTAGCTGCAGAGCATGAGATGAGCCTCCCTGTGTTCTGCTTCCAATCCCTGCTCACAGCAGTCCCATCTCCAGGCTGCATATGACAGGTAATGAGTGGGTGGTGGCTGTGGCTTGCAGTGGTGTCGCTGGGGGCTGAGCAGATGGCTGTGACAGCCACGTGTTGCGCCATTCCCGTGGGAGTTGGTGGTAGTGACAGGCGACTCATAATGTGCTATTTCCAGTTTGGGTTGCAATCTTTCGGTGACATCTGAATGCTCTTTAGCAACTGCTTTCGTAACTGCCTTTCGAGGAGCTGCTAATTGAAAATGAAATTGTGGGTGGGCTTTAAGGCAGGCACAGGCAGCTCTGTGCGGTATGTGTCACGTGACAACTGTTGGATGTCTTGATGCCCAATGTGTAATTATTTTTGCTGGGAGGGAAAGCCGAAGGTGTGTTGGAAGATTCCATGTGTGCACACAGATAGGCAGGGCTGAATGTCCCTTCCTGCTCAGAGAGCCACTGTACACTCACTGGGCTGGACACCAAGCCATCTGCCCACAGCTCACCTTTGTGTGGTTCTCTTTAAAGGTGTTCGACTGTGTGGGGTTCTTTTAAATCTGCTATCATCTTGTAGTCTCCATTCGTTTTGCAGGATATTGTCTTCTTCCTTCCTCTGTTCGTACAGTTACTACGCAGGAGACAATGATTATCTGATCTCTTGGACTTGGAGAGATTATTTTCAGTTCTTGCATGTAACTTTTCTTCCTCTAAACCTTTTTCTGTTGCACAGTCTGTTGAAGGCAGTTGGGGCCTCCGGCCACTCTGAGGGAAGAGGAAGATGGTAGATTTGATTGGACTTGGACAGTGTTCTAGATTGTCTTATGGCTGCCTCAAGCTGTGGGGTTGTCATTTGTACCTCATCTTCAGAATTGTTAGCTAAAGCATCAGTAGCATTTCTGAAATGGTAGCTTTCATAAGTGTTTATATGTTGAATTGTTTTATTGCCCATTCTCAAAATAGCTTTGCACGGAGAAATCTTGTGCTGAGCAAGGAATGACCTCTCTCGGAAGTGCTGTTAGCTCTCTTTTTAATTAAATATGAAGATAGATATAGTATGACTGCATCCTTTTAGCTTTCCTTTGAAGATTTCAGTGAATAATATCTGAGACGAAATTATACTGATTTATATGCTTTGTTTGAGGACCGATATTTGCTTTTAAAGAGTCCCAGAGGCTCGGGCTGAGGGGACCCTGATGACACACCCTTGCTGTACTTAACCCTCAGTCCCATTAGATCTGCTTTGCCACTGGAACCCGGCTGCTTTAATGCACTTGAGCTACTGCTGGGCCCTAATGATGTCTAAAAGAACCAATTTCGGCATTCCCAATGAGTTCTGGAGCATTGCCTGTAGATACAAGCAGTGACGATTTTATACCAAGCAAACAGAACAAGGTTCTTGCAGGAGCTTTGGGTCTTTTCACACCTGGGTGTGTGCCCTCACACTGTCACAAACACACATACAGAAGCGGAAACAGGCAGGTTCTGTCAAGGGCCCACCTGGTATCTCTGTGGAGGCCTGATGAGCTCTGCTGTGTGGCCTGTGGAAACACTTTACCTGCATTCATTGATCACAGCTCTGCAGAAGCCGCCACTTCTCCTGGGTGGCTGCTTACGGCGACGCTGTTGGAGCGGGTCATTCTGTGATCACCGTTTGCACCTGCGTTTGCTTAGGAAGCACTTGTGTCATACGTCTTGAAATCGTGTAGTACAAGGCTGTGCGCGTTCTACCTGCCAGTGATGGTTGTGAGTGGCTGAGATTAGCTATAAAACTAGACTGAGAAGCAGTTAGCTCCAGAGTCTAGATAGGAGAGAAGGCTGAGGAGATCAAGGTGAGAATCACCAGGGAAACATTTTTTTTTTACCCCATATCCTTTTTCTGAACGTACAGAAAAATGTTTCTCAAATCTGGGCCTTTTGGGAATGTGCAGATTCCCAAGAATTACCTCTGACTCACGGAGCCAGAGTTCCTCGGGTGGGGTCTGCGTGTGGCACCAAGTTCCTTAGGTGACTCCAGTACAGGTGCGGCAATAGTTGTACTTTTAAATAAGCTGAATTGTACTTGTTTTTATTTTGAGAAAAGGGAATATTACTATGTTGTTTGCAAATCTTGTAACAAATCTTAAAAATTTTGAACCACATCTCGTGTGAAAACAGTTTTATGAATAATAGGACCATATTCTCGTTCAGTGTATTTACTAATTGAGATCTTTTCCAAAATTTATTGGCAAAAATGAAGTGTTTCTCCTAAATGCTATAGATATTATGTTACAGAAAATAATGTTTTCAAAATGGCTGCTTTTGTAGTAGGAGTTTACTAGAATAATTGTTTTGTATTCTTCTCTCTTTAACCAGCTTCCTCAAATAACACAGGTTTTTTATACACTTGGTAACTGTATTTTCATTACTTTTTCGTTTAGGTTCTACTTATTTCTTTCTCTTTTCAACACCACAATGGTGTTGAGCTCTTAATGTTTATAAGTTTTATGAATCCTCCACATTACAAAAATGGGTGTTATTCGTTGGCGTTATTGGTGGGTAGGCGTGAATGAAATCTGAAAATATTGCGTGTATATCGGTGAGGGCTGAAGACCGTTATCTGTTTTCTTCATTATAAGAAAGCTTCAGTTTAATAACATTATACTTGAATTTCTGGTTTGGATTCCACAAATTCAAAAGGAAATATTTTTCTTTCTAAAACTTAACAGAATAAAAACTCTCAGAAGAATTTTTGTTCAAGTAGCAAAGCCTACACTTAAGATTTAACAGTTGCCTGAGGTGTGTCAACAGTAGGTAGCGTTCCTTTTTAATGCATTGCTTTGAGACCAGAAATGCTGTTCCCCTGGAGATGAGTGCAAAATGATCTACTGAACAGTTGCTAATGAAATTATCACACTGCATGAATAACTCTATTAAAAATGACTTTTGATTAAAAAATACTATCCCTAAGAAATAACGAGAATGATGGGAAATGCCACTGCCCCTCAGGTGATACACAAAGCTAGGTAATGGACCCAGTACTCATTGCTGGGAGATTGAATGGTACTTTCTGAAACTTAAGTAACCCACTTGTATAGTTATCACCTACCTTCCCATTTGAAAACTCGAAATCTGTATTTCTCAAATGAGTATGGCAGTGGGGCGGATAGGGAGAGGCCCGAATGGTTTGATTGTGGAGCTGTGTGTGAAGGCGATAGATAGGAATCACTGAGGGAGGGCATCCCGACCGCTGGGATCACTGGGGGAGGGCATCCCGACCACTGGGATCACTGAGGGAGGGCATCCCGACCGCTGGGATCACTGGGGGAGGGCATCCCGACCACTGGGATCACTGAGGGAGGGCATCCCGACCACTGGGATCACTGAGGGAGGGCATCCCGACCACTGGGATCACTGAGGGAGGGCATCCTACCACTGGGATCACTGGGGGAGGGCATCCCGACCACTGGGATCACTGGGGGAGGGCATCCCGACCACTGGGATCACTGAGGGAGGGCATCCCGACCACTGGGATCACTGGGGGAGGGCATCCCGACCACTGGGATCACTGAGGGAGGGCATCCCGACCACTGGGATCACTGGGGGAGGGCATCCCGACCACTGGGATCACTGAGGGAGGGCATCCCGACCACTGGGATCACTGAGGGAGGGCATCCTACCACTGGGATCACTGGGGGAGGGCATCCCGACCACTGGGATCACTGAGGGAGGGCATCCCGACCACTGGGATCACTGAGGGAGGGCGTCCCGACCACTGGGATCACTGGGGGAGGGCGTCCCGACCACTGGGATCACTGGGGGAGGGCGTCCCGACCACTGGGATCACTGGGGGAGGGCGTCCCGACCACTGGGATCACTGGGGGAGGGCGTCCCGACCGCTGGGATCACTGAGGGAGGGCGTCCCGACCGCTGGGATCACTGAGGGAGGGCATCCCGACTGCTTCCTTGGTTCTCCAGTTAGAGGGAGGAGCCAAGTTGACATACCAGAATACTGAAAGGGAAGGATGTGGAGTTAACAAAGTTTCCCTGCTGTTTCTGACCTTGCCCTTCTCTGCCTCCTCTTCAAACCTGGCTGCATCTTTCTCCTTCCCTTTCTACCTTTGAGCCTGCCTTCAGGCTTACCTTTAGCACTTTGACTGTCACTGTCTTCCCACTTCTCTTCTTCATCCAGTGTCTCCTGCTTGCTTCTCGACCCAGCCAGGAAACCACTTAGATTAACTCTTCAAGTTACAAATCCCTTTGTCACCTGGTTCCTTGCTCTCTTGCCCATGCTGGCCGTTTTTACTCAACGTCTTATCAGTGTTTAGCCAATACAAATTTTTTCTTACCTGGATTCTTAGTTCAACATTGTTTCACTCATTGTTGTACTCTCTAGTTAAAAAAATTTCAGGGATCCTCCATAGTCAACTAAATAAAGTTGAAGCCCCTTAGATTTAGGTCCTATCAGATTTGCTCCCACATATGTTTCCAGCCGCCTCTGCTCTTCCCTGCTTTCCTAAGCACCTGACCATGGCCGCTGTTCCTGGCAGGAGCCCTGTGCTTCCTCACGTGGCCGCGCCTGCACTCACGCTCTTTCCTTTGCCAGGAATGACCTTCAGTGGTAATACGCGGTCAGACAATTAAGTCCACGAACTCATCCTAGAAAAAGTGCTACCTACCTCATTGCTGAATATCACTACGGTCACCTTTGAAGCACTCCCCTTGGGAAGCTATGCACTGATGTCAGAGCCTGGTCCACCCTTCAAAGCAATTGTCTAACTCTTTATCTGGAATGGTCATCAGAGCTGTTGTCATATTACCCTCGATGTCCTGAATGTCATCAAAATGTCTCCCTTTCAATATTTCTTTTATCTTCGGGTAAATAAAGAAGTCATTGGGGGCCAGATCAGGTGACTGTGGAGGGTGTTCCAATACAGTTATGTGTTTACTGGCTAAAAACTCCCTCACAGACAGTGCTGTGTGAGCTGGTGCATTGTCGTGATGCAAGAGCCATGAATTGTTGGTGAGAAGTTCAGGTCGTCTAACTTTTTCATGCAGCCTTTTCAGCACTTCCAAATAGTAAACTTGGTTAACTGTTTGTCCAGTTGGTACAAATTCATAATGAATAATCCCTCCGATATCCAGAAAGGTTAGCAACATTTTTGCATCAGGTTCGCGAACTTAATTGTCAGGCCTTGTATTTGTCCTGTAGTGACTGCTTAAATCTACTTCTTCCTTGGAGCTTTTATGATCTTTTCCCTTAGAATTAAGTTCATTTTTTTTTTTTTTCAAGACTCCCATGGTCCTTTGCTTATAACTTCGGTGACCCCAGAATTTATCACCTGGTGTAGGACATTTCTGAGAGTGAAGGGGTATCCTTAATAATTGCCTTGGAACAATAAGCATAAATCAGGACTTCCTGGAAAACTGGGATATATGGCCACCCTATTTATAATTCACTTTTGACCTTTTTCATGTGGTGCCCTGTTTTAGACTTGGCTGCGAGCATGTCCTTCTCCCGCTTCAGGAAGCTTCCAGCGGACAGTACCCTGCTGCAGAAGGGGTGCAGGTCTTTGTTGCACGTAGTGAAGTAAACCTTTGAAACCTTCGTCTCTCCCTGCCTTGAAAAACTGAGATACCTTTCTCATGTTCCCCATTTCCATTCTTGAGCCCTTTTAATCCTTTCTCCATACCGAAGCCAGCCTGATCTTTAAAAACTAGATATTTGATGGTGCAAATCCTCTCGGTGGCTTCTCAGTATATTCAAATTAAAATTCAGACACATATGAGCTGCTGTGCTCGTTACCCAGCTCCCTGTTTCTTCAGCATCACCTCATGTTACCTTCTCTTGCTCCCTGGCTCCTGCCCATTGGACCTTCTGTCATTTTGTCCCACATGGCAAGTTCTTTTCCAGGTTGGGTACCTTACACACGCTGTTTTCTCAACCTGCATTGGACCTCGCTCAGCTCTTGGCCTGATGGCCGCCTTCCAGTCCTTTAGGCCTGAACCGAAGTGGCATCTTCTCAGTGGCTTTTCCTGACCATTTTGTTCACCCCAGGGTCTGCCTTAAGTCCCTTCTCCTCTGCACCCACCGTTTTTATTTG
The DNA here is from genome assembly GCF_036562045.2 of Rhinolophus sinicus. Taxonomy (NCBI): domain Eukaryota; kingdom Metazoa; phylum Chordata; class Mammalia; order Chiroptera; family Rhinolophidae; genus Rhinolophus; species Rhinolophus sinicus. The sequence goes on from NC_133753.1 coordinate 105,660,671, forward strand.
CCAACACTTAACTCAATTTATAATTACAAATGTTTTTTCTTTTTTTTGTTTGTCTTTGAATTCTTCTTGAATGTCTGCTCCTTTTGCTAGACTCCAGGTTCTCCTGAAGGAAAGTATCCATTTTCTCCACCATACTGTTTGTACCACACAGAAAAATCTGCTCTATAATTAAAGTTGCATGACTGAAGGTTGGAATAATTATTTTTCCAATTGATGACATTGATAATCACACACCCTTGTTGCATTCCAACGTTAATTGCTTACAGGAGAAAAAAGCCAATATAATATGACCTTTGATTTCCCTCTCTGGGGTTATGAATGTAGAATGAGATTCCGATCAGCACATACACACCAGGCAGAAATGTATTCCAAGAATATGGCGTCTGTTGTTCTGCATGGAACCTGTGTGCAGTCTGTCTTGCCTGTGTCGTCGCCTCTCAGGATAGTGAAATGGCTTGTGCTGCCAGGAAGTGCTGGCCCAGGGAAGCTGCAGCCTTTCTGTTCTCAGAGTTAATCCAAAAGAGACCAGTCAGCAGCAGAGAGAGAGGAATGTGGGTGGGATTTACTGAGCACTCTTTCACATGCTGGTATGTGTGTGGGGCTCTACCTTTTTACGAATGGTAACAAACTATATTTAGAATATCCTGTCTTTGCACTGTGAAATTATTGTCCCACATGCCCTCTGTCTAAAATATTTTGACTTCAGAAAACTGTTTAATTTTATTTCCATTTTAAGTGGACTAATTCATTCATTCATTCCTCCCGTATTTCCTGGTTCAGCAAACATTTACTGAGCTTCCTTTGTGAGGATGTTCACCAGGAAAAGCCTGGCCTGGATGCATTTTCAGCTTGGAATAGCCGTCCTGGCCTCCTGGAGAGCTCAACATAAGTGAGGCTGAGACTGACAGATTAAGTACAGTTCAAAGGACATTGCTGAGATCTCTTAGAGAGCAGATACTGTCAGACATATGTATCTGTGTCTTTCCCACCAGGCCGTTTTTCTTGACCTCCCTTTTTCCTTTTTGAGAAACTTGGGAATAATGCTCTGTCCTACTGAAGGCAGCAGTAACATAGATCAGTGCTGTGTTGTTTTCTGTTTTGTTGGGTTCTTAGTTTGACAAATAAAGGCTTTGGCATTCTCACATTTTTAACCTCAGGTGCCATTTACTGGGAATTGCCTGAACAAGCAATTTTATTAAAATCTTAATGGCTCTCCAATGTTTCCAGCAACTGTCATTTTTTTTTAGGTATATTTTCTAGACATGATTTCGCTATGGTTCCATACCCAATTGTCCCCTCTTACTCTTGGAACTCTTGGTGTCAGAAAGTCATAGTTCTGTCCAGAGGGTGGAGCTTTTATGCTAATCTACACAAAGCAGAAACCAAAAATTTCTACCACTCTGTCCTTTCTATTTACTTGGAAGTAGACGATTATTTTCAATACACGTAGAACTTCAAATATTCTAAAATATTCAGAAAGAGTATTTGAAAAGAAATTTAGGCCTCAAATTTAAGGTGAGAATATTGAAGGAAAATTGTTCAGTTAATAATCCCAGGAGTAAGTTATAGAACAGTTCCCAGTTTGCTAGCAAGTTGTTTTTTCTTTCAAAAGATACTTTGTAAATTGCCTTTTTCTTCTTTTTGAAATTCTGACTTTCTTAGAAAGTGTTAAAAATGATGGTTTCCCAGTGAATTTCACTCATACTACTCACTTTCCCTTGGTATCTATTCACTGACTATTTATGGACCGTGTACTACAATGGGCAGACATTCTTTTAGGTACATACAGCAGATAAAACAACGAAGATCCCTGCCTTGGTGGGTTCCGTCCTTTTCCTTGCAGACAATTTCATTTAAATGTCCAACCCAGACCTTCTCAGCTTCCAGTTTCATAAAGCTAGGTGCTGATTACAGCTTTTTTGTAACCTGGGTTATCCATAAGCTCTGCAAACTCAGCATGTCTCACATTGAACTCCGTAATAGTTGTCCTAAATTTACTCTTCCTTTTGAGTTTCCTTCTTTAGTTAATCAGCTAAACATCCAAACCATAAATTTGCTAGATCTTTCCAGAAACCTGAATGTCACGTTACTCTTCCCCTCACTCCTCATATTCATACATCCTGTAGGGTTATGTCCTATGCATTTCTCATTGACCCTCTGCCTGTACCACTCCCCACCCTTGCTGTCACTGCGTTGTTTCAGATCTTCCTTGTCTGGGCTGTATTACAACAGTGGCTTCTTACATGGCTTCTCAGCCTCTAATCTCACTGTTCTTCAGTTGTTCTCCAAACTCCTTCTGATATAAACTTGAAGGTATGCAAATTGAGTCATGTTATTTGGTTGAAGAGATTTCATTGGCTTTCCTTACTTCCAAGCTACACTACAGCTTCTTTATATGGTAGAGAAGTGCACATGCTTTTATGCCTGGAGTCACTCCCCCATCTTCCTCTTGGTGCTTCCAGGCACCAAGAGGTACCCCTGTCACACCAGACTTGTTTCTTTTCTAAAATGTCATCTTGCAGTCAATCCCACAAATCTAGGTGCCCTTTGCCTTTGTGAGTCTGATCCTAGTTACATGTGAGAAGCACAGTCCTACTAAGTTGGAAATGGAAACTTCTACCTGTTAAAATAACTTACATTTTGAAAAGGATACTTTTTTGGTTGGGAAAATGTGCAGTTACGTAGAATTTAATGTGGTACAGGAAAATGAACAGTTGTAGCGGATCATGGGAACACATTTGGGGTGGGTAGTCCAAAACAACTGAAAAGACAACATTTTTTTTTTCGTGATGGTAGTTGCTGGGCACTGATGGTTGGGGGTGACCAGGCTTTTGTTAATGGAAGTGTTTTCCAGGCGTAGGGCTTGTAAGTGAAGGCTGAGCTCATTGGGGCTTTTCATCTCTACAAATGGTGACTTTGCTTCTCTCTGAGTGGTTCTTCAGGGGTCACACCCAGGAATCCTAGACATGATGAAGCATTTCGTTATGCTTGGTTAATGTGGAAATGAAGACTTTTATTGATACAGAGATATTTCTGTTACCAATCAGTTGTATAAATTTTGAGGGGATTTTAGCATGTGATTTATATTGGCTTTTATTTTTAAATAAGGTGCCTGAAAAAGTGACTACAAATGTGCTAAAGGTTTATTTGAAGTAAACACAGTATTATAACTCCCCTGGCACAGACATTCTATATTGTGTCTTGGTGAGTAAAGGCGCAAAGCAAGGTAATCATAATGCTGGTAGAAAACAATACTTAGAGCTGGGATCCCAGGATTTTAATTTTCGGGTCTTGTACTAGCTTCAGTGTCCACATTCCTTTCCGTAAAACTTTGGTGTCAGTGCTATTCTTTTTTTTTTTTTTTTTTAAGCAACTGGTTGCTTGTGTTATTTCTTACCAAAATTGCAACATTCAAGACCAGAATAGTTTCTAAAATATATTTTCAATGCACAGTTGGACTGTGTTTTTTTTAAAAGCAGATTAAAGCAGTAATTTAAGAAAAAGCTTTATTTTCCTGCACATTTCCACATTCTCTCTTGAAGGCTGCACTTGGAGGTAGAGATATTTCTGTTGAAGAGGAGGTTGAGCTAAGGATTGCTTTTCTCTTGTCGTCTCCAGGGTGGTCCTTAACTGTTTTCCTACATGTCATCCTAGCTCACCTTCCTTCCTTGACAACAAAGCAAGAGGAAGGTGTTCAATTGATGGGATGGTGAATCTGAGTGTGAGAAACAACCACACAGTATGCTGAACACTTTACGTCAGTCAGGCCCCTTCTGCACGTCTTTGTTCGTTCACACTCCGTGAAATACTGTTTATACATAGATAATTGAGGACAAATTGTGGTTACTGATAGGAGAAATGCTCTTTAGGTTCCTCATTCAACAGTTATGGGTGTCTTCCTTCAGGGAATTAAAAGTATTCCTCCTGATGTCACATGTTGGCGGCTAGAAGGAGAGGAAGCTGTCTTTACATTGTTTATGGCGGTGACTCTGAACTCACACAGATATGTTAAGCACTAGAGCTAATGAGAAGGATGGTGGGCAGGTGTGTGGTGAACATGCTCAGGGAGGAATAGGAAGACAGTGTTTGCTGTTGCATTGTTGAGGCTACAGGAATACTGTATCGGAGAAAGTGCTGGGGAACCGGGAGTCTTGGGTTCCTGGGTCTGTCTCGCTCCTGGAACGCTGTCTGACCTTCCCCAAGTACTGGCTTTCTTTGACCCTCCGTTTCTGTTGTTGAGCTGGAATGCAAATGCTTCTAATGCTGGGAAGCTGTGATATGTATGCAGAAGTTATAAGTGCTGGGATACTTATAATTCCCTTTTCCTTAAAAGTGTTAAAAAGTAGGTTAAAAACAAACACACGAATTATCTGGAATTTGGTGAAATTAGCAGTTAAGATGAACCTGTACTTCAAATATGTAGTTATACAAAGAACAGCACCTCAGAGTTTCTGCGTTACAGTAATGACTCACTTTGGTAAAATCATGATGTGCATAAGGTTGTTAGACTACCGTAGATCCCAGTGGGTACATTAGATTGAAAAACCTTAGATGGAGTGGGCCCATGCATACTGTTTTTAGCAGATGATAAAAGCTTTTTTGCTGAGACGATAGTTTGGGGGCCATTCCTGTTGGCAGCTATCTGAGAATTACAACTTTAGATCTTTCAACTTGAAATCATTGAAATCTGCTTCTTACAAGTAACTCATGAGGAAGGAATGTAACAAAATTATTTCTAAATTTTCTTTTTTAACCACTAACCCATGTTTTTGTACATGTCAATTTTTAGTTTAATTTTTCAATTTTGCAGAAAGTAAATTTTGGAGAAAGTGTATTGGTTCTTCTAGCTTTGGAAAATCCTTCCCTGTACCTCATTTATACAGAATGAATGAAATTTATAAGAAACAGTGTGACCTCATTGGGACCGTTCAGCGGTCACTTGGAGGAAGTGATCACTGCACTGTATTTCCTGCCCCTTCCCTGTGAAGTGTCTTCCTTCAGTTAATGTTTTATGTGCATTCAGTGTGTCCCAATCCCTGCTCTTATTACAAGGACATACGGGAACTATGTGATGAGTCTGTTTTCTAGGGCTTCGTCCTTGGGTTACCTAATTACTTTGGAACAGTTTAAAGTAAATAAACTGAAAAATCCTCCTTGAAAAGTTGTTGAATGATAGATATGCTCTTAGCTTCTCACTAATCTCCCTTGTGATTTCTCTAATGCCATATATTTTTCTTGGGAGAGTTTTCTTACAGCTGTATTTGTGATCTTGGACTAGGATTTATGAGCTGCCACCATTAAGGTCTCCCTCTGGCTTCGTCCTCAGAGAGGGAGGGTGTTTGTGGTTTGTTTTCTTATTGTTAATATGTGAAGATTTTTCCAAATAAAAATGAATGCATAAGTGTTTTTCTTGACTCTGTCTTTTTGGATTGATTTATTATGAGAAATGTGTGAATTGTGAACATTTCTTCCTGAAATGCAAGACAAAATTTCTATGTCTTCAGGTTCAGCATTAGACTTAGGATATTTAAAAAAAATAAAATAAAAAATTGTTATAACCAGGACAAGTGGAAAAGTTAAATGAAACAAACAAGAAAAAACTGTGGTGGGAAGTAGAAGGAGAAAACTCAGGACATGTAAGAACTAACCGTTCTGGATCTTAGTGACGATTTTAACATGATTAGTGACGACTGACTGACCCCAGCCTGTTTAAGGGGCTCTCTGCCGACTCCCCGCGTTCCATTCCTGCGTAGGATTCACACACAGCAAACTGCATCCTCCTTGGCTCTTTGACCTTATGCCTTCATCTGTGAGAGCCTTGGATCACTGGCTGAGCCAGCCCAGCGGGTCACTATAAACCATTACCAACTCGCATAGCTTTGTCCTCTTTCCACCCCTAGAGACTCGGTGTGGCAGTTCAAATCTGTTTGCATTATCATTCAGCAAGCTTGTGCTGATCCTGACTGTGCTTCAGAAAGATGTTTTTGTATCTGGTAACACAAGTAGCACCAGACTGACTTCCATATTAACTCAGCCTGCTCTAAGACTTTAGAAGTCACTTGTGTAGCTTTGCTTCTGTCTTGGCGTGGGCACACAATACGGACATGCACAGTAAGCACTAGATGGGAAGAAAAACCACGTTTCATGCTCTTACATGACCCAGAACCGTTTCCCTTCTCAGGGTGATTTTTGGTTGTGGCCAGCTGAGAAACTCCCCATTTAATTAAGTTGTAATGTTACATGCCAGAAAAAGTACTTCTCTCCTTATGAATTCTCCCACTTCTTAATGAAGACCATTTTCTCATGGGGTGGATACACCCCATGATCTGGGTAACCCCAGGCTTGTGGGAAAGGGGATTGGCAGTGTGGGGTGGTTGTATAGTATCTCTCAAGTAATTTTCTATGGCATTTTAAATATTTTCTGTATTTTCCTTTCCTTCAGGTATTGGTTTCTTGTTTTGTAGTAAAAGGAAACCAGTGTTGATATTGTTTCCCTGAGGATTTATATAACAAGCGAAAAAAAAGTGAGGGAAGTTAATTTTCATTTTCTTAAAGAATTAATTAATCAACATGTGTGAAAGTGATTCACCAGTTGTTCGATTATCAGTTACCACAGGTGGGTACACACTGGGCCCACACTGTTTGCCTCAATCAACTCTGTAAATGGTTGTCCAAGCGACCTTCTCTTCCTGCCTTTCTTTTCTTTCTTTTTTTTTAAAAATGATATAACTGACATAAACTGGATGATAAGTAAATTTCACTCAAAATGAGTGAAATTTATGTATATGGTGTGAGGTACATGAAAATTAATTTCTTTCATATGTGGACATCCAATGTTCGTACAGTCAGTTTTGAAAAAGCTATCCATTCTCCACTGCACTGCCTTTGCACCTTTGTAAAAAAAAAAATCAAAAAACCAAAAACCAGTTGTCTGTATATGTGTGGATTGATTTATGTGTTGTCTGTTGTGTTCCATTTGTCTATTTGTGTACCTTTTGCCAATACAATTGCTTTACAGTAAGTCTTGAAACCGGGTAGTGTTAATCCTCCAACTTTGTTCTTTTTCAAAAGCTCTTTGTAGGTGTTGTGTATTTGCATGTGAAGTTTAGAGTCAGCTTATTGTTTTCTACAGCATTCTGCTGGGATATTGGTTGAGATTATGCTGACATATAGATCAAATTAGGGGCAATTAAAAGTTTAAAACTGTTGCGTTTCCAACTCTTGCATAATGTAGATACCTCGATTTCAGTCTTATTTAATTTGTGTTAGCAATGTCTGTAGTTTTCAGTGTACAGGTTTTTCACATCTTCTGTCAGGTTTATTCCTAAGTATTTAATATTTTTGATGCAGTAGTAGATGGTGTTATAGTTTGTTTCCATTTGTTAATTGTTAGTATATCCATTGACTTTCGTATGTTCATCTTGTATCCTGCCACTGTACCAAACTCCCTTATTAGTTCTACTAGTTTTTTTGTAAGTTCCATCCGATTTTCTACATGGATGATCATATTTTTAGTGACTAGTGACAATTTGTTTCTTTCTTCCTAATCTGGATGTGTTCTTTTTCTTTGTTGAGTGCACTGACTAGAATTTGCAGCATCGTTTTAATAAAAGTAGTAAGAGCAGACCTCCCTGCCTTGTTTCTGATTTGGGGTTGGGAATGGGTGGTATCTGGTCTATTCCGCATTAAATCTGATGTTAGCTGTAGGTTTTTCATAGATGCTTGAAAATGTTTCATTCTCTTCTTAGTTTCTAAGAGGTTTTATCAGGAATGGATGTTTGATTTTGTCAAATACCTATTCTGTGTCTATCAAGATCTTGTGATTTTCTCTGTTAGCGTGTTAATATGGTGATTTACACTGATTTATTTTTAAATGTTAAACTTTATATTCCTGGGTAAACCCCACTTGATTGCAATGTATTACTTTTTAAACATATTGTTGGATTCGATTTGCTAAAAATTTGTAAATGGATCTTTGCATCTATGTTCATGAAAAAAATTGATCTGTAGTTTTTCTGTGTGATGTTTTTGCCTGGTTTTGGTATCAGGGTAATGTTGGCCTCATGGGATGAGTAGGGAAATATTCCCTTCTTCAGTTCCTTGGAAGAGTTTATGTCAAATTGTGATTATTTCTCCCTTAAATGTTAGATATAAGAATTTTATCAGTGAAGCCATCTGGGCCTAGAGTTTTCTTTACATGGGAAGATTTTAAATTAGCTATTCGATTTCTTTACTTGATACAGGACAATTCATATTATCTATTTCTTCATTAGTCAGCCTTGGTAATTTATGTCATGTGAGGGAGTTTTTTATTTTATCTAAGTTCTTGAATTGATTGGCATAAAATTGTTTCTATAATATTCCCTTACTGTCCCTGTAATATCTGTAGACTCCAGTGATTTTCCATCCATTCTTGATGATCTCTGACTTTTAGTTGATATGTTTACCATTTACGTTTAATAAGATTATTCATATAGTTAGTTTTGTGTCTATCATGCTGTGATTTCTATTTGTCAGATCTTGGTTCCTTTTCCCTTTTTTCTTGACTTCTTTTGAATTAATATTTTTTTAAGATTTCATTTTATCTCCTTTGTTGGCTTTTTAGTTATAATTCTTTATTCTATGTTTTAATGGTTGTTTCAGAGTAATACTAAATATCTTCAAATATCATAGTCTTCATCAAGTAATATTATTTCATGTTTCCTGTATGTTATAAATACTATTCCATTTACTTCATTACTCTTTTCAGCCTTTATACTGCCAACCACATGAATTTTACTTTTACATATGTGAAAAATGCTGCAATACATTGCTATTATTTCTATTTCAACAGTGTATTATGCTTTAAAGGGATTTAAATAATAAGAAAAAATTTTACATACAGAGGTTGCCAAAAAATGTGTACATATTTTAAAATTGTATTAATATTGTAATGCCATTTTTGACAACATGGATGGATCTTGAGATTATTATGCTAAGCAAAATAAGTCAGACAGGAAAAGTAGAGAACCATATGATTTCACTGATATGTGGGATATAAAACTGAAAACAGCAAAGGAACAAGACAAATAAATGAAGAAAGAAAAACTTACAGACACAGACAATAGTCTAATGGTTACCAGAGTGTAAAAGGGGAGAGAGGTGGTAGATGAGGGTTAAAAGGGATCACATTTCAGTGATGTAAGTAGAAGTGACTCTGGGTGGTGAACACACAATGGGATTTATAGATGATGTGATACAGAATTGTATACCTGAAACCTATGTAACTTTACTAACAATTGTCACCCCAATAAACTTTCATTAAAAATAATTATAATACTCAATATATACCAATAACAAAAGATAAATACAAGTCACGTTTGACTTCTGCAATTACAAGAGGTGCTCAAAGTGTTATATCAGTGTCCAGACATTTCTGATTACGGCGAACTACTGCTTGAGTAACATTGACCAAAGTGTCCACTTGGATACATTTTTTGGCACCTCTGGTATATTTCTTCTGCTGGTTACCATTTCTGGTGCCCTTTAATCCTTTGCATATATCTGATTTACATTTCAACCTTTTTTTTTTTTTTTTGTCTGAGGACTTGCTTTAACATTTCTTGCTGAGGTAATTGTACTACTAATGAAATCTTTAAGATTTTTTTTTTTTGCCTGAAAACATCTTTATTTCCCCTTTGTTTTTGAAAGATTTTTTTGCTAGCTGTAGAATTTAGGTGTATAGGCCCCCCACCTCCCAGTATTTTAAAGGTGTTGCTCTATTATAATTCTTTCATTGTTTGCCAACAAAATACAATGTCATTCTTAGCTTAGTTCTTATTAATGTAATATATCATTTCTTTGAGCACTTTGTATGATTTTCTCTTTATCTGCTTTTGAGCATTTGGTTTTGTTGTGCCTTGGAATAGGTTTCTTCATGTTTCTTTTGCTTTAAATTTGTTGAGTTTCTTTGATCTGTGAGTTTATAGTTTTCATTAAGTTTCAAAATTTTTGGTCATTATTTCTTCAGAGTTGTTTTTTTTTTGTCCCCCACCCCTTTTCCAGGGATGCTTATTTCCCATGTGTTAGTTTGTTTGACATCTTTGCAACTGTTCATTTTCTTTGCAACTGCTCATTGCAACTGTTCATTTTTCTTCATTCTTTTTTGTCTTTGTGTTTCATCTTGGATAGTTGCTAATGCTGTGTCTTTAAGTGTACCTATCTTGGTCTAAGCTGTTATTAATCCTATCCAGTATATTTTTCATCTCAGACAGAGTGGTTTCTTTTTAGAAGTTCAAATATTTCCATGTCTCTACTTAACTATTTGAACACATGCAATATAGATATAATAATTGTTTTAATGTCTTTTTTTTCAGTTACCCTTCGTGACAGTTCTAGGTCGACTTTAATTTACTGACCCTTCTACTCATTATGGGTCATATTTTCCATCTGTGTGTCTGGTAATTTTTGATTGGAAGGCAGGCATTGTGAATTTTACCTTGTTGGGTGCTAGATGTTTTTGCATTTCTCTAAGTCTTCTGGAGCTTTATTCTGGGATCAAGTAAAATTACTTGGAACAGTTTGAGCCGTTTGAGTTTTTCTATTATAATTTGTTAAGGAGGAGCTGGAAAGGTGCTCTGTCTAGGGGTTGCTTATCCCCCATTACTCTTGTGAGACCTCCCGGAATAGTCTCTTCAATACTGTGAAATACGAGCTTTCTAGTTTTGCTGATAGGAACTGACCCTGGTCACAGTCTATATAAATGCCAGTAAATGTTTCTTCTAATCTTTCCCCTGCTGCCAGCCTAGTGAAGTTTCCTCCTACTTAAGCACTATCTCTGCTGCATACTTAGGGGTACTCTGTGTAGTTGTCACTCCTGTGACTTCTAGCTGCTGGGCTCCTTATACTCTAAACTCTTGTGTCCTCAACTCAAGGACTCTGCCTGGTTCTGCCTCAGTTTCCCCTCCTTGCATTGTACCCTAGAAACTCTAGGCAGTAAGTAGGGACAGTTATAGGGCTCTCTTTATTGGTTTCCTTAGCAGAAGGATCCTGTTCTTAGTCGCCTCATGGCCAGTGTCTTGAAAAGTATTGTTTTATATATTTTGATAAATATTTTTGATAGTGTCAGGCAAGAGGGTATATGAGGTCTTTGTTCCAACATCTTGACTAAAAACAGCCAGTCCCTTATTTCTTTTAATGACATCACCACCCCTTTCTTTTCAGCCCAGCTCAAGACCACGGTTCATTCTTCACTGTTTTCTCTTTGGGTCCAACTCGTTCTTCAAGTCCTTTCTTGTTTCCTACTATACTTGACATTTTTTTTTTTTTTTTTTTGTATTTAATACTAACAGTCTTCAGAGAAATATCATTAACTTATACCAACAAATGAGAAACATTGAGGTGGAGGGAATATCATGGGAATAGTCTAAAGTCTTGGTACGCTAGTACTGTACTTGGGATATTTCTTAATACAGTTTAATTCATTGTAAAATTTTCATGTCTGGTATGTTGATAGTGCAGAATTATGTCCTGATGAGTATATTTGCTTAAGTATTTTAAAGAAAATAATATATTTGGGCAGGTTTGTTTTTCCAGACTGAGCAGTAATGCCTTTGTTGCGTTTCGGATTTTGGTTCTCACTCTATCCTACCACCGTCCTCACATTTTATGTGTGTGTGTGTGTGTGTGTGTGTGTGTGTGTGTGTGTGTATGTATACTTTGCTTTCCTGTTTCTCCCACCACTTAGTATGCAGCTTGAAACCAGCCATTTTTGGATCTTACAACCTCGTATGGTCCCTGGCATAGGGCTGCTCAGTTAATGTTTGATGATTTGGACTGAGTAGGCTAGAGTTTTAGGGATTTCATACATAGTTAAGGATTTACGGAGAATCTCTACATTATACAGATTCCTAACTGTCTGTGTGTAACAGTATAAAGCATATCTGCATCATTGTAGCTTGTTATTACATGTCTTTGGTGTATTGAGAAAGAGCTGTCAGAAAATGGGCTCTTTGTTACCTAGAATTACTAGTTACCTGTGTTTTGCCATTGATCAGAATGTCTTTTTCATGTTGTTGTATTCATTTTGGTGTTTTATGCTAATAAGAGGTAGCCTGGAGGAGCAAGGCCTGCTGGGTCTCCCTTTGTGACCTTGTGGCCATATCATGTACTGGTGAGGGTCAGTCAGGGGTTCCTTTCTTCTGTTATTGTCTTGCCAAACTTACTTTTCCTAAACATTTGCTACTGTCTCTTCCCCCCTCCCACTCTTCTCCCTCTGCCTGCTCTCTGACCCCATGGGGGGTGGGGGAGAACAGAGAGGCCAGCGTCTATTAAACTCTGGTCCAGAAAAATTCCACAAAGAGCTGTTGAAGAAAAAGGTCTCCCCTTGCAGCCAGCCTGCCGGTCTGACTACTTACCTTGGCTGGGGAGTCTTGGACTTGATGATGTCCTTTAAAACCATTCTTTTCACTTGATAGAACAAAATCGCTTTCTTTGCCTTTGATTGCTCATCTCCTCCTCACAAAACAGATTATGCGATGCTTCCTCTCTGAACACACCAGTATTCTCGCTCCCTAGGCCGAAGGCCTGGAAGGGGTATGTGTGCCCTGTGTGTGGGGGTGTCTGTGCTATGTGTGTGCTTATAGTTTTCACTGCCTTTGGATTCATCCGGTTCTAGAAACTTGCTTGCATTGCATGGTTCTGGCTCCCTCTGCAGCCCCAAATGGAAAAGTGCTTTGTTGTCTTTTGTTGCTCAGAACTCCAGCTCTCAGTCTTCTCTCTTTGAACAGAGGATCCCAGCTTCTGTGCAAGTAAGTGCAGATGAGATTTCAGATTTAGGAATGCATTTTTTTGTGGAGGAGGGGGCAAGGCTTAGTGAAGACTGAAGTCACATTTCAGGAAAGCTTCAAGAGATGAGAAAATGGTGAGGAGGGAGGGGAGAGAAGGGAGAAAAGGCAGAAGGGGCAAGCACAATTGCAAAATTAATTTGGTAAGTTGAAGGTTAATTTACTTACAAGTATTTACTGTACTCTTTTGTTAAGAAACTAGAGAGTGTCCGAGTAGAAGCCTAGAGCTGTTGTAGAATGTCCAGGCCTATGTGGGTGGATTACACTCCTAGGAACTAATATACATCTGTGATTCGGCCTCCAGGGCTGGCTTGGTTGGTAAATATTCAGGGTAACTTTAAGTAGCACTTGACATCTTAGCTTGAATTTATTGACTTTTAAGGTCCCCTTGAGAATTTGACCCTTTCCTCCCCAAATGTGCAGCTGCTATTGAGTGCAGCAACATGAACCCTGGCTTCCAAAACAGAAGTTCTGTAAGCAGCGGCCAGCCAGTGACCTGCAGTGATTCCCTGACTCGTAAGGGCAGGGTTTCTACACGCAGCTTGCCCTAGTCAAGTAAAGCTGTGCACACTCAAGGGTGCCTTTTTTTTTTTTTTTTAAATTTTATTGGGGAATATTGGGGAACAGTGAGCTTCTCCAGGGCCCATCAGCTCCAAGTCGTTGTCCTTCAATCTAGTGTGGAGGGCGCAGCTCAGCTCCAAGTCCAGTTGCTGTTTTCAATCTTTAGTTGCAGGGGACACAGCCCACCATCCTATGTGGGAATTGAACCAGCAACTTTGTTGTTGAGAGCTCGTGCTCTAACCAGCTGAGCCATCCGGCCACCCAAGGGTGCTTTTGGGGGGCTGGTATGATCTGTTCATCTGGGTGCTGGTTCTACAAATGTGTTCAGAGTGTGAACATTACACTGCCATGTGTGAGTTTTCTGTTTGTATGCTATATATCGGTAAAAAGTTTATTTTAAAGATTTCATAAATTAAGTGCTTTTAAAGAGCATCCATTGAAGTCTCATTTATATCAGTAACAACGCATACAAGTGCAGAGATGTCTGCTCTGTGACATAGGCCTCTTTCTAAGTCATGCCACATTAGGTCTTGTCTCCTTTAAGGGGTGAGTACGTGTACATATCTGCCTATGTAAGGGGACTTTTATTTAATAGATAATTAGAATGTTTATGTAATAAATTCATGTTTTGGAGTTATTTTATATTCATAAAGTGAATTTTGGATCTTTGAGTCGTGACTTTCCTCATTTAATAGGTCAGCATCATTTGGTTTGGGCTTTTTTTTCTTTGTATAATCCTTTCTAGGACTTAGGATCTCTGTGAATTGCTAACCTGAATTCTTTATGAACTCAAATAACTTGCATTGATTTTCTTGGAAGGTCACGGTGATGTTGGTTCTGTTTGAAATGAAGTATTATACATCTTTATAATCCAAAAAGTAGGAAAGTATTATGGTCAGTTTTATTATCCACTCTTACTTTCCCTTCCCATCTTCTGTGTTTGACTCATATAAATCTCACAGTTATTTTCTTGAAACCTTTGTATCTTGCCTCCTTTATTGTCACTAAAGCTTTTCTACATGTAGAAGGATAAAGCTAGGTATTCCTACTTGACAATGTCGTGAATAATTGCTAAAATTCAGCACTGGTTTAGATTACTTACTCTCTAATTTGACTGTAAAGGTCTAGTTTAGAGATATATTACTTTTGCTGTTTAGACTGAAAAAGTAAAACAGTTAGCTGCAGAATCTAGTTTTTATCCTGGAATAAACTCATGTAGCCTTGTTGATTTGAGTGGAAATTAGAAAGCTCAGCCTTTTCTCTAGAGGTCTCCTAAAACTGTTTCCCTGGCTTTGTGTTGAAAGGACTAATCTACAGAAGTGGACATGACGGTGAGAAGGGCAGGAGATTCTCAGAGGAGTGTCTGACTTAGAGTTTAGTGTGTAGGGATTGCGAGAGTTTGTGGTGGCATGTTTCTGTCCTAACTTGTTGGGCACTCACAGACCCTGAACCCAAGGACTGTATTTTTATTTGGAGCAGACACTGACCTCTTTTTCTGGTCTGAAAACAGTGCAGTGTATCAGTTTGGGTAGCTTGGGTTATAAGAAACCTAAATTAGTTTGAAGTGGAATTATCCTGATGAAAGGGCAGTTGAAAGCCCTTGACACTGGACAGAGGATTGTCTAGTGTCTAATCTCGGCTCAGAATGCACCAGACATAATGAGAGTCATTATGAACTGCTGATCTCGTACCCCTCCCCTTTGCAGATCCATTAGACTTGCAAAAATAGCCAGCACTGTGTGTGTTTGGCACAGCGCCCGCTGTGTGCCTGAGGAAGAAAGGTGCCTTGTTTGCACTCTAAACAGATCCTGGCGGTCATGTTACAGCTCTGCTTGGTTCTGAGCTCCTCTGTTCAGTCTCGTCCTGACAGATGCTGTCGTTGCCACCCCTGAGCAAGACAAATGTGGCCACTCTGCGGGAGTTGGCTGTTGCCCAGCTGTGCTCGCCAGCGCCCGAAACTGATGTGCTGTGTACCTGTGGACAGGTAACAGCCTGTGGGCCTGTCACCGGCTGCCCCGCTGTGCATCACCTTGGAGTTTTTCCCATTTCCAAAGGAGAAGTTTTCGTTCTCTTTGGTCAGATAAGAGTGTGAGCCCTGAACTTCTCTTCCTGCATTTTGAACAACAGATGTTTGTTAAGCACCCACTGAAGTGCCCGAGAAGGGTCCCTGCCCTCTAGCAGCCCACCATCTCTGTGGGTAGGACATTAAGCACAGTCACGTGATCATGACTCGACTCGCTATGTGCCTAAAGGACTCTGGGAACAAAGAGGGGATCTCTGTGGATGTGTATCACGGGGGAGTCCTGTCTCCTGGGCTCTGAGGTTAAGTAGAGCTTGGAGCATGTGCTGTTCCATGTTGCTGAGGTCCAAGGTGAAAGAGAAGTGGCTTGAAATGAGCGTCATGAACCTAGTCTGGGGGCTGGTTTTGGAGGTTACAGGCAGTGAGGAATCATAAAGGAATTTAAACATAGATGAGTAGCCTCTTAAAATTAGTTTTCTAAAGCAGGCGGCAGGTGGAGACTGGGATTATACAAAAAGTGGTAGAAAAAGTTGGGGAGTGATAGGCTATGAAGTTGTGAGTGGGAGGCATGGGGAACTTTCTGGATTAAAGAAGAAGACGAGGTCCTGAGTTTAGGTAGAAAGAATAGTTAAGGACAGGAAGGGACTGCGAGATATGTAGGAATCTTAAAGATAGGAGCTGGCTGACAGCCATGTATTAAGAGAGTGGAAAGAGAAAATAAGAGAGAGTAAGGAAGGAGTATGCATGTAAGGTTTTCAGCTAAGATTCCTGTGAGACTTTGTAAATACTTTGAAGGATGCGTGATGCTTCAATTTGGGGAAGCTGAGTTTAAAGTACCTGCGGAGTCTCTAAGTATCAATAAGTAAATTCAGTGTAAAATTAGGACCCAGAGTCCGGAAAAGAACAGGGCTGGATCCACAGATGTCGCGGATGATTTGAGTGTTAGGAATTTTAGTCTGGCTCAGTCATTAGAGCCATGCGACCCCCCAGCCCAAGTCTGAGTAAGCCCGTGTCCCGTGGTTGTAGCACTGATGCAGGAGAAGACCAGCATTGTGGACCCGTTGGTATCTGCTAAAAAGGCACTTGCCGTATTTTTTCACTCTTGTGTTTAGGAAACCATCTACCAACAGCCCATCTGAATGTTGGCTGAATCTGCGTAGTAGGAGGTAATAGTAACCACAGTGGGTTCTGTGTGTTGACCATTTGGGAATCGTTCCACAGGACCATTGGTTGGAAATTCTTGTCCTCTACTAAGAGTGGTCTTTCTGGAAAGAATGTCACCTGGATTTCCTTCATCTCAGTAGATGGAGTAGTTAGTATTTCTTCTGCACATTCAGCCAACAGCATAACTTTTGTAGAAAGCAGCAGAAGTTTCTCCTCTCTGTCACCCTTTGGCCTGTCTTGGTCAGTCTGTCTGCTGTTTCCAGTGGACTTGCACTCTCTGTAATACCTGCCCTTTGGGACCCGCTATGTTAGGCCAGGGGGTTTCTGGTGCCTGGCGGGACCGATGCTCTCTTCTGAAGCAGGTTGCGTTCAGTGAGCATCAGTTCACCCCCGGAGGGGTGAGCCCCCATCACCTGAAAGGAATGTTCTTCCATAGATAAGTAGGCCCTGTTACTGCTTGGGAGTATATAGCTCCTACCTAGTACCTGCCACTCGGCCACAGACCAGCTGTGGTCCCCGAGGCTGTGCGTATCAGCCCCCTTCTCCTTTCCGGTGCAAGTATCCCAGGACTCTGCTTCTGTCCCTAGGTTCCCGTAATAAACTGTTTAATTCTGGGGTTGTCAGCTCGTTTCTCGGGTCTCTTGGTCCATCTTCCTTTGGAGGTTGGTTCCAGTACACCTTGGGAAAATTTCCCAACAGACTCCTTGTAGGTTTAGTTTTCCTAGAGGATTTCTGGTTCAATTTAAATATGATTGTATCTAAAATTGAATTAGCAATCTACAGAGTGGGTATCAGTGATAAAAACACTAATATGAGAGTCTGGTAGGTGAACCAAAGTTCCATTTAAAAGATGTAAATGAAGATTATTTTAGTTAACTTGGAATTATTGATCTCTGTGCCTTTTCCTCCATTTTATCCTTCTCTCTTCCTTTTCCCCCTTCCTATTCCCTTCTGTTCATTTCCTTCCCTTTCTCTTCCTCTTCCCCTTCCCTTCCCTTCCCTTTCCCCACTTGCATTCCCCTCTTCCATCCCCACTAGCTATAACTGACGGTTGAGCAGAATTGTAAGGCTCCTTCAGAGCTGTGTGTGATGTAGGGAAGCCAGATGGCGTTGTGTGTGAGACGACATGAGCCAGCGAATGGGGCTCTTAGAAGGCCAGTCTCCGAAACAACTGTTCTGACCCTGCAGAGAATGTTATTTCTCATCTCGGACGCCGCCACAGAATTGGGGAGAAGTCTTGAAGCTGGAAATTGAAGGCACCTCATTCACCTGCTTTGCACACAGATAGAGATTAAAAAGTGGATGTGTCTGGGAGAGAGGTTTGCTCCAGGACTCGGGCCCAGTTTGCCCAGGCGTTCTCATGCTGTTGAGGACCACAGATTCCCTTGTCTGCATTGTGCTGGTCCATGGAATGGTGTGGCTTAGCTGCCTTCCAAGCCTGTCTGGGTGAGGATTTTTGCAAGGAGACATGACAGCGTTCGTCTGGAGGGAAAGGAAAGAGTATACTTTGAATCTGGATATTTTAAACTAGATCATAGTTGATATAATCTTAGACCTTGAAGAAACTCTTGAGACCACTTAGATGACAGAATTCTGGAAGTGCTTTCCCAGGAGTGTGGGTTTCTTGCACACTGAGAAGAGGACTCAGTCACCATTTTTCATGACCTTGAATACAATTTTTGCCTTCTCCTCCTCCTGTCCCCTTCCTCCCCCTCTCCATCCTCTCCTTCCTCCTCTCCCTTCTTGGAGTGTTTCTGCCAGGAAGTGGCTTTACCTCTCTAAAGGGAGGTGCCATCTGTCAGTTTGCAAAATGCTTCAGGGTCCTCTTGTACCTGCTGTTTTCTGTGTCCTTTCCATGTCTTGTGGTGAAGGCCACCCTCCCCTGCCATGGGGCCGTGATCTCCAGATGTATTCCTGTGTTCAGGTACTGAGTTTGGGGTGCGGCCAGGAGGGGCACTGTGCGCCAGAGGAACCTGGTACCACAATGGGCCAGAAGGGGGCATGATGAGATGTTTTGGGGTAGGAAGACCTGTCCACAGCTCAGATACTCGAGGAACTTCTTGACGAATTCTGTGCTTTTAGGATTCTCCTGCTCAGGAATACAGTTTTCACTGCTTTAGGGATAATCTTCTTAAAGCCCTTCCTTAAACTCTTGAACCTATAGTGACTACCCATTACTTATAGATCGTAGTTTTGGAACGCAGGCCCTAGTTAGTCTAATCACGAAAGACCTTTTAGTCTAATCAGTGAAGACTCATTCTCCCCAGCATTCTTCTTCCTCACCTTCCCACGTGCCTGTTCCCCCGCTGCTCTTTCTCTCTTCTGTAAGGCTGCGGATTCAATGCTTACCTTTTACTATGCTCCGGGAAGCTCCCTTACTTCTTGTGGGTCAGATAGCGCTCTTCTCATTTTGTTTCTGCTGCTGGAGGAGGAAAATATGATTTAACAAAATAAAAACTGACCCTTTGTGCTTTAGAAGAGTGGGGGTTAGTGAGTCATACACTGATGCATTTGATGTACTTCACATTATGGGAATATAAATAAATCTTAAGACCTGTCCGTGCTCTGAAAGGCTACAAGTACAGTGATGACCCCAAAACTAAACATGATGGAAACTGGGACTGACTGAACAGCCTCTGTGACAGGGAAGGGGAGGTGTCACCGGGAGAGAAGCAGCGCCAGGGAACCCAGCGAAGGGCAGTGGACACGGAGCGTGGGTCCAGGAGGGTTGGTGTGGGACACTGGATGGCTCAGCAGAGTGGAAGGAGTGTGAGACAGAGGAGTGGCTTAGATAGATGCAGGGTACCGCGGCCGGGAAGGAGTGTAGGCTCCGAAACGGGCATCAATTAGAGGGAGCCGAGCAGCTGAGTAAAATAGCGATGTGTGGGGTGGTTGGAAGGGAGAGTTACAAAGCCCAGCCCAGCAGACTGCTGAGATAAGCCAGTCTTGCTCACAGTGGGAATGACGGCGAGTGATGCCTTGGGACGATGTATCAAAGAAAGAAATGACGGGTTGTACTGACAGCTCAGCGCAAGCCTTGTGGGAACTGCAGTTCATGTTTCAAACTGGAACATTACAGTGTCGTAGGTGAGTGTGTGTGTGTGATTTAAGTAAATGCAATTTGTAAAGATTTAGATTACATAGTGACGTCGTACACTGTATTTGCACAGGAAAAGGAACTTTTAAACACACTTGGAACTATTACAATATACTTTATCTTTAACATCATATCAACTTTCTTCCCTATAAAGTAGGGGACACCTACCAACTCTTTAGGCGTAATTTGTTGAAGGCTCTGCCTGTGAGCAGTGAATTTGGTGGATAATTCAAGGACTAAATCCCATCTTCTTTTCTCCCATTCATTTTGAAGAACAGGGATCTGCTTGATAGAACATTTAAAAAGGAGCTCCCCGAAGTGCCAAGCTCTCGTTGGCTTACACTGTTCTTGTTTTCAGAGCCTGAGAGTGAGAACACACTTCGTGAGCTTTCCTACCCAGGCAGGTCCCCTTGCCAAACACGCCCGCCCATCTTTCTCCCTCTGCAGTGCTGCCGCAGCTGCGGGGCCGGCCCGGCCCTTCCGTCCGTCCTGCCAGGGGATGAACCTGATACCTTTCCCTTCATGAAACACTATCTGTGTGAAGTGAGCTCTTTGATCAGCAGCCTTCCCTGCTGAAGCTATGGGAAGATTAAGGAACACGTTTGAGGCGATGAATATTGGATGAAGTTTGTATAATTTAAACTCACGCTCCCGTTAAGCCTTCCACTCCGCGGAGAGACAGGAGAAGCTTGGACAGTCCCGGCCCCGCTTACAGGGAAGCTGCCGTGTCTTCTCCGGCTGCATCCTTCTCATTTATGCAGGACACAGCTCGGGAGTTAAGGCAACGTTTGTGGGTGATGGTCATTTCTTACAGCTTCATAAAAAGAGCTCATCTCTATAGATACTGAACGAAAAATGCTGAAATGGAATTGGAGTCAGTTAATATCTGTGTCAGGCATTGGGGTTTTAATGGTGAACAGGCTGATATTCCACTCGTCATAAACAACACAGTCATAGTGGTAATAATAATATCATCACTAGCTAGCATTCCTTGAGTGTTTACTATATGCAAAGTTCTAGTCTAAAGACTTTTCACCTACTTTCTCATAACACATTTTTACCTTTGCTTTAGAGATAAGGAAACTATTTTTACCCTCGCTTTAGAGATAAGGAAACTGAGGCACAGGCAGGTTAAGTATCTTGCCTAAAGTCTCACAGCTTATAAATAGTAGAGCCAGGATTTGAACCTGCACAGCCAGCAGGCCCCAGGTTTCTAACTTCCGTGCTGTCCTTCTCAGGGTGAGATGGGCAGACAGTTCACAAATCCTCTCAAGTGTAATGAATTCCCGGGGAGTCTGTAACACGGTGAATTGACCTAGAGAAGGGGGCGGCTGAGAAGGCTTTCCAGAGAAAATGCTCTTTGGGATGAAACATGAGGCATGATGTTTCACCACCCCTCTCTAGACGAGGGATGGTGGCTAAGACTGTTCCAGCATGTGTAGTGGCCACCAGGCCAGAGAGAACATGGTGATTTCCTTCCAGGACCTGCAAGCAGCCCATCAGAGGGGTGAAGAGAGTGAGAGGGTGTCAGAGTGAGACTGGCAGAGGGGACATCAAGAAGGCCCCACTCAAGAACATGGGGCTCGGGACTGTAAGGGTTAAGGACAGTTGTGGTTATGAGGTTTGTAGTTGTGACTTATAAGATGATTTGTAATTATGACTCATGATAAGAAATATATATTTGGTCTTAGTCCCATTCCTGGCTCTGAGCTCCTAAAATACTTGAAATTTCCTAAGTGATGAAAGCAATGAAGGTGTCTTTTGTTACATTAATGAGGTAACTTGGAAAGCACCTAGGTGACCGAAGGGAGGGGCTCCTTTCCAGGGGAACCAACCCTGGGACTGGAGGGTTGGAACTTTCAGTCCCAGCCCAGGACCTGGGGGGAAGAGGGGCTGGACATTGAGTTCAGTCACTGACAGCCAATGATTTAATCAGTCATGCCTGTGTCGTGGAGCCTCCATACAAACCCCAAGACCTGCGCTCAGACAACTGCTGAATTGGTGAGCACCGGAGCTGCTGGGAGAGTGGGGCCAGAGGGCATGAAGCCCCGTGCCCCTCCTGCACCCCTGCCCCGTGTGCTCTTCCTCTGGCTGTTCCTCTGTGTCCTTTGTAGTTCCCTTTCAAATAAATTGATAAATGGGAGTCAGTGTTTCTTTGAGTTCCCTGAACCTCTCTAGCAAATTAGTCAAACCTGCGGAAAGGAGTGGGAGCCCCTGATTTACAGCCAGTCAGTCAGAAGCACAAGGGACTTCCTGGACTTGAGATTGGCATGGACTGTGGGGGGCAGCCCTGTGGGACTGAGCCCTTAATCTGTGGGCTCTGATGCCATCTCCAGGTAGATAGTGTCAGAACTGAGTCAATTGCTTGGCGGTATTGGAACAAACACGTAGTAGAGGGAACATTAAATGTTAAGAGCCGAGGGGACTACAAGCTAAAGGGTAGACACATAGGGGAGACATGGTGAGAGGCAAGTTTGGACAAGGTGTTTCTGACGGCGGTCTGTGAGGACTCACAGGTGAGAGTGGACACAGGGAGAGCAGGCAGGAGGCAGGTGCTCTGGTCCAGGGGAGGGCGATGGTCGCCTGGCCCGGGGAGTCCTGGGGGGACAGAGGGAAGCCCGGGCGCGCCTTAGAAAGTGAGGGTAGCTCGTTTGGATGTGGAAGATGAGAATCAGGATGGAACCAAGGACAGTGACTGAGCTAAGAGTGAGGAGAGACGTGCCAACGTGACAGACTGGACCTTGAAGAAACTATTGACAGTGGGCCTTATTTGGTCCAGAGAAGGAGCGTGCAAGAGACAAGAGAGGGCTGCGTTATTGACCGATTAGAAAACGACTCTGCCGAGGGCATGGACACATGCGCATACAGGTGTATATTTACCTGTATGTGTACACACACACACACACACACACACACACACACACACACACACCAGGATTGGCTGGGGTGGTTAGGCCTGCCACTTAAGGTAGTTTCAGAACCGGTGGCCTTTTTGGTGCCTGCCGTCCTCTGTGTTTTGTTGCCGTAAGCACCAGCCAAGACCACTTGCTACCGCAACTCAGCTGACTCCACTGCAGGTGCCCTGCATGATTTGTATGAAGTTCTGTGTGTCAGGAGTCACAACAAACCCATTACGTGACTTGCGTCTAAAGCCGCCAGCACTGAGTTTCCCTTTGCGTCCATGCGGAGAGTGAGCTAAAGGCGTCTGGCAACGTGGCCCAACCGTGGGAGAGAAGACGAATGCCGCATCTGTACAGAACTCCTGGCTGGGTTCAAGGGCAAACATAATTATCCAGTGGGTATCAATTCCAGTTTTCTCTCTTCCTTGAACTCATACTGTTCACCTTAAAACATCTTCCTGCCTGTCTCAGAGAACCTCCAAAAGCTTCCCTCTGATTGTTACTATTTCTGACTGGGTGTTTTCTGCTGAGCATTTGGGGCTGAGTAGGGTGAGGTAGATTCCAAGCAGATGGGACGTTTTTATATTGCGGGCCACATGATAGCAGCAGCTCCACACTGCTCTACACACCTTCCAGGAAACTTCTCTGCTGCCTGGCAGATGCCTGAGGAATCGATGTTTGATGTTTCATCACACTTTGCAAACCTCGGTTGGTGGCAGCCATTGTAGTGTTAACCAGTGGGAGTACGTACTTGCCGGGGATAGGCGGTCAGCTTCAGTTTCCTTCAGAAACAAGAGTTTCTGAAGGAAAAACAGTTGGGCCAGACTGGTGGAACTGGTTTAAATGCTTTCTTTTACTTCTGACTCAGTGTTGTTATTGGTGGTTGCTCATTTTATTTTTATTGTTAAAGTATTTTATTTAATGTACCAAACTTTGCTCAGGACAGCGTATAGCATTTAGGGAAAGCTGTAAAAGAAACAGGAAGCATGCACCGACTTTCATCAGGGACCTGCAAACCTGATGTTTATTGAGAAGACACAGAAAACTTACATTGTGCTTCCTGCTTTTCAGGGTGCTCCCATAACTGGTAAGTTTCTTCAGTGTCTTCGGCTGAGGGTCTGCACCTGTCTTCTTTACCCCCTGATGGTCTGCCCCTCCTGCTGTAGCACACGGTCACGACAGTAGATGCTGTTCTCTGCTGTATCCCCAGCACCGAGAGCAGCACCTGCACGGAGTAGGCACTTAGGACATTTTAGTGGAACACATGACAGAAATGTATTTTTGGAATATCAGTAATAACTGGAGAGGGTGCCAAAAAATGTATACACATTTTAAGAAAGAAAAGAACTATTAAAATTATAATACTCAATATATACTGATAACAAAAGATGAATGCAAGTCACGTTTGACTTCTGCAGTTACAAGAGATGCTCAAAGTGGTTACCACCAGCGTAATTCTAATACAGTTTTTTCTTTCTTAAAATGTGTGTACAGTTTTTGGGCACCCTCTGTATATAAATAAAACAGGCTTGGCATGCTACCGATTATGTACTTCTGAGTTAGCTCAGTGCCAGGCTTTCACTTAAGTTTTATAGTAGTTGGTTGTCCTGGCAGAAGTTTGCGGGCTTTCTTTGTAAAGAGAGTGGATATTCTCATAAGCTGAAATTGTAGGGGTTCTCATGTACCTGCCCTGCATCTATGATGGTTTTTTCTATTAGAAAGAAAGCCCGCTAGTAAGTCATTATTGTTCCCATGCCTCAGGGAGACTCTCCGCGCCGGCACCTGCAGGTTTGGCTGGGATGCTGGGCTTTACCTCCCAGCCGGGGGCGCCTGCAGTGGAGTAAGCTGAGTTGTGGTAGCAAGTGGTCTTGGCAGTAGCAGGTATAACACATTTCATCTGGGATTTCTGCATGATTTGTATGAATTTCTGTGTGACAGGAGTCACAACAAACCCATTACGTGACTTGCGTCTAAAGCTGTCAGTCGGTTGGAGCTGTGAAAATCAGTTTGTGTATGTCAACAATTTAATCTTCTAATATACTTGCCAATGGAAAACTGACACTAGAATTATTTTTCTGTATTTACTGACTAGAAAGATGTGGTTATCAAGTGCACTGATTGAAAAATCTTTAAAATCCCAGCCTTTAAATTGGAACCATATGTGTGTGTGTTTTTTCCCCCCAGCCAAGTGTATTTGTACATACCCACATGGGTATGCACACACAGCATACAGTTACATTGGTGTGTGTTTATGTTGTATGTATATGTGTTCACACAGAGCACACATGTGCTTCATGCATATACATGAGCTTTTCATGTGCTGATAGATTGAAATATAAGGATACTGGGAAAGTTTGCTTATCTGTTAACTGAGAATAAAACTGCCTACCTTCCAGTCTCCCAGTAGGATTAGGTTGGTTAGGATGTTTATAGTCCTTAGAACAGTGCCTGGTACAGAATAAGTCCTCCCTAAATAGTAGTTTTTGTTATTTTTGAGTCTGTCGTCATCTGTCAGCGTCAGCATAGGACGGTCGGTCTGTCACTTCTAACAGTTTAGCTTCAAAGGCAGGCTGGCTTAACCTCAATTATTGTGTCTCTGGGAGGTACATTCAGTGAATTTGCTGTTATTCTAAAGTGCCTGTAACCATTATTTTCTGCCATGTAAGAAGTTATTAGTTTTGCATTTTAAATCAAAGCCATTTTTTAAGTACCTTAGTAATATTGATTCCTGTTATAGTAAAATATTTCCCTTTCTAAGTCATCATCATTCCCTAGAGTCCATCAGGATTTCAGTGCATGTTATTTTCATTGTCACTAAGAATTTTAATTACAGGTTTGAGAGAGAACAAACTGTCCACTTATTAAGGAAAAAGAAAATAGGTGAGGTATTTGCTAAGATCTGAATGTTTGTGCCCCTTCCCCTCCAATCCTTATGTTGACATCCCAGCCCCCCAGGTGATGGCATTAGTAGGTGGGGACTTTGAGAGGTGCATAAGTCATGACAGTGGAACCCCCATATATGGATTAGTGCCTTAGAGGTTCCAGAGAGATCCTTAGCTCTTCCGTCATGTGAAGTTGCAATGAGAAGTCCGAGACACAGAAAAATGGTCCTCACCCAAATACCACCATGCTGGTCCCTTGGTCTTGGACTTCAGCCTCCAGAACTGTGACCAATAAATGGGTGTTTATAAGCCACCTGTCTGTGATTTTCTGTTACAGCAGCATGGACATACTAACACAGTATTTATGTAAGCAAGTAGAGAGAAAATGATGCAAAATAACATAGGAAAATTTGAGACTATAGCTACCATGTAGGGACATACAGAAAGTAAGTTAGCGTATACCCTGTTTCCCCGAAAATAAGACCTAGCCGCACCATCAGCTCTAATGCGTCTTTTGGAGCAGAAATTAATATAAGACCCGGTATTATATTTTATTAATTATATTATATATTGTATTGTATTGTATTGTATTATATTATATTATATTATATTATATTATATTATATTATATTAACCAGTCTTATATTTTAGTTAAATGAGACTGGGTCTTATATTAATTTTTGCTCCAAAAGATACATTAAAGGTGATTGTCTGGCTGAGTCTTATTTTCGGGGAAACACGGTAGGAACATATCTGGAAGAATGATGACAAGGTCACACATTATTTCGAGGAGGCAGGTTTTAATATATAATGATGGTACTCACTGGGGGACAAAGGTATAAATCATTAGTCTGAGTGAGTGTATGAACTGTGATGTGAAAGTACTGATCTACAGTTGTTTTGGATAATTGAACTTTTGTTGGAATAGCTCCTTCTGGACAAAAGTGCAAGGGATTCTACAGCTCATGTAATTTCAGAGATTAAAAGTGAAGGCCCATGTATTCAATGTAGAGACCACAGAGTTGATTAGTAGAGGTTCAAGTACCAGAAGCAGACTCTGACGTGGGGGAAATAATGCCCCCGTAACACATCCTGAACAGAGATCACATGGAAATGGAACAGGTGAACTGGAAATGTTGACCTCAACTTTCTAAGAATACTTCCATCCCTGAGTTCACTATATGCAGAGTCTATAGACTATTCTTAATAAAATGCTTTTCTTGTTTCATTATAAGTGAAGAAACTCAACTTTGCCTACCAAGTTTGGGTCAGGCTTGTTGGGGCATGTTAAAAAAGGTAGCATGTCATTAGATCCAGACCACTGGATTGTATTGTGGGCCTTTTTCAGCATGGCTGCTTTTGTGATTTTCATGTGCATTATAATGAAGTATTTTATCTAAGGGTATTGATTTTAAAATACCATATGGGTAGGGCATATTGTCTTTGAGTTGGGAAGTAGCACCTGAGTTACAAAAAGGGGGTACTGGGGCTGCGAGGCTGAGAACCACTGAACTTGATGGTCACCAGCTTTGTCCATGATGCATCTCTTTTTCTTTCTTTTTTTTTTTTCCTTTTGTGTAAGTTGGGGGAAAGATAAAATTTGGTAGCTTTATTAGACTTTGAGATTTACACAGGTAGTGTTTTGTTGGGGGAAACTGTTTTTTTGCGTCGAGGACATGCTTTCTTTGAAGGCTTGCGAGTGTGCTATGCTTTAATCCTGAGAGGTCAGATTTCATTGTATCCAAGTTCAAATAGATCCTGAACAGAATAGATACCGTATTTCCCTGAAAATAAGACTGGGTCTTATATGAAGGTTTGCTCCAAAAGATGCTTTAGGGCTTATGTTCAGGGGATGTCATCCTAAAAAATCATGCTAGGGCTTATTTTCCGGTTAGGTCTTATTTTGGGGGAAACACGGTATTGGTAGTAATGGGAAAGTTTGAGGACAGCAAAGCAACCTGCTTTATGAAAGGGTCACATGGATTTTAGCTCTGCACCCTTTTTCAGCATCCTGAGTATTCTGAGAAGTGTTAGGGTATAGTAAATAAAAACAACAACTTGGTTTTGGGGGTCAGCCGATCTGGTGTTCTGAATCTCTGCTCTACTAGCTTTGTGTCTCTGAGGTTTGCTTCCCTAGTCTGCAAAATAAAGCTAATGATAACTGCTTTACACTTTTTTTTAATTGAGGTATAACTGAGATACCATTATATTAGTTTCCTATGTACAAGATAATGGTTTGATATGTGTATATATTGTGGAATGATCACCACAATAAGTCTAGTTAACTTCCATCACCATTACACAATCACAATTTCTTGTGATGAGAACTTTCAAGATCCACTCTCCTAGCTACTTTCAAACATGCAGCACAGTCTTACTAACAGTATAGTTAGTGCTGTACATCACATCCTCATGACTTGTTCATTATTTATGTTTATTTGGTGGAGTCCTTATGGTTTTCTACATGTAATATTATGTCATCTACAAATAGTGACGGTTCTACTTCTTCCTTTCCAGTTTGGATGCCCTTTATTTTTTTTCTCTTGCCCAACTGCTCTGGCTGGGTCTTCCAACTCTGTGTTTAAAAGTGGCAGGAGTGGGCAGCCTTGTCTTATTCTTGCTCTTAGAGGAAGAGCTTTCAGCCTTTTATCATTGAGTATGATATTAGCTGTAGGCCTGTCTCTGAGGTTTGCTTCCGTTGTCTGTGAAGCTAATGATACCTGCTTCACAATTTTTTAACAGCTTTATTGATACATATTTTATATACCATGGAATTTGCCAATTTAAGGTTTACAACTCAGTGATTTTAGTATATTCACAGTTATGCAGCCATCAGTCACCCAATCAATTTTAGGCCTTTATGTCACCCCAGAAAGAAGCCCTGAACCCCTAACAGTGGTTTCCCATTTCCTTTCCAATTTCCCCAGCTCTGGGCAACTGCTAACCTGCTGTCCATCTCTACCGATTTGCCTGTTCTGGACATGTCATGGAAATGGAATCATACAGCATGCCATGCTTTGGGACTGCCCTCTTTCACTTCATATAAGTCTTCAAGGTTCATCCATGTTGCGGCATGCATTCATATCTCATTCTTTTTTATTGCCAGAGTATATATACCGCATTGTATGGGGGTAGCACCCCATTTTGTTCATCCATTCGTCAGTGATTGTGCAGAAGGATGTTGGTGTGAAGACTGACTGAGAGAGGAAATAAGGTACATAATGATCCCTTGCACAGAGAAGCAACATGTAGTTTTGTTGTTGCTTTTCATCTGCGTAGGACGGCTTCTTGTGTGAATTACAGCAGCTCTTCTGGTTTATGAGACAAGGAAGGCAGTCTTATTGAGTAGACCATCTGTCTGCCAGTTTCTCACATTAGTTCTTGTTCATTGCAGTTCCTTGGTGGGCACTCTGGTTTGGTACTAGAATTCACACTGTGTTTCAGCAGCCAAAAGTGTTCCAGCGTTACCAGCACTGCGTGTTGTCATTACAGATCCTCTGTGCGTAACCCGAAACTCTGTGTTGGGAGGGTTGAAAGAGGGAGCCACTGCAGCGTACACAGCTGACAGCTCACCTCGTGCTGACCCGTCTGAGCCTGAGCTCCCACCTCAGTATCACGCTGAGGACCACTCGTGTTGCGTGCCGGGATTGGAAGGAAACACAACTTCAGTGCTCCTGTGCTTTGCTGACTTGGTAAAACACAGAAAATTGCCGAGGGCTTCTGTGACCTCAGAAAGGAAGTTCATGGTACACGTATGGGCCTCTCGTCAAGGAAAGCCTGACACTGAGTGTCTCACTTTAAGGGTTTCGGAGTCTGAAATTCTAATTCATTACTAAATGGCAAGTAAGACTCAAATGGAAGTAGATTGTTGCCAAAGGCCAAAGAGATGATCTGAAAGCATTGATGTCTGTTTTGTTGGCTGTGGAAATACCATGATACTCAATTACTAAAAGTAGTATTTCTGGATTTCTACTTGCAATATTATAATATAAAAATAAAATTCTAAACAAGGCCCAAGTGTTGTTATTTACGAAGCAAATGCAGTCAGCCCTTTGGATCTGTGGGTTCTACGTCTGAATCAACCAGTTGCAGATTGAAAACATATTAGAACACGGTTGCGTTGTTGTTGATGTGTGACGTGTAGTTAGGGCTGTGATGCTACACCTGTGCTGGACTCGTACGGACTTTCTTGTCATTATCCCCTAAACAGTACAGTTTAACTGCTATTAGGTAGCATGAATTGAGTGTTGCAGGGATTCTAGAGATGATTTAAAGTACACGGGAAGATGTGCGAAAGTTACATGCAAACACGACACCATTTTATGTAAGAGCGTCCATGGGTTTTGGTGTTTATGTGGGTCCTGGAACCAACACCCTGCAGATACCAGGGGACAGCTGTGTTATCTCATTATCCACTGTTGGCCTACCACTGTGAGCCATACAGAAAAACAGAATCAATATTCACTGACCAGTAAGTACTCTTATCCCCAAGTTTGCATTTAAAGTCGTGCAACAAGTTGTTAAAATTGAAATCTCTGGTGACTGCCATTTTAAAGATAAATTTGACACATTGGCTTTCTAAGCTGGGTTGCCTTACTCTGCAAAGAGAAAACATCAATAGCTTGCATATATTGAACAGTTAATTTGTGCTTGGCCCTTTGCTAAGCAGTTTATTTGGGTTATCTCATTGATCAAACATAGGGAAAGTATTATCCCTTTTTTATAGATGAGGAGACTGAGGCACAGAGAAATTAAGTAACTGTTGGTACTTCTCTTCATAGCTTCCCATTTGTAAAGTTTAATGTTATTAAAAGTGCTTTAGAATTTTAGGTTTTATTCTCATATTCGTTCTCCAAATTCCATTTCTACATAGAAATCAACACATGTCTGTGGTTTACTTCTTAGGAAATTATGTATATATAAAACAGTCCTATACTGTAATTATGTTATACATGACATCTCTTAATAGTGGCTGCTAGAAAGCTCAGATGCTGATGAGTTAGTTATCCAGTAGATGAGAAGGAGACAAGCAGTTTGAGTGGTGGCCGCCCGGGCACGCCTCTAGCAGAGTCATTCCAAGTGACTTCTTGGAGTGAGCTGCAGCTTGCTCAGCCTTATTTCACCAGAGGACTGCGCTGCAGATGTTCTTGGACGTCCCTACCTGCCCTGCCGGTAGGCGTCCCAGCAGAGCTTACTAGAGCCTGTGGTCTGCAGGGCAAATACATCTTCTCAGAGACTAGGAGCCTTACTGCCAGGTGGAATTAAGCAAATAGAAAATGTCCCTCTAGAATGTAAGCAAACCATTTTACAACATTCCAGCTGTGGTGTTATGATGCTTTATAGAGTTTTCCCGGGAAACCTCATTAGACACATAGACATTTTGACAAACAGGAAAGGGATAGGACGGAATTATTCTTTTCCATCTCTTGGGAAGGTCTGGGCCTCTGGGCCGGTGCTGTGCGTTAGTCTGACACGTCTTCAGTACCCCTGCGCTGTCTGTTATGTCATGGAGCAGCAAGGACACTGAGGCTCAGCGAGATGACATGCTTCATAGCACCACATGAAGTTGTGATGATACCGTTTGGAAAGGAAAAGCTAAACTCTTGCATTATTTGTTGATATTATACTCTTGCTGGTCACCTAGCCTTATTGAAATTTGCACTTATGTACTGTTAGAACAGCACACACCACGTGCAAACCAGAATGGATGTAATCTGGAGGGTGTGTGTAGTGTATTCAATGGAGCGTATGCATAGAGGAATGAAGAGTGCCCGAACGACATTGCCCTGCTGTCTCACACCCAAGTACTGCTTACTGTGGTCCAGTTACTGTGCCCGATGTTGTCACGTTTGATCCCACCTAATTCTCACAACCATCCTATCAGAGAGGCGCTGTTTTATCCACGTATTTCCCGAGAAGGCGGCTGAGACTTAGCAAGTTAAGACCTCTTGCCTGGGGTCATGGAGCCAGCAGTTAGCAAAGCCATTGCTTGAACACTGTGCAGTTTTCCTGGCCCCCTAAACTGCACAGAAAGGTTTCCTATAGATCTTCTAACTCTCCATTTAAGTCGCTGGCAGATAATACATTCTAAACTCAGATTTGATTCTGTTTAAAATATTTAATTGCTCCTCCTGTTACCGGGAAAGTTGCTCTTCATTTTCCAAGACCTAAGTTGGCTGTTGTGTTCTCTGTGAACCTTCCCTGATGCTCTCCTTCTGTGTGTCCTTGTAGCCCTCGGCATGTCCCCTGCCCGGCCCCCGGACGTCTATAGGAGCAAGCTGTCTGGCTCAGCTATTTGCCTTTAACTGGACTGCTCACACCCCAGTACAGGGTCGTGGTACCTAGTAGGTGGTTAATAGGTGTTCGTTGAATTGAATTGGATGTTTAATAAATATTTGAATTTAATTATGCTTTTTACACTCTGGTGTGCATTTCAGGCACTTGGGAAGGTCACTGCATGCAGTAGCAGGGGCCTGCGAAGACCCTCAGTTTCTCAGGCTGTGAATTGATGACATGCCATTCCTATAAGAGATCAATGGAATGCATGATTAAGCCCAAATATTTCTAGATATTGCTTTTTTCACTTTAGATGATGTCAAGGACACTGCCACACTGAACAAAATAAAAACTGTTTTTATTGTAACAAAACAAAAACTTTAAAAAATGTGTCATACAGTTTTGCAGCATACTTTGTAAGCAGCTCTTTGCATCCCATGTTTAGAAAATTAGGTTTTCAAAGCTACGCTTTACTGATTTATATTCTACTGAAAGTAGCATGAGCACATGGAAAGAACATGGATTTTGGAATTAGGGACCTGAATCAAATTCTGGTACAGCTCCTTTCTTGCTTTTGACTTTGGCCAAAATACTTAATTTTTTTCAACATAGTTTTCTTATTCTTAAAATGGGAAAGGTACACATTGGCAGGTTTGGGGGATGAAATATGTTGGGAGGAAATATGTTACTATTCAAAAGGAAATCTGTGAATTCTCTGTGATAGCTTTTGGTATCTTTTCATTTCAACTGAATAAACTTTTATCCTGATTTCATTCTTCCAAATAGTGTAAAATGTATTGAGAATCATCTCTCCGATCACCTTCTAATCTAGCGTGACTTCCGGTCCAGTGTTCCCTGTGGACATCACATCATGTCAGGATGTGCTCAGTGTAGATTTCATAGGGGTTGGAATAAAGAAAAGCGTAGAGGCATCCGTAGATGGCAGAGTCATGCCACTGCACCAGGTGCCAAATTTACATATTTAGCATAAATCCAGCTTAGAAAAGGCAGGTTTGGCGAAGACTATAGACGTGAGGATGGTAGTAAAGGGAAGACTTTTGCAGGGAAGACTTTGGAACATCTCAGTTCCAACATTCGTTGCTTTAGAAACCTGTTTTACTGCAGATTTCAGCATTGTTGCAATTTCGCTTACCTCAGCTCAGCAAAACAGTTTTACAAAATTCCCAAGGGAACCTCATGAAAATCCCATCTGAAATTTGCTCATCAGCCCTTGTAGCAATTTATAAGGTCTGATTATCTTGACCTCCTCCAACCACTGGCCCACTCATTTGAATTACCCACAACCATGGTTTTAGATGCGATGTTAGATTCTTTGAGCTCCTCTCATGGAGACATCAGACTTCTGAGAGCTTCTTCACAGCTGGTGTGAATTTGAGGCTTATCCTAGAACATTTTGGTTTTGAGAGCCTCGTTAATAGTAACTCAGGCATTTCTTGATTGAGCTAAGTCAGCTGTTGAGGATAGCGTGTGGCTGCCTTTCTAGAGCCTTTTTGATTTAGGAGTAACATTGTCATTTTTCAGTCTTCTGGAAAATACGAAGGATTGTAGTTCCTGAGTTCTGTCTTCTGGTCAGGATTGCATTTCTTTTCATCAGTGTGCGCTCTGATGAAGAGCTAGATAGAGCTCATGCTACCTGAGTGAGTATCTGGAACCACTGGATCTGAGAAGGGGGGATGAGCCTCCCTGACAATGCAGAGTGTGCAGTAGCTGGCCATTTTGCGTTCCGTCTCTCTGAGGACTCAACAAATCCGTGAGGTGAATTAACTAAAGCTGTTGGAGAAGCAGCAGTGGGATCATGGATACTTTCATGCTTTTTAAAAATGGCGACGGGAATCTGATCAGAAAGGGTGATTCCACAATGGCAGCTGGGCTTTCCTTGTTCCTCTGGGATTTGTGTTGAGACGTATACTTTGAGCTGATTTTCCCCTTTGTCAGGAATTTATTGGTGTATCCCTTAGCTATATCTCGAACAAAAGGGTGCAGTTTAATTATTTAAAGAGGAAAAACGTGACTTTAACTTTTAGCTATTTATATAATGAATAGATTTTAACCTTTTAGCTATTTATATAATGGATAGATTTCCTGCCCCCATCTGGAAAACAGATTTTAAAGCCCTTGGATTTTATTTAGCAATAAGGAAAATCAGATTATTTTAGTTATTGTAGGTTTTGGGTTTCTGCTGTATTTATCCAAAGAGAGAGTGCTCATATTTTAATTTCTAGGTTACCTTATTTGCAAATAGTTTTCCTCTACTTTTATGTACGTTTTTTATTTCTAAGGATTGAAGCTTTTTATATGTTTTCTTCACCCCCCTCAAGGGATAGCATTTATGGTTTTCCTCTTTCAAAAACTGTTAAAATGTAAAAGTATAAATTTGGACTTGTGGTGTTTATCTTTTAAATGTTTTTGTGTTACCTATACTTTTTGGTATAAAGATTAGAAAATGATACTAAATTTAAAAATTGAAAGTAATAAATGCTGAAAACTCACTAAATTAGTAAGGTGTTAATGTGATTGCAAACAGATAGTTCACGGGCAGTAGCAGGTATACTAGGACTGCCCCTCAGACACCAGCAAGGATTCGACAACTTGGAGGGAAGGGGTTCGTTCTTGAGTAGTCAGCTTTTTTCATTTACCTCTGTGTACTATTTAAAACCGAAGTCCAGAGAAGGAAGCACTGTAAATTAGTGAAAAGTGCACTGCCCTTAACTAGGAGTTAGAATATTGGCCTCCATGTCTTATCCGTGTGACCTTGGGCAGGAGCTTTGACCTCTCTAGGCCGTAGTTGCCCAGTTATCAAAACTGTAGCCTTGGACTACACGATGGCTCCCTGGCATGTGTTTCTTTGGAAGCTGTGGCAGTGTGCTAGGAGCCGTGTCAAGTCCCAGCATAAACCCAGCAGCTGTATTTTCTGCTCTCCTTCAGGTCTGTTTTACCTGACGTTTTGGCAAAATATTGATACTAAAGTAAACATATATTGAAGACTAAAAGGAATTTGAATGTATTCTTATAGTGTTAAAGATGTAAAACACCCAAACTGAATGAAATACTGTGCTACCAGCAGGCCAGGGAAAGAGACCTCTGGTTCTACATTCGCTGTCTTCTACCATGGAGGGCACTTGAGTGGACAAATTGAAGGATCAACAGGTTAGCTAACAGTGAAAAAATCTTCCTGTTCTGAAGTTGCATAACTATGAAGCGTGTACACTGGAATCCCCTCTTCCTGAATCAGTGGCGTTCTCTAAAGAAGAGCTCGTGGGTTTTATTTATATGAAACCTGTCTCAGTAGTTCACAACTCTGCTAAGAGACCTTGTCCTGAAAGGAGGGTGCCTGGTGCTGGGGCGGCGGGCACAGAGCAAGGCCTGAGGCTCCCCACACACCTCATGCCTTTTTCAGGCCCCTCTGCTTCCAGAAGGTGATTCACTCTTTTGAATGTCCGTTATAGGTGTGTTCCTTTTTTTGTCTTCTTTCAGCCTGGATTCCAGCAGAATCAAAATCCATGTTTCTGAGTTTAGTGTACTGGGTTTGTTTTTCCCCCCCATTTCCTCCTATCTTCAGCAGCAATATAAGTACTCTTGATGGCAGCTGCTGTCTTAAAGCCCAAGAGCTTAAAAGATGAAAGAAACCACTAACAGCAGTCAGGAGGAAGTTTAAGGGCCTATTTTCCTGAAGGTTTGAATTTTCTTTCATTCTGGTGGTCGAGTAGAAAATTGCAAGCAGGTTGTGTTCAGCAGCTGGAATGCTCTTAACATCTGGGGAGACCAGCCTTCTCTTCATTTCCCATCCATTGGCAGGGTAGCGTGCTGAGGTGCAAACTGCATGCAGAGATATCAGAATTCTTTGTGTGTGTAGTCATTAGGATTTCTTTGGTGTGGAATGTTTTTCAAGGGAATACCTACTTGTTCTCCATTCTTCCACTAGCTTTCAGGAACTCGTCACTTTAGGTCAATTGCTAAAGAGGGGCCTGAAGGAATACCTCCCAAGGGCTTGTCCTGAGCGGGTCGTGCTAGGACTCAGTGAATTACAGCCGTGGAGTCAGGAGCTGGCCTGCCCCTCCTTCTCCGGGCACATTGTATGCCTGCTAGAGCCCAGGGGCCCTGTGTCAGTAACGCGACTGGGTCAGCGGCTGTGGTCCACTTGCTGCTGCTTCCTTCTGATAGCTGTTCCATAGAGCGAGGCTGAGGAAATCCAGAACATCTGCTGATTGGTGGGTGGAACCATTAGACAATGTTCTTCACAAAATCAAAGTTTTAAAATTAGACCTGTTTTCTTTACTCCAGCCTTCCTCTTCTTTGACCTGCGTTTTCCCATTGCAGTTAGAATTTGAGAGCTGGCCCGAGCCCCTGCAGTGCGCTGAGCAGATGCCGTAACAATGTGGCTATGCCCTTACAATGTAAGAGAGCTGGGGTGGGGATCGGAGCTGACTGCAGAGTGCTGCTTTCTTCTTAAGGCAGCCAAACCATTGGTTTTAAAATAATGTGCTGGCAAGTAAAACAGGCCTGCCAGTTTAATTGTTACTTTTGGACAACTTCATTATTTTATAGGTGGGAAAAGAGAAGGTGAGAGGAGTTTTGCTTTGCTCGAGGTCACAGAACTGGTTTAGAACGTGTTCCTGGTGGCTACTTGGAAAATTAAGTGCTCCAGGTACAATCAGTAGTGTCACTTGTGGTCCCGAGTATGCACCAAGCGAGGGTTTTATGCTTTGGATTGTGATAGTTTAGGGTTATTAAAGCGAACCTAACTTTTGGATAGACCAAATGTAAGCTATCTGTAAGAACCGATTGTGATGGCTGGAACAGCCCTTAAGTGCAGCCCCCAGGCAGATGGATTTGTAGCTGATCTGTAGTGCCATCTGGATTTTCCTGGATTTCCAAGTAAATACATTTTGCATATTGCTTACAAATTGCTTAGGTTGTCTTCATGAATAGTGAAGGCTGTGCTTTAGGAAGTTAGAGATTCTAAGGCTTAAAAACAACTCTATTTCATTCCTTTGTTTCCTTTGCTTTTATTTTCTGTAGCCTCGAGGGTGTGTGTATGTGCGCTGGGGAGAGGGCGTTGCCCCTGGTTTCTGGGCGTCTGGTTCCTTCACAGACATCGTCTCTTAGGCTGCTGCCGGGCCTGCCTGTGAGCGTGCCCTGACCTCCGCACAGAGCTTTGTCCTGTTCTGTGTCACGTTTAACTAAGCTTCTGCAGCAGGGTGCTACGTTTGCCTCAGCCTCTGCCACCAGTACCTGCTCAGTGCTAGGTACCTCCTGATTCCCAGTGAGTCTCCTGTCAACCTCGGAAAATAGGTGTCACCTCCACTTTTTAGGTAAAGAGAGCAGGGCCTTGAGATTGTGTCTTTCCTGATGACACACCTGGAAAGCACAGAACTGGCATTCCGTTGCGAATCTAAGGCAAGCCTAGTGGCCTTTCCAAAACGCTACAGCTTCTGCTCTGCCTGCTCTGCCTTCCTTCCCGAGTGTTTTAGCTGGCCTCTCAGCCTAAGGAGTTCCATTGTCTAGAGCATGGCCTTCAAAACTTTTTTGTCCCAATGCACACATTAGACATGCAGTTTAATCATGATCAAATGTATGTGCTCACAGAGGCACAGGCAGGAACCTCACACGCCCGTGCTTCCATGCACACAGAAATGTGGAACAGTTTCAGAAGCGGTACCACGCAGCACCCTCTTCCATGCAGTACACCTCCTGTTTCCTTTTCTCACACATTCATGAGGACGTGCTGATGAGTGCCCACTATTGGATTTTGCGACCGCGGTCCCCTGGAGTTGAGAAACATGGACCTAGAGTGGACGTCTCAGGTGGGGTGTGTGCCTCCCAACCTCCCCCCCACCCCACCCCCCACAGGACTTTTAGGATAATCCATTGGAGCACAGGAAAAACTAGTAGAAATTACATTTAGATTTATTGTAATCTTTAAGGAAGACACATTGGACGTTACTGATATTTACTACCTGAGGTGACAGTTCCCTGTCACTCAGCATGTGAGCTGTACAGGTGTCCTGAGGGAACCGTGGAAGGCTCACAAAACAGCAGGTTCCTGGGGCTTTTTGCTCACGGGGTCGTGGACATGTTCCAGTTTGTGTGGCTCATAAAGTGGGTTACTGGGTTCGGTTTACTTTAAATGAATCATAAAAAGGACAAGTGATTTTAAAAATTTCCTTTAAAGGAACGGTGGAACAAGGAAACAAGCACAAGGGACAGGAAAGTGGCAGAGCTGACCCTTCTGTGCTTTCCGGAGTTCCTTACCAACCTGTCACTAGTCACACTCAGCACCGGCGTCATCATGTTGCACGGGAAGGTGGCCCACGAATTGAAATTATAAAAAGAGACTGTAAACTTCAGTTATATTCATGATTATTAATGATTTACTTTGCCCTAAGGGGGACCTTGAGATACTGGCTAACACCATTATGTTGGGTAAAACATTTAAAATTGTGTTCATTTTATCTTTATCACCTTTTAATTTATTTATTGAATATTTTGGAATATGCACAGTCCATCAGTGGTACATAAACAGTGACATATCTGGGGAATACTCTCAAATTGTTTTGATTCTGATAAGGGTTCATAGTTGAAATCACGTGGAGACTGTTCCTGGGCTGAAGAACCACGGAGACGTGTGCAGTAATTGTTAATGGTGGCCATGGGCTCTAGATGAGGAGACGCGTGGAGATGAGCAGGAGACCGAGGACGTATGTGTACAAACTAGAGAGCAGCCCTCGCCTGTGGGGTCAGTTCCAAGGGCGCGTGGCTTGGTGAGCAGCCCGTGCTTCTTGCATGTCACAGAAGTCTCCGCCTTCTCCTGGCAGAGCGGCCCTGTGCTAGGGCATGTGGCCTGGCA
The DNA here is from genome assembly GCF_036562045.2 of Rhinolophus sinicus. Taxonomy (NCBI): domain Eukaryota; kingdom Metazoa; phylum Chordata; class Mammalia; order Chiroptera; family Rhinolophidae; genus Rhinolophus; species Rhinolophus sinicus. The sequence goes on from NC_133753.1 coordinate 105,699,263, forward strand.
GGTGGGCGTGGGCTAGCTGCTGCCCCTCCATCCTCCTGCAGGTGTAGCCGACACGAGGAGTGCTTGTAATACTGCTGAGGCTGGCGTGCTGAACGAGAAAAGAGTGATGGGTGGGCGACACTGATGAGTGAAGGCAGCAACCAGTCCCACTCTTCTATTGGCTTATTTATTCAACCAGGTGTTTATTGGACGGCTGTTCTGTGCCACCCACCTTGTACCATAGCGGTCAGCACACCACAGCCCACTGGGCAAACGTGACCTGGTGTCTGATTTGTAAATCAAGTTTCGCAAGGAACATGGATGGCTACAGTCCTTTGTTGACATACTTTGTGTGGTTGCTTCTGAGCTGTGATGGCAGAGTGGAATAATTGCAACAAAGATTGTTTGGCCTGCAAAGCCTCAAGTATTTTCTATGTGGCCTTCTACTGAGGGCCTCTGTTCTGGAAGGTGAGTCAGTACCTCTGGTTCCATTCCATGGGGACTGAGCCATGGGCTGTTTGGCTTCCCTCCCCTGTGCCCTATGCCACAAAAGCCTCCACTGGAGTCAGGGAGGGCACATTCGGGCAGAGTGGTGTAGAGAAAAGCTTTCAGCCAGGACTCATCCCTCCTAGGTGTCCACACAGGCAGTGTTGTACGGAGAATGAAGGGCTGGGAGTCTGAGACTTTGGCTTCGGAATCAGGTCACTCCCTGATCTTCTCTCTGGGCCTCAGTTTCCCTCACTCTGTAACTAGGACATCACACTACATCAGTAATTCTCAAACATTAACCCACATCAGAATCACCTAGAAGGCTCAGTGAATGTACTGCTGGGCCCCACCCAGCCCGCTCAAAGTTTCGGATTCGGTAGGTGTGGAAGGCCTGAGAATTTGCACTTTTAACAAATCCTCAGGAAATACTGCCTCTGCTGCTCTCGGGCCACCTGAAGAGCTAGTGCGTTAGACCTTCTGTCAGGACTTCCTGGAGGAATAACTGGTCATGTGCTGCTGGAGAGACGGTGTGACTGGATCGTTTTTTGGCAGCCTGCCTCTCTCTGGCATTAGGAAGAGGCAGGCTGGGGCGGCCACTGTGAGAAGTGACATTTAGAGAGGACCTGTATTCTAGATGCCCCTGTGATGTGTAACCCAGAACTCTCCTGGACTGAACGTAAATGCTCACGTCCCACCTATACACAGGGAACGGCGGGCCTTCTCTTAATAATCGGTCATCACACAGTTTGCCTATTGCCTCTGAAATTCTAGGCCCGCAAGTGGTCAGACTTGTAGGGATGTGAGGAAGAACAAAGCCCTTTATGGTGGTTAATCTTCATGGTCTCTTCCCCTCCCCTGTCGCATGACTGCTATTTGTTTGGGTTTCTGCTTTTTAAAAGTCTTATGTTCCTGTTACCTTTTTTTTTTAATAGTCATTTTCTTGGTTTCAATAAGGTGCTAATGTTTCAAGAGCTATTGGGAGCCTATCGGTGTCGGAAATTCTGCAAGTTGCTTGGAGAATAGCCTTATCAGTCCTTTCAGAAATTCTTGGTAGTATTCAATTGTCTTCACTTTACAAATCAGTTGTAGTTAAATATTAGGGGTCAGTGAAGCTAAGTACTGAGTGACCTGGAAAATGTCAGTATCTCCTGATGCTCATATTCTCCTGACTCTTCATTCTCGTGTTTGGAGCTGGGAATTGTGGTCACCCAGGATTACTCTTCTTTGGGAATCCCAAAATCTAGTGTAATTTGTCACTGCAGCTCAGCACGTTAGGCCTTGGTAAAGTTCTCTCTTGCCTTCTTTCCTGCCAACAGAAATAATTTTCTTCTTTGAACTGTTTTTATAGCTTAAAAATCTTTTTTTAAAAAATCTGTATACTTTGTACTAAATTGTATTGATTGATCTTTCTAGTTCCCTCACTACAAAGGACCTTCTTGAGAAAAAAATATTTTATGCTAATCATTTAGGTTGTTACAGAACCAAGTTCTGTGTCTGGTATAGAGCAGGCACTCGGCGCATAACTGTCTAACCGAGCTGGGGAATGAATGGTGAGACGGGGTTCAGTGCAGGTCTGGCTTGCCTCACAGGGCCTCATTCAGGTTCATTTCTAGTCTCCTCTGGATGAAGAAGGAATTGTTTGTTCAGTAGGCGATGTTATTTGAGAGATGCTTTGTCTGTTTTCCACATCTAGTATGCTATTAGTGATGATTTTTCATTTTGTCAAAATGCATTTTCTTCTTTTCAACTAGAGTTCAAACAAAATGGTTTTAGACAACATCCTAAGAACATTTGGAAAGATGACATTTCAGGTCTGTTTCCCTCTTTGCTTAAAGAAGTATATGCTGCTGTAATTACTAATTGCTGCACTAAGAAGAGGCAGATGATACATATGTTTATGACAGTTTTCCAGAGGGAGAACTAAGGAACCAGGCTGATTTTTCCATAATGTGAATGTTATTCACAAACTATTACCATAATTGATGCACCAAGCCACTGTAGGGTAAATAATGTGTTGTGTGTGGGAAGCAAGCTAGTAGTCAATGAATATTAAAGAACAAAACCTCATTTTAAAAGAGAAATGGTAATTATAATCATTCTGAATTCATATTGCAAAAGCAGTTAAAATAACTTGGCTGCCATTTATCTTTGTAATTCCATGTGCTAAGGAAGTAGTTATATGAGTAGCGTTGTATTGAAGTGTGTATATGTGTATATACACACATTTTTAGAAAGACGCAACGCCAGCCTTCATTTAGTATTAGTCATATCTCAAAGACATTTGATGCAGAGGGGAGGTGAACATAAGCACAGTTAATCAGTGCAATTTATATTGATGGGAAAGCACACAGTTTTAGTTTTCTTATGTTGTTTTTTTTTTTTTTTTTCTTACCTGCCGTGTCTTATTCCTTCCCTTGACCAAATCAGCTTCTGTGTTTTTCTCAAGGCTCTTTTTTCATGGACGTCTTTCCCATCTACCTCTAATCCCTCTCTTACTGCCTTCTGGGGGCTCATCAATGCCTGTGTGTAGTGTATTGATTTGCACTTTTGGGATTTGCTGTTTTGTAATCGTAAGTCATAAGTCATGTCTCAGTCTCCCCAACTGGACTTTCAGGAAGGGATTGGGTGTGTGTGTGCGCTCGCAGGAGCCGTTCCTCCTTGCACCCCTCATGGAGCATGCTCAGTGCTCTCCCGCCTGTGCAAATTCCTCAGTAGGTTCTCCTTGTCATCTCTTTCTGCATGCCAGATGCTGCCTTATTTTGGTAAAATCTTTAAGTTTTGTGCTTGCTCACTAGGGCCTCTAAAAAGTGCGCTAATATAACCGGAAACAATGAGATCCCACTGGTGTGGAGTTTTTGTAGAAGTTCTCTTCATCTTTGTCAAGTTCTGAAGTCAGAGGGAAAGATGCAGCTTTTGTCGCTTGGTATTGAGTGTTTTTACACGTACATTTTAGATATAGACAAGGTGATTAGGTCAGAGCTTAGATATTTTTACATTTTAAAATAAGTCATAGAATATGTATTCGTACAGTGTTTCCCTGAAAATAAGACCCAGCCAGACAATCAGCTCTAATGCATCTTTTAGAGCAAAAATTAATATAAGACCAGGTCTAATATATTACAATATAACATATAATATAATACAATATAATACCGGCTGTAATATAATACTAGGTATAATATAATATAATATAATATAATATAATATAATATAATATAATATAATACAATACTGGTTTAATATTAATTTTTGCTCCAAATGATGCATTAGAGCTGATTGTCCAGCTAGGTCTTATTTTCAGGGCAACATGGTAGGAACCTTTTAGAAAAATCTCATCAGCATTGGTCCTGTTCCCAGTTGTAATCTCAGTATATTCTGATAACTTCTTTCCAGGAGATAGCTTTCCTTCTGAATGGGCATCTGTCATCGTTTCCTTTGTAGCAATAAAAATATGGACAGCTTCCAGTATGCTTTCTTAGCTCAAATTTCCTGGGCCCTTAGTGTCAGACAGAGTCAGTATATTCAGCTAGTTTAACCAGCTGGACACATTTCCCTCTAGAGAAACGAGTAACTGGGACGTGCTTCACACACAGCGCGTGTGGGGGCAGCAGCCAGGTTGTGCGGCCCTGCTGCTCTTCCTGCCCTGGTTTCACCCAGCCTGGAACAGTGGCTTTGCTGGGATTGTTTGGAAAGCTCTGAGGAGAAAACAACTCATAGAACCTCCAGGAATCAAAGCATCACAGATCATCCCTGCGACCCTGACACTATAATCGCTGTAATCGCTAGAGCTGGCTTCCTCGGGTGGTGATTGTGACCCGGGAGGAACGTCACCAGGGCAGGCTCCTCAGAGGGCGGGTGGCCCTGGAGCCGGCCTTGTGCGGCGCCCTTGCCCTGCAGCCTTCACACAGAAGGGCTGTGCCTTGTCCAGACCTTCCTGCCACCTGAGATTCCTAGATGGGGCTCTGGCCTGGTTCCCTCAAGGCCTCTGGAAATGGCCTCGCTTGGAGTGGTGCCGTGGGAGTCCGTTCCTGGCGGTGGGCCTGCGCTGCTGTCTGAGAGGCGCTGTGCCTCTTTGCAGCGGAGCGCAGGTCAGATGCAGATAACACAGGCATGATTCTGCCCTCTGAGTGCTCACTGAGGCGACTCCTCCTGTCCCTGAAGGGTTTCCGGAAGCACACATTTATCATGGAGTGTAAGAGAAGGAAGCAACATGAGGCTTGCTTTCCTGCTGAATAGCAGCGTGCAGGATAGAAACCCTTCTGTTTACAATTCAGCGGTTTCCCTTTGTAATTTGCATTCAAGTCATTTTAAGCTTTACTGTTAAGCTAAACTTCTGAGCAGTTTAATTGGCAAACTCTTCCTTGGAGGGTTAGGGGAAGCTTTTGTAGAGAGTTGAAGTCCCAGATGAGAATATGAGTTAAGCAAAGGTGTGTGTGTGTGTGCGTGTGTGCGTGCATGTGTGTGGTTTGCATGCAGAGCATGTGCATAAATGCATGTGCTTGCTGGGGCGGGTGTAGGGTTGAAGCCGAGAGGAGTCGTTCCTAGCGGAGGACGGAGGACGCACCTTATGAAGGCGGGGAGAGTCCTGCAGGGTCTGGCAGATCGCGAATCCTTGCGAAGGTTTTGTGAGAGCTGCGACCAGCCGTTTGCTGAGAACAGGGACAGTCCTCGACAGCCCATCATACCTCTTCAGCCTCTCTTAACAAGTGTTTAGATGCCCTGGCAGAGGAAGTGGTGTGTTTCAGGCACAGCTGCGATGGAAATAGAGTTCTTTTAGTGAAGCTGAAGCAGTTCTTCCACACATATTATCCCATTTTAACAGTCAACTGTTTAAAACAAAACCAAAAAAGGCGGTGGGAGTTGGAAGAAGGAGTTTATGCCAGGAAATGAAAAGGAGTTTCTGTAGGTAGAAACCTGTCTTGGTTGTGGTTTTAGTTGTTAAAAGGGCGCAGTTGCTCGTTTGTTATATCTCTGTGTATGGTCTTGTGAACTTCTATTTCTCCAATAAACAGTAAAGCTAAAACAGAAGCCATATTTTTATTTGAGAACACACTTCCATCACAAGCCTTCCTTTCAGCACTTCTGCTCACCAGGGAACTGGGTAACGTAAGGTCTTCCCCCTTCCTTCCTATGGCAGGTCAGGCTTTGAATCTAATCAGCATGATTGAGGCTCTGTCATAGCAGGTGAGGTTTCTGACTGAAGTCTGAGAAGTGATGTTTCTGTCATATTTCCAGCTGACGGTAGCTACTAAGCAAAGGTTAGGAGGTTGTGATGTAATGGAAGGCGGCACTGTCTTTACCTTTTATCAAGCTCAGATTGTGAGCCTGGAGCTGTGTTAACTGCTTGACAACTATAAGCCCATTTAACTTTCACAGGACTCCTCATTTTAAGATAGGTTTATTTATCCTCACTTCACAGATGGGGAACTTGCGGTTATCAGAGGGCTAAGTGTGACTAGTTATACCAGCATTTGGCATGTTGGGGTTGATGTCCTTCCATCTCCACCACTCTCACATGTAAGCACTGCCTGTGGCATTATACTTGCTCCCATCGCAGCCTTCCCCCCAGCCTCTACCAACTCTTATCCCCCTCCCCCTCTTTTCTGACGCTTTAAACAAACACAGCCAAAGCTGTACCTCCTGAATTTAGCGCCATCTCTTTCCTGACCTCTTATTAAACATATATTCATGCAAATATTAGATTTTCAGTGGAGGTAGATAAAGTAAATAGCAATTTTATTTTCCCTCCCCTTGACTCGAAGAGAATTTGTATTCTATTATTAATTCTCACTGTTCCATGATCATATTATGTTACCTGACATTTATAACTCAGCCATTGTCTTACCAGTATTTTCAGGATACTCATATGTGCAGTAGCGTGATTCTCGACCAAGGAGCCAGGGAATCCAGGCCCAGCTCAGCCACAGACCAGCTAGAGACCTCGGTGAAGTCACTTCACTGCTTGGTGCTTCCCTTCTTTCATCCTGGTTTTTGATCCAGGTCAGTTCCCATCCTGGGAGCACAGTCTGTTTATCAGGACACTAAATAGGTCGCATGTGCTACCCTCTCTGTATACTTTATTTTTAGGTGTTTCTAGAAGGGATGGTAGCAATTCATTAAAAAGCATGATTAAATTATTACATTTTGTGTTTCTTTCATCAGTGAATACCTGCTAAACTGCAATATATTATCAAATGGGGTGTTCATGTTTTCTTTTTACTTAAAAGGGAACTTCATGTTAAAAGTTAGACACTATTGATTTCATGAACATTTTTTTAAATTTATTGGGGTGATAATTGTTAGTAAAGTTACATAGATTTCAGGTGTACAATTCTGTATTACATCATCTATAAATCCCATTGTGTGTTCACCACCCAGAGTCAGTTCTCCTTCCATCACCATAAATTTGATCCCCCTTACCCTCAGATTTCATGAACTTTTAAAGTCCTTTCCCAGGTAGCATATTCCCTAGCCTGTGAATGAGTCTAATTACTTGACTCTCCAAATTCTAGGTTTTTGGAATCTTTTATTATCATACTTAGCCCCTTTCCATGAGCATTTGGGTTTACCATAAACACAAGGAAATGAATTGACCTTCAAAACACCAGTCTTTCCTACTCTGTCCTAAAGAGAGGATGTTTTGCCATCATGTCTGTAAGTCCAGTTGGTCAGCGGTCACTGTCATCTTCCCCTCCCCGCGCCATCGTTCCTGTGAGGCCCTGTGCACCCCCTTCTTCTCTCTGACCACAAGCCCCTCTGGCTTCACTTCATAACTTACTCAGCCTGCATTACATATGTAACCCCCTCACCACCCTCTCACCACACTGTCGGTTCTCTGAGGCACTTGTCCTGCTGCCCGTCTTCTCCCAGGGGCACTTCAGCTGTCTGCCCGCTCTTATTCCTTTATGTTCTACTTGAGAGGATTACAACTCTGACTGTTACTATATTCATTTGTTTTTTGCTTTTTTGTTTTTTTAGATTTCTACGTATAAGTGGGGCTCAACCTCTCATGGCTTTTTCAGTGTTGCCCATTAATACATTTACTGAGTTGCTTTCTTTGTCCCCTTGGTGGCAGTTCTAATCTGTCCCCACTCAGGGCTACAATGATCGATAACATTTATCAAGAATTTAACATGTTAGAGAAAATGTGCTAAGGACTTTACATGCATTGTGTCATCCCCATTCTTGCCATATGATCTAACTTTGTCTGCCATCCACCCATCCAGCCAGCCATCCATCCAGCCAGCCATCCATCCATCCAACACATACTAACTGGGTATGCTGCCGAGTTACAGGCTATAACTGTGATTGAGGCACGTTGGTGAATTCCTCTCAAAAGGCCTTCAGCTCCGAGGGAGATGCAGAGAAGTAAACCGGCAACAAGAATGTTGTATGATAAGTGCTAAGAAGGGGAGAAGTTCAGTATGCTACAGATGTACCCAACCCAAACTTGGCGATGAGGATAAGGAAGGCCTCTTTGGAGGAAGTCACAGCGAAGTGCCAATTTAAAGGATGAGAGGATATGAATTAAGTGATGTGATGGGGGAATAGAAATGTGTTCTAGAAGGAAGAACACCTGGATGCTGGAAAGACTTCAGGGAATTGAGACTAGAGCCATTGTTCTCAGGAGGATTAAAGGACTTCTGGTGTGAACTCCACTGACTCTCACCTCCTAAATGATTTACAGCTTCACTTGGTAACTCAACATCTGCTGAGATCTGTTATTGGACATGGTCTTCGGGGATGACTTTCCACACTCTTGCTGTCAATATCAACATGAATTTTTACTATGCGCTTGTGTGGCTGCCTTGCATTTGATTGTTAGGGCGGGTAGAGAGGAACATGCTTCTTCAAAAACATTGTGAGAAGGTTTATAATTATTGTGATGTAGGGATCCAGTTTTTTAGGAGGGCTCGTCAGGGATAATCAGCCTGAATTTTTGAATGCTAAAATGAAGCTATTGCTTAGCCTGACCGTAATAGCAGCTTAAACAATGGAAGCATATCCCTTTTCCATAAAGACATTAAGTCAATGACATTTAGGCCTCAGGAAATGTTATGCTCTCAAACACCTTGACTGAGCCTCAGATGAAGGGTCTGCAGGTATGGAAGGCTGGTGCTTCTATGACACGGAGGTAGAGAAATGAGGTGAAGGTCCACATGCATACCCAGCTGTTTGCGGATGTGAAAGGTGTACGCACCCCACAGGGGCTGTGACCCATCTGATTGGCAGGAAAAGGTGCTCATTCGAACAACATATTGGCTTCATTGCTCCATACAATTGTAGGAATAATAGTGGACACAAAGCAACTGAGTGGTGAAATATTTCAAACTCTGTATTCAAATCATTTTGAAAAGTATAGGCTGATAATATCACCTGTTTCTCTTCTCTTTGCAGATGGGGGTAATTTATAGCATCCTATAGTTTACTTTTAAATCCAATGAATTTTTTTCAGCTGCCAGAGAGAACTTTTATTTTATTTTAATTTTTTAAAATTTATTTTTAATTATAGCTGATGCACAATATTAGTGTCAAGTATACAACATAGTGATTCAATCCTTACTAGACCACAGTAAGTCTAGTACCCATCTGTCACTGGACAGAGTTATAACTATGTTACTGACTCTATTCCCTGTGCTGTACATTATATCCCGTGACTTATTCTATAACTGGAATTATACTTCTTAAGTCCTGTCCTGTTTTCTGCCCATCCACTCCTCCTCCCCATTCACAACAATCAGTTTGTTCTTTGTATCTGTGAGTTTATGTCTGTTTCCTTTTGTTTATTCATTTGTTTTGTTTTTTAGATTTCACATATAAGTGAATCATGTGGTATTTGTTTTTCTCTCTCTGACTTATTTCACTTAGGATAATATCCTCTAGGTCCATCCACACTGTAGTAAGTGGCAAGAGTTCATTCTTTTTTATGGCTGAGTAATATTCCATTGTATATATGTACCATCTCTTCTTTATCCAGTCGTCTGTCTATCAATGGACATTTAGGTTGCTTCCATATCTTGGCTGTTGTAAACAGTACTGCAGTGAACATAGGGGTGCAGATAGCTATTCAAATTATTGTTCTTGTTTTCTTCAGATGAATTCCCAGAAGTGGAATTGTTGGGTCATATGGTGATTCTATTTTAAATTTTCTGAGGAAACTCCAAACTGTTTTCCATAGTAGCTGCACCAATCTGCAATCCCACCAATGGTGCATGAGGGTTCCCTTTTCTCCACATCCTCACCGACACTTGTTGTTTGTTGATTCATTGATGATGCCATTCTGACAGGAGTGAGGTGGTTTTTATTTGCATTTCCCTGGTGATTAGTGATTCTGAGAATCTTTTCATGTGAAAATCCAGGTTAATCTTAATTATTTTGTATTTGATAAATGAATATTTATTACTTGGGCTAGGGGTGTGGGAAGCAGGGACGAGAGGTGCCATCCTGTGAAAGGTTCGAGAATCCGCGTTCCTCGCTGCGCTGCCTGGAGAACGTTTCCAGCGCGTGTCGTCAGTGCAGTGGTGGTGGCCTGGTTCACACACGCGGAAGCCACGCTCTTACATCTCAGCTCCTTTTCTCTACTTTATCTGTTTCTGGCATTTTGTAAAGTGGGTGCTGATGCTGTTTTACACTTTTTCTTGATATCTTGGAAGTTGAATGAGTTAATAGTAGTAAAACAAAAATAAAAACACTGCCTTTACATTTCTGGGGGAAAAAACAAACAAAAAATAAGTATAAAGTGTCAATCATTTTCGCAAGCTGTTAACTCCTGAGGCTGAATGACCAGAAACTGTTTTGGCAGCTAGTAGAAGTAAAAGGGAATAGCAAGAGAAAACTGCCCCAGTTTCTCTTTCTCTGGCTACAAGAGGTTGAAAGATGTTGTTTCAGCTGAAGACTTTAAAATGGATTCGTACCCACTTTGTGCTAAAGAGACTGGACTGATTTTCCTGTCGTAATCTTCTGTAGGCATGGAGAAAGGTCAGCTCCTGGGCTTGTTTTGGGGCTCATGGGGTTACAGCTGTTTCTGTGGCAGAGTCCTTTTCCTAGACAAAAGCTCTTGTCAGAATAATGTTTGGACAGGTGTTAATCTGTGTCCTGAGGGGACGTGCTGGAATTCATTATTAATGGGGGGGGGGGGGAAGCTTGTCCTTCTGGGACCGTCCGGGGCCAAGGCCTGCCCCCCGCCTTCACTGACATGTGCCATTTGTGAGGAAGGCAGCGAGAGTCCATTTGAGGAATTCTGCTGTCAGCCAGCCAAGAGAACCACACGGAGGGAGCGAGCAAGGGAGGGAGCCGGCAGCCGGCAGGGCAGGTCTGGAGCAGTTTCCGGAGCGAGATCACACACAGTGTTCTAGGCGCTAAGGGAAGGTGTCCAGGAGCACGAGGGCAAGGGCCGGGCTGGCAAGAGTGCGTTTCCCTGGGTCGTTCGCCTTTGCCCTCCTGTGTTTGAATACTTGTCATCCTTTGGAAAACTCAGCATCTGAAAGAAGCCTTGGCTGAAACTCCGCTTTTTCTTCAGCACTATACTGTTTTTTTGGTTTGTTTGTTTATTTTTCTTCTTTCCCTCTTTTTATTTTTTATTTGTTCCATCTTCTTTTCCTCTGAGGGGAGGAGGTGAGAGAATGATCAAGTCAAGCTGGTTCTATGTTAAGTTCAAGTACGCAGAGAAGGTAAGTCAATATGTTCTCTTTTCCCAAGGGAAACCTGCCGCCTCCTCCAGGCTTCTCATCTGTCGGGCTCCTCTGGCTACTGGGGGAAGCAAATGAGCCTGGAAGTTTTATTTGTGAATGTGTTTCCTCTGCCGTAATGATTCTTGGATGAAACACAGGCTTGGTGCTTGCGTTCTGACATTGCTGCATTGCAACCAACCAACAGGAAGAAATCTTCAAACCCTGCTCCAGAGGCATTATTTAGAGTTTAAAGAAAAACAATGAAACTTCACTAACACGAAAGGAAGGCTGCTGTTTGAGTAGAGAATTTTCAAGAGGAGTATTTATGAAGCTTGATGCATTTTTAGTTCTGAAACAAATTGACAATAACTTCCCTTAGTCAGAAGTTTCTTTTTTCTTTGACTGACTTTGCTCCCTCCTGTAAGAAGAGCTTTGCAATGTTATTTGAGTATGGAAAGATTTCCCATCATTTTGGCTGACCACATATGACACTATCACTTTACTGTCTGTCAGGGATTATATTTTAGGGAAGCAGTAAATTTTGGTTGCATCTGAAGTTTTGATGTTATAGTTCTATATTTTAACATACCGTTTGTAGGCTTTGGGGAAAGATGTGTAGACTTCCTAACATGCCGTCTGTTACCTGGGGCTGTCAGCCATCTTTTTCATTCTGGATCCACATGTGTTACTTACCCTGATGGGAATGTATAGGATTAGTAGTAAGGTTTCCAGGAGGATTCTGAAATGCCTCCATTTTGAAATCTTTCCTTTCTTGATTTGCTTGTTGAGAACATTGGCATATTGACTGTAGATTTGATCTGTGGTCCTAGAGAATGGAATCATGATGTCGCATGATGGAAAATTGTTATGACTATCTTCATACTTCTTACGATTATATGCCTAAGCACATTTTAAAAATCCCTCCTCCATTCCTCTAGTTTAAAAAAGAAGTTGGTACACTTTGGGTTCATTTGTCCTGCATTGTGTTTTCTGTATATATTTGTTTCTGCTATGTGTTTATATCGGCAATTGTTCTTTACACATAATGAAAACACAGAATTTTTACTGAAAAGATTTATCCTCCATTTTAAACCCACTTGCATTGTTAACTATTAAAACTATTATAATTAAAATGTCTCTTTGTTTACAGGTTGGGAAAGGTTATCATCTTGTTTTGGGATTTACTTTTTCCCTCAAGAGATTCCTTTCCTTTGAGCAAATCCATTGTTCGCTGTTAGAAATTTTGATAAATTAAAACTGTACTCTTACCTCCTTAACTGTTTCCTTTCACCACGAATGTCCTGCTGTGGAAACCTGAAACTCACAGTTAAGGAAGGACAGTAAACTATTGTTAAAAGGGGAAAAACTTTTAAGAAATGATATTCATGAAAAGGAAAAGAAGGGGAACATTAAATTAACTGCTTCATTTGAATGATAATATTCTGTTATTTATTTTTTTTTAGCAACCTAAGAAGAAGAACATGCATTCATATATCAAGACATGGGTGTAATGTAAAACTAAATAATGTAAGGCTCCTTTGCTAATTAAAGAATATCCTTCTTTTATTGGGATGGGGGAAAATGAGAAAAAAAATCTGCCTTGTTTTTGGAGTGGGGCATGCTTATGGTTGCTGTTCTAGATCCTCATGATTCTCAGCAGAACTTTTTTGTTTCTTCACAATGGTTTATTTTTTAAACTTACTCTGGAGATTTCTTCCCCCAAAATTCATTGAGTTTAGTTTCATCTGGAGAGGTAAAAAGCTTTAATTAGTGTACACTCAGACACAGGTGCTTGAAAAACACATTTATATCATTCTTTTCCATTTTTTTCCCAAAAAGCCATTCTTTTAACGGGTGGTTAATTTGGAATTTCTTCCAATAACTTAAAAAAAGGCAAAAGAGAAGCCCTGCTTTCCATTTTCAAACAATGATATAAACTTGTAATAATTGGAAAGATATTTCTTCTGTGAATTTGGTCTATAAGTATAAGAAAATGCATTCCGTGATACCTTCAATAATCAGCCATTTCCTAGTTCGACATTTAAGAACATGATTTAATCAGTCTTAACTAGTGAGCAAGATAGACTAAACCAAGTAACGCATTATCAGCAGCATTGGCCCAGGGGAGTGGTACTTCCCTGTGATCACCAGCATTCGGATCCCTTTTGAAAATTATAGTAAAACAAAGATCTCTTGTACCACCGCTGTCCCCACAAGCATGGTCCGCTGTATTTCCATTTAAATTATTTGAGTTACCTCTTTCTTGAATTATGTTGCTACCCAGCCATCATTTCTTCAAAAACACTGCTTACTTGAATTAAGTTCCTCATATCCCTTTTCCCCCTTCCCATTCTACATAATTTCTCTGAACAGTTTTCTATTTTCATGTGTTTTACAATGTCCTATAACTGATTGTTCCAAAATCTCTTATCACTGCTCTAATCTCTTTCTTGAGTTGCAGAGACATATACTTAATTGATTAGTTAGATATCTGTCCTGAAGTTCAACAGATACCTCCAATGCAGCATTCTAAAATGCAGTTAATTTCTTGTTTCTTAACCAAACCTTTCCTTCCTCTTGTACTTCCTACCATTGGAAAGGCATTGCTAGCTGGCTGGTTGGGGGCCTTCCCAGAGGCCCTGCGTTCGTTTTGTTCTGACGAGGAGCCTCGTCATTTCTCTCCATGCTGCTGTTCATGACACCTTCCCGTGCTCTGAGACCAACTGCTAGAATGATCTCGTTAAAAGGGCAGGCTGAGTCTCTCCGTCCCCTGCTTGTTAATGGCTGCCCTCTCTGTCTAGCAATCCTCACTCAATATCCCTGAGCAGTGTTACCCCCCCGGCCTTGGATGTACAGATTGCATTTGTTTGGAATTATTCACCAATATGTGTTCTCTATAGCACCATAAGCTCCTACAGATACAGAACTGTGTTGTCCATTTTTTGAATCCCTAGTATGCACACATAGCAGATGCTCCATTATTCTCTGAATGCTCTGGAGTAAATCCATGATATTTGGGGGGAGTCAGGCAGGCAGGAGTTTGAATCCTGCTTCTACATTTATTGGTAGTATCTGACTTTGGCAATGTACAGAAACTTGATAAAATTGTGTCCTTGTCTATTAAATTGGGAGAATTATCACCTAATATACTTCTTAAAAATTAAGCTTATTTTGATATGCAGTTCATATGCAGTTGTAAGAAATAATACAGAGAGATCCCATGTGCCTGTTACCGAGTCCCCCAGTGGTGACATTGTGTGAAAGTATGTCACACCCAGGACGTGGACACTGATACACTCAGGATACACACAGTAGTATCACCAGAGGGTCTCCCTGTCAGCCTTTCAGAGCCTCACCACCTTCCTCCCAGCCCTGCATGCCCACTCAGGAGCTCCTGGCAACCACTCATTTTGTTCCTCCAACTTGTAAATTTTGTCCTCTCAAGACTGTTCTATCAGTGGAATCATACACTGTGTATCTTTCTGGAATTATCCGTTTGTAGTCAGCATGGTTCTCTGGAGATTTCCTCCTAAGTTGTGTGTTGTTTCTGAGTAGAATTCCATGATCTGGATCACCATAGTTTGTTTAATTATCCCCCATTGAAGAAAATCTGTGTTGTTTGCAGTTTTATTAACAAATAAAAGTGCTATGAACATCTGCGTACAGGTTTTGGTGTAGACATACGTTTTCTTTTCTCTGGGATAAAAGATTGCCCACGAGTGCAATTTCTGGGTAGCGTATTTCATTTTTAAGAAGCTACCAAACTGTCTTCCATAGGGGCTCTACCATTGCGTATTCTCTCCAATGTAGTGTACTAGTTATCCAATTTCTCTGCATTTTCACCAACATTTGGTGGTTACTGTTTCTCTCTCTCTCTCTCTCTCAGCTATTCTGTTGGTATGCAGTGATATGTCATTGTGCTTTTAATAGGCATTTCCCTAATAGCCAATGATGTTAATTAAACATCTTTTCATGTGCTTGTTTGTCAGTTGAATATCTTCTCTTGTTAAATATCTCTTGCTCAAGGGGAAGGTGAGAGGTTTTGAAAAATAGTCGGTAACCACAAGATGGTCATGGAGGTTTGAAAATTAATTTGGGGAACGTACAGAGGGATAGTGGATGGGGGGAGGGGGGTTCACACAGTGTGAGGGATATAAATGATAAACGTCTAAGTTTTGCTTTGTCTTGTGCACCTGAAACTAATAATAAAAAAAAAAAACTAAGAAAAAAAAAAAATCTCTTGCTCAGTAAATGTCTTTTCCCATTTTCTAATTGAATTTTTTACTGTTACTGTTGAGTTTTTAAAAGTCCGAGTATATCCTAGATGCTAATCTATTGTTGGATTTGTAGTTTGCAAATATTTGTAGCTTGTCTTTTCATCCTTTTCTTCTTCAAAGCAAAATTTTAATTTTGGTAAGTCCAATTTATGGTTTATTTTCTTCATACGCCTTGCTTTTATTGTCAAATCTAGGAACTTTGCTTAGATCCTAAATATTTCATCTTACTTTTTTAAATTCTAAAACCTTTACAATTTTATATTTTACATTTAAGTCCATGATCCATTTAGAGGTAAGTTTTATGTAAGGTGTGGCACTTAGGTCAAGGTGGTTTTTTTGTTTTGTTTTTGTGTATGCACGTCCAGTTACGCAGCATTTGTTTCAGACACTGCCCTTTCTCCATTTACTTGCTCTTGCGCCTTTGTAGAGATTCCTCCCACTTTATTTCAAAATTGATTTAGCTGTAATACTACCTTTGATTTTTCATACAAATTTTAGAATTATTTTGTCTGTCTTCACAAAAAAATCTTCCTGGCATTTTAATAAGAACTGCATCATTAAAGCAGTATATTGATTTGGGGAGAATTTTAAAATTTACTGTGTCAGGTCATTCTATCTGAAAAGAGTATATCTTTACACTTATTTTGATTTTCTTTGACTTATTTTGTCATCATTGTATGATATTTAGCATACAAGTCCTGTACATGGTTTGTTAACTAGATGCTTTGTTTTTTGAGTAATTACAATGGTATTGTATGTATTTTTAATTTGAATTCCACGTATACATTACTAGTATATAGAAATATAACTTATTATTTTTTTGTATACTGTGACTTTGATGAATGGACTTATTAGTTTTAGTGGTTTATTTGTAGTTTTCTTTGTATTTTCTATGGACAGTAATGTCTCATGCAAATAGGGACAGATTTATATTTTTATTTCTGAGCTGTAAATTCTTCTTTTTTTTTTCTTCCTTGCCTTGTTGCACTGGCTAAACTTGTTGCACTGGCTAGAACTTCTAGTTCTGTGCAGCATAACAGTGGTTAGAGTGAATATCTTGTTCTCCGTCTTTGTGGGAAAATCACTCAATCTTTTATCATTTAATATAATCTTAGCTGTAGGGTTTTTGTAGATGGTCTTTATCAAATTCAGGAAGTTCCTTTCTATTCCTAGATTTCTAAGGTATTATTATTATTTTTATAAATGGATGTTGAATTTTGTCCAATGTTTTTTCTGTAATGACTGATAGTATTTGATTTTCTCCTTTAGCTTGTTAAAATCATAGATTATATTGCTTGATTTTTCAATTATTGAATCACCCTTTCATCTCTGGAATAAGTCCCATTTGGTCACAGTGTGTAATTATTTTTATATATTGCTGAATGATTTTACTAATATTTTGTTAAGCATTTTTGCATCTATATTCTTGGGAAATATTGATTCCTAATTTCTTTCTTTTTTTGGTTATGGTTTTGTTACTATGATATTACTAGTTTCATAAACTGGATTTGAAGTACAAGGTGTGCTCAAACAACATGGTGATTGTCTAAATAAAAGAAAATTTATTACAGTAGAAGACACACTGCCATTAATCCCCCTCAAGATAACCCCCCCTCGCTTCTAACACACTTATCCCATCGTTCTTGCCACTTCCTGAAGCAGTTCTGGAAGTCCTCTTTCATGAGTGTCTTTAATTGCACTGTCATAGCTGACTCGATATCCTGAATCATTTAGACTTTGCGAAAGAACCAGAAGTTGCACAGTACCAGATCCCATGAATAAGGTGTTTGGTGACGTACTGTAACATTTTGATTTGACAGAAATTGCTGTCAAATTTCTGTCAGAAGTGATGTGTGACTCGGAGCATTGTCATGATGGAGGATGACTTATGGCACAATTTAAAACACACGTTCTCTCAACCATAGCTCACACCCAACTGCACCAAACAAGTTGAGACTTGTCACACACTGTTACTAAAGTTTGATGCGCCGCTTCCTATATTGAAGGTCCCTGCCTTTCTGTTGGATGACAGCAGCAGCATTCATCATATTTTGTGATCACAATGGAAAGGCTCCGTATCACACATTGCTTCTGGTGCATGACAATTTCTGTCAAATCAAAACATTACAGTGTATGGGCCAGGCCCGGTGGCTCAGGCAGTTGGAGCTCCGTGTTCCTAACTCTGAAGGCTGCCGGTTCGATTCCCACATGGGCCAGTGGGCTCTCAACCACAAGGTTGCGGTTCAACTCCTCAAGTCCCGCAAGGGATGGTGGGCTCCACCCCCTGCAACTAAGATTGAACATGGCACTTTGAGCTGAGCTGCCTCCTGGATGGCTCAGTTCTTGCTGGCTCTCAACCGCAAGGTTGCTGGTTCAATTCCTCAAGTCCCGCAAGGGATGGTAGACTCCGTCCCCTGCAACTAAGATTGAACACGGCACCTTGAGCTGAGCTGCTGCTGAGCTCCCAGATGGCTCAGTTGGCTGGAGCGCATCTTCTCAACCACAAGGTTACCCGTTGGAATCCCACAAGGGATGGTGGGCTGTGCCCCTGCAGCTAGCAACGGCAACTGGACCTGGAGCTGAGCTGCGCCCTCCACAACAAAGACTGAAAGGACAAGAATTTGAAGCTGAATGGCATCCTCCACAACTAAGATTGAAAGGACAACAACTTCACTTGGAAAAAAGTTCTGGAAGTACACACTGTTCCCCAATAAAGTCCTGTTTCCCCTTCCCCAATAAAAAAATAAAAATGAACAAACAAAAAAACATTACAGTGTGTCCTCATCCACCTTATTCACTGGATCTGGCACCTTGTGACTTCTTGCTCTTCCCCAAAATCAAAATGAATCAGAACATCGAGGCAGATGTGACAGCGCAATTAAAGACACTCACAAAAGAGCACTTCCAGAGCTGCTTCAGAAAGTTGCAAGAACAATAGGATACCTGTGTTTGAAGTGAGGGGTAGTATTTTGAGGGGGATTAATAGCAATGTGTCTTTTACTATAGTAAGTTTTTTTATTTTTAAATTTAAACATTCACCGTATTGTTTGATCACACCTCATATTTGCTCACCTATTTTCTGGAAGAGATTGTCTATATCTAGTGTTAGATATCCAGTTATGTAGAATGTTCTAATGAAACCCATCTGGGCATGGGAATTACTTCTTTGGAAGTTTTAACGCAATTAAATCTATTTCTTTAATAATTATTGGACAATTTATATTATCTCTTTAATATTGGGTGAGTGCTCTTAGATTTTGTTTTTGAGGAAGTGGTCCACTTCATCTGAGTTGTCAAACTTAAGTAAAATTTTTCATAGCATTCCTTATGATGTATGCATAATGATATTCCCTGTTTCATACCTGATATTGGTAATTAATGTCTTCTGTCTCCTTTGTCAGTCTTAGTAGAGATTTGTCAGTTTTATTGATCTTTTCGAAAAACCAGTTTTTTGTTTCATTAATTTTCTGTGTTGTTCTTAACTTCATTTTTTCTCCTATTGTTATTACTTCCTTCTTTCTGTTGATTTAGGTTTATTTTGCTCTTCTTTTCTAGTTTTTTGAGACAATAATTTAGCTTATTGGTTTGAAAGTTTTCTTTTTATCTAATTTAATGTTTTGTGCTGTAAACTTCTCTCTCACAGCTTTATGAGTCCAACAAATTTTGATATGTTCTATTTTAATTTTCACTCAGTTCAGTGTATTTTTTAATTTCCCTTGAGACTTCTTGTTCAATGCATGAATTATATAGCACTCTATAGTTTTGTTTCCAAGTGTTTAGACATTTTTTTTCTGTTACCGTTATCATTTTCTAGTTTGATTTTATTATTGTCAGAGAACACACTCTGTAGGATTGGAATTCTTTGAAATTTGCTGAGGTTTGTTTTCTGGCCCATTATATGGTCTATTTTGATATAATTTACATGGGCACTTGGAAAGAATGTGTCTTTTACTCTGAAATAGAATGTTCTGTATATGTCAAGTGGATCCTGTTGGTTGATGGTGCTGTTGAGTTCTCCATCTTTGATGATTTTCTGTTCAGTAGTTCTATCAATTGTTGAGAGAAAAGTGTTGATGTCTCCAATATAATTCGGAATTTGACTCTTCTTTTTTGCAGTTCCGTCGGTTTTTGCTACTTATCCTGGGGGTGCCAAAACTATGTATAACACATTTTAAGAGATGTTAACACTTTGGTCAACGTTGTTCAAGCAGTAGTTCACTGTAATCAGAAGTGTCTGGATGCTGATGATAACCCCTTTGAGCACCTCTTGTAATTGCAGAAGTCAAACATGACTTGTATTCATCTTTTTTTTTTAAATCAGTATATATTAATACAGTTTTTTCCTTTCTTAAAATGTGTATACATTTTTTTGGCACCCTCAGTATATTTTTAGCTCTACTGTTTGGTCCATGTATGTTTAGGATTATTATATTTTCTTAGTAGATTGACTCTTTTATCATTGTGTAATTTCCCTTTCTGTCTCTAGTAATTTTGTGTGCTTCAAAGTATACTTTATCTGATACTAATATAGCCACTGCTGTTTTCTTTTTGTACATGTTATTATGGTAAATATTTTTCATATTTTTACTGTCTATATTGTATTTAAAATGAGTTTCTTGTGGATAGCATTTTGTTGGGTCATGTTTTTTTATTCTATCAATCTGTCTTTTAATTGGTATGTTTAGATTATTCACTTGCAATTATTGATATATTAGGCCTAAGTTTGCCAGTTTTGTTTTGTGTTTCTGTGTTTTATTTTTGTTTTATGTCTTTTTTCCACTTCTTTTTCCTGTAGGTTATTTTCTAGAATTTTCTCTAATTCCATTTTGATTTATCTATAGCGTTTTTAAGTGTATATTTTCACATATCATTTTCAGTGGTTGCTCAAGGTATTACATTATTTATATGCAACTTACAAGTCTATTGATGAGAAGTCCGCTATCATTCTTTCCTCTATAGATCATGCATTGTTTTTCTCTCTAGTGTCTTGTAGATTTTTTTTTTCTTCTATCTTTGGCTTTCAAAACTTTTAACATGGTTTGTCTTGGTGTGGATAGCTTTGGGCTTATTCTCCTTGGGTTTCTCACAGCTTCTTGAATCTGGAGGTTTGTGTCTTTTGCCAAATTAGGAAGTTTTACCATGTACTTTTTAGCCTTTCTCTCCTCTCCTGGAGACACAAATATTAAATCTTTTATTAAGTCCCATGGGTCACTGATGCTGTATTCTTTTTAAGTTCCCTCTGAGTCTATATTTCCTTTGTTGCTTAGACTGAGTAATTTTAATTGTTCTATCTTAAAGTTTCCAGATTCTTTCCTCTTTCCCTCTACCTGATGTTGAGTTCACCCATTGAGTTCTTTTTTCAATTAAGAAAATTTTTGTGGTAAAAGTACATTACATAAAATTTACCATCTTAGCCATTTTTAAGTGTGAAGTTCAGTACAGCTGACCCTCGAACAACATGGCCCATTAAGGGTGCGAACCACCCACACAATGGAAAATTTGCATGTAAGTTAAGTCTGCCCTCTGCATACCTGGATTCCCAACCCTCAATTGATCCTTGAACAGCTAAGGTTTGAACAGTGCACATCAGTTGATTTGCTTGGGTCAATTGAAAAAATCCATATATAAGCTCAAACCCAGATTGTTCCAGGATCAACTGTATGTTCATATTGTTGTGAAACAGATCTCCTGTAATTTTTCATCTTGCAAATCTGAAACTTGATACCCATTAAACAAGTCCTCTTTTCTTTTTTCTCCCAGCTCCTGGTAACCACTATTCTACTTTCTGTTTTTACGAATTTGACCTCTTTATATATGTTATATAAGTAGAATTATGCAGTATTCGTCTTTTTATGACAGGCTTATTCCACTTAATATGATGGCTTCAAGGTTCATCTGTATTAATGGCATGTAACAGGATTTCCTTCCATTTTAACATTAAATAATTTTTCATTGTATGTATGTATCGCATTTGTTTATCCAGTCATCCATTGATGGACTTTTGGGTTGCTTCTACCTCTTGAATATTATGAATAGCGCTGCTGTGTATTTGGGTTATGTGAAGCCCTGCTTTCCATTCTTTGGGATATATATCCAGAAGTTGTATTGCTGGATCATATGGTAGTTCCAGTTTTAATTTTTTGAGAGTTCTCCATACTCTTTCAATAGCAGTTGTACCATTTTATAATCCCACTAACAATACACAAGGATTAGAATTTCTCCACGTTCTCTCCAAAACTTGTAATTTTCTAGTCTTTTGATGGTAGCCATCCTAATGGGTATGAGGCTATATTGCATTGTAGTTTTGATTTGCATTATTGAGATAATTAATGATTTTGAATATCTTTTCATATGTTGTCTGGCCATTTGTATATCATCTCTAGAGAAATGTCTGTTCAAATCCTTTGCCAATTTTAAATCCAGTTATTTGATTTCTTGTTGTTGAGTTGCAGAAGTTTATATATATATATATTCTGGATATTAACCCCTTATCAGATATGTGATTTGCAAACATTTTCTCTCATTTCCTAAGCTGTCTTTTCATTCTCTTGATTGTGTCCTTTTATTTGCAAAAGTTTTTAAATTTGATGCAGCCCTATTTGTTTGTTTTTGCTTTTGTTGGCTGTGGTTTTGATGTCATATACAACAAATCATTGCCAAATCCAATGTCATGAATCGTTTCCCTTTTCTTTTGTTCTAGGAGTTTTACAGTTGTAGGTCTCACATTTAGGCCTCTAATCCATTTTGAGTTAATTTGTATATGTGATGCAAGATGAAGGTAAACTTCATTCTTTTACATGTGGATATCCAGTTTTCTCAGTACCGTTTTGTTGAAGAGACTGTCTTTCCCGTTGAGTGGTCTTGGCATCCTTGTCAAAAATCATTTTACCGTACATACAGTGGTTTATTTCTAGGCTCGTTGTTCTAGTCCGTTGGTCTCTCTCTGTCTTTATGCCGCTGCTACACTGTGTTGACTATTGTAGCTCTGTAATATGTTTTGAAATCAGGAAATGTCAGTCTTCCAACCTTTCTTCTATTTCTTTTCAAAATTGTTTTGGCTATTTGGAGTCCCTTGAGATTCCATCAGTTTTAGGATGAGTTTTTGTAGTTCTGCAAACAATACCACTGGGATTCTGATAAGGAGTGCGTGGAACCTGTAGACCTCTTTGGGTGGTATGCACATCTTAGCAATGGTAATTCTTCCCTGAGCATGGAGTGTCTTTACACTTATTATTGTGTTTTTAAATTTCTTTTCAGCAATTTTTTATAGTTTTCTGAGTTTTTAAATTTTTGTTACTGAATTCTAAAATTTTCTCTTAGTTCTTCTTTATATCTTCTATTACTTTGCCATGGCTTATTTCTTTGCTGTGGGTTCCTGTGTTTCTTTGGTTTCAAGCCTGTTCATAATTGCATGCTAAAGCACTTTTATAGTGGACACTTTAAAGTCCTTGTCAGAAAATTCTGATATGTCTATTAAACATAATGTTGGTGTCTTTTGATTGTCTTTTTTCATTCAAGTTGAGAGTTTTTGGTATAAAGTGTGATATTTGATTGAAACCTGGGTATTTTAGGTGTAATGTTTGAAGATTCTGAAAAGTCTTATTTAAACTTTCTGTTTTTAGCTGGATTCTTCTGACAGCTCTATGGAAAGAGAAGGGGACTGCCACATTGGGGTAGAAGTCCTGATTTCCAATTCGACCTCAGTTGTCACCTAAGGGGGAGCGGGGTGGTCTCCTTGTTAGTGCCGAATAGGAGTTCTGACTCCCCTCCAGGACTCACTGATACCGTCCTGGCTGGGCAGGGTGATCGTGTCTCGGAGCTTTTCTCGTGGCCCACTGACAGCGTGGGGGTGGGGCGGCCTTGTCAGCACTGAGCAGGCGTTCTCCCCAGTGCTTTTTGTTACATCACCCCAAAGGGACAGGTAGGATGCACCTGTTCCTGCCCTGCGAGGGTGGGAGTCTAGGTTCCCATGTGGTCTCTGCCCAGTGGAGTTAAAGGCCTAGAATCTCCACTCAGGCTTCTGTGGCACCAGTGGGATGTAGAGTACCTCGTTCAACTCTTGTGAAGGTGGATGTCTGTGCTCCCCACTCACCATGCTGATGGGCGAATGGGGTGTGTCCAGGTTTTTCCTCTGGTGTTTGTAAGTTGTTTGTCTTGCTAGTTTGGCTGTTTCCTGATCCTTTATCTAAAGACAGCCAGCTTTTCTTGGGACATTTTTAGTATCTGGTCTTGGCATTTCTGAGTTTTTGGCTTCTTCACCTCATAGTGTAGGATATATGAGGCAAAAAAACAATGAAAACAAAAACCTAGAGAACTCCGTACTATTTCATTTTTTGAGTTCTCAGTTCCTAGGTGGTCTGCGTTCTTCTGTCCACCTTTCAGAGTATGTTTGTTTTATCCATAATGTCCAGGGTTTTTATTTGTACTTTGTGTGAGTAATAGGGAAAGGTATGTTTAGTCCATCTTCTTGGAAGCAGAAGTCCTCTAAGACGCTTTTTAAAAAGTGAATAAATAGCACAATGTTTTAAGTGTTTGCATTACATAGGGCCTGATAGTAAGTGTTCAACAGAGGGTGATAATTGTTTTCTATTATGTTCTTTATGTTTCTCTCAGTTATGCTTGAAATATCATCATACCTTTCTAATCTTTGCTGGAAACAGCTCCATTAGAAGTTTACCTTGCTTTATTTAAGTTGTATTATGAGAGACATAGTTGCATCTTGATACCCATTCTTTGCTATTCCACCAAGATACAGACCCATAAAAAGCACCATCTTTGCAATGATTTTCTTTTTTCAGGTAATTTTGACAGTGCATTTTTGTATTTAGATTGGAATTATTCATTGTGGCTTCATTGAAAAATTGTTAGCCTCTTCAGCTAGAAAAAACATAGTACAGGAAACAATAGATTTTTCTTGAAATACTCAATCTGATGAGGTGTTGAATTAGGTGGGGGAAAATAATTAGTTTTTTTCCTTCGGAAAGATGTGTTACTCTGAACACCTGTTCTGAGATTATTAAAAATATTATTTAACTGCATTGCCAGCCTTGCTTATCTGTCTAACAAACTTAATGTACTCTAACTCAGTCTTTAATTTCAGAGTTAATTAAAAATTTACTTAATAATACAGTATGTTTGGAAATTTACATAATCGTGGTGACTGTACCTAAACTCATACTAATGTTTTATCAAATTTTATTGAGTTCTTCTGTTAGAAGCAGTAAATTTGTGTCACAAAACCAATTGGGAAATTCAGAATACATTTAAGCTATGGAACATAAACTATGGAGTGTTGGCTAGGGAACCCTGCATTCTCACTTGACAGGCAGTAGAATTCGGACGGGGTGGAACCTTGTTTCCCCTACCCTTATTTGTTATTTGCTGGAGGAAAACATTTCTCCATTCATAGAGTGGGTGGACTCATTTCAAAGACTGTTCATATTTGACAGCTAAAATAAAAATGCTTAAGGATGGGCAAGCGCTCAAAAGTTTCAGGGGCTTCGTTTCCAGTGGAAGGATTTCTGTCACAGTCATTTTGTTTGCATAAGTACAAGGAGGGAACCCGTTTCACATGTCAAATTTGAAGACTATGTTATTGCTACCACTGTACTTCAGAAATAAAAGATGCAGCTACTCTAAATGAAAGGTGGTGTTCCAGATTATTTTAGATGAGTATGCAGAGGACTGCAGCCGGTAGTCGAGCCCCTGGTTCTGAAGAGGACACAGTACCTCACATGTGACTTTCGCCAAGCATTGGGACCTGGGGTGGTGCCAAGTGCACACACAGGCTTTCCTTTCCCGGCAGCTCTTGTTAAAAGGCTGTTTGCCACAGTTGCGGCACAAGAGGGATTTAAGAGGGATATGGACTCATATCCTTTTTTCAAATGATATTTTGCCCTTTTTTGCATTGTTTTAGAGCACTTGGAATGGCTTTATAGATTGCATGGTTTTGTTTGCATGAATAAATGAGAGAGTGAATTAATGAGTTTGGTTTCCTAAATTAGAGGTTTTTGCTGTGCACACATTGAAACCAGGTTTCTCTTCTCTCCCCCCACCACCCGCCCACAGGAACGGTGCCACCCACCTCCCCACCCAATGTCTTTAAACTCCCTGTCCCCCTGCCCTCCTAAAATGCGTGCACTCAGAGTAGTTGGAGGAGCTCACAGTGTTGCAGAAGGCAGGATAGGTCGTTCCATCTCTCAGAGGGAGAACAAACTCCTCACTGAAATGGCAGAAGCGATGTTTTACGTTCCCTTTGCTTTAACTGGTAGCTCTTACCTGCAGATGCTTGGAAGAAGAAAGACATTCCCATCCCACTCATTTTACTTGTTAGGCCAAAGCAGATCTGGTTACACACATTTTTGTTGTCGTCGTTTGGTAGAATACTTCTTATCTGACATAATCAGTTCCATCGTGTATTTACAAATTAGAAACAGTCACTAAAGCTTGAAATCATTAAAAGAAAAAAGTATATACTTAAATACAATATTGTGTGGTAAGAGAAGGCATTATGCAGCCTCTCACTACTCTTTGATGTCGATCAATGGTTTGACTTGAGTACATGTTGGAATCACTCGCAGCTTAAAAAAAAAAGAATTGTTATGTCCAGGTATCAACCCTAAAGATTCCGAGTAAATTGATCTGAAGTGCAGCCTAAGCATTGTGTTTTGTTTTGTTTATTAAAGATCTCCAAGGGTTTAAAATGTGCAGTGAGAGTTGGTTTGAGAATGGTTCCACTGGTTTGTGTTCCAGTTGTTCTTTCTTGAAGAAACCACATCCATGATGCATTGACCACACTGTCTATAAGGGATTACTAAAACCACTGAAACAACTTACACGCATGAGTAGTGTGAGTGCAGAATCATTTTAGGTTCCCCTTCCCCGTCTTTCATAGTTGTCTCATAGTAATTCAACATTTTTTTTTTTTTTTTTTTTAAGGAGCCCCCTTTACGGTGCTCAGCTTAATTTTTTATGGGAACATTATCTCACTTTCATTTTGCATGCATCACTGGTTTACATGATATTTAATTAAATAAGAAATAAAACTAGCATAAACAGGTTTGGGAACAAACAGTTTACTGTTAGTGAGTACATGATGCCCTGGTGTTCAGTATGTTTCACAAAGGAAATAAGGACCATCAGCTGATTAGTTGGTCAGCTGACAGGAAGTCAGTTAAAAGATAATTTATTGTAAAAGATATGTGGTTGGCCTGATTGTAGGTCAATGAATATTCACCTAAAAGAAGTTGGGATATGTTTCATTTTTATTCCATAAGTGAATATTTCATTTTTATTTTCATTTTTAATTTCTTATTCTGGACTTTAGGTTAATTAATGTCTGATGTTAGTACTTAATATACATGGATGTAATCAATATAATCACTGTCATCTCAAGAGTGAGAATTTTCTTGCCTGTGGTTTTATATTTGATCATAACCTCTAAATGATACTCATTATGAGCCCTCATGACACACGTCAGCACTTAAGAGTCTTGAATTCAGTCTGATTTTTGAGTATCACAAGTCTTGAAATACACTGCACTAGATTTGTGAATAAATTGGAAAAACATAAGACTGAATTTCAGGACTGCATAAGTGGTATTGCCCCTACTGAGACATACAGGTAGATATGAGAGCGTCAGGAGGCCCGTAGCACTGTGAGATTGGCAGGCCTCTCAGACTGTGATCTCCTCCTGTACCACTTGGTGTGTGTGCATCTTGAGTAAGTTGTCTATTCTCAGTCGTCTGCGGAAACTGCATTCGCGTTTTACTTTCATTTAGATACCTACTCATGAGTTCTTGTCTTTTTTTGTTTAGCTGCCTGCTCTCATGAATCTGGTTTATATCTCAGGTTTGTCTTCTTTTCGGATTGTGTCCCTTGAGAACAAGGACTCTCGTCTTCCCCTGCCTGGTGTCGTGTCCAGCACAGAAGACAGTTTTAGGAACACACTGTCTGAATGAGCTTTATTGAGTTGGTCGGTGGATCTTAGGCCTCCCCTTGGTACAGGACAGAGTACCAGGCCTTAGGAGAACGGATCCCAAGACCAGTTGTTTACTGTCTTTCCTGCGAGGCAGGAATGATGTGCATAAGCAGCTAAGTGTAGGCGCCGCCGTCTGTGCTTTTCTTCCTGACTGCTCTGTTAGATTGTCTTTCAGGAAAGCTGAGTAGTTTAGCACAGCGAATACTAAAGGGAATGCATTCCTTCCCTCTCAGGGGACGCAAGTGGTGTTTAACACCACTGTACAATCCTCAGCTGTGGCTTTCTCTAATGCAGAATTTGTCTAAGAAAGATCACGAGAACAAGGAAGGCTTTGTGCGCTTTTTCCCCTTTGTTCTTTTCCTTTCTTCTCCCACTCCTGCCCCAGGCTATCTGTAAAAACATGAAGTCTTTTCTTTGAGCCTCTGGAGTGTGCATGTTATATGTGTGTGAGGCTGAGAGAGAAAAACTGGCGAGAGTGAGGCAGTGCTTACTAGTGGGAGTCATTACCCACAAGCAAAACGGTCAGAAATTACACAAACGAGTTTGCTTCTGTCCAGCCAATTGACCACTCAGCGAGGCACAGGAGGTGTCAGAGACAAAGTGGGGGTCTTAGCCTGTGATAACCAAGTAGTCTGGCATTTCCTTCATCAGTGGAGGGCTCACATGTGCTATGTCCTTGACGAAGATGAAAGCCTTAGAGTTGGTGTAATTTGGCAACTGCACTCAGGTTCTTGCTTTGTATAGTATTTGAGAGCTTCGTTACAGGGATGCCTTTCCACGTGAAACAAGGGAAGACTTGAATATTCAGCTAGATGTTTTCGTGGCAAGCAAAGACTCTAAGTTTGGGAGCTGGAATGCTATTTAGTCTAAGCACTTCTATCTGCAGATGGTGACACCCAGAATCCCACTTAGCGTTAGAAGCCAGAAGTGTAAACCACGGAGATGAAGTGCTGGTGTGCTATCGGATACCGGTGGACTTGGTTGAACCTTTTCCTTTTCTTTCATTCAGTAGTATTTTTTTTTTTCTTTTGTTAGGGAAAAGTTATTATAACCCTAACATTGGCACAAGTTTTCTTTTTTGCATGTTCCTTTCCAGTGTTTGCCCTTGTTTATATTTTATAACTAATGCTATATACTTGTATATTTTCCTTTTGCACATAATCATTCTTTCTAACATTTATGTCGTATTTGTCACAATTCTTTTGGGTTTTCATTATAACTGACTAAATTACTCCCTCGTTATTGAGCACTTACATAGTCAGATTTCTTGCTGTCAAGGAGGAAGCCATAGAAAACATTGTGGCGGATATAACTTTTTATTCTCTTAAGTTGGTTTGTTTTTGTTTTGTTCTTCTGGAATGTGAAACTCTTTTTAATGAAACTGTAGTTGACATATAATATTATATTAGTTTCAGGTGTTCAATAGTGATTTAATATTTATATACCTTACGAAGTGATAATGAGCAGTGTCATGACCATCTGTCACTGTACAAAGTTATTGCAATATTGTTGACTGTATTCCCTATGCTGTACATTACACCCTGTGACTTATTTCTGTTAGAAGTTTGTACCTCTTAATCCCCTTCACCTTTTTTGTCCATTCCACCCACTGCCCAACACTCTGGCAACTATCAGTTTGTTCTCTTATCTATGAGTCTGTTTATTTTGTTTTGTTTGTTCATTTGTTTAGTTTAGACTCCACATGTAAGAGAAATGATACAGTATTTATGTTTTCCTGACTTATTTCACATAGCATAATATCCTCTTGGTCCATCCATGTGTTGCAAATAGCAAGATATTCTTTTTAATGGCTGAGTAATCTCTCTCTCTCTCTCTCTCTCTCTGTCTGTATCATCTATCGATGGGCACTGAGGTTGCTTCCATATCTTGGCTATTGTAAATAATACTGCATTGAACATAAGGGTGCATATATCTTTTCGAATGGTTTTTTTATTTTCTGAGGGTAAATGCCCAGAACTGAAATTGCTGAATTGTACGGTAGTTCTATTTTTCATTATTTGAGGAACCTCCGTACTGTTTTCCATAGTGGCTGCACCAGTTCACATTCCCACCAACCGTGCATGGGGTTCCCTTTTCTCTACATCCTCACCGACACTTGTTTCTTGTAGTTTTGATGATAGCTGTTCTGACAAGTGTGAAGTGACAGCATCGTGATTTTTACCTGCACTTCCCTGATGATTAGCGAAGTTGAGCACCTTTTCATTTGCCTGTTTACCTTCTGAATGTCTTCTGTGGAGAAATGTCTATTCACGTCTTCTGACCATTTTTAATTGGGTTATTTGTTTTTTTGATGTTGAGCTATATAAGTTCTTTATGTATTTTAGATATTAATCCCTTATCAGATGTGTCCTTTGCAAATATTTTCCGCGATTTAATAGGTGGCCTTTTTATTTTATTGATGGTTCTCTTCACTGTGCAAAAACTTTTTGGCCTAATGTAGTCCCGTTTGTTTTTTATTTTGTTGTCCTTGCCTGAAGAGACTCATCCAAAAATATATTTCTAAGACTGACGTCAAAGAGATCACTGCCGGGCCGGCACGGTGGCTCAGGTGGTTGGAGCTCCGTGCTCCTAACTCCGGAGGCTGCTGGTTCCATTCCCACACGGGCCAGTGGGCTCTCAACCACAAGGTTGCCAGTTCGATTCCTCAAGTCCCACAAGGGATGGTGGGCTGCGCCCCCTGCAACTAAGATTGAACACGGCACCTTGAGCTGAGCTGCCGCTGAGCTCCCGGATGGCTCAGTTGGTTGGAGCGCGTCCTCTCAATGAAAAAGTTGCCGGTTCGACTCCCACAAGGGATGGTGGGCTGCGCCCCTTGCAACTAGCAACGGCAACTGGACCTGGAGCTGAGCTGCCTCCTCCACAACTAAGACTGAAAGGACAACAACTTGAAGCTGAATGGCACCCTCCACAACTAAGATTGAAATGACAACAACTTCACTTGGAAAAAAAAGTCCTGGAAGTACACACTGTTCCCTAATAAAGTCCTGCTCCCCTTCCCCAATAAAATCTTTAAAAAAAAAAAGAGTTCACTGCCTATCTTTTTTTTTTTTTTTTAGTTTTATGGTTTCAGGTCTTATATTTAAGTCTTTAATCCATTTTAAGTTTATTGTTGTATATGGTGTAAGAAAGTGGTCCAGTTTTTCCAACACTATTTATTGTAGACTTTTCTCCATTGTATGAATTCTTGCCTCCTTTGTTGTAAATTTAATAGATTACATTAGTGTAGATTTATTTCTAGGCTCTCTGTTCTGTTCCATTGATCTATGTGTGTTTTTGTGCCAGTATTATACTGTTTTGATTACTAAAGCTTTGTAGTATAGTTTGAAAGCAGGCAGAGCGAGGCTTCCAATTTAAATTTCATTTACTTCTGCTCTGGTCTGTACTATTTCCTTCCTTCTACTAACTTTGGACTTTGTTCTTCTCTTTCTAGTTCCTTTAGGTGTAAGGTTATATTATTTGCGATTTTTCTTGTTTCTTGAGGTAGGCCTCTATTGCTATAAATTTCCCCCTTAGAAAGAATTTTACTGTGTGCCATAGATTTTGTAATGTTGTTTACATTTTTGTTTGTCTCAACACAGTTTATTATTTCTTCAATTGACCTATTGGTTTTTTAGTAGCATGTTGTTCAGCCTCCCACATGTGTTTTTTATCCAGTGTTCCTCTTATAATTGATTTCTGGTGTCATACTGTTATATAGTATTGTGGTTGGAAAACATGTTTGATATGACTTCAGTATTCTTAAATTTATTGAGACTAGTTTTAGTTTTGTGGCCTAACATGTGATGCATCCTGGAGAATGTTCGCGTGCACTTGAAAAGAATATGTGTCTACTGTTTTTGCAGGGAATGTTCTGTACATACCTATTAAATCCATGTGGTCTAATATGTCACTTAAGGCCAATGTTTCCTTGTTGATTTTGTCTGGATAACCTATGCACTGATGTAAGTGGGGCATTTAAGTCCCCTACTATTAGTGTATTACTGTCAATGTCTCCATCTATGTGTTAATATTTGCTGTATGCATTTAAGTGCTCCTGTGTTGGGTGTATAGATGTTTATAAGTGTTGTATCCTATTGTTGGACTGATCCATTTATCATTTACCCTTGTCTCTTGTTCTCTGTTTTAACGTCTATTTTGTCTAAGTATTGTTATCCCAGCTTTCTTTCCATTTCCATTTGTATAGACACATTTCCAATCTGTGTGTTTTTAGATCTAAAATGAGGCTCTTGTATGCTGCATATGTGTGCATCTTGTTTTTTTATCCATTCAGCCACCCTATGTCTTTTGAATGGAACACTAAGTCCATATACATTTAAAGTAACTGTTGATGCATATGTACTCATTGCCATTTTGTTTTCGTACAGGCTTTACAAATGGTGTGCCTACTACCGTGTTTCTCCGAAAATAAAACCTAGCCGGACAATCAGCTCTAATGAGTCTTTTGGAGCAAAAATTAATATAAGTAAATTATTATAGTAAAATAAGACTGGGTCTAATATAATATAATATAATACCCAGTCTTACATTAATTTTTGCTCCAAAAGACACATTAGAGCTGATTGTCCCACTAGGTCTTATTTTTGGGGAAACACGGTACCTTTACTAGATATATTTGCTTCTACTATTGAGATTTTTTTTTCTTTCATATATTTTCTTATTTCTAGTTTTGGCCTTTTCTTTTCCACTTAAAGAATTCCCTTTAACATTTCTTACAATGCTGGTTTAGTGTAATGATCTCTTTTAGCTTTTGCTTGTCTGAGAAACTCTCTCTCTCCTTCAATTCTGAATGATAATCTTGACGGGTATTATTGGTTTGTAGGTTTTTTACATTTCACCACGTTATGTTTATCGTGCCACTCTCTTCTGGCCTGCAAAGCTTCTGCTGAAAAAGCAGCTGATAGTCTCATGGGGGTTCCCTTGAATGTAATTAGTTGTTTTTCTCTTGCTGCTTTTAAGATTCTTTCTTTAACTTTTGACATTTTAATTATTATGTACCTTGGTGTGGTTCTCTTTGGGTTCATTTGTTTGGGACTCTCCTTGCTTCCTGGGCTTAGATGTCTGCTTCCTTCAGATTAGGGAAGTTTTCTATCATTATTTCTTCAAATAGGTTTTCTGTGCCTTCCTGTCTCTTGTCTTCTTTGGGACCCCTATGATGTGCATGTTAGTACACTTGATGTCCCAGAGTTCCCTTACACTGTCCTCATTCTTTCAAATTCTTTTTCCATTTTGCTTTTTCAGTTGGGCGATTTCCACTATCCTGTCTTCTTGATCACAGATACATTCTTCTACGTTATCTGATCTGCTGTTGATTCCCTCTAGCATATTTTTTTCATTTCAGCTATATTCTTTAGTTCTGATTGGTTCATTATTTATCTTGTTCTTGAAGTTTTCATTGAGTTGACCCATTGTTCTGAAGAGTTTGATGAGCATCTTTATGATTGCTATTTTGAACTCTTTTATCTAGTAGACAGTTTACCTTTGTTTCGTTTAGTTCTTTTTCTGGAGTTTTGTCTTTTATTTTTATTTTTTGGTCTGAACATACTCTTATGTTTCCTCATTTTGCCTGTTTGTTTCTATGTATTAGGTAGATTAGCTATGTCTCCTGGCTTGAAAATGTGGCTGTATATAGAAGGTGTCCTGTGAGGCCCAGTGGTGCAGTCCCCCCAGTCACCAGAACCAGGTGCTCCAGAGGTGTTCCCGGTGTGGACCAGTGTGGCCTCCCATGATAGCTGGGCCACACCTGCTACGGACGCACTGGCAGGCGAGCTGGTCTCTGGCTGTGAGGCCTGGACACAACTGTGGTTGGTATGCTGGTGTGCAGGACAGCCACTCCTCCCCACCCCCCAGTGCAGCTGGCTGGTGGGTTTGACTGCAACTGCTACTGACATGCTCGTGCGCAGGGTGGGGCTGTGGTGTTGCTGGCTGGAAGGCCCAACTGTTGCAGACACACTGCTGTGCCCTGGTGCCAACTGAGACTGCCCATCAGGTATGGTGAGGCAGTGGCTGCTTTGAAGGGATACCAGTGATGGATGAGGCTACCCACTGGATGTGGCAGGGCAGGAGCCACTTTAGAGGGATTCCAGCCTGGGTGGGTCCTCAGGGAAATGCCATTGTGGGGTGAACAGTGTTAGCAAGGTTAATGAAGACTGTCAGAAATGGTGCCTGCCAGTGCCAGACCAGATAGGTGCAAGGAGAGTAAAGAAAGGGACAAAATGTGGCAGCCACCAGCACTTCTGTTGCTGGAGAAAGCTTGAACAGATCCTTAGCCCTCCAGCACACACTCTAAAATTAGTGTGTCACGTTCACATAACCCAGGTGCTTTCCAAACTGTTGCCTCTGCACTGGGACTCGGAAAGAGTGCGACCGTGGTTTCCTGCAGCCCTTTGGCTCTCCCAGACACAAGCCCTGATGGTTTTCAAAGCCAGATGTTATGGGGCTCCTCTTCCCAGTGCGGGTCTCCTGAGGGGGCTGGGGCTCAGACCCTCTCTCTTCGGGGGACCTCGAGGGCGTGCCATCCCTCCCAGTTGTGAGTTGCCATGTGGCGTGGAGGCAGGTTGATTCCTGACTAGACTGAGTCTCTGCCCCTTCTGCCTGCAGTGTGGTCTTCTTTATGTCTTTAGTTGTAGGAAATTGTTTGCTAGTCTTCAGGTGGCTCTCAGAGATCGCTGTTCTGTATGTTGTCGTGGTTTTGGTGTTGCCGAGAGGAGCTGAGCTCAGGAGCTTCTCCTCCGCCGTCTGGAACCTGATGTCAGCAGCTGTGTCCTGGAATGCCAGTGTAGCTTGTCCGTGGAATGTCTCTTATGGCGAGTGTGCAGTCCCCACAGCAAACATGTGCCCAGATCACTGTGCCACTTTCTTTTATTCTTTCTCTCCATTTAAGTTCCTGCAGTGAGCTCATTGCAGTGACGCGAAGCACGCTGCAGCCTTTGGGCATCAAGGAGTGTGCCCACACTATATGTGTGTGTCTCTGTGGGTGTGAGTGTGCGTCACACAAAACACATCTGCTGCTCTCTGTAGGTCAAACAGCTGATGAGTATGAATGTGGGACATTGTGTTTCCTGTCAAATTGCTGCTCTACTGGGGAAGATAAAAGCATTTCCATTAGTATAGCGTATTAGCTGTGTTAATGTTGGGCAAATCAATAGGTTATGAAAATGAAACAAATCTGTAATTTTGGGGGAGAAATTATAAAATTAAACTTATAGGTGACCTTTTTATACACTTCTGTGAGGGAAGTTTTTGAAGAGATGTGCATCAAAATTTGTTGTTTATATGAAATGTGTATTCAAAAATATTCTTTCTTCTTCTAGGGTTCTAGGAATATGACAAAAAAAGAACACAGACATATTTAACTGCAAAATGCTGGGATGCATCAAATAGCACAATTTTCATTCTGTGGAGTTTATCTCTTGACTCTGACTTAAACTATTCCTCGTTTTATCATGTGGGGACATATAGGAATAATTGTATGGCCAAAAATGGAGGGATTCCTTCCTAATGTTGATTTGAATTGTTTTACTGTAAGTTTTTTTCAAAGAGGTGTGAGTCAAAATGGGAAGTTTTGTGTTAACAAAGCTGAGCTTCAACTGTTTATGAACGTTTTGATAAGAGTCTTTAGTAAATACTTATCTCCAGCAAAAGATTTCCTGATGGTGGAGTCATTAGAACCAATGAGTTTCATGGTTTTTTTTGCCTTCTTGATTGTGTTACATTGTTTTCAAGAAAAGGTTGTTTCACTTTGTTTGTCTTTGTGGACAGATCAGGGTGGACCCTTTCTCCTGTGTTCACTGTAGTGAACGGTGCCGCTCAGGGGAAATCCTTCTCCTTTCCTGGGCCAATTTGTCTGAAATGGCCATAATTGGTAGCAGACAGACTTCATTTTATTCTCCATTGTACCAAATAACCGTTTCTGGAAATCCAGCCACTCCACTGCTCTAACACTTTCTAATTGGGGCCTTGGGAGCTGTGCATGGAAGAGGCTGGGCAACCTCTGTCGCCTGTCGTTGTTAGGAGATCTTCTTTACTACCCGAAAATCTGGACGTAATTAAGAATAATGGCTACTCAGAAATAAGATTTTGGAAAGGATTTTGCTGGCATTTTTATAAAGAAGAAAAACTGATGACAAACTAAAACTAAAGTGAGTCTTCATTCAGTCATGTGTCTGACACTGTTGAAAAGGTCCCCAAGTATACTTTTTCAGCTTTTTTGAAGTATAATTGACAAATAAAAGTGTTGTACTCAAAGCGTACAATGTGATGATTTTATATGTGTATACATTGCAAAATGATGATGACAACTGAGTTAGTTAACACGTCACCTCGTATACTTACCTGTTGTGTGTAGGTGTGTGTGTGTGTGTGTGTGTGATGAGGAAGCTTAATATCTACTCTCCGCAAATTTATAGCAGTAGTTGCCACACTGTACATTAGATCTTCAGGACTTTTTCGTCTTATAACTGAAAGTGTGTACCCATGGACCAGCATCTCCCGCTTGCCCCTCTCCCAGCCCTTCGCAACCACCATTCTACTCTCTGTTCCTATGAGTCTCACTTTTAAAACAATTCCACATAGAAGTGATATCACACAAGTATTGGTCTTTCTCTGTCTGGCTTATTTCACATAGCACCATGCTGTCCAGGTTCATCCATGTTGTTGCAAATCACAGGGTTTCCTTTTTTACAGTTGAATAATACTCCTTTGTGCACAGTTGACCCTTGAACATGGGTTTGAACTCTGTAGTTCCACTGTATATGTTGATTTGTCCCATGGAGTTGTTGTTGCTGAGTGGATTGTCTTTGTGCCTTTGTGGCAGTGGTGGCACTGGTGGCAGGCATGCAGCCACCAGCAGCATGGGCACTTTCTGAGTGCTAGCAGTCTGGGGTGCTGGCAGCAGCAGTAACCCAGTGCCTGAGGTGCAGATACGTGTGGAGTGGAGGGACTGAGGTGTGGGCATCTGGGCAGCTGTGGGGTTTGAGGGGCGTGGCCCTGGTTCTGGGGTGGCAGCCCCTTCTGGGGCTCAGGCTGTCATGGGGGCTCTTCAGTGGCAAAGGCGGTCAGTGTCTTTTGCAGACCAAGCCACTGGGACCAGAATGGCATCCTTTGTGTGGCTGTACTGATAGACCCCACTTTTCTTTGTTCCTTGCTGTCTCCTGAAGTCTCTGCCAAGTTCATTTCCCTAGCGATCCTTTCTTTGCGGTTATTTCCTGCTCCACTCTGTTGCTGTGGGTTCTTAATTGGACTCTTGAGCCCTGTGAGGGCTATTTTTGCTTGTGGAGGGCTTGTAATTGTTGTTGGGGGTGAAATCTAGTATCACCTACTTTTCTGTCTTGCTGACGTCACTGGTCCACGTGCGTTTTGAGCATGTAAAGGGTGTGTGCTGCGTTGCCCCGCTGTTCAGCCTTAGCTCTGCCCGTGACCCGAGCCAGGGAACCAGGTCCAGTAGCCCTGTGGCTCCATCCCTCTGCTGGCTTTGCTTTCACAGGGCTATAAGTGTGTGTTTGCCTCTCGATAGTTCTAGAAGTGGAACTGCAAACATAAACAATGGGTGGAGACACTGAATTCACTGGTTTTCATTGTGGTGATGGTTTTTAACTTCTGGATGTACCCGCCAATATGATCTTGTAAAAACATAGATTCTGTTTTAGCATTCTCCTGCTCAGCATCCTCTAGGACTTCTCATTGAACTGAGAATAAAATCCAGACACGTGGTCACGGCCTGTGAGCCCCTGAGTGGCGCCTGCCCATGGTCCCTTTGGGTCTCCAGGGGCCCCTCATCGGCCTTCTTGTGGTCCTTTGGGCTATTCGCACTGCCCAGGCTTCTCTGCCACACATTCTGACATGGGGGGTCCCATCCCAACTCTTAGGCCTTCAGTCAGACATTACCCCTTCAGTGTCATCTTCTCTGACCATCCACGTATGTTTTCCTTTACTTACTTCTGGCTTTGCCCGTCTTTCTTTTTGATCTCCTTATTAGCACTTATCACCATCTGAAATCATCTTTTTTGTGAATGTGTTTAGTATTATATTTTTCTGTCATTTTTCATTGAAAGTGAGTTCAGTGGTAGCAGGACCTCTAGGATGTTATTTGCTGTTATAGCCTCAGCACCTGGTACAGTGCCTGGCACACAATGGGTACACTAAATAAATACTTGTTGAATGAATGTATGAACACACAAAACAAGCTTCTGTTGTAAGTACTGTGTTAGCAGTAAAAAAAATAAGCCATAAGAAAAGATGAAATACTTCCATTTGCGACAGCATGGATGGATCTTGAGATTATTATGCTAAGTGAAATAAGCCAGACAGAAAAAGTTGAGAACCATATGACTTCACTCATACGTGGGATATAAAACTAAAAACAACAAAGGAATAAGACAATCAAAACAAAAACTCATAGACACAGACAATAGTTTAGTGGTTACCAGAGGGTAAGCGGGGAGACGGTGGTACAAGATGGTAAACGGGATCAAGTCATGGTGATGGAAGGAGAACTGACTCTGGGTGGTGAGCACACAATGTGATATGTAGATGATGTATTTTAGAATTGTACACTTGAAACTTACGTAAAAGTACTAACCAATGTCACCCCAATAAATTTAATTTTCAAAAAGTTAGATTCTCACATGTTTCTCATAGTCTGGAATTGTCAGTTGGAATTCTTTACAGAAATCCAGAGTTAGGCTTGCTTGGAAAATCATCTCGCTGATCATAATTTTCCCCTCCTCCCCATCACCACGGCTGTTCTTGGCAGCAAAGCCAGTTTTCAGGTCAGAACTTCAGTTGACACGCACACTCTCCAGTGTCCCTGGCTCCTTCACTGGCTAGGACAGCACTCCTTGCTTGAAGAACTAGATTTTCTGACAGTTGAAGGGCACAGTAGACATCATACATATTGACATCGTTGTTCGTTATGTGTTCTGAACAGCTGTGCACATTTGCTGAGAACTTAGTTATCAATCACCAGATCAAATAGTATTACCTTCAGCGTCTAGGCAGTTTGCTCGTGCACTGCCATGGCTGAGATTCCGGTTTCAGAGTGGGAAACATATTAATAAGCAATTATTGGGTTAATTTTTGGGTATCTCTGATGTAAATACTGCAGTATTTACCCTTCCTAATCTTTTATAAAAATTCTATTTAATGAATTATATTCTGGAGCTGTAGAGGCAGTAGGTTTAAAGTTCGGGCCTGGCTCCATGTCTGGAGAGAAACTGTGCTAACCTGCATTTGGACTGTGTGCCTGTGGATTCACAGAGACAATATTGAGATGAAAGGATTGAAAATGTTACGTCTTTCACAATTTAAAGCCACTCCTCATCACACCATAATTTCTCTTGGATGGATTAAAACATTTTATAGCTATTGTAAAACTGATTTGATACTATAATTCAGTTCACAGGACAATCATCCAGCATTGTGTTAAATTAGATTAAATGACATGGCGATAGGGAAGGCTGGTCCAGATTAAAGGACGCTAAAGAGAGATGACCATCAAACAAGCAGATTGTGAGCTTTGATTGACTCCTTGGCTGAGGGAAATGCTATAAAGGTCATTTGGGGACAACAAGGGAAATTTGAAAATTGGACTTCATTAGATGGTTATATTAAATAAATATTAAACTCTTCAGTACGTTAATAGTATTGCGGTTATGAAAGAAAATGTGCTTGTGTTTAGACTCATGCGAAAGTAAAAGGTTGATGTAAAGGGGTGAGGTTTCATAAAAGTTGTAACTGTTTTCAAATGGTTCAACGAGAGAGAGAGAGAGAGAGAGAGAGAGAGAGAGAGAGAGAGAGAGGAGGGGCTGGAGAAGAGACTAGGAGATGGGAAGGAGAGGGGAGGCACATGTGGAAGGGTACATGAGTGTTCATTGTATTCTTCTAACCCCTGTGAATTTAATTTTTGCACAAAAATATATTGGGGAAAACATAATAAAGAGAAGCTAAGTGTGGAAAAGCAGTGATACTTTAAGGTGATTTTTCACCACTTCCAAACTGTAAAAGACAACTTGCTATTTGTAAACTAAGTTCAATTTTCATCTTTATTTAAATATTGAGATTGATGATGAAATAGTTTTTAGTTGGTACATTTAGATTCTATTAATGGAACTTGTTCATAAAATGGTTCTATGTAGACAAATAATATTATTTAGTTTATCAGAAATTAATACTAGGAAGGTAAAGTAGAGGGAAGGTTGCCTTCCAGTAGGAGCATTTTGTTTTAAACTCAGTGTGTGTGTGCCCGGGGCGAAGGGAAACGCGTTTACCCATTTTGTTCATTTTTACTCTCAGTATGAATTTTGAGTATTTGATTTGTTTTACAATATCTAGTTCTTTTTCGTATTGTGTCAGGTGATACCTTATTTCACATTTGAATGGTACAAATAGTCACCGTTCTTCAAACCGAGAAGAGTTCTGAGGAGAAGGGAAAGGGGGAAGAGGAGCATGAGTGAGAGCCTGCCGGTGACTAACAGAGCAACCTCAGCCCTGACATTGGCGCTCGCCTCAGGGACATGGGTAAATGCCTCTTGGAAAGTTGATGTCTCTTCATGCCATAAAGAATGATATTTGCCTCTACCAGTCTTTTCTTTGTGACCCACATTCTTCCATGAGTCACTTAGAAAACCTAGAAAAGATGTGTTTAGAATTCCTTCAGCCCAGCCTTCTTTCCATATAAGGGAGACTCTGCATCTTTCAGGAGAGTGTGAGACTTACCCTGGATGGCCAGCTGGCACCATGGCACTGCCTCTGGAATTCAGTGCCAGTGTTTCTGACCTCTGTAGTGCATCCTGCCTTCACGTAAACAAGATGCCAAGCTTCTCAGATCCTGTGTACAAGGATCTGCAAGAATGGATAACATTTGATGCCAGGTATCATAAGGGTTGCTGTCTGTTCTGTACACTGCCGTTTTCCTGGTACCTGGAACACTGGCTCCAAGGTGATAGATAGGCACCCACTAAGTAGCTTATTAAATGAATGCATGAACCAGAACTGAATGACCTAGGACCAGATTTATCGCTGCCCATAGAGCAAGGTTTCAGGGAAATCATCGATCTGCTAGAACACTACACCCCATCAAAGTAGTTGGTGGTCTAAACTGAAACGGTAGACATGGGTTTCCTGTTTAATTCCCAGTACTCCCGAGAGTGGTAATGCATTAATCTCCCTAAGCTCAGTGGTTTGCTAACTTAGTATGAATGATTTCAACAACCCTTTCCCTAGGAGCACGTTTGGATGAAGGGAGGGGGAGAGTGTGAATAAGTAGAAGAGAGTGAAAAAAGGAAAAGGGCGGGAAAAAAAGGAAGATGAGAAGATGTAAAGACAAGCTTTGAGTGTCTTATGATTTGGGGCAAGAAAATTTTACTGACATGTAGGTTGAGAAATATACTTTGCGATACAGTGGTACCTCGGTTTTCGAACATCTCCATTGAGGAACATTTTGGTTTATGAATGCCGTAAATTTTATGGATCTATGGCATCATTAGATAGT
This sequence comes from Rhinolophus sinicus, assembly GCF_036562045.2. Taxonomy (NCBI): domain Eukaryota; kingdom Metazoa; phylum Chordata; class Mammalia; order Chiroptera; family Rhinolophidae; genus Rhinolophus; species Rhinolophus sinicus. Next base: position 105,740,165 of record NC_133753.1, read on the forward strand.
AAAATTCATGCTAACTTTGCAGTTTTAGGGGCTGATTTTAAAGGTCTGGAATGGATTAACCATTTTGCATTACTTTCTATGGAGAAACCATGCCTTGGTTTTCGAACATTGCAGAACTCGAACTGTCTTCTGGAACGGATTACGTTTGAAAACCGAGGTACCACTGTACATGGCATGGAATGGTCTGTCAAATTCATTCCCGGGCCTGTGGCAGGAAGTTGTAAGGTATCATCTGTAACTCAAGGTGATCAGGGCTTGCATTTGGTGAATCTGCTCATTCTCAGCACCGTGTGCGGCACCTCAGGGCAGCAGCTCATGCTCTCTGGGCGGTGTGCTGGCCTCATGGAGCAGCGTGCTGCCCCCTTAAGCACAGTGCGTTGTGTGTCTGTTGTCACTGTGTGTCACTGATGCCTCGGGAAACCTGTTTGAAAAAATGCTGACACTTAAGTGGTTTGAGGAAATGTTGAGGATCAGATACATTCATTATGTGCAAAATTCATGTTTAGGTAGGAAGTTGTTGAAATCATGATCCCAAATGAAGAAGTGAACGCCTCAGAACAGCTGTTGACAACAGACAGCATCTAGCATGTCACAGTGTCTGACATGTCATAGTTATTTAATAAATATTTGGGGTATGGGATGACAGGGAAGAGGAGAGAGGAAGGAAAGCTTGTAACTGGCTCATTAATTTCAGTTGTGAATGCAACCAGGCTCGTGGCTCCAGAGACTGTTTCTCTGTATTTTGAGGGCTTCAGATGGTATCCGTTGCTTCTACCTTTTAGATGTGTGCATTGAGTGGACTAGGGAAAAAAGAGTAAATCTGTTTTTCATGTAAAATAGAAGTGATTTAAAGACAAAAATGGCAATACAAAGCCACAGTCTGAATTTGTGCGTGCTACTTCACCTCTCTGTGCCTCAGTGTTCTCATGTGTAAAACAGGGCTAATAATATGTACTTTGTAGGGTTGGGTGGTGAGCATTAAAAGACATAATCTGTGAAAAGGTGTTTAGATAGAAGTAGTACCTGGCACATTGTAAGTGTCCACCGGCATGTTCGCTCTGAATGCTGGTGGTCAGACTTACATAGATTAAGCCTGAAAGAGGGGAGCTAATATGCTGTCCATAGAGGAAATACTGCACAGTGGGAAGAGGAAACTTGTTTTTAGTAAGGATGTGGGATAGTGTGACGAGGAGAAATGTTGTGTTTAATTTATGTGAAAGTCATTAATTAGTGAAAAGGAAGGGGAACCTAGGAACTGGAGCCCAGAGCTGAGAATGTATTATAGCAACGTGTGAGCACAGATTGCTCACGACCTTCCAGGAGAGGTCAGTACAGGAAGCTCTTCAGTTCTCTACTTCCTCTCACGTATAATGGGGCTCAATTTCATTTATTAGTAAAATGACTTGAGGTGCACGCAGGGAGGCCAGCTGAGGCGATAGAGAATAGGAAAGCATTTCAGAAAGGGAAGATGGAACGCAGATCTGGGCCACCTCGTGTCAATAAAACATTCTATTTTTCTAGTGGGTCTTCCTGGAATGATTGCGCTGTGTCCCCAGCTTATCCAGGTGTTGTGTCGGAATCATGACAGGAGCAGCTCACTGTAAGAAAACCAGTCTGATGAAAACAGTGGCTGGCTGGTTGTCATCGTACCCCAGATGCACTCGCCAGGAGGTAGCCCTTGGGAGAGAAATTCCTTAAAATACATAAAGAAAGTGACCACAGTTAACACATTTGGAGAACAAGTATGTGGTGTTTACCACATGATAATAGAAGAAATGAAATTTTAGACTGATTTCTGAGAGCATAGATCAATTGAAATATAACAAGGAAATTATTAACACTATATGATATGTTAATTTAAATTATTAGGCAGTTAAGTTATCATAGAACTTTGGGTGTTTATGATGTGTCAAGGTAGGTTCATTCATGGTTTTAAAAAAAAAATGGTACTGGTCCGAGCAAATATTTAAGGTGCCTACAAAAGTTGTTCCCTCTCCTCAGCTCAGTGTATTAAATTGGTCGTCTGTGCAAGTAACCTTCAGCCTGACCAGCTTCATTATATTCCTTCTCGGAATTGCTCTTGGTCCTTAAATCTATCTAAATTCCTCAACAATCATTTCTGGTCTACTGCTTGTGTGGTCTCAGCTTTTAAAACAAACTGAGGTTGTTTCTGCTAATTCCTAACTGCTGTAGAAGTTTGTAGTAATTAAAAGCTAGTGGTTGGAGGTCTAGGGAAGATTTAAGAATAACTGGTTCCAAAAATATCTGTGTCCGTTGTGTGTTCTAATGCATCTGTGTGAATGTGGAGTCGGACGAGGATATGTTTTGATGAGGCGTTTCACTTTGTTCAAAGGGCTTTTTGGAAAACCTAGAGCATTTCAGTGGAATTATAGTTCGTAATGGCTGTATTCTGATAAAATCATGGTGTCTTAGGAATTCAGGTGACAGATTATCTCTCATTTAGTGGTGTGTTGATTTGTGGGCAGGTAATTCTCCCTGTTTTGAACCAGCTCCCCAGGCACCCTCTGTTGCAGACCCTTCCACTAACAGGCATCTGTGAATTAAAAATCAATACTTGTGGTTTAGGGGTGTGGTTAGGGGGTGTGCACTTCTCTCTTCTCTGCCTGTGGGAGATGTTTAAACACTGGAAATTCATAAAAAGAGCTGCATTGTCCGATAGTCCTGATGGCATCCACTGGCCCTTTTCTCTCATGGACAGTGGGGCATCTATTCCTTTGTGGGGCCTGCCAGCTAGCCTTGTTCCCAGAGTTCAGGACTTCGGAACCACAGCGGGCGTTGCCAGGCTTTTGGCCTTAATAAGCCTCCTGTTATTGGCATTTCAAATATTGGTATACCTGTCAAGTCTGGTTGTGCGCGCGCACGTGCGTGCGTGCGTGCTTGCTTGTGTGTGTGTGTGTGTGTGTGTGTGTGTTGGATTGGGGGCTGGAGGCTTGCTTTAGAGCCACGACTGATGGGTCACATGCTTTTTCTCCAGAGTGCAAACAAGCACTTTTTGTTTAGGATCAGTAATGCTTGGCAAAGAAATATAGCTGTAATTATATATCCTAGTTTGTGTTCCTGTCTCCCCAGCTAAGTTTTACTCCCCCTCTCCCAACTTTATATAAAAGCAGCTAGCATTGGATGTGAAATAAATGTCATGAGTGAATAATAATTTCTTTCATTTACACAGCAATTAAACCTGTTGAATGCTGACTTAATGCTTTACTGCACTCTAATTTGACTGGAAGATTTGGCCTTTGTGAATTCAAAGAAGAGGAAAAAAATAGAAATTAAATACCTACTGAGACTATTCAGGAGGACATTTTTCAGAAGGGTTCTCCCTCCTCCTATTTCTCATCTCATGTTTGCACTCTGCTTTCAGGGATACTTAATACTGAAGAGTTGTTCTGCTAATCATTCTTCAGTTTGTGTGCCCCGCACGGCACCCCAGGGTCAAGGCCGTTGGCTGCCGCCAGGACAGGAGGCCCCGGGCCTGTTGTGCTGCCAGCAGCAGAGCTGCTGCTGATGGTTTCCGCAGCCTTAGGGTTCTTCCTGGTTGTTTTCACACCCTGTGCTGTGTAACCCATAGCATTCCAGTCGGTGAGTCAGGCAGCCTTGGGGATCCAGCATGACACCCCAAAGAGCACCTGAAGATTGAGGGACTCACTCCAGCTGGTGTCCACTGCTGTCTGCCATTTCCTGCCTGGCTGCAGCCTGGGTCACTGAGCCTGTCTCTCAGTTCCGCTTTCTCTAAGGTGAGTCCAGTAATTCAAGCTGGAAGCCCAGTATGCTGTTCTTACAAGGAAAGCGTTTTCCAATACAAGTCAGCTTTTATCTGAACAATAATGAATAATAAACAGTCCGTTCCCCAACCTGCCTCCACAGGAGTCTAAGTTCTCTCAGGGACAGTCACTGACCGTGCCAGGGTACTGCTGCTTATCTGCTGAGGAGAGATTGGTGGAGGTTCTGTGTCCCAAAGGCAGCGAGCGCCCTGGGACTCTGGAATCCCCTCGTAAATCCACAGCACAGTGCCAGGATCTGCCCCCAGGAGTCTCGGCTGTCTTCACCTTCGCTCTCAGGGAGCTGGCAGTCAGGGCCACATGGCTCAGCCTGCCGGACGCTCAGAGAGAAGCCTGTCTGTGTCCCGTGTGCATTGTGGGTAGCCAGGGCACCCTTGCGGGCCCTTGGGACTACTGACCTAGCTCACGATGTAGACGGCCTGGCACTTCGCGAGTCAGTAAATCCTGGTTCCTTACCCTCATCTGGAGACAGGAGAACAGGACTTTCAAGTAAAGTTTTACTGTTATTTTGTTTGTTTGTTTGTTTGTTTGTTTTGTCTGGGTATCTGCTGCAAATACCCACCTCCCCACTGCCCATTGCTAATATTTACAGAAATAATTTTCTTATTCTTCCTCCTGCCCACTCATTTCCAATCCTTTCCTCTCTAAAGGTACACCAGTCTTACTCAGGATAGATTTTTTCCCTTTAAAGAATGTTCTAAAAACATTAAAACTTGTATTCCAGTATATATTTTAAATAACTGCTTCCCTGCTGTATTTGTTACAATACCATTAGAAGCATGGATGTCATGAAAATGAAGCCTGTTTACTCATTAACTCTTTTATATAGTTTATGATTGTGGATTCCTTTCAAGTGCACCCTGGATTGAGATATATGGTACATAATGTGTTAGAGTACACAGTTTTATTTACATATATTTAGTTATTTCCTATTTTGCCACAATTTGAGTGCTTTTATTTATGTGCTAGTTACCATGATAAATACTTTAAATGAGAATCACTTGATCTTTTAAACCTTAAGTGCATTATTAGGTCTGTGTTTCTCACACCACTTGATTTAAGAATCATGTAGAGGTGCTTGTTAAAAAACACATATTCCCTAAGCCAGCCTAGACCTTCTAAATCTGGGTACCAGAATCTTAATTTTGTGTTTTCAAATCTGGCTCCATGCTGAACTAACCCAGAATGAAATACTTAAAAATAATACTGAAACTCCACCCCAGGCTCTTTAAATTAGTATGTTTTCATGTGGGCCTGCCTCCATTTCTTTTAGCTCCTTTGGTGATTCTACATGTGTAGATGGTAGATCTTTAACAGTTGCTCTGGGAGCGTCTTGTAATCTGAACCTCAAACCAGATGAACTGCCTTAGTTGGTTTAATCCTTACAGTGACCTTGTGAGGGGCAGGTGGCATCATCCCTATTTTCAGGTGAGAAATTAGAGGTTTAGAGAGGTGTGAGGTGCTGAAATCAAGAATGAAAATCACTTGATCTTTTAAACCTTATAATCAAACAGTAGATACAACATTCCCATCTGGGAACACACACATCTTTTTACATGTATGAAACATTGGCTCTGACATAAGATGAAGCTGACAATCTCAGTATGCCTAGAACCAAGTATTTGTGTGCTAACCTTTGAATATACATACCTGCAGGTAGACATTCTTAGTTTATTTTGTAAAGCTCAGGGAAAAGAGAATGAGCTTGATACTGGGGTGTATCACTGCCACGTAAACCTGGGTGGGCTTTGAGTGCATTGGGGGCAGAAACAAGTTACTATCTGCTGTTTTTAGCGGCGTGGTGGTGGAACAGTTGGGTGTTATTTTATGCACCGCGCCTTCCCCTTCATGGAGTCTTTTGGACTGCACCCAGTTTCCCCTCCTCCCACTGCGTGTTGTCAAGGGACTGTATTGCAGGTGCTGTTAGCGCAGAGGAGAGATTGGATGATTCTTTCTCTGTAGAAATGATGACCAGGTGGACCACATCTGCCTCAAACTATAAATATGAGCCTCACTCAGATTTTCACAAACGCTTGTTGTAATTCTAAGAGCTCGTAGGTGGGAGACCTGTGTCTAGTCTTCGGAAGGGACCACATGTACGGGAAAGCTGCCCTCCACCGTGAGCCCCAAAGTTGGCATTAGTTTCCCTGTATTTGCGTAAGTGGCATCAAGGTGCTTGTTGTTTCTGTGCATTTGAGATAATTTCATTGTTACAATGGCTTAGAGAACCATGGCTGTGCATGCACTCATGGACTCATTTGTTCAACAACTATTTACTGAACTAATTCTACACTGTGCTAGGCACTGTTCTAAGTATTGGGATGACGATATCCAAACCAAATGGACAAAAGTCTGCTTTTGTGGAGCTTCAATTATAGTGGAGAATATAAGGGAAAAAGGAAATACATAAACTTTTAAGTATTTTGGAAGGCGAAATTTAGGAAAAGAGAGCATGTGATGAGGAAAGCATCTTGACCGTAGTCGGGGAATAGTGTCATTTTCAATACTGTGGTCAGGGTAGACCTCAGTGAGTGACTTTGAAGCAGACAGTGTTGGAAGTAACGGAGTCCCGAGCTCTGCCCGTCACTATGCCCACCTCCTGCCCGTTGGGACTTTACTCTGTAACGGGGACCGAGGCTGTATCGCATTATAATGTTTGATGCATTAGATTTGATCATTAGCACTTGAAGGAATGGGGAGGGGGCTGTGTAACTTCCTTAAAAACAATCAATGTCTGAACTCTATAAACAGATAAAATTTCAGTGCCCCATAATTCTTCCATCATTATGTTTCACCCTGACTGGGTAGGTCTGTGGAAATGGATGGTCACCGAATCAGAAGGCATGGATTATAGGTCTGGTTCTACCACAATTACTTATGGGACTTTAAGGAAAAAGGCTTAATTTGCTCTTCTGTTCCTGCTGTCTAAAATGAAGGTGATTTTTTTCCCCTGCTTGTTAAATTCACTATCAGTTGAAGACCAGATGAAAAAGGGTGTAATACATTGAATTCTGAAGGACTATGTGGATTTGACTTACGTTTGGCAAGCTTTGCCTCAAAGAGTACTGAATGTTGGCTGGAAAAAGGTGTTTCTCTGTCTTTTCCAAGTGTTTATCGAGAGCTTACTATGTGCAAAGCCTAGTGGTGGCTACTTTGATTCCTTTCCTGGAGCAAGACATGTTTCTCATAGGTCTGATTTGTATGCTGTCACTTAAAAACTTATCAGTGACACAAAAAAGGAGCCTAATAAAACTAGTAGTCTAAAAAAAACAAAAAAACCCCAAAAAAACTAGTAGTCTAGTTTTTCACATGTTAAATGGTTACCCCCCCAAAAATAAATAAATAAATAAATAAACGAAAAGCATCCTACATTAAGTGTGGCACGGTATATTGGAAAAGACCGAGGGGGCATTCCAGGGCTGCAGCTTGGAAATCACTGCAGAATGGTGGGAGAAGGGTGTGTGAGATGCGTGGAAATGTGTGACACCAGCTGCGGGCAGGAATGGCTCGCGATACTCTCAGTCAGGGAGTGCTGGTGGGTGTTTGAGGTGGGTGCATGTGGGTGTTTGGTGCAGTCCTACACAGCTTAGTTAACTGGGTCCAGTTTTCTGAATTTACCTGCCGTGTTTCCCTGAAAATAAGACCTAACCAGAAAAGAAGCCCTAGCATGATTTTTCAGGGTGTCATCCCCTGAACATAACTCTAATGCGTCTTTTGGAGCGAAAATCAGTACCCGTCTTATTTTCGAGGAAACACGGTAGTGTTTCTTGCATATGAAATTGTACATAAACAAATGCAAAATTCGCATTATGCTCCAATTATTCTTACTATATCAATTACATTGAAACAAATTTATTTTCTTTTTCAAAATAAGCTTTATAGTAGAGCGATCTGTATAAAGGAACATGACTCATTTGGGTATAATCGGGGAACTACAAACAGAGTAGAATGACTGGAGTATAATTTGGAAAGGACGGGGCAGAGGAGTTAGTCAGAAAGGGAGGCAAGCCCGGGATCCAAATGAGCTTTGTGTCCTGTGCACGAGGCCCTGAGATTTTTCTGTAATTATCTGTCTTTCACCTGTCCTCTATTCTGGTGTTTACAAGTTCTTGTAAAGAGCTAAGTCATGAGAGGTGAAATGTCTGATGTACAGTTGTACTAATTAAAGTTAGTCACAAATGGGAAGAACAGCAGTGGGACATGTAACTCTGGGGAACGCTGGGAATGCTTCTGTGATCTCTGACCTCAGTGGAGTGTGTCTTCAGCCAGCAGGATGGGTGGGCATGGTTTGGGATGAAGAGGCGGGAGGGAGAAGTTGTTCTACCCGGTTCTCCCTTCGTCTTCTTATTTGAACAGAGAGAAGTGTCCTATCGTTGACTCACATTATTGAGCACGAACAGAAACAAAGTAAGAAAAGCAGAGGCAGAGCATCCGGTCTGCCCCATCTCCACCCTTCTTTCTGTCAGCGTCCTTCCTGTGCAGGTTGGCAGATGGGATGGTCCCGGTTCTTGGCCAGTGTCTTGTGTGTTACAGGGGTTGTCCTTTTGCTCGCCTCCTTGAAAACAACAACAGAAAAACTGGTAGTGACCAGCTGTATGCCCACTGGCCAGGGCACTGAGCCCTGCGAGCTACACAGAAGCTGGGCATTCAACCCAGCCTTCTGTGTCGCATTGGGGCAGTCTGCCTGACAACAGAAAGCTGGGCTGGTTTAAGCTTGAGCTTTTAGACACTGGAAGGCTTGTTCAGTGTTGGCTGGAAAAGGAGTCCGTCCTACAAATCTCAAAAGCCTTTAAGGGGGGGCGGGTCTTGTAAGTTTTATTGCTGCCAATGGTGCGTGGTACAGGGCTGGGTGACACAGAATGCTGGAGCCATGAGTTCCAATTTTGCATTTGACCTCCCTGTAAAGCAAACTGAATTTCTAACAACTGGGAAAAATGAGATTTAACATATGAGATAGAAATTCAAGGTGAAAGAATAGGTTGTAAGGGAACACCTACCTACCTGCAGAGAATGGGCTTCAAGCAGCCTCAGTCATAGACTCATTGTTACCTGTGAGGCAGTGTGTTTTGGCTTTAATAGTAAAAACAGTATCAGTGAAGTTTGTAACCTTTCATTTGGGTCCTGGACAGTATTTTAGAACAAATCATACAGTAAGTAAGCACTGAGAAAAGAGGGCAGTGCTTTTTTTTTTTTTTTTTTTTTTATAAGGGAAGTTGCAGGGACAGAGGCAGGTTAGAGACACAACTCACTGGACTTCAGCAAGATTTTTGTCTGGGTCTCCCATGATCCTCTGGGAGCAAGTAGATAAACATAGTTTATGTGGCATTATAATCATCAAGATGCATAATCAATTTTATAACTATTTCCAAAGTCACCGGTTAAGGAAATTGGTTACACTTGGGATTTAACTGCCCAGGTTCACTTCATAAATCTAGATGGATATATATATCCATGGCTGTATCTTCTTTAAATGTTTTTCCTTAACTGGGATTGAAGATACGGTTTCAAATGATGCAAAAATGGGAGGGATCATAAATACGGTACGTGGGAGAAGCAGGACACACCTGGATTTGACTATCTGGGCAGGGGGCGAAATAAGATTTACTAGGGCTGAAGGTGAACTTATGTTTACAAACCCAACTGTGAAAATAAAGAATTGAGAGAGACGAAACTAATGATTTTTAGCTGCCACATTCATTGAACAGTCAGTAGTGTGTATTTGTCTGGCAGTAAAGCGAGTGGTATTTTTGCATTCCTTAATAAAAATCTAGACTGAGATAATTGGTGTGTGACTCTTCTGTGTATTGGGAGGAGGGGATGGGCAGATTGAAGGTAATACTTGCTCAGAGTCACAGATCTTGTTAATGTTCACATTCCGCACCTTTCGGCTTATTTGTAAATCACTCTTAATCTTTAAGTTCAAAAGATCCAAATATCTGTGAAAACTCAGTCGATTTAAAAGCTACTTTGGGAGAGAGAGAGTACTCAAAGGGGATTTTGAGATCAAGGTTTAAAGACATTTAACTTGTCTAATGTTAATTTAAAAAATCAGCTGTTTTAAGAAAAAGTCAGAGGATTATGAAAAACTTGGTAGTTTTGGGAAAATTCGGGGAAGCTGAGAGAACAACTTGCAAGGCGTAAGCCATGGAGTTTCTGTATTTTATCCTTATGACTTTAAAAATTCAGTCCCATGTGTATTTTTTGCTCACTATATGTGTGTGGGTAATACACCATAAGCCAGCCGAGATTCAGAACTTATAAATGGCATGTTTCCGGTTCATTTGAAGATAATAAAGTAATTAAAGAGGAACTAGAAAAAGGTGGGAGGTTAAGGGCTTATGAAAATGATCAGCAAGTCAGATCAGAAGAGGTTTCTGACGAGCTTTCACTTCATTGGTGGGGACGGCAAGGAAGAGCTAGGGTGAGACTCACAAGTCCGAGGTTTGGGGCGGGCTTAGATACACAGTCTTTTCAAATTGATTTTTGGAAACTGCTCCTCATTACCCACTTCGGACATCTTATTCTGCTTTGAGGTATAGGTTCCTTCTAGTTCTAAAGTTCATCTGGTGCTTGGAGATCATTCTAATTCATTGCTTTCATCTTAGAAAACTGGAACTTAAGGCTTAGATACTTTATGAAGTGTTAGGATTTAATTTAGTTCATTAAGAGTTTTATACTTATGACAGGCTTCCCGTAGGTCTCTAATTCCCCGGAGGTAAGGATCCTGTTTGATCTCTTCATTTCTTCAGTGCTTGGCATGCTGCCTGGCACATAGGCACCTACTAAATATGAATATTGAGATAAGTGGTCTAAGTATTAAGATCAGAATCCTCATTGGACACAGAAGAAAACAGAATCTTTGATTGGTTGTGTGACCTAGCATTCCAGGGTAGGAAGGGACAAATACAACTCTTTTGTTTTACAAAGAGGATGATGAGGCCCCTGGGAAGAATACTTCCTGGAATTTAATCTGGGAGCTGATGTCAGAGCCTGGAAATGGACAGTGTCTGTCTCTGAGGACCCGTTGCTCACTGTGCTGGACTCAGGGTGACGTGGAGAAGGTAGTTGAGGAAGGAGAGAGGTGAATCAAGGTCTTCAGAGTCCGCGTGCATTTGTTCCCACTGCAACATGCACTCAGGACCTAGAGCTCATCCCTTTGGTAACTCCATCCCACATTCGGACGTGAGCACAAATGCACAGCTTTGCTTTTACCGTTAGATGAAGATGTTGGCACTGTGTGAAGTGGGGGCGCTGTGCTTTAACGGGGCAGCTTTGCAGCCAGGCTGCGTGTCCTACGTGCTGTGGTGATGACACGTTAATGTGACCCCAGCACATTGTGGTGTTTTGATTGATCTTTTCATTCAGTTACTTCAGGTGGTGCTATTGCATATTAATGATTGGTGTCTTGTTTAGTTTACCCAACTAAATAACGTTACAGAGCCTTTGTTTTTAAACCGCTGCGGTCAATCGCACATTAAAATTCGGTTTTGTTTCATGGCTCTGAATGCAAGCATGGTGTTGAGATGGGTACCAGACTAATTTTCTTCACTTGCACAGCATTCCGTCAGATAATGTGTAAGGTAGGAGGCTTTCAACCATGAGTACGAGGAACCCTGACTTGAACTTGCTTAACCAGTAGGGCACCGACCTGCTCCCAGAAAGGAAGTGCAGAGGTAGGGCTCAGGCTTGTTGGTTGATCTGGGGACTTCCTGGACTGCCTGCCTCAGAGACCCAGTTACTTTCTCTCATGTCTTTACACTCAGAGTATCAGTGTCATCCCTGAGCTGTTTGTGGATGGCTACCAGTGCAGGTGGGGCCACATGCTGTGCTTAAATCGGATTGCGGAAGGGTGGCATTGTGTGGGGGGAGATTGAGAGAGACTGAAAGAAGCTGATGTCTCCTGCAGACACAGACCCAAGTCCTCCCCTCTGTCTCTCTGGTCCAGCTCAGAGTCTGAGCATAAAACTCGCATCTGGGAGTGGCGTGTCCTGATTGGCAGACTTCAGTTCCTGACCTGTTGCTGGCGAGTAAGAAGATGAAAGGACACTGTTGGGCTTAACCAGGCTGGAGATGGAGTCAGCTCCTCAGGCGGCGTGGCCCCTGCACAGTGGGGAAGGGGCGGAATGGATGTCGGGGGCTCAACCTCAGTTTGACTTTGAGTGGCACTTGTAGTGCTATAACCAGTGGTCATAGTCGGCTAAAACTTCCTATCAACAACAGTACTGGTTTTCTTTGTTCTAAGTATTAGCCCTGGCTATCAGTATGAGAAAGGGACAACAAAATACATCAGTTATCCTCTTTTCTAACTGTCGATTATGTTTATTTCAACTTCAGTAAGGAGCATTTATGAAGGAAGTAATGCACAGTGATTGATGGTAAGATACTGCCTTCAGGGGAACTTGGAGTCTGGTGGACAAAGCAGAAAAGAATAATCGCCAAATCAGCCTCATTGGCAGGTGTGCAGTTCAGGGGTAGTGATTTGTAGGAATTCAGAGTGGGTTTGTGGGGGGACAGAGCCTCTCTGGTGTACCCCTCCACCACTGGATTGGCTACTTTTCTTGCCTGCCCTGGGGTGATGGCAGTATTTTGCTAACAACTTAGTGTTGAAAATAATGAGAGAGAGAGAGAGAGAGAGAGAGAGAGAGAGAGAGAGAGAGATCTAGGTACTATGCAGGGTGTAGTTTGCAAGATGATGTGAAAGCCTAGAGCAACAAATCTGAGTTCCATGACTGACAGAAGTTACTGTGAAGTAGATGACTGCCTTGTCTTGAAGGGCAAAAATAATTTTGAAGGGTGTTCTGATAGCAGGTGTAGTTTGTGTAGAGACCTCAGTATTATAAGACATAGAATGGGCGTGCAGCGGCAGTTTGGTGGGTGTACAGGACACGGGAAGAGGAAGGATCCAGGCATGTCTGTCTGCGCTGGCGGGGGTCACAGCATGCCAAGCACAGGAGAAAATTTATATACAATTGGTAGGCAGTAAGCCATTTTTTCATAGAAGGAATTTGCGATTTTATGTAAACAATGCCTTGAAACAGCATTTGAAACTACATTTATTTTAATTCCCTTCTTGTAAACTGGACAGTGAATAAACATTGTTCACGTGCCTCGTCCTCACCGGTCCATCCAATAGCACATCTTAGAATTCACGTCCTAGGGTCATCATTTTTATACTTTGCTGCCTGTGGCGTTTGAAGAAGATGCTGTTACAAAGCGAAAAAGTAGTGTTAAAATATAAAAAGGGATAGAATATAGAGCAACCCAATCCCTCTCACTTCTTGTTCCCTGTGTATATAAGTGTAATTATCTGGTTTACCTGCTTGTGTTTTAAGCGGGAGGAAATGAGCAGCACGTTCCATGAGCCAGTTGATTATTGAGGTTAACTACCTCATGGTCCTTAGTAGGAGGCCAGCTAGGATGCTGGAAAGAGCAGTGGAACTGGTCCAGTCCTTGTTTCATTTTTTCCGGGTATTTATTGGCTTTGTTGACCACATAAACCATTTGCTTTTCTCACCCTCAGTTTCATTCTTTATAAAATGGTGATGATTATATTCTCTCTGCCCACCAAATAGAACTTTTATGAGGCTTAAGTAAGGGAATGTGTGTGGGAGCAGCGTGTAAGTTGTAAAGGATAGTAAACACCTGTGCACATGTAGTCAAGCACCGCTTACCTACCTTTCTGACAGGTGAGGTGAGAACCTCACTGTGGTTCTGATTTACTTTTCTCTGATGATAAGTGACGTTGAGCATCTTTTCATGTGTCTGTTGGCTATCTGTAGTCTTCTATGTCTGTTCATGTCTCCTGCTCATTTTTTAATTGGATTGTTTCGTTTTTTGATCTGAGTTGTATGAGATATTTATATACAGTCAGGGGCCACATAGTTTCAGTCAATGATGGACCATGTATGTATACGACGGTGGTCCCATAAGATTATAATGGAGCTGAAAAACCACTGTCACCTAGTGACGTCATAGCCATCCTAAAGCCTTAGCGCAATGCATTCCTCACGTGTTTGCGGTGATGCTGTGTACACAAGCCAACTGCACTGCCAGTCCTGTAAAAGCACAGCACATACAGGTATGCACAGTACGTAATACTCAATAATAACACACGGCTGTGCTACTGCTTTATGTATTTACTATACTTTTTATCTTTGTTTTAGAATGTACTCGTTCTACTTATGAAAAAATGATTGCTGTAAAACAGTGCCGTGTTACACCGGCAGCAGACTCTTACATCTCGTGTTTACTGCGTCTCTTGCTTGCATCATTTTTTCTTGTGCTTTATTTAATCATGTGTTATTTTGTTCATCATGGCCCCCAAGCATACAAAATCCACTTCTAATCTTGCCAGTAAGAGGTCAGCTTGAGTGATTGCCCTGGAAATGAAATTACAAGTGATTAAGGACGTGAAGGTGGAAAATCAGAGATGGTTATTGCTCGCAGCCCAGGCGTGTCCCTTTGCACCACAGCTACGATGGTGAAGAACAAGAACCAAGTGATCAAGCTGGTAAAGGATGTGCTTCACTGAAGCAATGAGACTAATAAAGATTTGAGAAGCGCCCGTGTCAGACATGGAGAAACTTCTAAGGACCTGGATTGAAGACCAGACACACAGCATGTCCCTCTCGGGACCATGACGATCACAGCTGAAGCGAAGACTTTGTTTGCCACATTGGAAGAAAAGGCTCAAAGCATATCCCTCTCATTAAGCAGCGTGGGGCTGAATTGTTAAAAATAAATGTAAAATGAATCCTGTTGTACCTCCATTTTCATGTGTAATTTCAGATTGCCATTCATTCATTCATTCTTCAAAAACTTACTGAGCATCTATTGTGATCCCATTCCAGATGCTAATGATACAGCAGTGAATGCATCAGCGTGAAATCTCTGCCCTTGCAGAACTTAGATTCTCACGTGGGGAGGAGACAGTGCACAGCTAAACAAGTAAAATGCAAGTCACATCGAGTGCACTTATGAGCAGTGGGGAAAAGAAAGCTGATAAAGGGGATATTGAGGCTGGGTTTGCTGCTGTTTAAAATAAGGTGTTCAGAAAAGGCCTCCCTGGTCAGGGGAGTCCGGGACACTGAGTTAGCATTTGAGATCTGGAAGGGCAGAGGGCATGCCCGTGACAATCGAGTGAAGGTTCAGGGCACTGGGCAGAGGGAGGCGCAAGCAGTGCGGATCTCTGCAGCACAAGCGGGCTTGAAAGGGGGAGGGTCAGGGCTAGAGGTGAGTGGATGAGGGTACGCAGAAAGAAAGGAGGGGAGGGCCGGGCCACAGAGAGCTCAAAGGCCACCCAGAAGACTGGGGCTAGGAACCTGGGGGTGGGGGGTAGAGAAATCACACGCTGTATTCACATTAGGGACACTGCTGTGCTGAGACTGGGGACCCAAGTGGGAGCAGGGGACTAGGTAGGCAGCTAAAGCGTAGACCT
Organism: Rhinolophus sinicus; assembly: GCF_036562045.2. Taxonomy (NCBI): domain Eukaryota; kingdom Metazoa; phylum Chordata; class Mammalia; order Chiroptera; family Rhinolophidae; genus Rhinolophus; species Rhinolophus sinicus. Next base: position 105,755,402 of record NC_133753.1, read on the forward strand.
CCAAGGGAGACATGATGGAAGCTGAGATCTGGGTGGGAGTGGGGAGGTGGGAAGAAGCGGGGGATTCTGTGTTTGGCTCTTAGAACTGAGGATCTGCCTACAGGATAGGTACGGGACGTGAGAGAAATAGACTGTTAACGTGAAAATGTATTGTGTCTCAACAGATTAATGAAGTAATTAATACACATTTACTCTTTTGTTACAGTAGAAATTAGAAGAGCCACTAGTGGATAATATCTCACTTGTGTTGAGTACGTATCACATGCTAGATAGTGTTCTAAACACTTAAAATATATTAGGTTGGTGCAAAAGTAATTGCAGTTTTTGCAATTATTTTTAACCTTTTAAATCGCAGTTACTTTTGCACCAATCTAATAATTTCAATTAATTCTCATAGTAATCTTAGGATGTTGTCATCCCTTTTTATAGATGAGGAAACTGAGGCACAGAGAAATAAAATAGCTTCCCCAAGATTACACAGCTAAATGGAATTCTCCAAAAAAGCACATTCCACTGGTGAGCCTATTGTGAAGATTTTTTTTTTTTTTTAGTTCAGGGAACATTTATTAAGCATCTTCCATGGGTGGCCGTGTCTGTATTTCCAGAGTGCTTGGTTTACATAGACTGCATTTTTATATTTATTACTTTTACATCCAGGTTCACACTGTGCCCCAAACCCCTGGGGGACAGGAAGTATGTTCCTTATAAACTTTGCATCTCTGATGTCTGACACATAATAGTAATTTTTACTTTTTTTTTTTTTTTTAAATTAAATTTATTGGGGTGACAATTGTTAGTAAAATTACATAGATTTCAGGTGTACAATTCTGTATTACATCATCTATAAATCCCATTGTGTGTTCATCACCCAGAGTCACTTCTTCCATCACCATATATTCGATCCCCCTTACCCTCACCTCCACCCCCACCCCCCTTACCCTCTGGCAACCACTAAACTATTGTCTGTGTCTATGAGTTTCTGTTTCTCATTTGTTTGTCTTGTTCTTTTGTTGTTTTTGGTTTATATACCACATATCAGTGAAATCACATGGTTCTCTGCTTTTTCTGTCTGACTTGTTTCGCTCAGCATTACTCTCTCAAGATCCATCCATGTTGTCACAAATGTTCCTATATCATCTTTTCTCACTGCGAATAGTATTCCATTGTGTATATGTACCACAACTTCTTTATCCATTCATCTATCGAAGGACATTTTGGTTGTTTCCATGTCTTGGCCACCGTAAACAAAGCTGCAATGAACATTGGCGCACGTGTCTTTATCTCTAAATGTTTTCAGATTTTTGGGTAGATACCCAGGAGAGGGATTGCTGGGTCATATGGCAATTCTATTCGTAATTCTTTGAGGAACCTCCACACTGCCTTCCATAACGGCTGCACCAGTCTGCATTCCCACCAACAGTGTATGAGGGTTCCTTTTCTCCACAGCCTCTCCAACATTTGTTACTATTTGTCTTGTTGATGATAGCCATTCTGACTGGGGTGAGGTGATATCTCATTGTGGTTTTGATTTGCATTTCTCTGATGATTAGTGATGTTGAGCATTTTTTCATATGTTTATTTGCCATTTGTATGTCCTCTTTGGAGAAATGTCTCTTCAAGTCCTCTGCCCATTTTTCAATTGGGTTGTTTGTTTTTTTGTTGTTGAGTTGCATGAGTTCCTTGTATATTCTGGATACTAGCCCCTTATCGGAGGCACTGTTTGCAAAAATCTTCTCCCATTCAGTTGGTGGCCTCTTTATTTTGTCAATGGTTTCTTTTGCTGTGCAGAAGCTTTTAAGTTTCATATAGTCCCATTCGTTTATTTTAGCTTTTACTTCCATTGCCTTTGGAGTCAAGTTCATAAAATGCTCTTTGAACCCAAGGTCCATAAGTTTAGTACCTATGTTTTCTTCTATGCAGTTTATTGTGTCAGGTCTTATGCTTAAGTCTTTGATCCATTTTGAATTAACTTTGGTACATGGTGACAAATAGCAGTCCAGTTTCATTCTTTTGCACGTGGCTATCCAATTCTCCCAGCACCATTTATTGAAGAGGCTGTCTTTGCTCCATTGTATGTTTTAGCTTCTTTGTCAAAAATTATCTGTCCATATTTATGTGGTTTTATTTCTGGGTTCTCAATTCTATTCCATTGGTCTATGTGTCTGTTTTTCTGCCAATACCATGCTGTTTTGATTATTGTGGCCCTGTAGTACAGGCCAAAGTCAGGAAGTGTGATACCTCCATTATAGTTCTTTTTCTTAAGATTGCTTTGGCTATTCGGGGTCTTTTGTGGTTCCAAACAAATCTGATGATTTTTGTTCTATTTCTTTAAAATATGCCATTGGGATTTTGATGGGGATTGCATTGAATCTGTATATTGCTTTGGGTAATATGGCCATTTTAACTATGTTGATTCTTCCAATCCATGAGCACGGAATGTCTTTCCATTTCTTTGTGTCTTCTTCAATTTCTTTCAAAAATGTCTTATAGTTTTCAGCATATAGGTCTTTCACATCCTTGGTTAAGTTTATTCCTAGGTATTTTATTCTTTTTGCTGCAATTGCAAAAGGAATTGTTTTTTGTATTCCTTTTCTGAGATTTCATTGTTAGTATATAGGAAGGCAATGGACTTTTGTGCGTTGATTTTGTAGCCAGCAACTTTACTGTATTCGTTGATTGTTTCTAATAGCTTTTTGGTGGAGTCTTTAGGGTTTTCTATATATAGCATCATGTCATCTGCAAAGAGTGATAATTTAACTTCTTCATTCCCAATTTGGATGCCTTTTATTTCTTTCTCTTGCCTGATTGCTCTGGCAAGGACTTCCAACACTATGTTGAAAAGCAGAGGTGATAGGGGACATCCCTGTCGTGTTCCTGAACGTAGAGCAAAGGGCTTCAGTTTTACTCCATTAATTATGAGATTAGCAGAGGGCTTGTCATATATGGCCTTTATTATGTTAAGGTATTTTCCTTCTATACCCATTTTATTAAGTGTTTTAATCATAAATGGATGTTGTATCTTGTCAAATGCTTTTTCTGCATCAATTGATATAATCATATGATTTTTGTCCTTTATTTTGTTTATGTGATGTATCACATTGATGGATTTGGATGTTGAACCATCCTTGTGCCCGGGATGAACCCCACTTGGTCGTGATGAATAATCTTTTTAATGCATTGTTGTATTCGATTTGCTAGAATTTTATTTAGGATTTTTGCATCGGTATTCATTAGAGATATTGGTCTGTAGTTTTCTTTTTTGTGCTGTCCTTACCAGGTTTTGGTATCAGGGTAATGTTGGCCTCATAAAATGAGTTAGGGAGTACTGTCTCTTCTTCAATTTTTGGAAGAGTTTGTGCAGAATTGGTATTAGATCCTCTTTGAAGGTTTGGTAGAATTCACTAGTGAAGCCATCTGGTCCCGGACTTTTGCTTTTGGGAAGGTTTTGGATGACTGATTCAATTTCGTTACTGGTGATCGGTCTGTTTAGATTTTCCAGTTCTTCATGGTTCAGCCTTGGAAGGCTATATGTTTCTAAGAACTTGTCCATTTCTTCTAGGTTGTTGAATTTGGTGGCATATAGTCCTTCATAGTATTCTTGGATGATCCTTTGTATTTCTGTGGTGTCCGTGATAACTTCCCTTTTACGTTTCTGATTTTGTTAATCAGTGTCTTCTCTTTTTATCTTAGTAAGTCTAGCCAAGGGTTTGTCAATTTTGTTAATCTTTTCAAAGAACCAGCTCTTTGTCACATTAATTTTTTCTATTGTCTTTTTGTTCTCTATTTCATTTAGTTCTGCTCTAATTTTTGTTATTTCCTTTCTTCTGCTGACCTTGGGTTTTACTTGTTCTTCTTTTTCTAGTTCTTTAAGGTGTAACATGAGGTTATTTATTTGGGAGTTTTCTTGTTTCTTGAGATAGGCCTGTAATGAGATAAATTTCCCTCTTAAAACTGCTTTCGCTGCATCCCAAAAATTTTGGTAGGATGTATTTTCATTGTCATTTGTTTCTATGTATCTTTTGATCTCTCCTCTAATTTCTTCTTTGACCCAGTCCTTCTTTAAAAGTATGTTGTTTAATCTCCATGTATTTGTGTCTTTTCCCGCTTTCTTTTTACAGTTGATATCCAATTTCAAAGCCTTGTGATCAGAGAATATGCATGGTATGATTTCAATCTTCTTAAATTTGTTGAGACTGATTTTATGTCCCAATATATGGTCTATCCTTGAGAATGTTCCATGTACACTAGAAAAGAATGTATAGTCTGATGTTTTAGGATGAAGTGCTCTATAAATGTCAATTATGTCCATTTCATCTAATGTGTCATTTAGGGCTACTATTTCGTTATTTATTTTCTGTTTGGATGATCTATCCATAGCTGTCAATGATGTATTTAAGTCCCCTAGTATAATTGTGTTTTGGTCAATTTCTCCCTTTAGTTCTGTTAGTAGTTGCTTGGTGTATTTGTGCTCCCTGATTGGGGGCATAAATATTGATGACTGTTATGTCTTCTTGTTGTACAGTCCCTTCACCATTATGAAATGTCCATCTTTGTCTCTTGTTATCTTTTTCACCTTGAAGTCTGTTTCATCTGATATCATTATGGCTACACCTGATTTTCTCTGGGTACCATTTGCTTGGAGTGTCAATTTCCACCCTTTCACTTTGAGTCTATGCTTGTCCTTGTAGCTGAGATGTGTCTCTTGGAGACAGCATATGGTTGGGTTTAGTTTTTGATCCAATCTGCTACTCTGTGCCTTTTTATTGGTGAGTTCAGTCCATTTACATTTAGGGTGATTATTGATATGTGAGGATTTCCTGTCATTCTATCTTTAGTTTTCTGGTAAGGCTGTGTCTCCATTGTTTCTTTGCCTTTTGTTGTTGTCTATTATTTCTGTGTGGTGGTATTCTATGATGTTTCCCTCTGTTTCTTCTTTTATTTCAGTATATATTTCAATTCTGGATTTATTTTGAGTGGTTACCCTTAAGTTTATGTAAAAGAAAGTTTGATATTTAGAGTATTCCATTTTCTTCAGCACGCTTACTTTCTCCATTCCCATATTCGGTTCAGGCCTTTACTCTCCCCTTTTTGAGTTTTGTTTGCCACAAATTGTCCCTGTTGATGGTGGTCGAATAGCCTCCTTTAGTATTTCTTGTAGTGCAGGTCGTGTATTAGAAAATTCCCTCAGCTTTTGTATGTCTGGAAAGGTCTTTATTCCTCCTTCATATCTAAAGGATATCTTTGCTGGATATATTATTCTTGGCTCATGATTTCTCTCGTTCAATACTTTCAATATTTGGTTCCACTCCTTCCTGACTTGTAGAGTTTCTGCTGAAAAATCTGATGATAATCTAATGGGCTTTCCTTTGTAGGTTACCGTCTTCTTTTCCCTGGCTGCCTTGAGGATTCTTTCTTTGTCGTTGATTTTAGACAGCTTCAATACAATGTGCCTTGGAGAAGGCCTGTTGGGATTGAGGTAACTAGGTGTTCTATTTGCTTCTTGGATTCGAGGGTCCAGTTCTGTCCACAAATTTGGGAAGTTCTCATCGACAATTTGTTTGAATATATTCTCTGTTCCTTCTCTCTTTCTTCTCCTTCTGGTATGCCCATTATTCTTATATTGCTCTTTCTGATGGAGTCAGAAAGTTCTTGTAGAGTTCTTTCATTTCTTTTAAGTCTCAAGTCTCTTTCTTCTTCTATCTGTGTCATTTCCAGGTTTCTATCTTCGATGTCACTGATTCTTTCCTCCATCTGGTCAACTCTACTACCTAAGCTGGTTATTTCATTCTTAATTTCTTCTATTGAGTTCTTAATCTCCAGAAATTCTATTTGGTTCTTTTTAAGATTTCAATCTCTTTCGTAAAATGCTCATGCTGTTCTTTGATTGAGTTTCTGAGTTCATTTAACTGCCTATCTGTGTTTTCTTGTATCTCGTTGAGTTTTTCAGAACTGCAATCTTGAATTCTCTGTCATTTAAGTCACATATTTCTGTATCTTTAAGTGCCTTCTCTGGAGATTTTTCACTTTCTTTCTGAGCTATCTTGTTGCCTTGGTTATTCATGGCGATTACTGGTTTACTATTTCTCTTCCTAGACATCTACAGGAGTGACTTCTGCAACAGGTTGATAGAAAGCGGTCTTTCTTTTGTTTGCCAGTACTTGTTGGTAGAATGTTTTATTATTTCTCCAACTGCAACTTATTTTCGTTCTCCCACACAGTAGTGCTATGTTTCCTCTGCACTATTCCAACTTCTCACACAATGGGGGGATTCCCTGGGAGACGGGCTTCTCCTCTATTTATAGTTCGTCTAGGTCACAGGGCGCAGTGTCCCAGGGGGTATGCGGAGAGCTTTTGATGTTCCAAAGCTCTTCCAGCTCCTGATTCAGAGCCCGTATGTTTCAGCAGTTCTGTTTACTCCTGAAGGGATCCGCCCAGCTAGGTGGGGTCAGGGGCGGGGTGAGTTGTGAGAGGTGGCCCAGAGCAATGGCAGCGACCACCACCACAGCCGGTCCTGCTTCCACAGCTCTCTCCCCTTTGCCGGAACTAGTTGGGCAGTGAATTTGTGTCTGCGGTCCACAGTTCTCAAAATAGCAAATTTTCTGTTGTTTTGATCTGACACTGCTACTGTTTCGCTTTTAGCACCGGGCAGGTGGGGGCGGGGCGAGCTCTGGGAGGGGAGGGAGGGGGCGGCTAGTCTCAGTGCCTAAGGCTCTGTTCTCTGCTCGGCAGTGCGGGCTTAAACCACCGTTTTCAGCCTTTTTCCCTCAGTCTTTTCTCCGAGGTCTCTGCCGTGAGCGTTGGGTTCAGCCGTGTTATATGCTGTCCCCTCAGCCCTGTGGAGCCCTGGCGGAGCCCTAGCAGTCCGAGTTCTTCCCTCTCCCGCAGCTGCGGTAGTTCCGGGAAGCAGCGAGCTCGGCGCACTGAGCTGGGTCTGCGTCCTGCGCCCGAGCGGCTCCGTCTCCGTGCGTTTCTCCCTTCCCTCCTCCCCCCACTCGCGCGAATCTCCCACCTGTAGGTGATTTCAGTCGGTAGTGGGCCTCTTCGTGTTGCCTGTCTGCTGTGCAGGGAGTCCTGTGTGGAGTTTTTGTTGTTTGATTCTTTGTAGATTCCAGGGGAGCTTTACAGAGGCTCACCTCACTCCGCCATTTTTCCGGAAGTCTCCAGTAATTTTTAGGTTTTTAAATTTTTTATAATGATTGCCAAGTGTTGTGGTAGGTAGAACTGGTACACAAAGATCAATAAGACATGACCTCTGTCCTTGAAGCGCTCACTGTGAGCTGTTCATGCACCTGCCTCTCGGCAGAGATTATCTAGAGGGCTGTCACCGCACACATACACTGTTAGAGTTCAGGGGAGAGAGTCACACTGTCAAAGAGGGGACTTGGGGAGGTGCACTGGAGATGGGAGCCTGCCTGGGCCATGGCGGCTGAACTGGCCTGATGGCTCGTGGGGCAGTGTTCAAGCTGTGCTGAATCACAAAGCACAAGACAGGTGACAAAGCCTGAAACAGTGAGATTCCCGAATGTGATCTGAGCATCACATAAAAGTTTAAATTGTAGCCGGTGTAAGGTTAGCATATTTTATGTGCCTGTTCCAAAGTTCTTAGAACATTGTTTTATATGTTTAGCATATGGGAAAACTCTAAATCAGAGACTGTGGTGAACGTTGTATGCCAATGCTTTGAAATTCTGACATTGAATTGTATGTATTGTTTATAATATTACTTCCTTTCTGATTTCAGAAACCCGACGTGCATGTGGTAGTGTTTAGGGCAGAGGTGGGAGGCATACCCCGTCATTTCCAAGTCGCCAGCTCAAGCACTGGGGGCCCCGATCTTCATAACGCTGCTCATTGTAGGTTTTTGTTCCTGAGCTCCTTAAAAGTTCTCCAGGTCAAATATTAGCTTAACTACGAAATGACAAAAACCTGAGCACATGGTAAGTTTTTCTTGAAAAAGACAACTGGAACAAGTTTCACAGAGGCTCTACATGATGCTATATGTCCGTTTTCCCTTTCATGGTAACTAACACTTAGAATTCATTCCACATTGCCCATAAGAGAAAGGAGGAGGGGGAGAAGCCTGCCTGTAACAGCTTTGTATGTTCCTCCAAAAGAAAGACAGTGCTTGGAAAAAGGCAGGCAGGCTTTCAGATGTTGTCTGAACAAAGATATGGAAATGGGAGCCCAGATCAGCACCTGCAGCCTTTCAAGCCCTGGGACAGAGGCTGCTCTTGCTGTTGGAAGAGTGAAAAGCTGTTTCCTGTCATTTCCCATCTTGTCACTTCCATGACCAACATCTTGCTACTTCTTGTACCAGCTGTTGTTTTTTCCCCTCCGCAGACAGATGGTCCAAGAGCTTTGATAATTGCCCCCAACCCCCTGTTCTAAAGAGGTTTGCTTGTGTGATACCTTTATGAAATGATTGTATGCCGCCGTCGCTCCCTGTATCCTGTTACAGGGTTGGGAAGGGAGCAGAGGGGTCCAGTGAGACATTGAACAACGTGCTTTGTGATGTCTTATGGAAATGCCTTTCAGGAACCTCATTTCTACTGCTGTAGCCATTTTGTTTCTGAGGTTTTACTCCAAAAAGGGGGAGAAGTGGGGAGACGGAACTTTCGTGCCTTTGCTTGTGTGTGTGTGTGCGCGCGCGTGCGCATGTTCCCTCATACCAGCCAATTTTCCAACTCTCCGGACACCAGTTGTGGGTCCTGTAATTCAGTCCTAGTCTGACACTAACTACCCAGAGTCACACAGACCCCGCAGGTGAAGGCCTGGTCTCCACGAGACTGTCAGATGCTGGTCACAAGTTCCTGGATGCTTCCTGTACTTTTTACTGACCAGCGATCAATTTGGGGGTTCCCAATACCCCCTCCTTGGGTTCAGTAATTTGCTAGCATGGCTCATAGAACTCAGGAAAGCACTTTACTATCACTGGCTTATTATTAACACTACGACTCAGGACAGCCAAGTGGGAGAGCTGCATGGAGCAGGGATGAGGGGAGGGGCACGGAGCTTCCACACCCTCTCTGAGCGCCCTCCCTCCCCGCACCTGTGTGCTCACCAACCCAGAAGTTTTCTGAACCTGTTGTGTGGCGGTTTTCATGGATGTTTCACTGGGTAGGATCGATTAAATTACTGACCATTGGTCATTGACTATCTCCAGCCTATCTCCCCCTCCTAAATTGGAGGTTGGGGGTAATTCCAACCCTCCAGTCGTGCCGTGGTCTTTCTGGCAACCAGCTCCCATCCTGAAGCTGTCTTGGGAAGCAGCAAGAGTCCTCTCAGAACAAAAGACACTCCTATAACTGTGGAAATGCCACGGGATTTAGGAACCCATGAGAAAGACCAAATATGTTTATCACAGTATTATATAAATTACTGAATTTGTGGCAAATAAATCATCAGGTACGTGTGGCCCATGTAGACATGGTTTTTATTCTTTACCTTTGAGATACCCGAGGACTTCACTGGAGAAAGGAAATAAAACAAGATAAATGTAGGTGAAGTTTGCAAGGGAAGTGTGGTATTGATTTAAAGTTAGCATCCAAAAGGAACTGTTTAGCTTGCAGCACTGAGAAGCCTGGAAATAACATTGGTTAAAGCACAAGTGGGCTGTGTTCTTCCTTCTGAATTGCAGTGAGCAATTGCAGTGACCTAGGTGATCCAGGCTTTCACTTTGCTTTTGTTTAAGGAAAGGAGTCTTGCCTCTGTGGTTTTATGCACATATTAAGTACAGCTACTGATGACAAAGATCTTCTATGAGAAAAATGATGCCCCTTTTCTGAGTCCTGCTTTACAATTTGAAAAGTGTTTCGAAGTATATATTTCTTCATTTGATCTTCATAACAACCTTACATAGTGGATTGTTCAAGGTATTTCTCCATTTTACATATGAGGAACAATGAGACTCACACTAAAATACTTGCCCAAGGTCATATGACTTATAAAAATGGTGAGGCTGGCCTCTAGCTTAGCTCTTATGAGACCTAAATTAGTATTATTTTGACCTGGTGAATTTCAAGCCCTTTCTTTCTCCCTTCCTCCCTCCTTCCCTTCCTCTCTTTTTTTTCCCCTCCCTCCCTGCCTCCCGTCTTTCTATCTGTCTTTCTTATTTAGAGATTTGAGTATCTACCTGCCTACCTTTACAATGTTAAAGAATCTATTTTAGGAGACTGCCCAGAATGGCATATGTCAAAATATTTTTTAAAATTGTAAAGTGCTATTCAGATGTAAGGCATTTTCTTTGTTATTCCCTGGGGACTAACCTGTCTTTCCTATTCAGTACCATATGATGGCGATTAACAAACTTGTATTACATGTGAGCCTCATTTAAAACAATATGCCTCCACTGTCATGGACATTTGTAACTGAAAGGAGAAACAGTCTTCATTTGTCCTAGTCCAGTTGAAGTAAATGATACTTGAGGTAGAATTGTCAAATTTGTCTTCTGCTCTCTGAATACTAATCATTATTATTCTTTTCATAATCGTAAGTAATAGGGTTAAAAATGTGCATCTCAATTTATAGTTAGTATTTTGGAAGTTTCCTGCTTCGGCATATTTGAAATAGTAACACATGTGGTGGTTGTTATGAAGGTTGTATCCCAGCTCTCACTCCGCCTCCTCTGACCATTTTAACTTGTGGCCACCTGACTTGCTTTTACCAGTGAAATGTGAGTGTGCTTATGGGTGTGTACTTTACAGATTCTCTTCTCTACACGAGGATTACCAGTATCCAAGATGGTGCCACTCCGTCAGCCTGGATTCCTGAATGACTGCTGAGAAGACCCTCAATGACTCATACAGTGTGAAGGAGAAAGAAACCTTTGTTACTTTCAGCCACTGACATTTTGTATAACCTATCCTAACTGAGGCACGCTCATAAAAATGTGTTTTATTATGTATCTTTTGGTTGTTTCAGTCTAAAGATCTTAATGATCCCTTAGCTGGATATTCTCCAATATTTCCAGGCGGGATCTATCCATTTTACTGTACTCACAAAGCAGGATTTGGAAAGCGGCAGGAAAAGCTTGTAAGGAGAGCTCAGTCCCCGGGGTCAGAGCCATTGTGGGGCAGCCCAGGGAGATACTTTTCTTCAGTTACTTGAGAAATTTTTGACACATTCTTGATTTGATCTTTACTCATAAAGGTTGGCCAGATTACTGGTGACTCTTACTGGAGATATGCCTTTAAAATAGGAGTGAAGGCTCCTTAAGTGTAGATTTGAAATTAGGAAAAGGGTGAGATTTCTCCCAAGAGCCCTATTTTCAGCCATGACTAAATAAAGCATGAGGGGGCCACTGAGAATGGACAAGGTCACCTAGTCAGTTTGCTGATGAAAGAATCAAATCGGAACTGGGTTATACTGAGATGCTCAGATCTGGAAACGACATCCAGCTCTGTGCTGAGGAACTGAATCTTGACTAAAGCAGAGTTAGAATAGGCCCTGTCTCTCGGGTCTTCTCATTTTTCTTGTGCTTTCCCCCGTTCCTTTACATGCCCTCATTTCCAGCCTCATATCCTTGCTTTCTGTCTCTCCTCTAATTTAACTCATCGAGGTCTTTGATATAAAAGATGGTTTGTAAGTCACTTATTTGGAACTTTGAAACCATTTTCCTGTGAACTAGATGACAGAAATACTCCACTCAAAATGAGAAAACTTGACTTAACCAGTTATGTCATGAAGTTGCATTAACAATTACTGAGTGAGTCCTGGGCCATTGAAACCTCACGGATGTGTAGCTAGAGGCAGGTTGCACGGGTCTCTGGTACTAGTGGCATTGGGCTTTTCTGCCACCATTTCATCCTTGACAGCAGTTCTTTGCATGCTCCAGGTTGCTTCTGTACCACATCACTCAGCCATCTGGGATTTTGAGCTTCAGAGTGGCCATGCCTCAGGCTTTGCTGGAAGGTGAAGCCTCTGCCGCGCCAGCCTGTGGAGGGTGTGGAAAGTTCCCGTCTGGCTCTGCAGGCATTGTACTGTCATCCTCTTGTCTCATGAGCCTCTGACACAGTGGGGAGGAATGTGAGGCTGAGGCCTCACTGAGTCCCTTTGCTGTGAGGCAGGAAGGGCCTAGCACAGGCCCGCTGTTCAGGGAGGGCATGGCCTCCTCAGCTGTCTTCTCCCGGCACCGCCTTGGTCTTCAGCACCCAAGTACTGGGTTCTGAGAGGTACCAGCTGAGGCATGCTGTGAGGGGAGGGGTCACCATCTGACAGCCTCCCTGGGCGCTCAGGGCAGTGGGTGCACATCTGGAAGGCAGACGAGCAAGGGTAGGTGGAGGAAGGTGGTCTCTCCACTGCTCCCTCGCGCGCCTGGGCCCCGGCATCCGGGACAGTCTCTTCTGCCTGCGTGGGCCTGATGTTCAGCTCTCTGCAGAGGCCCTCTTACCAACATGGCAGTTGATTCTTTAGCATAATTTTAATATCCGTTTTCATAGCACATAATGTGGATCTTTATGATGTTGAGTTCTGAAGGCAGGACTTTTCCCTCCTTTCTTTTGTCTTCACTTCCGTCCATTCTCTCACTTGCTTCACTTCCCCTTGCCTTCCCCTCTTCCTTATGTGGAGGGGCGGGGGAGGACACTGCTCAAGGACCCAGAACAGGTCATAACGTCATTGTCCTTTACAGCTAATTGTTCATTGAATGGTGTTCGAAGACTCTAACTTTGTCTTCACCGTCAGGAACTTCAAAGTAAGCTTAGTGTTCGAAAGCACACTGTGCTGACACTGGGAGGAAGTCTTGCCCATGCACTTCAGTTGAAAGAGAAACGCCGTGATATGATCAGTATGGGATGATGGCTTTTCCGATCAGATAGCTGAGTTGTACTTATAATTTAAGGTATTTCAGCTGTGAGTCTAAAACGCAAAACAAATGAGAGTCCAGCAAGAGGATTTTTCTACAGTTGGGATTATAGAGAAACAAGTGCACGTGAACAGGGCAGTGTGTGTCTGTGGTGTGTTTGGCCAGCATGGAGACATTAGGAAAAAGAGGAGAAAGAGGATTTTACACAGAAAATTTCCATATGCTTGCTTTTTGTAGAGCTAGCACATTTCAGTGAAAGCACATTTTACTGGAAGAATTCAGTTCTCTTTAAAAGTTTGGTGCAGCGAGAGGTGAAAATGTGGGGATGCAGCTGGAATCTGAAAGCTTATTTGTGCCCCAGGCTTGCAGCTGTATCTACCTGTGATGCAATGAATACAATTTGATTATTAATCCTTCTGTGACTGAAAACTCACTTCCTTTCCTAAAGCTGGTGGCAATAATTTACTGACTGTCTAAACCTTGAGGACCAGCTTGAGTTGGAAAAATAAACCCTGTCTCTTGAAATTTACATCTTCTTAAACTCAGAGCAGCCAGCAAAGAGGATGAGAAGGACCTCCAGCCGGGATGCTGGGAGAAGAGAATTATGCTTCAGCCACGGTCACTTTCAGCTCTCCTCTAAATTCCGTGTTGGACTGAATGATGGCAGAAACGCTGGCGTGACTTCATTTCATTACTTCTGCCCCAAGCTCCCCCATCCACATTTGACTGTCTATCAGTGAGATGTGGTCTTGACCCATGGAAAGTGGAATGAGAGCTGGACGTAGCTTAGATGACGCACTGGGAGGAGTTTTCAATTCAAAGCTTGCTAACTTCATGATACCTGCCGTAGCCAAGCGTCACCCGCTACCCTCCTCAGCTCGCCATTTTCACGTCTTATGTCATCATTATTTATTCAGCATGTTTTTAAAAAGTTTTGGACTAGTTTTGTTTTTGTTCACATTTCTTTCAAAGGAAATATTATGCCACTACAGGAGGCAAGTATCACTTGCCATTAAAAAGTAACTGTAGAAATGTATATATAACACAATTAAAATGTTGTGAAATTCTAGTTAGATGCTGTTCCTAATGGAAGCTCTGCCTGAAGCCTCCTTTCCTCTCAGGTTAAAAGGAGGTTTAAGAGGCAAACATTTTAAATCCGGTCAAACACCAAATAAGACACTGTCCTTAACTAATGGAGAGGATTAGGAAGGAAAGACCTATGTCCAGCCCGAACCACTCCTCTTAGTTCTTGTTTTTCTGCTGTGGTTTTGAAGGTGAAAAAAGAGAGTGCACTGAAAAAGAACAGCTGCCGCTGAGGACTGGGTGTGGTCCTCTCGCTCACTGGTGTCCTTCCTTGGTCCAGGGCTCAGGACGTACCTGTTCAGTGAGTCAAGACGCGACTATCCAGGCTTCGTTTCCTTGGCCTTTCCTCTGAGTGCGGAATTGGTTTTCTCCCTCTCGCTCTGATTTCTCAGTAGTCCTCTGAGGCTTGCTTCCACACGAAGCTTTTGTTTTGTGTGAGTCCACACAGCCGTGCACACCTCTTGAAACGACACAGGGACTGTAAGCCAGGTAACAGGTTGTGTCGTCCTGTTAATTAGCTCTGTTTAGCTTGCTGTTGGCACAGGGTGTTTGAGTACTTTGTCCAACATACTCTCCCTGGTACAGTGGAACTGGCGCAGACTAGCTTTCCAGGCCTTATACCTGCAAGTGGCTTCAAACGCGCATTTTTAGACAAGCGGATTGTTGCAATGTGGTGTCTTTCTCTTTAGGCAGCCGCAGTATATGCAACACTAATCTGTTGCCAGATTTTCTTGGAGGTAGAAAATTATAAACATAATGTTTCTTCTACATCTCTGAGAAAGCCTAATACCCAGCTGTTGTGGTGGTAGCAGTTGTCAGCTGCTTTATTGTCACCAAACAACACCATCTCAAGTGTGGAAGAGCTGAAATGTGTAACGGCTCTCCTGTGCACACGGCGCCCAGAAGTCCTGTTATATTGGCTTGTTTTTCTCTTGACAAACCAGTTGCTGACTGGTGTCTCAGCCGGAGAAGGCGAAGTCCTGTTGGTCCTTCTGTCCACTGTGCCTGTGGCGGTGCCTGACGGGGATAAGCCCAGCAGGAAACCATGGGCATTTTCTTCAGTGCTTCCGTAGCCAGGTACTGTGCATGGTCTCCTCAGACCCCAGAGACTCAGTGACGTCAGTGTGTCACTGTCCCCACTTCTACAGATGCGGGTACAGGAACGTTGAGGTTAAATAATTGCATGAAATCTCATAGCTGTTAGGTGGGGCTGACCTGGAATTTCAAGGCTGGTATATCTGAATTCTGAGCTCGCATTTGCAACCACTCTATAGGACATAGTATAATAACTTCGTCACTAAATGAGAGCCCTTCATGGAGAAGTTTGACAAGGACAATGAAAAAAGAATTCGGTGTGTTGTGGAAGGATTGTCTTCTTCATTCACAGTTCTGGCAAAGAGTACGCAGCAGACTGTGAATAACATACCAAACTAAATGAGATTTCATTCTTGAATGAATGTATCTCTTTTTAAAGAAAAGTAGGTAAGGCATGTAACTGGTCACGGCTCAGGGAAATGTCTGTGTTCTGCTTCTGTCTGAATTTTAGTCTGTGAAGTCGTTTTCTCAGCACCCACAGGCGTCCTTTTGTGCCTGTGCTGGGCTCTCAGAGCTGCGTGTCTGCTTCAAATTCCCAGTCTTCCTGTCTGTAAGTGTTCAAAGTTCAAATTTTAAATTCAGATGAGTGTCAATACTTCTAGCAATTGCATCTGGGGAACTGAAACAAGACCATTTATTTTCAGAGTGAGGATGTTTCTTCCTATCAGGTGTAAAATTTCACAAGAAGGCAGATCTCAGCATATTAAGAAAACTACTCAAAGTTCTAAGTAAAAACAGAATTCAGTGTAAGACGAGTTATTCAGTGAAGGAAAGGAGAAAGATCGCTTCAGTGGTCAAATGAATGTATTCTATATAACAGAGGTGACCTGAGTTAGACTGAAAGCAGAAGGGAGTGAGGTCATTTTAAGAGAGTCCGTTTGACAGATCTAAATATTCTTTGTTAAACTTGACGTCATGTCATCGGCGTTGGTACTGATAGGGTTTCCAGGCAGGAATTCCCGTCCGTTCTCAGGAATTTTTTTCGCTTTTCCATTCCCGAATCCCAAGATAAGTTGGTCGGGAAATCGGGAAAATCGGCTCCTTGAACCCAGGTGGTTGGTAGTATTGACCATCACTTTGTGGAAACGATTAATCGTGGAGAACAGGAAACAGTTTATATCTCGGGGTTCGGGAACAGGAAAGCGGGAAAAAAAAAAAAATCCTAAGAAGGAGCGGGAATTCCCACCTGGAAACCCTAGTTACTGACAGTAAGGGATGTATTTTCTATATTTTCTTATGTGGCACCTCATTATGTGGCAGTTTGGGAGGAGATTTTGGGGGGTGGGAGGTGATTATGCAGAGGAACCATCTGACCCATCATGGCTGCCTCTGTTGATCAGAGAATGCACTGCAGAAACAAAGGGTTCGTGGGAGATGGTCAGAAAGGGGTGCTGCGAACAACTGATCTTGTTTCATTTGTTTCTGTCACACAGTTCATTCCTGTAACGTCACATTGTGCAGTCCACCATGGAGAGAAAGGAAAGGAGTTATACATTTCCTTGACAAACTTTTTGGAATTATTGTAGGAATAACTAGATGGTACAAAGTAACTGTAGCATGCTGATGTGTTTGAACTGGTGTATGTGATAAACACTGACGGGGCAATGGTAGGAAACCTCAGCTATTAGGTTTCTATATCTCGGGCAGTTGGCAGCAAGCTAGGTTAAACTTCAGTACTTTTCGTCCTTTGTGACATGGACAAGTCAAATACATGAAATAATATTTATCCAAATAAAAGATCATGTTAACTTTGCCAAAATGAATGTAATTTTTTTTTCTGTGATTTCCCCATAGTACACTTTTCTTTTTTGGGGGGAGGAGAGGTTGGGGATGGGAGGGTTGGAGATTATCATAAATTTCAGATTATATTGATCAGAAGCAGGTTTAGCCAGCTCTGGTATGTAAATTAGAGATTTGTGGTTGAGTGGAATTGATTTTGCTGAGACTAAATTAATCACAGTGCTTAATCACTGTACCCTTTAAACATCACAGTCTTGACCACAGCGGCAGGGCCACGTGGGGTCCTCTGAGCTTTGCTGTCATTTCATGAAAGGCTTGAGGCTGTGACTTGTACAGACAAGGGTCCCCTGCATGGCTTCGGAGCCCCCTGCCTGCCCTGCAGAGGTTCAGCTGGAGTATCTCGCCTGGGGCCCAGAGGCTGCCCTGGCCTCTGCAGCCCAGAAATCTTCTCTGTTCACTGCTCAGTTTCTCTCCAGGTCAAGTCCAACTGGCCACCACTGCTGAAATGCCCACTGGAAGGCAGTCTTTAGAATTAGAATTGGAAACAGTCAATGATATTGTGATAGCTTTTTTTTTCTCAGCACATTTTAAAATACTTGAAATACATTTTGGCCTATTTGGAAGTGTGAAGTGGAGAATTTGGAAAGAAATTTAGGCTTGGAAAGATTAATTGACCCTTCAGAACTCATCCTGAGAGCCTCTAAGGAGGACTGTGAATGGAATCTAGGTTTCCTTTGTGTTTTGTTGTTTTTGATGTTCATTTTAGTTCTTTGCTCTCTGCCTCATGCAGCCTTCTCAAATCAAACCATCAGTAAGCCTCCCATAGAAATGCAAATTTCCCTGTTTTGTGGGCATATCTGAAAATAGATTTGTGGTTTTTTTAAAACCCATTTTGGGGGCGGTCCATGAAGTTTATCAGGTATAGTAAGTAGTCTCGCAAAAAAATGTATAACTCCCACTACACACACACACACACACACACACACACACACACACACACTTGTTTGTTTTCTTTATGTGTTCGGTTCTACATTCACAACTGAAAGGAAGCATATTCTAGGTAATAAAGTACAGCTGGACTAATCATTTTTACCATTAGTGAACACCTGGATTTCACAAAATCACACCTTATTAAGACTAAAAAGTATATCAGGTAAATGCTTCAACGCTTTGATTTTATAAATCAGGAAACTGAAAGCCATAAAAGTGAATGACATATTCAAGATAACTTCTTATAGCCACGCCCAGGATGAAGCTTAGCTGATTTGATTCCTGTTCGGGTCTCTTCTTTGTGTCACTGACTCGCTTCTCTGTAAAACAGATCCTGGCTTTACAAGTTTTTCTACAGTCAGATTCCTTATAAATAGCAAGTGGTGCTCAATAAATCTGGCCTAACTTGTGGAACATTCTAATGTAAACTGAGATTTTTCTGTATGTGCCTTGGTGAGTTGCTTACAGCAGGAAAGAAAAATACCTTAAAACCTACTTGTAAATAGCTTTTGTGGGTGCCCTTCCCTTTTCTGTTATACGCTGGTTTGCCTGAGTCCACTTACATTTGTTTTCCTTCATGAGTCAGTAACGTCCATTACAAAAAGTTGGCCGTGTAATATCGTGGTTTGAACACAGGCTCTGAAGCTGGAGCGTCTCTTCTGGGTTTCGCCTCGGCTCTGCCGCCAACTCGCTCTGTTACCTTGGTGGATTTGGTTAACATTTATGACCTAAACTGTTCTACCTACCTCGTAGTCAAGACAGTTAAATGAGTTCATACAATTCAAGTTCTTAGAGTGGTGCTGGACAAATAGGAGTGTTCATTAGATGTTAGCTGATCTCATTGAGGTTATCATTGATTTGTCGATATTTAAAAAAATTCGTCGGTGGTTTTATGTGGTTTGTAGGGAGTGTACCAACATAATTCGGGTCTCGTGTCCCATTTGTTCTGTTACAGCTCGTCCCCTGATGAATCTGATCTGGTCACTAGAGTATCCCATGACTTAATGCTGGCTTTTCCTCTACTTTGTGGTCACATTTAGACCAGGACATCCAGATCTGGCTACGTCCAGTGTAGATAAGGGAGAAAGGTAAAAGAATATTAGTGCTACTTGATTGTGGAGAGTTTTTTTCCGCAAATACTTATTGAATGTTTACTGTTTGCCAAACACAGAGCCCTGTTGCTGCCCAGGATGTGGTGCCTATATGAGATGTTGTTCCTCCAGGCAGGACCTTTGCCAGCTTCCTGTACCCTCTTCTCCTTCTCTCCAAACTGACACCAAACATTTTTCACAGAGACATTTAATAGACCGTCACACCACCAAGTCAGTATTGTGGAGTTGAAGAAACCCCACCCCACTTTCACATCTGTCTCACACAGGTCACCAGAGTCTTTTAAGATCTGCTCCTTTGAGTTTGTTCACAGCGAGCAATGTAAACATTCTATGCCAATTACCTTTTGTTCTCAGATTCCCCAGGAGAGAGGTTGTCAATTCACAAGGAAGGGATAGGTTCTTTTTGTTGAATGAATCCTGAGTGCTCCAGAAAGTGTAGACTCCAAAGGATATTCTGTGAGCCAGAATTCACACGAGGGGGCCGCACTCCCCTTCTTTTCTGCACTGACTGCTCCCACCCCTTGAGAATGTCTTCCCAGTGGAAGATGCTTTAGGACCTTTCTCAGACTTCTCATAAACTCTCCCACTGAAACTTCCTTTGAATAATTTGGATTTTAACTTTATCAGAACAAACCTGTTTTTAATACTTGCTCTTAACTGAAAGATTATGTTCTGAGGGGTGTGGAGCGGAGTGGGCGGGAAGGGGGAAGAGCAAAGAGATGAGGGTACTTCCAGCGGGACTGCAGACTGGGTACCCCAGGCTCCTCACTCAGAGCTTTCCTCTGTGCACTTTCTGGCTGCAGCATCCACATAGCACAAATACATCGCACATTGACTACAGTAAAATACTGTGGGAAGGGTAGAATGATCTGATAGGTAAGGGTTAAGGGTCGATAGGAAAAGTGAGTTCATAAAGCTGCAGTGCCCAGAACTTCCGGTCTTACAGCAGCTCCTGGGAATGTCCCTCTGACTTTTCAGGCCATTACCACCTGCTGGTATGCAATGCTGTTGGGTTCTTCCAGATTGGCTTGCTTATTTCATGAATATACAAATTTGCATACAGCCTTCAGCCCAGCTTTGAATCTGCATTTCCTCTCTTTTAGGAAGGGAAATGTAGGCTCCATACACAGGTTTATCTCTCTGACCTTTAGCTAATTATTAGATTGAGATAAATGTGCGTGGGTGACAAATTGCCTCTAATGGCATTTAATCTGCATGCTGACATCAATGCCTGGTGTAGTGTCCCAGCTCCATGGAGGCATGGCACATGGACTTTTATCTTAATTTGACCTATTTAAAAGGTGTTTGTGGTGAAAGTCAATTTCTGATTAGCTTAATAGCATGTTTTACAGGGAAAGCAATCAAATATTGATGTAACAAGAGGCTCTTACCAGACGACATATTTCCCAGTCTGCCATAGCTGGTCCAAACAGCGGAGAAAGGGAGAGCGGCTGGTAATGAAAACCAAACGACGGCCCATAGCTGTCTGGACCCCGAGACTGGTGAGCAGATCCTAGCATCGGAGAGAAGCCTCTTCCTGTCACTGTTTATTATTCACTGACCTTTTGTGGGTGTTAGGCTAATAGATGTTAACACTATTTTGATTTTCTGAATTACATCAAAGGGACTATTGCATAAGCCAGCCATTGGGTGACTGGAGTGACGTGTGGATGTGTGTCCATCGTGGACCTGGTGCCGAACGCCTTCCGTCTTCTCCTTGAACTCCTAAGAAAGCCTTTGTGTAGGCAGCCCCCAACTGGTGATTCCCGATGCACTTGGACTTCAGTAGTGTGTATTTTATACGACCATTAGCACTGAGTTAAGTGAGATCGTGAACCCCTTTCTTTGGCACGTGAGGAGCCCAATGATAGCTGCCCCAATTCCTCGCAGCGTCACAAACCGTTCTTCCTGGTGAATGTCATTTCCTTCCATTTCTCTTAGACATGGATTGGCTGTGTCGCTCTGTGCTTCTGTGTGCCCCCTGGGTGGTCTGTGGATGGGAGGCAGCAGGATGTCCATGCTATGGCCTCCTTCACCGTGTTTAACCGTGTGACTGTCTCCAACCTTCTCAGCCATGCTGTGCCCTCTGCAAAGTGGGGATAATGAGTGAGTGAATGCAAAGCTTAGAAGACTTCCTGGTCCATGTAAGGACTGAATTATGGTGCTTTAGTTATTTCTTCTGGAGTTTGGTTGGAGGATTAGAAGCAAGTCACTAAACTAAACTGAAACTAAACGAAACATTCTCTAATTCACTAAAATGGTTTCCATGTGAAATAATAAATACAGCGAAGGAGACTGTCAGCTATGTAGGTCCTCAGTCTGATTGAATCTATCTGGGCATGTGTTGTGCCGCAGATACAGTTTCTGTCCAATGGAAAGCATGTTGGCCCATAAAGAAAACAATGTAAGTCAGAGATCCCTGTAACAGCCCCTCCAACCCTGTGACCTGTGATGTCCATGTGTAATACCTAAGGAGAAGCTCCCGTTTCTCTCCAGAGTAGAAGGGCGGATGCTAGACTGTATTTAGGTAAGAAAGTATACACAAATCATTCAAGGAGGAATTTAGTGGGCAGAATGTTCTCACGGAAATAGACGAGAGAACTTCCAGGAAGGGGTGCTTTTGCACTACTGCCAGGCTCCTCCCCACCCCACTAATTCTGGATTCTTAAGAGTTTTATTTTAATGATGAGCCTTTTTTACCTGGCTTTAAGTAGAAGACGATGGCTGGGTTAAAAAGGCAGTACTGACCTTATTAGAAATTGAGTGGGAAGCAAAGTGAAGCAAGTGTGTGGTGAATTGAGACCAACATGTATTCCATGAAATCACAAACTACAAACAGCGGACTGGAATGTGGCTTTCAAAGTCCTGAATGTTGGTTGACTTCATAGGGCAGTGTTGTGAGCATTTATTTCCATTAATCATGGAGTGATCGTAGAGGTGGTCCCAAGCTCTGTAAATAGCTCTACCTAATTTGTTTTTCTCTCCTTTCTCTCTCTTGATTTCTCTGTCTTGATCTTTGTTGGTCTATATATCTCTGTTTCTCTCTATCTCTGTATCAGTTGGGGTTCTCCAGAGAAACAGAACCAATAGGAGGGCTGTGTGTGTGTGTGTGAGAGAGAGAGAGAGAGAGAGAGAGATTTATTTTAAGGAATTGGGTCACTTGATTTTGGGGGCTGCCAAGTTCAAAATCTGTAGGGCAGGCTGCAGGCTGGAAACTTGGCAGGAGTCGAGGCTGTAGTCTTGAGACAGAATGCTTTCTTTTCTGGGAATCCTTAATTTTCGCTCTTAAGGCCTTCAGCTGAGTGGATGAGGCCCGCCCACATTAGCAAGGGTAATCTCCTCTATTTAAAGTCAACTAATTGACGATATTAATGATATCTACAAAATACCTTCACAGAAACACCTGAATTCATGTTTGAGTAAATACCTGGCTACTATAGCCTTGCCAAGTTGACACATAAAATTAACCATCACAGTCTTTTTTCCTCACTGTGTTTCTCACACACACACAAATGAGTTTCTGAGACATCATTAGTGTTAATGAACTTCAGGTAACAGGACAAGAACCATAAGGAAAGCTAGCAATGACTGACTGTTATGTGTTGGGGGTTCTATTGGATACTTTATAGTTATGATCTAGGGCAGGGGTGTCCAAACTTTTTTCAGTGGTTTTCACCAAGGGCCATATGCGGTAAAATACACAAACAGCTGGGCCACTCACTCGAGGTGAAGTACGTATTGTCTCACCTGGTTTATTTAAGGAAACTAAATATATTTTTGGAATTTGCTGCAGGCCAATTAACAATGGATCATGGGCCGCAGTTGGCCTGCGGGCCGCAGTTTGGACACCCCTGATCTAGGGTAACATTCTTGACAGTTCCACAGATTGCATAGAGTTACTTTTATTTTATGGGTAAAAAAACAGGCTCAGAGAGCTGCTAGCTGTTTAGTGGTTGAGCTCAAGATTCAAACCCTGATCTGTCTGTCTTCCCTGTTCACGGTCCTTTCTTCTGTATCCTACTGTCTCCCTAGTTTTTCCTCCCTTATTATCATCATTGGTTATTTTGCAGTATTTTACTTGGCTGAAAAATATGACATCTTCATACTTTTTCCACCAAGGCTTATTTTTGAAATAGACAGCTCAGGATGCTGACGAGCCCCCGGGCTTCTCGGTTGGCTGGAATGGGTTGGCTATGACTGTGCCACGCGGTCAAGATGGTTTCTAACTAGGCATGAAAAGTTGGAAGGAGGGTCACCTCCCAGTGTCCTCTGGCCTGTTTTTCTCCCCATGGATGGCTTTCTCAATCCCTTAGTGTTCTGGCTCATCCTCGGGGCAGATCGGTCCCAGTGGGTGGGCCGAGCAGCTGCGGGTCTGGTGCACAAGGCTTCGGGTGGTACCTACTGCTTACTCGGCAGCCAGATTTTCACTGAGGGAGAACGAGGCATTAGCGCCCCTTGGTTTCACTGGAGAAGCTGGCCTCATCCACAGAAACGAGTTCTAATAATATCCTTCCCTTCTTGGTGGCTCCCAGCCAGTCTTCCATTTTCCCTTGCCTAGTTTTGTTCACTGCCAGCAACGTTTGCTGGGATGCCGATACTTTGAAATGGAATTGCACAGACGGGTGAGAGCAGCCTGTGAGTTCCCTCTGGGGAAGCTGGCTCCTTACAGCATGCGTTGGAGGCAGTGCTGATGATGTTAAAAATACACACCGTGGAAGGACTTGCTTGTGGTTCCAAGGCCTAATTGGTGATCTAGGTTGGCAATTTCCTACGGCTTGGCAAGTAATAGGTTGAATGTTGGTGGATGGTGCTTGCCTCACACCATGTCAACTTGAGTTCTGGCAGATTAGCTTCAGTGGGTTTTGTCTTGACACGTTGGATGTCAACTTTTCCAACTTCAGATGGCTGTAGATCTTTGAGGAGCTTTGTAGCTAGCAGGTGAGGGCTGCCATTTTAAAGGAAACACACATTGGTACGTTCTTTAGTGTATTTGAATGGATATACCTATTTGCTCCTTTTTATTTTGTAAATGGATAGGGCAGAGGGAAGAAGGAAGGGGCAGAGTCGATAAAGCTGGGTTTGGCCAGGACAGGAAGCCCTGCCGTGCCATGGTGCTGGCTTATTGAGGCTCTTACCTGGTTTGTTCTGCTGCAGTGGTTTGTATTTATCTTTGAATTATTTAAGGATTCTTGTGACATCTTTCTTGAAGCTCTGCTCTTGGTTTTCATGATTTCAGTGTTGTCTGGTTCTCTTCGTATGACTCTTGACTGCACTGGGTTGTTTTATCGGCCTCTCTTCCTTGGATATCCCTTAAATGTTCATAGGTTTTGATGTTTCTTATTTGACTCTTGCCGCACTTCTCGTGCTTCCTTGGACTCGCCTCCACTGCTCAGTCTTCAGCTCTCTCCTGCATTAGTGATTCTCAGTGTGGTCCCTGAGCCAACGGCATCAGCATGACCTGCGAACTTGCCTCACATGCATGAATCAAGCCTAAGACATTAGATTAGGAAAAACAAAAAGTGCATTTGCTATTTTGATATACATTGTCAGAGAGGTGATACTAATTCCATGGTATTAATATGTGAGCATGCTTGCTGTAAGTCGGTCAAACCTGTGTTCCTAATGGATACATTTCCATTGCCCTTAGAAAACAGAGTATCGTATAATAGAAATAGGATTATCATTAGTCAGATGAATGAGAAAGACTCCAAATGGTTGTTCTTTACTGAATTCTTGTACTATAAACCTAGGTAGACCTCAGGGAAATGTGGAAAATTGTGTTCTTTTTCTTCTACGTTGTTTAGATACAAGGAACCAAGACCCACTCTAACTTCCTTATGACTTTTTAAAATATTTCTTTTTACTTTTTAATTATAGTTGACATACAATATTATATTAGTTTCAGGTGTACAACACAGTGGTTAGACATTTATATACCTTACGAAGTGATTCCCCTGATTAGTCTAATACCATCTGACACCATACATAGTTATTATAATATTACTGACTATATTCCCTATCTTGTACTTTACATCCATATGACTATTTTGTAACTACCAGTTTGTACTTCTTAATCCCTTCCCCTTTTTCACCCTGTCCCCTACCTCCCTCCATCTGGCAACCATCAAAATGTTCTCTATATCAATGAGTTTGTTTCTGTTTTATTTGTTCATTTATGTTGTTCTTTAGATTCCACATATAAGTGAAATCACATTGCATCTGTCTTTCTCTCTCTGACTTACTCCACTCAGTGCAATACCTTCTAGGTCCATGCATTTTGTTGCAGATGGCAAGATTTCATTCTTTTTTGTGGCTGAGTAATACTCCATTGTATATATGTACCACCTCTTTTTTATCTATTCATCCATCAATGGACACCAGGCTGCCTCCATATCTTGGCTAGTGTAAATAATGCTGCAATGAACACATGGATGCAAATGTCCCTTCAATGCAGTGTTTCAGGTTTCTTTGGATAAATACCCAGAGGTGGAATTTTGGGGTCCTTCTTTGTGTCTTCTTATAACCTTTGTTTTAAAGTCTGTTTTGTCTGGCATAAGTATTCGTATTTGATATTTTTTTGTTTCCATTTTTTATGAAATATCTTTTCTCATCCTCTTGCTTTCGGTCTCTGTGTGTCTGTTGATCTGAAGTGAATCTCTTGTAGGCAGTATATGTAAGGGTATTGTTTCCTTATTCATTCAGAAACCCTGTGTTTTTCAATTGGAGTATTTAATCCACTACATTTAAAGCAATTTTTGATTGATATGTAGTTATTGCCATTTTATTATTCATATTTTTGATCTTTTTGTTTGTTTGTTTTAAAGAAGCCCCTCTTAGATTCCTTGTAATACTGGCTTGGTGGTGATGAACTCCTTTAGCTGTTTCTTATCTGGGAAGCTCCTTATCTGTCCTTCGATTCTAAATGACAGCCTTGCTGGGTAGAGTAGTCTTGGTTGTAGGTCCTGCTTTTCATCACGTTGAATATTTTGTGCCAATCCCTTCTGGCCTGCAAAGGTTCTGTTGAGAAACCAGTTGACAATCTTATGGGAGCTCCCTTATGAGTTACTAGTTGCCTTTCTCTTGCTGCTTTTAGAATTCTGTCTTTGTCTTTAACTTCTGGCATTTTAATTATAATGTGTCTTGGTGTGGGCCTCTTTGGGTTCATCTTATTTGGGACTCTTCTGCACTTTCTGGACTTGTGTGTCTATTTCCTTCACCAGGTTAGGGACGTTTTCAGTCATTATTTCTTCAAATAGGTTTTTAATCCGTTGCACTCTCTCTTCTCCTTCTAGTATCCCTAATATGTGAATGTTGGTATGTTGGATGTTGTCCCAGAAGCCCCTTCAACTGTCCTCATTATCTTGGATTTGTTGTTGTTGTTGTTGTTGTTCTGAGTGGGTGTTTACTGTTATGTTATCTTCTAAATCACTGATTCGATTCTATGCTTCATGTAATCTACTGTTGATTCCTTATAATGTATTCTTCATTTCAGTTATTGTATTCTTCATTTCTGACTGGTTCTTTATTTTATGTTTTCTACCTTTAAGAGGAGCGCCTGGGACTCCAGCAGCCATCAGTCTCACTCAGCCGCAATCTCTGCTGGTTTCCATAGCCACAGTTCTGGGGCTTCTTTTCCCAGCTCTGGATCCCTGGGCTGGGGAGCCTGGTGTGCAGCTCCTTCTCAGGGGGACCCTCTGCATCCTAGCTGTCCTTCCCGATTTGTAACCATCACGCGTGGTTGTGGGCCCAGCCCGTTTTGCGTCTCTGCCCCTTCTACCAGCCTCAGTGTGGCTTCTTCTGTATGTCATTAGTTATATGACCTCCTTCAGCTAGATTTCAGGCAATTCTTGATGATGGTTGTTCTGTAGTTTAGTTGTAATTTTGAGGTAGTCGTGAGAGGAGGTGATTTTTTTCTTTTCTTTCTTTTCTTTCATAGCCTTAACATCCCGTTTTAAATCATTTGTTGATTTGAGCTGTCTGCCTTTTATTCTTTGACCTTCTTATGTGTGGAGATGGTGTTTTATTTAAACGTGCATTGGGGCACATTGTAAGAGCTCCATAAACATTTGTTGAATTGGATGATGTCCAAAAGATGCTGCAGCTGAAAGACTATTGTTACTTCTATCTGTCCTGTGCAGGCCAGTATTCTGATATAGTAATATAATTCTTAAAACTAGGTTTAAGCCTTAAAAATGAAATGAATTTTTTGTTACTATATAGGCATACTTGTACTCAAGTATAGTGTATTGGTTAACTATTCAGAATAAAAATAACCAAGTATGAATCTGAATCAGAGATTGGCAAACTTTTTCTGAACAGAACCAAGCAATAAATATATTTGACTTTGCTGGTTATATTTTCTTTTTTGAAGCTGTACATCTTGATGTTGTAGTCATAGCTGATATGTAAATGAATGGATATGGCTGTGTTCCAGTAAAACTTAATTTACAAAAACAAGCAGACTGTAATTTGCTGTTCCCTGGCCTATCCCATTACTGTTCAGACTACTCATTGTTTTGAAATGTCTTTCTCTTTTTTTTTTTAATTTTAATTTTATTTTTATTTTCCCCCCTTTCTTCCGCCTTTCTCCTCCCTGTCTGGTTCAAGCTGTTGTTTCTCAGTCTAGTTCTGTAGGACACAGCTCCCTGGCCCATGCTGGTATTATGAGCCTTGCGCTCCCCCGGCCAAGGCAGTTGGTTGGCTGCTCACGATGGCTGCCGGCCGCTCACATTGGCCACCAGCCATTCCTGGCAGCTCATGCTAGCCCGTGGCAGCTCACGCCAACCTCTAGCTGCTCCCGGCAGCCCAACTCCAGGGAGAGCCTTTGTTCACAATCTTAGCTGTAGAGAGCCGAGTTCACTGGCCCATGTGGGAATTGAACCGGCGGCCTTTGGCATTAGGAGCACAGTACTCCAACCGCCTGAGCCACCAGGCCAGCCCCTTGAAATGCGTCTGACTGTAAGAGTTCCATGTACCACATCCAAAGGCGGAAGAACGCGTCTTCATCTGCTCATTTCCTCATTAGGTATGAGGACACCTCTTCCAAAAGACCTCCGCAGATTTCCCACGTGTTCTGTGTCGCCAGGTTGTATCACATTCTCACACCTAACCTGGCCACTGATGATGGAATGGGACCAACAGCACTGGCCCAGACACATCAGGAGGCACATGTGTGGTTGGCAGTGGGGCCCGCCCAACTTTATCGTGTGGTCGTGCTGACGAAGGTGGTTCTTTCTGAAGTGAGAACCAATGAATTGCACATTGAATGTCACTGCCTCTTATGTTGCCATAGTAAAGGCTCTTTAATGGGTATGAGGTTTCTTTGTAAATACTCAGAGTTGTTTGAATTGCTTTTATAACATGAACAGTCCTTTTATATTAACGGATATAATGACTTTGGATGAGCAGACCTGATGTCTGTCGTGAAGCCTAAGGTTTTCCCTGTGCCCCTTTCGGCTGCCAGTTTTGGTGACCACTGGTAGGCAAAATAGAGAAAACAGCTCTCTCCCCACTTGCAGGAGATAGTCCATTATATAGCCTTCCTTTTCTGCTTGAGAAGGGGATACTGCTCAAGGGGAAATATACAAGGACCAGCTTCCTGTCATACATGCAAAGGGCAAGGGAGTGAGCTTCTCAGTGTTTGTCCAAAACATGGAGTAAATCAGTTTGCTGTCCACTTTGTACCAAGAGCGCTAGTGCATAATGGTGAAATGCTTTTAGATTCTAAATTAGACTTTGAGGCTTTGGTCTTCCTTAAGAATGTTTCAGCAGCCCGTTGGTTCCCATGGCAGGACCTACTCTCAGGGTGTGAGACGGGGCTGATTCTGCTCATCACATCTGGGGGAAAGTGACGCCGCTGCTGCTTGTCTGAGGCTGCACTGTCAGCCTGGATTGCATGGGCTGGCGTCCAAGTGGCCTAACTGTTCTTCTGCCTGGTTTTTCCTCATGTAAAACTATCCTTCAGCAACTACAAAATGTCTTTCTTTTACTTGTTGAAAGATTTTAGGAGAGAAAGTAAGGGAGAGAGAACTTTGAGGGAAAAGAAACCATTACCATGACATGTTTCTTGTCCCTGCCCAGCTACAACCTAACCTTCGATGATTATTCCCACTGGCTTATTGAGAAGGCCTCCTTCTTGGTCATATCTCAGTTTACATGCTATAAAATTGGATTAGACAATGTTAATTCAATTAATGACTGCACTGAAAGTTTGTCTTCGTGTGCAGTAAAAACAGGGGGGCAGCCTTGAATAATCTGTGGATTTAATGACCGCAACTTGGAAGAGTGTTAAACTAAAGTGAAGTTCAGAATGGCTTGTTAACGGGGTTTATTAGCTGCTGACCTTCCGTTTCAGCATCATACTAGCAGCCCGACCCCAGAGCACCAGCGTCCCGATTAGCATTTATCTAAAGATGGGCTTCTGCCTGTTCCACAGTAAATTAGTTCAATCAGCTGTAAAGAGCTTGCGAAACATTTTCTGCTTTATAAAAAGAATTGGATGTTAGAACAGTTCATCTGGCACAGTGCGTGAAGATGGATTGAACCCCTGAACATGCTCATTTGAGGAAGGCGCTTTGAGGATATTGAGTAATTGAACAGACTTTCCCACAAGATTGATCAGGGGCCCTGGGTTCCCTGCATAAGACTGATGCCCTAATTTCTGCCTTCTAATAAGAGCATACTGCATCTGCTCCTATTTCTCTGTGTGTATTCATTGAAAGTGAAAATCCATTTCTTTAGCACCTACTATGCACTGTGTGTCACTTAGGAAATCAGAGAGCCAGAGTGCGCTGCTCACAGTCTGTTGTTTGATTGAGGAAAGGAAAATGAAAACTTGAGAAATGACTACGCCCACTACCACCAAAATGAGGTAACTGAAAAGAAGAAACTATAATGACACTTACTGTGTAGAGATCGTCTTATAAAGTGAAGCCTCTTTTCACAAAGAAACAATAGAGTCATTGGGGGTTAATATGTCTAAACAAGGTTTGGCCGACTCAATTCTTCTCATAGTGGGTCATTAAAGCAAAGAGACAAAAATTATAAACCTTTCCAATCACTGGAAATCTTCAATTGTGACCCAGGTTTTTAAAAATAAGGGCATAAATGTACTGTACAATTGATTTTTATGAGGTGCCCCAATGTACTATAAAGTATATGTAGAGCATATCAAATCCTAACTCTGCTGGATCATAAAATTGACCTCCCTGAGGTGAATATGCTCACTATCTAGCAAACCCTAAGGAAACATTTATTTAACGAGTCCCTCCACTTCTCTTTCTAGTGTTTAGAAGGGCTTCCTGGGGACTATTTTGGTGTCAAAAGTTTTCAGAAAACAAAAGAATAAAATCTTCCAATGAAAATGAACACGTTTTTCTCTGAGTAAATATTTCAGTAGAGACATTTAGTTTAATTAGGCTGATGAGCCTGAATGTGAGTTTTGTACCCAGACTTGTAATCATCCTTTACAAAAAGAGCTGTTGATACGGTTAAATATGTGGTGACCTTGTGGCCACTGTGTTCACAGGTCATGCATATCCTTGCAGCTCCCGCAAATGAAATTCAAGGGGCACTTCTGAGGGGCACTGTTGTACTGTTGCTTGTGGCTGAGCTGTAGGGCTGCGGGCTGCAGACCCTCTGAAGGACCATGTAAGGGGTTCTCCTTCTCTCTAGCCATCCCTGTCATTATTAAGTTCTTTTGCTTTATTCCACAGTCACTCCAGGAGAAGTCATTGGAAAGACAGAGCTGAAGGAGCAGATCAAGGCAGCTTAAAAATAAAAAGATGAAAATATTATGCTAAGTGAGCAAAGCCAGTAACAAAAGACCACATATTGTATGATTCCATGTATAGGAAATGTCCAGAATAGGCCAATCTATAGCGATAGAAAGTGGTTGCGTAGGGCTGAAGGAGATGGGGGGGGTGGCGGGGGTGGGGGTGGGGAATGACTGCTGATGGATACATGGTTTTCTTTTTTGGTGTGATGAAAATATTCTAAAATTAGATTGTAGTGATGATTGCACAATTTTATACACACACACACACACACACACACACAAAGAACCAGTGAATTGTATACTTTAAAGGGGCGAATTGTATGGTATGAAAAATTATTTCTCAGTAAAGCTATTATTTCAAAGAATAGGTATTTCATTGAATTAAATAGTATGACCAAAAGGGTAAAGGTTTTAAGCAGTGAGCCACCCTTGTAATGTGACTCTGTATGTGTTTGTATAAGTATAACGTGTGTGATCCACGTGTGTGCCATATTCATATCTGAAGGATTATTCATTATGAATTTGTACCAACTGGACAAACAGTTAAGCAAGTTTACTATCTGGAAGTGCTGAAAAGGCTGCATGAAAGTTAGACGACCTGAACTTCTCGCCAACAATTCATGGCTCTTGCATCACGACAATGCACCAGCTCACACAGCGCTGTCTGTGAGGGAGTTTTTAGCCAGTAAACAAGTAACTGTATTGGAACACCCTCCCTACTCACCTGATCTGGCCCCCCAATGACTCTTTTACCCCAAAATAAAGGAAATATTGTAAGGAAGACACTTTGGTGACATTCAGGACATCAGGGGTAATATGATGACAGCAATGATGGCCATTCCAGAAAGAGTTCCAGAGTATCTTTGAAGGGTGGACTAAGTGCTGGGGTCGATGCATAGCTTCCCAAGGGGAGTACTTCGAAGGTGACCATAGTGATATTCAGTAATGAGGTATGTAGCACTTTTTCTAGGACAGGTTCGTGGACTTAATTATCTGATTTCATACGGCGTGTAATGCTAGAGATTGAACTTGCTGCTTTACTCTTCAGGCTAAGTTGGTGAAGGTTATCAAAGCAGTAATAATTACTGCATCGGTACTATTGTTGCTCATGGATAATATTACTGGGTGTGGTAATTCTATGATAAATTTGGAGTTGCCTCTGCTGTCACTGTGTTGTTATACTTGTAGCCTTGCACCTACTGACAGTTTTGGCAGATGTTAACCGACAGGATTACAAACAGAAATCAGGTTCCTAGAGGAGTTTCCTTGCCATAACTAAACTCTCTGTTGACACTCTGCCAGAACAAACATTGGGAGTTACACATGTCCTGAGTCTGAGTGCCATACTCAGAATAATTCTACTTTTGATGAAGGTTCTGCTGTATCGGCACTGGGTTTGAGTTATCATTCCCATAGAACAAATGACTGGTATGTGTGCACCCACAGTGCTCTTCCCAGCGGAAAATACGAAAATACAGCGTTAGCGCTCGCAATTTCTGTTCTATGCCACCCACTAACAAATTTCAAACTCATATAGAATGCTTTTGACGACATGAGTTGGAGGTCTTCTGTGAGGAATTCTGCTGCATGTTAAGTTCTTGTTGGTTGACTTTTAAATCCCTTTTGTCATCTAGCTTTACTACCTATGGATTGTGTCAAAGTAGGCAAGTGAGTTACGCTCTGAGCTTCCATTTTCTCACGTGTAGGTGGAGGAAGTAACGGTATTGGCCTGGAGGCTTTGGGGGTTTAGGTAACTCATAATGCCTGGCATGCAGAATGCACTCCTTTTGGGTGCTGCTGGGTCAGGGGTACCCGACAGGGAGAAACGGAGGCTGGGGTCTTGATGTCTTCCTCATTGCTCAGTTAGGTTCCTGTTCTTCCTCATTTTTCTTATCACGTTCTCGGTCTTTAATCTTTGACCCTCTTTCCTGCATCCTTCTTCTATCCACTATCTCCTGCATCCTTCTTCTATTCATTCTTTTATATGTCCTCGAATTTGTCATAGAAGACCTAATATGAGGCAAAAGCATCAAAAATACAAACATTGTTCATGCACTAATGGAACTTGCAATTTAATGGAGGAAGCACAGATAACACGAATCACAATTACAAAATATGATAAATGCTATTACAGAACAAGAGACTTCTGGGAGTGGGGAAGCAGGGGTACAGACCCAGTGTAAATAAGTTTTCTCAGAGTGCATTTTCAAGAGCTAGAGGGCCCGGCCAGGGGCATTTTGGGGCAGATGCAGCGTGGTAGACAAGACGCAAGGCAGGAATGAATGAGACGAGCCGCTCCCGGAGCTGGAGGTCCCTGTGGCTAGGAATGGCTGAGTTAGGGAGACCTCAGTAAGTGAGACTGCAAAGGAAGACCGAGTTTGCAGCCAAGGTAAAGGTTTCACGTGTCACTTTCAGTGTACCGGGAAGCCCATGATAAATGCTAAGTGATGGCAAGACTGGAATCTTACTTTAACTTGACTGAAACAATGAAAGCTGCTTTAAAAAAAACCCAAAAGTTAATTTTACATGAATCTTAACAGAGATAGAATATTATGCCTAAACTGAATACAGAGGGTATCTTATGGCCGAAGTTTACACACTGGGGTACTTTCAACAGTGGGGAAACCTGGGTTCCTCGTTTTCTGACTGGTTCTCTTATCTCTTTGTCCCCCTCTGAGTGTGGCCACCTCTGCTCTCTGCATTTGACCACTTTTTATTCTTCTCAGAAGTCCTTTGGCCCTGAAATGCCCTGAGAACAGCAGTCATTGCCATCTGCAGACCTTCGATAGCAGATATGCCTTTGGCCTATGGGTCTGTGACTAGAGAGCTGGGAATTACAGACGAGGCCCAGAGAGGGCCTGGCACAGTATTCACCAGGAGGCTGTCTTCCAGCAGAACTTTTACAGCCAGTCAGCAAAACCGACGCCACTGCAACAGGGCAGACGCTGAGACCTTGACCGAGCGGCAGATCGCAGCTGTCCTCTCATCTGAGCAGGGCAGTTCAGTGCACTTAACCTGCTGTGTTGATTGTAGGTCACACGTATGTTGACCTTTGGTTGGGATGCAGAGAGACAAAGGGTGTAAAAGGCAGGCAGGTTCTTTCCCCGGAAACCTGAATCTAACCGGGTAAACTAACCATGTACCTTGGAGGTCGTATTGGGTGTAGCCCTGATAAATATGTAACAGGTTCTTCTTTTTAGATAATTGTATATAAACATATTTTTAAATTAGGATCATTGAGAAGATCACATCTAGAATAAAATGCCATAGAACATTGTTTTTCAGCCTGTGGGCCATGAAATCTTACTGGTCCCTGATATTACTATCTACCTGTCTGTCTTTCTATTGCTTTGGCAAGATTGACTTGTGATGGGAGCTGCACGCTGACTAGGGGATTTGGGATCAGGGAGGGGAGGCTGTATCCAGGCTGTTGGACGTCGACCAGAGGTGACGACAAGAAGGTGGGCAGGAAGCCCAGGTACCCCCTGGTGCCAGGGTCACACTCAGTGAGAACTCAGTGAGAACGCGTCCCAGGCAGCCTTTTGGAGCAGATTCTGAGGTCTGCGCAGTGAGTTCTCAGGCCACCATCCTGGCACGAGCGAGCCCTTGAGTACAGCACGCTGAGCAGTCTTACTGCAGCAGACAGAGCCTTCCCGCCCCAGCCCACCTCACTCACCTCACCCAGGTGTGGGTGGACCAGGGATACGAAAGGAAGCGCCCGTTGGAAGAAGCAAGGACAGCCCACGTGGAGGTGGGTGGTGCCTCTGCACATGGCCTCAGACCCACCCGCAGTGCGAGGATGTCATTGGTGTCCCCCCAATGCTGACAGGAGCACCCCGGCTTGTCACACGGCATAATGCCCTTGGCACCTTCTTTCTCTGACAACACTTCCTTTATAAATTGTCACCTGGAAATTCGCTCTTCTTTTTGTCCAATTGGGAACATATGGAGGCATTTTGATGTAATGGCTGTGAACACCAGCATTGAGTTGAACCATGTGGGTCTGAACCCCACTCTCCCACTTCCTGGCATGTCTCCGTTTTCTCATCTGTGAAATGAAGGTAATAGTGTTGACTTCTTGGTGTTCTTATGTGATTAAGTAATATATTGCCTATAAAATCTTGAATACATAGCCTGGCAGATAAGCATCTAATAAGTGTTAGTTATTAAAAATATGTAGAATAAGACTTTGGCTTTCAAGAACTTAATCTATGAACATGCTTGAATACTTTTTCCACCTTGATTTTACTTGACCCCTAGCCAAGTTGAAGAGTAATGAGAGACGAAACTAAGAAAGTGGACAGAGAGCCTTCCTTAGAAAGGATGGGCCCCAAACGATGCCATTTGGCAGAAATGGTTCTGACAGGGGTGTGGAATGGCTTGTGGTGCAGAAAGTGGAGACAGTGTGAGCAAACCAGGGAACCAGGAGGCTCCTGCAGTATTTTGCGGCACAGCCTCCTCAGACTTGGAAACAAGTGGTACAAGTCATGTAGCTTGTCTCTTCAGCCTGTCCGCTCTGCATTCTCACAGTTTACAAATGATGGACTGACTAGTATATTTTATTTTCTGATAACTGTTTTGGTTATAAAGGAAGAACCATAAGACTTTGAAAACCATATCCACACAATTCCAAAAATGGATCTCCTGAGTCAGGCATAACTGGTCATATGCAGAGAAAATAGGACCCACGATTTATGGGTTCCCCCTCACACCCCCATCTACTACCCTTCTGACATTGTATATAGCTGTTACTGTACCATTGACTACCGTGTTTCCCTGAAAATAAGACCAGGTCTTATATTAATTTTTGCTCCAAAAGATGCATTAGGGCTTATGTTCAGGGGATGTCATCCTGAAAAATCATGCTACGGCTTATTTTCTGGTTAGGTCTTATTTTCGGTGAAATACGGTATATTCCTTATGCTGTACTTTACATCCTGTGACTACACACACACACACACACACATATTTAATTATAGTTGACATGCAATATTATTCTACTTCAGCTTCATGTGTATAGCTCTTTGGTCAGGCTCTACACAGTCTATGAAGTGATGCCCCTGATAAGTTCAATGCCCATCTGGCATCCTACATAATCTGTACAACATTATTGATTATACTCCCCATACAGTATGGAGAATAATCAATAAAGATTGATTTTAATGGTAAAATTATTTAAAGAGATTTTCCCCAGTCCTTACATATTTCCTATGGTTTCAAAGTCTATCAATTTATTGTGCACTGTACGTGTGCATGATGTGAGGGAGAATTGATTATCTGAGGTATTGATTTGACTAATTCAGTATTACTTACTAATTTTCAGTCAGTGCATGCTAAATTCAGTCTTGTTGGACACAGAGGAACACATCCAAACATCTTTCCTTCTCTCAAGGAACTCACAACAGAACTTAACTTTAATTTCGGGTGGGGTGGTGGTGGCAGGATGGCACTTTGCAGAGGAACAGACATCCAAGCAGCGTCTGTCGTCATGAACTTAGAATAGAACTTACTTGAAATGTTTTCTTTGGCAGAGGATGGGTGGTTTGTGTTCTTGTATTTTCCCATTGTTTTTCCTTTCTACTTTTACAAAGGCTTTTTAAAATGTAACTTTACTTTTAAAAATACAAAATAGGGGAAAATACATGTAACGCAAGAGTTGGGGAGGGCTGTTCTTTTTAAATTTTCAGCATTTAAAATTTTTTATACATGTTCAATATTGGTATTCCAAGCATGACCTTTTAACAAATATCTTACTGAAACAAGAGACTTTAGGAGGAAATAATGTGTATTCAAATCGACTTTGAATGTTGTGCCTTTCGAGCAGCTGGGGGACTTTCTGTATTAAAGGTGGTCTTTACCTCAGTGATTGAACCTATGTCTACACAAACACCTGTACATAGATATTTATTGCATCTTTTTTCTTAATTGCCAAAACTTGGAAATGACCAAGGTGTCCTTCAGTAGGTAAATGGACAAATAAATGGTGGTGCCTCGAGACAGTGGATTATTCAGTGCTAAGAGACACGAGCTATCAAGCCATGAAATCCCATGGAGAAATCTTAGATGCGTGTTAAGTGAAAGAAGCCATGTACAGTGGTACCTCAGTTTTCGAATGTGATCCGTTCCGGAAGACCGTTCGAATTCTGAAATGTTCGAAAACTGCCAACAGCTAGGCCTCAGGATCTTGCACTCAGCAGAAGCCGCGGGACATGTTTGACTTCCGAAGCATTTACTTCCGGTTTATGGCATTCGTAAACTGAAATGTTCATCAATGGAGACATTTGAACAGCGAGGTACTACTGTATACTGTATGATTCCAAGTAGATGGTATTCTGGAAAAGGCTAACTATGGAGGCGGTAAGAAGATCAGAGGGCAGAGGATTTTTAGGGCAGTGAACGTATTCTGTACAGTACGATGATGGTAGATACATGTCATTATGTATTTGTCAAGACAGAATATCCCACACAGAGTGGATTCTAATGTAAATTATGGACTTGGGTGAGGAGGAAGTGTCAGTGTAGGTTCATCTATTCTAACAGATGTCCCACTGTGGTTCAGTATGTTGACAGTGAGGGTGTGTGTGTGTGTGTGTGTGTGTGTGTCTGTGTGCACACACTTTCAGCTCAATTCTGTGACGTTAAAACTGCTCTAAATAAATAAAATGTATTAATTTAAAAAAATGGTCTTTCTGCCTTGGAGCTAAAGTAAACTGTGCTAAAGAAGGTGGTTGGTTAATGAATATACCATATTCATTACTACATGTTACTATAGATGTCATTTCCTCGTCAAGTGTGACATGTTAGTTAAGTAAAGGCCACCTCACTGACTGACCCTTAGGGCACCTGGCTTGGGGGTAGAGCTGGGTTCTAATTCCTTCTGCCACCAAGGAGTTTTGTGACCTTGGGATCCTGTTAGAATCCCTGTGACCAAATTCTGAATGGAAGAGCTTAGGACAACAATGTGGCATGCTCTTTCTACATCATTTGCTTTGTTGGGCCGGCCGGGTTGCGGGGCGGGCATTCTCTGATGGCGGCTGTAGGACCCAAAGCAGCCCCGGCCACCCAGACGCCACGTCTGCACTCTGGGCCAGTGCTTTCACAGCTGTTAATTGTGCGTCTGGAAGTAGGAGCAGCATGATGAGATGATCGCCAAGGCTTTTTTCACCTCATTATTTCACTGTCTGTGATAATTTGATTTTAAATATTGTTTACACAGTATTCCTTTCGATTAACATCCTTGTTTTCTAAAGAAAATGATCTATGTATAAGTATATAGTCATCATTGAGAAGGTAGGATAATTTCTCACACTCCTCCCTCCCCTCAAACTGTACAAGGAATGAAATAATAGGAATTAGCTTCCTCTAGTGATAAACTGCAACAATTTTCAGGAGAAAGAAAAACAGGTTAGTAGCACCATCTACAGGCTACTGAAGAGGAAAAGTTTCAGTGTGACTCTTCAATACTCAAAAGAATTTGTGGAAAAGGGAATAAAAAAGAACTCGTACTCTTTTCAAAGTATTATTTGTAAAACTTACTCATTTCAGTATTTTTGTTCTTCTCCGCCAGTCTTAGTACGTCCTCAGGTGTCCTGAACCTGGGGAATATTCACATGCTTAGCTTTGTGTTTTCATTAGGATCCCGTTTCAGCCCCATGTTTACACATCAGTCTCTCTCTCCCCTTCCCCCCTGCCCCCCGCCCCCCGCCCGTCCCACTCCCCAGTAATGGTAATGCTCATGTGGATTCTAGTAGATTCATTCATAATAATTCTACAACCCAAGGCATAAAGCCTGCCAACTGGGGACATTTTGTTTTAGCTTTTCTGTATATTCAAAGGATTTATTGCATCATTTCCTTCCATTCCAAGAGGAAAAATGAAGGCAGGCATTTTCAGGTTGTTTGTATGTGTATATGCCTGTGTTTACCTTTTTTTTGTTTTTTAAAGATGAAGTAAATATATTGCCTCTTTAGTTCAAAATGGTTTTGTCTTTTCTGTCCCCAAGATTCTATGATTCTATAATCAGAAATAGATTGGGGCATGAATTATTATTTTATTATAAAAGACTCTGGAAAACTTTTAATGGTAATAGTAGAGGTAGTATTTTCTCCCCCAGATACCCCAGTTTCTTTATCTTAGTTTTATTTTTCCATTAGTAAACTGGTATCATTTTTGGCAACCTGTGAAATTTTATTGGATTCTTTGAGTGACTGTGTTAGAATATATTCATGGTATTATCAGAGTTGAAAATTTCTGTTAGAAACAGCCCGTTAAAATTAACTTAATAATTGGCCTCCTTATAAATTGTTGGTGAAACTGCTGTTTCATTACACTGTACTTGTTATTGGCAAGTGGTTAGAAGTTTCTGGAATGCACAGAGAATAGGTGTTCAACAAAGCATTAAAAACTGCAAGGTACCACATCCTCCCAAAACATAAAATATTGAATGTAAGTTACAGAGATTAGAAGACTATTACTTTAACAATGTTATTTCTTGTAGAAAACGAGGAATATCGAATAGAGTGCATGCTAAATTGAAGAGAAATTCAAAGGATAAAAAAATTGATACTAAGATTCTTAAGGTACCTATTGGAACAGATCAGGCAGGTCCTATCAAAACTGGCAACAGTAGTGATAATGGTTTTTATGTTTATGTTGCTCAGTTGCTGATGTGGTAGGTGGATGAAAACTTTGTAATGTTTCCATTAAAAAAAAAGCCTCATTATATTCAATGTGTAAAAAATAATTGTGCCTGAAACACTAGGCCTTCTCTGAATACAACTAAAGCATTAATTCTGATACAAGTAGAGACTTAAAATGAGATGCTGCCTTGTAGTTCCTGCTAATATTTTTCCCTGTTTTTCTTGCACCAGATGGCACTGTTTAGTTCTATTTCACAGTCTTGTTCTGGAAGTTTCTTTGGGAGAATCTGTTTTACCCCTGGCTCACCAGTGACACCTCTGTATTATGCATGAAGGCTTTATGGATGCTTGTAAAAGGCCATTAACTCAGAAATGAAGCTGTTTATTTGAGGTCTTATGGTTCTTCCTAGTTGCACATTTGCTGTGAGGTGAGCCTCATAAACCAGCTGACAGAAGAAACCTAGACGCTTGTCATGGAGTTAAGCCAGTGTTTTGCTTGGCAACATGTTGCAGCAGTGTGATTTTCTGCATTCTCACAGGCCAGTCTAATCGTCTGCCACGTTTTAGAATTATTTTACATGTGAAAGAAGAGCTAGAATCATACAGACACACTCATTTTTTAAAAATCTTGCAGAGTTTAAAATGATTCATTCCATTCCATTGAACTTTAGTTCATCCAATTAAATTAAGAAAATAATATTTAAAGAACTCTTCTTGTCTTTTTATTCTCAGGGCTGATTTAGAAAGAAATTATGGAAGATCTCTGATGTCATTCTGGATGAGTGAGGCAGGCTCATAGCCAGGCCCACCTCTTTGCTGCTGACAAACAGAAAACATCCTTTTTGAAGGGTAGAATTAGCTTTATCTAATACAAATGCTAGGATCATGCGTTGTAGGCGGTATCTCTTCGCCGAGTTTGCTTTTTTCCTTTCTTTCCCCTTCGCCTTACTCAGAAACACTGAACGTAATTATGGTACACATTTCATCAAAGCCGTGTCTGCATTCACCACTGTCGTGTTTGAAGAACAATGTGGAGAAAAGTGGGATTAAACGCATGTTGATAAGATGCTTCATTGAAGTAGCTATGAGAACAGGTTAAGTAACGCGGTTCCCTGGGCGTCGTCAAGGGCTGAAGGCAGGTCTTTTGTGGGGGTGGGAGCTGGGAATAGAAGAGGGTTTGGCAGAAGAATCATCTATTTGTTCACTAATTTTATGAATTAACCTCTTTGAGGCAATTTAGCAAAGAGAGCCTCGCCTGATTATCACTGGGGCCTCCGTACACTTCAGCTTCCATTTATCAAGCTGATTTTATTGTAATAGTTCTTTCTCTGTGTCTGAGGACGTGTGAGGCGTAATCATTTTATTCGTAACCAGCACGTTGTTCTGGACTGTAGGTAAGCTCTGTGTCATTGTTCTGTTTGCCAATTTCCAAGCTCCTTTAAACCTGCCATTTTCTGGACACTTCTGATTTGGTCCCACCTTCTCTCCCCCTGGCGTGTTCCTATGACTGGTGGAGGGGTGGGTGCCAGCTTGGGGGTGGAGAGAGAGAGGCCTCTGCAGAAAGGAAATGTTGTTACTTCCTGTCTTCAAAAAGACAAGGATTAATATCTGGTGTCGTTAGCTGCCCCTTCCCCAGGCAAGAGGAAACACACACCTACCCACACCCACAGGAAGGCACAGCAGCTCCCAGCCAGCCTCCTCTCCTGCTGCTGGAGAGATGGTGGGCGGCCATGCTGGCTTCCAGGCGTAGGTCCCCCTGGAAACAAGCAGGAGACAAGCCGTTTCTATAAATCAGACCCTGGATTTTATTAGAGTGTTTATGTAACCTCAGTTTATGTGCTATAATTCTTTGCTGTGTAGCTGAGAGTAATTCCCAAAGAGGATGTTTGTTCTTTTTCCTTGTAAATTTTCTAGCATAGCTTTTGTTTTGATATTCTCCTCCCCTTCTTCTACCCTCCACCTTTTGCTGGGTTGTTGGTGGTGGTGGTGGTGGTGGCGGGGAGGGGTGTTACTAACAGTTGATTACTTTTGCCTGAGTAAATTAAATAATCCAGCGAAGGTTAGAGTCTGTTTTTACTACTTTTTCAGTGGGGGAAACAGACACCTTTTGCTCAGATTAATTTTTCACATTTTCAAGATTATAGAGTGGTAGGGTTAACATGTACTTAATTGTTGAGTAAATGAAACATAAGTGGTAAAATAGCCTTTGATCTCCATGGGAACCCCCAGTTGTGCCCGACATCCCTCAACAGATCTAATGTTGATAGAGTCAAATTGACTGCTGAGAGAGAAAATCCAGGCTGGAGTTTAGGGTGAAATCAACTTTAAACTGAAGAATATTCCACAGTAAGGTGATCAGATTCAACTATATTCCATGTATACATAGAGACATGTCCTTTGGGAATAAAGACGATTTGACTTCCCCAGAACACGTTTTTCAAGAATCAGCTCCATATTTTTAGTTCTCGGTTCCTTATTGCTCCTGTGTGGTCCCATCACCTGTGTGGTCGGGTGATGGGGCAGAAGATGTGGGAAGTGCTACTGAACCCGTTCTGCTGGGCACGTGAAAACGACACACTCGCTGCCCAGGAAGGAGCACACTTCAGCCACGACTCAGGTTTGATCATCTCTGCAGCTTGATGGTGTTACAACAGGGCACTGTTCCTTCCTAGTTGAAAGAAGACAGTCAAACGGGGAGAAGTTTAGGAAGGAGGTGTATGAACAGTGACATATGTCTGTCTTGACTCAGTGGGCTATACGCTTTGGAACGGTTGTTCATGCCCATCGCCACTGGCCACACACAGCTGTTGAGATTGTGGATGAGGAACCTTAGCTGAGATGTGCCGAGTGTGAAACACACACTGGGTTTGGGGACTCTGGGCTGGAAACAGCAATGCAAAGTATCTCTTTAAGAATTTACAGAGGTTACAGGGTGAAATAATAGTTTTGATATATTGGGTTCAAGAAACTATGTCATTAAAATGAATTTTACCTCTTTTTACGTTGTTAAAGAGGGGTAGTGAAAAAAACCTTAGAATTACAAATAAGACTTGCATTTGTGGCTCCCATTATTACTGGTCGGTGCTGTTTCAAAGTTGTGTTGTTCAGTGGAGTGAATAACAGACCAGTCTATTCCATAAGGCTTTCAGAATTGTTCTTTTGAAAGAACATGTTGGGCTTTCTGTTAGCATGTTAATACTCAAAATTGGTGACAAAGTATGAGTGAAATTGGACAGATCCTTTTTCTGTAGCCTGAAGATTTATGAGGAAATACTGACCAGAATGCCTTTGGCTGACTTACTCTTCTTTATCTGTCACACCTCCTTCTCCTTATGCTAATGGAGAGAGCTCATCCGTTGGGGTGCAGAGGTAAAGAGAGGGACTCCAGGTTGGGTTCCCAGCTCAGCCACTTTTACTCTATAGGGTCTGAGCAAGTTTCGCTCCCCCATGCCTCTGTTTCCCCATGTGTAAAATGGAAATCACACAGGACCTACCTTAAAAGGCTCTGTATATTAACTAAGACAAGGTATAAGGCACACTGGAACTTGCATATATTATGTAAGTACTATGTAAGTGTTAACGTTTATAACGATAAGTACGAGGTCTGACAATTAAGTTCACAAACTTGTTGCGGTGATGTTGCTAACCTTTTTTGATATCAGAGGGATTATTCATTATGAATTTGTACCAACTGGACAAACAGCTAACCAAGGTGACTATTTGGAAGTGCTGAAAAGGCTGCATGAAAAAGTTAAACGACCTGAACTTTTCACCAACAATTCATGGCTCTTGCATCACGACAATGCACCAGCTCACATGGCACCGTCTGTGAGGGAGTTTTTAGCCAGTAAACAAATAACTGTACTGGAACACCCTCCCTACTCACCTGATCTGGCCCCCAATGACATCTTTCTTTACCCAAAGATAAAGGAAATATTGAAAGGAAGACATTTTGATGAACATTCAGGACCTCAAGGGTAATACGACAACAGCTCTGATGGCCACTCCAGAAAAACAGTTCCAAAATTGCTTTGAAGGGTGGACTTAGGTGCTGGCATTGGTGCAGAGCTTCCCAAGGGGAGTGCTTCAAAGGTGACCATAGTGATATTCAGGAATGAGGTATGTAGCACTTTTTCTAGGATGAGTTCGTGAACTTAATTGTCAGATCGCGTATCGTTTGTTAAAGAATCTACACATTTGATAGATTATTCAAGGTTAAACTCTATTCTCAAGCAAATGGAAGCTTTTGGCTTTCAGCAATCAGGCTGATGTATCTTTGAAACCCAGAAGTAGCAATAATTAAAAATTGAAAAGTAAATGAACAAAAGGGGATGCTGATTTATTGGGACGTATAATTAGAACACTATAAAATGAAACTTCTGGTAGTTGTGGATTAAACCAATTTCCTTTTGATACAAATTCAGTGGTACCGTATGTTTTTATCATATTTCCCTGTCACAGAGTATTTGTCGATAACTTGGAGGCTTTGATAGTTATCTGTATATTTGTTATATTCTGATAAAGAGAGTATAATCCTGTATTAGAGAGCAACTTCTGTTATCGTCCTGGAACTGTTTGACTTTAGGGCAGTGTGTGTGTATGTAGATAAGAACAAGTTTAATGCATCATTATAACGTGTTCTGTAACAGGGCTCAGTGACCTGAGAGTCATTTGGTTTTTATTTTGCTGGTGAAAACTTGTGGTCGACACACCCGAGAGCTAGTCTCCTATGCTAATGGGCAGTGAGCGGGTGACCTGTGACACTGCCAGATTTGTCACGGTGCAATTGGTATCTGTGATAGAATGTATGAGATTCACCATGGAAGGATCTTTTTAGGGTAGAGAATGGCCCTTAAGAAATGTATCATCAAAAATCCTACACAGGCTGGTACTGCCACTATACCTCACATACAGCAGTTTATATTTTTAATTGTACGTGTTATG
This sequence comes from Rhinolophus sinicus, assembly GCF_036562045.2. Classification (NCBI taxonomy): domain Eukaryota; kingdom Metazoa; phylum Chordata; class Mammalia; order Chiroptera; family Rhinolophidae; genus Rhinolophus; species Rhinolophus sinicus. The sequence goes on from NC_133753.1 coordinate 105,799,583, forward strand.
TGAATGGAGCAGGAACTTCTCCTTGGCTTTTTAGAAGGCCTCCGGTACCCCAGGTAGAACGTCTGCCCTCACAGCACTCTCAGGAGCACGCACACGGGACACGCATTTTACTGCGGCTTGGAGCTGCTGCACAGACACTCGCTGATCTGTACCCACTGCTGTGCCCTTCTGGAGTGGCCTTAACTTAGAGCGGAACCAAGGGTTAGTATATGAAGAAATCCCCTACGTAAACTCAGTATGGTAAGAAGCTGAAGAACGCATCAGTAGGCAGAAGTTGACTTTACATTTTGTGGGCGAGGCAGGAGGGAGGACCTCAGGGGCTGTGCACCAGAATGGAGGGTTGGTTTCAGTGTTTGGAGAGGTGGCTCCCAGTGCCAGTGCTGGGGTGTGGACGGCAGATGGGCGTTTCAGACCCTGAGATAGCGAACCAAGATACATGGCCAGACATCTGAATGGAAGAGTAGGTGCTCATGGAAGAGGTGAGAGGTTTGAAAAAAATTAAAGCCAGTTCTTCATCTTTTAAAGTAAGGATGTGTGACAGGAAAGAAGGGAGAATGATGATTTGGGCTTGGTTTCTAGAATAGAGGAATTTAAAGATTTGATGAGCAGTTTGATGTGGGACAGCTTAAATTTGAGGGAAGTGTTAGATTTCATGGAGCATCTGGTAAATAAAGGATGAAATACACAGCTGGGAATATGAGTCTGCTGCTCAGGAGAAGGTCTGGGCTAGAGGCGTACTTGAGGGAGCCATGGTCTAAAGGTGATAAGCCAAAGCCATGGAGGCAGATCATTGCTATCTCGCTGGTGATGTAAAATCACATGCTTTTTCCTCTGTGCTTCCAGAGGATTTCCAAACACGTAAGGATGCCTTTTAAGGCTCTTTAGGGTCTCTCTCCACTTTCTAAGTCTTATTTTATACGAATCCCTGCTGTTCTCTCCCATGCTGCGTGCATTCCATGTCCCCAGCAGTGGATTGGCCCTCACTTTCCATGTGGTCCTCTATCTTCATTACATCATACGTGCTGTTTTCCTGCGTGAGGCTTTGTCCCCTTTGTCCTCCTAACATACTTGTACCTTTCCTTGATACTCAGCCCCTGAACCCCCACACCCCAGCTGGTAGCTCCGTTCTTGAGCCCATAAGATTTGTACAGACTTCTTTTCATTAGAACTTCTCCCTCACTGTATGGTAGTTATTGTTTGCCTTTATCTCATTCTCTATAGACTGTGAACTCCTAAAAACAGAGAAGTACCTTTATTTATCTTTACATCCCCGGCACTTAGCAAATCGGTACTCAGTGAATATTTTTTGATTGAATTAATTTACTTGTATGTGGGCCACAGGTGTTATCTTAGTGATTCTGGATGTGTTCAGAAGTGTATATTACACCTTAAAAATGTAATGGTCTGCAAGATTTCAATTTGTTAAACGTAAGCAGAAATAAGATGAAACCTAAGGTCACTATCAAAACCATCTTTTCTTCTTGTAAAGTCAGTATATTTTTCTTGTAGAAAAGTTGGTTAATACAAATGAACTAAAAGAAGAAAACTGAAAATATCTCTATCCCATCACCCAGTAATGTCTTGATTTAAATCTTTCAAATCACTTTAAGAGTGTGTACATAAAATAACAAAAATAGTATCAATCTGTGCATATTATTCTTGATGGTTTTTGTAACTTACTATCTTGCGCATCTTTAAATATCAGTAAGTAGTCATTTGTTAAGTGGCTAGATAATAAATTGACTAACATTTCATCATATACTTTATTTAACCAATTCCCTGATGTTGGACTTGCAGGTTGTTCCAGATATCTCATTTAAATAATCCCACTTTGATGAAGTAGTAGTCTTCTCATTTTCATCTCTTTTTAGGACTTTTTTGGCAAAAGAGAATGTATATCTTTATGTTTTATAACCTTGTATTATCAGATTGCCTCTTGGAAAAGCTGTACCAATTTGCATTACTACTAGCCAAATTCTTTTCATTATGTTTTGAGGTTTCAAATTGCCTAAAACTTAAAAATATGTGAAGATAATCCAGCTTGCTAACATAAGAATGACAAATTTAGGGCTAAAGAAATATGAGACCATAGATTTTTTTGTAAATCTTAAGTATTTTTATGAATTCAAAAATAAGCTTTATGAATAATTGTCAGGGTTTTTAAGTATGAGAAATGTGTTTCATAGTCTAGGCGAGAGGGTTTAGATTATAGATTCGAGGCTCAGGACCCTCTAGGGGATATGGTGTGGGTGGTGATGTGAAAGTAAGCCCCCCGTTCCAGCTCTGGCATTAGCTGGCCGGCTGGGGTCCCTCGTGTGGCTGCCTCCCACTCCAACCCAGAGTTTTATTAGGATGAAGTTTTGGATCTGGGCCCACGGATATTGAATGTCAGTGGTTGAATTTAGGGGTTGGAATAACTTCTGCACACTTCTGACTTCTCTGTGCTGCTCCAGCTCCTTTCACCTGTACTGTCTGTAGCGAAGAACTACTTTAAGTGATTATTCATAAAATAACAAGTACCTCCCCCAACTCCTGATGGGTTCTTCAGTTGAGCAAATGTATGGCAGCTCATTTTGAAGAACTGGCCAGGCCTTTGAGTGAAATGCCTTCCCAGAATCTTGAACTCTTGCTAGATAATTGCTAATTTGTCAGGCTGACTTGCACAGTCTTACTATGGATACGAGAGAGGCAAAGGTGCCACCATTTGCTATTGTTGCCCTAAAGCCTAAACTGACCTCACAGTGAAGTACTGGGATCTTTTAAAAGCCCTGTTGTCTCTTGAATAAATCTATGACAGGTTTCTGGACAGACTACCACCCCTTCCACCCCCACCCCAAAACATCAGAAAGAAACACAAGAGAACATCGAGCCACAGAAAGCAAATCATGGGCAGAATAAATACACTGTTTTGCTGGCAAAATTAAAAATCCACTTGTGGAATCTAATAGTGTAGGCAAGAGATATTTACTGCCACCAAGATTTCAGTGTGGTTTATTATGTTTGTGGAGTAGTTTAATACTACTTTTTTCAAATGAGTTTTTAATTTAGGAAAAAAGCATTCAGATTTGTTCCCAGCCTAGAAATGACTGAACATCATGGGAGTGGTTACGGCTTGGGGTTTATGTGGGTAAGATTTTTGCTGACCCACTGTAGTCATTGGGTGGATTGGAAAGCTTTCCCAGATGGAATTTATGGAGTGAAATTTAAAACTGGTGTCCTGTGTACTACAATGTACGGTTACAACAGGCAATCAATTTAGGAAGAAATGGGTCGGAGAAAATACAGGTTAAATGATTAGCACCGTGCCCTGCGGTGGGATACGCATGGAGAGCGAGCTTGCACAGTGGGTGCTGTGCCTACACCCAGCTTCTGTCACAAAGCTCCTGGGCACCAGCTGACCCCTGGGGCACAGTGACCACTCTCAGTGGCAGAGTCTGATCCGTTCTTAACAGCAAGTCCCTAGGGTGTTGACCATATAGATGGTGGACCCAGAGGAAGCTGAGAGGTAAGGAGTACCATTGCAAGGTAGTTGGCCGTAATCCCCCAGGCTCCATGCTGGGGGCTTTATTTCTCCTACCCTTCAACCTGAGGAGGTGCGGGTGATAGTGTATTCACTTTTGGATGAGGTGACTGAAGCTTAGCGAGATTCTGCCAAAGTCTCGCATATACATATATATATCCAAGGTCACAAGGTGGTCGCTGCATGAGGGCAGGCGGCCGAGGTAGCAGATGAGGACTGTGTTTGCCCAAGGAAGCACCTTTTGCCAGTTGATACTAAGTCTTGTGTAGCTAGCCGGCTATGGCTCTAGTCGTCACGTTGGTTAGTGGCAGAGCTGGCATTTGAATTGAACCTTGTGTAGCTGCAAAGGTCCTGTCATTTTTATTAAATGATGTTGCACTATTTCTCTTTCAGTCTTATTATTCCCCTTTTATAAAAACGGATATTCTTCTGTAAAATGCATAAATGATTTTGAATTACCGAAAATTATTTGAACACAAATGCTGAGGTCTTACTTCCTTGGAAGAAGAAGACTAATTTGTTAACTTGGGGTGGGGGAGGGCATGCCAAGTACTTGAACTTGTTTGATAAACTTTCTCATTTTTCTTGTTTCCTATATAGGAGGAATAAATATGGGTGTTATGTTCACTGTAAAAGTCCTATAGAGATTACTTTTGATGTAGAAATACAGTGAAGAATCGTCTGTACTATAAGGACCTGAAATAATATGCAGGATAGGCAGGAAACACTTTTGAATTGAAAGAGAATTTGTAACAGTATCAGATTATAAGAAAACATACATTTAGGGCTTCAGATTTTTGACCCAATCTCATGGCCATTACCTGGCCAAATATATGAATGAAGGTAACTCAAAATTACCTATCCAAAAAGCAAAATATTAAAAAAAAAAAAAAAATAGTGTGCCTCATTTCACTCTTCCATTGCTGTCTCTCTTGCGTCTGAGCCTCAGCGTGTGGAGACGACAGGAGCAGAGGGGAAGGCTTTAGTCAGGACTGAGAAGTGAGGCGGTGTGGCGACACCCTCAGGCTTGTACTGAGGTCCTGGTCTGAAGGCTTGCTGCCAGCTGGTTTCTTTCGGCCTCATCTTATCCAAACGGTTTCCTCCAAGATCCCCCTGTGGCTTCCACATTGCGAATCCGATGCTGTTTGGCAGACAGACAGATGGGCGTTGTGAGAGTCACAGCCAGGATTAGAGCCTGCAGTGCTTGGTCCAAGCCCTCCGTGCTTTCTGTAGGAGATGATACCCCAAGAGTTAGCCAAGAAAAATGAATTTGAGGTAAGTAAATAGAGTAGCTTGACAGATCTTTCTAGAACACCTTATATTAATTGTTCACTGGCCCTGTGCTCAGCAACATGCTGTTTGCTTGGAGGGATATAGAGATCTCTGCTTTCTAGAAAATTAGGGAGAAAAAAATCAGTACGTATTTATAATATAAGACAAGAGAAATTGTGTATAACACTAAATAATACCAAGACACCTTGTTTACTGGTCATGTCCGCATTTCTTTACCTTGTTTCAGTGCTTCTACAGGTCCCATTCCAGCCCCCAGTTTGTGGTGGTAGAGCCAATCCTTTTTAAAGGGCCCCTACTCCAAAGGGTCTAACTGCTGGCCTGGGCTTCATATGAGACCCTTCTGTTAGCAGTAATTAAAAGAATGTTCTATCTAAATTAAAAGCTTTCCTCTATAGTCATCCTCCCCCATCCGCAGGCCAGGTACCAGAAGAAATAATAATGAGGTATAAAATCTGAACCAAAAGTGCATCTTCTTTGGCATTTGCAGTTTCAGTCGTGTGTGTGTGTGTGTGTGTGTGTGTGTGTGTAGCCACAACTGACCTTCATTTTGGCAGCCACCCTTCTGGGTGTTTTTAATATCAGAAGCTAGTAATCGGGCACCAGAGTTAGCAAAATAGGTATTGTTTGTGCTTTGTGATGTGATTATATTTGTGTCCCCAGCTTCCAGTGAAAGAAAGCAGGGGTAATCGTCTATGGTAATCAGGAAACTCTGCAACTCTTGAAAAGCAGCAGAACAGTCTTCTTTTCCCACTTGGTGCTGTCCTCTAGAACTTTCTCTGGTGAGGCACATGTTCTGTGTCTGTTTGATTCCTTCAGTAGCCACCAGCCCCAAGGCACTTGGAGGTGGCATGTGTGCCCGAGGCTCTGACTTCTGAGTTTTATTTTATTTTCACCGACTTAAATTCATATGGCCATGTGTGACTAATTGTCAGCATATTGGGTAGCACAGGCCTTCGTGTTTTCTTTCTTTCTCTCTCTCTTTCTCTCTCAAGTTGGCATTTTTAGCTTTTGTTTAAAAACTCCCATCTTGTTTGTTTGGCCCTTTCTATGTTCTCTTTCCCACTCCCTCTCCTGTCATTCACACACACACACACACACACACACACCCCGTACCCCCTCACTTCTCTTCTCCCCTTTCTGTGCTGCTGTTAGGCTGAAAATAGCGGCATTAATTCGAAATATTTATTTTGCTTTCACCTAGTTAGATTTGCCTACCTGTGTTCTTCTTTCCACAGAAATGTGATCCAAGATGAGCATTTGCCAGATACACAGTGTTTACCAAGCTCCTGATATGCTGGGAACTTAGTTAAAATAAATAAATAAGATTTTTCTGACAAGACAGTTTTGGTGAACCCATGCTTTCTCTGAGTTGACTGATTCTTTTGGTAAATACACAAAAAGACCCTTTTGATAATTCATTCTAGAATCTCTCACAGAGTGGTATCAAAATCAGTGATGTTAAAAAACCATAAGCCCATGCTCCATAGTTCTGTTTTCTAGAACCATCGATTAATTGTAATCACTGGGCCACCGGATTTCGCTGGCCTCACTGTAAGGTGTGTGTGTGGGATGGAGGCGGCGGTGGGTGCGGACGGCCTCTCAAAGTTGTCTTCTAGTTTGAACAGTAGTTCTAATCTTACTACTTTGGTCTCTTCTTCCTACTCCTAATACAACTTTCTTTTCCTTTTAAATGGGAATGCCACTTGTCTCTTTCTAGCTTTGGGCACTTTTCTCTGCCCTATTCCTTTCACTTTAATTCACATAAAAGTACCCCTGAGACTATGTAAACACGCCCGCTTCACGTTTTCCCCATTCAGTTAAATGTTGTCCCTACTCAGAATCATGATTTTCATCGTTTGGTTTTTTTTTTTAACCTCAGATTGGATTTAAGCCTCGAGTCACTTCAGTGCTAGTGGCTGTCCCCTTGTAAGAGGCCTTGTTTAGCTGTTTCCCTCCGTACCCTCAGGATGCCCTCAGTCATAGGCTACTGCAGACGTTGAGCTAGTTCCAGTTCCCACACAGAAGCTGTGCTCAGTCATGTAGCTGCACAAAGGCAGTTTTTTGCCTCTAAAGGTTAAATGGGTTTTCACAAGCACTGGTCATGGAGCTTTTTTTTTTTTTTTTTTAATTTATTGGGGTGACAATTGTTAGTAAAGCATGGAGCTTTTTAAAGTGAGTATGACGGGATCTGCTAGTCCGACGTGCCATGACCCTTCCCTTCTTAGAGTCCTTGCGGTTGTTCCTCGGATGGCTTCGAATGGTTCTTTGCTCAGCCTTCATACTCTCAGTGTCACTCTGTGCTGTGTCCCGTGTGCCCCCTTCATTCCTTGCACCCATGCTCGCCCTTCGTAGCACTTGCCCCTCAGCACTCGCTTCTGTCTCCCCGCCACTGGACTAGGCTGTCTCTCCCAGTCCCGTCCTATGTCTTCAGCGCCTTGGACCATAGCTGGAGGGCGCCGTGTGCTCAGTGGCAGCTGCTCAATGTCTGTGTGTAGGAACGTACCGATGTGGGATGCAGATTTGTCAGGCAGGGACTAGGTTCGCTGTTACTGGAGCGAGACAGAGGATTCGACAATCTCCCTTAAGGCCCTAGGTGGGAAGAGGGGGTGTTAAAGGAAGCATTTTAAAGGCAGGATTGGTGACTCTGTGAGGTCTCTACAGGTTTTAGAATCTGCCCTTAAAAGTGTCTTAAAAATATCAGAGGAAGGGTCCACTGTGGGATACTCACTATTTCGGCTCTACCTACATTATCTCAAAACTGTTCCTTAAAAAATATTCCATGTGGCATAAATATTTCCATTTCTGCTGTAGACAGAAAGCTGAAGCACAAAATCTACTCTTTGAATGATAGGCTCTGTTTCCTACTTCTCTGTTAAAAGCTCTCCAGGGTCCCCAAACCCATTGTCCTCCTGTGCCATATTAGGAAACGTGTCTGCCAGCATAAGAGGGAAGGCGTCCTTGGGAGGCAGTGGTGTAAAGAGCTTCCATGGTGCTTGCTACATGCTGGGTGCTCATGAGAGGACCGCTGCATCCACTCTATTAGTGTTAGCGTGGCCTTCCACTCTACATTTTCCCACCATCCAAAGAGTTAGTAAAACTTTAAGGGTTCTGAGGTTATGGGCGTGCTTTGACTGTGTCTATCATAATCAATAAAAGGACATCGAAAAGACGTTTAATCCTGGGTGTAAAGCTAAGGAAACACACGTTCCATTGGAATGGCTTCTATTAGTGACAGAACCTCCTATATTTTTTAATTGTTCCCAGATGAAAGATTTTGCTGAAATTCGGGCTCTAATGAAACTAATGTAAGCCATTCAGTACAGTGTGATTTTTTTTTTTTTTCAGTTTTGTGATTCAAGAGGCATATTTTAAAAACCTAGTAATGTAGCCAAGCTGAACGTTCACCTAAATGTCTGAGGAACCAGTTGCGTATGGGGCTCACCTGACTTTCTCCTCTAAAGTCTGTCATGTCTGGAGTTTCACAAAACCATCCAGGACCTCATACTTGCAGCAGAGTAGCATTGAGGTCTCATAAAAAATAGTAACTTGATTCGGAGGTAAATTTCCCTGGAAAGTATTAAAAGACAAGTAGGATTCCATGTGCACCTCCCCCCAAAATAGCATTATTTGAACTCCAGGAGACATTTGCAGTCAATTTCCATGTTGATTGGAAAGAAGCTTTAAACATTCTTAAAATCTTAAAGACCTTTGAAACAGAAGAGAAGGAAAGATTTATAATTTTTCCTTCAGGAAGAAATGTGCTGCATGCTGATTTTCTCTCTTTAAACTAACTGAAATCCAATGTCTTACTTCTTACATATCTTCATGTCTTTCCTTATTAAGAGTAACCAGTTGGTTTGGACATACAGATTGGAGCAGATGCGTCCTGTTGTGACGGGGGCAGGATGCGATTCCCCGTTTGGAGAGCATGGTGCTTGTGGGGACGTCATGGATGACACAGTTTGGGCACCTTTCATGTTGAGCTGAAGAAGATGGCCTTCCTTAGGGAGGCCGTGGGAACCAGGGTAGGTTTCTGAGGTGGGGACTGCTGAGAAATGTCACTCATTCACTTATGCGCTCGTTAAGCCTTCACATGAACTTGCTTGGGTCAAGATAATTGACTTGAAAGTAACGAAATGCCACTTATTAAGCAATGCTTTATTATATTGTATTGCTTAAAGTATAAATTGCTCATTAGTTTTGACTGACCTCCCCTGTAGTTGGTCCAAGTGAATGAGATTTCCTAAAAGGGGAAAAAGAAGTATTCTAGCACAGTATCTTCTGTTCTGATATTCAAGATTGTTGCCCACAGAAATGTAGAATTCCACAGAATATGAAACCACACTTTTTGGCACTTAGGGTCCTCAGGTTGTAATCACAACGAACTAGGGATTACATTAAAAATACATTTTGTACAGTTTCCCTTTGCTGTGCTTCATCTCTTCCATTGAGCAAACAGTTTTTGATTTAGGCAAAGAAATGCTAGCTAGAAACAAGAACATTGTACAAAGCAATTGAGTGATAGGAAGCTGTGCTTCTCTAAGTGCAGAAATTTTTAAAATAGAGGATAAAACTATCAAAGCAAAAGTGTGGCAACATCAGCTTTTCTTGGGAACTCATTAGAAATGCAGATTCTCAGACTGACCCCAGAAACTCTGTGGGTGGGGCCCCACAATGTGTTAGGGGTGAGAACCTCTGATGTAAAAGCATTGACGGACGGGGAACCATGAGGCTTTTGCTATAAAAGAGACAAATTGCAGTAGTAGTTACTGTTTATTAACCACTTACTTTGTAATGTGATTTTTACAAGCATAGCTCATGTAATCTTAACCCTAGGAAGTACAGTGTTATACTATCTCATTTCATAGATGATGAAAAAAGAATAGTTTAAGAAGTAGCACAGTAGGGGCCAGCCCGGTGGCTCAGGCGGTTGGAGCTCCGTGCTCCTAAAGTGGAAGGCTGCCGTTTCGATTCCCACATGGGCCAGTGGGCTCTCAACCACAAGGTTGCCAGTTTGATTCCTCGACTCCCACAAGGGATGGTGGGCTGTGCCCCCTGCAACTAGCAACGGCAACTGGACCTGGGGCTGAGCTGCACCCTTCACAACTAAGACTGAAAGGACAACAACTTGACTTGGAAGAAGTCTTAGAAATACACACTGTTCCCCAATAAAGTCCTCTTCCTCTTCCCCAATAAAATCTTAAAAAAAAAAAAAAAAGTAGCACAGTAGAACACAAATGCAAACTTCTCTCTGGCTTCTGTAACCTTGCCAGGCCATCAAGGTGTATAGATTATTTCTCCGAAGACAGCAGTCGGGTTCAGGCGGCACCTCTTCTTCCCCTCCTCCTGCGCACCCTCTGCTGCTTTCCTTCCCAGCCTCTCTTGCTTGCTTCCGGGGGAGGCCCTGTGGTCTGTTAACAAGAGCCGAGTATGAGTGACAGGAGTCTGGTGCTTCCACTTCTCTGACTTGTGTGAACAAACCGTCTGACTATAGGCCTGCCTTGCGCGTGTCCGTGGCTCCCTTATATCATCTAGAAAATGAAGAGTTAGATGGACCTCTAGGTTCTTTGTGCATTTTATCTGTATCTAAAACTTACTTAGAGGCAGATGGTCAAACGAGGTGACCCTCTTGAGGGTCCTTTCTGGTTCAGTGTTGAGAGGAGTTCCATACTGGAAATACCAGATTTTTGCTGAGTTGTAAAATGGAAACTGTAACTTCTGGGAGTGGTGTGATGCTGAAATGAAATCATGAGTGCAAAGACCCTGGCAGAGTGGTTGACACACATGGAAGCTACTTAATAAATGCTGATTCTTCAGTCCCAAGTGCAAAACCACCTCATTCCTGCTTCTGGCATGCTCTTTCCATGAATTTAACAGATTAGTATTTTAATTTTCTTGAGAGGTGTTAGATTTGCATTAAAATATTAAGTTAATTAAAGCTTCATATTAAGATTTTAAGACAGAGATAAAGAATGGAGCAATATGACCAATAAATAAAACAAATTGGTCATTGTATTTACAAAAAAGGTATTGTCCCTTGCCTAGTAGTAGTCTGTGGTAATAGTAGTTTGAAAGATACTGTAACATAAATAATAAAAGATACTTTAGGTGATATTCTGCCAAGTGCTATAGAGACATGGAATACTTAATATCTCTAATATCATAGCTTGCTTGGCAAAAGAAACTCCTAGTAGATAAGCTGTTTATTTTATGAACTTAACTTGGGGTCAGGTTGTGGGTAGAATTTCAACACTTATTTCTTTCCTAATTTCTCTCACAGTCTTTCCATTTGTATAGAGAAAGTGCTTTTACTTTTCATTTGAAATTATTTTTTTCTGAAATTTTTATGCAAATTAAGTTACTGTATGTATCTTCTATAGAAATAAGACATATTTATCCCAATACACACTGGTTTTTTAAAAGTTCCAATTTCATTTCCTAAGCTGGTTTATTCATTCCACAGTGACATTTAACCCCATTAAGACATTTTAAAATTATAGCCTGTCTTTCTTATATTACACAAGGTCCTACGCTCTTGAAACCTATAAAATCGCTGGCTGTTGTCATATTTAAGGAAGTTTAGGCTCCCCTGCCCTTCCCCACGTATTGCGTTAGTGACAAGTTGCTATGTTGTTTGGGGAGAAGAGGTCTGCTGAAATACACCTGGGCAGAAAATGGAGAGGGACGGGATTATGGACTAGGAGGCAGAAAACCAGTCGGCCTTGACCCTTCCTGCCTGTACCGCTCTGCAGACTCCCTTTTCCATCTTTCTTACTAGGTCACTTATCAAGGGGATGTGATACCTTCTTTTCAAGAGGGTAAGAGACTGTCTTAGCTTCCCTCTGTTAAGGAGGTCTGTGATTGAGCGATTCTGATGTGAAGGCGAGTCATGGTTGCATGAGTTGTACACTGCTAAGTGATCACTTTGAGCCTTGTTGGTATTTAAAAGCTTCTCTTTAGAGTGCAAAACAGTCTGCACACGACCCCTCTCCCACCGTCACCACTGGCAATTTGATGGATGTTGGCAGTCATACCATGTTCGGTATTTCAGATTGGCCTTATTTTTCCTCACATATGATCATCAAAAGTTTGAATTTAAAAAGAAAAAAGTTTGCATTTTACAAGATAAATAAGGATGTGGTTTCTTTTTTTTTTTTTTTTTTTTTTTCCTCCTTGAAAATGGTTCACTTCAGGGATCCTTTAAATAGCAAGTTACTCTGCTGGATTTAAATGGGCTTTGATATATAAAAATTCCCTTTACATACCTTGTATAGGCGGGTATACGTATGCTTGTATAGCAGAGGGATTAACAGTAAGATTCTGCAGTCTCAGCCCCAAGCAAGTTTAGCACCCAGCCTTCTGGTTTACTGCCAGTGATCCAGGCGTTATTTATTGTCTCTCAACCTCAGTTTCCTCACTGATAAACCAGGAATCATAGTGTCTCTTAGACAACACTTTGCAGAGTGTTTAAGATGACACAAAAAGTATTCCGTGAAGACAATATATCCATTGTGTTAGGAAAATCATAGCTGTATGGCAGCACACCAAGAGCGTGGCTCCTTTTAAGGGTCATTTTGTCTGTTTGTTCATCTCTCCTCCCTTCCTTTATTGGGATGTATTTGTAAACTTGAAGAGAAGACCACAGAAGAGCACTCAGGCTCCTGCTAGATGACAATTCCTCTGCTGTGGGGCTTGGCGTGATTCACTGTCAGGAAGGCCTGCAGAAAAGCAAACCAGGAACGACCCTGCACTAGGTAACGGCAGTGCTTCTCACGGCATTTTCCTCATTTTTGCTTTGACTTTTCTTTTCTCAAGGCAACAGAAAATAGGGAAGAGGCAAGAGTGTGCCTTTTAATTACTGAGTTCTAAGTTCGTGGAGTGGGTATTGTCTGTTTTTCTCAGGGTCAGACTAGAAGGCGTCATTTTACTACAGATGAGCCAGGACTTGTCCTGAATGGATATGGGTTCGGTAAAGCATCTTTGGCCTACGGAGTGAGGCTTGGCATCGCACTGGGTGTCTGTGCTTCACCAGGCCAGTCTGTATCCTTCCAGTGGGTCCCTTCTGTCTGTCCTGTCAGGCCCGTGTACGCCATGCACAGTTAGTGCTGACTAAGCAGCCGCGAAATGCCTCGCCCACTATCAGCTGGACCTGAATGGGTGTCTGGACCCTGTCCCTTCTCCTCAAGGAAGGTCACCCTTTGCTGTGCTGCTCAGTCTTACAGGTAGGAAAGCTCAGCTCACTCTAGCACTTAAACAGGGTTCAGCTCCAGAAAGAGCTCCTTCAACAGCAATAGAAGCAGCACACATCCCACAGCCAGCATGCAACAGCTGAGTGTAGGTCTCGGAACAAAAGAAAGTGGCTTATCTGTTCTGTGCACCACTAATGCTGCTCTCTGCCATTTACTAGGGAGTTTGTTATTCCTGGGGGCCAAAGCCTAGGTTTTCTTTTCTTAGATGCCTTCTAAGTGGGGCCTGCTCGGTGCACTGGTCATTGTTTCCAGCCAGCATTGTAATTTGGGGTCACTTGGTGATACAGACCTAAGGGTAAATATGGTTTTTGATGGACTCTGTATTGAAGCGACACCTCCCAGAATGAATGGTGAAAATCATTTTAAGGGCTATAGCATTGGGGGAGGGAGTCCCCTTGTGAAATTCCGCCTTGGAGCTTAGAATCCTAATGCAGGTGCTATTAGACCTGCAAAACCCTGTGAACTTCAGTGGGTGGTACCGTGAGTTGCTGCATCCTAATTCCCATCTCTCCAGATAGCAGTAGCAGGCATTACCCTGTTTCCCCGCAAAGAAGACCTAGCCGGACAATCAGCTCTAATGCGTCTTTTGGAGCAAAAATTAATATAAGATCTGGTCTTATTTTGCTATATGAAATAATATAATATTTCTTATATGAAATATGTCTTATATGAAATATAAGTCTTATATGAAATAATATAATATAAGTCTTATATGAAATAATATAATATAATATAATATAATATAATATATGAATAGGTCTTATATGAAATAATATAATATAATATAATATAATATAATATAATACCAGGTCTTATATTACTTTTTGCTCCAATAGGCGCATTAGAGCTGATTGTCTGGCTAGGTCTTATTTTCGGGGAAACACGGTACTTTGTCAGTGGGTTACATGTCTTTCTCCTCTAAGATTTTAACCTGGGGATTACTCTGTTCATATGTATAACCCAAGAGCTGATAGGTGTTATTAATTATTGAAAAATGGATGAATGAACAAATGATTGAATAAATTAATGAGTAGCTGAATGAACAAATATGTGAAGTGTCTGGGGGGTATATTTATTTATGTTTATGTGTAAAGAGCACCCTAACATAGCATCTAGCAAATCACTTTTGGAAACTTATTATGTCCATCACCTTCCTCCGTCATTCCTATCTAGCCCAGCCCTCCCCCAGACACATTTTGGTGATGTATTATTTCATTTTGTATTTCTTTGCCCCCACACCCCCGTGATAAATTGGAAATGAAATGGCCAAACCAGTGCATTCAATTAACGTGAAAGGAAGGTCTAATTTACCTTTTGTCTACCAAAAACCAAGGAAAAAAATGTTGTTTGGGTGAAAACTTGGTCAGCCAGAACCTTTTCTGAATTGTGTTTTGACTAGAGAAGAATTAAATCTTACAAGCTCACTAGAATGTTAGCACTGGGTTTGCTCCCAGACCTTTGCATTCTCAGGGTTAGTCAGTGCTATAATAAGAAACAAATCATTGTAGATAATTTTGCTCTACTTTAAAAGCAGTTTTGTAAAATCGTGGTTCAAAGTCACATGTGCCATATTTTGCCAGTTTTTACTTCAAGAGCACATACATGTAAGGCAGTTGAAGTAACTTTCGACTAATTTCTCAGTGGTGATTGATCATAAATGATAAACTTCACTAAGATATGTTTAAAAAGAGATCATTTTAAAGCATTTTCTGTTTTATTTTCTTCCTACCTAGTAAAAAAAAGGGTCTTGATTTTCATTTTTCATTTTTCTCAAGGGAAGACAGGTATGTGAGGTTATCCTTGATGGATGAAATAAATGAAAGCTGCATGTCTCTTCTCTGTGTGTAACAATCACCTTTACGACCCCTTTCTGCAGTTCCAGTTACAAGTCTTACCTTCCAGATCTTAACACAGGGAATCATTTCAAGAATCTTAAGGTCTCTTATTTTTTTCTTAACTTTTTCTTAACTTTTGAAACTCCCCCACCCCACCCCCCAGAACTGTTACTATTTACAAATTTGTATAGCACTCTAGAGTGTGGTGGTATCAACCTCAATGCAAAGTTGGTCAGGAGGCCTGCTAGCTTATGTGAGGGTGTCGGCTTTGATACACACCTTTCTCATTTAGGCACTTAATCATGATCATCTCTCATTTCTTCAAGAAAAACTACTTACTGGGGAAAAAGAGATGAAAAGTACCATTTGATTAACTTATGATGCATTTCCAATTGCTTCCTTTTAACCAAAAGAGAATCATCATCAGTAATTCCTCTGTAGGCTCGTGACATTTATCTTTTCACAATCAAATTAGTTCAGTTTACTGCCAGTCAGTAAAGTCTGGTTTGCAATGAGGATGGGAATTAAATATCGAAGAACGCAGTATACATAATAAAGAAATGGCAATTAACAGTAACAAGGAGTTACCATTTTGCCACTTAGGAAATTAATAACACTTATAGAAATGAGACTAGTAACTTCTGGGAAAAATACAGCAGGTCAGTCACTTTTATACAAGCCTTTTTATAATGTTTCGGGATTCTTTAAAATGTTAATTTTTTTTGACCCATTAATTCTTTGTTGAGGACATTATTCTGGGAAGGTACTCAGATGTGAATAAAAACTTTATACAGTTTATTCCATATCATGCCAATGCCTGGTTCATTTGTTATGTTTTTATTTTGGAATATCATGCAGCGGTTAAGTGATACAAAGAATAATTTACTTTGAGGGAAAATATTTACAATATGTGAATTATATGAAAAAGTGTATACATACCAATAGTATTGTTGGAATTATGTTTAGAAAAAGAGGGTAAAAACAAGAATAAACCACAAGCTAGAAGAAAATGCACCCAGATGTGTACAGTGATTATCTTTAGGTGGGCAGAACAGAAGTAGATGTATTTTCTACAAAGAGTCTATATTTTTATAATCCTAAGTGGGTGTTTTTCCAAGGATGCCTCATGGCTCCTTTGTATTCCTTCTGACATGTTACAGACATAGTGGCAGCAACTTGTCAGGACAGGGTTGTGTCTTGAGAGTGAATTGACAGTATTTGTTTAATAATGAATGTGGCTTAACAAAAGAAATGCCGTCCTATCAGCTAGGTGGTTAATATCACCACTTGAGCTTCCTATCCATTCTTTGGCTGACATTCTCTCCTACCAAAGCCGAAGTTCTTAACTAACCACAGAGAAATGCTCACACATGTCAGAATGAAATCCAAGTGATCTCTTGTTTTGCCTTGGGCATTGCCTCTTTTTATAGACGTGTGCTCCCTTAGCCTGAGACCTTCTGATAAGTAGTGGTAATCCGGAAGGATTGCGGTAGTCATCCTGGACTAGAGATTTCTTTGTACGTCTAAGACATTTCACTGTCACTTGCGTCTTAATGCTTTCATGTATTTTCCTGAAGCATTGGGGAACTAGGGAAAGTCACTTTTCCCTTTTAAGTATGTGACCAACTGATCCCAGGGCCTACCAAAGCCTATAAGTGATTAGGGAGGGATTGGCAAGAACCTGACCTCTGTGGAGGTCAGGGAGGCAGAAATTAGCCCCAGTTAAGGGGTTCAGGGAGTCAGATACTGAAGGAAATTCTCGGTCTACTTGGCAGAGCTAGCGAGGCCTCTGCCCTTTGTGGTGTGTGTGAGCCAGAGAACCCTGCTTTAGAATCTGTTTTATGAGGGTTACTGAGTCCCAGGTGTGCCAGGCCAAATTCCGGACACTCACAAACGCATTCACACGTTTGTTTGTGAATCGGGTGGCCTTTGAGGACGGTGACATCACCATTAATTTCCAGCTGCGTCATGTAGGATCAGTTAGGTCAGCTCCTTCCGTTGTGATTTATCCTAGTTGTCCAGGCTGCAGTGTTACCAGTAACTGTCTGTTAGCCATCCTGTTTCACCCTGGGCTCCTTTATTCCAGGCGACTTTGTGAGCTCTGTGACGTGACATTGCTGATACAGATTAGCTACTTACTATGTAATAATTCCATTATCCCCAGCAGTGGGGGCCAGTAACCTTGAATCAATATCACAACTAATTTTTTTTTTCCTTTGAGAGAGAGTCCCTCTATCAACTTCTATCAAAGGCCATTTTTTCTTAGCTGAGAATCTTTGTTAGTGACTTATTTTACCTTGTACCTTCTTTTTCAAATTATAATGTATGAATGTCAGGGTATGAAATATTAAATATGCTGGCTCAGTACCATCTTTTCAAGTATCATTGGGGACCATCTTGTTATAATAGGAAAGCATTTGGTATGTCTTTTGGAATGTAGATCATTTTTGTAATTATTATAGGGAGTTAAAAATGCAGAATAAAGAATAAATTTAAACACAATTAGAAATTAACTGAGAGCAGGTCAGTCTGACCAAGAACATGAGTCATTAACCTCTCCATTTTCTATCCTTTCACTCCAAGCAGGGTAAATACCCAACTCTTATTTTTAAAGGAGCACCTGATCCTATAAGCTTTGGTTTTGGGCAGCACTTCTAGTAAGATTTTGTTTCCTGTCATGTTCTGTGCCTTCCTGTACCGTGCGTGCCTTAGGGGGAGAGCAGGAGTGCAGGTCAGGTGGGTACTGGCACAGTCAGCCTGGTGGCGTCCCAGGACATCGGACGAGTGACAAGGATTTTGTGTTTATGTAAATTTGCACAGAAAGTATTTAAATGGAACAGGAATTTACTAGGTACAGTAGAAACCTTAACACTTGAGACTATGAAGTTTAAATGTTAAAAACCAGTGTGGATTGCTTAAAATACAATATGTCTCTGAGGCAGTTAGAAGGACTCCTGAGACCTTTTTTTTTTTTTTTTTTTTATCTCTTCTGGATGTAACAGTCTGTGATAGATTCAGTTTTGGTGCAATGGTCGGTCGACTTGAGCTTTCTGTCATGTGCTCAGAAACTACTGCCTGACGAATTTAATTCCATTTGGGAATCCTGGCTGGAGGTTTTTCTAGGGTCTTTGTACGGACGAGTGTATCACTTCTTGGCTGTCCTGCTGGTCTGTGGATGCTGCTTTCTGTGGCATTGGGGGACAGAGGGAGACTTCTGTGCAGTCTGACCAGTGGTGTGGAGGAGAGTTGACACCTGGCCGTGGTCCCAGAGACAGCACACCCTCATGTCACCCCTCAGACCCAGCTTTAAGGACCCTCCATCATTTCTGGGGAACAGTGGTCATTATTGATGGCGTACACGCTGAATGCTTCCCACAACATGAGGAACTCCTGCCCCCCCGCCCTCACCATGAGATGTCACAGAGAAAGAGCCTGTCATCAGTACAGTAATGGAGAACAATCGGGCTCTCATGTCAGCAGGGGCCTTGGTGGTGGTGGGCCGGCGGCATGGTTTTCTTCATATGGGCTGTTGCTATGGGGGCTGATGCTGGCAGATTACAACTCTGTAGCTAGTCGTTTTCGATTTATTTGAACCTATTTCTCCAGTCTACTGAGTTTCACTGGCTAGCATCAATTCAGACACATTGCAATTCCTCAGAATCTCTGTCCCCATCAGATGGTTCGATCTACGAGAAATTCAGCTAGAGGCGTTTAGACAAAAAAGAAATATTGTGGCTAGGGAAGCATTTAAGTTAGAGGAGGCAGCCAGGGCTGTTTTCTTACTTAGGCCTGTGTCACCTGTGATGACCCATGAGAGTGGAGAATATTGATCGCTTGTCACTCAAGGCATTCAGCAGATTGCATTGACAAAGCTTGGCAGGCTTCTAATAGCAGGGTTACTGGCCTTGGCTGCGGCCCGAGGGAGAACTCTGCAGGCCTATTACTTGGCGGCCTTTGCCTCTTGCAGAATGGGGAGGGAACACTGGCAAAAGTGAGGACGTGAGCTTAGGGTTACAAGTGGGTTTTCCCGCTTGTTTGCTTCTCCCCCTTTTTCATTTCACGTTTCTTTCTCTTTCTGTCTTACCTTTTCTCCCTGATCCCTGCTAGCCCTTCCTTTCTTATTATAGCTGATCAGGGCCGTACTGTTTTTCTAGAATGAAAATGAGAGTGTGAACTAGTGCAAGGCCTGAGTTATTTCCTCTTTTAGGACAGCCATGTCTGGCGGCACGGTTTCTGGGCATAGACATGAACTTGATACTGCGGCCGTTCACAGCTGCTGTCTGAAGAACTGCCACTCTGTGCTAGAGATCCCCCCTTTCTCCATTCCCTGGTAGCCAGGCTGAGTCAAGCCTTCAACATCGCGGGGGCCACAGGCCTGGCCGAAAGGAACGTTCTGACGTCAGAGTGGCAGTGGCGTTCACTCACAACGAGAATGATTTTAAAGAACAGTAGAAAGAATTCTGTCTGTCGTAGACACTGCCTGCTTTGTGCAAGGAGTCAGATCACCCCCATAACGACATGTTCATTCCTATCCCGGATTGGACCTCCAGTGGACACTGTGCTGTAACGCACCTTTCTGTATTGCTGCCATTTGCTTTATGAAGCAAAGTTTGGATTTTTTTGTGGAACTTGCTCCAAAAATGTTTTGTTTGTTATCGCCTTTATCCTTCCCAGGGAGGAAAACACAAACATCATTACCCCCATTTCAAAGAGGAGTAAGTCGATATATAACTGTTCCCCTAATTACAAGAGACAGAGTTATAGTTTTAATCCAGTATTCCCATTAAAATTTCCAGCCCTCTGCTAAATCAGATTATAAACAAAGACCACGTATCTACTCCGGGTGAACCTCTGGTGTTTCATTCTTTCTTTCTTCCCACATTTCTGCTACATCATTTCTTCCGGGTTATCCCTACACTTTCATTTCCTTTGCGATGCTTTGGGCTGGCCAGAATTCTTCCTCCTCTGATTTCGTGCCTAATCTTTGGTGGCAAAGAGGTTTCCGCTCTTTGCTTAGGTTCCTCTTCTCTAAATATCTGTATTTGATGTCTAGAATTGGCAGCATGGCCCTTGTTTTCTAGGGTCTCAAGAGGGTCAGGCAAGCTTTGAATATTGAAGATTTCTTTGGCTTTGCATGTACAGTCCAGCATTTTTTGCCGCAGATGAGTTCCCTGATATTGGGGGGGGGGGGGGGTTAGTTAATATCCCTGAGCTCCAAGTCCCTCATCTTTCAACTGGCAGATGATACTGCTTCTCAAAAATAAATGAATATTATAGTGTGTGAATTATATCAGTTTTTAAAAAATGAGTTGTGTAAAGTTTCTGGCATAGAAACGTCCTTCTTTCCTCCCTTCTCCCTTCTCCAGCTACAGGCTCAGGAAGGCAGAATAAGAAGTGATGTGCAAGCCAATGTTTGGGGAATAGGTGGCATTACGGGAGACAGAACTGTGACAGGATTGCAAGAAACTGTGGGTCTATTAATATTCTATAGCACTTTGAATTAAAATACTTATCTGTGAAAGGTTTTATAATTCATATGACCTGAAATAATTTACACCTAATTAGATTTTGTCAACTGAATAATTCCATCTCATGTTGCTTCCACAGAATAATTTAAGCAATTGCATTTTATTCTCAAAATAGCTGTAAATGTCACATTAATTTTGTTGACATGATCAACATGTAGAAGAGCTACTTGGCAGAATTGTTTGTCAACTGAATATATTATCGGTCCTTACCAAATATTTGGAATGATTATGGTTTAGCTGGCTTTGCCGTTTCTTGCTTTCCTGGAAAGAAGTCACTGGCAGTGGTTACAAAAACTGTGATGGCATTTCTGCCCATCTGGTTAGACGCACTGATACCTGGAAGTTGTCCCTTGTCCTTTCATTATACATGCAGTGTCTTTTTCTCTGGGAGTTATCTTTGCTCTGGGCACAACTGATGCCATGTCATTGCTTTGGTGTTTGTTGTGTCCTTATTAATAGGATGGGGCCCTCACGGACACTGGCCACATGGAAATCATTGCTCAGTCCTCCCTACCTACATGTGTTTTGGACCATTCCTGTCATGGGAAGGGCTCCTCCTGGAAAGGCTGCCCAAGGCGGGTGTCCTTGTGCTTTATTTCCAGCCCACTCTGGTTATCCCATTTACTCCCACGTCTTTGTCCACTGCATATTGCCCACCTGGTCCAGTCTTCTGGCTGCTAACCCTGCAGGCTTAGCCTAACCCAGTGCTTCTCAGCTCCCGTCGTAGCGAGGCAGCATAGAAAATGATCCTCTGTACAGCGCATGGGGGTCAGCAGACACGACTTCCTGGTGCTGGGGGCAGCTGGCCAGACCTAAATGGGAGGGACCAACATCTCGGCATCCGCAGTGTCCTGGAAATTCTGGCTTACCCAATCTCCAGATTACAAGTAACCCTGGCAGGTACTAGAAATGCACTCATTTGCTGCTATCTGGAAGGGATCTGTGTTGAGCTCAGCTAATCTGGCTGAGCCCAGTACTCATTCTGTGTGCTATGAAGGTATCTCTGAGCTTTCCTCCAAATCATTTCTATTTGGATCTGGTCCTCAGGAAGTTGAGAATTCTTCCTTGAATGCCTTGGGATGCTGACAGCTCACCTTGGCCAGTGTCTCTTCTAAGGGAACAGACCTATATTTTACCTCCAGCTTCCCCTTAGGAGCTGGCTTCGTCCAGAACAATTGCCCTCCCCCTGGGCATGAAAGGACTGCTGTCCCACTGACCACAGGTATGAATGCAGCTCAGAGACCACTGCTGACAGTACCTATGCCCCCTACACTAATTTTGGACCCTTAAGAGAATGAGTCAGTCAGTGTCCCCTTGAATTCAGCTCATTGGACATTTGGACTTTGCATGGTAGCCTCCTGGGGGATGGGGGTGGGGGAGTTGGCCTCTCTAGCCCTAATTTCTTCCAGTTTCTCTGCTGACCTGCTCTTGATGGCCCCTTGTAGCTAAAGTCTCTCTTATTGGGTATGTGCTATGAATATGTGCGTGTTGCATAGAAACGTAAACTGCGCTATTTGCTAATATTTGCCATAGAATTGATTGCCCAAAGACAGTATGTATTCACGCTCTATGATGTACAAATAAAGACCCGACTACTTGTGATTTTTATAAGGGAGATAAAAGGGAATTTTAGACACAATGGACCAATACACCAACCCAGAAAAGATTTTGGAAGGTGTTATTAATGAATGCTTTCTGAGGCTTAGTCAAAGAAAGAGTCATCAGTGGGAACCATTGTGGGTTCACATAAAATGTTATGCTCTATGAGAATGATTCCTTTAGAACAGGGATTGGCAGACTTCTTCTATGAAGAGTCAGATAGTAAATATTTTAGGCTTTCGGGGCCATTCAGTCTCGGTTGGAACTACTCCTCTGCCACTGCAGCTCAAAAGCAGTCGCAGACAGTATGTAAATGGATGGATGTGGCTGGATTTCAGGAAAACGGAAACGGACCGCGGGCAGACTTGGCCCACGTGCCAGTGTGCTGACCCTGCATTAGAAGGATGTCTTAGGAAATGCGAGCCTGGATGTCTGCAGTGATTTTGCACAGACTTACGAAAAGTCTTTGTAGAGGACACAGAGAAGTCTGCAGGTATAATAATAGCAGTGTAGTTTGGCAACAGGATAACAGGGCGAGTAATTATGTGAATGCGAAGGTTGGTCTGTGGTTGCAAGCTATGCATTTGATTCAGTTTTGTCAACGTTTTTATTTTTGACTTGACTCAGGTCAGGGTTGGCTGATGGATCAAATATGCAGATAACCTGATGGAGAGAGAGGTCACTTGTACTGGGTGACAGGAGCAAGATCTCAAAAGGTCTGAGGTTGGAACAGTTGTTCAACTAGCAGGTTGAAAAATACGAAAAAGAAATAGACGAGACATCCTATGTCTCGAGCTAAGAATGCATCTTGATAGTCCAAATACAGCTTACAGCTTGTGAATACAGAGTTGAGTAGCAGCCTGTTTGAACAAAGCTCGGGGAGTACTGAAGTTAGATTGCGTGCAGACACGGGCTGTGTGGGTGGTTGGAGGGACTCAAAATCATGTCTTCTTAGAACTGTTTCAAAGCACTGGAGATATTTAGCCGGGAAGAATACATAATAACTGTCTTCAATTATTTAAAGGGCTGTCATGTAGAAGAGGGATTGGACTTATTCTGGGGGGTCCCAGTGGACACCAGTGGGAATGGTGGGTAGAAGATGCAGGTAGATTCAATATAGAAGGGAAACTTTCCAGCAATTTGAGCTGTGCAGAAGAGGGATGGGCGTTATTTGGAGGGCTTTGGTCACGCGGGGTATCATAGACACCTGTTGCTGACCTTACAGAGATATTTTGAGGGAATATGAATTTTGACTTATGATTGAATGAAATAATTTTTATGGGCACTTCCAGTTCTGAAAGTACATAAAAATGACGCAGGATCTATGTCCCAGCAGTTGGCAGAATCCATACCCTGGTCTTTTGAGTCCCCCACCTTGTTTATATGGTTCAAATGCTGAATGTGCATACGTGTATGTGTATCTATAGCTGTCATCGTCATGTGATTGGTCAGAGATCATGGCATATGCGCCTTTGTCATCTCACAAAGCCTAACACATGCTCATTACATAGTAGGAGCAAAATAGATGCTTGTTGAGATAAAATGAGTAACGACTGACACAGAGCCACAGTGCTTCCTGGTACTGATCCTGGCTTTGGAATGAGGGCCCCTGGGGGCGTCTCGGAACTCAGACCTGCGGATTGGTGATCGGCTGTCATTGGAGTGAATGGTTGTGTGCCTGGCTTCTCTCTGTGATACACGTGCCCAGTGCCAGCACTTAGGGAGAATGGAAGCCATCACACTGCCCTCTGACTGGGTCGTTTCACCTCCCGTGAATGGCTGTGTGCTGCCCACTTGCTTTACTGCTCCCTGAGCAGGACTCTGCTAAGCTAGGCTCCGGACCCTAGGATGTCTGCACTGTATTTTCCAGTCTTTGGAATACTGTATTCCTCAAGTAGGCGTCTGCTGTCATGATAATTCTGGAAGATTTACTGCTGAGGTGGACAGTGGGTCTGCCAAGGCCTCACGCTTTGATGTTTTATGCTGAAGCAGTGGTCAGGGGTCAGAGCCCATTTGTCAGAGCGTTCTGCATGGCCTGGACTCAGGCTCAGGCTCGGGGAGGTCTCAGTGAATGTTCAGTCGTTTGCTTCAGTGGAGCTCTGGGTAGTCTTTCCTCCTGTTTCAGCCTACTGAAGTCAAGTTTGCTTGTTCCACACGCAGGGTTCTCTTCTTTTGTGCCCACCATGCTCTGCCTACCACATAGCTTCATTTGCAGTGCTGTTTTCTAGCTGTGTACATAATACCTTCGAAGAAGGTGCAAGAAGGCCAAAGATACAGTGGTTAAACCTCTCCCACTATCAACTTATCCCAACTCCTGGAAAGGAAGGAGGAAGAGGAGGAGGGGAGGAAGGAAGGGCGGAAAGGAAGAACTGGGAAAGAAGAAAGGAAGTGAGAGAGGGAGCAGATTGAGAAGCAGCCTGTTGTATACCGAGGAGTCGTTGGTACTGAAGGACTGTGACTCTTACTGCCCTGCAATTAGCGTGCCTCTGTGCAAGCTCTGGTCGGTGCCATGTTTTCGTTGTCTTTTGTGGGTAGGAGCTAGAAGAGCCTTGAGACTTTCTGTATTGGAAAATAAAATCACTGTTAATATCAGGACTATTTCTTTGCTTTTTTCCCCTCAACTCGTTGACTCAATTGGTAGAAAACCTGGTTCCAGGGTTAGCATTGCCTGGAGAAGTGTTCTGTTGGCCAGTGTTTCTACAGCTTCAGAACCATCCAGAACAGCCTGGTTGTGGATGAACTTGGGGAATTCATAGCCTTACACACCATTTACCCACCAATGGGATGATCCCCAGTGCCATTTACCCAATGACAGGCAGGTAAGAGGTTCATTTTTATAACAAAAGAATTTTACTTTGGTTTGCTGGAACAGACTTGTTAGCAACTCACAAGAACCAGTTATTAAATTTTCAGGAATTTTGTAAGCCAGTTGTCAGGATTTTAAACAGCCTTTCAAAAAATTACGTTGTATAAACTTACCTTTGTTTTTAGTGTAATTTACTTGATTATAATCACTCTTCAGAGCTCATCGCTTCCTAATTATTTTGCTACATTTTCCTATAGCTTGTGGCCCTGAGGTCACTGTGTGGTGGAAATACTCCACAACGACGTGCTGCTGAGCGTCTCTTCCCAACTCGATCTTTAGTGACCTCACTTTCATAGCTTGAAAGTAGCCGTGATTGGAGTGTTCATACCACAGAAGGTCTCTGGTTTTGTTGATTGTCAAGACTTTTGAAAAATTAGGAAGACAATGTTATTAATGCAGACTAAATTTAAGAGTGTGTTGTATCTGTATCCACTACATTATGGATAGCACAAAGATTGAGAAAATACTCTTCCTGTATTAAAACTATTACCCAGCCAGTTCAATGAAGGAGTTATTCATATCGTTGACAAACGAAGTTCTGCCATATGTCTTAGTTGCTCCAGTTTCATTTTACTGGGTAGAAAATGTCAGTCAAGTTTCACATCAGAATTATACTCATTCTTCAAATGTAGCCATCTAATAGCTGTAGATATCAGAGTTCCAGATAGTTTCACAGCACTCTGTGAAAACCAATTGGCTGTTTGGTTGGAATTACAAGAAAGAACATGAAATACTATTGTTATTATTCATAAATTAATTGGTACATATCTTTTATATCAGTAAAACTTGTAATAATCTGTGTACATGTAGTCATGCATACATCTTTTCCCAGGGAGCTGGTCGTGAAGCGTTACCATGTAAAATCCCAATGGGGATTTTATCAACATTCCCTATGGGCTGTGCTCAGGGTCAGGACACGGTAGGTCATCAGTGGCTAGCTCAGTGGGCAGAGCGTCACTCTTAAAATCCAGATGGGAATCGAGATCAGTGATGGCCTGTGGAAGTAGTGAGATTTTTGCTTTCAATGTAGCAAGGGGTCAAAAGAATTTTAGGAAACCTTCCTGATTATAGATACGAAGTTGGATGTGAACGCCAGCTGCTGTGGAACACTTGAAGGACAAAGTGTTTATTGAGTCCTAAGCATGTCTACAGTATTCAAAATAAGAGGGTGTTAAGGGAAGTGTTAAGTATCATTAGAACCTGGGCAAGACTTTGGAATCCAACAAACTGAAAGCTAATTGAGCGAGGAGGAGCTTTGGACACAAAGCAGGCAGTTTAGTTATGTAAAGCATTTATGTCAAGTAGCAGATGCTGGAGGATTTATCTGTGGTTTCTCTCATAGAGCCTAAATTCGTGAAGAGTAGGGAGTGAGGGTGGGGTGGCGGCTAGCCTTCTTTGGCCTTGCTCTGAGAAGTAATGCAATAATAAAAGAAGCTTAGAGTTCTGGAAACGTTATTGTAAGTGAAAAAATCTTGTAATATGAAGAAAGGTTTTTTTAAAAAAATAGGATTAGAAATTCAAAGCAAAATGATCTTCTGCCTCTTTCTACTTAACCAGCTAAGACAGCTCAAGTGAAAATATTTTTGTGAGAGAATTTTGATTATGGAGTTATTTCCATTCATCTGTAAGACTCAGTATTGAGGAATGCTTCTAAAGTGGATTCACTTCAGCAACAAAATGGCTTGCTAAAGTTTGTGGATAGAATTGTGAAGTGATCTAATAACTTTGAAAGTTCCTTTAGTAAATGGAAATCAGAATTTTGCTAATGGTGAATGTGAAGAAATGAAAATCTAGTCAATGCAGTTACTGTTAACTTTTAGGAAAGAAAAAAGTTTGGTGGGTTTTCCTTTGAAGTGTGTGTGTGTGTGTGTGTGTTTTGAAATGCTGATTTGTCTGGTGTTGTGTTGTTCATGTGCTTTGTGCACGTGTGTGAAAGGGGGAGGTATCATTAGCATGGTTCCCTACCTCCATGTTTATTCCAAAACTACTTTTATTAATCCGAAGAAAGTAACAGAGGAAATAAAATGGCTTTTCAATCTTGTGTTGACTACGTGCCTACGATGTTGACTTGCTAATACCTGGAACTTCCAAATTAAATTTTACGGTATATGGGTGATTTATTGTAATCTCTCCTACAAGGAAATTCCTCTCAAAAACTTTTAAAAATCATTCTATGTCAGGGAGGGTAGCATTTCTAATTCAAAGCAGGAGTCAGGCTAAGATCACATGTCTCTATAGAGGAAAGGGGAGGTTTTACTTGTTGCATATGTTTTAAAACTATTTATGGAGACAGCTGGACTTTTAGTACTTTACTTCTGGTTTTAATGATGGAATTCCCCAGGGATTAAAATTGTTCCAAACAGTCTGAACTGTGTCTGAAGCTCAAGGAAGGTATATAGTGGGTCTAAAAACGTTAATTCTCCTTGGAAACTTTGACTGGGAAAGCTCGCCTTTTCGTCCTGTGTTTCTTAAACTTCCTGTTAACAGAACACCACCTGCCTCCTCTCCTATTCAGTCCTCGACCAGCTGCAGACTGACTGGTTTTCTCTATTAAAACATTTTCTCCATGAGCTTATTAGTAAATTATTGTCACAAAGTCTCGTGAATCTGCTTATTTGTCATTCATCCAGTCACGAGTCATCGTATGCAATGCGTGTCATGTACCTTGATGCTGGGACGTGTTAGTACACGAGGCAGACCTTCCTCTACGTCGTGGAGATCCCAGGCTTCCGCCGCCATTGACCTTCCTCCCTCAGACTTCACGAAATCTGAGACATCACTAAGCTCTGGGACATGCCATCATTTATTATTGATTCTTCTTCTAAGGCCGGTTCCCGTCTTCCCCTCCACCCCTGTGATTCTGCCCTTGGCCCTCTCTTTACTTGATAATTTATTTTCTTGATACTTTCTGAGGGGATTCATATGGCCAAAGCTTTCAGGTTATCACTGCCTGGTCACTTTTTTTTATATACAATGATGTACTGTAATTGTAGACTGTTGCTTTAGTTTTTAACAGCTTTATTAAGATGTAATTGAAATATATTGAGCTGCTCATATTTAAACTACACAGTTGGTAAGTCCTGACATAGGCGCACACCCATGAGTCTACTAACACTATCAAGGTAATGAACATACCCACCACCCCCGGACGTTTCCTGTTGTCCTATTGTAAGCCCTCCTCTGTCACCTCCCCACTACCTGCCATTGCCTGTTCTTACATAATCACCAATTGCTTTCTGTTATACTATAGAGTAGTATGCACTTTTCAGAGTTTTATAAAAATGGAATCCTCTCTCTCTCTCTCAGCTTTTTCATTCCACATAATCATTTTGAGATTTATCCACGTCATGATGTATGTTGATCATTTTTTGTTGCTGCTCATATTATTCCATTCTGTGATTATACCACAATTTGTTTATACATTCATCTGTTGGTAGCTATTTGGGTAGTTTCCAGTTTTTTGTTATTATGAATATTTGTGTATGAGTACAATATGCATTCTTTTCTCTTAGATAAATACCTAGGAGTAGAATGGTAGATGTATGTTAAATGTTCTAAGAAAATGCCAAAATGCCGTTAGACACGACCCCTAGCTATGCGTGAGAGTTGCGTTGCTTCCATATCCTCTCTGATACTCTATGTGGTTAGTCTTTTTCATTGTACTCATTCTAACAGTTGTGTAATGGTATCTTGTTGTGATTTTTGAATTGCATTTCCCAAATAACTAATGATGTTGAACATTTTTCATGTGCTTATTTGTCATCAGTGTATCATCTTTGGTGAACTATCTGTTCTAATCTCTTTTCCATTAAAAAAAATTGAGTTGTTTGGGTGTTGTTGTTTTAATTACTGAGTGTACAGAGTTCTTTATTCTGGACTCAAGACCTTTATCAGATATATGATTGGCAAATATTTTCTCCTAGTTTGTGGTTTGTCTTTTTATTCTCTTAACAGTGTCTTATAAAAACAGAGTTTTAAATTTTGATGAACTCTAATTTGTCAATTTTAATGGATTATTCTTGTGGGGTTATATCTAAGAAATCATTTGTAATTCAAAGCTGCAAGGTTTTTCTTATTTTCTTGGGGAAAGAGTCATGGTTTTAGGTTTTACATTAAGGTTTCTCATCCATTTTGAATTAATTTTTTTATATTATGAAAGATATTGAATTTATTTTCTCTTTTGCACGTATATTATCAAATTGTTTCTGCAGTATTTGTTGGAAAGACTGTGCTTTTCCCACTGAATTGCCTTTGCCTCTTGTCAAAAATCGGTTGTCCATATTTGTCTAATCTTGATGTCTCAAAGATTTACCACTGACCAATTTGTTTATCTCAGGGTTCTCAAACTCAGGGCCGTGGGCCAAATACAACTCGCAGCCTATCTTTATATAACCTCTGAGTTAAACATGGTTTTATGTTTCTGAAAATCAGGGGGGAAAAAGAAGAAAAGCAAAAACTGTGACAGAGACCATGTGTGGCTTGCAAAACCTAAAATATGTCCTCCCTGGCCCTTCTCTGAAAAAAGGTCCCAAGCCTGGTATATCTTCCTGCCAATACCACTTGTCTTGACTAGTACAGCTTTATAATGTCTTGAAATCAGATAGTGTTAATCTTCCAACTTTTTTCTTTTTCAAAATTGTTTTGGCTATTCTTGGTCTTTGCATTCTCAGACGAATTTTGGAGTTATTTTGTTAATTTCTTCAAAAAGCCCACTGAGGTTTGATTTAGATTGTATTGAATGTGTAGATCAATTTGGGAAAAAATAACCTCTTAACTTTTGACTTATGATGTAGTCTATTTCTTTATTTCTTTAGGTTTTCTTTAATTTCTTTCAGAAATGTTTTGTAGTTTTCAGTGTACAGATCTTTCATATCCTTTGTCAGATTTATCTCCATGTATTTTTGATGCTATTGTAAATGGTATTGTTTTATTTCAATTTCTAATGGTTCCTTGCTAGTATATACACATACGATTGATTTTTATGTATTTGTCGTGCATGCTGTAACCTTGATAAACTCACTTACTGGTGCTAGTGGCTGTTTTGTGGATCCATTTGTATTAATATATAATCAACAATGTCCTCTATAAATACAAATAACTTTACATCTTCCATTCTAATCTGGAAGCCTGTAATTTCTTTCCTTTTTGTCTTATTGCAATGTCTAAAATCTTCAGTACAGTGTTGGTAGAAGTTGTGGCTCCCCTTATCATTTTACTGATCTTAGGTAAAAAGCATTCGGTTTTCCACCATTATTTAGAATATTAGCCATAGGTTTCTCATAGATGGCCTTATCAAGTGAAGAAAGCTCCTTTCTGTTCCTTGTTTGCTGAGGGATGCTTTTCAGCAATGGATACTAGATTTTTGTCAAATGCTACTTATGAATCTGTTGAAGTGATCAAGATTTTTTTTTCTCTTTTTTAGTTTGTTAATATGATAAATTCTACAGATTGATTTTCAAATGTCTGTCGTTTTCTTCCAATTGCTTTTGTTTCGCTACCAGGGTAATTTGGCATTATTGAAAGCCAGTTTATTGAAAGAATTTGTGTAGTATTGTTATTTCTTACTTAACTGTTTAGTAGGTTCTATCAGTGAAGCTGTCGGGGCCTATTATTTTCTTAGTATAGAAGGTTTATAACTACAAATTCAATGTTTTAAATAAATAAAGGACCATTAAGGTGTTCTGTTTCTTCTGGAGTGAGCTTTGGTAGCTTCTGTCTTTCAAGGAACTTGTTTATTTCAAATGTATTGGCTTAAACTTGTTTAAAATATTTTATTTATATATTTTTTCTATACTTGCTTAATATTTCTAGCATCTGCTCTGATGTAACCTTTGTAATTTTTGATGTTAGTCATTCATGTTTTCTTCCCCTTTTTCCCCTAGATTAGTCTGGCTAGAAGTTTATCAATGTCATTGACTTTTTTTTCTTAAAGAACCAGCGTTTGGTTTTTTTGATATTCTTTATTGCATTCAATTTTCTCTTTCATTGGTTTCTGGTCTTATTTTCTTGATTCTACTTACTTTTTTTATTTGATCTTTTTCTGGTTTCTTATGGTGGAAGCTGAGGGCATTGATCTGAAACCTTTCTTTTCAAATAATGATAGTTTTCTAAATTTCCCTCTCAAGTACTACTTTAGATTTATCCCGCAAATTTTGATATACTGTTTTCATATTCATTTAAATCGAAATACTTTCTAATATTCCCCCTTTAATACTATTGTCATAGAATGTACTTTGTATCATTTGAATTCTTTTATATTATCAAGACTTATTTTATGGCCCAGAATTTGCTCAATCTTGGTAAATACTCCATGTGTGCTTGGAAAAAAATGTACTCTGCTGTTGTTGGAGTCTTGTATAAATGTGAATTATTGTTGATAGTGTTCTTCATCTCTTCTATAGCCTGATGATCTGTTTATTTGTTCTATCAACTAGTAAGAAAGGGATATTGAACTCTCTGACTATATTTGTCTATTTGTCCTTTCAGTTCTATCAGTTTTTGCTTAATTTGTTTTGAAGCTTTGTTATTGGATAGATAAACATTTTAGATTGTTATGTCTTCTTGATTAGTTGATTATTATTATAAAATATTCTTTTCTCTGAAATGTACTTTTTCTTATATTCATATAGCTACTCCAGTTTTTGTGGTTTTTTGTTTTGTTTTTTTAAATCAGCGTGGTGTGTCTTTTCCATCCTTGTTCTTTGAACCTATTTGTGTCTTTGTATTTAAAATGAGTTTCACATAGAGAACATATATTTAGGTCTTTTTTGTTTTTATTGAGTCTGACAATCTTTGCCATTTTATCTGTTAATATTTAGACCATTCATATTCTGTATGATTGTTTATATAGTTAGTTTTAAATATTTCATCTACTTTTTTTTCTGTTTCTATCTGCTCTTCATTCCATTTCCCCCATTTTATTCTGTTTTTTTAAAAATCAGTTGGATATTTTTTATTATTCCATTTTATCTCCTTTCTTGGCCTAATGGCTGTAACTGTTAATTTAGTTGTTGCTTTAAGGGTTGTAGAACATCTTTAAATTATCATATTATACCTTCAAGTAACATTACCCCAATTCATATATAGCATAAGAACATTACAATAATACACTTCCGTTTCTCCCTCTCTTTGTGCTCTTATTGTCATACATTATGTACCTCAATGCATGTTATAAACTCCATACTGCATCATTGATTTTTAATGAGTTAATTATATTTTAAATAATGAAACAAAATTTTTTAATGCTAGCTGTATCATTAGCATTTCTGGTGCTATTCATTCTTCTGTACAGATCTGTATTTCTGTCTGTTCACTTCCTTTCTGCCTAAAGAACATCCTTTCACATTTCTTATAGTGCAATTCTTTTTGTAGTTCTGAAAAAGTCTTCATTTTTTTTTAACTTTCTTTTGAAAGATATTTTAATTGTGGATAAATTCTGGGCTGATAGTTTTTTTCTCTCAGTACTTAAAAAAATTGTTCCACTGTCTTCTCAACTGCATTGTTTTCTGTGTGAAAATCAGCTGTTATCAGTGTCTTTTCCCTTTGTATCTTTTTCCTCTGGCTTTTTTTTTTTTTTTTTTTTTTTGGATGCTTTTAAAATTTTCTTTATTATTACTACTTATGGGCAATTTAATTATGATCTTCATTGGTGAAATTTTCTTTGTTTCTTGTGCTTAGCGTTCTTTGAGCCTCTTAGATTTGTGGGTTTATAGTTTTTGTCAAATTTAGAAAAATTTCAACCTATTTTGATTATCCCCAGTGCATCATTTCATTACCTAATGATCCAATTGAAAAATACAGTCCAGGTGCTAATAAAGAAGAAATTTTTGAATAGTTCAAATTGAACTAGCATCTGATGTTTAGAACGATAGAATCCCGTCTCGACACTTGTCCACGAGAACATTGTCTGTTTTGACTTTTAAACTGTGGGATTGCTGAGGACTTAAGGAAGGTCAGGTACTAGAACCTCTGCCTTTATAATGACATGTTGTCCTTTTTGGCTTTCTTTACACCTGGGATTCTTGGAATCTGGGTGAGGAATAGCTAAATGGCCCCCAAGCCTGGGATGGCCCCGCTGGGTCCTGTGGTGATGACCGAGCACTGCTTTTCACTTGGGAGTCAGCATCAGCACCAACTTTCCAGAAGTGCGGTCTGCTTCTTTCCAGTGTTGAATTTCAATGAAGGCTGCCATTTTTTAGAATACATTTAATGCAAAGACCTATTGGTGTGTACTTTGTCCCAGCCCTGTAATTTGCTATGGTGATGTGTAAGGGAAAGGGAACAGCTTTCAATGTTCACCTGCTGGTTATCAAGTAGAGGGGATTATCCTCTTAATCTCATTTACGTTTTGCTGTAGCTTTAGCAGAGAACAGTTCCACTGGCAACAGTCAAATCCCCCAAAGCATATGAGTGTGCCCCTTGCAGGTCTGTGATGAAGGAGGTGGCGGTGTGAAAACCATAATCTCAGCAGTACATTTTCATTCTCTTCCTTTTTAATAAACCAGCTCTGACAGCTGAAAAGAAATCTGTACTATAGCTCAGATTTCCTATGTTAGGCATATTTCATCCATAAACTTAATTATCACAAGAATTTTTAAACGACTCCAACTTTTTCTGCACTTGGTACCAGAGGATACCAGGTTCTATTTTTGAGCTGATAAAATCCTCCTTCTGAAAGCATTTGTTTATTATATTACAGCTTCACATGAGCTGAGCTCCATCCTGACCCCGTGTTAAGTGTCTGTGGTAGATTTCATTACATCCATATACTGGAAGTCCTGCCAATATACTGGCAGCAAAATCCTAGTGGAAAATAAATGGCAATAAAAAAGAGAAATGATAGCCTGTGTGAGTGGCGAGGAGCACAGCTTTATTGAGACTGGACAGCCCCGGAGTAGTGACTTGGCATGCAGACATGAGCTTACGAGAGTGTGAGTGAAAACTGATATTGGAATAACGACTCTGTGGCACAGACATGGGAATAATTTAATTAATTGCACTGAAATTTCTTTGATGAATAGTTATGTGGTGATAAGCATGAGGTCGAACAGCAGAATGAGTTTCAGCTTTTTAATGGGCCAGCACAGCTGCAGTTTTGGATGCCTTCCCACTTTATTTTTTCCCTGCAAGCTCCACCGCTTTACCGGTCTGCTTCTCTCAGCTAAGTGCACCACTAGCGGGGCTCCCTCTCCATGTCTGATGAGCTGAGGGGCAACTACACTTGGCCATGGGAAGCAGGCTGGAGACTGCTTTGAAATGAAAACAAGATCAAAGGAAAATTGTGGGATGGTTTCCTTATGATGGCTGCACCGCCCCCCTCCCCAAATCTCTAGGATGCTTTTGTAGAGTTTTTGCTGCTAAGTTGCCTAAAGAGTTTAATAAAAATGTCTTGTCCCTGGAGAAAGAGGCACGTCTTTGTTGTCAGAGACCTAGGGGGAAATGAGCAGTGCGGCCAGCTGGAGCACGGGTATTGCTCCCCGATGCGTCGCCTGTGTTTTCAGACAGATTGGTTTCGTAGGGCTGTAACCGATCTCTCACCATTTTCTTGCTGTGCAGGGCTCCATTTCCAGGCGTGGCAGCTGACATAAACTTCCAACTGGATAGAACTTCAGCTGCATCTCTCCAGGCCTGTGGCCTCCATTCAGCGAGGTTATACAAATGAGTTGTTAAATACAAATCAAAAATCAAAAATTGTGAGTGGTAATCTCTGCCCAGCTCAGTAACACCTGTGGATGTAGGCAATATTTTCAGTTGATTTTTTTTTTTTTTTTTAAGCAAGATGAATGGTTCAATTGTCTTACTTTCTTCACTTTTATGGACAGGCTTTGCATGACAGAAAGGTCTTATCCAAAGAGAAGAAATTATCCACAGTGGATGCATTTCTGATCAATTTCTAAGTTGAAAGATTAACTCAGAAGGGAGAGAAAGGCGGTGCTGAGGAGACACAGAGGGTGTGTTCAGGGGAGCTGTGTCAAATGCATTTCACACACAGTGAGTCACCCCTTTTCAGCTGCGAGGCTGCCTGGGCATAAGGCCAGGAGATTCTGTATCAAAAACAGTGACCCTTGCTAACATACAGGTGGCAGAGAACGCGTAAGATGTTTATAGAGTATGTCAGTGTGTGAATATAGAACTTCTGTCAAGTCCCTAAACTCAGTGGCCTTTGAGGACTTTACCTGGAATTGATTTACTGTCTGTCAGACATACTACTGCTCTGTGTATAGTGAAGCCTTCACGGCTGTGTCAGGACAGGCCAGCCTTCCTGGAAGAGGCGATTTGGGCCAGAGGAAGGAAGTCATGGCAGTGTGCTGCGACTCCCTGGGGCTGTGCCGATGGGTGGCTGTTGGTGCAGCACGTATTGCCTCTGTTCTCTGCTCCCGCCTGTCCTCCCGTCCTCTGCATTTCCGTGACATGCAGCCCTCTGAGGACATCTCCACTTTACCCATAGTGAGCAGCTGTGAAGAACTTACAGGAAGGAGAAAGGGGCAGGGGACATTAGAGGAGATAAAAAGTTTGTGTTCCACCTACAGGGACTCAGGATTGCTGGAAGGCCTGTGTTCCGGGAGTGCTTGCTTTGTACATCCGGAATGCGTTGCAAGCCTGTCCTACTCGGGCCCATTGGTGGTGTCCTATTGGAACACATTGATGCCCTCTGCTAACCGTTACGGGGTGAATCCCTGCGAGTGCAGGCTGGCAGCCACAGATTCCCCTGGGCTTGTATTTGTTCGGACTTATTCCAAAGAAGGAGAGGAAACACGCAGCACAGACTTGTCTGATTTGAAAGCTGAAAACCTGTCTGTGCCTGTTTCCGCGCTCCTCCTTACTCTAGCCTTTCCCAGGCATCTGAACTGAATAGTGAGATAGACTGAATGGTGAGACTTAAGTCCTGCAGCATGGAAACCCAGCTCACACCATGCCCTGTACTGAGGTTTTGTGGGTCTGCATTCTATTATGATTCATTAAGGCGCATGGAAAAGATACATTGGTAACCATGTGTGACAGCCCCCATCTTCAAAGCCAGCCAAGGACTGAAAATTTGAGAGTCAGAAATTAAAGGAGGGGGGTGAGATTTATAGTTAGTGAGTTCAGTTGCTTTTTTCCTCCTTGGACTGTTGCCCAGCTTATTAGGAGTTATTTAGTGAAACAAAGTGTAGTGGTAGCTTGGAGAAATTATGGATACTTTCCAGCAGCCCAAAAAAAAACACAAAAAAAAACCCAGAAAACAAAAATAACCCCAGAAGCTTAGGAGTCTGTAAGCCTTCTCCCTTGGTTGCAGTTAGGAAGCAGTTGACAGTATAATAGGCTTTTGGAAGTGGGTGCAATGGTTTGTGTGTTCTGTTTGATGTTGCAAATACCAGGCCCTCAGGGAGATCTGCAAAGAGGATGTTCTGTTCTTAAAGAAAGGAAAAGATTAACCTGAAACGTGAACTGAAAAATTTCTGAGTTCTCCAGGACTTAGGTGCTACCAAGGAGTGATCTCATTTACTTGTGTGGAAACGGTTGGCAAGCTGCCTCCTACAGATGAGCAGAGGGCTGGGCAAATATTTTTTAATGATTTTGATTAATGAAAGGCGGTCACCAGTAAATTTGAGAGGATTAGACCACAGATTGACGGTGTGTGTGTGTGTGTGTGTGTGTGTTTATGTTTTATGTGGTTAAGGCTTTCTTTGTAGACATGTGCATACTCATGCACATAAAAGTCTTATAACCATGTGTACTTCCTGGAGCCTCTGTAACAATGCTTTTCTTCACATTTAGAGATAATGCTCCATAATGCTCATTGGGAGAGGACATGGCACTTCTTATTTTGGGGATCTCTTTAGGAGTGGTAATGAATGGGCTTTAAGCTAGTTATGCCATTCACGAAAATATGCATTAATTTAACAAACATTTATCGAGTACCTACGATATGTCAGATGCAATGGTGAAAAAAAGACATAGTTTCAGCTCTACTGTAGTTTATAAGCTGCAGTAGAGACAGAGTAAAATAAATCATTTATACCCACAGTTTTTACATTGGCTTTTTACTCAATACCAATGTATCAAGCAAGTCCATCTGCTCCAAACTAAGATAGGTTCTTGAAGGAAAAGCGCCTTGCCTAATTTCTGTTGGTCAGGGGTTGGCCGTTTGAAGCAGTGAAGTGGCTGTTGCTTCTGGGATTGAGCAAAGCCGGCCGACCCACATCGCTCCCGGTAGTAATTCAGCAGCTGTTCTAAGGCCGGGCAAGCGCGTTCCAGCAGCACACTCTGCTCTGCACGTGCAGAACACGTGTGTTTCCTGAAGAGATGGTTGTATCTCCATGAGTCTGACGTCAAGAGCTGGCCTGTGTCTCCCTGTCTGTGAACCTGGTGACTACTCAGCCTCTCCAAACAGTGTCACATCTGCAAAACGAAAATAATTGTGAAAATTCTTTGTAAAGGACGATATTCATAGGAGTTTGTTTTGTTTTCATTGTTACATCTGGAGAATTTCTAGAGAGAATAATGTTTCTTGAGGCCAACTATGTTCCATTCCCTTAAAACAAAAGAAAATCAGAAGGATGGCAGTTTTCAAGTTCATGTTCAAACTTGAGATTATCATACCTTTTCCTTTAAGAGTGTTGCAGAAGCATTACAATGTAGCCTTGAAATTAGGGTAGAAATGTAGTTTTTCTAAGGCAGAATAACTGGTGTCCACATGTAGGAGTCATCGTTGGAATGTGACCTGTGGCAGCACTGACAGGAAGCTTCGCGGTCATGCAGCCTCTTTTTGTGTCTTCCGTTTCTTTTATTTGTTGCCCCCAGAGAGAGATGGACTGAAAAGAATCACAACGCATGCATTCTCGATGATAGGGTTCTGACACCTCGGCCAAGAGCTTCATGCGCTGCAGCAGTGAGCCAGGTCCTGTGATTAAAGAAAGAATCAGAAGTAGGAAGCCGCACAAGAACAGTCGTTATTTACACTGGGTGCTGCTCATCACCCGGTTGTGTTTTCTGGGGGGAAACCAACAGGGAGGAGGCGAGAGCTCAGTGTGCACCTGCAGTGCGGTGCATGTGCATGAGCTCGGGGCCTCTTGCAGCCTTCTCTTTAAGGCCTTACAGAGATCTTTCTGTCCTTGGAAGCGGCAACTTTTTCCTGAGAGTCTAGCCATCCATTAAATTGAGAGAGCACGTGCATGCCTTTTGATATCTTCACTTTGCATGTGAGTGTGTGCGCACACGGACGTGTACAACAGAAAGGGCATCCCAAAGCAAGCCGGGCCTCGGGGCACCTTCACTGCCTCCACACTGTCAGAGGTGGAGTTTGGAGAGCATTTCTATTCTCCTTCCTGTGTCCGTGATCTCTAATACCGAGGACATCTGTGCAGTTAACAAGTGGTGTAGCTTAGAACCTGTTTGGGTATTGACTCCTGTCTGTGTTCCCGACACTGGCCGCCGTATTCCTCGCTTACAGTAGGCACTTGATCATAAGTGGGAAATTCGCATAAGATGTGCCTTTGCTTCGTGCCTTCCTCCCAGCCCCATCTTCTGGTTAATTTGGGTCAAAATGGCTTGATGGTGACCAGGAGCTAAATTTCATGTTAATCCAGGGTCAGGCCTGGCCCACACATCTGAGGCGCAGCTTCTGTCACCATGCACGCTGCGTATGGTCGTCAGGCTGCTCCCTTGTCGGGTAAAATACAGCAGTCTAGAAAGCGTCACTCTCCAGTGGGCAGAGCTAGTGGTGAGTCCGGACAGAACAGACCACACCACACCACAGCTGCCTTCATGTATTTGCTGATGGCACTCTGGCTAAGGCGGCACCCTAACCAGCACGTAGAATCAGCATGCTATCTCCAAAGCACGTCACGTCATTTAAATCATCAGGGCTTCAACTAAGGTGAGCTCCCATTAAAAAAAAGAAAAAGAAAAAGAAAAAGAAATCTTTGCAATGATTGGTAAGGGCCCTGTATAATTTAAGGTATTCTTTGGAGTTTATAAATAGGGCCTCATAAAAAGTGTGAATATAAGGGAACTGTGACTTTAAGTCATTAGAAGCCCAGTGGTTTGATAAAATAACAGGAAACAGACAATTTATTATGAGCAGTCTCAGTAGCTCTGGATTATCTATAAAACTTTTACAGCCTTCCCCAAGTGGCAAGAAGCCATAAAACTTGCCTGAATGAGGGACTTGTTAATTTACTTGTTAAAGCAAATTAAAAATTTATAAGTGCTTTTAGGTAAATGAGATCTTCTCTCATTGGTGCCCTTGCGGGGCCCTGGAGCCCTAGGAGGGGAGAGTGGCTGTGCTCAGACACCACTGCAGAACAATCAGAGCTATTAAATTGTTCCAGTTTATTACAGCAGCCATGCAGCTGTTGCCGGCGCTGGCTTTGGGGTATCAGTGGTTGACAGCCGGGAATTTCACTATGCTTTCTGTCGCGCTCAAAGGAAAAAAAAAAAAAAGAAAGGGATGATTTCTTTTACCTTTGCAATTCCCGGTAGTTGGTGTTATAGACCACGTCTTTTATTTTGCCTGAATCTCATGAACCCAGAGGTTTTCAACTACATTTTGCTGTTTCCAGATGTGTTTTTCTTTAATTCCACAGGTTGTTGGTACATGTAAATTCCTAACCATCACCATGACTTTTAGCCATTTTAGCCCACGGACAAAAAAAAGCCCAAGTCATAGAGTGTTTCTGTAACCTCAACATTTCTTTGAAAAAAACAACACAAAAAAAATATCTTGTTTCCTTTCCTTTATCTAGCCTGAAAATTAGGAGAAGGAGATCAGAAAGGGAATTTGGTACGTGTTCATGTGTATTCAACCCCAAAAATTCTGTATTCCACTCC
Source organism: Rhinolophus sinicus (assembly GCF_036562045.2). Taxonomy (NCBI): domain Eukaryota; kingdom Metazoa; phylum Chordata; class Mammalia; order Chiroptera; family Rhinolophidae; genus Rhinolophus; species Rhinolophus sinicus. The sequence goes on from NC_133753.1 coordinate 105,839,284, forward strand.
AACAATTGTGTGTAATCAATATTTTTTTGTGAAATCCAAAGTTTAAAGGTATTGGTGTATTCTCCTTTAGATGAAAAAAAAAATCAACTTAGGTTAAAATTCTTGGATCTAAACACCTTCCTTTACTTTTTTCTGTTTTCCTTGATGGATTTCTTCCCGAGGGACAGGAACATGTGGAGGAGCAGGTTCTGAGCCGTGACTGGCTGGTGGGGGTCCTCCGTCCTTGCCTCTTGGACCTGCTTCATAACTGGCGGTGTTCTCCCTGCCCCAGTGACTGCGGAAGATTCTGGGAAATACGGAGGAGCTAATTCTTTCACACAGACAGAAATTTTGATTTAGGAAGACTTTTTGAATTTGTAGGGCAGAAGAATACATTCTATCTCAATGACAGACCCTACTTAACATTAAATAAAAAGGATGGATAAATCACAATTATATTTAAATTTCAAAGATCTCTTTAGCAAGTCAGGTTCTGCAAACACTTTCTTCTGGTAATATTTCCAGTCACTGCAATGGAAAGGTACATTTCATTAGTTTTAAGAACAGAAATGATGAAAAGGCGACATTGGCACAAGTATTTGTTCTTCTGCAGTATCACCCTTCAGTTACTTATGTATATATCCCTATCTCTGATTTGGATTTCATCCGAAACTGTGTTTGAAAAGCGTATTGTTGGCAAGGAAAGTGTCACAGAAAAGTGAGGATTGGAGGAAAAGTGATAAAAGTGATAAATAAAAATATATTTAAATAGTATTCCGGGGTTTTAGAAGGCATCAGCTTGTGAACAAGGAGATTCCTTGAGGTTAAAATTTGCTTCATCAGGGACTCTTCTGGTGACTGTCTTGATTATTTTAGAACTCTCCCTGTACAAAGCCACCGCGTGCTTTGTGTACCTCTCACGGAACTTCACTGAACTTGAATCTTAATGTATTTTGGAGTCTCTCATCTTCATAGAGAGCCTCAGCAAAAATGCTTGGTTATGTCTATCTTTGCACAAATTATCTCTGCACTCCAGGATATTTTCTGGTTTTGGTCTTCCGTCCTTATGGATGGAACTGTGAGGGGACATAAGTAGATCTCTTACTGTATTACCCCATAGACCTGAACACAGAGCCTGTGAAAACAGAGAGCTATAATGGCTGAACAAAAATGCTTCTGTTCAAGGGGACCAATGCCAATTGCATGTATAGAAAAAGTTGATGCATGTTAACATTTTTGAATAGAAAAAGCAAATGGCATTGGGCCACAGCTGCTGAGGAACTAGAGTTGATGAGGAGATCCAGAGAGGATGGTGTTACAATAGGGCGGTAAAGTGGTGTGGACAGCTGTAATGATAAACCTTTCACAGAAAAATAGTAGTGCTCACATAGTTGTTTATAACAGAGTGCATGTTAGAAATTTAGTGTATCTGCTCACTCGTTAGTAATATTGATATATGTTGTGTAACGGTTGCTTAATTGCTAATTTTCCTATGCTAATTGATGTTTTTCTATAAAACTAAATTCTTTAGCTCTTTACATTTATTGAATACCATCTGGCTTACGAATTTTCATAAGAACTGCCAAAAAAAAGGTACAGACCCCTCCTCCAATCTTTCTCCTAAATAGGTAGTGAATGTGTATCCATGATGACTTTTCGATGTGTCTTTAGGGATTTTTAAATTTTTTTTTTCTGTAGGAATAAAATGTCATTCCACTAAAAATATTTCCTTTCGCTCCCAACTTGAATTTTCTTCCCATGTCACCACTAGTTATTGCTGTGGTAATATACCCTCTTATTTTTTTGTAAAGATATTCTGCATATTATTGCTCTGGGTAATTGTTGAGTATATACTACATTTAATATACTATGTTTTTCCTGATTACTAGGAAAAATACCAAACTCATTTTGTATTTTTAAAAATAGGTTTATGTATTTATTTACTCATAGCATTTTGGTTTAAAGTTTAAAGACATCATTAAACTTTTGTTGTACGATAACAAAGAGGTTTGAAGTGGGTGCCCCATACAATCTTTTTACTTTGCAATGATTAATATTTTTGGGGATTTCCTTTTACAACTAACTGCCATTTCTTTGGCATCTCTGTGTAGTTTTGGTGGTATTATAGTTTCTGTTTGCTTATACAGAGGGTGCCAAAAAGTGTGTATGCATTTTAAGAGAGGAAAAAACTGTATAAAAATTGTAATACTCGATATATACCGATAACAAAAGGTGAACACAAGTCATATGTATACATTTTTTTGGCACCCCTGTCTGTACATGTACATTGTCTTAGTCCATTTGAGCTATAACAAAATACCACAGACTTGGGTGGCTTATAAACAACAGAAATTTATTTTTCACAGTTCTGGAGCCTGGGAAGTCCAAGATCAAGACTCAAGTAGATTCTGTATTTGTGGAGGGCTTGCTTCGTGGTTCACAGATGGCCTCCTCTTCCCCTTACCTCACACTGTGAAAGGCGTGAAGGAGCTCTGTGGGGTGTCTTCTCTAAGGGCACAGACCACTCAGTAAGAGCCCCACCTTCATGGCCTCATCTCCCAAAGTCCCCACCTCCTCCTATCATCACATTGGAAGTTAGATTCCAACATCTGGATTTGAGAGGGGTGCAAGCATTCAGTCTATAGCATGCATACGAAGGTCTGACAAGTTTGTGAACTCATTCTAGAACAAGTGCTACACACCTCCTTGCTGAATATCACTACGGTCACCTTCGAAGTACTCCCCTTGGGAAGCTACGCACTGATACCAGTGCCTAATCCACCCTTCAAAGCAATTTTGGAAATCTTGCTGGAATAGCCTTCAGAACTGTCGTCATATTACCCTTGATGTCCTGAATGTCATCAAAATGTCTTCCTTTCAATATTTTCTTTATCTTCGAGTAAAGAAAGAAGTTATTGGGGGCCAGATCAGGTGAGTAGGGAGGGTGTTCCAATACAGTTATTTGTTGACTGGCTAAAAACTCCCTCACAGACAGTGCCCTGTGAGCTGGTGCATTGTCGTGATGCAAGAGCCATGAATTGTTGGCGAAAAGTTCAGGTCGTCTAACTTTTTCATGCAGCCTTTTCAGCACTTCCAAATAGTCACCTTGGTTAGCTGTTTGTCCAGTTGGTACAAATTCATAATGAATAATCCCTCTGATATCAAGAAAGGTTAGCAACATGGTTGCCACAAGTTTGCGAACTTAATTGTCAGATATTGTATACATATATGTATTATAGACTTAAGTACTAGAATTTAGCAGTGCTTTATTGGTAAGTAAGCTGCTGTGTATGTTTTTCTATGTTTTTTTTTCCCTATAATCATCATATAGTAAATATGAGTAAATAAGAGGAACAGTTAAGTTATAAACGGGAGAAGAATTGCTTGGCACCTATGCATTTTGAATAAGAAATAAAAATAACTATAGTTTATTAGAGTTTTTTTTTTTTACTTCATCATTAAATTAATCTATATTTCTTACTTCAGATAGCTAAAGTAGATGAAATTGTGTTCTAAATTGCTTGTCTGGGCTGAATATGAGCAAAACAAATCTAAACAAAAACCTGTAGTAAAGAGTGTTTCCATGAGTCACTCTATGGAAAAATTTGAGAGAGTTTTATAGAATTTAGTTCCTAGGTTAATACATTTAGTATATTAAGGTTCAGTCACATTAGATTATATATTAATTATTCGTAATTGAGAGATGTTTATAAAAATAACCAAGATATGTGATGGTATTTACCTATTTTTCTCCATTACAAAGGTCATTATTTATAGCTAATTTGCTAATTGCTTAACCCCAAATATTGGGTCACTGAATCCCAAAATGTTATAATTGTCACTTACCTAGAGGAGCAGACACACTGTGTGCTACCCACGGATGGTAACGATTTCTGGAGGACAGCAGAGTACTGTGGAGAAACAGACCTGGGATGAAGGCTGCTGGGAATCCCAGGTCCACCTCTTCACACCTGTTTAACCTTGAATTAACATGACCTCCATTTCCCTACCTTAAACTGGTGATAATCATGTGTGCCTCACAGTTTGTGTGACAAGAACCTTAGTGCAGCCAATTCTAGTCACCGCTGTGAGGCCCTTGAGCGAGTGTTCAGCTGGGAACCGGGACAGGTGTATTCCAACCCTCTGCAGGGCTCCCGGTGGGTCGTTCATCTGTGGATTTTAGTTTCTGTGTCTGTAAAGGGGACACATTACAATTAACTTTGCTTATGTCAAAGATTTACAGGATGATTCAATTAGATAAATTCTGTATGATTACTGGAAAATTATAGAACAGCAAACATGTACAGCATTGTGCTCATCCTACAAATGAAAGCAGCTGTATGGGACCCGGCCGTCCTGCCGTAACCTGCCCGATCGCAGACTGTGATACGTCCAGCTGTACCTCAGTGTTCCTGGGATTGTCATCTCTGCGTGTTGCTAAAATGGTAGTAGCTGCAGTCGAGGGTATTTTGGGCAATTTGAGTCAAAAGTTAGATGCATTACTAAACAAAAACACCGTTTTTGTAACACCTCAGTGAGAGTTCCTATTGTGCACCAAAGGTGTAATGTGACATGAGTTTTGGGGGGAACCACCTAATTAGATAATTGGATCTATTCTTAAATTGTGAATGTGTGCACATCAAAGCCATCATAAGAATAAATTTAAGTCTGATAGTGTACGTGGCTTCAGTATACATCGGTGAAGTATCCTGCTGATTGCTGATTGAAAACAGTTGTTAATTCTCTACTTCACTAAATTCAGAGTGGAAAAACTTTCCTTAATAAAGAACAGATTGGGGAGATGCAAGACCTTACTGTGTGGGAATTAATGGCAGATGCATATACTGGTAGTTAAAATGTTTCATTAGATGTTAATGTCTTGCTGTGTTTTTAATTGTTCAGGAATTAGCCTCCGGAATATTAAAACCATCTGTTTGTTATCATGATGAAACAGAATGCTTAAATAGTTATTAATTTGTGTTTCTTATCTTTTTTTTTAGGGATCATCTGTAAAACTTTGATCTGTTTGGAGTTTAGGGAATTTGGAATGTGGAAATGAAAAATAATTTTAAAACACACCAATGTCCCAAATAACTCTAGTTTTTTTTCCCTTCCTTCGGTGCATATTTTATACTCTTTTTCACTTTTTTTTTTTTTAAAGTAGGATGACTTGACTCTTTTTTTTTTGAGATCTGATGAGAATGATCGTAGAGATGGTTTAATACTTGATTTACACCGTAAGGCCACACTTACAACGGGGTGATTATTTTACATTCGAGAGCAAGATAAAATTTAGATATTGGGAGTGACGACGGGACGCTAACACCTGAAATTCTAACTCTGTGTGACATGTCGGGTGGTCGGTCAGGCTGCCAGTGGCTGCGTTCTGCCTCAGCTGCTTTCCCCTTCTGCGACTTTGCTCAAATCATTTTGTCGTTCAACTTTGGTTTCTCCACCTGTAAATTAGGAAATGCAATTTAACTTACAAAGCTTTTGTGCTTCTTAGATGCAATGTGAAGAGTGCTTATTTGTACTGTATACTAAGCCTATTAATTGCTGTCTTTCTTGGTAACATGGAGTCAGTGGGGTATTTGGGGTGTGACAGAGAAGGTCTGTTAGCACTACAGCTGTGTGAGCCAGGAGCAAACGCTTCATTCACTGGTCTTTGCCCTGTCAGACATTGGGTGTGTTTAAATCCTTACCCTCAAAATGAACATCTCAACTGGTGTTAGTTCTAGTTAATTGCCCGATATGTAGATTCTACAATGGAGAGAACGAATTTACCTTTGCATGGGATCCCCATTTATGTCTCCAAGAAGCCTGCTAGTATTTGTCTTCTCATCTCTCAGTTTAGTTAGGAAAAATTGTCAAGTTCCTTTTTTATTAATTTATGCAAATCAGCTTAAAATCATGTCAAGGATTGGAAACTATGTATTTGAATCTTTCTGTATCTTGGAGAAATGCCATGTGTTTCGGCCCAAGAATTTTTGATAGTTGGGAAGTGTATGGTTTCTGTGTAAGCTTTCTTTACCTTACCTGCCCCTCATTCAAAATTGGATTATCCCACTCACTATGTCTATTTTGCCCAGGGTAAAAATGGGAAAGGCTTCATAACTTTGAAACTTCTGGAGCCAAGTGAAAAATTGCCTGCTTTGTGGTAGTGGAGTCTGTTGTGAAGCCTGGGTTTCTGGTTCAGGATCCCCAGAGGCCAGGCAAATGATACAAGTAAGTGATGTAGGAACCTCATTGCATGGTGCTGAGTTCACCCCGTATAAGTACAGAATTAATTCAGCTCATGCTCCTGTTTGCAGTGGAGAGAGCTGGTACCGGAGGCCACACAGGCCATGATCCGCCGTGTGACAGAAACGTACAGTCTCCCCAGAAGTACCTTCTCATTTACAAATTTCCTTGGGAGAATACTTTTACTTGTATAACTAATTGGGTTTCTCCTACAAATGTTGTTGTTAATGAATCCGTGTTTGGTAGCACACATATTTACACATTTCGGCCTTTGTGTGCAGTGTGTTAGAAGACAGTTTTTGCTGGATTGATTAAAAAAAATAATAAAGCACTTGTTAGAAGGTTAAATACATCAGATTTTTAAATGTTTCAGATTATCCAAATCACTTAAAGTGGCAATCTCATCAATAAGCGTATATAATACTAAGAAGTATTAGCTTCTCTTGCTAATGGTTTTTGACCTTTTGCTGAACAAGTACTTTTACAATTCTCAAATGCCAGAGTGAAGTTGTATTAAGCTAACTAATTACATGCCGCTCTTCATTTTGTAGTCCTATACCTGATATCTAAAATAACTATCTGAAACATCCTAAATTACGTGGGATCACTCTTTCAAGAACAAAATTAGTAATAGCCCTTGTCAAAGAATAAGGAATCTAACAGCTGATTTTGTATGACCTCCAAGTTCACAAGTTCACGAGCGTTCATGTGACTTTTCATGGTACCGGTGAGCTTTTGAGCACTCCTTGTTCGCCAGTCCTGGCTTTGATCCAGTCACACTTTGGTAATAGCTCCCACGGCCATTCTGTGGGAGATTTTAAAGACTGCCATCCGTGTTGTGCATCTTAACAGTTAATGCATACTGATTAATGAAACAAATATTGATTGAGCATCTAATAAATTCCAGGTATTGTTTTATATTCTGCAGATATAACAGATAAAACTCCAGGTTCTCATGGAGCTTATAATCTGGTTATGGTGTTGTTGAGGGAGCAGGAGTTTGAAGGAGACGGAGAACAAATGAGAGAAGTGGAGTAGATACTGCATTAGAAGGCGTTAAATAGAGGCAGGGTTACGTGTGAATCGGATGATCAAGGAAATCCTCACTGCGAAGGTGACACTGAAGCACAGATCTGAAGAAGGGAGGGAGTGAGCCTGTGCTTTCTGGGGCTGAACAGAGGGCAGCAAGTGCAAAGGTCCTGAGGAGAGCACGTGCCTGGCTTCTTTGAGGAACAGTATCGAAATCAATAAATTGTGACAGTGAGGAAGGCAGAGAGTAATAGAAAGGAGGTCAGAGAAGTGATATGGCAACAAGACAGAGTGGGCGCTGTCTTGTTAGGCCATTCTAAAGACCTTGATCTTTACTGTGAAGATGGAGAGACTCTGGAAGATTTTGAGAAGAATAAGGGCCTTAATTGACTTCAATTTTCTCGGAGCACTGTGGCTCCTGGGAGAGATACGGGGATGTGTAGAGGGCAAGAGCGCAAGCAGGGAGCCCGGATAGAAAGGCATTGTCATAATGCAGGCAAGACGTGATGGCAGCTTTGAGCCGAGTGTAACTGTGGAGAGGAAGAAGATTTTTGACTACGCAATTGGAAAGGGGAAGATGCTATTAAGAACAATTGGAAATATGGAGAATATTGCTTTAGTCAATTTAGGTTTGAGATGCCTACCAGACATCTAAGTGAAAATGGAAGACGCAACTGGATTTAGAAGGCTGGAATGTTGGGAAGAGATTGGGGGAAACATAAATTCGGCATCATCAGCACATAGGTAGTATTTAAAAGCATGAAACTGGATGAGGTTATCAGTGGTAGTGACTGTAGAGGGAAGAAAGAGGAGGGCCCTGAGACCCTCACTTTAAGAGGCTGCAGGATGTGGCCGAAGCATCCAGAGACTGACAGGAGTGGCCAGACGTGTCTGAGGGAAGGCAGGAGTGAAGCAAGTGCTTCCCGGATAAGGAAGTGGATCTCTTGGTACTCGTATCGGGGGAGACATGTGACCACTAGGTCTCACATTTGTAGGCTGTTAATGATTGGCAGGGCTGTGAAACTGGGCAGGGGGCCTTGTGCCCTGGGCCCTGCTCTGGCCGCCGCAAGCCGTGCCCCTTCACCGAACGGAGGAGGTCAGAGGGCCCAGGACATGTGCCCACTTGGAGCTCACTGCTGCTGCTGCACTGCACAGCTGGTTGTCTGGGCTCCAGAATCCCTAGGCCGAATATCCTCGATTTGGCGTTCAGGGTGTGTTTCCTAGTTCCGGCCTCCTGACAGGGATGCACCACCACTGCGCATGTGTCTAAGCCTGAGCCGGGGGCGCTGCCACGGGGGTAAAGTGGGCCGTGTGGGTGCGGCCCACAGGCTGGCGTGTTATCACGTGTGCAAGCGAAGCTTCTCTAGATGTGGACAGATCTGTTTATACAGAGAGTGTCCAAAAAATGTATGCACATTTTAAGAAGGAAAAAGATCTATTAAAATTGTAATACCCAGTATATACGGATAACAAAAGATGAATACAAGCCATGTGTATACATTCTTTGGCCTCCCCTGGTAGATGGTAAGACAGTGACACTAGGCAGGCTGGCTCTTCTGCACTGTCACATTCCCTCAAGAAACTTCAAGGGACACAGAATGCGGAATTAAAAAGTGGCCTTCATTGTCATGATGAACATTCACTTAAACAAGGTCAGAGGTCAAGGCATTTTATTTAACTCTGTATGAGCTTGATTTATAATTTTTAACTATTTAAACACAAGTTTTGGGTTCTCTTGCCCCAAGTTCTGCAAATGTTTTTGATAGCCTGTTGCTGAGTTTGACAGGCACAATTTCATGTATCTGTGGGGACAAAAGAAAGCCTCACTGGACCAGGTTAAACAGAGAATGGGAGGAGAACAATGAATAAAATGTTCGCAAGAATATTTTTGTAAAGGGAATGAAAAAAGTGGAAAGGTGGCTAGGATTCTTTGTTTTATCTGGATTCGGGGTCTTCTCTACTAAAATGGGAACAATAATGGCCAGGAAGTTTGTACTCTAAAGGAAAGGATTATATTAGTTTGCTAGGGCTGCCATACAAAATACCAGAGTTGGTGGCTTAAAGAAACAGAAATGAATTTTGTCTCAGTTCTGGAGAATAGAAGTCCAAGTTCAAGGGCTTGGGAGTGTTGGTTTCTCCTGGGAGGCCTCTCTCCTTGCCTGGTAGTTGGCTGCTTTGTCCCTGTGCCTCCAGGTGGCCTTTTCTCTGTGCCTGTGTATTTCTCGTGTCTCAATCTCCTGTTCTTCTGAGGACACTAGTGGGATTAGATTAGGCTCATTTTATTGGGCTCATTTCCACCTGCTTTAAAGTCCCTAAATCCAAGTACAGCCATATTCTAAAGTAATGGAAGTTAGGGTTTTAACATATGAATTTTGGGTGGGCACAATTCAGTGTATAATAGGGATCTCAAATATTCTAGAACATGCATTTGTGGAACCCATCCCATCTATGAAATGTCTGTGGCTTCTCAAAAAAGTTGAATATTGTACTTGCTAAACCAATTTCTTTCTTTCCTCAGGGAAGTGATAATGTAGCCTAGTATGAAATAGTCACTAGTTGGTGATAAGTTTAGTGATACACAGGTTGCTAAATGCTATGGACTGAATGGTGCCCCCATCTGTCATTCCTAGTTCAGATTCGTATGTATTTGGAGTCAGGAAGTAAATACGATGAAATGAAGTTGTCAGAGTAGGGCCCTATAGTACTGGTGTCCTTTATAGGACCGGACCCCAGAGATCTCGCTCTCTCTCCCCTTCATGTGAGGACACAGAGAGAAGGTGGCATCTCTGGGGGCACAGTTCTCACCAGGCTGATCATGCTGGCACCTTGGTTGCAGACTCCCAGCTCCAGGACTGTGAGGACATTTCTGGTGCTCCAGCCGCCCAAGCCACCTAAGATGTTAGTTAGGGACCTCGTGGGCAGAGATGGACACGTAGCCTTGATGCAAGTTTTGACTGGATTGGAAATGAACTGGTATCAAAACAGTAGCAGGAGGTTTGCTGTCAGAATTCATATCTTAAAATTTTTGATAGCTTGCAACTGAAGTAATTTGTATCATAGCTAATTCTAAAGGTTCATAATCTCTCAATTAAAACGAATAGCCAGTAGGTAAGTGTATGGGTGAAAGAAGAATATAACTTTTCTGGAAGTAAGATTTTTAAAACTTGTTATAGCCAAGTTAAAAAGTATATGAAAATAGAGATAACAGTGTAATAACCACCCCCCTCCACCACATTCATCATCCAACTTCAACAATTAAGACATGGGTACCTTGTTTCTTCTGTATCCCTACCCCAATCCCCCTCCACACACACACACACACAAACACACACACACACACACACACACACACACACACACACACGGGAGTAGATTTGTTCTTACATCAGGAGGCTTGTTACCTGGTTTTCTCTCTTTTTAGGGTGTTAGCAGCTACTGATGCTTCATTCTTTGCTTTATTTTCTTTTTCATTGGCGAAAGGTTCTTCAAAGGTCACGAATAAGATATTTGTTGATTTTCTTTTAATATAAGTGTATACTTGTACATTTAAACATGTTTGATATGTTTCAACTCATTGTGTTATTGTGCTACCGATACTCAAATTGTCCCATCTTTGGTTAGTAGTCTTTAAATTTGGTTTCCAATTTCCTCTTGTGTGATGTTTCTCGGATAATAAATATGCCACATTCATCTTACATATTTCCTTCCTCAGACTTCAGTTGGGCTTTTTTCCAAGGTAGAACAGGAAAAACAAAAGGTATAAAACATTTTATGTTTGAGGGTGATGGTTATTTTAAAGAAAGCCAGGCCATGTAAAAAGGTGTTTGAAAACATGTTTTCTTACTGAAAAATATGTTTTGTGTATTTGTCATTTTTGCATATTCATCCTCGCCAACCAAATAGCACTGTTTCAGAATTTCTTTGTAATAATCAAAATCTCGTTATCAGAAGGCTAGAAACTTTACCAAGGCAGTCAGACATTCCTTCCTCAAATTATTTTGCATTGCATGTATGTATTGTGTGTGAATTTCTGAGCCTGTTTGGAAACAGATTTATCTTGTGGTCCAAAATCAAGCCCAAGGAATGCCAAATTCCTCTGTTCATTCAGGCTTTAATCCCATTCTTTAGTATGTCCTCCTCACCCCCGTTGTTTAGGCTTCCTTTTTAGTAGAAAATGAAGAGTCAGGTATGTTATCATGCCTTTTGTCAACAGAATTCAACCTAGAAATAGGATCCAAAATGTAGCTAGAGATCTTAGTTATAGATTAAGTATTGCTTTTTACACTCCCATTCTCTTCCCTTCACATCATTAAGTTGTAAAGAAATAGTATTACAGTAGCCTCTTGGCCAAATCATAGAGAATAGAGTTTTGATTTTGTTGAATAGCTACAGAACAGTAGGTAGTGTACTTGGGTTCTGTGTGTCTTTTGGAAGGATATCAAAGTTGGTCAGATTGTTCTTGATTGTCTTAATAGCTTCTCGCTTATGTTTGAGACTGCAGTTATATTGATCTTGGCTTATTTTCCTCTATTTTATTGATGTTCAGTTTTTTTGCTACTGCTATGAAGTTCACTGAACTCTCTTAAATTTTGAATAATATATGTGATTGGCAAGTAGAATCGCTTCAGTAGTTTCTATTTTTCAAGTTGTAGCAGTGCAGTGCCTTTAGTATTTATTTGGGAACATCACTGACAAAGATAAATGATACAACAAAAGTCCAGGCGTATCCATGGACCCTATCTTACTTTACATTAATAAAACGTTTTTCAATCTTGAGTAAATTTGGGGGTGATATTAGTTAATAAAATTACATAGATTTCAGGTGTACAATTCTGTAATACATCATTTATATATCACATTGTGTGTTCACCACCCAGAGTCAGTTCTCTTTCCATCACCATGTATTTGACCCCATTTACCCTCATCTACCACCCTCCTCCTTTACCCTCTGGTCACCACTACACTGTTGTCTGTGTCTATGAGTTTTTGTTTCTTTGTTTGTTTGTCTTGTTCCTTTGCTGCTTTCAGTTTTATATCCCACATGTGAGTGAAGTCATATGGGTCTTGACTTTTTCTGTCTGACTTACTTCGCTTAGCATAATAATCTCAAGATCCATCCATATTGTTGCAAATGGCAGTATTTCATCTTATGGCCAAGCAGTATTCCATTGTGTATATATACCACATCTTCTTTATCCAATCGTCTATTGAAGAGCACTTTGGTTGTTTCCAAGTGTTGGCCACCATGAATAATGCTGCAGTGAACGTAGGGATAATAAAACTTGTCTAATTCTATTGGAGTCATTTTATGACACATGGATTAAAAGGCAGTTTCTCCTTTCCTTGTCTTTGGAAACCCACTGTGGGAGGCAGAATCTGACAGTGATCCTCAGGATATTTGCTCCTTTTTACTCCCATGATTAGGTTTTGATTTTCTTTCCTTTTTTTTTTTTTTTAAAGAAAAGATGAAATACTACCACTTGCAACAACATGATTAGATTTTATGTGGCACAGTTGACTTGACCTAATCGGGTGAGTCCTTAGCAGTGACCTGACTCTTTCCGGAGTAAGAGATTAAATTGATGGAATCTTTTCCTTTTTTTTTTTTTTTTAATAAACTGCTTTATTGAAATATAAGTTACATGCCATAAAATCTACTCATTGTAAGTGTACAATCTACTCATTTTGGTAAATTTATGGAGTTGTGCAACCATCATCGTACCCCAATTTTAGAACTTTACTATCACCTCAAAAATAATCTCCCTTGTGCGCACTTGCAAATTGGTGGACTCATATTCTTGTGTAAGATTCTATCAGATTTTATTATTAATTTCAAATTATTATATTTCATCAGATGCTTGCAGCTCTTTTAATTATTCCATGTTTCCCTTTTTGTTTTGTTATTATCAGATTTGGGCACAGATTAGCTTTGCATATTTTTTTCTAAATGCTCTAAATCAAATTTTGTTAAATTTTCTTTAAAGTTTTAAACCATTTGATTATGATTTTGACACTACCACCAAAAAATAATGGTTAATACTATAATTTAGAAATGTACCTATTATATTTTATAAATAAATGTGCCTATTATATTTTATAATTATAACATATAAGGTGCCTATTATAATGATCACATTATTATTATCACGTTATATATTATGTTATCACATTATATATTGATATCTCATTTCTATTTTTGGTATTGCTTTTTATCTCTTTATTAGATTTGTAAGAAGTTTCTCTCTTTTATCTTTGTAGGTTTTGCTCTAATTTTACTCTAATTTGTTGTACAATAATTTAATTTCCAATTCAATGTTTAATTTTCATTTTTAGCATCTCCTTGCTGTAATTTTCCCTATAGTTGCTTTTCTGGTCTTATTTATTTTTGGTCTTTTTGATTTCTATAATTAAGCCATTTTTTTCTGTTATTTTCCATTTTATTGCAAATACACGAGTTAGCCTGCACTGATTTTATGGGTCCTGTAAAATTTTTAACTTACATGTTTATAATTTTCATTTTTTAATACAAATAGTGTGTTTGTGATTTTCTCTTTGACTCAATTATAATTGTGGAGAGAATTTTTAAAGATATATTTTTTAAAAGAGTTTTAAAAATCTTTTGGTGATACGGCTACTTAGATTAAAATATAATTAATTTTCATCAGCGAGAAGGCTGCTTAAGTAATTTCTACATTTTGAATCTTAGTTTGATATTCTTTGTGACCTAATCCATCTTCAGTTGGTGGTAACTTCCTATGGATGCTTTAGAAGGTGTGGTTTCTCACCAGTATTTACTACATTTTGCCTAAGTCAGACTGAATTTTTAACCTGTAAGTCCTTTCTATTATTTTGTTTACTTGCTCCCTGATTAGTAGGATGCTAAACTCTCTTACCTTCTGTTGATTCCCTTTATTCTTTATTACTTAGAATATTTTTTACTTTACATATCGTCCTATGAAGGTTTATACCTTATTCCCTTAGTATAAGTACAGAAGTGTAAAGGTAAGATTTCACCTTTTGTCACTACTATAAAGTGACTGTCTTTAATAATATGACTTCATCTAGCCATTTATTTGTAATACTTTGTCTTTTTTCCTATTTTTTAAATTTAGGAGTCTTTTCAATTAACAAATCATTGGGTATTTATTTTAATCAGTACAAACTGGAGCCCTTGCTTTTTCTAAATAGTGGGAGCTTAATCCATGTATGTTATTATAACCAATACACTTAGTCACATACTTTTGCTTTCTTGCTAGCTCCTTTATTTTGTCTCCATTTCTCTATTGATTATGATTTTTATCCTTTTATGTTTGATAATGATTTGGAATATAAGTATTTTTAATATCTAAATTTTACTAGCGGTTAACTTCAAGATTATCAAGTTCTTGCTTAAAGTTCTTTCTCTAACTGTTGAAGGCAATAATAAGATAACTTCTGATTCTATGGCCCTGGAGAAATTTTGCACAAATTCCTTGCCCTGCCCTAGTTTCCAGAATTTAATTTTTAGCTTTTTGGCACGACTTCTTAGGCTACATTAAATATTATTCTACAAAATATTATTCATTATTATTCATACAAAATATTAATTTCTTAAGAAAATGTTTTTTTTTTTTCCTCCTCAACTTTGTAGTTTTATTTGTAGTAGTTATTTCCTGGTAACTCATTTTGATATGTCAGCTTTTTCATTAAGTTCTTTAGTTTGGTTCTGTGTCTCTCATTTGAAATACCTTTTATAGCTAACGAATAGAATAGTACAGATCCCATCCAATCATGAAACTTTTCCATTTGTGGACAGCTATTTTTTGAAAAACAAAAACAAAATCATTTGTACAAGATTAAATACTTGCTGCTTTGATATTAGTGAAGGTGAGTTACAAAATGTCATTGAATGAAAGAAGATTCTGTGCTTATTGAAACATTTGAAACACCTTGCATCAAGTTCATTTAGATCCCTGTCAGAGAACTCAGCAGTCTGAGATAGGATTTATGCTGCTCTGAGGAACTACAGCTGTGGTGGGAGATTACTTCTGGATGCTTTGCTTCGTGGCGCTGCATAATTCATATCAGTCCTCTCGAATTCCAGACACAGATATCTTCTCCGCGTACTTTATTCTTGTATGAATTTTGTTTGAAGGGTTAATGACAACTGCTGAGCAGCTAGCATCTTGTTGGGACTTGCCATAGTCCAGCTGAAAAGGACGGCGGAGCGAACGCTCAGACCTGGGCACACGTGCCCCGAATTCTGCACTTTATTATAGATCAGTAGCAGTGATCAAACCATGGATCGTTATTTTCTTAAATAGCCATTAATAACAGTTAAGTCTGTAATGAGCTCACAGTTTCAGTTTGGAGAATATATTGTTGACAATGAAATCTAATGAAAAACAAAATGGCTTCTTATATTTTATAAAACATGTTTATCTTATTGATGGAATTCCTGTCACTCATGCCAGACAACTAGTGTCCTCTTGTCTGTTTTAATTCTGGTGACTAAAACATATAATATTCTAATGGGAAGGAACTTCTGTAACTAGAGAGTAAATTATAATAATTGTTTAATAAACGAGGTCCTGAGGTATCTATTAGGTTGGTGTTAAAGTAATTGTGGTTTAAAAGCTTAAAAATAATTGCAAAAACCACAATTACTTTTGCATCAGCCTAATACCAGCTGATAGTAAGAAATCTTATTCCATCAGTTAGAGCACAGCTTTCTTATAGCAGAGCTGCCATGAATGCTAGGAGAGATCAATGTAAGCAGATCAATTATTCTCGGGTCCTTAAATGTTTCAGCCAGCACTTGGCCTTTGTGATGTCTCTTGGTTGCAGGTAATAGCTAGGGACTTCAGGTAAAGGATTACAACTTCTGAGTTGGTTATGCTACCCCAAATGATCCATTGGATGTGGCTGAAAGTGCCAGTTTTAAATGTATTCATGGGATTAGGAATGAATACTTCTTTGGCCTGAGATTGTGTGGTTTAGCTTTAGTACTTACTGTAGTCAATCCATTTCTTTGAAATATTGAGCTGTCTGACAGCTTAAAATCCTAAGTTTCCTTTAAACTTGAGCCTGGCTTTGGAGGAAAAAGGTATGTGGGGTGGATTTTATGTAAGGCTCTCTGAAGAACATTCGCTCAAGTGCTTGTGCTGGCAGAGCACAGGGATGGCGAGCGAGCTGCTTCCTCTCAGCCTTTCTTGGGTTTTGCCCTTAGCCTAGATCAACATTTAGTCAGATAATTTACGTCAGGGCCATTGGAGGCTCTCATTGGGCCTTGTTGAACTTATTTCCTTTCATGAAGAAGTGGGGAAAAGGCCCAAATGCGAAATCCAGATTCTGTTAAGCCAGCTGGATATTAGGAAAAGTTTCATGCCTCTGTATCCTTATTACCTCCTGGATGTTCATTTCTCAACTAAGTTGGGGGACTGAGGTTTTAATGAACATCTCTTGATCAAATATCACCTAATAAGAGTTCTTTGTGAAAGCAGTCAGATACCACAAATATGTTAAAAATATATCCCGCAGAGCTGTGAATATACTGCAGACTGATTATTTCCATGTTCAATGTAAACATTGAGCTGGGCACTGAGCATTAAAACGCAGTGAGCAGTAGGCAGTAGGCGTGGGCTGGTCCTGGATCCTGTGCCTGGTTCTGAGCACGTCGTTGGCTCTGTCTGTTGCTTCATCCATACACTGGAGGTAGCTTTACCTGCCTGTACTTAACTCAGCATTCCAGTGGCCTGAGACTTCTGCCATTGCTTATGAATTAGGGCCCACTCCACACACAGATTTTATCATCCATAAAAATGTGTGTAACAGGCTGTTTTAAACTTTAAAATATGTGATAATTATCAAAGGCATTTAATAAAGAGTGATATGCTAGCTAACTATGAGGGCATATGTTAAAACATAAATACAGAAAGAAAGAGCTCTTCAAAGACTAGTGGAGGATATACTGTTATATCTGAGCTTTAATAAAATCTTGACTTGGAAAGCACAGGGAAGGTGAGAGTGAGCATTCCAGACAGAGGAAATCTAGTGTGAAAAGAAGAGGGCAGAAATGGACATGATGTGTTAAGAAATTAAAAGTGATGTTCATTTTAGATTAAATCCCCCTTTATTGTAAGTGTAAAAATGAAAACTTAAGAGAATGACAATATTCTGAACTTGTATTCCATAGTAATAGAAAAGGCTCACATAGCTTGCATCTGAATTAGCTGAGAATTAGCAGGTTTTGCAGTAACTTAGGAGGAAACTAAGTAAGTACTTAAGGGCTCAGGAGGATACAAAATAAAATTAGCATCATTTTGGAGGTTTCCTTCACAGGAGACTTCTGGAGAATGGGATTTTAGAAAAAAGTGGTAAAAATGGATTTGTAGAAAGGTTGAAAGCAAAAAAGAATGCTCTGTATCGTGGGGATATTTGGATAGCTGATTAGATTGTACGATCAAAGTTGGGGTGTGAGCTGCAGTCTAGAAAGAGGCACATTAAAGTACAGGAATGCCGATGCAGATGTATTGTCCATTCATGTTGCTTCGTCTTCCCCTTGGCCCCAGAGCCACATGGGCAGAAGTTTTGCTACCTGTTACCCTTGCTTGCTCTTTCAGGTTCTCTTGCCCAGAAACATGGGGCTTGTCTTTTGTTTGAGATTTTCCATGTTCTGACTCATGCACCCCTCTGTAATGTTTTTCCCTGTTTCTTCCCCAAAGGAACCCTGTTTCTGGGAAGAGCCTGATCATTTCCACGCAAGTTCTTCTCCCTGCCTTTGCTTTCTGCCTTTCTCCAGAAGTGTCTTCTTTCCTCTCAGCCATATGAGCTCAGTCCACTTTTAAAATCCAAGCAAGCACTTCTCCTCTGAATGTCACTGGCCACTTTGGGTTCTCATGTAGCATGTATTTCCTTGTGTTGTTACACGTGCTTTACTCGCACTGCCTTGCTAGACTGAGAACATTGTAAAGGGGGTCGGTCTTGTAACCTGCATGAATTGCTTGGGGTCTCTGCAGAAGGGGTTGCTGAGGATGTCACAGGTAGACTTATCTTCCATATGTGTGTGACACAGTCTCACACAGACTGACGTTTGCAATTCTGTGTGTTTGCTCATTTTTATGGAAATCAGAGCTGGGTAAATGCGTAGAGACTGCTAAAATGTAAGCTCTATAGGAACCAAGGTTTTTTTTGTTCGTTTTGTTTTGGTTTGGTTATTTTTCGTTTGGCACCGTATCTCCAGTGCTTACTACCAGGCTCAAATGTGGGGCTTAATACCTATTTGTTGAATGAGTGCTGCCTTAATTTACTTAAGCTGCATATCTGGTAGGAGACCTCCAGAATGTTGTCTCATCAAACAGAATCCTAAGTGTCTTCTCAGTGGTTACAGTTTAACGTCTATCATCTCATCCTTTTCTTTCAGGGTAAGAAACCTTGTGTTTTGTTCTGTTTTGTTGTTGTTTCAGAAGAGGACAGAAGAAATATGGTGGGAAGTCATAGTTGGTGTAATTTGACTAGAGCATATTCAGTGTTTTGGGTGTTTTTGTTATCCACAAAAGAAATCACAATGGAACAGAGGAAAAATCTGAGGGAAGATTACTTTCCAAGACTTACGCACCTTTGTTTAACTTCTCACGTGTTTATGAGTATGTGAGACTTGTGCACTCATTTATCCTAGTGGCATTTTATGGTGAATGTTTTGCTTATCCTGCCTTCTGTGTTTCTTTCTATGGCAGCTTGCCTGGCAACTTTCAGAAACTGAGAAAATGTTAAAGATCAGGAACTTAAATGATTCCCTTTTGACCAGGCTTAAAGAACAGGGGCAAAGAAGCAGCTGTGTGAGGAGACCACTGACTTTCCTTGTTTCTCGTGTCTTGCCTGTAGGTCAAGCCAGGACAGAACAGCTGCAGGGACAGCGACAGCGAGAGCGCCAGTGGGGAGTCCAAGGGCTTCCCCAGGAGCAGCTCCCGGGAGAGGCTCAGCGATGTAAGTATTAAATGATCAGAGGAACGCACCAGCCCATGCGTTCCGTGGGGCAGGTCTCAGCCTCCAGCACTCCCTGCCTTCACACCTCTTTGCTTATCTGGCTCCCACACGTTACCCTTTCTTGATGTACGCGTGGTTGAGCCTTCTGTTATAGTGTCATTCCATTTCCTAGTTTGCCTGAAAATGTGTTTTCACAAATTATAAGGTAGGTGGGAGTATTTGTCACCTCAGCAAAAACAGATAACAAAGGAAAATGATAATACTTTTAATATCAGTTTTCAATGAAAGAAATAGGCAGCACTACAACTGGGAAAACGACATCCTTCAACTGTGAGCTCTATGTGATTTCTTCACCTATGAGACTGGTAATAATTCCTTGCTGCCAGTTTATTTCTGTTAGAAGGGGTGACTAACCAGTCACTTACTTGGCCAGCAAAGGAATTAAATTTCCTGACTGATTTCTCGGGAAGAGACTTGTGAGAACCTCTTGAGGGATGTGTCAGCTCTCTAGACCTGGCTCTAAGCCCTCTCCGGCCTCCTGTCCGCCAACAGGCCTGACTCACTGTGTCACTTCCGAGAAGCACCTGGTCCCCTCGGGATGCTCTTGCCTTCTTCCCTCACGTGTCATATAACAAGATTCTTGACCTATCTTTGTCCCTGAGAGCAACACTTGGAAATGTTCTTGTAAAACAGATCGAGTAGGGAGAGATTTTTATTATTGATACCAACACAGGAACATCAGCAGATGAAGGAGACAATACTCTTAAGAAAGATGCAGCACTTCAGTGTCTGAGTTTCAAGAAGATGCTGTCAGGGTGTACAATAGGAGTAAAGCCATCCACCTCCTCTTCCTTGGATGCTCTAACGCAGTTGACATTGTCATGCTGTATAGGATGACCCGCTGTGCTACCAGAGGAAAATATTACTCCTTATTTATTTTTGGTCTAAAATAAATTAAACTTCACTGATACCCAATTTAATAAGCAGGGAATAGTTTGTCTATAGAATTTATAAACACACTTATCTTAAGAATGTGCTCAAAACCTTTTTTTACTGAGGGGTTTCCATAAGTATAAAAGGCTGGGGACCATTGCAGTACATGGAGTCATTCCTACAATAATGTCCCACCCGGTTCTCCATCAACAACCGGAGAACACCCGGTTCTCAGGTGGACAACCCGAGACAGTTAGCTTCCTACACCTCTCAGGAAAGTCTGTGAGATCGAGGGTGAGACGTGATCCATGCAACATTGAATTCTTACAAGGATTAAGTGGGATAAACAAAGTATAATTGTTTCTATAGTACTTTTAATGTCTCGTAGATAATTGCCTTTTCTTTTAATATTGCATAATATCAGTTACATATATAAAGAATACTAACTCAGCTTTTGTCTGTGTAAAAGAATATTTCTTTGTGTGTTTATGTTTCATTAATTTTATGATGGAACCATAAATTATAATGCTAAAACTATTGCTATAACACTATTTCTTACTTATGTTGTAATGTTAACAATACTTAATACTTCATTAGCTGTTCTTCTAAGATTTTGTTTTGCCTTTTTTCTTAATATTCAAGTAGGGTTTATATTAGTGATACATTCTTAGGGAAGAGAACTGGTCTAGTGAGGTGGGGGAGAGGGGAGGGGGAGGGGGGAGAGCGAGAGCGAAAGGGGTGGAGAGTGAGAGTTGTTTGGCTTTTTTTTTTTTTTTTTTTTTTTGCAGTTCAGTGTTGTAATATTTAATAGGCTATAGGTATTATAGGAAGAATAAAATTCACTTTTCCTAGTACCTACTCTGTGCAATCACTATTCTAAGAATATTACATAAATAATTTCACCTAATTCTTACAGCCATCTTGTAAGATCGGCATTTTACAGTTGAGAAACAGCCTCAACAACACTAATTTGCTTTCAATCGAAAAGCATGGAAGTGATGACAGCAGGATTCAAATCCAAGTCAATTTTCTTTAAATTCTTTGTCCATTACATCTTTCCTTCTACATGCATCCCTTTCTTCCTGCACATCTTTTCATTCCCTTCTTTCCTCCCTTCTCTTTTTCTTCATTCTCAAAACATTTTCCAAGTGTGGCAATTTTGTTAGCTGCTTACCATTGATTGTGTTCAAGTTGGTAATGTGCCAGCTAAAAAAAAAAAAAAAAATTCTTTATAGATAAATGTGGCCATATGACATACTCTGGTCAATGATATATCATTGGGGAGGATGAACTCAGATTCTCTGGTGCCTGGCTGTCCTTCCTTCCCCTTCCCTGAAGGAAGACTTGATGTTCAAAGCCAAGCAGCTCTTTTTTTTTTTTTTTTAATTTATTGGGGTGACAATTGTTAGTAAAATTACAGTTTTCAGGTGTACAATTCTGTATTACATCATCTATAAATCCCATGGTGTGTTCACCACCCAGAGTCAGTTCTCCTTCCATCACCATATATTTGATCCCCCTTACCCTCATCTCCCACCCCCCACCCCCCTTACCCTCTGGTAACCACTAAACTATTGTCTGTGTCTATGAGTTTTTGTTTCTCACTTGTTTGTCTTGTTCTTTTGTTGTTTTTGGTTTATATACCACATATCAGTGAAATCACATGGTTCTCTGCTTTTTCTGTCTGACTTATTTCGCTCAGCATTACACTCTCAAGATCCATCCATGTTGTCACAAATGTTCCTATATCATCTTTTCTTACCGCCGAATAGTATTCCATTGTGTATATATACCACAACTTCTTCATCCATTCATCTATCGAAGGACATTTTGGTTGTTTCCATGTCTTGGCCACCGTAAACAAAGCTGCAATGAACATTGGCGCACAATGTCTTTATGTATAAATGTTTTCAGATTTTTTGGGTAGATACCCAGAAGAGGGATTGCTGGGTCATATGGTAATTCTATTAGTAATTTTTTGAGGAACCTCCATACTGCCTTCCATAATGGCTGCACCAGTCTGCATTCCCACCAACAGTGTATGAGGGTTCCTTTTTCTCCACAGCCTCTCCAACACTTGTTACTATTTGTCTTGTTGCTGATAGCCATTCTGACTGGGGTGAGGTGATATCTCATTGTGGTTTTGATTTGCATTTCTCTGATGATTAGTGATGTTGAGCTTTTTTCATGTCTATTTGCCATTTGTATGTCCTCTTTGGAGAAATGTCTCTTCAGGTCCTCTGCCCATTTTTCAATTGGGTTGTTTGTCTTTTTCTTGTTGAGTTGCATGAGTTCCTTGTATATTCTGGATATTAGCCCCTTATCGGAGGCACTGTTTGCAAAAATCTTCTCCCATTCAGTTGGTGGCCTCTTTATTTTGTCGATGGTTTCTTTTGCTGTGCAGAAGCTTTTAAGTTTCATATAGTCCCATTCCTTTATTTTAGCTTTTACTTCCATTGCCTTTGGAGTCAAATTCATAAAATGCTCTTTGAACCCAAGGTCCATAAGTTTAGTACCTATGTTTTCTTCTATGCAGTTTATTGTGTCAGGTCTTATGCTTAAGTCTTTGATCCATTTTGAATTAATTTTGGTACATGGTGACAGATAGCAGTCCAGTTTCATTCTTTTGCACGTGGCTATCCAATTCTCAGCACCATTTATTAAAGAGGCTATCTTTCCTCCATTATATGTTTTTAACTTCTTTGTCAAAAATTACCTGTCCATATTTATGTGATTTTATTTCTGGGTTCTCAATTCTATTCCATTGTGTCTGTTTTTCTGCCAATACCATGCTGTTTTGATTATTGTAACCCTGTAGTACTAGCTAAAGTCAGGGAGTGTGATACCTCCAGTATTTTTCTTTGTTCTTACGATTGCTTTGGCTGTTCGGGGTCTATTCTGGTTACAAACAAATCTGATGATTTTTTGTTCTATTTCTTTAAAAAATGCCATTGGGATTTTTATAGGGATTGCATTAAATCTGTATATTGCTTTGGGTAATATGGCCATTTTAACTATGTTGATTCTTCCAATCCATAAGCATGGAATGTCTTTCCATCTCTTCGTGTCTTCTTTAATTTCTTTCAAAAATGTCTTATAGTTTTCAGCATATAGGTCCTTCACATCCTTGTTTAAGTTTATTCCTAGGTAATTTATTCTTTTTGCTGCAATTGCAAAAGGCATTGTTTTTTGTATTTCTTTTTCTGAGATTTCATTGTTAGTATACAGGAATTCAATGGACTTTTGTACGTTGATTTTGTAGCCAGTAACTTTACTGTTGATCATTGATTGTTTCTAAAAGCTTTTTGGTGGAGTCTGTAGGGTTTTCTATATGTAGTATCATGTCATCTGCAAAGAGTGACAATTTAACTTCTTCATGCCCAATTTGGATAACCTTTTATTTCTTTCTCTTGCCTGATTGCTCTGGCTGGACTTTCAACACTATGTTGAAAAGCAGAGGTGATAGGGGACAGCCCTGTCGTGTTCCTGAATGCAGAGCAAAGTGCTTCAGTTTTTCACCGTTAATTATGAGATTACCTGAGGGCTTGTCATATATGGCCTTTATTATGTTAAGGTATTTTCCTTCTATGCCTATTTTATTAAGTGTTTTAATCATAAATGGATGTTGTATCTTGTCAAATGCTTTTTCTGCATCAATTGATATAATCATATGATTTTTGTCCTTTATTTTGATGTATCACGTTGATGGATTTGTGGATGTTGAACCATCCTTGTGCCCCGGGGATGAACCCCACTTGGTCGTGATGAATAATCTTTTTAATGCATTGTTGTATTCAATTTGCTAGAATTTTGTATAGGATTTTGCATGTGCATTCATCAGAGATATTGGTCTGTAGTTTTCTTGTTTTGTGCTGTCCTTACCAGGTTTTGGTATCAGGGTAATGTTGGCCTCATAAAATGAGTTAGGAAGTACTGTCTCTTCTTCAATTTTTTGGAAGAGTTTGAGCAGGATTGGTATTAGATCCTCTTTGAAGGTTTGATAGAATTCACTAGTGAAGCCATCTGGTCCCGGACTTTTGCTTTTGGGAAGGTTTTGGATGACTGATTCAATTTCGTTACTGGTGATTGGTCTGTTTAGCTTTTCCAGTTCTTCATGGTTCAGCCTTGGAAGGCTATGTGTTTCTACGAACTTGTCCATTTCTTCTAGGTTATTGAATTTGGTGGCATATAGTCCTTCATAGTATTCTTGGATAATGCTTTGTATTTCTGTGGTGTCCGTGATAACGTCCCCTTTTTCATTTCTGATTTTGTTAATTAGTGTCTTCTTTCTTTTTTATCTTAATGAGTCTAGCCAAGGGTTTGTCAATTTTGTTAATCTTTTCAAAGAACCAGCTTTTTGTCACATTAATTTTTTCTATTCTCTTTTTGTTCTCTTATTTAATTTAGTTCTGCTCTGTTTTTTTTTTTATTTCCTTTCTACTGCTGACCTTGGGTCTCACTTGTTCTTCTTTTTCTAGTTCTTTAAGATGTAACATGAGGTTACTTATTTGGGATTTTTCTTGTTTCTTGAGATAGGCCTGTAATGATATAAATTTCATTCTTAAAACTGCTTTCGCTGCATCCCAAAAATTTTGGTAGGATGTATTTTCATTCTCATTTATTTCTATGTATCTTTTGATCTCTCCTCTAATTTCTTCTTTGACCCAGTCATTCTTTAGAAGTATGTTGTTTAATCTCCATGTATTTGTGTTTTTTCCTGCTTTCTTTTTGCAGTTGATATCCAATTTCAAAGCCTTGTGATCAGAGAATATGCTTGGTATGATTTCAATCTTCTTAAATTTGCTGAGGCTGATTTTATGTCCCAATATATGGTCTATCCTTGAGAATGTTCCATGTACACTAGAAAAGAATGTATAGTCTGATGTTTTAGGATGAAGTGCTCTATATGTCAATTTTGTCCATTTCATCTAATGTGTCATTTAGGGCTGCTATTTCGTTATTTATTTTCTGTTTGGATGATCTATCCATAGCTGTCAATGATGTATTTAAGTCCCCTAGTATAATTGTGTTTTGGTCAATTTCTCCCTTTAGTTCTGTTAGTAGTTGCTTGGTATATTTTGGTGCTCCCTGATTGGGGGCATAAATATTGATGACTGTTATGTCTTCTTGTTGTATAGTCCCTTTACCATTATGAAATGTCCATCTTTGTCTCTTGTTATCTTTTTCACCCTAAGTCTGTTTCATCTGATATCATTATGGCTACACCTGATTTTCTCTGGGTACCATTTGCTTGGAGTGTCAATTTCCACCCTTTCACTTTGAGTCTATGCTTGTCCTTGTAGCTGAGATGTGTCTCTTGGAGACAGCATATGGTTGGGTTTAGTTTTTTGATACAATCTGCTACTCTGTGTCTTTTTATTGTTGAGTTCATTCCATTTACATTTAGGGTGATTATTGATATGTGAGGATTCCCTGTCATTCTATCTTTAGTTTTCTGGTAAGGCTGTGTCTCCATTGCTTCTTTGCCTTTTTATTGTCTATTATATCTGTGTGGTGGTATTCTATGATGTTTCCTTCTGTTTCTTCTTTTATTACAGTATATATTTCAGTTCTGGATTTTTTTTTTGAGTGGTTACCCTTAAGTTTATGTAAAAGAAAGTTTGATATTTAGAGTATTCCATTTTTTTCAGCATGCTTACTTTCTCCATTCCCATATTCCGGTTCAGGTCTTTACTCTCCCCCTTTTTATGGTTTGGTTGTCACAAATTGTCCCTGTTGATGGTGGTCGAATAGCCTCCTTTAGTATTTCTTGTAGTGCAGGTCGTGTATTAGAAAATTCCCTCAGCTTCTGTATGTCTGGAAAGGTCTTTATTCCTCCTTTATATCTAAAGGATATCTTTGCTGGATATAGTATTCTTGGCTCATAATTTCTCTCTTTCAATAGTTTGAATATTTGGTTCCACTCCCTCCTGGCTTGTAGAGTTTCTGCTGAAAAATCTGATGATAATCTAATGGGCTTTCTTTTCTAGGGTACCTTCTTCTTTTCCCTGGCTGCCTTGAGGGTTCTTTCTTTATTGTTGATTTTAGACAGCTTCAGTACAATGTGGCTTGGAGAAGGCCTGTTGGGGTTTAGGTAATTAAGTGTTCTATTTGCTTCTTGGATTCGAGGATCCAGTTCTGTCCACAAGTTTGGGAAGTTGTCATCAACAATTTGTTTGAATATATTCTCTGTTCCCTTCTCTCTTTCTTCTCCTGCTGGTATGCCCATTATTCGTATATTGCTCTTTCTGATGGAGTTAGAAAGTTCTTGTAGATTTCTTTCATTTCAAGTCTCAAATCTCTTTCTTCTTCCATCTGTGTCATTTCCAGGTTTCTATATTCAATGTCACTGATTCTTTCCTCCATCTGGTCAACTCTACTACCTAAGCTGGCTATTTCATTCTTAATTTCTTTTATTGAGTTCTTAATCTCCAGAAATTCTGTTTGGTTCTTTTTTTAAAATTTCAATCTCTTTCGTAAAATGCTCATGTTGTTCTTTGATTGTTTTTCTGAGTTCATTAAACTGCCTTTCTGTGTTTTCTTGCATCTCGTTTTGGTTTTTCAGAACTGTAATCTTAAATTCTGTGTCATTTAAGTCACATATTTCCATATCTTGAAGTTCCTTTTCTGGAGACTTTTCACTGTCTTTCTGAGCTGTCTTGTTGCCTTGGTTATTCATGGCAATTACTGATTTATTATTTCTCTTCCTAGACATCTACAGAAGTGGGTTCTGCAACAGGTTGATAGGAAGAGGTCTTTCTTTTGTTTTTCAGTACTTGTTGGTAAAATGTTTTATTTTCTCTCTGACTGCAGCCTTTTTTTTCTGTCTTACGCGGTAGTGCTATGTTTTCTCTGCAGTATTCCAGCTTCTCACACAATGGGGGGATATCCTGTGAGATGCGCTTCTCCTCTGTTAATAGTTCCCCTGGGTCACAGGGTGCAGTGTCCGTGTGGGTATGCGGAGAGCTTTTGAAGTTCCAAAGCTCTTCCTGCATCAGATTCAGAGCCCGTATGTTTCAGTAGTTCTATTTACTCCTGCAGGGATCCGCCCAGCTAGATGGGGCCAGGGGCGGGGTGAGTTGTGAGAGGTGGCCCAGAGCAATGGCAGCGACCACCACCACAGCTGGTCCTGCTTCCACAGCTCCCTCCCCTTTGCCGGAACTAGTTGGGCTGCGAATCTGTGTCTGCGGTCCACAGTTCTCAGAACAGCAAATATTCTGTTCTTTTGATCTGACTCTGCTACTGTTCCACTTCTAGCAACGGGCAGGTGGGGGCAGGGTGAGCTCTGGAAGGGTAGGGAGGGTTGGCTAATCTCAGTGCCTAAGGCTTCTGTTGGCTGCTCAGCAGTGAGGGCCTAAACCACCATTTTCAGCCTTCTTCCCTCAGTGTTTTCTCCGAGGTCTCTGCTCTGAGCTTTGGGTTCAGCTGTGTTATTTGCTTCCCCCTCAGCCCTGTGGGCCATAAGTGGAGCCCTAGCAGTCCGAGTTCTTCCCTCTCCTGCAGCTGCGGTAGTTCCGGGATGCAGCGCACTCGGATTACCGAGCTAGGTCTGCGTCCTGCGACCGCGTGGCTCCGTCTTTGCACTTCTTCCTTCCCTCCTCCCCCACTCGCACGTTTCACCCACCTTTATGTGAATTTAGTAGTGGGCCTCTTCGTCTTGCTTGTCTGCTGTGCAGGGAGTCCTTTGTGAAGTTATTGTTGTTCGATTAGTTGTAAATTCCAGGGGAGCTTTACAGAGGCTCACCTCACGCTGCCATTTTTATGAAGCCAAGCCTGGCTTTTACTACAAGGTCTGTTTGGACTGGAAATCATAGCAGGATTAGTTCGTCATCATTTTATCATAGGACGGAGAAGTGAGAGCCTCATAGGTCAGGGGACAAAAGCACAGTCATTGAGATCTTTTGACTGGTTGCTCTTAAGTTACTTTTCATTGGCGCAAAAGATATCCCATGTTTATGGATAGGAAGATTTAATATTAAGATGCCAATACTGCCCAAAGCAATTTTTAGATTCAGTGCAATGCCTGTGAAAATTCCAACAGTGGTTTTGCAGAAATGGAAAAACAGATACTGAGATTCATATGGGATGGCATGAGGCCTCCTGGCAGAAAACACAATGTTGAAAAAGAAGAACAAAGTTAGGAGACTTACACTTCCTAATTTCAAAACTTACTACAAAGCCACAGTAATCAAAACATTGCGGTAATGGTCTGAAGATAGTCAGAGAGAACAGTGGACTAGAATTGAGAGTCCAGAAATAAACCCATACATCTCTGGCCAACTGAGTTTTGACAGGAGTGCCAAGGCCATTCCATTGGGAAAGATTTTCTCTTCAATAGATGATACTGGAACAGATGGATCTCCCCAAGCAAAAGAGTGATGTTGGAGCCCTGTGTCACACCATGTACAAAACTTAACTCAGAATGAATCAGTGACCAAAATGTAAGAACAAAAACCATACAACTCTTAGAAGAAAACACATGGGTAATTCTTTATGACCTTGAATTTGGCAGTGGCTTTCTAGATATGACACCAAAAGCATGAGCAACACAAAGGAAAATAGATAAATTGGACTTCATTGAAATTAAAAACTTTCGTGCATAAAAGGGCATTATTTGCAAATCATGTAACTGATACAGTTTTAATATCTAGCTATATGAAGAACTCCTACAATTCAACAATAACAAACCGATTCAAAAGTGGGCAAAGTACTTGAATAGACATTTGTGCAAAGAAGATATGCATACAGTTGTCCAGGAAGCATATGAAAGATGCTCATCATCATTAGTTGTCAGGGAAATGCAAATGTAAGCCACTATGAAAGAGCACTTCGTAGCTACTGAGATGGCTACATTTTTTTTTTTTTTTTTAAGGAAATAAGTGTTGGCAAGGATATGGAGAAATTGGAACCTTTGCACATGCTGGTGGGAATGTAAAATGGTGCAGCCATTGTGGAAAATAGCTTAGTACTTCCTCAAAAAACTAAATACAGAAACATCATATCCCTACTTACTCCCCTTAGGTATATACTGAAACACGTTGAAAACAGGTACTCAGATACGTATCCTCCAGTGTTCATTCCAGCATTCAGTAACCAAAAGATGGCAACAACACAAGGGTCCCTCAGCAGCTGAATGGATAAACAAAATACCATATTTCCCCGAAAATGAGACCGGTCTTATATTTTTGTTCCAAAAGATGCATTAGAACATATTTTCAGGGGATGTCTTATTTTTTCACATACAACAATCTACATTTATTCAAGTACAGTCATGTCATCTTCTTCTGGTACATCGTCATAACGTACTAAATGCGTCTGTCTGGCTGATGATCTTCACTGGGGCTTGTTTTAGGGGGAACACAGTATGGCGTGTATGGACAATAGTATATTATTCAGCCATAAAAAGGAATGAAGTTCACATACATGTTACAACACAAATTAACCTTGAAAATATTATGTTAAGTGAAAGAAGCTAGTTGTAAAAAAGACTAATATTTTGTGATTCTACTTATATGAGGTATGTAGATTATGCAAATTCCTAGAGACAGAAAGTAGCAGATATCAGGGACTGTTGTAAGGGGGGTTGCTGGGGGAGTTCCCGCTTGATGGTTACAGAGTTTCTATTTGGGGTGATGAAATAGTTTTACACAAATTGCGACTAATTAATATCACTGAATTGTACACTTAAAAATGTTTAAAATGTCAAACTTTGTTATACTAGTATATGCATTTTACCACAACAGAAATAATGTAAGAAAAAATTCGGCTTCAACAATCCTGCCTGTCTACAAAATACTTCTAGTGCATATTCCTTATTGATTATTGAAATTCATACTTTCTGCGACAACATTGTTAAAGATGAAAGAAAAATAGAAACAGCATTTAGTCTAAAGCTAGTTTTCTCTAGTCCTGAATTCTCTGCCTGGTTCCTGAGGTATCCCAAGGTTTTTCCACACCAGCTGGTGGGCATACCAACCCTTCTGTGCCCTGCATGAGCTCTGGGCATCGTTACATGCTCTTTTTCCGTGGTTTCTCCTTTTACCTCGGGTACTGTCCTCCTGCAGACACGCTGATGTGAACGCAGGCGAAGCCTGGAGGTGAACCTTCTTTAGATTTCGTGATTCACTGGGAAGCTCTCACGTGTCCTGGCTCCCTTTGATTATCCACTCCATCTTCTTAACTCGGGGATGAGCAGCATGAGTGAGGCTCACCTTGTTTGCTTCCCTTCTCTCTGAGATCACTGTCCCATACTGCCTGTTGCCCAGTTGCTGAAAACCCTTTCTCATGCAGTTTGTCTGGTTCCTTAGTAGCTTCAGCTTAAGCTACTGAAAGTGGGAGAGTATATTGGGTCCCTGTCAGGCCAGCATGCCCACTGCTGGTTTTTCAGCTGCGGTAAAAGTTCCCAGAAGTCGTCTCATTTTTCATATTTTTAGAAGCTTTGGCAGTTGACACTTACTCTAAAGTGCAGTTACGTAAGATACAACGTTATTCCAGCTTTGTTTTTTTTTTTTTAATTGGACATGCAAAAGAATAAGAATAAAGAATTCCAGTAGAGCTGGAGGATTTGGCTCATGGGTAAAGCTTATAAGCCAAATGTGCTTGGCTTTTCTAAATTACATATCCCAAGCCATACTGCCAGGAGAGAGTATTTGTCTATACGGAATTTCAGATCGGCCACCTCAAAGATACATAGTAACTTATTTAGATTAGTCATGAAGGGAAAAGTGAAGGGGAATAATTGAATATATCAATGTTCACGATGAGTTCGTTACTCAAGAGGGAATGTACTGCTTCTGACTTAAACAGAATTTTTCAACTGAGGAAGTCACAACTAAGGGGCTAAAGTTAGAATCTTAATAAACAAAACTTTAAATTATGAATTGATCATGGCCGTTCATTACAAACACAGCAATTTTTAATAGCAGTTTAGCTATTTATTACCTGTGTGACGTTGAGCAAAGAACTTGGTTTTCTAAGCTGCAGTTGATCTGTGAAACGGCTATACCGACCTTGTAGGTCTCCTTTACAGATTGCCCGGTACTAGTGTCTGAATCACATAGCACAGTTCTTGGTGCTTAAAACACATCCTCTGCTCAAAAATACTCATCCTCTTCCTTTTTGCATCAGATTTACAACTTACGTTAGGAACCTTCTTATCCTTTTGACTTAAATTCCCTTGTAACTATCAACTTGACAAGCAATACCTGCTATCTGAATCATGATAAACAGGAATCTTCCTCACGAACAAAATCCTCACTATCCCATGTCTCCTTACCTATTTTTCTCAGGCCTGAAGTGTCCCTCTTCTTTCCCTGTCCCAGTGTTGGATCCCAGAGCTAGGAGTCTCAAAGTCAAGCTCGTTCCTTCCTCTGTCGTAATTATCCCGTCCACTTCGTTCCTCTCCTTCACCCACTCACAGTATTTCTGACGAGGTGTTTGGGTCTGACTTTGCTCTCCTGACACTAATGATGTTTCCGATGCCCTCACCATGCCTTACACAGGTAACACCCAGTGAGTGCATCTGCCCACTGTCCTTTCTTTTGCACTGTGCTCTCCAGTGCTTCCAGAGTTGTTTTCCTAGGAGTCAGAACTGACACTTGAACTTCTGTGGTTAAGATCTTTTGGTCAGAGTCCACACTCCTGAGGGTTATGTGCAGAGCCCTCCAGGAAGTATGACGCTGCTTCTGCACATGCTCCATTCCTCTGCCTCCCCCCGCCACCCAGGAACTGAACCACCTTTGTTTTCTTAAATGATGTGCGCTTTCAGATCTTCCTACCTTTATTTCTTTTATTTCCTCTTTTCTTTGTCCTTTCCTTCTGCCAGCCCCTGTGGGATGCCCTATAACAAACCCTTCCCAACACCCTATGGAAGTAAACTCCTAATGCTTTATTCAGATTAGTATGTGGATATGACTCTAGTTTTTCTCTGAAAGAATTTTGGGCCCGGTTTTTAGTTATGAGAAGGCAGAAATATGTTTTAACACTTTCTAAGTGCTCAAGACTTTGAAGGAATTGAAACATTTCAGAAAATAGTGAAAAGGGATTGAATTCTAATAAGTCCTATGCTAAACGGTTCTGTAATCTTATTGTTCTATAATCCATTTAATAGGACCACAGTTGATGTATTTCTTCTGCTCTTTCTGAGATACCGCTTCTCCTACCCCAAATACTCCAGGATTGGGGGGTTATTTATCTATCCCACCATGCCATCTTCAATCGGTCCACGTCCTCCCTTCTCTCCACCCGCCCCCCAAACCTCGATTGAGGTTTCACTCTGTGCCAGGTTTACTGGCTACTGTGAAGGGAGAACAGACCCAGACCACACCGTCCATGAACGTCTCTGTTCTTCGAAGAAAACCTAGTCCAGCCCTGAAGGACTCTTGGTGTTCCGTTTCTCCTCCGAGTCTGTGATAAGGAGGTGAGGTGTTGTATTAGTTCCCTGGACTGCTGTAGTGAGTGACCACAAAGGGAATGGTGTAAAACAACTGCAGTCGATTTTCTCCTAGTTTGCAAGGCCAGCAGGAGTCCACCATGAAGGTGTCAGCAGGACCACGCTCCTCGGAAGCCTCCAGAGAGGCATCCTTCCTTTCCTGTTATAGCTTCTGGTGGCTTCTGGCCATCCTTGCGTTCCTTGGTTTCCCACTGATTCAGCCCAGCGTCTGCCTTTGTCTCCACAGGGCCGTCCACCCTATTTGTAGCTCTGTGTGTCCTCCCCTTCTTATAGGGCAGTGATCATCGGAGTTAGGACCCACCCCGATCCAGTAGGCTCCCAACTTAAGGACGCTGTTTCTAAACAAGGTCATTATATCACTCAGGGTTCTCAAGAGAAACAGTGCATAGAACGTGCAGGTGTGTACAGTAAGGAAGCCTGACAAGTCTCAGGATAGGGGAAGGAAGCAGGAGACCCAGGAGAGGTGGTGCTTAGCCGCCATCCTAGTCCAAAGGCATGAGAACCCGCAGAGCTGAGGGTGTGATTCCAGCCACATACTGGAAGGCTCGACACCCAGAGAGAGTCGATGGTTCAGTTTGAGTCTGAAAGCAGGAAAAACTGTTGTCCGAGCTTGAAGGCCATCAGCCAGAGGAATTTCCTCTTATACTGAGGGTGATCATATTTGTTTTATAAAACTGATTGGATGAGGCCCAGCCACGTGGGGCTGGGAGCAGTGTGCTTTATTCAGTGTATGGGTTGAAATGTTAAACTCATCCAAAATCCTCCTCACAGTAACACCAACACAATGTGGGACCGAGTGCCTGAGGCCCATGGCCCAGGCACACTGAAGCCCGGTCAGGTTAGCCTTCAGCCACATTCTGAGGCTCCTGGTGGATGTGAGCTTTAGAGAGACACTGTTCATCCCACTGTAAGTTATTATTTTAAAAGCCTGTGTCTGGAAGATGTTAAAGCAACGTTGTTATAATTTTTACTTTAAACTGTTTGCTTTTCCTTTTATATGAAGAACTGCAGATAACAATGAGAGCAAGAACGAAATCAGTGAAATAAGCCAAGGAGCTGTTGAGTGTGGATGAGAGCTAGTGACAGCTAGAAGTGGGTTATAACAGAGGTTGGGAAATTGAAGTAGAAAGTGACCATATCCATCATGCCTGATGCTCTTTTCAAGTTGTTACCCTCCACCCATTTTTACTTGAATTCTCCTAGGAGCTCATTTCCCCATTCAGATATAGTGTTTTGCGTCTTTATCAGCTGTTAGGAATCTTATTTCCAAGGCACATGTCTTAAGATTTCATGTTCTTTTAATTGTCATTGTTTCCTAAAATGCTATGGAAAATCCATAAATGAGCTTGTTTTGTGAACTTTGCAAGACCTATACTTGGCTGTGATGCCTCTGCGTCTTACTCCCAAGAGAGAACAGCATTAGTGGAGGTGGGTAGACAGGGATGTCAGCCACAATTGGTGATGTGGAACAATTTTAAATATCCTATTTAAATTAGCCCTGGGTTCAGAACATACGTCTCATCTAGGCGTGGAGCTCACATCCGTTTCCTGCTCAGGGAGCGGAGATGGTCCTCTTGGTCTCCCTGTGTACATCTCTAATGAATGGAGCACATCTAGTTTAGATGGATAATCAATTTTGAAATCCCTTGTTGTAGGTAAGCTGTTAACACAGAAATGTTAACTTCACGAGTTTAATGAGTAGCTTTAGTGATAGCTTAGTGACAGAGACAGAAAGCAAGTCAGGTGGGGGGCAGCGAGGAAGAGTGGCATGAGGGTTTAATGAATATCCACTTGCAGACTTGAATGTCAGTAGCATCATTCTCCCTCCTGGAAAATGTCTTTCAGCTGCGCATCCTATTACTGTACCCGCAGCCCATGGTAGCTGGGAGAATGAGGCAGTGTGTTTGTAAGAAAGCTCTCCTTTGCAACATAATGAGATCGAGGTGGGTAATTTGCAGCAATTGCTAGAGCAGTGGTCAAATCTGCAAAAAACACAGCAGAATGAAAAGAACATGTTAAACAGGAGATGCCTTATAATGAGCCCGGAAATCATGTCTCATGCAGCCAGCTGGCTGGCACTTTTTCATACCCTTGTCTCCTCATGCAAACTGCTACACATTTTCTCCTACTCTGTTTTCTCTATACCTCTCGTTTCTACCTAGTACATGAAAATATGAATGAATTGGCAACTCTGCTACTTGAAGAAATAAGAACGAAGCCTTTTTCTTTATTCAGGGGAGGTATTTACTTAAACATGGGTGTGTGGTATTATTTCAAATGCTTTTGTTCCATTTTTAAAACATATCCTGTTACAAACGTCTTCTTTTCAAGCCTCAGTTTGACTCATAGTCTTTTCTGGATTCTATGGCCACTTTAGGTATATAGTTTGGCCAGAGTTTGCCTTCTCTCTTTAAGCCAGAAAAATGGAAGACCCCTCCTCTCATTAAAAATAGACTGGAGAAATACAAAAAGTTGAAATCAACTTTATTTCATCAAATGGTTCAGTGGTCAGGACACCCCCAACCTGTCTGTTTCCCTAGGCCTCTACTTTTTGCTGTCTGTCTCTTTTTCTATAACATGAGAAAGCAGTACCAATCCCTAAATGCTGACCTATAAATGAATAACCTAACACATTTCTAACAATAACTAGCTATTTCTAAACATCTATTCCATTTTTGTATCATAATCTGTTGTTGCCCATGGTTTGGGGTATTCATGGAATTTCTGACTTGGAAAAATGTTACTGTTATCCAATATTTGCAGCTGTATTTCAATACAGACTTAGATGAGGCATACATGAGCGAGACTCTTCTGGGCCTTTGTGTTGTGAGCTGTCAGTGCAACTGACTCCTGGGCTGTTACTGGTCTCAGACTTGTTCCCTGTCTAATGGTGGAGACCCTGTTGGCAACTGGGAATGGTGACCTACTGAACTCAAGGCCACCGCCAGAGTCCTGGAAACGTAGAACTGGACAAGGAGAATCTCTTTGTTTCAGAGATGTTGTTTCTGTTCAAATTTTTTAGCTATGATTGAAGGCAGCTGGCAGTTGGCTGAGAAAAAATATGGTGGAGAGAGGGGTAAGGGGTGGAAACATCAATGCCATGGAGGTTTGGCAAAGTAGATTAGAAGAATTTTTCGACAAAGTTTTCAGCCAGGTCCAGAAATCAGAACTTAATGTCACAAACCTCTGCCTATTGAAAAAAGAGTAAGTGAGCAGAGTGGGTTAGAAAATGTGGGTAGTCTGACTCAGGTTCTGTACGCTTCCTGGCAAATGCTGACACTGCAATGGAACTCTAATGTCCATGAGGAACTAGTGTTTGTGTTCTTCATGTGTCTCTGTATGTGCTGGTGTGGGGGGTGTTAGAAGGCAGGGTCCTTAACTGCTTTGTTGCATTATGTTAATTCCTCGGCAGTGCAATCAAATTCATGTCGTAATTAAAGCTGTCAGTTGGAAGGCAAGCCAATCGCCACGAAAACACAGCATAACAAATGAAGTGAAATGATTTTGCGTGTAGCTATACAATGCTTCGCCAGGCATGAAATTAAATAAGTAATTTGATGTTGACATCAGAAATTGAAATGATACCCACTGTTCCCTCATTCAGTCAGACCTGCATAAACAATAGCCAGAACAAATATGCACAACAAAGCTCTCTTCTCCACCCAGCTCCCTGAGTAATGTACAATATATATGCAAAATGAGTTTAACAGAGCTTTCGGAGACCTGAAGGATGTAATTTCCTTTGATATGCACAATAAGATGATATGTATGTGGGGGTGGGTAAGTGCATTTGGAGGGGTACTTCTGCTTCTGGGATGAAATACATTTGCAGGAAGGGGGAAAAAACCTGAAATAAACAAATTCCACGTTTTCTCTGAGTAATTCATCCTAAAATGATTTTCCCTCCCAGGCATGACCCCAGGCTGGGGGAGACCTGCTCGGGTTTTGCTTTCCTCTGTGGGTGCTGAGAGCACGTGATGTGTCACGTGACTAAACGCCGCGTGAAAGCCGTCTCCATGACTACTGTGGATCTCCCTACACACCATTTATGGGATCAGGAATGCAGCAGGATTTTTTAAAACCAGGTCCAGTGTGCGAGATCACACATCTGCCGGCCTTTTACTCCCCTGAGCTGGTCTGAAACATTGAGGCGAAGGAAGTTTTGCTTTGGGAGCTGCGTTTAGGAGTGGCCGGGACCATACTACCCTTGTTTGATGTGAATGCTGTGTACTTACAGCACTGCATTTCCTTCTCAGAAACAGTTAAAATCAAGAAGAATCACACCCACTGCATTTTTTGAGATTCTGAATTCACCTAAGCCATTTTCCTCTGTACAGTCCATTCCTTCCTTTACATACACATACACTGAACAAATGCTGATTACATGCATCCTGGGCAAGCTTCTGTGCTGAGCTCTGAGGAAGCAAGGCTGGGTGCACCAGGTGGCCCCTGGCCCCTGCAGTTTGCAGAGCAGGGCCTGGCGTGAGGGTAGAGAGCTGGATGCCAACTGAGTCACTGACATCAGAGCAGAAGTCAGGCCAGTCCAGCAAGGGCGACCGACCCCGCTCCTCAGAGGGGGCCTTGCTTGTGGGGGGCACTGAGCGGAGACCTGCAGGCTGCCTCAGCGTTTGCATTGTTTGTTGCAAGCTTATCTGGGGCCTCTGTTCTTCCCAAAGAGGACGCTCAAAGAATTTGTAATGAGATGTATTAGGAAAAAAAGCAACAAACATACATACAACAAAGACTCACAGGCAAATTTAAAACACAGCCAAGTTCTGTTTTCACCTTCTTCACCAAGAAGTGGTGCACTGTAGACCTTACAGAAGTACCGTTTTTAGCCTCCGTGTGTCAGAACCGGGAAGCCCTGGTTGATAATTCCTGGGACTTGAAACATTGACTAAAACGCTGCTTTTCCCTGCTTCCCTTTACCCACACATTCTTTGCATTTTAGTCTACTAATTATGTTTACAAAATGTCTCATTTTTGAAAAGCACTCTGTGTGTACTAACTGGTGCCTTTAGGGAATAAACTGGCAAGTAGGTCATACATTGGAAAAGTCATCCAAACCCACTGGGCTTTTTCTTTTCAAGTCAGCCTGAGCTTTTTCCTCTTGCCTGCCCCTTTGCGGCCGCACAGCCGAGGAGCTCGAGACCAGGCCATTGAATGTCAGCAAGTTAGGGAGGCAGGCTGACGTGTGTCTGTTTAGTCTCAGTGCAGGGTGAAATGCCATCATTAATTCATTACCCAGCTGCCTGTCAAATAAATTGGCAATTACGTCCACCGCAGAGGCTCGGAATTCAGTAAATAGCACGTTAGCATCTCTGAGTTGTTGAGAGATGTAAAGGGGAAAATTAAGCAATACGGTGTTTGTATCAGGAGCAGATGACAAGGGGCAGCATACACTGGTGATGTGATGTAGTGATGAAAAGCTTGCAAAGGGCTGGTAATGAGCTGTGTGGATTGGAACGTGTTAAAAACCATCGCTGATTTTCCACTTTGTCTTTATGCTTTATTGCAGAGTTCAGCTCCTTCCAGCTTGGGAACAGGCTACTTCGTAAGTTTATCTCAACTTCCACATGTGTGCCTTGCTTCTCTAATGTATGCTCATTAGGACGTGAAAACACCTAAGAGGTCCCCTCTCAGGCCTAAAGAACAGGCTGATATCCATCCTCTTATTAAGAATTGTTTCATTTTTAAAATAAATAACTTGCTGGGCCCAAGGGACCCTCAGTGAGCCTGAGACATCTTTCTGGTTCCCTTAGTGAGCCTGAGACGCGTTACCTGGCAGCAGAAGGGGGCACAGGGATGCCTGATTGGCTCCTGCCACCTTTCCTACATAACAGTGAGAAGTGTCATGTGGAGGATGGATCTCGTATTATTCTTTGAGGTGTTTATTCACTTTTAAAATCTCTTGAAGAACTTTCCCACATATACAATGAATCACTTTTTTTTTTTTTTTTTTTTTTAATTTTGATGAGAGGTGAAGTTTTAATGGATGTTTTCCCTCACAGTCTGGGTAGGTGGGCTTTATATTTCCTTTCAGCATCATTAAACTCATTTTAGCAAATATAGATGTATTATTTTATTTCTAGACTTTCCTCTGTCCTATGGAAGGGATGGGGATGGTGAACATATCTTAGGGATTATCACAGTATTTCTCATAGAAAGACAGTCACTTCATTTCTTTTATTTATAGCTATTTACCCTTTTAGGATTCAATAATCCTTTTTAAGATGTAGAATTACAACTAGGCTTTCCTTACACACGGGCTAACACAGTGTATAGAACTTTGTTGTGGTATTTAGAGGAATCTGATTTGTGTTCAGAAAGATGAACACTGATACACTAATGCCCGCTCAGCATTTTCTAGGAAATTATGAAATCATGAAAATAAAATAAAGCAGAAAATAATTACTGATTCAGTTTAGTCGCCTGTAAATTGTTCTCTAATATGCTAATTACTCCGATTTTCTTTGCCCACACATTTCTTTCCATACATTTACATTAAATAGATGAAAACCAGCATCATTTCATTGAATAATAAGCCTTTTTCAAGCTTGGCAGAAGTGATATTTTGTAAGTGTTGTTTTTTTTTTTTTTTTTTTTGGTCTTAATCTGTGATAGGAGAAAAGGGATAAAGATTTTTTTGGTACCTACCTAATAGAGCCAGCACACTTATCCTTGCTCTTTATTATGGCTGAATATTCATGCTTGCAGAGACAAACAGGATGCTTCAGCAGTGGAAATAACAGAAGCAATCCCATCTGCCATCTCTTCACAGCCGGCTGGATGTGGGTTGAGATGCTCCAAGTAAAGTCTGGAGCCTGCCAATTTCTGTTCTCTTTCCAAAAGCTACATTCTCCCTCTGTGCTTTCTTGAGCAGAACAAGGCCAAAGCCAGTAACTTAGCCCTTGACCACTTCTAGACTGAACATTCTCTATGTTTCAAATGTCAGTTTGATCACCCTGAACGAAGAAAGTCATCTCTAGAAACATTGAGATTTTTATTATACTTTTGGTCACTTTTTTCGTAATTCTAGAAATGTTTATTTTTATTCTCTAACAATACGTCATTATGAGTAAAGAATCTGCAATTATGAATCTGAAATAATTCTCACACACAGTGTTGGATGAGTATAAAAATTTTTCCTTATTTTGGTAAAATTATTCTTAGTATTATTTTGCTTACATAAGAACATCTGTAATATTAACTCACATGGAGAAGATATATACCAGATGTATATTCAGCTTTCAACTGTGGCAAAAATGTTCTACTTAGAATGTGTTTCCAGTAATGGGATCATTATGTTATCAACGTGCAAAATCTATTGATATGATTGCCAAGTCCTCATCAAGAAGTGTCTTCTGGTTTGGTTTTCATTCCATCACTGTCACATATAATACTTAATTTCAGGTTCTGACTTCAACATTAGTGAGTTTCACACTTGTAAGTGGAAGTAGTATATTCATAACTTATAGTATTTTCATGGTAACATGTTATGTGCACTGTGCTTTATGATGTGTGATGTTATCATAATCTTATGTCTGTAATGAAGGCTCAGCGTCAGGTAAGTAGAATGGTGATATTTTTACTCTATCCTTAATCCTCTTCAGCGCCTCTCTGAAGTGTGGACGGAGGCAAATCACCTGCAGTCAATGAGGTATTAACACAATTGAACCGTAATGTGAATTCATGTTTAGGAAAACTGAAGGTATCACCTATTGGTTTAACAACGTGGAACTGTTTTCTTAAACACTCTTCAAATATTGCTTGGACTTCAGAATCTTGCATTTAGATTTTTATGCTTCTATGGAGTTTTTAGTAAACTAAGGTAAAATGCTGATTATCGTGTGTGTTAGTAAAATAGACACCCGCCCACGTATATGCATGTACACGTGTGTACACACACACACACACACACACACACACACACACACACACCCTTATCCACATTCAGTATATTCTACTTTCAGTTCTTTTCATTCATCAGTAGTGGTAAGTTAAAGGCTTTGAAGAAGAATCCTTTGTTTTTGATCTAGTTGTATTTGTTTGTATCTCCTTGGGTTTGTGTTCCAAAGATGTCTGCTTAGGTCTGTCACTTTTCCAACCATTTATAAGCTGAAGATTTGAGAAATGAGAACAGCAGCTAAAAATGAGTATTTACATAAGCATATTGCAAAGAATGCTTAAAGTAGGCAAAATAGAGAAGGATTGGAACAAACTTTTCACATTTTGGGGAGCTTTTGAATGATGTGGGTGTTATATACACAGAGACACAGACACATATATATTCATTACATAATCATGCCCAGCTCATATTCTAAATATAATTGGAAGTATAGACTACTTGGAATCTATTTGCTTTTCTTTTCTTTCTTTCTTTCTTTCTTTCTTTTTTTTTTTTTTTGCAAGAGGAGCAAAACGTGTTGGAGTGTGTAAGGTTTTTCTTTTTTTTTAATGGTAATGCAGTGAACTTGTTTTCATTTCAATTTTAATGTTTATGGCTATATTCTCTTCTCATACATGTATTTGAAGTTTATTATGCATAGTGGATAATCAGCTTAGACACAGAATGATCTGAAGACCAGTGATCTGTCCTTTGGCAGGGTATCGAATACCTCTCCTGTTTCATCGTGTGTACCTACCTAATAGAGTTGTGAATATTAAATGAGTTACGATATTTAATGTACACAGAACAACACTCAATAATAGCAACTAATAAATGTTGTCTTCTGTTATTCCCACTGTAGTGTGTGATGGAAAAAATTCATTCTCATTAAATGGCTTGTAATGCTGTGATAATAGAGAATAAGTACCAGAAATTAATGACACAAAAATAAGTTTTGTAATTTGTCACTGTAGGATAGGAATATTTTATTTTCACTGCAATCTTCTTGTAGCTTTCTGAGGAGCCTAGGATTTTGTATTTGGGCAGGGTGTACCAATTTACTCTAGATGTAGATATAAAGCAATATGGAATTTATTCTCTGTGGTCTCTGTGCTCATGATAATGTTGGAATGAACTTTTCTGTAGGCTGCATCCTACAGTGAACATTGTAGAACTTTGTCTGTAAAAATTATGTATTTTTTTCCGCAGACTTGAGGCATTTAAAAGCGGCTAATAGCCCAATAGCCCTTAGGGTTGGGCTGGGAGGTTAAGAAAGACCTGTTTGACATGTCCCAGTTCTGTGAGGTTGTGTCACATGTTTGCTGCTCTCTGACACCAAAAGGAAATGTGGGTGCCCTGGGAAGCCTGAACGAAGTAACTGAGGGCAGCAGAGTGAGAAGGCCAGTGAACACGTCTCATGGTTGCCAGTGGTCTGGTGAGTGGGCCCAGGAAAGGCCTGGACTCCTTCTTTACAAGCACTTGACTCCGTATGCCAGTAGTTGCGATCTACCGGTGGGGAATGGTGGGTGACTTGTCAGGCTGACCTGCATCCCTGCTCTAAGGCAGAAGCCTTCCTTTATTCAGACGACATGTCCTGCTTGCTGCTCTGGCTGCTTTTCAGGCTTCTTCCAGGTTTGAATTTAAGTGTCTGAGGCCCATAGCTTGGATCCTGCTTTTGTAAACTCCAGTGATCCAGAGATTTTTCTTCATGGTTCTCAGCTAATAATTTTCATCCTCCTCATTTGGATCATACCTAGCAATGTACATGCTTTAAGATTATCAAGGAAACCAACCTACCGTGTTTCCCCAAAAATAAGACCGGGTCTTATATTAAGCCTTGCTCCAAAAGACACATTAGGGCTTATGTTCGGGGAATGTCTTCCTGAGAAATCCTGCTAGGGCTTCTTTTCCGGTTAGGTCTTGTTTTTCAGGGAAACATGGCACTTCCACTGAGTGTCTAAAATGGCCGCAGTACATGCTAACGGGAATCGTGCGGTGGCACATGTCTCCAAGGCGGTTTGTGCCGCTGAAGTACTTCAGAGGTTGCGTGGGTGGTGCTGAGCCCAGTACTGGCCGGCGGCTGTCCAGCTAGTTGCAGGGTCCTAAAGCACTTCAGTTCCTTGTCATGGTCTAAGGTTTCGAGTCTAGACCCTTGAAATATCTCCAGTTTTTCTTTGCCGTAATTTGTATAATTCTCAAAATTGATCTGTGGTATCTTATATAACCATACTTGCTTCTTTTTAAAATCTTTAAGTGGATTTTACTGTTAGGTGAAAGTGGAATGAGTTTTTTTCAAAAGATTTTTAGCACAGTTGTTTATTTGATGGACTAGGCTTTTCTTTAAACAGACACTTCTGACTTTTTGTCTTTCAATGAGTATCAAAAGGCAAAAAAATACCTTCTCTGTCAGGTACTATTCTAGGTGATGGGCCACCCGTGCCCCCCCCCCCCTCAAGGAATGTAGTGTTCCCTAAACCCCATCCTTTTCCTTCCTTTGTGATATTTTTAAACATTTTGGACACATTGTATTTAAATAAGAGGAATTGGGCTCTACAGAGAACCTAACATTATTTATAATATTTCTGTGGGTTTTAACTTTAGAAGTTCAGATTCGTCAACGTGGCCTTGGCTGCAGCCCCATCCAAAACAGACGAAAATCTTCCTCCTCCCCACCTGCTAGTACTTGCCGGTGATGCTGAGAGAGGATTCATTCATCAATTGCTGAATTCTTATCTTTAAGATAGATAATGCTGAGTGTTTTTAACATGTCCCTCAAATAAGCCTCTAACATTTATATTTATTAGTAATTAACTCAGAATGAATGCTTAATTAAACGAATTATTGGTCATTATTTACTGACAAGTTTCCATTAAAATGAAAATATTTTTTAAAATCAAAATTCCATTCCTCAGCGATCTCCAGTTTTTATTGGGTGTTTGGATTCATTGGCAAAAGCTGAGTTGGATAACAGCTCACCAGATGGGGAGTCAATTCACTTTAATTCTCAAGGATGTATTAAACATCTCCTCTAAGTTCTTAAGATCATTAAGGTGTAAGCTTGGCCCTCAAGGCCAGGTACATAGTTGAATGTGATACAAGGCAAACTGATCAGTCCTGTGAGAAGTGTAAGTAGAGCACTTGGGACTGTCTTTTAGGGTCAGTTAACTGTAAGAGGCTTCAGTTGTGCAAAATTTGCTGGAGGCTCAAATCTTCAACAGATAAAGAAAAGGCAGAACAGAATTTGAGGCCTAGGGGACAACAAAGATAAGAGCACAGAGAAATAGCATTATAGTGTGGAGATGGTTTGACTGTATCATGTTTCTGGGAAAAAGCCACACTTAGGTTGGTTAATTACGGGGAATGTGGAACAAAGCCAGGGAGGAAGTTGGGTGAGTCCGAAGGAGATGGTTTATGTGTTACAAGTACGTTATTCAGTTAGGATTAGCGCTTAGAAATATGGAGGCTGTGGGCTCTTCTGTCCCATACTTAGCACATTCTGTTGGTCTTAACATTGATGCAGTATAGTGTGTGGGCAATCCCTGAGTGAGCGGACAGGTCACACCATGGAATTCAGAGAGGAACTTTATTTCCAGTTTTCTTTTCTTTCTTTTCCTGATACTGGCTTTAAGGAAGGTTGTCTTCTTGTTAGAGATTTCCAAATTGAAGAAATGTGGAATTAGTTGCTATGAGCTATATAAACTGAGCCATGGGCAGTCAAATCCTGGGCTTTTTTCCGAGTACTCACGTAGCCTTTGATAGATTTAACT
Source organism: Rhinolophus sinicus (assembly GCF_036562045.2). Lineage (NCBI taxonomy): Eukaryota > Metazoa > Chordata > Mammalia > Chiroptera > Rhinolophidae > Rhinolophus > Rhinolophus sinicus. Next base: position 105,883,535 of record NC_133753.1, read on the forward strand.
GGCCTGGAGTTTTATGGGGGTCATTCAGCATCTTTCAAATCAAAGTACTCACTTCTTCGCTTAACTGCTTTAAAAAATATTTTTCCTGGAATTGTAAATTAGATGCCTCCCAATCCATTGCCTAAGAAACTTATAGCTTGGTGAAACACCAAGAGTATCATTTGAAAAGAGGTTAAAAAACACAACTGGGGCTTGTTAAAAATGAAAAGTGCTATTTTAACTCCAAGTGTCACATTTTCCTGTAGTCAGCTTTAGCAGTACACAAGAGTTATTGGAGGTGTAGATGGTTTGAGACACTTCACTTATCTCCCAGCACTTGACTTCAGAAGCCAAACATTTAAAATGCATTTTGCTCTTGTAAAAATGTTTATCCATTTAAAATACAGTGTTGTTTTAACAAAAGCACCCTGGTGACAAGCATCCTGGTGACAACATATAGCACAGTTAAGAAACTGTCAGGTCCCTTACACATGTACTTGAAAAGACCAGCACAGTTACCAAGGATTGGCATACAAATCACTGTTAACAAACCTTAATTTACTTACTAGGCTAATGAATGATCTCCAATTTTCTTGTAGTAATTATCTTCAGTAATAGTCATGTTAGAGGGATCTGCCTTATACTACACTTAATTTCTGCTCTGAAATCTCTGAAATGTGGTTTGCAGGGTGAAAACAAAACAAAACGTAGGGAGAACAAATTACTCGTCTCTACTGACAACCTCCTGGTAATAAATCCAGATTGTTGCCGTGCTCGAGTAGAGCACTGCCAGAAGTGACAACTGCCTGTCAGGGCTTCTAAACTGGAATGTGCTAGCAGACCTGCAGTGGAGTGATAGAGCCAGACTGTTGTAGTGTTTCCTGTCTCAGTGTGCTGCTGTGTACAGTGGCCTCAGATTTTCAGGCACCATGAAAAATGTAGCAAGGTGTAGCAGCTGTGGTTCCTAGTGTACTCCTAATATTTCACATGTTCATCACATCCCATGAAATCTTGCCGAGACCAACAAATGGCTATACGTACAGCTGGACTACCGCAGAGTGAAGCTGGGGAGAATCTGGATCATGTAGGCAGCATTACAGAGACCCACCAAGAGCTCATCTAAGCCCACGTGTGTTGTATTTCTCTAATTACTCCCAAGAGTTCTGCATTTCCATTTTAGTTCCTAAAGAGAACATTCACATTTTACCTTTTGCAAGAGGATCCTATGAATAACCCACTTTGTCTTACCTTGGTGAGAAATAGGCTTGACTTGGCTAAAGAAAAGTAGGGCTTTAACCTGTCCAGACAAAATCAGGGAAAGTCAGCATTTCAACTCTAAACACAAAGGAGACAAGAAATTTGGTTCCTTTAGAATTTATTTAAAATATATTTCTAAAATAACTTTGTAGAAAACTAGTTCTGTGATATGAAAACCTGATTTCTCTGAACGACGGAGCATTACTACTAAAACATTCTGAGAAGCAAAGGAAATTGGGGAATCTAACATATTCTTCTAATCAAATATTAAACAGCTGAGCATATGACCAAAATGGAAGCCTTAAGCTGCATTTTGTGCAGAGGCATAATATAGTTACATTATTTTCATATATGTTGCTAAATTGCCAGCTTTCAATCTGCTAATTAAAATAGACCTATATGTGGTGTGATCAAAAAATATGGCGAGTGTTTAAATTAAAAAAAGTTACTTACAGTAGAAGACACATTGCCATTAATCCCCCTCAAAAGACTCCCCTTTGCTTCAAACACATTTATCCCATCATTCTTGCCACTTTTTGAAGCAGTTCTGGAAGTCCTCTTTTGTGAGTGCCTTTAGTTGCACTGTCATGGCTGCCTTGATGACCTGAATCGATTCAAAATGTTACCTTTCATGGTCATTTTGACTTTGGGGAAGAGCCAGAAGTCGCATGGTGAATAAGGTGGATGAGGACAGTAATGTTTTTAATTGACAGAAATTGCTGTACCAGAAGTGATGTGTGACATGGAGCTTTTCCGTTGTGATCAACAAATACGGTGAATGCTGTTGCTGAGTGCCATTCTACGGAAAAGCAGGGATCTTCAATACGGGAAGCAGTGCATCAAACCTTAGTAACTGTGTGACAAGTTTCAACTTGTTTGGTGCAGTTAGTTGGGTGTGAGCTACGGTTGAGAGAAGGTGTGTTTTAAAGTGTGCCATAAATCATCCTCCATCATGATAATGCTCCGTGTCACACATCACTTCTGGTACGTGGCAATTTCTGTCAAGTAAAAACATTACAGCATGTCCTCATCCACCTTATTCTCCGGATCTGGCACCTTGCCACTTCTGGCTCTTTCCCAAAGTCAAAGTGATTCAGGACATTGAGGCAGCCACGACAGTACAACTAGACACTCATAAAAGAGGAATTCCAGAACTACTTCAGAAAGTGGCAAGACTGATGGAATAAATGTGTCTATTCCTGAGCTCTAAGTTCTGGTACATTGATCTGTCTGTCTGTTTTCACCAATACCACAGTGTCTTGGTTACTATAGATAAGTAATAAGTATGCCACTTGACACTTATAATGAGTTTGAAGTTGGGTAGTCATAGTTGATTATTGTTCTTCTCTTTCAACATTGAGTTGGCTATGCTGGGTCTTTTGCCTCTCCATAGAAACTTTAGAATCAGTTTGTCAATAGTCAGAAAATAACTTGCTGGGATTTTGATTGCAATTACATTGAATCTATAGATCAAATTGGAAAATACTGACATCTTGCCAATATTGAATATTCCTATCCATGGACATGGAATATCTTTTCACTTATTTAGTTGTTCTTTAATATCTTTCATCAGAGTTCTGTAGTTATTCCCATATAAATTTTGTACATATTTTGTTAGATTCATAACATATAAATATTTCATTTTTAGGGGTGCTAATGTAAACGATCATATGTTTTGAATTTCAAATTCTACCTTATTTACTAGTATATAGGAAAGTAATTGACTTTTGTATATGAGTCTTGTATCCTTCAACCTTGCTTTAATTGTTTATCAGTTCAGGAGGGTTTTTTCCCGATATTCTACATAGGCAATCATGTCATTTGCAAACAAAGACAATTTTATTTCTTCCAAATCTGTATACTTTTTATTTCTTTTTCTTATTGCATTAGCTAGGAATTCCAGTACTATGCTGGAAAACAGTGGGGAGAAGGGACAACCTTTTGTTCTTTCTGATCTAACAGGAAATCTTTGAGTTTCTCGCCATTAAGTATGATGTTAGCTGTAGGCTTTTTGTAGATGTTCTTTATTAAGGTTAGGAAGTTCTCCTGTGTTCCCAGTTTGCTGAAACTTTTTATCTTGAGTGGGTATTAGATTTTGTCAAACACTTTTTTCTGTGTCCATTGATATGATCATGTGATTTTGTTTCTTTGGCCTGCTGATGTGATAGACTACATTAATTTATATTTGAATGTTGAATCAACCTTGCTTTCCTGGGATAAATTCTACTTTATCATGATGTATAAATCTTTTTCTACATTATTGGATTTGATTTGCTAATCTTTTATTGAAGAGTTTTCCATCTATGTTTGTGAGAGATATTGATCTGTAGTTTTTTGTTGTTTTTTTCCTTCTAATGTCTTCTACTTATGTATTGTCTGATGTTGAAATTAAGGTAATGTTGGCCTCATAGAATGAGTTAGGTAGTATTTTCTATCTTCTGGAAGAAATTGTAGAGAATTGGTGTAATTTCTTCCTTAAGCATTTGGCAGGATTCACTGGTGAGCCCATCTGAGTTTGGTGTTTTTTCTTTTGGAAGATAATTATTGATACAATTTGTTTAATCGGGCTTCTTCAGATTATCTGTTTCTTCTTGTGTGAGCTATGGCAGATTGTGTCTTTCAAGGAATTGATCTATTTCATCTAGGTATCACATTTGTGGTATATCTTCATATTCCTTTGTTATCCTTGTAATGTCTATGGGATCTGCAGTGATGTCCCTCTTTCATTTCTGATATTAGTAATTTGTGTTTCTCTCTTTTTTCTTGTTTGGCCTAGTTAGAGGCTTATTGATTTTATTGATCTGTTTGAAGAACAGCTTTTGGTTTTATTGAGTTTTCTTTATTGATTTCCTGTTTTCAATGTCATTGATTCCTACTTTAATTTTATGATTTCTTTTCTTGTGCTTACTTAGTATTAAATTGCTCTTTCCCCAACCCCCCCGCCCCATTTTCCTAAGGTGGAAGCATAGATTACTGATTTTAGATCTTTCTTCTTTTCTAATGTATGCTCTCAGTGCTATAAAGTTCCCTCTAAGCACTGCTTTTGCTGCATCAGACAAATTTTGATAAGTTCTATTTTCATTGTTATTTATTTCAAAATATTTTAAAGTTTCTCTTGAGATTTCTTTCTTGACCCATGTGTTATTTAGAAGGGTACTGATTCCTGGGAAAGTTTTTGCTCTTCAAAACTATCACTTTCAGGGCCCTTATCCCTGGACAAACAGAAGCATTGATTTATAACAAAGTTCTCAAGAGAGTCTGGAGGAGTCAGCTGAACACATGTTCATGGGTTTTAGTTATACATATGCATAATGTAATTTGACAGTAACCTCAGCAGTTGTAATTACCACTTGATTTAATTAAAAGCACACTTGTGTTAGCAGATTTTACTTGCATTCTCCCTTTCCTTACTATAGTATAACTTTTTTAGCACTCATTTAGATATTTATTAAATCTGACCTTTCATTTTACTTGATCATTTTTCTGTCACAGTTACTTTGTCGTAATTATGTATGTGAAGACTTTCATTACTTTCTGGGTAGGGTGCTTTCATTTGGGAAGAGCAGGAAGAAGACTGCATTGGTTCTTGCTAGAAGTACGTTCATGGGTCCAGTTACTCCTCTATTTGAGAAAATTGCCCAGCAAGTTTTATTTATATTAAATTACTTTTTTGGAAATAGAATCTGTGTTTTTTAACCTCTCAATTTCAATGTACACAAAGTTTCTAAAAAAGCAAAAGATAGCTTTTTAAATGTTTTTACCCCAATTCCATTCATTATGCTAATTTTATTACGTTTTAACTTGTTTTACTCTTTTCCAGCATTCAGATATAGGCTCATTCTTGGTTCATTTACCCTTTTGAAGCAATGGAATTATTTATGTATTTTTCCTTTTCTCCTTTTTTCTGCTTTCCTTTCCCCAACCCTATTTGATTCTATAACATGATAAAATTGCAAAACGTGAGCCTGAAAAATAAAGAGTCTCTTTAGGGATTGCTAAATCTGTATTGTATGCTTTTAAGCTCATTTCAGGTCATCGTACTACCAATTAGTTTGATTACAAGCATTTAAGCTGTCACATATAAAGCCTTCTGCTTCTTAGGGTTTCAGTTTCAAGTCATGAAAACGCAGTGCTCTGTGGTTCTCTATATACACAGCTCACTTTTAATATTTTGGAAGAAACCTATGCCTCTTACAAAGATCACCCATGGTTTTCCGAGCCTAGATAAAGCCTGTGTGCAATTTTGGAATAGTGACACAATTCTATTTAAAAATTTAAAAGGGTGGATGTATCCATATATGTAGGAAGGTGCCTGTCAAAACCACCTCTTTATTATTATTTTTGAATGGAGTCTGCATTTGCACATAATGAAGACTTTGGAATATAAACATTATTTATGACTGATAATTTGTCTGTGACAGTGGAATGCTTTCAGAGAACTAAACAAATAAGAGGTTCAAATGTAACAACCCTGAACATAAAGAAATAATCCAAGAGTATTTGTAGATAGAAATATAAAAGCCTAGGGAATTAAAGTTTTGTAAAGTTGATGAGTTTGTTAAAAGATGGTTTTCAAAGCAAAGGTAAAATTATGACTTTCTACATTATAAAATAATCATGTTTTAAAGGTATTATTTACTAATGATTGAACTTGGCAGATGCTATAATCAATTCAAAGGAGAATACAAAGAACAGGCACAATTATAGCTGAGGAATATTGAAATGAATTTATGGACACAAAACTGGCTTTGAGGGGAAGTCAATTGAACCTCTACCTGACAGGACAGAATTTGTTCGATACAGACAGTAATTATTTTGCATTGTTGTCACGTATCTGCAACTTACAGAGTTGGAAATTACCTCCCATGGAATCAGAAAAACATAATGCTGAAGAGTATGCCGTAGAAAATGCACCGTTTTGCCTTGAAGCACAAAATTTCTCATTTGATCAAAAATAGTCACAAAGAAAGGTAGCTTTCGTTGGATTATTTACATGGGTACAGCAAGAGTGTCAAATTTATATATAAGCCTTTTTAAGTTCACTATTTCGGATGGTTTCAAAAAATCTTATACTGTACTTTTAGAAATCTATACTGTTTGCTCTCTTGAGGCTAGAAAGTCAAACTCAAGAAACTCTGTCTACCACCTCCAATATTTGTATGTTTGTTTGAATTTCTTCCTTCTTAAAGTTCCCCAAAATATCCCAAGGTGGCCTGCCAGGAAGTGATCTTCCTTCCTATTTGTTCTGCTGGACCCTGTTAGCAGGGTACCAGGCTAGTTTTTCTAGGAAGATTTTTTAAGTAATAGCTCTATAAACTCAGCCTTAATTCCTTAAAAGTATCTATTCATATCTGATTAATTTAGCATCACCTCTCAAATACAGTGTTTCAGAAAATGTCTTGGAATTGCTCCAAGTGTATCCTGGTAAACAGGAAGACCAATTCTGATTGAACCTATGCAAATAACTATATAGCCATGAAAAGTAAGAAGACTTACTTTCTGAATTCTGGGGGGGTGGGGAGTCAATGAGAATAAGAATCTTTAAAATATTTCAGTTTATAAAGAAAAATGACTAAATTTTTATACTATAGATAACTTAAGAAAAAAAAGAAATAGCTTCCTTATATATACAGAAAATAGTACATTTAAACAATCAGTTTGTTGTCAGATGTGGGACAGTGTTGGAGGACTGGGTGAAAAAGAGGAAGGGATTAAGAAGTACAAATTGGTAGTTACAAAATAGTCATGGGGATGTAAAGTGCTGCATAGGGAATAATGTTAATACTGTAACAACTATGTATAGTGCCAGCTGTGTACTGGACTGATTGGAGGGATCGCTTGGTAAATTATATAAATGTCTAACCACTATGCTGTACACCTGAAAAATTAATTTAAAATTATCTTGAATGTCAAATGTAATTGAAAAATAAATTATCAATGATATTCCAAACAAATCAACCACTGATGAACCCTCATCAGTTCATTTCGTTCTGTAAAATTCATTCTTGATCCACTGGATCTTGGGTTAATTTCATGAATTCATCCGCTTCTCAACTAAAAAGCATTCTGGATATCCTGACTCAGCCCACCGGTCGGTCTTAACGTTGTTAAAGCAGCGACATCAGGAGTCTGTACACAAGAGCATCTTCTTCGAAGTCTTAGTTATTTGAAGTGCCTGGTATAGTGCTTTACGTGGAGTACGACACAGTCCTTCTTTGTTGAAGTCCAGAGCTCTGGCTTAGCTTATTGCTGAATGCAGAGCTTTCTAGGAATCATCAAAGTAAAACAAAAAGTTATGTGTAAAATGTGGTTAATCAATCACTTATAATTTTTAAAAGTGGAAAATCTTGATGAGAACTTCTATCAAGAATAATATAACCAAAAAGGAAATTTGATTGTCACTGTGGCTTGCCAAAAAAAAAAAAGTAATAAAAAAAACTTAGACAAAATTATAAGGCAACAAGCTGAACTGAACAGATTTTGGCAAGATCTGAATACATTTCATTGCTTTTCAGACTTAGTTATTACAAACTAATGCAAATCAAATTCACTTTTCAAGTTTTGTCCTCATTATGCTCTTTCACATTCTGGAACAAACTGACACTTTACCTCAGGACTGATCATGGGGTGGGCGGCAGGGGTCCATAAAAAGTCAGAACTAATTTTATAATATTACTAATATGTTGTTCATGTGCCACATGTTAATTATTACTAGTTAGAAATGAATGAGTAAATAACCATTTAAATTTTTTCAGTTTCAAATTTCAAGACAGTAAATATTGATAGTTATAACACACACACACACACTCACATGCACACACAAAATAAGCTCATTGTGGTCCTCAATAAATTTTAAGATTAAGGGTGTCTAGAGACCAGAAATCTTGAGAACCACTGCTTTAAGGGCAAAAGTGTTCTTTTCCTTGAAAACACAGAAGCACATAGAGTTATAACATGCAGAGTTATATTTCTTAGAAACTGTTGTTCTTAAATATAGTATCAACTCCCTATGTTATAACTTTCAACTAAAGTAACTAAAGCTGATGGGACAGATAATTGTGAACTGCCTGTCATATAGTAGCATTGTATCAGAGATCATGAATAAATATAACTAACTTTCTACAGCCATACAGATCTCTTATATAACCTCATAAAGTAGCAAAAATGAATACATTCATTAACTTGACTGAAATATAGAGCCTCTCTATAGATTATAAAAATAAAAACCAAAAGCATATACATTTAAAATTAGGATTAGTAAGCAATTAATTACATATGGCCTAGGTAATGAATAAATATTCCTTACATAATTTAATATTAGTTCAAGGTTTTAAGTTACTTAAAGACCTTGGAAATTATGTTTAAGCTAACTACAAAACATGATTCCTGTTGAAATAAAGTTCATAATGATTCAATTCCATCAAATTTACGTTTTTCATAATCTTAAACATGAAATGGAAATAATGTTAGCTTATTTGATGAGTAAACCTGTATACATTTGGGAATAACATTCCAAGCAGAATTAAAATGCACACTTGTATTATACTTAACACTTACAAATCAGAAAATACATATCTATTTTTATTAAACCAAATTTTATTAAATTAATATTGTTTGGCAGAATTTTACATAAGTTATGTGAATTGGGTTCATAAATGTTTTCTGAGTTGGTTTATGTAAGAAAAATTTTTTTTAAATCTACTGCATTTAAAGTACTGGAAATTTAATTTCCTTGCTTTCTGGATATTTGAGAAATATTTTCTTTACATTAGCCATTATTTATACTCAGTAGCCTATTTAGAACAAAATTATTTTAATTTTAGAGACTTTATAATCTTATTATTAATACCATCTGGATGTAGAAAAACATTGCACACTCATTGAAAGGTTACAGAAGTTACAAACACATAGACACACAGAGGAAGAGTTCACAACTCCAATTCTAAAATTTCAGCCAAAGGTCAAGAGTAAACACAGAAACTAAATCTCTCTCTCTCTCTCTCTCTCTCTCTCTCTCTCTCTCTCTCTCTCTCTCTCCCCTTCTCTTTCTCTCTTTTTCTCTCTCTGGTTCAAATTGCAAAGAGATGTTTTCCTTCTCAGTGGTCACAAAATTCTGTTATTTGAGCTTAAAAGACAGCAATAGACAAAAATGATGAACAAATCATAATTTCTGTTGTTTTAAGTGTTTTAAGGATAGAAATCCACACTTAATTTTTGGCACATTTTTTATACAACCTTTTCTGTGTTACAGTTGTAGTTAACATTGTCATTCTTACTCATAATTCAACAGATTTGTTCCTGCCTTTGTTTTAGTTTCTGTGGATAAAGCAGCAGTGACTAAAGAAAAATATCTTTTTATGATACTTAGAGTCAATACAATTAGTTCATAATATGCCTGGTGATGGTAAGATATCTAAAATATTTATGAAGAAATTTGGGCTTTCAGCCAATATAGAGTAACAGGGACTGAATTTACTATCTCATCAGAGATAATAAAAAAAAAAAATACACAAAATAAGTTTGCAAGACACTGGATATAAGGTAATAAAGGACAGTGGTCCTTGAGGGACAGTAAATTAATGTAATGATTCCTATGATTGTCCCAGCTTGCTGTCTTGAGAGTGTTTCAGGCTTCCATGCTGGGTAGAGGGAGCCTAGTGGTACCAGCTGGAGCCCAGCAGACTCTTGGCATTAGGAGAAGAAATTGAGTGAAAATCAAGGTAGCTAGAATTCACAGGACTAGAAAAGAAGGAGCTGCATGCAGAAAGCATCCCAGAATTCTCCAGAGCATTGCTTTCAGTTATTTAGCAGATCCTACATGTGAGGAAACTTCCTGAGGCCTAAGAATGAAGCATCCAAAAGAAAAAAACAGTGTCTGGCACTCTCACGTAGTCAGGAATAGTGCCTGTTCTCACCAGCCAGACTGAAAACCTTAAGATTCATGGGGCATTGGGTTAAGTACATAATAGGGTCTTTCTTCAGTATTGAGAAATAATTAAGCCTAGACTGAGCACTGTTACAGTCTCTCCTAACACATTTTAAAATGAATGATCTGAAAGTATCAAACTGTTTTCAAGTAACTTAACTGAATCCTGGAAGAATTATGTGTTTCCAGTTAAAAATTTTTGGATGTGCAAGGAATCAAGAGAATATATGAAAAAGTCAATTAAAACTGACCCAGAACTGATACAGATATTAGAATTAGCAGACAAGCACATTTTAAAAGTTATCATAATTGTATTCCATATGTTTAAAAAGTTAAGTAATATAAGAACAAAATTAAACTTCTAGAAATAACTGCAAGTTGTGAGCTGAAAAATATTAATATACTAGATGATATTAACAGCAGTTTAGATATTGCAGGAGAAAAGATTAGTGAACTTGAAGTCATGGGAATAGAGACTAGTCCAAAATGAAACATGAAGAGAATAAAGAAATTTAAAAAAAATGACAGCATCGCTGGGCTGTGTGTCAACTTCATACAGCCTAATATACATATTCTTGGAGTTCCCAAAGGAGAGAAGGGAGAGGAAACAAAAATATTGGGAGAAAATGTCTGAAAATTTTCAAAATTAAATGAAAATTATAAACCTACAGATCTAAACAGAAGAAACATGAACACATTATACAAGAAAACAACACATATTGTAGACACATAAAGGAAGCCATCTTTCTCAAAACGAGTGTGAAAGAAAATCTTTTAAGTATCTGAAAAAATCAAACAAACAAGAATACCTGAGAGTGGGGGAGCAAAGATAAGGATAACAGCAAATTTCTTGTCGGGAAAGATGCAAGACAGGAAATACTGGATCAACATCTTTGAAATACTGCTAGAAAATGCCAATCTAGAATTTTATACCCAGTAAATGTATCTTTCAAAAGACACTAAGATAATGAAACGATAACCAACAGGCTATGAGAAAAATTTTGCAGAGTATATTTGTGAGGGAAGACATATTCAGAATATATAAAGCAATCTCAATACCAAGTAAAAACCAGTAACCTAATTGAAAAATAGGCCAAAAATTCGAATAGGCACTTTACTAAAGGAGATAAACAGATGGCAAATAGACATGTGAAAAGATTTTCTATATTTTTATTCAATACAGAACACAATTACCACTTTACACCTATTAAAATGGCCTAAATGAAAATGAATGACCATAGCAAGGGTTGGTGAGGATATTAAGTAATTGAAATTCTCCAGTAATGCTGGTGGGAATGCAAAATGATACAATCACTTTGGAAAACAGTTGGCAGTTTCCTAAAAGGTTAAACACAAATTAACATATATTTGCCATACGGTTTAACCATTCCACTTCTAGGTTTTTAACTAAGAGAAAAGAAAGCACATGTCCATGCGAAGATTTTACATGAGCTTTCATAGTACCTTTATTTGTAATTGCCAAAAATTGGAGATGGTTGAAATGTCCATGTCAATTGAATGAGTGAACATTTGTGGTACCGTGTTTCCCTGAAAATAAGACCTATCTGGACCATCAGCTCTAACGCATTTTTTGGAGCAAAAATATTAATACTGGGTCTTATATTAATTTTTGCATTAGAGCTGATGGTCTGACTAGGTCTTATTTTCGGGAAAACATGGTATGTATGTATATACAAATAATACACATATGTACTCAGTAATTAAAAGGAAAAAACACTTGATGCAACAATTCAGATGAATATCAAAATAATTACGCTGAGTGAAGGAAGCTACACAGAAAAAGAGTACAGGACATGTTTTCATTTATAGACAATGATAGAAAATACCATTGAATCTATAGTGACAGAAAGCAGAACTATGATTGGCAGGTGTAGAGAGGGAGGGTTAGGATGGAGGAATTACAAAGAGGTGTAAAATTTCAGGTAATGGAAATACTCTTTATCTTGATAGTGGTAAGTTTTACAGATGTATGTCAAAATTTACCAAATTGCGTACTCTAAATATGTGAAGTTTATATATGTACATATATATAAAATATATATTTTATGTATAAACATATGTATATGTATATAAATATATGTATATGTGTATATATGTGTATTGAAGTGTATATGTATATAAACTTTAAAAAGACTTATTAAAACTTTTCCCTGTTGTTTGTAGTGCCTGGGGATCTGTCTCCATCTTTTCCTATGTTCCTGTGTTTTAACTAGACCAACCTATTGCACCCTAATACCTCTCTGTCAGACAACTAAACACAAAACTCACTCTGAAGAATGTCTAAATGCATATTTCCATCAGATAAATATCTCATAGTCCTTTCTTAAATGTTCAGAGATGCATAATTGGGCCCTGTGAAGCAAATGCATCTTGTTTTTATAGAATGAGGGGAGAGAAAATGCATACAAAAAAGCCTCCTCCTTTTTGTGGCAGTCTTTTATGTCAGAGCTCAAAATTGCTATCTGATAAAATGTAGACCACCAGATTGAATTATTTCATTGAGCTACTGCTGTCCTCTGTTAATGGTAATTGCACAGAGATAGCAGTCTTTCTCGGCAACATCTCAGATATTTACCTCCTACTGTTTTTCAATTCAAACCTTTGATGAAAATATTCCCAGTACTTCTTTAAAGCAGACATCCAACTGTCTTTCTTGACAAAAGTAAGGTCTCTAAATCAGATCCTGACAATTTGTGACACAGCAGTCTATCCAAATCACCTTTTACCTATGTCACTATGTCATTTCCTGGAGAAAAAAGTGTCCATCAGGCAAGCATTTGTGTAGGCTTGGAGGACTGGAATGTTGGCATGCCAGCAAAAATGGGAGAGGAGAAAAGGCAAAGCAGTTTCTTCCTTGGCTTGAGTGGAAGGAATTCAATGAAGGGTTGACCAGATCTAATAAGCAAATCTGTATATTTTAAAGATGTGTTTTATGGAGAGGAAACTTGTTTAGATATTTGTTGTTTTCAAGATAGTCGTGAGTGAAATGATTTCTAAAAATTACTACTTTTAAAGTATTGGTGACAGTAAAACAAGTTTATTTTTATTCTCCTTTATCTGTTAGGTTGCTTGAATACAAATACATTCAGCATTTTCTTTTCTTCTTGGGACTTGGCTTATTTACTGGTGTGCCTCCTGTCTTAAATTGAGCAGATTACATCGCACCACATAAAGGTTATAAAAACAATGCCATTGGCACATACCATGATCAGCTCTCTGTGTGACGACAGTGTGGCAGCTAGAGTGAGGAATACGGTAACAAGGAGAGCATGGCATGGCATCCGCCGGATTGGCTGCAGAGGGAAAAGCACTGCTTGTACCTCTGGCTGTGGTTGGCTGGGCACATGTTTTCCCTTTTTGTATTGGAAAGGTTCATTTGATAATTGCTTTCTTGGATCAAATTTTAGCATCATATGTTTGATGCATGGGGCAGCTTCAGGAGCTGTGGAGCCCCTCTGGGGACCTGCTTTCCAGGTTTGGTGAGAAAGCAGCTGACAGCACGGCAAGCACACTTCCTGCTGCCAGCCTGGTTTTGTTCTTCTCAAGTGGAAGTCTCATTACAAATGAGCCTTGGAATGTGTTTGCCCAGAAATATTGCTGGGTAGTGGCCTTACTTGGTGGCCCTGTATGATGGTGGGATGTCTTTCGTGTGGTGTGGTCTCACCCAAGGCCTGTTCTGCTTTTGGGAGAAAAGTGAACCAAACCATAGATTGAACACTGGGGAGAATTTGATTTGGGAAGAAAGCATGTCTTAGACTGTCAAAGTTGGCTTCCTACATTGAAGAAACAGTGATAGGTTCCTGGGAAGGTCGGGTAAAGAGGTAGTAAGAAAAGAGGTGTAAAGAGCAAGTCTTTGCACAGTCCTTGATTCGAGCTAGCCCTTGCTCTGTTCATAGCCTCACAGTCCAGTTAGGAGTGTGAGCCCTTGAAGAGCCCTGGCCTATCTTTTTTAGAGATCAGGATTTTTGCTCTTTAGAAAGAAAAAGCTACAGCTCTTCTAATAAAGTACTCAGTTGTGGCTGCCTACCCTGTGTTCCTAACGCTCTGTCTTGGGAAGCTTCCTTAGCTGTCCTCATTGTCATGAGGAATCAAAATGTACGAAGAGGCCACCAGGAAATTCAGGATATTCAGAGCATGAGTTTTCAAATACCCAACTTGGCCTTAAGTTCTCCCAGCTGAAGCCTGGGATTACACGTCACAAAGGTGCCCTCGTATTCAGGGCTCAGAAAGAAAGGGGCTGGCCACCAGACTTGTTTGGAGGTAAGAGAGGAGCCAGCGTGGGTTCATTTATAGAAGAATCGTTTGCACCTGGAACCTCAACCCAGACTATTGCCATCTGCGAGGCAGGGAGTGCTGTCAGTCCCTGGCCTGGTAGGGACATCTGAAGCATCTTACTGGTTTAGTCTGCTGAAATGTGCTGGCGTAATGTCTGACCTGATTGTCTCTATCCACAATTTCATGTAGCCAGTTTTGCAGAAGCATGTATGCAAGTGACAACCTCAGTGAACCTTGAGAATGTCATTCCCTCTCTGCCACATCACTTTTCTCTCCTCTTGGCTCCTGTCCACTCATCCTCCTCTCTGTTGACAGAGGATGTGAAGTCCAGGAGACGTAGCAATGCCAGTAAGAGCTAAATTACTTGCAGCTGGCAGTGCCACCTGTGCCTCTCGAATTGCAGCCAAAGCAGTTGCTTTCCCGGATTGCCCTGCATTGGGGAATTGGAAAGTGACCCACAGTGAGGGCTGCTGGGGCTGGCTGGAGAGAGGGCTTTTGTCTGGGCTCCCCTGTAAGGACAGAAGTGTGAAGGAGGGTTTCAAATGGTCCAGTCCCCTCTTTCTGCCTCTCCATGGAACCACTGGGCTCAGAGGCAGTCCAAGAGATTTCTGAGTTAAGTCTTTGGCCTGTAGGTGGGCTAAGATAGAGCAGTCTTTAGCAAGCAGACCTCGTGTGGAGCGCCATACCTGCCCTGGTTGTACAGTTGAGGATTCTTATGATCTCTTGTGACTCCACAAGATGTGTCTGCTTCCATTTGTGTCTGCTTTATTTTGTTTGGTCATTTCTGTACTTGGTTTTTCAGTTTTGCAACCTGTCTCATAAAAGGTCCTCATTACAATTTTGGAAAAAATGATTAGCATAAATCAAATTAACATTTTTATTTAATCCGAATGCATTATTCTACAATTTTCTAAGTACTTTACCATTTCTTAGAATTCTGTCTTCTCTGTTAAACATTCCTTATTTTCAGTCAGCATTCATCACTTTTGTCTTGTTCATCCTCTGGTCAGTTTTCCCATGTATGCACTCTTTTTTTTACTTCTTTGCTTGTTCATTCTTATTTCTTTGCTCCTCTAAAGCCTGTAATGAGCATCCAGGCACTTTGAAAGCTCTCAGCATAGGGCAGTGAAAGATTTAGTTTCTGCTCTTAAGGGCTGGATTCCTAAACTGGAATGCCCTTGGGGATTTTGAAAATGACACGTGGTGGAACAACTACTTTATGAGTCCATGGCCTTGTGATGGGGGTAGGGGAGAGAGAACTTGAGGCAAACAATTATAGTATGTGTCCGATGCCCTCTCAGGAATATAACTGCACACACTAGGAAGCTTTCCGGTGTGATGCCTGCACTGATCCTTGGAGTGGAAATAGAAGTTAGTCAGACGACTAAAGGGTTGGGGAGGGCAGAGAGGTTTCATTCAATGGAGAACCACGTGGAAAAGCCCAAAGGCTGGGGGATTGGTGCTGTCAGGGACCTGCAGGTGTTTTGAAATACTTGGAAATTGCAACACTGAGGTTAGTAAGAAGCCAGGTCACAGATAGTCTTGACGAGTCTTGTTAAGGAGTTTGCATTTTATGATGAAGGTATTGGAGAGCCACTGAAAGATTTTAAGTAGTGGAAGGATATAATTAGATGTGTGTGAGACGCATCACCCCACGGTATTGTGTACAGTGGCTTTGTAGGGGTATGTTTGGAGCACACAAGATTACAGGAGACCCGATGATGATGCCAGTGATATTGACAGAGAAGGGGAAGACAGTTCTAGAGATATTTGGGATACAGGATCGACAGGACTAAGTCATAGAGGAAATGTGGTGATGAGTTGTAGAGGAAGCTCTAAGCACGACCGCCGAGAACCTGCTTCCTTCAGCCGAGTGAGTGTTGCTGAGACTCCTGAGAGGCAGTGTAGGGCATGGCCGACAGCCTGGACTGCTGGCCCCTTCTCACTGCCTTAGATTTTGGACAGTCGATTTCAGAGGCAGTGGGCTGTCCGAGGTCAGGGCTTCTGGGGGTGGTGCATCTGGAGCTCAGGGCGGCAGCCTGCGCTATGCTACCCACGTGCTCGGCATCCCCTACAGTCCATGGATGGAGTTCCCCTTTCAGAAAAACAATTATGATTAATTTGCGGTAATTTATTGTTAAGCTTTTGAAATACTTGTTTCTGTGTGGTTTACCTGAACGCCCATTGACCTGACTGGATCAAAGGCAGTAAATATATAAATAATGAGCTACCCATGACACATTCCCCTCATTCTCATTAGTGAGGGTATATTACATATTTATTTGAACCAAAGCATACTTTTAGATAACTCTGGATAAACAGCTTTCCTTTTTATTTATTGTTCTGCTTTCCTTTGATTGCTTTGCTGTGGTATCAACTGCATCTCGTTTTAATCATCTCCTCTCAGAACATTGATGCTTCTGCGGCCCTGTTTGAATATATCTTGGGAGATTCCATTTCCTCAAGGCTGTTTCAAGGACATATGGCATCAGATGATGATGATATGGTGCCTTTGGAGGGTGCCATGATTTCTATCCTGCTGACTCCCGCACACATGTTTGAAGCAGTCATTATTCTCTCTGCTAGCTCATGTGACTCGTCAGATCACTATTTGTGAGTGTCACAAGATGTTGGCAGGACCCCAGTGTGAAATACACGTGGTCAGACTTCTCTGAATTTGTGTCAATCAAAACAAAATGGCTTAAAAGAACAGATGAATTTCAAAAGAAACTTGAGAATTCTAGAGCAGAAATAGAACATGGACCTTTTTAGGTCAATTTTTATGTTGAATTTTTTAATAGTTAATACATAGGGGGAATATGTAATATGGTAGAAGTCTCAGTAGGTAGGGGTACAGCTGATAGCATTACAAGTTGACCATTTTTTTATTACAGCTTATATGCTTCCCAAGTGCAGTGCCACAGGGTGCTGGTGAGGTCTGGACACTGATTTTCTCCAAGTTTCAAGGAAAAGCCAGATAACATAAAAGATCTACAAACTGTTATTTATTTATCAGAAAAAATAGTTTATGAGTTGTCAAACAGTGAACATTTTAATCCATGTTATCTTTGATATATTCTGCAGTTTTCATTTAGCTTCACTAATTCTTAATATGAGCGTCTAGCGAATGGAGACCATAGAATTTTATTATAGTTCAGACGTAAGATTTTGTTTATGCTGCTCATCGGGGTAGGCTGGACTGGGGGATTTCTCAGTGGACTTTAATAGTGAATATACAGACCTTAATGGAATCCTTTTAAATCCAGGAAGAAAGGATAAACCCCTGGCAAAACCCAAACAAAAAAAATATATATAATGATATCAGCATGGTTCCTCACCTCCTTTTAGGGTTAGTTTTACCTCCACTGCTATTTCGCGGTCTTGAATAGATGTCTATAGGACATTTCTTGTGGCTTACCCATTACGTTTAGAGCTTCCAGCTTATCCAAGGCTCATTATTTGGTCTTTTCTATGTTTATTAACCAAAAGTATTTTTTTATATGTGACTTTTTACCAACAGCCATAGTATAATTGATATTTGCCTCAATATTGTTTGTACTCTCACCTTTACAGGAGAGGATTCATTCATTGAATAGGGTGTGTTATGTTAATGAAATGTTTGATGACCAAGCATATTTAGATGAGTTATATAGAGACCATGAGGTTGCTGCTGAAATATTTGAGGAAGGTGGCCCACGGTATAAAAAAAACTGGCCTGGATTCTGATGACCCTCCTGCTTTATCCAGGGATGCTAGATCCTCTTCCTAAGAAAGCTCTCTGCTCACCTTAATTCTGTGTGTATAAACTCCTGACTTGAGGACTTTGTCAGCATTTACCTTCTGAAAGGCTCATTGGAAAAATAACTCCTAACTCATTAAACAATTCCAAAATTACCCCAAATTAGCCTCATAGATTATGTCTTTGATGGCTTGTTAGCTGGCATTGGTAACTAAATTTGACACTCAGAAAAAATGGCCTTACGAACATTTTTTTCTTTTCACACTGTTGTAAGCTTTCTAACATTTATCACCCAATGCGTCGTGTTATAATTAACTTTTCTACTCATGGCTGTCAGTGTCAGAACTGTGCTTCTCTGTCCATTAGCAAGAAAGTATTTGTGAAAGGCCCGTCATTGATGTCTGATACTGGTGAATTGAAGAGTTATGTACTGGCTGTATAAAACTGGATATTCCTTTAAAACCAATTGTTATCTTTTGCACCACTTCCAATGAAATTGTGATTTTTTTTTCCAAGCAGATTCTTCTTTGATGAAGCTGTGATTTGCAATAATCTTGTCATGCCAAGCTCAAAATACTACTAAATTAAGACATTTGTGGAAGGGAATGATTGTAAATTGCATGCAAATTTCAACTCCGCTGGAATTAATCAATAGGAAACAGAACTTGTATGTTCCTGATATAACGATGCTGAAACTAATCCCATGGAGTTCTATTTCCTTGGGAATTAGGCATTTGTTTTGATTTAAATCTCTCTTTTTTCTTGAAGACAAAGTCCTGGTTTTGAGTCTTTTAACAACTTTTGGTGGGGATAGAGAGATGTTATAAAGAAAACAGGAGTAAGGCTTAGATCTGACTTCTGTGGGAACAGCTGGCATTTCCTATTTAATTTGCTGTGCCTGTTTAATGAATCTTTTCCCCAATTTTTCTTGTTCATTTTTTTTTCCCACTGAAAATTATGAGGCATATGATAGGAGGTGATGCAATCTTTATTACTTGTTAAGGATGGAACACTAGTGTAAATGGCATATTCTCATTTATATCAATTTCCTGGGTGAGGGTATCCCAGATCATCTTTGATTAATGGTGTGTGTGTGTGTTTGGATTTGTTTGTGTGTTTGTTTTTATCATTGCCATAATATCTCACTTCTGGGGAACAGATCACCACCTTTGACTTTTTAATGTCTACTCACATTAACACTTCTCATTTTCTTTGATTGTCAGAATCAAGCTTATTCTTATACTTGGCCACCAGATCTGTTAGCCTTATTTGTTCCTCACCTTTTCTACAAGCTTTTATTTTAGTTTAAGAGTTTGCAGACAGAAGGTCTTATCATTGGCATATTGCGTATCACCAGTGCATTAGTGTTATACCCATAAATCCTCTGAGCCTGACAGCTTACTTCCCAACCCCTTTAGCGTGCTTTAAGAGTCCCTTTATTTATAGCCCAGTTTAAACCCTAGTGGGTAACACTCCATAAACCTGCAGTGACATCCAGTGGCTTCATGGTGTAATTTTTAACAAAATTTTCAAAAGGAATTACAGGGGCAGTATTGCCTGTCAAAGAAAAATACAGCAGGAGTTATTGAAGGGGGTTCCCTAAATACATCACCTTACAAATAATTACTGACATACCCGTCGTAGGATTACCGGGAGAATGGTTATTCATTTATTAGTTTTTGAGTGGAAGAATGGCAATTTCAGTTATTCCAAGATCTGAGGAACATACAAAATTGAGGACAAATTTTTTTTAAGAGGACAGTTTTTATGAAAAACACATCTGCAATGTCCAAATTCATATTCTGGATCTTTTTTAGAGAAGGTTTAAGAATGAAAGGAGAGCCTTTAGTTTGTGCTTCTGCGTATGAAGTTAAAAGTTCACTGTCATTCTTACTTCTTGGTTCTTATGCTAGCAGCTTCTTTGAGAGTCTTCCCTTGGATTTTTGCAGACTTTTTAAGATTGCTACGATAAACAGAGGCAAATAACTCCCAATCCGATTACTATTCTTGAGTTGTGTTATTTAAAAAAAATGATATTATTTTTATAAAAATGATATACCATTATAAATGTTTTACGTAGTAGAAAAAGGCAGAAAAATGCAGCACATCAGTCTACATCTTTCCCTTTCTGCAGAAACACCCCCTATTAACGTTTGGTGAGCTTCATATACAACTGCTGTGTTGACTGGTTTCTTATCACCACAGTGTGTTACTCCAGGAGGGGAGGGGCCAGGGTAGAGGATTGCCGTGTTTCGAAGTGACTCTGTCTGAAAGGCAGAACCAGCAAATAAAACCAGCTAGTGAAGACGAGGTTAGGGAAAGAGGGAGCGGAGTGGTGAACAGCCACCTCCTGGCCTAGATAAATTACTTGTGGCTGGAATGGGTCAGCACAGTTTACGTGTTTAAGCACCCAGTGTGACATTTTTCCAGAGCCCAGAGAGTAATGGAAGTAAATCTAGCATGCAGAAACCAAGCAAGTAGTATGTTCTAAACTGGTACTAGGCACATTGATACCAAAATGAATGTTAGGTTCAAAGAGAGAAAGAGTCCATTAGATCTTTCTCACAATTGATACTGAATCAGAAATTCGGTATTTGGATCTTAATCTGTCATGCCCAGTCCCCAGACTCTTTTCAGGTACAAAGCAAAAGCCATATGCCACTGGGAGAGGGGCAAGAAACCCATCTGCCCTTCTAGTCCTGCACAAAGATCAGCTAATATGAGGTGAGGGCTACGCACACACTCCCCTTACCCCCTTGGAATGACGCTGGCTAAAACCGCCTGCCACTGGGAGAGATCATGGTGCCTAGGACTCATCACTGATGCAAAGCAGGGGTCAGCTGCCTATGGCAGAGAAGTAGGAAACTTCCTGATGCCCGTGATAGTCGGTCAATACTAGGACGTGTTCTTCCTCATGCCCGAGATAGTCGCCTAATACAAGAACGTGGCCTTGTCATGGGAGGGATGACGGGAAGAGCGGGAAACCTGATTATAATCTATATCCTGAACTGAGTAGGAGGCAGTGGTTTCCTACCATTGCAGGAAAGCAGAAATGCTGAGAAAGTACCGCTCCTGAGGCTCAGATTTGCAGTGTTGGGTTTAGACTGAGGCTGGAACAAGAGGATGAGAAACTCCCCTCCCACACCGCAAGCCTTGCACCAAGAAATAAGCAGTAGTTGCCTACTGCTGGAGGCATGGCAAGGGCATGGGAGTAGACTTTCCCCCACTCTCTCTCACACACACACCCATAACACACACCCATATGTGCACGGCCTCCTGAACGTTTAGGGTAGATCACAAATACTGAGAAAGACTATTTGATGCTGCTGGTAAAGTAAACATTTTTGGAATAGTTTTAGATTTAAAAAATTTGTGCAGACTGTACAGTTTCCATATACACACCACCTAGTTTCCCCTATTGTAAGCATCATACATTAATGTGATAACATTTTTATAAGGAATGAACTAATATCATTATGTCATAATTAACTAAATTCCATGCTCTGTTCAGATTTCCTTGGTTTTCACCTCATGCCTCTTTTCTCTTCCAGCATTCTATCCAGGATACAATGTTATGTGTTTCGTCATCGTGTCTCCTTAGGCTCCTCTAGACTGAGATAGTTTCTTAACGCTGTTGTGTTTTTTTTGTTTTTTTTTTGGTGACTTTGAAAGTTTTGAGGAATTCTAGTCAGGTATTTTGAAGAATGTTGTTTGATTGCTGGCTTTTAAAATGTTTTTCTGATGTTTTTCTCATGATCAGACTTTAAATTGTCTTCAACTTTGGAACTTTTGGACTCGCAAACAGCTAGGTCACAGCAGTCTTTCAAAGGGGGAATTTTCATCCTGTGGTGCACTGAAAATAATTACATCAAAAACAAAGCACAAACCCAGTTCAACTACTTATTAGATTCATTCAGTGCCCGATGCTAATAGTCTGAATTGACCCATTTCCAGGCAAATGTTATTTACTTAAGTTTCTTTCACACACAAAGTCTGGAATTCAATAAAAAATTATGAAAAACAGATCCAAAGGGAAAAAAAAATAAAACCTGTGTCAAGAGATTTAATAGTCAATAGAACCAAGCCAAGAGATGGTTTAGATATGCAAACTTTAGATAGAAATTGTGAAATAATTATGATTACTATATTAAAAGTTCTAATGGATAGGTGGACAATATACATCAGCAGGAGGAATTTCAGTAGAGAGATGGAATCTATAAATAAGAGTCAAATGGAAATGCTAGAAATGAGAAACATAATATCGTGAATGAATTTTTTTTTCCTGTGGATTTATTAACAAACTGGACATAGTAGAGACAGAATCAGTGACCTTGAGGATAAGCTTTTATTCAGAAGCAATCCAAACTGAACTAGCATGAAGAGTGGAAATGAAAAACAGAGAATCCAAAAACAGAACTATGGATCAAACCAAACAATCTAACATATGTGAAGAGAAAGAAAATAAGGCAGCAGAAATATTTGAAGAGCTAATGACTGAGAATTTTCAAAAATGAAAGAAAATAAACCACAGATCCAGTCAGGATAAATACGAATAAAAGCACACATAAATACATTGAAGTCAAATTGCTAAAAAACAAAGATAAGAGGAAGTCCCGAACTCAGTCAGAGAAAAAAAAAAATATTTAATACATAATGAGTCATGTAGCTAAAAGTTCAGCAGACTTGTAGTCAGATACTATGAAAGCCAAAAGACAATGGAATGGCAGCTTTCAAGAACTGAAATAACAAATAACTTCATTCTAGAACTTTATATCTAGGAAAAATATATTTCAAAAATCAGGGCAGAATTAAGATTTTGTCAGATGAACAAATGTCAAGAGAATTCTTTGCTAGCAGACCCACATTAGAAGAAATGATAAAGGAAGCTCTTCAGGCGGGAGTATGCTGCTAGACGGAACACCTGGTATTACACGATGCAGTGAAGAGCACCCAAAATATAAAAGTGTAGATAAATGTGAAAGACACTTTCATCCTATTTTTAGTCTTTTGAAAAGAGGTTAGAGCAAGATTGACATAAAGCAGCCCATGAGATAAATGCTACCTCTAACTTATTTTGTACAGCCTAATGGCTAAGAATGTTTTAATTTTTTAAAGGGTTATGAAAAAATTAAAAAAGCAATAATCAAGGAATATGCAGTATAAACTAGGTATGGCTTGCAAAGCCTAAAGTATTTACTGTCTGCTCTGGTCTAAAGCAAAATAATAGCTATACAATGTAGGATTTGTTAACAAATGTCAAAGTAAAATTTTGGCAATAGTAGCACAAAGGACAGGAGAGAAGAAATGGAAATATACTGTTGTAAGGTTATCATGTTGTATGTGAAGTAATATAAAAACATTTTAAAGTAGACTGTAATCATTTAAAGATGTATACTATAAATTCTAGGACACATGCTGGAGGAAAACATGAAGCAAAAAAATATAATTAACAAGCTTATAAAAGTGATAAAATGGAATCATAAAACATGCTCAACTAAAACAAAAGAAGGAAAAAAAATAAAGACTGAGAAAAGAAAAAAAAACAAAACAAAGAACCAGATGGGGCTAATTTTTAAAAAGTATAATGATATGTACCCTTCCATACCAATAATTACATTAAACAGAAATGGTCAATTAAAACACAGTTTATAAAATTGGATGAAAAGCAAAACCCAATTATGTATTGTCTACAAGAAAACCATTATAAGTGTGAAGACCTAGCTATATTGAAACTAAATGGATGGGAAACAACATATCATGCAAATTCAAAACAGAAGTAAGTTGGAATGATTATATTAATGTCAAACAAAGTATACTTCAGAACAAGTAATATTATCAGACGTACATAATGATAAAGAAAACAATTCATCAAGAAAACTAAATGCCTACACATCTGATAATGGAGCCTCAGAATACCTAAAGCAAAAGCTTATTGAACTGCGAAGAGAATTAGGCAAGTCTACCAATTTAGTTGGAAATTTCAACACACCTTTCTCAGTAATGGGTAGTACCAGTAAAGATAATTTAGGAAAGGCAGAATATTTGAGCAATACTATCAGTCACATTGTCTCAATTGACTTTTATAAAATATTCCCCTCACAACATGATACAGTGTTGTTTTTTTCAAATGCACTTGGAATATTCATTAATATAGACCATATTTTGAGATATACAATCTCAATAAATGTAAAATCATTTAAATTATGCAAATTATGTTCACCTACCAGAGCCAATTTGAACTAGAACTCAGTAACAGAATGATACCTAGAATAACCCCAAATATTTTGGAGTTAAATTACATACTTTTAAATAACTCATAGATAAAAAAAAAAAAAAAATCTAAAATCTGATTTTACTTTTTAAATTGTTCTTATTTGTAAGCGTTTCAAAATATGTAGATATACATTGTGTGCTACATACATCTATATAATTAATGATAATTATGTTCACTTGAGATCTGTAGTAATGTAGTACACAATATATTTTAAGTACATTTGGCTTAAGGATACAGTCAGTCACGTGACCTGTTTGGGGAATGTAATTTCTTGGGATAAAATTAAATACCTGAAAGTTGACAAGTGGTAAAGCTTAAAAAGTAATACTTGACGCCTTCAGAAATATCAGTACAAATGTCACGGAGTTGCCGTGAATCTACTTTCATCTTTGCACTGTTAGATATTTTGTGATTGAACTTGTTGATTTTGAAGTATGAATTGTTGCTTGCGATATATGACCCATCAGTTTGTGAACAAGCATTTACTGTGTGCTGGCTGAGCAGGACGCGCTTCGCATCGTGTTTATAAACATGGTAGTATTAACTCCCTAAATTGGAAGCATTAAGACACAGATGATGTCATCAAGAGACACAACCCAGTAAACCAGTGAAAAACCATCGCAAGTTCTACTCAGTTTTTAAAGAAGCAGAATTTGAGTATATATTTTGGAATAACAGTACGTCATAGAATAGCAGTAAGATAATGAATTCTCAATATGTGTCTAAGTCAAGGTCTGGAAAAATCTTTGGAGTACTCAGAAATTTTTATTAGGTTAATGTGACAGATATAACTCTTCAACAATGAAAAATAAAGTGACCTTTGTGGGCTGATGAGTGAGTGAACTTTTAAATTGTACTCCTGGAAATACATATTTTGAATCAGCAACTGTTGAGATCGTAGTTTTTGCCCTACGTATTAGATCATAATTTTTAATCATTAACCTTATGGTGAAGTTAGCCAAAATAAAAAAGTGTTCTCTATTAGAAAAGAATGTAATTTCAGTTTTGATATTTACAACTGACTTTACAATAGCTCCACTTCTCAGGAGATGTATGAATAATTCTTCAAATTAAGGGTAAGAATAATTGAATTTGTATTTACAGTCCTACTAAGCTGATGGAGATTTCAAAAGAGTGGTATGCCCATAATCGTAGTAAAAGATTCTCATTTTGCACACATGTTTAGATGTTCTTGACAGGTTTAGGTTAGTAACATGATGGATATAAAGCTGGAGCTCAGGGCTTACGGTTTATTTTGATCATTTATTGCATACAGCAAACATGGCCAGCCTATTGGCAAATTTTCCTCAAATAAGAGGGTTTGTTTGTTTGTTTGTTTGTTTATTTAAGGACAATGATTATTTCTGAATTGAGTACTTCAAATGAGTTGTTTTTGGAGAACTGCTACAGAGCTTGTGGCAAATGATTGCTAATCCTTCTTGAAAGCAATTATACTACCACCCAAAGTCCCATTCCTTCCCTTAGCCTTGGGAAAACTTCAGTTATGAGTTTAATATTTTGATTTTAATTTTTAAAATTATGAGTGCCATATGGCTGTAGAATGCAGAGGTTTGCATGAAATAAGTTCAGTGTAAGTCAGAAGTAATTTATGATGCTTAGGATTCGTTAAATATATATGATTTCAATATATATAATAATCTTCACAATAAATGTTAAGGGATGTGATTTTTGCACTTGATTGTAATACTTGCTAATTATTTTCTCTTAGTGTTAGTAATAGTTAAATGGGGGTTATCATGTCATAGATTGTTATATTACAGATGTATGGTCAGTTACAAAACATTATTTGCTGCTTAGTTTCTAACATTGCATCATTCCCTAAGTAGTCTCAACAATCAAATACAATTGTAATAATATTTGCTGAAAATTGGAAACTATTAAACCCCCTCAGTTTGCTGAGAATCAGGAAAGGAGAGAGCATTTCAAACAACAAAGCTTTCTATGGTTAAAAACAAACAAACAAACAATAAAACCAAAACCCAAACATAGTCTCCTCCACCATCTCTCAAAAGGCAGTTTGATAACTAAATATTAATTTTAATATTTTATATCATTTACATGTCTTTTTTTTTGTTAGTAATGGTAAGAGCACAAGCACCATAGATCACAGAATTTTATGTTCAGTGGTCTCTATTTGAGACCCAATATACTAGGGGCAAGTTACCTTTATAACATTTCTTTATTTAATTCCCTCACTTGCACATTGAATTGATTGAAAGGGATAGAGAAACATTAAATTATGGTCCTTAATCCCATTTGGTTGTGTTAAATTCACCAAATGATAGATGGAAATTTCCACTGCCAGGTACAATAGCTACCTGCACTCACAGAGAAATATTCATTAATTACACTGTGTGGCTAAACTCATTTGTAAGAGATAACTGATCTTGTCTGAAATTGGAGATTTTCTTTAAAATGGGAAGTCAGTGCAGCATTGTTCTCAAACTGTCCGATTGCATGCTTTTGTCCCAAGCTCACAGGAATGGACGTCCAGAGATTCAGGCATGTAGGGCCAGGGGAGGGATGACAACAGAAGTAGTTCTCTCCCCCTGTTCCTGACTGTTCTGACCACCTGTCCCTCACTCTTGGCTCTTCTGTTCTGAGGGGATCCCACAAAGAGTCCCGAAGATGGGACCACTGCTGGGAGGTTGTTGCCATGAACCCGCTTTCGCGGCTTCTCATGGAGCCTCCTTTTCATTAGTATTTGCAACATGTTCACCAGCAAAATGATTATGTTAGGCAGAGACACCACATCACTTACATTTCATAGCTCAGTGCAATTTTCATAAACTGCGAGGCAACATCCAAAAAAACATGACTCAGAATTAGAGTTTCAGAAGATTATTATATAGACATTATTTCCCTCAGGTCACAGGCTTTAGTCAAATTTGGAGGAGAATGAAATTGCCAACAGTGAAAAGCAGACAGAAAGGTATGAGTTCATGAGCAGAGAAATAACATTTTCATTTGTTCCTTCCCCATGGGAAAGATTCAGCATTCCGGTAAATGGAGCCGGTTATAAGAAATGAATTTTTGTCAGCAGGGATGTGATTTTAAGGCTCACTTATCCATTGGCAATCTAGATTTCTAACCCCAGGAATCTAGGAAATTGCTACAGAATGTAGTCTTTATTATAAACAAGTTTTTTTTTGGTTTTTTTTTTTGGTAGTTTTTGCTTCTTTTCTTGCTCAGAGATTTTAAGATGGACTACTTTTTTTTTTTTCTTTTTAACCTTTCAGGAGTCAAATGACTACAGAATTTCCCCATCTGCCCTAAGTTTCTCTCACTGCTCTTGCTGTGTGATGGCAACCTTTTTTCCCCACCAAGAGTCCCCCACTCTTCCCTTGCCGTTCCTCACCCCCTCTGCGCAGTGTGCACAGGGAGACAATATTGGGAGCTATGAGGCCTACTGGTGCCAGTTCCCTGGCCTCGGCCTCTGTTCCCAGCACTGGCAGGATGACTTGTGATGCTGCTGCTTCTCTCTCCTCAGCCTTTATATGCCTGGATCTGAGAGAGTAAAGCAGGAAAAAGGGCTCCCCAGGTAGCTCTCATTTGATGCAGGTATAAAGAGCAAGGATTTGCAAGATTTCTGTAGGGTAATCCCAGACAACCTTCTTCATAATTAAAGAATGTTCTTTCACGGGAAATTTTACTTTCCTTCTCAGTTTTACCTGATGCTTGTCAGCCCATCACTCTTTCAGATTCTGTGCAAGGTTCTCCTGCTAGATGTAGTGCATGTTTGAGAGCAGAAGGTATTTCATAGAACCTATGCCCTTCACTTCTGGAGATGCACATAGGTTCTGTGACATTAATCTCACCTTCATATTTTCTCAGTCTTTAATACTTGAACATGTGTATATCTAATGCCTTCCTCCCCTGTGCATTTTGGCCTATTTTAATATCTCAACACTATACACTATTTTGCTGGCCGTATTCTTATTAGCAAATGGTATTACCTGCCACTGTTTACTGAAAGCAAATTCCGTTGGCCTTCATTATTATGTCAACCATATCATGATTACGTAATATTGTGATTGTCCTTGATTAATACATGAGAATTGATTGCTTTAACTTAGTTCATTGAATTTGGTCCATGAAATTCACCATGCTCTATAAATTCTGCCCCCCCCCCCCCGCCCAAAGCTTCTAGAAGGAAGAAGGAATGTTAGGGTGAAGAGGAACCTCTAATTTATTACAAAGTACCCCTAGTCACGTATTTCAATTTCCTGTGTGTGGTGTGGTAAAGGATTCATTGAACTGGCAAGAGTGCCGGCACATCCTGATACTGTGCAGAGTCTGAGCAGTTACCTGAGTTACTCACTGGCCATAGCCAGGCTCGGGGTCCACTATCTGGAGCCAGGGACAGGATGTCTCACTTCTACATTCTTGACACTTGCTCAAGAGCAACTAACTCGAGAGAAACTGTTCAACTTTCTGGTATTCGGCTTTGGTTTCTTCTGTGAAATAGCAATGATTTTGCCTGTCCAAACCACTATTACTATTTTTCTCAGCAATGCTGCGTGAACGAAATGTTATTACAGGATTTGAACTCCCAGAAATAGTTAACCTACTTCGCTTTCCCATACCGTTTCATAATACTTAGTCTTCTTGGTTAAGAAGACAATACAGTAAAACCTCTGTTAACTGGATTGAAGTGGTATTAATTTAAGTTTGGATCATTCTTAAAAAACATGTTTTTTCAATATACTTGCTCTTGAAAAATCTTTCTGTGGTGTAGTCAGTATATTTTTACCTTATAGAGCATCGTCTAGCAATTGTAAGAGAATCTCTCTCTGATGATGGATCGTCTTACCCAACCCTGAGGCCGTGCTATTGGAGTTCAGTTCTTTCTGTACCAAGAAGTGGATATATAATGAGAGTCTTATGGGAAGTTGAGTTGGATTTGCTCTGTTCTTGAGCAACCACAGAAGTTGTTTTTTAATAAGTAAATTGCTTATATGAATTGTTTTCTCAGTGTTTTACCTCTTTCTTCCTAAAGTGAAATAAAGAGTGCATTAGCCACACTTAAAAAAAAGTTCACCACCAATGCAAAATATTATTATATCGAGGTCTTCACAGGAGACATGCAGCATGCTGAGAAGGTCTGACTGCCTAAATGCTTTGTGTCTAGTTTTTCAAAATTTCAAAGGCGATATTTCCTCCATCAATAAGATTTCAAATTTTATATATAATAATAGTCGTGATCCAAGCTAGCAGCCACTGAGCGCTGACTGTGTGCCAGGCACTGTTGTTTTCTGGGTAATACTCAGTTATTCCTCATAAGCACCTACGGAAAGAGGCACTATTACCATCTCCATTCTTCCAGTAAGGAAACTGAGGCTTAGAAAGGTGAAGCAGTGTGTGTGAGGTCGTTGCAGCAGTCTGATAGGAGAAGCT
This sequence comes from Rhinolophus sinicus, assembly GCF_036562045.2. Classification (NCBI taxonomy): domain Eukaryota; kingdom Metazoa; phylum Chordata; class Mammalia; order Chiroptera; family Rhinolophidae; genus Rhinolophus; species Rhinolophus sinicus. Next base: position 105,913,424 of record NC_133753.1, read on the forward strand.
GTGCTGTCACCACCGTGCTGGAACACCTCAGAGGTGTGGGGTGTGGAGCCACAGATTCAGACGCACAGGTTTGCTGTGGGCCTTGTGTGGCATTCGATTAAATACTTCCGTTTGTATTATATCATTGCATTTCAAAACAATTCTGCCTGGTAGATTTTATTATCCACGTTTTACAAATGAAGAAATCGAGACTCAGAAAAAGCGAAGCATTTAACCACAATTTTGAGCGTAGTGATAATTGAGGCAGCAGAGATTTGAACCTTGTAACACAAAATCAGTTTCTGGCCAGGAATGTCATTAAGGAAAGCAACTTCCTTTCCCAGAAGGGTCAGTTTCATCATGTGTATGACATACAAGTTTCCTGTATACCAACCATCCCATCCCTAGCAAGGATTTGTGGTGAAATCTGTTTGTGCTGCAATGGAATGACCTCATTTCTTTCTATCCACAGAATTTCTTCAAGTCATTGCAGATATGCGTTGGTTCTCCTTCCTGTTAGTGGTTTGGGGTTGATGGGTTGATTTTCCACAGTTAACATCCTTCTTTTTTCATTTGTCGTTGTTGAGAAATTAATTTTCCTTTGTGTTTTGGGCCCCTGATAGTATGTTCTTTAGCCCCCTGAGGAGTGAGTGTCCCCGTGATGCCATTAGCCACTTGTACAGTGTTCTGAGGACATTCTAATAGGAATAGGAATGAACACCACTTGGATGCCAATTAAAAATGAGTCTCTTTTTGAGTGAGCTCTGTCCTTAAGCCTGTCAGGACACAGAGGGCTGGCTCTCTCAGTTTCCTTAACCATCTGACATCGTGTGGAACTTCCTGGTGTACTAAAAGGGGATTTTAATGTAAAGGTTTTTGTTCCTGCAGCAGTGGGAGAAGAGCCAGTTTTCACATAGCTATATATTACTGAAAACATAGAATGGCATTTTAGCAGGTCCTGCGAAGTCCTGGTGAGTCTCCAGTGTGGTGTGACGAAGTCTAGGGGATGTCTTTCAGAATGGAATGCCTTGGCAGCAAGTGGGCAGCCGCTTACCAGCCCACTGGACTCATGGGGAGGTCCGCTCCGCGTTGTGTATGACTGGGTTTTAATGGGCCAGGCCTCCCCGCCATCTCGTTTTCCCACCTTGTCTTCTCCTCTGTTTCCCTTGGCTCCACGTTTGGCTCAGTTGGACACCGTGGGCTTCACCCGAGTCATTTGGAATGCAGGCCCGTCACACAGGTCTCCAGTCTCTGCATGGCAGCTGATGGCTCGGACAGAATTAGAACCGCACCCTGGGAGGCTAGTGGTTGGTTGTCCCCAGTCAGGTCTGCACACGTGGAGGAAATGCATGGGCTCGTGCGTCTGCATCTATTTCACATCCTCATAGACATGTCTTTGAGTCCAGATAAATACATTTCTTTTCCTCCTGGATTTTAGCCATTACTCACACAGGTCCTGGAGACTGAGTTGTAGTCACCCCAGGGCCAGGAACAGCAGGGTTATCAGAGGTGTTACACTGTGCATTTCTCCTCATACATTTTTAACCCTTCATGTCATAGGCTTCCTGGGCTCCTCAAGCAGTCAGTTGCTAGCTTGGCAGACTAGAGCCTCTCCAACCCATTGGTTTGTCTATGTGGATTACTTTTATCACATGATGATTTGGCATACGTTCTCTGAAAATCTTGCCTTACCTTTTCACAACTTTGTAAAGAGTGGTGAAGTGGACCCACTTACTCAACTTGTGAAGTGGGATTCCCCCCGAGACAGGAATGAGAGGCAGAAACCTAGCAGAACAAGGCTCCTTCTTGTGAAGGTTGATCTCTAAACTTAGTATAAAGTTTCTGGTCTAGAAGGAAAGGTGAGAACCTAAGACCAATCCTTTCCAGCTTGCCATCGGCCTTGGTGTACCCTTTGTTGCAAATGCTAGGATCAGTGACTTGGTTGTGCATGGAGATTATTTCCGAGTGGTATTTTATCTCCCACTCTCAGACTCCTTCAGATCCAGCTGGGTGCTCAGCCTAATCCCTTTGCAGAACTCCCACGGGGCAGTTCTGTAGCTGGGGCAGTGGTCAGAGAAACTCTGATGCCACAACATACGATACTGTTAACAGAGAAGAATAGGAGTCTTCTCTGCAGAATGCCTCACAAAGGAGACTTTCTTTGCTGCCCCTGGTACATGTGGTAAGCATAGAAAGAGTTTATTGTGGAAGTCTTTCAGCCACAGGTCTTTCTAAGGCATAATTCTACCCTCCAGGGAAACCAAAATAAATACCAGCCTAATAAACTTCAGATTTTTAAAAATAAGTTATCCAATTGCGTTTCTGTAAGAAGAAAAATATGAGAGGTCGACATGTGTTCTTATTCTGCCTTGATTTTACTTCCCATGCTGTCCTATCCCAGTTCGGCCTTTAAATGGAAGAAAATACTTTGTCATTTCAAAAAGAATGATAGTGCAAAATCCAGTCTTCCAGAACAGGAGGTGGGGGAGTAAACTTGAATGCCAACTTTGGAATTTTCTTCAAACACATACACACACACCACACACACACACAGATTTTTTTTTTTTTTTCCTGGAGGTTCATGATAAATATGTTGTCCGTATTCCTCGCAAAGGAAGCCTTCCATCTAGGCTTCCATTCTTTTGTTTGCTGTGTGGCCACGGTCTACCTGGACCTCCCACTATTCCTCCTGCCCCCTCCTTGCCCTTGTGTCAGGCCTTCTTGGCTCCAGTTCTCTCACTAGTGCTGGCTTCCCGTCTACCTGTGCAGCCTGGACCAAGTGTATGAACTCCCACCTGCATTCTGCCTGCCCTTGAGCTGCGTGTACCTGTCTCTTCCCAGGTCTGGGGTTTGTCAGTGGACTGACTCCTCCCGTTTTTTCACCCTTTCTCAGTCTGCTTCACTGCTGATTAGCTTGTCATCCATATCCTTAAATGTGCTAGCCCCCAAGACTCCCTTGCCTCTTCATTATTATTTTCGCTTTATCTTGATTGTATTAAATAAAAGTCATGAACATCCATGTACCCGTCACCAGCTTGAAGAGTACAGCATTTACAGTATAGTTGAATCCCCGTTGTAATTCTGATTATATTCTCCTCTGAGAGTCCAGGGATAATAACCACAATTCTGAATTTCTTATTTACGTTACGAATTTCTTCGTACATATTCTACATGCATTAATCAGCAAATATTATGTGGTATGTTTCTATTTTGAAAAATTACATCTTAAGTGTATACACTTTAGTGACATTTTTTAACTAAGCAGTATGTTTGCGAGACTCAGTTGCTCTGTTTCACCCTCCCACTACTGTACGGTATTCTCATTTAAGACTGTGCCACCTTTGATCTGTTCTATTTATGGATGATTAGATTGTTTTCAATTTTTTGCTATGACAAACAGTGCTGCTGTGAGCTCTTGTACAAACCTCCTTGCACATGCGTCCATTTGCTTTTCCAGCAAGCGCGACAGATCCTTATCTTCAGGCTGGGTGCTCGAAGGATGTACAGGGGTGTTTCGTTGCAGGAAGCCTAGCACTGGCCTTAACACTCACCTCACGTCTCTCTAGGCCCCCTTTCACAGGTCTATTAACGTCCGCTTCTTAATCATAGTTCTAGTCTTTACTGTTAACGCTCAGAAACACTCAGTGTCCTCCTGTCGTTTATGTGATGAGGCTGATACCCCGCCAGAATCATCCCAGCCTAACCGTTTTGGTCTTTGGACTGTTCACATCTCACCCATACACCCTTACCTTCCAGTGTCCTTTCTCTTTCATGCTCCCGGGACATCTCTTGATGCTTAGTTACCTTTCCTGTTTTGAACTTTATCCAGGATGTTGAAATTCTACTCAGTTTTCAAGATCCTAATGAAATGCTTTCTTATCTGTGCACATCTTACGCTTCTTGTCTGATTCTAACTTTATATTATAGCTAGTTAAGTATACATTTGCTTAGCTGATTGTGAGCGGAAGCCACGTGGTAAATACCGCAAACATAGTAGAACCTCATTAATTAAAATAATAATCAAATTGAAGGGATCATTTGATTCTCAGCCTTGCTGTTAAAACACTTTAATGCTGTCAGTGGAAGGAGGGCGTAGATAGAGAGCAGATGTTTAAATTCTCTATTGCAGTTCTCAAACGTTTCTGGCTCCCCGTAAGGACGTGCGGCTTACTAACCAGGCAGCCATCCTTAGCGGGACCCTTTCCATTTCAAAGTGGGACAGATTGAGGAGAAAACTGACTTTGGTAAGAGAGATGCACAGCTCATTAAAAAAGACCATATTCTCAGTGCAGCAGGACCTACGTAAAGCAGCCCCATGCCAGTCTCTTCGCTAGGTTCTTACAGCCGTCTGGGTGGCAGTACAGGCCGATAACCTGGCCCTAATGAAGCCCTTCAACTTTGCTTCTGCTCCCAAGGTGGAAGGCACATTGTGGCAGCTTGTGCATAAGGGAAGCCCGAGTCCAGTGTCCGCGTTTCCATTTTGAAAGAAATGGGAGAAATGAGGCCAGTGGTTTGATAAATTATATCAAAAATAGTCCCTTCATGCTAATGGAGTGTGAAGAAGCTGATGTACTGGAGATGATCTATAATATTTCATATTTCTCTGAGGAGAAAAATGATAAACTTGATGATGTGTGATTTATTCATATTTCTCCAGATGAAGAAAAAATCTTAAAGTCAACTGTCTGTTTCTCCCTCCCAGAAGCTGGCTTGTGGGTTTTACACTGAGACTGGAGGCTGGGCTTGCCTAGAGAAATGCCTAGAGAGACTGATGAATCACTAGACCTTTGGCAGTTGCTTGGGAGAGGGTGATTATGCCAGCGTTGCTGCTATTTTATCATCACAATTTTATGGCCCTCCACCACCAGGTGACAAATGTGCCAATTATTGCATTTCTTATCCAGGACTTCTCTTACTGCCCCTCCCCTCATGGCTGTGGCCCTTAGTCCTTCCCTGGAGCTCAGCCCTGGACAGCTGTAACTTCTGCAGTCAGACCTGCTCTTCGGAAGCCGTGCTGAGAGGGCCATGCTTTCCAGCCCTCAGGCTGCAGACTAACCATGGGAGGTCTTGTTACTTCCCTTTCCTCTTCACTCTGCCCATCACCCTTTGGGTCAAGTGCTGGGCAGAGCCAGAAGCTGTACTTCCTTCTTCAATAACTGAAAATGGCCCCCCTGGCCTGGGTCATTTCACTCTAAATAGCCCCGCGGAGGAGGTTAGAAACAGGTTGTCTTAGGCAACATGATTTAGCAGGTAAAATTGTTCTCTCTCTCTCTCTCTCTCTGTCTCTCTCTGTCTCTCTCCCCCCCTCTCCCCTCCCCCCTTCTCTCTCCTCTCTCCCTCCCACCCAGCCACCCTTTCTCTCTCTCTCTAGCCATCTTTTCCTCCCTCCCTCCCTTCCTCCCTGGCCATTACCCATAATAGGACTCTTTGCAAAGCCCCTGCCCCACCTGGCCATTTCCTTCCTGGACTCTAACCCTTCCTCTCATCTTAGATCACCTGCCCTAATTTCCCAAGAATGCAGTTAATACATTTGCTAATTTTCCTTTTGTGATTATGTTAGTGGATACTAAAGGCTTAAGACTGACCTTTATAAGCTAAAGGATTTATGTTTTAATAAGACTTTTGGAGATTCCTTATAAAGGCCCTAATAGAAAGATCACTTTCATGAATGTGCAGAGATTTTAGGAGTGAAGAAGGCTTTCCAGGGAGTCTGAGGACATGTTTTGTAAAATGACCTTTTTTTCCATGGTTGCAAGATCAGCTAAATGGATTATCTCTGAGATTATAGCTGTCCATCTGCCTAGACCCTTTTTCAAACTATGCATTCATTTCAAATGTGCTATAGTTCCAAGTAAAGGTACCACACTGAAAACAAATTTCGTTGTATAAGTAAGTTTCAGGTTTTAGGTTTCAGTGATTTAGAAAATGTAAAGACATCTTGGAGTGTGATATGTGGGGAATGATGGTTCTGGACATACCAACCCAAAATATGGCTCCCGGTCATGTTGAATATTTCAGGTGAAGGAGTGACTATGAGAATGGCAGGTACAAGAAAGACTTCCTTACCTTCTGTCATGCGGGAGACCCTGCTCGCTGCGCCATGTGTCATGCAGGGAGGCCTGTGGGGTCTCAGCTCCAGCTCCCCACATAAGAACACAGGACATGGTGAGGCCAAAAAGGAACACCCACGGAGCCATAGGTAGGGGAGTCATACCACTATAGTCTCACTGGAGGCTGGGCGAGACACATGCAGTAGTAGCCACACGATCCACTGTCCGCCATTCACTTCTCTGCCTGCCAACCAACCAACCAATCAACTCAGCCCGCAGTTACACCAGTAGCCAATTAGCTAACCGGTCACAGCTGATGGCCATTCACCACCCGAGCCAGCATCCTCCCTTGTGAGGCCGGAGGCTGAGAGCCTGGAAACTGCTCTCTGGGACTCTGTCCCCACACTTTCCCCTAAAGCAAGTCCTAAAACCCTCAGGTGAGCAAGGCCCTCCCTGGCCTGGAAGAGAGAAGCATCCTTATCTCTGAAAATGGAGGAAGCCCTAGAAGAGTCTGAATGAAAAGGCCTTGCTTCCTTTCCCCACTTTGCTGCACTTAGCTCATACACTTTGTCCTATCACATTTTCCATGGCTTTCCACTCCTCATCAAACCTAGCATCAAAATGCCCAGGTTTCACCACTTCTTTGAGTTTTCATTGTCTTCTACAGGATCCTGCGCCATGCAAGACTTTAAAAAGAAATAGATTTGTACACTTTTCTCTTGCTAATCTGCCTTTTGGTACAGGGGCCTCAGCTGAGAATGCAGATGGGGAAAAGTAAAAACTATTCTTCCTCCCCTTCTGCAGTCTGTTATTTCCCTTTCCTGGGACCCTGTTAGAACAGTCTGCCTTCCCGTCATGTGTCTCCTGCCTGCTTCACAGGAGATCCACCATATTGTGGCCGCCTCCTGATTTAAGGATTCCCACGGAGAAGAATCTCAGCATGTGACCGGATGGGATCTAATATTAGACGTTTAGGATGAATAATTATCAAAGCAAATCAGGTCCAAAAGTTCTGTCTTTTAAAACTTTCTTTGAAAAAATGGTACGTACAGACATAAACCAGTTTTGTTTGTTTAACAAAAGGTCCTTTACTCTTGGAATCTGGATACCTAGTTTTGGGTATCAGACTTTATTCAGGTAATTTAACTACTCTGTGCCTTAATTTCCTTAGCAGGAAAGAGTGGTGGCATTAATGTTAATGATGAAAATGTAAGTACTGTTTTTGTAGGAACAATACTGTAAAAGTCTTCAATTTGGTTGATCATTTTCTCAGTTGCTTTTTGTGTGGGAGCCTTCTTCTGTATTTGTTTATAGTCAAGACATTCTTAGACTTTATATGGCAAGGAGAATCCCACAGAACAACGTTGTAGAGCCATTATCTGCTGCTACCACACCCTGCTGACTTGCACAGCTGGAGAACCCCCGTCCCCCCTCCCCCAGTTTGCATGAAGTTTTCTCACTAATTGACCCTGGAGTATGGGAGTTTTCCTCTAACTATTCCCTGGCCAAAGTAGATTGGGGCCAAAGAAAGCTTCACAAATATACCTATAGTTAGTTGTGTTACACCATTTTGTAACAGCTGAATGAGCTGAAATTTAAAGAAGTAGAAGTATCTTTTCCTATTTAGCCAAAGAAGGTGGGTCTTAGGGAGAAATTCCAAAGAGTAAGATTTTCTTTAAGAAGAAGTCAGCATATCATTTTCTCCTATTGCTTTGGTATACTGGTGATTTGTCAGTTCTTCAATCAACAACTTTTGCTTAGATTAATTTTTTTTCTTTGTTCTTTTGCTGGGGATCATATTCAAATCAAATAAGTATAATTACCATGCTGAACAGAAGACAACCAACTAGTTATACACCCATAAAAAGTTGAGTAGCTACAGAATGCAGAAAGTAATTCACAAACTGGTCATAGAGAAGGCAGGTGCCAGAGCTGGAGGTAACAGCCTGTGCAGAGAAGCTAGGGAAGGTTTCTCTGGGAGTCCACCTCCCAGAAATGAGAATCTCTTGTTCTGACCCTCCATTTCTTCTGGAACTAAGGTGCCACATCTTTTTCCCTCTGGGTAAGTCTTTTTTGATTGTGTGTTTCTCCCACTAGAATGTCATCTAGTTGTCATGTTCTTCCTTGTATTTCTGGTTTTAGGACTATACCTGACCTCATTTATGGTCAGTACCGTGTTTCCCTGAAAATAAGACCTAGCTGGACCATCAGCTCTAATGCGCCTTTTGGAGCAAAAATTAATATAAGACCCTATCTTATTTTAATATAAGACCGAGTATAATATAATATATAATATAATATAATACCAGGTCTTATATTAATTTTTGCTCCAAAACACGCATTAGAACTGATGGTCCGACTAGGTCTTATTTTTGGAGGAAGCACGGTATGTTCTTTTTGAGTAGGAAATAGGCGAATGAAGTAAAGGATCTTATATATAAGCCTCTTCTTGTTGACCAGAGAAGGTTTTGACTATTTCAGTGTTTGAGGCTTCATCAGCCTCTCTCTACTTTTTGGTCCAAAGGCTGAAACCAAAGAAGAAAAAAATTGCCTTGTATTGCTCTAGTACCTACAGACAAGGAGCATCTTGGCGTCTTATGTCTTTTCAGAAGTTGGAGATGTGCCTCTGAAGAAACTGAACCCGGGGAAGGTCCTGTTCTTACAATATTAAATTCTATTTTGGAACTGAGCTTGACACTTAACATGGGTTTCTTTGGGTGCTTCTTTTCTTTCAAACCTGTATTTTGGCATAAGCTGTACACACACCAGAACTTTTTGTCCTAATTATAATTTATAGATGGAAGTGAGATAAATATGTCTGCCACCAAATCTGATTGTTAGATACTTTTGAAATACTGTCTTCAATTCCTTACATAATATAGTTATTTATGCACATCTGTCTCCTACATTATATTTTGAACTTCTTGGAGTAATGTTTTCTTTATTTTTATATCCTGTTGCTTAACTAAAAATGGCACATAGTAGATCCCTCATGAATTGGTACTAGTGTTCTCTGGGAATTCATTTCTACATCCTTGGCATCTTTCTTCTCCATCAGAGACAGCAAATGATTTGAGCTTTACAAACCAAAGGTTTTGGTTTGGGACCAGGTGGAAAGAAGAGCTGAAATGGGCCATGTTTTATGTTATTTAAGATTGAAAATGAGTCAGTCATGAAGACATTTATTTTCATTTTTGTTTTGGAAATCATAAGCTTTCAAGTGGTATTAAAACCTAGACTCATGCCTATGTAGTTTGGACCTTCAAGTCTTTCCATATGTGGAATCAAAGACCCATAAGAGTTGATTGATATATGGTATGAGTTTCACATTATCCTTGGAATGTGTCACTGCTGGTGGCATAGTGGTGCTTTACCCTGCTGGCCGGAGGGAATGGTATGAGACTGAGGGATGGAGACAGTAGAGTTCATTGAGGAAAAGTGTTGTTGTGTTGCCGTAAGAAACGTGCAAACCTGTGGAAAATTTTTATGAGAGTTTATTTGAGCCAAACTGATGACATATACCAAGGAACAAGATCTCAAATGCCCTAGAGAATAACGGTTTGCAGTTTCTTCAATGCATTTGAAAGCAAGGAGGGAGTTTAAGGAAGATTATATGAGGATGGAAGAAAGCAAGGAAGGGATTGGATTACAGGATAATTAAACAGATTATGTGCTTTCTTGAGAGTGGTTATTTATGGCTTATTTCAAAGGTGTGCGCTTACCTAGATGCATGGAAACCATGAACAGGGCTTTGCTTAAGGCAAAGATAAAACTTTTACTAAAGAAGTTAGGTGCCTGGGGCGTGACTACCCACCATGACCTGCCCAGTTGGGAATTTATGATCAGATCACCTTGTCAGGTTACTTTCCCTGGAACCCCTTTTCTCACCCACAATAGTCACATAGGCAAGAATAGTGTTTACCTGGTCTAGAGGATAAGTTTATAGTTTAAGAATAGTTTTAAGTTTAAGAGTAGTGTTTATAGTGTTTATGGTACTGTTCAGGATAAGTGTAAGGAAATGGTAATCACTTTATGCTGGATGTAAGATACATATGTTAGATCATGTACATATGGAATAAATTAAGATAATTGTGGAAATAAACTAAGATAATTACCTATTAAATCATTTCTGCTGGCTTTTGATCAAGATGTTCACATGAATATTTTTTCCTTAAGACTTGTCCTTCAGGGGCGTATAGACTGGATTATTCTTAAATATTCATTGGGTCGAGTCTTTCTTCTTTGATTAAGAGGCCATATTGTGAAAAGTGAGGCTGCAGTAAAGCAGACATTCCAGCCGTGATTTTCCATGAGGGAAGCTTTGTCACAGCTGCTACCGTTCTGACATTAAAGTCATCTGAACTTGTTATTCACGTTCATGGATTCTTAGTGTGCATGCATGTCAAAGGACTGTTCTGGGGGTGTCAGCCATCCAAGAATCAACAGGTGCAGTAATACAGGTAAGACAAAGAGGAACAATAGAGACTAAGACATGCTCAGCTGGCCTTGGTTTGGAATCACACCAAAACAGGAAATTCCTGGTGCCTGTGCCAGGTAACTGTTAGGATGCTGCAAAAGTAATTGCGATTTAAAAGGTTAAAAATAATTGCAAAAACCACAATTACTTTTGCACCAACCTAATAGACGGCATCTCTGTAATGTTAATGGCCGTCAGTGCCCCTCGGCATCCTTGCTCCTGCCATGATGACTTCACCATTTCTGTAGTAAAAGAAAGGGTCTAAGGCCTTGAACGTGTAATAACTCACCAGATAAAACCCAGGTTTTTGGTCAACAAGTACTATGAAAACCTCTAAAACTAGGTAACATGAGAAATCTCGTATTTATTCCCTTATCCCATTACATTCGTTAATGTGGGTGATCCACTAAGAATTACAGAGCTGTTCCGTGTCAGGGAAAGGCTGAGTGCGTTTATACTCTTATGTCCACTTTTGTTTTATTGCGGGTAGCATTGCGATTCCATAGATGCTGCTCGAGTAAGACCCGGGCCTGAATGGCCAGTTGTCCAGAGAAAGTCTTTGAGGAGAGGGAGGAGGGCAGCTGCTGTGAGAAGGCCAGGAGGCTGCAGGGTTTGCCAGGGCCCTGAGATTGGGGAGCGTAGGTAAATGCAGATGAGAGCTCTCTGGTGTGGGACTGGCCATGGAAAGAGCTTTAGGAAGACATATGCTGAGGGACGGGGAGGGCTTGAAATGAGATGGATTCCCTGGGATTCTGTCTGAAATCAGCAGCCCATCAGGTGTGAGCTGGAGGAAAAGAACGGTTGGGTTTGGTGACTGCTCCATGAGTTTGAAGAAATGATGAGGGTTGAGCCCTACGTAGTCTTCAGAACTTGAGAAAGAACTTTGTGTGAGGCTGACTCATGAGCTGTGGGCCCTGTCGGCGAATCCCACCGTTTGCCAGCATGTGGACATAAATGGGTGCTCTGTTTACTTTATTAATTAGTTATTTGTCTAAAAGTCTAGAGAGGTATTTCTCTATATCTGTAGTAAAGGAAAGGTACCTATAGGAAACTTGAAGGAAGCCAGCAATTTCCCAAAGCTGTAAGAATGAGCGTGAGAACTGCCAGGATTGCTGAGCACTAGTGGTCACCCAGAGTGACCTGACTGGTCCTGACCAGAGAAGGACCGGAAGTCGTATGTTCCGAAGCTGGTGTCGGTGCTGTGAGAGGAGTGCTGACTGTACGGGCCACCCAGGCCCACCGTCATCTCTCAGGACAGCTTGCCTCGAAGTGACCCCACCAATTCCAATGAGATGGCGATGAAGTGAAATGATGGGATCACACACCAAAGAGGGATGTCCTGTGGCCAACACTTGATAAATAGGGAATTCCAGAGAGAAGACAGGAAAGCCAGAGGAGGAAAGCTGAGACTGGAGTATTTTGCTATATATAAGCCAGATTCCTTACTGTGACATTGAATTTTGGCCAGACAATATTTTATTGCTGATTTCCCCAAAAAGGAAAGACTCGTATGTACATAAGGCTTGGAACGGGATTAATGCCCAAGTTACCATTTGGGGGCTAATCAATGCATCTATGTGAAATGTTACTTTGCCTGCTTGATTATCAGTTTCTGTATCTCCAAAATGGGTATAAACATAGCCGTGAGCTATAAAATGAGATGGTGTATTAACAGTTGCTTGTCTTCTCTCCTGAGTAGCCTCACAAGTCCTTTTCTTCATTTCTTGATATTGAGGGAGAGAAAAGGAATTGTGACATGGAACTTATTTTTGGAAAGTGCTGGTCCCTCAGCACTGAGCATGCTGTTAGGCACCTGTCGCCACCTTGTGAGACCACTTTCTGTAGAGTGGTGTGTACCGCCTGGAAGGCTTACTTGGTGCTGACCCAGTGCTGGGGGTGTGAAGTGGAGCACGTCAAGGGGGAGTGCTAGCCAAATGGCTCAATGTGTGAGCTTGAGGTCTTTCTGAAGTTTATGTAGTGATGTCACGATTGCTTCTGAACCCAGCAAATTGTTATGTTCTAACAGAAACCACAGTAAGAAGGAACATTGATTGCTCTTCCAGCTTGGCACCCTTTTCCTGCTGTCATTTCCCTTTGTGCTTTCTCCCATACCTGAGGCTTTAGCCAAAGATATGGTATTAAGTGTTGATTGGTATTTAATCAGACTAAAACCTTTTCTAGGTAATGCCTTTTAGATGTTATTTTGCCAAAGTATATATTTGAGTGGAATGAGAAATACTGCATATTAAAGAGTAAAGGGGGTACTCTTGTTTTCTTTTGAATATGATAATTAGTATTAAAACTGTCTTTTCCTGCCAGTTGGCTCATCTCATCTCCTAGCACCTGTTTGAAATTCCTTAATTGTCTATTACTTACTCAGCTATTGTTTCACAGATTTCCTCACTGCTGCATTTTCTGCTGGACCACATTCTGACAGTAGGGGTGTCAGGCGAGGTGAACTGAGTTCCAGTTACCCTATTTCAGTAATAAGATTAGTTCTCCTTAGTGTGTTATCATGAGGCGATGTTTCCCTAAATCTCCCCGGAGTAGGTCATTGTAGAAATGGCATTTGGTGGGGCCCTGGGTTGCCAGTTGTGTTACTCTTGTTTTACTGACATTGTTGAATTCTATTTAACCTAACATAGCCTTTTTTATGCTTATAAAATAGGAATAAGAGTTTACTATAGGATTTGCAGTCTACACACTCCTGTGTAATCCCATTGCTTATAATTTGTTCAGAATGAAGAAAGTGGACATTTTAACCATAGCATTTTCATTCCAGTGTGTTTAACCACTTGACACTTTGTTCAATGTATCATATTTTCTGTTAAAATACTGTAAAATTTGTCTGTAGGTAATATATACCCCTGAGATTACAAGGCCTGTTCTTTCCAGAAGCATCAACACAGCCCATTCTTCAAGTGTTGGGTTTAAGTACAGTGTATTATTGAAGCCTTATTGAATTGGCTTTCAGATGCTGTGCATTTTGGTAGCACAATGACCTGTCACTTTGTATATGAATCGTCCATACTGATCCACTACTTCCCTAACGATGTGAAAGCTGGTGATACAAGCCCAGGTTTCCGCTTATACATCACATTAACACCCTTCATATCTTATTTCATAGTCGTGCATCGCAGGAGTGTGTACTCTATAGAGTGACTTGGTTATTTTTTCTTGATTCAAAGTGCAGCCATAAAATAATTAACAGATTTATTCAGATTTTTATGCTGCAATATGTTCTTGTCTCCCATGTGAATAAATGCAATGGATAATTTGTAACCATTTTAATTATCCTAGTTTAACTTTAAGTAGACAATTTTGTCATATAAGAAGAGACAAAGGAAGTGTCCATTGGGTTCAGACACCTAGACTTTGAAACACTTGCTTCAACTAACTGTGGTTTTAGGCAAATCATTTAAATTGACTGTGTCTCCTTTACTCTCACTATGAAAAGGGCTGGTAATACATCCCTCAAAGTGACCTTGAGAAGATTAAATGAAATCATGGTGACAGTGCCCTATCACAGAAGTATATAGTAATCACTAAAAAAAATGGTGTGTTCCTTTCTTCTGTTAGGAAGAGTGTCTCTTTTATTCATTATACTTTTCCTTCAAGGGGGAAAAATCCCTATCTCTTACAAAATTTCTTAAGAAACACATATATTTAGTGTGGGCCTTCTAATTCTGACAGGTTAGAATATTGATTTTGAGTTTGTTGCTGTAAATTTGCCAAATGAAAGGAAAGTTTTATGCTCCTCCTTTCAAGTCACTTCTGATATGTCTTGAGCAAACAAAGTCTGTATTTAATAGCAGTTTGCTAATTGGAAAGTTCTACTAAATCAACACAGATGTAGGAAGTGTGAAGCTGAGAGGAGACCACGGAACTAAATAAGGGAGTAGGATAAAGCTGCCACTTCATCATGCTCCCTCAGATGAACTCGACACTGTATAAGGCCTTGGTGCTAATTATTTTTAGCGTGTTTAACTCTCACTTCTCACTTGTCAGCGTAGGTAGGAGCCTGCAGCAAACTGAGGCACAGAGGAGCTCGGAAGGCCTTATCTCCACGGACATGCTGATGTTCCAAATGGAACATGGGCAGATGGGAGTCTAATTTAGGGAGCAAAATGACATGGAGGGGGCCAGGGTGTTAGGGGAGTCTCCTTGCATTCGTTGTCATCCTGCTTGTTCTGTGTGAAAGTGCGAGTTCTGGCCACAGGCCAAAAGCTAGCAAGACTTGAACCCCCAAAACCACCCTTAGACAGAGATTAGCAGCCACCTGAGAAAGTCAGTATGTGCAGAGAAGGGAGGAAGAAAGCCAGATGACGAGAATGTTATTAACCCAGTGGGATTCCATACATGGCAGCCCACCACCTTTGTCTTCCATTTGCACTAAGCCTCATTGCTCTAGACCTGCCGTTGGGCCACACTTGTGGGCCTCCGATGGCTGCCATCGTGACAGAGTCAGAACCTATGGACCCTGAGCCCTTCTTGGCTGACTGACAGGATAGAAAAGCATGCATTCCCACCCTATCGGACACAACGAGGAAAAGAAAACTGCTTTTGAAGAGACTAATGGGAAATGATTGTAAGTCAGTGATGTGTGTCTTTAACACAAACACTAACAGAGATGAACAGTAGCAAGCCCTTGCTCTCCAGTCCAGGCTGGGTGCAGAGCTTTACGTGCACTGTTGAGTTTAAACCACACCACTGCCTTCTGAACGGTGGTTCATCTTCCGGGTATAAATCTTGAGGTTCAGAGGGGAAAAGTAACTTGCACAGGGTCACGTAGCTCATCAGCAACACAACTGAGATTTAAGGGCCAACCAATCTGATTTCAGAGCCTAAATGGAGAGCCTTTTAAAAAATCATTGACTTTTGCAACAAAACAAAAATGCCACGCCCTGGGAAGAAGATTCCAAATATTGTGGATTCCTGCAGAGGGCGCTTCAGATGAGACTGGCCCAGCGTCACTTCTTCCCATGACAGAGCAGTTGTGCCAGCTTTGACTGTTTCTGATAGGTTTGCCTCTGGGGAAAAAAGTATAGTGAGTCACGTAAACTACTGTCAGGGTGATTTACATCTCAGGTCCAACTTAGAATTTACTTTAATAATCTTTTATTATTTTCCTGTGTATTGTTAGGATTTCCTCCTTCTCTATAAAGAATATTATTCAGCAAATGAATTCAGTTAGTTCTAGGCTTCTTCATGTCTGTGTTTCATATTCAGAGCACTTTCTTCTCAGGGCTCCCTGATTTACTCAAATCTGCCATTCCGTTATAAAAAGATGACAGAGGGACCATCTCTGAACCTGGACCATGTCTGTAGGAGTTTGTAGCTTTGGTAATAGAAGCGAATCGCCTGACCAGAAGCCTCCTGCATTGCCCTTTTCTGCCCACGTCAGGTACCTTTTGGGCTAACTGTGACCCGCAGGCTGGTCCAGAACTAGTTGCTGTAGTCGGGATGGTCGCACCTTCTGGGCAAGGGCCACAGTGACTGGAGGCCTTTGTTTTCATGAGGGCTTGTGATGGTGCTTTTTAGAGCTTATTACTACGTATTTGCACTCCCCCATCCCAAGCCAGTAAGGGGTTTTAACTTGGAAGATAATAGTAACTGTCTTCCATCGGAAAATCCACGTCTGTTTTGACCGAAAAGATGATTTAGGAAGACTTATGGAACCCGAAGCAAAATGTCAAATGTAATTAGATGTTACTTTGTGTCTTTCCTTAAGAAGAGAGCTGCTGAGTTCCAGCAGAGTGTAAGAGCTCATTGGATTAACTATTTTGATTCTTTCCCACATTGTACAAGAGGCATTATCTCAGGCAGCACAGAAATTGTTCCTGGGGCACTGGGAGGTGTTACATTTCAGGAAATAGCTGTACTATGTCTTCAGCCTGACTTTCTCAATACTTTTTCTTGAATGCTCATCCTGGGTGGGACCGCACAAGATGTCAGGAATGCCGTCTTAAAGTATATGTGACCTTTTTAAAAGAAGTTAGTTTTGGAAAAAAAAAAGTAGACTCTTTCTAGAAGTCCATCCCAAAAATGTTGAAATTATTGATCGGGAAAATTTTAGGAAGACAGTTATTAACGTAGTGCTAAGGATTAAGAAAAAGCTAAATGGTATCTCTCCATGGGGGACATAAAGTGAGACCTTGGATACAGTGACACCTCCCTCTGGAGATCAGACTCATTTTAGAAACATAAACCCGAATCAGAACTGGAGGAACCTTTTAATAGGTATTCTAAATCTACTCCTGGGTGGTGGAAGAAAATGGGACTGTTTTGAAATCCTTGTCTTTGACCTCTAGCAACATATCCCAAAGACCGTATGAGTTTCAGGAAAGACGCGCTTTTCTCTTACTTTCTTATTTTCTCCCTCAATCCTAAAATACTCTCCGGGCTATCAAATTCAGAGGTCTTTCAAGGAAAGCAAAACTTGGCTTGCCTGCCTGTTAACTACTGCAAAGTGTGTAGATTCCCGCAGTGCGCTCTAACTGCTAACAGTAATAAGGAAACACCTATTATTGTCATTATCTGGACGAAAGAAGCTCTGAGATTGGATTAAGTGAGGTTGCTGTGCCCTTAAGAAACACAGATTTTAGGCAGTAATGAAGGTGTGGCAGCAGGAATGAACACTCTCGTTTATCAGAGTAGCCCCCCCACCCTGCCTTTATTTTTTTTTCTGTAGGAGGAAGATGTGGAGAGAAGAGCTCTGATCTGTTTGGGGAAAAAGTATCACAGCCTATTAGTTAGAAGCTATGAAATTGAGACAGCTTCAGGGAGTGCATTAGTGTGTGGTGTTTAGGCAGCCTGTGTCCCTAGGTGAAGCGTGCTGTTGAGGAGGAGAAGCACAATGAAATAATTGGGCTTGGGAAATCAGCGTGGCTGCCTCGGCCTCGTATCTCCTAGTGGGGACTTGGGAGGGAAATGCAGCTTTTCTCCCCCCAACACACCTCCTTTCTTTCAGCATAAAAGCTATACTGAAGAGAATAGAGGAGAATTTCTTGCTGAGTAGATGGACTGCCAGTATATTTTGAATAATAAAAACAATGGATATAATTAAATGTCATGTGGCACAGGAAGGAGTCAGAACTTGTCACCTTGGAACCATCTTGTGCCATTTTATTCTCTCGGCATTTGGGTGTCTGGTTGCAGCAGGTGAATGAAGGTAATCCATATTCAAGCAGTATTGGCAGCATCTATAGGGACATGTAGCAATGCCTTGATGTGTCTGGGGTTAGTTTCTTATATAAAACATCATTTCCGTGTATTTATTTTCATTTTAAAGGAATAAATTGAAAGCAGCAAATAGTGCGAACTAGGCTGACTTTCCCATCGAGACCTACCGACAGCAAACTGTGTGTGGACAGTAGTTGAGGGTGGGCCGATAGTTCGGGTACTGTTAGGATTCACCTGCCAGGATCTGTTTCAAGGTCAGAAAAGGTTCAGTGATAACAGGTCCAAGGCTCAGAGAGTCACCACTGTGCTCTTAGGAAAAAGGCTGAAGAAGCTGCCTTCTTTACACGAAGCATAATGATAGTCACGGCGAAGATCAAGAATAAATAGAAATTTATACCATTAATTACTGCTAACTAAATACTTTTCCGCGTGCCAGACACTTAACCAGGTACTTTATGTTTGCATGTACACATGAACACACTGTCTTACACGCATCTGTTACTTATGAAAACAGCCCTGCTGTTGGAGTCAGAAATGGTTCTTATTTCCACCTCTGCCCTTGAGCAGCAAACAAAACTCCTTTAACATCCGTTTTCTCAGAAAAATGATAAGACTACCAAATAATTGCTGAAATTGTTTCTATTACACACACAAACACACACACCACACACACAGATTCTTTCTATTTTTAAAGTCACTGTCTAATGCTAGTTGTTCGAGCATTTGTATATGTACATATGTATATATCCATATACGCACATTTAAAAATAACACCAATTATTTTCCATCTTTTAAGTTTTATTTTCCTTACATTTTTTTCCTGATTGATGCAAGATGAGCATCCAGTCCCCAAGGAAGAATATGTTGTACTTTGAATAAATACGAGGTGTGATAAAAAAATACAGGAAATGTTTAAATTAAAACAATTTGTTACAGTACAAGACACATTGCCATTAATCCCCTCAAAACACTCCCCCTCACTTCAAACACACTTATCCCATCATCCTTGCCACTTTCTGAAGCAGTTCTGGAAGTCCTCCTTCATGAGTGTCTTTACTTCATCGTCATGACAACGCTCCGTGTCACACATCGCTCAGGTACAACAGTTTTTGTCAAATAAAAACATTACGATGTGTCCTCATCCACCTTATTCACTGCATCCAGCATTGTGCAACTTCTAGCTCTTCTCCAAAGTCAAAGTGATTCAGGACATCAAGGCAGCCATGACAGTGCAACTAAAGACACTCAGAAAGAGGACCTCCAGAAAGTGGCAAGAACGATGGATAAATGTGTTTGAAGTGAGGGGGAGTATTTTGAGGGGGATTAATGGCAGTGAGTCTTTTACTGTAATACATTTTTTAAATTTAAACATTCTCCATATTTTCTGATCACACTTCATACAAATGTTTTTTCCTGCTTCATATGTCCAGATTATAAATGCAAATTACCGGCTGGCTGCAGGGGACCTATTGCGTCTGGTATTGTACACCCGAGTCCTCACTGCTGTAGTCCCACGTTGTTAGTAACAGGTTGTTTGCCCAGACATCTGCCGTGGAACTGCAGGGCTAGAGAGGCCTGGTCTGCTCCCTCCAGGAGCTCATTCTCTAAACTTCATGAAGAACATTGATGAATAGAGTCAGCATTTATCATAATAATAATCCGTTTTTGCATTATTCCACATTGTCCAAGAGAATAGCAAAACCCAAAAAGAGAGTGTGTGCAGCTGTGCACGTGTCCTTAAAAGTAACGGCTGTGTCTTACTAGGAGACCCTACGTAGCAGGCTAGGTTTGTCGATAGTTAAGAAAAGCTTGGTTAAAGGTTTGAGCCCTCTTAGGATTCCTTTTGTTTCATTGTCCCCCTCCACTGGAACGCATATTCTTCAGAGGTAGGATCCTCCTGCTTATCATTGTGTCCCGAGCCTGTCACAAACTCCTGGTAACCAGTAAACGTTGATCTGATGATACAGGAGATGTCCCTGACCTTAGACTTAAAAATTGCCCCATGGTCCAGTGGAATGAAACAGCCACATACGTACCATAGTAATTGCGTTTCCATTTTCTGCCACCTCAGGGCTTAGTTATTATTTGCAATAATCTAAACTTACAGAATTCAAGACTAATTCTTCAAAATGGTCTGTATAGCGAATAAAGCAGATTATTGAGTTTGGTGGCTGTGCTCCTCTCCTGGATTTCACCACTGAATTCCCAGTAAGTAACCTAATAAATATCTACATTGTGTGTGTGTGTGTGTGTGTGTGTGTGTGTGTGTGTGTGTGTGTTCACAGCAAGCCCCAGATTTCCTTTGTGATGCTTATGGTTGTGGTTGTCTTTGTCGTGAGGCAGTGTCTGTGGTCACTGCTAGCCTGTGAGCTCCCTGAGGCCCGCTACGTTGTCAGTGTGGTAAGCTCTAGAATTCCCTGGTCTTGCGTGGGCTTGGCACATAGTAGAGACTCAACAAATACTTGTTGAATGTTGACGGAATGAATGAGAACATTATGTGAGGAGCAAAGCCCAGCTTCCCAGGGTTTACGCTAGATATCAACAACCACCATCTATCTACTGGTAAATCTGGGTAATTTCCTATGTGCACCCTCATTTGTTGAGCAGCTTTTGGGTGCCAGGTAGGAGAGAAAGAGATGGATAAGTCACAGTCCATTCCTATCAGGGGCTTACGATTTGGTGAGCGAAAAAGGCATATACAAAAATGAGTATTCCCTTGAACCAGGAGCGCTGTGGTCTATGTTTCTTTAGCTCGTAAGATTTTGAATTGGTAGGTAAAGGAAGCAGCCATCTTTAAAGCTTTGCAAATCATAGAAGGTAAATAAGAGGTGTGATCTAGAAACATAGGGCGGGATAATAGTATATCTGAGGGTGAGTGAACAAATAATAGTTAGAATCACAAGTACTAACATTCAGCACTTTTTATATGGTAAGAACTATTCTAATAAGCACTCTACATACATTATCTCATTTGATCTTCTAAGTATCCCATCAGATAGGTACTATTGTTACCTCTGTTTGACAGTTAAGGAAACTGAGGGTCAGATAGGTGAAGTCACTTACCCAAGGTCACACGGCTAGTAAGTGGTTAGGATTTGAACTCAGGCCTTTGACCAGAGCCTTTGATCACTACAGAGAGGTACAGACACAGTAGAAGAAGCTTTGAAAGGAGGGAAATACTCATTCCTACCAGCTATCTCGGGGAAGACTTTTTGGAACATTTGTACCTTGAAATGGTTGTGTGCTAGAGCTGTAGAATTGTAAACTATTAGCTCAGAACAGTAACCTTGAAAGGCCATCTGTCCCAAGCCCCTAATTTGCAGTGGAGAAAACTGGGATCTGTGAGGTTAAGTGACTTGTTGTAAGACATATGGCTAATTAATTGGCAGTGGAGCTGTTCTCCTAACTCCTCTTTCCATGTTTTTTACCCCCATTATGCACACTAGTTCATGTTATGTCTGGTTTTCCATTACAGAATTCTAATATGACTTCCTGAAATATTTTGCTGCTTGGAAATGGAAACTTTCTAGCATATCTAGCGTGATGATGTGTCAAGCCAGAAAAGGGTCGGTGTAGGCATGGGAGAGAGATGCTAGAGACACATGGAGAGAAATGCAGTTATAGAGATACAATCATATCTATATTTTTATAGTAATATATTTTATTGTTGCCTCTCTTTCCTACCATAACTGTAAATAGACAATTGGGAATAGAGAGAAAGGCTACAAATGAAACCCTAGTAAGAAAGACTGGTTTATAAGGCCTATGACAGCATGCCACAATGATTTTTCAACCTGCCAAGTAAGTAACCTGGGATGTTTTCTAGTTTCCACTAACGTGTATTCCCCAGTGTGCTATCTGCCACTTCCCCACTCACAATGACATAGTGAGAATAAAATGAGATAATGAATGTGAGTGTACCCTTCTGATAGTAATGCAAGGCTCTGGCTGGCAGGCCTGTCTCTGCCCTGGGCCTGACCTGTTCCTGACCTCAGAATGGAGTACCATCCTGTAGTGTCCGTGTTGCTGACTCTGCTTCATTAGCCCAGTGCTTGGGCCAGATTTATGTATTTCCAAACAATCAATGTAGGACTTGGGTAAATATTAAATAAACATTTGTGTTGCTCTGAGTTCTTTCTGTTAATCCTCTTAGAAGACATTCTGTAGCTAGGGATTGCGGTGGGTTTTTTCTCCATTCTTTTTTTTTTTTCTTTTTTCTTTGTTTCACTCAGTGATTTAAAATATAAAACTAAAGCTTTTCAGTACAGTCTGAATCAGCACATATTTACATCACTTGGGTGTAGGCTTTTTATAGACCAGCTAGAAGATTACAATAATTAGCCTATGCATTTCCTCATTAAAAAGTCATTAGTGAAGGCTTTGTTCTTTTAAGATCTTCCAAATAAGGTTTATTGCATTGCATTCTATCGTTAATTGTTTACTAGGAGCCAGATGTCTTGTATAGGTGTGCAGAAGCAAGGCTTGCTTTGGGCTGTCATAGAGAAATCGTTTTGTTGACATTGGGTGGAGTCCTGCTTTATGTGTTGTTAGTGCAAAAGCGAGCCCTTTCTCACACTGCCTGCTGGCAATGCCAGGCTCCTTTAGGCATCGGGCCACCTCCCAAATCTAGACTTATTTGGAAGAATAAGAGTGTGCTCGTCTGCTCTAAGGGGTTTCCCTGAGTATCTTAGTAAGTTTGTGGGTGATTCAAAACCTTAATCAAGAATACAGAGAAAATAACTTGATTTTCTACTAGAACATATCAGTAGGGATAAGAATATAGGCTTTAGAATCAGACCATCGTGGGTTCAAATCCCATCTTCACCATTTACTTGTTCTGTAACTTCGACCATGATTATAAACCTCAGCTGTCTCAAGTGTAATGTGGAAATAGCAGTGGTACGTACCTTATAGAAATGCTTGAGAATTCAGTTAGATTATGCATATAAAGTATTTATCACAACTGTATGACATATGTGATTTGTTAATATATTATTTTTATAATAAAAAAGTATGTGTGTATTTGTATCTGTGTTCCTGTTTCGTTGTTATCTTTTACCTGATCTAAGACATCTTATCATGAAATTACAAAATAAGTATGTATTTAAGGGGTGATCACTAATAGCATTATGTGGCTTAAGAGAGTTTTATTTAAAAAGCCACTTACATGGTGCATCGGAAGTCAGTTCACTTATTTTAACATGATTTCTACTGTGGACAGTGACCAGCAACTTGAAGGAGCAAATCAGGAAACGCACGTTGATTGCCCTATGAAATCACTAGGTTATTAATTAAATAACTAGAATAAGCGGCGGCACTGCAGTATTCCAAGGGTGGTTCGTGTGTCTGTTTGTTGATTTTTGTGTTTGTTTGTTTTTTGTTTTGTTTTTTTACCATTGCAATATTCCAGGGATTTTTAAAAAGTAATTACATGTCATCCTGTGGTTATGGGAAAACTCAGATTAAGTCAGTCGGATAAAAACTCCTTTTATTACGTGTCTGCTCAGCCAGGCATTGTTCTTTGAGCTGGGGATATAGTGCTGAGCAAGAAGAAAGCCTGTTCTCAGGGAGCTTACATTCCAGGGTAGATGGACATACGCGCGTAAAGAAGTGAATGGCTCATTTGGATGCCTGTCCTGTGGAAAACGGGCTGTGTGCTCACGGGTGTGGGAGCCAGGAGATCGCCGTGCTAGGGCCAGGAGGGAGAGAGTGGGAACCTAAGGCAGGATGAGCAGGGGAATGGTAAGTGGTTGGTTGCATTTAGGCATTATTTTGGATATAGATTTGACAGGACTTAAGGCAGAATGGTTATGGGAGGCAAAGAAAAAGAGGGATCAGGGACGACTGCCAGGATTTTAGCCTGAGCACCTGGGTGACTGATGTCAATTGTAAGTATAGGGAAAGACTGTACGGGGAGGAACTTGTAGGGGCTTTTTGTAAGACAACAGACAACACAAGAAATTAGGGGAAAAGTTTTTTAAAAATAATTCATGGGAACAAAAAATTAAATGAGCACATAGGAATTAAGCTGTGTGTGTTCTGTGACCTCAGGTTCACAGGACTTTGCAGGCGCCTTTACCGAGGCGCACCTGCTTCTGTGCAAGTCTGTGCGCCTGCTGTCCTCTCACCCCTGACGCCCCGCCCCCCACTCTACTTGCAGGCATGCAGCGCGTTTCTCAGTCAAGTTTTAGCAACACCATCTAAAATGAAAGCCTTTCCCCTTCCCAGTAAGCATCTGTTTATAGAATAGTCCTATTTTCGTAATTAAATCCTGCACAGAGATGCAAAGGCTGCTATGTAGAAGGATAATGAATCTTTATTGCACAGTTGAAATCAGATTTGTGCAAAAGGCACTTTGAAAACAGTAATAAGCGGAGACATGTATTAAATCACCCAGATAAGGCACCCTCTTTATATTTTCTATTTATAAATGGAAATTATGGCTACCCAGTGGATTCCATATGACATTTCCTATTACCAGCAAAGGCTTTAGCTTTAACCAGAGAAGTTATCTAAATTCAAAAGCCCCTGTGGATTCATGGCTCTGAAGAATACTTCTGGAAGGGGCCAAGACAGGATGGAGAGGGTCCTTTGTGTTTTTCCTTTGTGTGTGCACTCTGGCAGAGGTCAACGGTAGCGAGTGGTATAAGAAAGAAGCCATTTGAAATAACTGTGATAAGATCTAATCGGGAAACCCAGTGTCCATTTAACATATGCAGTAACATTTGAAGACTCTTCTGGTTGGCCTCCTTGAGAACCAAGTTCATGTCCTTATAAAGTCATCCTTATATTTTCCTATTGTGCACATCATTTCCTGGCAAACATGGGATATACTCCCAAGCTAAAACCTTGAGAGGTTTGTTATCTCTTCACCTCTTTGGCAAGTCCTACAAAGCTGGAGCATTGCTGTATGCAGAGTGAGCGGAGGAGGCACTGGGAGGAGTAAGAAAGAAAAAAAGATTGGGAAGCAGGGAAAGTCAATGTCAGATGAACTCTGCCAAGGATGGAGATTATGGCTGCTGGGGACCTCAGAGAGTATCATGTGTCTTTTGTGTCTATTTTACAGTCAGTGCTCCATGTAAGATGGCAGTCTCGCCTGGACTACGTTTAGCATCGATTTCCTCTCAGGCATGCCAGGCCATTTTAGCATTACTAAAGGGAGAAAATCCTATGTATTTCCCTTTATAAACAGACGTATCAAAAGTGTATCTTTTTAACTCTTTATGTTTTCCTGTCTTCCTTTCCTCCTACGATTCTTTTTCCCCTTCCTGAAACTTTCCCCTGAGGAAAAAAAAAACAAAGAGCCCATTTTGAAAACATTGTAAATAGAACAAATCAAATAGAGTTTTCTGGAGAACAGTCCTGTCAGTAACAACTCAGACCTGTGAGATAAAGGCTTCAAACGTGGCAAATTTCTAGCCTGTTGCTGGAATTGGAAAGACCTTATTTCCCAAGGCTAGCTTTGTGGGGGCAGGGCCTGAGCACTGCTGAGTATTGACAAAAAAGAATGCGTGGATGCTAAATTTGGAGACAAAAATAGCGTCATTTTTCACCTGCTTGAACTCGCCCGTTTTCCCTGGGTGCTGCCTTGCACTTTCAAGTGTGGGGAGAGAAAGGTTGTCTGGCTGGCTGTGTGAGCTGGCATGTGCTTCGTTCGCAGTGTCAGCAGTTCAGAGCTGGGGCGCTCCCTCCTCCGAGCTCCTTGCCTTTTACCTGCTCTGTCAGTGGGGAGACTGGGACCGGCCTCCTGAATCGGTTTGCGTCCTCCCGTGCTACCGCGCTCGGACAACAAATGGCAGTGTGGAGCACTTGCATTTATTTCTCTTCACTCAAGTTCCTAATAAATTTGGAAACGCCAGTTTGTTTTGTGTTACAAGAAATCTTAGTTCCTTTTTGGGTAGGCAAAATCAACTCAATTTCAGCACAAAAATCTCTGGATCAGTTACTCTAAAAAAGGAACGTTGGTTTGCTTCCGGTTTTCTCTTCTAGCCCCTCTCAGAAGAAATGGATGTGGGATCTTGCAACACTGCATCATGCAAAATATCCATTTATGCACACTGAATAGAAAGGGTCTTAACTCATTTTTATCTTGTAACTCAGTGATTTTATTTCTATTTCCTTTCCATTTTTCTTTTTCTTAATTTCAACTGTGTAACTAAATGACTCAGACTTGGGACTTTTCATAGGATCATCCATGTATAAAAATAAGTAGATATAATCATACAGAGAATAACCGGATTAATGTGAAATTGATACAAAAAGTTGACCATTTTAAATGCACTTCAATTTTGAACAATACTAATGTATTAAAATCATGCTTTCTTCTTTAGGAAAAGACTTTGCTGCCTTAATTAGGGACAGATGTCATACACTGTGGAGTAAGTGAGTTCTTTTAAGAGATGTCTCTTAAAATGGGAGCCAGTTTTCTTTGTGTCCTCAGAATTTCTTTTCTAAAGATTACTGGGAAGAGGCAGTGTGGTAAAGGGGAAGTCACGTGGGCACCACAGTCAACAGGTCTGAGTTTGAATTCTGCTCTCTGATTGGTCCTTCTGAGATGATGGCTTTAGCAAATAACGTAACTTCCTCAGTTAAAGACTCATCATTATAGTAATACATACTCACACTGTTATCCAAGGTAAGGTGAGCCGGTGGATGCAGGGTACCCAGTGCAGTATTTGGCACTTGGTGGTGAGTAAGTATTTATATCATTTCATCCAGAGGGTAACTATTGTACTTCTGGAAAGGTGTGTGATGCCCACAGAGGAGGATTGGACCTAATTACACGTAGGGTTTTGGAAATGGTGAGCTAGATTTTTCAGCTCCTTAGGGTATGTTGTTGCTTCTCCCCTTTATCTTTAAAACCAAAAGCAATTTATTTCGAACTCTGTGCTCCAACCTGGTGACTTAATTAAGCAAGTTCATTGACTGTCGCAGAGGCTGTGGCTAGAAACTGGCAAACATCCTGTGTCTGTATGATCATCTCCAAGGAAATAAAAGGAAAAGACAGGTTCCCACCCTTCCACATTTTTTCCTTTTCTTTTTTTCCCAGGCTCATTCTTGCACTGCAACATTTCACTTATAATCTGTTAATTAAATCATTTCACTCCATTTTATATAATTTTTAATTTAGCATTCATTTTCAACTTAGCTTTTGGCTCCATTTACTGATAATAAACAGTGTTGCATACAACACATGTTCCACAAAGCACTCAGTCATACACATGCAGATGCCAATAATTTTTCCAGGATGTGGGGCACATTGAAATTAAAGGCAGCATCTCCCCTCACTCACCCTTTCCATTACTGGATGTGCACCCTGTTTGAATAATATATACTTCCTGACAGCTAGAAGCAGGCTAATGTGTAAAAATTATGTGTAGCATGTCACTAGTACCTTTTTGAAAATTCATGGTTTTCCCAGACACAGTTCTGTAGAACGTTTCTGGAATGGTCTCTCCGACACCTTGGGTCTGTACCTTTGGCTTCATATATACAAGCAAAGTGTCTTTCTAGAATAATTGCATACTGTGTTTATGGCCAGGTGATAGTTTTTGAGATACAAAGCTCTAGTGTGGTATTCAGATTACTTCCTTCTAGATTATCTTTTGAATCATAGTCTGAATTCTAACGATACAGACTTCTTTAGCTTTAGGTGACATCCAAAAGTTTCCACAGCTATGAACTCCCAAGTTGATGGATGACTTCTAAATGTCAGACACCTGTGCTGCTGGTGTAGCTGCCCAAGCCCTTAGAATCCGTTTACTTGCAGTTTGCTCCTGCATAGCATCTGAACACTCCTGGTTAGAAAAGTGTCCGCTGTTACAGTTAACGTAACCTTTTCATGTGGTAACTTCAGTTCTTTGCCTACCATCTGTCCTTAGCTACAGGAGGTCCTCTTGGTCAGATTCTTCTAAATACTGGCCAATGAGTCAGCAGAATTTATTGTGCATGTGGGATATGTGGGAGGTGCTGGGATGAGATGTCAATCAAAAGCAACGTGGCCTCTTCCCTCTGGAGATGACATCCTAGCGTGGAAGACAGTATTTTTATGATACAAATCTTAGCCACACGAGAGCAGAGTTCTGTGAGAGGTTCCGGGTGTCTGAAAGAGCATAACTGGGAGATCTCGCCTTGTCTGGGAGTTTGGAAAGCTCCTCTCTAAGCAGTATTACTGAAACTGGTTGGGATTCAGCTCGGTGAACAGAGGGGCGTGGAGCACAGCATATACAAAGTCCCTGTGCAGAAGATGACTTGTTTGAGCCCCAGAGAAGACAAGGGGCAGAGCAACTTGTGGTTAGCAGGACTCTGATTCCAAAGGGTCATATAACACTGAAGGTGAATGCCAGATTTTATTCTAAGGGCAGTGAGCAGTGAGGGATTTTAGGCAGGGACTGACTCAAACACATTTGTTTGTATTTGGAAAAACATCACTGTGTTTTGGAAAATGGTTGGCAGAGTGGTTGGAGAGAAGTTTGGAGGCTTTGCAGTGGTCCAGGTGAGAGATGAGTGATGGGTAACGCCTGGTGAACAGTGGTGGTGGCAGTGGGGACAGTGAGAAGTGGATTCACTTCCGAGTTCTTTGAGCGCGACATGGTTAGACTGCTGATTAGTTGAACATGAGAAAAGGGGAAGCATCAAGGATGATACCTGGGTTTCTGGCTTGAACAGTTACACAGCTGGTAGTGAGTTTTCATGTTGAAGGTGATGAAGTACTTTCTGTACTTATCTCATTATTGCTATCTGAGCATCAAGGTCAGAGGTCAGAAGCTCATAAGATGTGATGGTGGCATTATGGTAGCTTCTCTAACCCTTGAACAATAAAATTTGGCTTAAATTATAGACTTTCTGTTTCTCTTTTTTGATTGTCATCTGCTGAGAGCTAAACATAGCAACTCCTGAGGTGGCTGTAGAGAATCTGACAGATTTTAGAAAGCCTCTATCCTAGCCCAGTTATCTTTAGCACTCCCGTCCTTGGATGTTAGAGCTATGTTGTATCCTGGGAAGACCTTTGTGGATTGTTCTACTCTGTAACATGCTAACTGTTCTGTTCCTAGTTTATTGCAACTGTTCAGTCTTCCCCATACCTCCAACTGTGGATATTCTCTTTCCAGTCCCAAATTTCCAGCATACACAAATTTCATCTTATGTTTAAGATGGACAGAGTGTTGTTGGAAAAAAATGGACACTGAAGAGTGTAAGACTGGCTTGAAGTTTCAGCCCTACTACTTGGTCAGTGCTTGCTTTGTTTAATTTTAAATAACTCAACCCCAGCTAATGTTTCGGGTGCCCCACCCACACCTCCTGCCCTTCCCCTTTAGTCCCACTGGCCCTGTTTCTACCTGCCAGCCACTGCATTCACACATGTGTGGGGTTTTCTCTGCTCACTGAATTCTGCTTTGCCCACAGGACAGGCAACAACTAGGAGGGAATTAACTCTGACCTGAGCAGCGCTCATCGATGACTGAGAGCTGGTGTGTAACTGCCGCAGCTCCCGGCCCTCTCAGTGGGGTGATGCTGAGCTGTGCATCCCACGTGGGCTTACCATCTCCCCAGGGGCGTTCCCTTCTGGTTGCCACAGTGGTCGTTGACTTCATTTCCTACCTGTGGTGCTTGGCTCACTCCCCACCCCTCTGCTGTTCACTTTAACTCCCAGATGAACTTCTTGCCTTTGTCTCACAGGGTCTGCTTTGGGAACCCACACGGAGACGACTGTGAACTCTGGTTTCCTCATTTTCAGAGGGACCGTGTGTGACCAGTTGGTCACTAGTGGGGTCCCATCTGCTTTTCTTCCTGGTTGTGTATCACTTGCTACTTGCACCTGTCTGTTCACATACGTTCTTGTTCTTGTGTTCAGATTAGTCTGTTGGTCTGAGCCTCTGAACTGTCAGAGCCCTGGGTTGTGGGGGTAAAGCTCGGAAGGACAGAGCTAAGTGTGGAGCAAATACACCCAAGACCTACACTTCCCAAACAGGCCTGTGGCACAAAGTGTGTATCTCTGAGGCAGAATACTTCTGCTTCCCAAAGAAGGGAGCCTCGCTGCCATTTTTTTCCTAAGTTTAAAAATTTCCTCTGTGTTCTTTATGGTACACCCTACCATCTACTGTATTAGCCTAGATACTCTCATTGCTTCCTTTCTCATCCTCTTTGCTCTTAAGACACACTTTATTGTAACAAAAAACACTGTTTTCCTGTTGATAGTAGTTTTTAGCCATATATCTTCAATTATGCTTTTGTGAAAATCTTTGATACTTGATAGGTTTTAATTTATTTTTTTGCTTGTTTCTTTTTCTGGCCACCACCACTATTTGGACTAATTACTTTGAAGTTTTACTTGTCATGCTTCAAATGTTTGTTAGCTAGGAAAAATGTTATCTTCACATAATAGAATCCCACAGAGAAAACAAATTGGTCTAGGATTTGCTGTCTTCTATCTGTTGAGTTGTCGTCTTCTGTTTCTGTCTTTAGAATTCTCAGATATTCCCATCATTCCTTTCAGTGGTCTTCACAGAACATAGGATCTTCCATTCTCTGCGTCACTCTCAAGTTGGGTGCTAGCAGATAAAGAATGTGGTTGAGACCTACTGGTTAGAAGAAATTTCAGAGTCGCATGTAGAGCCTAGTTAGACAGAAGCTGCTGAAGAGAGGAGAACAATTAATGGAGGAGTTTGATAGGCCGCCACAGTGTGGTAGATATGGCTGAATGACACCCACTGTTCATTCCTATGTTGTTCTAGTTATCCATCCTTAACAAAGACTAGGAAACTGAAAACTTTGTTTCCTCAATTCCCTTGCAGCTAGGATTCTGAGTGTCAACTAGCTATACAGTTGACCCTTGAATAATGCAGGAGTTAGGGACACAAACCCACCTGACATTCAGAAATCCACTTATAACTTTTGACTCTCCGAAAACTTAACTACTAATAGCCTACTGTTAACTAGAAGCCTTACCAATAACAGTCTATTAACACTTATTTTATGTTATATGTTGTATACATTATATACTGTAATCTTACATTAAAGTGAGCTACAGAAAATAAAGTGTTATTAAGAAAATCATAAGGAAGAGAAAATACATTAACTGTATTTATTTTAAAAAATCAGTGTATGAGTGATTGTCAAAACAATCACTTTCAAACCCTTGTTGTTCAAGAGTCAAGTGTACTTGTTCGCTTGGAAGGTAGAGTGGAGTAGAGGCCACTCAGCTTTGGCTTTAGGTGCTCTTGCCTGATTAACCAGGTTATGGAGAAGTAAGGTTTTTCTGCAGTGGTAGTCCAGTGTCCAGTTACCAGCTTCCCGGTAACTGGATGTTAAAAGGCTATTGTGGTGTGACTTTTTGATCCTATATTGCAGCTTTGTCAGTGTATTTCTAAACTCAGCTGTTCCCATGATGGCTTCCTGTTTGTGGCAGAAGAAAGACCATCCTTCAGCCCTGTCCACTGATTTTTATAAGTAGCTGCTTTTCTGTATTAACCATTTCCTGTCTAAAATTGTGCTCAAGTGGTGTCTGTTTTCTGACCTGAACTCTGATTGATATAAATGGATTGAAGCAGACTGTGCTTTAAAGGTCTAGACCAGGAGTGTCCAAACTTTTTCAATGGTTTTCACCAAGGGCCATATGTGGTAAAATACACAAACAGCCGGGCCACTCACTCGAGGTGAAGTACGTATTGCCTCACCTGGTTTATTTAAGTAAACTAAATATATTTTTGGAATTTGCTGCAGGCCAATTAACAATGGATCGCGGGCTGCAGTTGGCCCACGGGCCGCACTTTGGACACCCCTGGGCTACACCCAGAGGAAAACAGAAGAGACTAGAAAGCAGCAGCAGGATGGTGAGCAGGTGCACACACAACTCCGTGATCCGGTATCTACAAGGACACAAGGCACCTGTAGCTAAGTTACACAGCCGCCACTGCTTTAGCTCTCGAGGTCCTGTTTCACAGACCTCCTCCCCGCTTGTCTGCATGCCCAGCCACTGAGGGTGGCAGTGAGGCCCTTCTCTGGTGCGTCCCACACCATTCCTCACTTCGTGCTTTGGAGCAGGTATCACCTTACTTTGTTTCCCACCCGAGGAATAAGGTGAACCATGGAAAAGTAGAATAATTTGCCTAACCTTTAGCTAGAGGAGAGAGGAAAGATTTAGAGCCCAGTGCTCTGACTTCCCTGTAATGCCATAAAAAGAAAAAAATTGAGTGCTAATACGTGGGGGTACAGTGAGCCGGCTAAAGGTGTGCAAACCAGAGCAAGGCAGAGCCTGCTCCCAGGGCCTGTCATTGGCCACTGAGGCACATTCCCACTTCCCATGTTTCATTCATTATGCTCATTTTCCACCACGCTCCAGCCCCACCTCCATCAATTATTTTTGTCTCACCCTTCTAATTACAACATTATATGACCATTCAGACTGGTACTAATTAAATCATTACTTAATTCACCAAGTGTGTGATAATGCTAATGCTTCTTGTCAGCTAGAATTGCAACATCGCACCTAGTTTCTTCCTTCTCCACACATGGGGGGGGTTGTTTGTTTCTCTACCAAACAACTTTGCTCACCCTTGCTAGTGAGCTGACCATCTTGACCCTCTTCTTTGCCGAAAATAGGAAAACAATGTGGTAGACCTAGCTATGTGACCTGCAAATCGTGATCTTGACATTTTTGTGGGAAAAATCCTGATTGTAAGGAAAAACATTAGTGTTAAAATTTAGAGCACTATTTGCTGCCATATTTTCTTGCCATTATGTTTTTCATATTATATTATTTTGAACAGAGTAAAACAGTAGTTTATCTCCTTTTCTCATATTTAAAACAGATTTGTTTTTCGCTCAATTGGACTTGCGATCATGAAAACACAAAGTAGTATTTTTCTCCTTCTGGAGAGAGACGTACTGTAAGACAGGCAAATTGTCAGGAATAATTATACCAAATGATGGAATAAAATCCAATGGAAAACATCTCTCTCCTTGCCAGTGATACATTTTTATTTAAGACACAGTGAGCATCCAACCCATTTATGACAAGGTGAAATTGACAAGGGACCCTTTGCCATGGTTTTATTTTTAATTGCTAGTAAACTAATTAGCCAGAACAACACGTTGTATAATCCACAAAATTGTTGCTAATGCATTCTCAAATAAAATGGAGATATATGATGTGGATAAGTTCTCCTGTAAGAAATAGCCAAATGAAAAATTGTTTCAGAAATCTCACCATATAGACATCACATAGTAAAAATCTTCTTCCCAGTCATGGAATAGCATTTGTGTGTAGAGTTTGTTTGGGGATGTGAATAGGAATTAAGAACAAGTGAGAATTTTTTTTTTCTTTTTTAAGACTAAATTTTGTATCAAAATAGCAACCACTTTCTTAAATATAATTAAGTAGCACATAGTTGAGTCGTTTCTAAGACTGACAGTCAATAGCTATTTCTCTAGTGCAAGGGTTGGCAAATGTTTTCTGTGAAGGGACAGTTAGTAAATATTTTTGGCTGTGTGGCCGTACAGTCTTTGTCACAACTACTCAAATCTGATGTTGTAGTGTGACAGCAGCTGTAGATAATACATGAAGAAGAGTGAGAGTGTACCAATGAAACTTTATTATGGACGCAAAAATTTGAATTTGAAATAATTTTCATTTGTTACAAAACATCATTCTCTTGGATTTTATCTCAACCACTTAGTTCATGGGTTGTACAAAGACAGTCAGTGGCTTGGGTTTGGCCCCCGGGCTGCAGTTTCCAGCCCGGCGGCAGAGTCACGAGCTACTTCGTTAGCATCTGCTGTGTGCCTGGCAGAGTGCTCAGCACTAAGGGATCGTCAGAGAGAAAGTTTCTGCCCTGAAGAAGCTTACAGTTGAGCTGGAAAAAGGACGTGCCGACAAGACTGAGAGACACAATATCAGATGTTACATGGTAAAGGTCCCTCCGTGACAGAAGACACCAGTGCTTTACAAGTTTGGAAGAGGGATATCCTTTCTGCTGCAGGTGACATGCTGCTAAGACCTGACCTGTTGGGTAAGGATGCCTGGGAATGGTGATTTCAGCGAGACACCGAAGGATAAGGCTGTGGACCTTTGGAGAGATACCAAGGGCAGAATGCCTTCTTCTGAGGGAGTGGGTTTGGCTGGGGATGGTGAAAGTATCAACCATACATTAGTTGTTTTTATCATTTTCTGTTGTCCATTTCCTTATTTTATATCATTATGACAATTTCAAACGTACAGAAAAGTTTTAAATAAATTTACAGTTAATACCAAACACCACCTAGAATTTACCATTACCATTTTGCTACACTTGTTTTATCACCTATCTATCCTCTATCTATGCATTTTATTTTTGGTTTATTCCAAAGTAAATTTCAGACATCAGGATACTTTCTCAGAAATACTTAAGCATGAATATCATTAAGTAGAATTTAATAATGGTTTAGTTTTTTTGTGTAAAGTTTACATATAATGAAGTGTACCAACATTAAATGTACATTCTCTGAGATTTAACAAGATTTATCCCTATGTAACCTAAATGCCTGTCAAGATATATAATGTCATCACCCCAAAAATTCCCCCTTCAGTCAGTCCTCTCCCCCATCCTACCCCTAGAGGAGCAACTCTTCTGATTTTTTTCTGTTTTAGATGATTTTTGCCTATTCTAGAATTTCATATCAATAGAATCGTACAGAACCTATCATTTGGTTTTGGCCTTTTGTCATCACATATTTTTCCCACTTGGTTGTAGTATTCTTGGAAGCTGAAGGATCTACCGTGTTTCCCTGAAAATAAGACCTAGCCGGACCATCATCTCTAATGCGCCTTTTGGAGCAAAAATTAATATAAGACCCGGTATTATATTATTATTATATTATATTATATTATACCCAGTCTTATATTAAAATAAGACCAGGTCTTATATTAGTTTTTGCTCCAAAAGACGCATTAGAGCCGATAGTCTGGCTATGTCTGATTTTCGGGGAAATACGGTAAATGCAGTTAGTTCCCCAACAAGAAAGTATACTCTTGAGTGCAAGCTGTCTAATGTCCCATTAACGGAAACAATTTTGTTCAGTTTAGTTATTGTAAGATTAAATGACCTGCGGATTAAATTTTTCGTATTAACATTTCTTAAATGTTTGTTATGTCCAGCCTTTCACATATGCTATGTAGTTAGTCTTTGTGATGGCTATTACCCTATTTTGTGGAAGAGGAAACTGAGGCAGGGAATTGAAGTAGCTATTTCTTACCTCTTTCTCTTGCCACTTTAAATGTCACTTTTGGGGACTGGAGGGTAGCGGAGGTAGGAATGGGTGTTTAAGAAGTGAATGAGCATGGAGCTGCATCGGAGCAGTTTTTCTGATCTAGAAATGGGTAGAATGTGGACGTGGAGATGGTCAGTAGGAGCATGCAAAATGTATTTGCTGTAAAGAAGGGAAGAGAACTAGAGAACTTAGGGCTGCATTTTAACATTTATGGTTAAAATGTGGATTCTTTTTTCCTGTAACATATAGCACAGAATGTTAGGGTTTCAGACTGAAGGATGCTTGTCTTCTTTAGTATGAGGCTTTAACTGGTAGAGTTATATTTGCTTAAGGACCTCAAGATACTTTATGACCATCAAATCATTAGGCCACTTAATTCTACTGCAATGTTGGGAAATTGCTGCATGGATTTTGCAATTTAAGATTCCACTTTTAAAAGCCCCCAGAAGTTTGGAGGAAGCCAAGTACAGTATGCATCGAGAGATCTGGCTTTACTGGTCAGGGCAGGAACGTTCCCACTGATTTGTTTTCAACCAGCTTATAAAGTATTTGAGTGGTCTTTGCTGTGCTTTATGGTAATATTTCTTTGCCTGGAAATTTGTCTTAGTGTTTTTCACGGTTAATATAGCATCCTTTTAAAATATTGGTCTCCATGTGCATTTGTGACACGTGTGGAAAAAATTAGGCAACATTTAATGTCATTTGGGAAGCAGTTTACATTCCTTGTGCTTTTATACAGGTTTGGTCATCACAAACCTGTATAAAAAGTCTATGCTTCTTCTCATTAGTTTTAAGAAGCTTATTTAAGAACTTAAATTTCTGCTTATAAATAGCTTCTATATTAAGTCTTGACTGTAAGAGAGAATTCCCCCTCCTTTAAAAATATGTTTTACCTAGCAATTAATAAAATACCAGAGCTACTGGTATTGCGTCAAATCAGTGTTTCCTTTGGGTTTAGTATGTCCAGATGCAAAAGAAAGAAAATTACTTAATTTTTTTAACATCTTAGTCTATCTCTCTGCCTCCTTTTCCTCAAACCAGTTTTTAAAAAATCAATTCGGGAAATCTCCTCTAAACTACTAGACTAGCATAATTTTAGAGCTGTACATTTCCTGAAAAGGTTACCTAGAAATGTCCTGCCCAGTGCCTGAATCTTTTCTCTGGCATTCTAGATAGGTGGCTGGTCATCCAGCCTGAAGGACCACTGAATCCCGCCCATGTCCCAGGAGCTTTCACATGTAAAAGTTCATCATTCATTTGGGGGCTTTAGATGTTGAAGACCCGTGAAATTCTTGGAGGCAGCTGCCAGTTGAGATGTTGGTCCTTTAACATTTGTAGAAAGGTTAAGATGCAGTTGCTAGTTTACTGATTAGCAATGTTTTTTTTCTAGAAAAACACAAAACAGCAAAGCATCAGAAACATTGATTATCATACAGGGTATTAATTTAAGGAAGATGATGATACTTGAAAAATTAGTTTGATAGAACATGATTACATTATAAACTTTTTCAGCTCCTTTTCTCAAGTTAACTCCAACAGAAAATGGCGGTATTCGTGTAATTTTTTTTCTCAATTTGGCTCAAGACTTGAACAGCTCCCAGTGGTAGATTTTCTAGTTGTATTGCATGATTAAAGTGTCCATCAGAACCGTAAAGTTGGTAAACAGTATTAAAAATCCATCTCCAGCTTCTGTAAACTGTACAGAGAGTTGTGACTACCAGAAGAAATAGAAATATTTTAATTAACTCAAGTAGGACTAATCAGACCAAAGCAGCCAGTTTATTGAATTGAACATGTAAATGTCTATTCATCCATGACATAGCTCAACATGAATGTCATCTCTTAAAAGCTACTCTGTTCCTTGTGTGAGTATAAGCTATTGTTCAACGCAGAACTGAATTACTTAGAAGCTTCCCCACCCCTTTAAAAAAATTACATGTCATAGATTATTTTCTTAACATTCTTTTTTTCTGCATTCAGTTAACTTCAGACAACCCAAATTCTTTTGTGAAGGGATGAGAGCAGACTTGGCTAATTTGGTTCAGTCACCCTGCTGTCACTCTTTCTTTCAAAGGAATTTTACGTTTTTCATTTCTTTATAGTAAGGCTTAGTAAGTGCTTACTAGGTACTGGGTACTTTTAAAGCATGTTTTATGCATTATATCATTTAGGTCTTGCAACAATATCATTGCTTTTTTCCATCATACAGATGAAGATATGAAGGCAAAATGTTGTACAGTGTTATAAGTGGTAGAACTAGGACATGAACAGAAATCTCAGAATATTCATTGTGTTGAAATGAATTTAAATTGTGCCAAAGATGACTAAACATTAGACACCAGGAAGACATTCCTAAAATGAATAGATGCTTAAAGGAGTCTCTTAACTGAGTACAGCTAAAAGGGGTTGGGATAATGGTGGTTTCCTGGGATTTTTATCACCATTAAGCCACCTGAAAACAGTCTTCACGAAAATCTCCTGTTTACGTGAATTAGTTGTATTCTTACCTTGAGACATGAAGTTAAACTAGATGGCTGCCCAAAGACTCCTTTAATACATTTAAGGCAGTCTTCGATAGGTATAAAAAGTGAAAATTTAATGATTCTTTTTAATTTTAAATAATTATTTTCACTATAAAAATAAGTACAAAGTATGAGGATAAAGGGGATCAAATATATGGTGATGGAAGGAGAACTGACTCTGGGTGGTGAACACACAATGGGATTTATAGATGATGTAATGCAGAATTGTACACCTGAAATCTATGTAACTTTACTAACAATTGTCACCCCAATAAACTTTAATTAAAAAAAAGTAAATACAAAGTAGACAAAAATACTTATAGTCCTGTCAATCTAACATAGTGATGCTTTTTGTCCTGTTTCTTTCTCGTCATCTTTTCCATGTGATTTCTAAAAGAAGAAATCATGTTTATTGACTTATAATCATATGCCATAAAACTCACCCATGTTGAGTCTATAATTAAATGAGTTATATTAAATTCACAGAGTGGTGTAACCATCACCATAATCCAGTGTTAGAATATTTGCATCACTCTGCTCTGCATCCTCATTCTGTAGTTTCTTACGACGGAAGCTTCAGTTATTGGTTTGATCTTTCCATCACAGGTGTTTATAGCACCACTTTAGCTTTAGCCCATTCATTTTGATATAGTATTGTGTTTTTATTTTCATAAAGTTCAAAATAATTTTAAATTTCTCATGTGATTCCTTCCCTGACCCATGGAATATTCAGAAGTATGTTGATTTGTTTAAATATATTTGTGGATTTCCCAAACCCCAAATTTCCTTTTATTTTGATTTCTAACTTAATTAGAAATATAGAAAATATACTTTTTATGATCTCAGCTTTTTAAATTTATTGATACTTATTCTATGGCCTAGCATAGGCTCTGTCCTGGGTAATGTACCATATGAGCTTAAAACGTACAGTGCTGTTATGGGGTGAAGTGGTCTAGATGTGTCAGGTCAATTTGGTTGATAATGTTTAAAACAATTATATCCTTGTTGATTTTTCTGTCTACCTGCTCTATCCATGTTTAGAGTGGGACATTGAAGTTTCCAACTATTATTGTTTGTTTGATTATTTCTCCCTTCAGTTCTGTCAGATTTTGCTCCCTGTAATTTGGGGCTCTGTTGTTAGATGTGTGTATGTGTATAAATAATTGTTGTATCTTCTTGATGATTGACTCTATTATCATTATAAAATGTCCCTCTTTGTCTCTAGTAACAATTTTGGTTTAAACTCTATTTTATGTGATAGTGTACTCTTTCCAGCTCTTTTATGTTTATTTTTTGCTTTTGTAATCATTTTTCTTTCAATTTGTATTTGAGTCTTTGTGTTTGAGTCTAGCGAGTGCTTCTCATAGACAGCATATACTTGGATTTTTAAAATCCATTCTAACAATCCCTTCCTTTTAAATTGAGGTTTTAACCCATTTATATTTAATGTCATCATTGATTTAGTTAGATTTCTGTCTCCATTTTGATTTTTTCATTTGTCTTATTTTTGTTTTGTTCCTTTCTTCCTTCTTTACTGTCTGTTTTGCAATAAATAGATGTTTTTTAGTGTATCTTTTCAATTTCTTTCTTGGTTTTCACTATAATTTTAGAGTCATTTTCTGAGTGGTTGCAATAGGGATTAAAATATATAATCATACCTTATCACAATCTATTTTAGTTCAACACTAACTTAATTCCAGTAATACACACAGATTTGCTTCAGTATAGTTTCATGTCATCCTTTTTTGTGCATTCATTATCATGTACATTATACCTATATATTTCATAAACCAAACAATACATTGTTATAATTATTGCTTTGTACAACTTATGTCTTTTAAAGAAGTTAACATGAGAAAGGAGAAAAATATATTTACAGATTTTAAAAAAATATGTATGTATGCATATAAACCTGTATGCTTACTATTTTCATTACTCTGTTTCTTCCTGTGGTTTGAGTTATTGCTTGGTATTATTTCTTTGGTCCACTGTACTTCTATTAACTCTCCTTCCTTTGTGCTGTTAATAACTATTATTATATATAGTACATGTTTATATGTTGTATGTCCTACAGTAAAATATTATAATTACTGTTTTATGCAATCGTCTTTTAAATTAGTTAAGAGAAGAAAAGGTGAACATTTCTATTTAATAAATTATGACATTAAACTTTAACTATTCCAATACTTTTTTCGTTGAAGTCTTTGAACATACTTATAATAATAGCTGCTTTGAGGTACTTATCTGCTGAGTCCAACTTCTGGGCCCTCTCAGAGATAGTTTTTATTAACTGATTTTTTTCTTGTGTATAGGTCCATTATTTTTTGCATTCCCCATAATTTTCACTGAAAATTGCACATTGGAGACAATATATTGTAGCAACTCTGTATTCTGATCCCCTTCCTCTTAATTCCCATGTGAGGTAGTGATTGTTCCTATTAATTCCATGGAACATGATTCCTCCATGTGTGGCCACCGATGTCTCTGCTTTGTTATCCTCCTGCAGGCCCCTTCCCCTCTATACTCCCCCCTCCCCCCGTTTGTTGAATATGGAAGTCCAGCTTCCTAGGAATCACCTCTGGGTCACATAACTTAGTGCTTAGCCAGAGATTGGTCTGTGGTTGTTTGGGCACTTTGAGCTCCACACTTTGATCCACTAAATCACTAAGTCTTTCACCTTCTTCTAATGGATCCATGTATAGTTTGGAGAGAGAATCACAGTTCAGCCAACTGACATGTCTGCCTTAGATTTTGCCTCCTTTGTTTGTGAAGTCTCATGCTGAGCAGGAATAAGTCACTTGCAAGGACTTTCTCCCATCTCCTGAGCTTGTTGTACACAGCTGTGTGGATATACAGAGCCTTCCATACTGAAATAGGATCTTACCAAGGCCCTGTTTCATTCTCTGGGTCTCTGTTCATTTTCTGGCTTGTCTGCTGGTTTGTCACCCACTTTAATCAGTAATGACATTTCAGGCCAGCTGCAGTGTTGCCCTTCCCTGATTGTTTTCTGTTGAGATCACTATTGTTTTTAACACCCCGGGCATAGAATTTTCCATATTCTGCTCCAAATAAAGTCAGTCCTGGAGCAGCAGATCCCTGATCCTCACAGCCTACTCCACCTGCCATTAGTCCCGACCCCCACGGTAGTCCCGCACCCCCACATTAGCCCTGCCCCCTTGCATTAGCCCTGCCCCCCCCCACATTAGTCCTGCCCCATGCAGCTGGGAGAGGGTGGGACATGGGAGTACCACCAAGCTAAAATCTACAGACGCCCATTGTTCTTATTAAAGTCTTGAAT
The DNA here is from genome assembly GCF_036562045.2 of Rhinolophus sinicus. NCBI lineage: Eukaryota > Metazoa > Chordata > Mammalia > Chiroptera > Rhinolophidae > Rhinolophus > Rhinolophus sinicus. The sequence continues at coordinate 105,954,179 of NC_133753.1, forward strand.
TTTATTGAATAAATACTTCTCATTTTTTTTATACCTTTGGTCAATTTTCAGTATCCTTGAAAGGTTGTTTTTAACAATTTTGCCCAGTTGTAATGTTTCTTTTAGTGATGAGAGTTTGACAATTGTTTAAAGCCATACATGCTACCAACTACACTAATTGCTGTGGTCTGAGTGTTTTTCTCCTGCAAATTCATATATTGGAGTTGTAATGCCCAGTGTGATGGTCTAGCAGGCAAGTCCCGTGCGGAGGCCATAGGAATGGAACCCTCGGGACCGGCACCAGTGCTGTTAGGAAACAGGCCCGACAGAGCTGCCTAGCACCTTCCCACACAGGCGATCCAGTGAGGTCAGTGGTCTACAACCCAGAAGGGGGCCCTCGCTGCCAGTCACCCTGAGCTTGGACTTCCAGACCCCACAACTGTGGGCAATACGTTTTGGCTGTTTATGGACCACTGAGTGTATGGATGTTTTATGACACAACCCAAGTGGACTGCGATACTAATCTTAAGTATACATCTCAGTGGCTTGTGACATATGAAAACACCCATGTAATTACCACCAAGATTCACATACAGAACATTTTCAGAGCCCCCTATGCTTCCCTTCCGAATCTCTGTCCCCAACCCAGAGTTAACCGCTGTTCTAACTTCTGTCATCTTAGACTGATTTTTCCTATCCTTAAACTTTACATGAATGAAATGTCACAGTATGTACTCTTCTGTTTCTGGCTTCTTTCATTCAACATAACGTCTTCTGAGATTCATCCGTGTTTTGGGGTGTAGCAGGGATTTGTTAGTTTTTCAGTTGCTGGTAATATTTTATTTATGAATTTGCCACAGTTTTCTTATTGGTAGACATTTTTGGGTGTTGCCAGCTTGGGGCTATTATTAATAAAGCTGCCCTAGACATTTTTTTGTATATTTATTGTGAACATATATGTGTATAATTTTGACATGCTCAAACAACATAATGTATATAATTTTGGCTTTTGCTTTATTAAGGTTAACATGCTATCAAGTTTTTTTTTTTCTTGTTTTTGTCATTGTCATCACAAGTATCATTAATAGTTTAAACAATTTTTTCAGGTGGGTGTACTTGCATTTTCAAAAACTGTCAAAAACCTGTGTTTAATAATTAATCATGACAACAGGTAGCAGATGGCACTCATTAAATATTTATTTTCAATTTTTTATAAAGGAAAATTTCAGAATTCTAAGTTTTCTTTATTAAAAAAACACAGTATCTAATTCAAGATTAAACAAAATATATTGCTTTTTCTGCCCCTTTACAGGTTCCATAACATTATGGGATTTAAATACGAGTAATATTAGTTTTTTTCATAGACAGAAGGAGGAATTACTGGGAACACTGGTCTCTAAACGTGCATTTGAATAACTTTTTTTTACAGATGTCACTTGGGGTGAGAAGACCCTGAGACCTTCCACATTTAGCTTACCAAATTGAACCCCCTATTATAAGACTTGGTGTTACTGCTTTTCCGCCTCTTTCCTGGCCTCCCTCCACGTCAGCTAATACCTATGCATGCGCTTACACCTGTGCAGGTACACACCACAGTTTTTTGTGTCGTAAGACCCATGCTTCACACTGTGCTGGGAAATAATGTTCCCCTGGAAATGAGTACTACAGTTGTACAGAGGTTGGAACTGCGTGCTTTTTCCTTAAGTGAATGGTGGCTTTTCTTCTCAGAAACTTCTGAGATTTCTGCTAGGTAATGTAAGCTGTGAAGGACACGAGGAGAATAAGAGGGGAAGGAATTGCTTAATGGACCGCACATAATTGTGATTACGACTCCAGGTCTGCTGAGTTTAAAGCTGGAATTGCAGGAAGATAAATTGGTCAAGTTTGACCTAATCCCTTGGCTGTTATCTGATGTATATTTTTCCATTAACAGCAGTGTGCCTTTCATCTCTGCTCTCACACAGTCAAACAAGGGTCTAATTTTTGGTGGACTTTCTGTCTTTTTTGATGCTAAAACGGTTCCCCAAGGATTCTAATCAAGCTTCAGGCTGTGAAGAGAAGACCGTGAGTCACAGAGCTGAGTGTCCCATGGCCAGTAAAGGGCCGCTCAGTACGCAGCAGGCTCCAACTAGCACATCAGGCATGAAGTAAGTGGCATGACAGCCCTCAAGCAGCTGTACCACAGCGGGCAAACTTTCTTGGTGTCTACTGCTTTAGTACCCCTGATTGTCAGAAGGCGAGCATCGTTCCAAAGGCTGCCTGGGGCAAGGTGGTGGTACTTGCGATTTTGTGTTGTGTTCAAACAAGGAGAGAAAACCGAGCTCATGGTCTGTGGTCATCACAACTGAGATCCATCAGGTGCTGTAGTTTCATTGGTAGAAATTCTAGCCAGAATGTGGACCTTTATGTCAGATTTGTGGATCCAAAGTCATAGATATTTGTGCTTTCAGTAGGCTGTGTTTTTTCTTTGATTGTTTTGAAAGGGTATGGGGACAGAGCACCAGAGAGCAGTTTCCAGGCTCTCGGCCTCATGTGGAAAGGTGCTGGCTCAGGTAGTAGATGGCCGTCAGCTGTGGCTAGTTGGCCCTCAGCTGTAATCGTTGAGCCATTGCCCACTAATATAACTGCCGCAGCTACGTTGGGGAGTCAAGTCGAGAGGAGTCGAGGAGAGTCGGTCGGTTGGCAGAAAAGCGGACAGCAGGTCACACGTTGTGTGAATCCAGCCTCCAGTGAGACTATAGTAGTATGACTCCCCTATCTATGGGTCCATGGGTGTTCCTTTTTGGCCTCACCACATCCTGTGTTCTTATGTGGGGAGCGGGACCAGAGACCCCACAGGCCGCCCTGCACGACACATGGCGTAGGAAGCAGGGAATGATGTCAGCCGAAACGCTTCGGAATGTACTGGAGCAGTTTATACGTATAAAAGCTCAGTTTCATAAGCAGGGTATGATGCCGGCCAAAACCTACCGAAGCATGGTAGAGCAGTTTGTGTGTGTGTCGGGCGGGGCGACCTGCAGGGTCTCTGGTCCTGCTCCCCACACAAGAACGCAGGATGTGGTGAGGCCAAAAAGGAACACCCACGGAGCCATAAGTAGGGGAGTCATACCACTATATTCTCTCTAGCAGCTGGGTTGGAGACACAGGAAGCAGGAGCCACACTGTCCACAACCCGCCGTCCTAACTGCCATCCGCGCTTGCCAGTCACCATCTTCTTGCTAGCCCCCATTTTCCTGCTAGCGTAGCCACAGCAATTATATTAGTGGCCAGTGGCTCACTGGTTATAGTTCATGGCCAACTAGCCACAGCTGATGGCCATCCAATCACAGTTGATGGCTGTTTACTTACCTGAGCCAGCACCTTTCCACGTGAGGCTGAGAGCCTGGAAACTGCACTCCTGGCTCTGTCCCCACAGTGTATGAGAGCCCAGCTTCGGGAGGACCATGAGAACCGACACCGGGAATGGGAGTCGTGGTCTGCCTGGGAGACTCAAGCCTCCACGCTGGCACACCACCCTCTTGGCCATGGACGGCATCGCCTTCATTTTGGTGATCTGCTGCAGCCTTAGGCTCTGAGGGCTGTGGACATCTTACACTGAGGCCACCACCCACTCAGACACCTGATACGGTGAGCAGGATTCCGACCAGGTAGGAATGGAGTCTGACTCTGGGCAGGAGGACGTGTGCCCCACACACAGTGTGTGGTGCCCGGTGGCCACTGTTCTCAGGAGTTGGACCCCCAAGGAAAGGTGGGAGGACATGGACGGCTCTCCGGCCAGTGTGGAGAGGGCCCTGCAGGTTCTAGCTGAGCAGTTGCCGGAGGAGGAGAAAGCTACAGCCGGCCGCGTGGGCTGGATGTTCCTCACGGCTTTGAGTCTCAACACAGAAAATGCACCTAATGAAATGGCCTAGGTGTGGGACCAGGTGTTCTGGTTGGAGGCGCTGGAAGCTCGGGTCCGCCTGTTAGAACAGGGGCCCCACAGTGGAGACTCTGAGGCAGAAGCGGAGAAAGCGAGTGGAGACAATGTAGCTCCCAACCCCCAAGCCCGGCCAATCTTAAAGCAAAGGGTAAAACGTGAGCAACCTTTGGGCCCCGGGGGCGTTGCTGCCGGCAACCCAGCTGTGACTGAGTTCACAGCCTACACCCCATACACTCCCACTGAGTTGCAGGAGCTGGGGAGGCGGTACAGACAGCGCCCTGGAGAGCCAGTCTCGGCTTGGCTATTACGTTTATGGGATGAGGGGGCAGACGGCATTCTCTGTTCCCCAGCTAGCCTTTGTGACAGTGCATGCATGTGTCCCTGAGACAAAGGTTACAGAACTGCCATAGGTTGGCCCATGACCAGGGCAACCACACTCTAATGGAGTGGCTCACGGCTGCAGTACGCACAGTATGGGGACAGGCTGGCGAGCTGCCAGACACTGTGAGTCCATGGCAGTCATATACAGAACTTACGCAAATCATTCATGAACTGGGTATGAGACATGCTATTTTCAACCTTAATATGCGGGGGCCGGATGACGAGCTTTTTACAGCCAGCATGAGAGATCTGGTTTTGGATACTGCACCTGCGAGTACTTTTGGATCCTTGGTTGCTATTCTTACACCCTATGTGGGGCGATGGATCCATGAAGTTACAACTGCCATGGCCACCCTAGGGGATGTTGAAAGCTGGAGGCGAAGGAAGTTAAGACAAGAGGTCTACGCAGTTGAGACCTGGAAGCCCAAACCAAAGGTAAAGGGGCGAGGTCGCAGGCCTCAGAGAGTAACACACGCACAGATGTGGCGTGATCTCCTGGCAGCAGGGGTCGATCGGAAGAAAATAGACTGACAACCCAATGGGCTCCTGCTGGAACTTTGGAAACAGTTGCGTCTGGAACAGCAATTCCGGAGAAGTCTGGGAAAGCGCGACCCATGTACCTCCAGGACTTCATGCAGCCGCTTGACGCCGACTCCTTTCAGCTTGATTAGGGGTGGGGCCAAGGTACTGGATCAGAGGGGACAAGCGGGGACCAGAGGCCCCATGTGGAACTGTCCATACATTGGTCCCCTTCGAATGTACAGAGGGTTTTGGCCCTAGTTGACACTGGCGCCGACTGCCGTCTCGTTTATGGGAACCCAGAACTGTTCCCCAGACCAGCAATCTGCATTGATGGCTACGGGGGAAAAACTGTGACTGTGAAAGCCGTTTCCTTACCACTGGGTATAGGAAGGCTTCCTCCTCGTACCTACAAGGTTTATGTCTCCCCCGTTCTGGAGTATATTCTAGGGGTGGACGTGCTACATGGCCTCAGCTTACAGATGTCGGTAGGAGAGTTCCGTCTCCGGATCCGGGTGGTGAAAGCGGTGACACGTGGGCATGCTCACCACCCTCCTCAAGTGTTGCCACAGCCCTAACGTGTGGTTACAGTGTGACAGTACCACCTGCCAGGAGGACAGGAGGAGATTGGTCGTACAATATTGGAATTGGACAAGGCACATATTGTGAGGCCAACGCACAGTCCCTTTAACTCCCCAGTATGGCCTGTCAAGAAGCCAGATGGGACCTGGCGAATGACTGTGGACTACAGGGAGTTAAATAAGGTGATGCCACCTTTGCACGTGGCAGTACCTGCAATTCACGATTTGATGGATCCTCTGACTGTCCGCCTGGGAACATATCACCATGTAGTGGCCTTGGCCAATGCTTTTTTCTCCATTGACATTGCACCCGAGTGTCAAGAGCAGTTTGCTTTTACGTGGGATGGGCATCAGTGGACTTTTCAAGTCCTTCCTCAAGGATACTTGCACAGCCCCACTATCTGCCACGGGCTCGTGGCCCAGGATTTGACACAGTAGGATCACCCATCCTCTGTGGCCTTGTTTCATTATGTTGATGATATTTTATTAACATCAGATTCTCTTTCTGATTTAGAGCAAGCAGCTCCCTCTCTTCTCCGCCACCTGAAGTCACGCGGCTGGGCCGTGAATGAGGAAAAGGTCCAAGGCCCTGGCTTATCCATCAAGTTTTTGGTCATTGTGTGGTTGGATGAGACAAAGGTCATACCTGAGGCGATCATTGACAAGATACAAGTGTTTCCCCAGCCAACCAAGGTCTCCCAACTGCAGACATATTTGGGTCTGCTAGGATATTGGCGGGCATTTGTACCCCATTTAGCACAAATGGCAAGGCCCTTGTACAATATGATAAAAAAGGGGTCCTCATGGGATTGGACAGAAGCTATAGAGCAAGGCTTCGTTGCCACAAAAAGGGCAGTGCAGCAGGCACAGGCTCTGTAAGTAGTGGACCCCGGCTGCCCATTTGAACTAGATGTTCACATAACCCAAGAGGGGTACGGATGGGGCCTCTGCAACGGCAGGAGCATCTCCGGTCACCAGTGGAAGCTTGGTCCCAATCATGGAAAGGAGCGGAGGTCCGCTACTCTCTAACAGAGAAACAGCTGGCTGTTGTGTACGCAGCCCTAGTGGCCACAGAAGCCATCACAGGAACGGCACGCGTGTTGGTTCGAACAACCTATCCTGTCCAGGGGTGGGTCTGTACATGGACCCAGGGACCCAAAACGGGGGTGGCACAGACCATCACCCTCGCCAAGTGGGGTGCTTACTTAGAGCAACATAGCACCCTTAGTACAAGCCCTTTGAGCACAGAGCTACAACAGGTCCTGGGGCCTGTGGAGCTTGTAGCCCAGGCTGAGCCAAGTGCTCTGCCTAGAGGGGAGGACTTGGAGCCCTCGCCCTACAAAGAAGGACAGTCCCCAGTACCTGAGGATGCCTGGCTTACCGATGGTTCTAGCCGAGGGGCTGCAGCTGTTTGGACGGCTATTGGTGTGTAGCCCAAAACAGACACCATTTGGTTTGATACTGGGACGGGCCAGAGTAGCCAGTGGGCTGAATTACGGGCTGTGTGGATGGTAATCAGCCATGAGCCTGGGCCCCTAGTTATTTGCACTGACAGCTGGGCTGTATTCCGGGGGCTAACATTGTGGCTCCCTACATGGAAACACCAAAAATGGTTGGTAGGACCCTGTCCACTGTGGGGTCAAGCCATGTGGCAGGACCTCTGGGACCTAGGGCAGAGAAAGGAGGTGACCCTAATGCATGTCACAGGTCACTCCCCCTTAGTGTCCCCAGGTAATGATGAAGCAGACGCCCTAGCATGGGTCCGATGGTTAGAACGGGCCCCTGCCACTGATGTGGCCCATTGGCTGCATAGGAAATTGCAGCACGCTGGAAACCAAGCCATGTGACAGGTGAGCAGACACTGGGGTCTGCCTTTGAAATGGCAGGAGGTAGCAGATGCCTGCTATGACTGTGCGGTCTGTGCCCAGGACAGCCCCCAAAAGCGGAGGCTCCTCTGGGAGACATAGCAGATGCCCCTCCCTCGCTGGCAAGTGGATTACATTGGACCCCTGCCTAAGGCCCACAATGCGATGTATGCATTCACAGCAGTGGACACTGCTACAGGGTTGATGTTTGCTTGGCCCTGTCCGGCTGTGGATCAGCGGCATACAGTGGTCGCCCTTACATGGCTGTGCGCCCTCTATGGGCGCCCCCAAGTCATTGAAAGTGACAGGGGTACCCATTTTACGGGGCAAGAAGTGCAGCGCTGGGCTGCCAGGATGGACGTGCAATGGTTGTTTCACACCCCGTACAATCCACAAGCAGCTGGCATGATTTAACGCAAAAATGGCCTTTTGAAGCAAGGTCTCTGGGTGTCAAAACACCCTCCCATGATGCGTGACTTGGCCTCGCGTCTATGGGACGTCCTGAGAGTCCTGAATGAGAGACCACGGAAGGGAGGGCCCACGCCAGTAGAAGCTCTGCTACATTGAACGGCCGCTCCCATTCAATTACAAGTTACCACCAGTGAGACTCTGTTTAAACCAGGTTACGGCAGAAACGGAAACATTTTGCTGCCAGCACCCACATGCTTGAAAGCAGGGGAATGGCAGCAATAGACTTGGCCCTGGCAGGTCAAAAGCCCCCACTGTCGGTGATTGGGCCTGATAGCCCCATGGGGGGCCGGTTTGAGTCATGATTTGCAAGTGACACCAGGGGTGGTGGCGGAATGGCCACTGCAAGTGACTGTAGTATACGGAGGTCCCATTACTGGGATGATTTTGCGGGGAACCTATGTGCTCTCACTATGGCCTATTATGGTGTCCCCTGTTCTGCTACATGTCGAAACTACGCAAGGGACCCCAAGCATTGCCATAAAGGTCTGGTACCACAAACCGGGAAAGGTGCCAGTAGCAGCGACCCTCCTTTCCCAGGACAAAAAGCTAACGTGTATCCTCCCAGATGGAAGGGATTTGCCACTGTTGGTTCCTAAGACTACTGTCTCTTTTCGTCCATAGGTGCTGATAGGCTAATATGGCACAGGGACCCTCGCAGAAGATGCTTGTCACGTAGATTGTGAGGCGAGACCCTGTAGGGGTGGAGTGTGGGGAGCAGAGCCCCCAAGAGCAGATTCCAGGCTCTCGGCCTCACGTGGAAAGGTGCTGGCTCAGGTAGTAGATGGCCGTCAGCTGTGGCTAGTTAGCCATCAGCTGTAACCATTGAGCCATTGGCCACTAATATAACTGCTGCAGCTACATTGGGGATTCGAGTCAAGGGGAGTCGAGGAGAGTCGGTCAATTGGCAGAAAAGCAGACAGCAGGTCGCACGTCATGTGAATCCAGCCTCCAGTGAGACGATAGTGGTATGAGTCCCCTATCTATGGCTCCGTGGGTGTTCGTCTTTGGCCTTACCATATCCTGTGTTTTTGTGTGGGGAGCGGGACCAGAGACCCCGCAGGCCGCCCTGCATGACATAGGGTAATTATTGTATATTAATGAATATATAGTGTATTAATTTTTGTACCTGGCATTATATTGATGTAGGCTCCAGAGTGGATACTGATTGGTAGAGCACATGTTAAGACTTTCCAGGTACTGGGATTATTTTATTTTTGTAGAACTGGTAGTTCTTGCATGTTGTTCACGCTTCTGTCGAGCTCCTTAATCAAGCCTCTCACCTCTCTTCTCTCTCTCTCTCAGTGTTTTCGTCTTTACTGTGAGATCTCTGTGTTTTCCTGTACACCCCTCCCTCCTCTGCCTGTGTCCCAGGTGCCGTCCTGGCTGCTTTTACATGTGTTTGTGTCAGCTGCTGCCCTGGCATTTTGGTCCGCATTTTGTACAAGAGGGAACCGTGCCTGTGTGGCCCTCTTCTTGGAGCATAACGTCAGCCATGGGGCTGAGCTGGTAATCCCATGCTTGCAGTAAACAACTCAGCTCACTTAGAATGACATTTACTGTGGCAACTTTCGGATGCTGGCCCTTTGTTTTGCAAGAGGTCTAGAACACGAGGCCCTTCTAGAATCTCACGGCAGTTGTGTCGCTTGTCCCGGGAGCTTCACTCCTCGAAAGCTGATCCTCACTGAGGACGTTTGGGTGAGACCAAGGGCAGAAGCTGTGAATCTCCCCAGTGTCCCACGCCGGGGCAGCTGGAGTCCGCAGTGAAGAGCCCACAAGATGGGGCAGTGGTGGGCAGGTGGAAGTGTGGTCTCTCTCTCCTCCAGGCCGCAGAAAACGTGCACATCAAGACTCATTAGCTAACTCATTAGCTAACTGTTTGCAGGGTTTCCCTCAAAACCCACCAAGTACAAAGGTTTAGTGTGCCAGTGATTTGTAGCAAACAACCTCTGCACTGGGTGAGTATGTTGACGTAGAAAACTGTGGGATGCACATTAGCTGTGTCATAAACAGGAGGGACTGACAGGCTGTGTCACCATCGCTTCTCTGTGCTACCTTTTCTTGTGACTTAATGATTAAAACTCACACAGTTACTGAGATTTTACATGGATGCTCTATTTCTCCTACTAGACATGAAAACAGGATACCTATCTTTCACCTCTCCATGTTTCTAACACCTGGCAGCGTAACTGACTTATAGCAGGATCCTTAGTAAATGTTTGTTGAATGAATAATAGATGTTTACCATGGTGCCTACTGGTAGATACTTGTTAGACATTCTACTGATCATTCTGAGAGTGGCTGTCTGCCTCAACTCTTCATTCTCAGGAGTTTGTTTGTAAACAGTGGAACACATTGGGTCTTTGATGATTGGAGATACTGTTAAGAGTAAAATACGGACTGTTGCCTCCCACCTCCAACACACACACACATTTTAACAGAATAGTAATCAAGCTGAGTTGAGAACAAGCTGAAGTAACAAGGGAGGTGTACTGAGCTGACATGGGTGCTAGAGAGAAAAGCAAGAAAGAAACCAGTTGGGACCCTGGAAACAAGTGAAAGAAAAAGAGCATGAAATAGACAAGGGCCAGAATTAAGGGAAAGAAAGAAAAGTAAAACTGAACACGTAGTGACCACAAAAAAAGAAATGGAATGGATTAGTAATGTTCCCTAAGTTATCTTTAATATGATTGTTTGTTTTTTAATTCAGGTGATAAAAGAAATACGAAGCCCTCGCAGTTCTTTTTTGGACCTGCATAGGATTTTCAGTAATTTTTAAATTTTCCTTCAAGAATTTCCATGACTTTTCTTTCATGGTGTCTCTGCCTTTTATCATCACTAAAGCCATTTGTTCATTACCTGGCTCACTCTTCAAGGGTCTGCAAAGGCTCAGTTGCTTCTTCTTTGTTTCTCAAATTGGGCTACTTGGTAAGCTTTTATTTAAAAAAAGATTTCACAGGTAAAAATAAAAGTTTGGAAAACACTAGTGTAACAGAAGGAGCTCTTGGTAGGAATTCTACCTGAAGGGATGACTAGTCCTGAGGTTTTTGCTTTATCTCTGAAGGCCCTTTATTTCTTCCATTGGTAAAATGAAGATATTGAATTTACATATGTCTAAGAGTCCTTGCTTTCATATTGTTTTTTAAGTCAAGGATTATCTGTAAGAACAACAACAAAAACAGGGGAGAAGTAGATAATTCACATACCTGCTTCACTTACTGTTCTGGGTACTTTATGTACATTATCTCATTCAATCCTCGTAACAACCCACTTCTTAGATGGAGAAACTGAGGCTCAGAGATCATTACTTCCCTGAGATAACAGAGCAGTAGCTGTTTGTGCTCCTTCCACTGTACCATGATGATGCCCAGTGAGCCAAGCCAGAATACAGTAGAGACAAAAAATGTAAAACGGAAAAATATGTTGATAATCAAACGCCTACTACTTCATTCAGATGTAGTATCTTCAGGGGGGTCTCCGACCATCCTCTATAAAACCACACCCTCCCTAATTGTCTGTTCCCCGAAGCTTGCTGTCTCTTTTCATAGTGCATATCACTGTTTGACATTACATTTTATATTCTCTGCCACCAGTTCAGACTAGACGGGAAGGTCCATGGAGGCAGAGTCTGTGCCACATTCAGTACTTTGCCCCCAGTTTCCAGAGGAGCATGTGCCGCGGTACATAGTCATGCTCCATAAATGTTGTTGAATGAATGAACATAGATGATTATAAAACATCCTAGAAAAAATTGGAAGATGGGCATATTAGCTAGAAATTGAATTTACACTTTTGCTGTGTTGTTTTCTTCTTGTGTGTGTGTGTGTGTTTGGTTCTTCATATATCTAATGAGCTAGTGTTTCATATTTGTCACTGTTACAGTGTGGTGCCTTGTGGTTTCATTGGTGAGTCTATTTGGGCCCTGAACCTTGTGGAAATGCAGTGACTGCTCATTTTGTTTGGAAGCGAAAAGCAACTTGAACCTCTTTAGACTAAAGTTAGGTCAGCAGTGTCTTGCCAGTAAGTTTTCCTGTGAATGCTTTTTCTTTCTTTTTTGTCTTTCCTATTGACGCTTATTATCACGCCCATTATCCTGATCCATATGCCTTGTTTGTTTTAGGAACCAACGCAGAAAGGAGTCTATAAGACCCTTTCAGCGTAGTAACTGTATCTTCTACCTCAGCAAGTATTTTGTGTCTGTAATGAAAATTGTTTCTCTCCTCCCACTTTCAGCTTCCGTTTGGTTTTACAGGAATAAACAAATTTTGGCAAGCCTTGTGGGCTCACCTGATGTATAACAATGTACTTTTTAATGCATTCACTGGCGGAAATTCCACTTACTCTGTTATTTTCTTGGCTCAATGTACACGATGCTTCTTTTCCCCCCTGCTACCTTAATGTTGGCAGAGTATTATGGGCAGCAGTTTATGCAGACCCATCACCAAGCCAGTGTATGTGGAAAAGAATATCTGCAGAATAATGATGTTTTACTCCGTGTTCTCTGCACAGCTCTGTTTAATCCTCAGTGTAACCATAAAGTAAGCCCAGTATGATTATTTCTAGTTACTGTTGTGGAATTTCAGAAGTAGAAGACAGAGTTCATGAGGTCCCACCCAGTCGTTCTTTAGGAAGGGACAGACCCATGGAGGGGTCTTGCACTAGACTGAAGGGAGGGGCTTTTGTTCACTGCTGTGTTGTCTTGTCTAAGACAGTCGGCAGGAGGTGCTCAATAAAAAAGGTTAGCGTTTTTCAGAGCCATACAAGTAATCATTGCAGAGTTAGAACTTGAAATCTGTGTTTCCTAGTTGTTTGTCCCGTGTGACTTCCCTAGCTATCTCATTGTGGTTTAAATTAGGGAGCCAGCTTCCAGTCTTTTAAAACACAATGACCTTTCATTTCATCTCTGGTAAACAAACAGCAGCTGTACCTCCCTGGCGTGGCTGCCAGTCCCACGGAGGAGTCTAGAAACTGATACTGTTAACTGTTGGGCTCAGAGGAGGTCTTCTCTGCCACAGGCTAGCCAGGCTGTGTCCAAAGTGTGATATTTAATTGCATTTTCTTAATCTTGACTGCTGCATTGCTAAGCTTTCTAATACCTTCAAAATACCAAATCTCAGGCTTATCCTAATTAAAGAATCTCAATTTAATCCATATTGCATGACAATTCAATTTGTTGATTGCTTTTTCTCCCCCTCTTTGTGAAATTCCCGTCAAATGTATTAATTCAACATGATGAATCCTGTATTCAACCCACTGGAGTGAATAATTAAAATTAGCTGATAAAACTTTCAGCAGAATTACTTTGTGAAATTGCTGAACAGATGTGTCATTTTAATGAAAATCCACAGACAAGCTCCTTCTCCCCCTCGGCAGGATAAAAATATTATCCCCTCGGCACATACTTAATTTGGTGGTAAATACACTCGGAGCGATTGCTGGAAGGGAAGAAAAAGCAACTTGTCACACTTAGTAACTTGATTTTTCCCCAGCATGCAGTAACAGCTATCTACAGTAATTCATAGTGCTCTATTGTTGCTGCAAGTCCCAAAGAGAACTTATTAAAATGCAATAATCTCCTATTTAAACAGAAACAATAACCATTAAATTTCCTGTGGATCCAAAATTGAGCACGAGCCCCATCTGGTAAGAGTGATTAGAGGCCTGATGAGGGAATTTAATTTGCAACATTCAAAGACTAAATCTGAGCAGATCTCGTCACCTGGGACTGGAGTGCTGCTTGCTGTCTTCTTAAACATCTCGACCTAAACTGAAAATGGAATGCAGAAGTGAGAATGTTACCCAGGGGCCACCCCTGGCAGGACTGGGTTTCATTCTGTGTCTGCAATAGGCCCAGTGAGCAGAGCAGTGGCAGTCCGGCCACTCGGCAGTGACACCAGCACTGCCATTGCTGCAGTGCCTGTACACCTTCCCAGTACCGCCCTCCTGCTGGCTCCTCCCTCCCTCTCTCCTACCCCCCCTCAGCCTCTCAGCCTTGCGCCTAAGCACGGTGTTCCCAGATCCCACCAGCCTTTCCCACCCCCACAGCTAGACTCTTTCAGCACCACACGCAGACTCTGTGTCATGTTTTAGTCTCCTTGTCAGTGGACAATGTCTCCTCCTTTTGTTGTTGTTTTAAACTATGAGAGGGATAATATTTGTTCTGTGTCATTGGTGAACAAATTGTCATCTCCTCCTCTTCCCAGCTCTTTTCCCACCATCCTCCTTCCTTATTTATGGTACTGCAGAGAAACAAGGTGTGTATGCTTTGTCGTCAGAGAAATATGGCTGTGTGTGCAAGTGTGTTTGCGTGCACGCACTTGGGTGGTGGTAGCTCCGATCGGACAGGAACATGCCACAACTGTCAGTGTATCAGTTAGGATAAACTTCTAATGAAGTATTTGCTTTCAGGAGCAGAGCTCTTGTTTGCATTGAGGTAATTTGGCAGGAGGGAAGCAGTACCCATATATGATAGAGATTCTTGATGTCGCTTTGTCCTGACCCTGTTCAGTGTCCTGTCCCCAAGGCTCCAGAATCACCTTAGTTGTCAGCCTCGTCCCTCTGTGGTGTCTTCTCCAGCCCCATGTCTCCAGCAGTCATGCCCAGGAGTTAACCCAGGAGGCCCCCTCACTGCTGTTTTGGCCAGGCCCTATGGCCTACTCTGCTCCACAAATTTATCTCTGGAGAAGATGGTTTTTCACTTCTCTCCTGTAGTTCAGAAAGCCAAGATTAATCATTTTGAACCCCTTCTACCTTTTTCTCCTTCCCGGCCATGTCAGTTTATGTTGAACCTGCCCTGGGACCTAATTTTTAGGGGAAGATGGAAAGGTTCATTCCATGAACCATACCAGTCTGGGATTCTTGAAAGATTAATTGTATTTATTGAGCACTTACTGTCTAAGGCATTGTATCCAAGAATGTGGGATATATTGAGAAGTCTGAGACCCTGGCCCTCTTGTCTGCATTTACAGATGGTCGAGAAAGTAGCATAAACACATGAACGTAGGTGGTGCTGCGGTTTACATAGTGGTAAGAAAGGGATCATTGGGCCAGATGGAATTTGATGAATCCTAGAGTGTGGGTACAGAACAAGGAGCGATGCCTTGGATTGGTACAGCTCACAGAAGCTGCCTGAGCTGCCGAGTGACTGGGATTCCCAGCCGCCAGGCTCCCAACCACAGTGGGAGGAGTGTAGGTGCTCAGCCGCAGAGAGATGTAATGCAACACAGCTGTGCTCACGAGGGTGCATCTTCCAGAGACTCGGCTACAGTGACGTAAGCTGTTCACTAGTAGCACTGCTTTCATGTCGGGCACATCTGGTTGTGCGTATCCCCTGAACCACCCTTCAACTCTGGGAACAGTTCTTAACTTTATGAGTCTGAGTTTCCTTGATTGTAAAATAGTGTTTAATAATACTTATGTCATGTGGTTTTCATGAGAATTGTGTAACGTGCTTGGCATTTGAAAGGCACTGGAGAAATACTGGCAATGCACTTATGTTGGGGGCAGACGGAGTGAATTAAGTACAGAACAGGACCTAGAGAATCTTGCTGTGCTCCCCCATCCCCCTTTACTTACGTCATCCCAGAAGCTCCTTCTTGATGTTAGTTTCGGCCCCTTGTGTCTTTATGGCTAGCCCATACTTGGTTTATCTACTCAAGACTGCTTTCGTTTTTCGTATCAAACATATGACCCCCTGGTTTTATGCAGCATGCACAGCAAGGTACTTACCTGAGACAGTAAATGTCGATGTGCATGGAAAACACTAGAAGGACATCCATCACAACATTCACAGTGGCCACCTTTAATTCATGGGATTATGGGTTCTCTTCTTTTTGGTTAAGTCTCTATAATGTTTATAATAGAAAACCAAAGTTTTCAGTGAAGTGGTTTCCTATTTCACTCAGGACTGTGAAATAAGTCAGAGCCTCTGCTTAGGAGAAAGGAACCTGAGGCCTTTATCCACTCTGGCTTTTGAAGGGGAGTAGAGGTGTCTGAATCCACCATTGAGTCCTTGCTGTCTGGAAATATCTGACAACGACCCCCAGTCCCATGGCCCTGGAGCGTTCACTGTGTCAGTGGCGCTGTATAAACAGGAAGCCCAGATAATGGGGGGAACTTGCCAGCCCGGCTTGTTGGCCTCCTCCACACCTCAAGTACCGTGCAGACATGGGTCATGCATTCCGAAAGCAGACATCGATTCCCCTGTCCCAGGTGATAGCGTTATCAGCTTTGGTCCCCTCTGCTGCATGTTTGTCATATCCATTTTGATTTGTACCTAACACTCTAGACCACAGAGATAGAATGAGGGTGCATAATGGGAAAAATAAAAAAATCATTTTGATTTTTTGAGAACATTCAGTGACTCAACACTATCTACTTACCTTTGTTTTAAAGTTAATTTTGTGCCCTATCTAAGAGGTTCAATATAAAAGATCTTTTTTTAACCATATACTGTAGCTATATACAAATGTTCTGTAAAATGTACCCCTAGATAAAAGTGCTTATTACTTTTTTGAAGTTCTTTTAAGCCTTTCTTTTGGTAAATAAAAGTCTTTTGGGCTTTGATGTGACAATCGCACCCTTGGTTTGGGCTCTTTTCCTTTCCTTCTTCCCCAGCCCCCTTGGGACCCCTGTAAGAAAAATGGAAGGGGGGGAAAGCATGGATTCCTTAATAAGTCCCAAAGGTAATCAAAAGCAAGAAATACAATATGAACAAACTTACAAAATATTCTTGTGCTTCTTTGGGGAATACTTAATGTACATAAGGTCAGGCCTTTGTAATGTTAATTTTAGAGTTGTAGGAAGAAAGTCATCGTTTTAAAGAGTAATGCTTCTCTCTCTGAAAAAAAAGCTTTGATTTTCAGAGAAAGGCTGTTCTAACCACATTTGCATTAAACCAGTGCCTGGCAGCCCTCAGCTGGCAGAGCTGCCTGGGTGGGGAGGTGCTCCTCTCAGGATGCTTGCTTAGGACAGCTAGCTGAGCTGAGGAGCACCTGCTGGAAACATCCTGTTTCCCAGTCGTAAAGGCAGTGTGTTCATTTTGGGGGCGTTACACCCCTTACTCTTCAGGTGCCTTGGTCCAGGACAGCGTACCCAGCAAGTGCAGGCTGCACACTGCCCTCCTCCCCTTCCTAGGGCGGCCTTGCGGGGAGGTCCTGGAAGACCTGTGCGAGTGCAGTGTGGGTGTTGAGGACCGTGGTTGCCCTGAGCAGACACACACAGCCTGATTTCCACGCAGGTGGCATTGATGCCTCCTCACCAATCTGTAACCCTCCACACTTCAGAGAGCAGGTTGTGTGGTTGGAAAGAATGTGATACGTCTGGCACACTCTCCCAGTAGGGCCCGAGGCACGTGGCCATGCAGTCGTGCTAGAGCACTGCCACCCTGGCAGCCCCTTATCTTCAGAAGTCACCCACTCCATCTTTGGTTCCCTCTCCCCTCCACGCCACTTCTACCTACATCCCTTCTCTCTCCTCTCTTTCCCTTGATCTCCATCTTACTTTTGGGGTTATACAAACCAGATAACATCTTCACATTAAATACAATTAAGCAATTAAATAAAATTTAATGTGAGTATTCTTTGCAAAGTGCCTGACACCCAGTATTCGGCTCAATGCATTTCTCCCTCCGTTCCTTCCTTCTACAGGACAGCTCTTCCAGTATGTGAGACAGTTATCACGTCCCTTTGGGTTCATCTCATTCTAACTAGTTTCTTATCCCCTCCTGTTTTGTGTCTTTCTTCCTTCAAACCATGTCCCATTGTGTCTGTGCTGTGGTGTGCTGTGGTATGTGTGTGTGGTGCGTATGTGCGTGTGGTGTGTGTGTGTGTGGTGTGTGTGTGTGTGGTGTGAGCGTGTGGTGTGTGTGTGCATGGTGTGTGTGTGTGGTATGAGCGTGTGGTGTGTGTGTGTGTGAGCGCGTGGTGTGTGCATGTGGTATGTGCGTGTGGTGTGTGTGTGGTGTGTGTGTGTGGTATGAGAGTGTGGTGTGTGTGTGTGTGTGAGCGCGTGGTGTGTGCATGTGGTATGGTGTGTGTAGTGTGTGCATGTGTGTGTGCGTGTGGTGTGATGTGTGTGGTGTGTATGTGGTGTATGTTTGTGGAGTTTGTGTGGTGTGTAGGTGGTGTGTGTGGTGTTTGTGTGGTGTGTGTAGTGTGTGCATGTGTGTGTGCGTGTGGTGTGATGTGTGTGGTGTGTATGTGGTGTGTGTGGAATTTGTGTGGTGTGTGTGGTGTGTGGTGTGGTGTGTGTGTGGTGTGTGTATGAGGTGTGTGTGTGGTGTGTGTGTGGTGTGTGTGTGCGTGGTGTGTGCATGTGGTATGGTGTGTGTGTTTAGTGTGTGGTGTGTGTCTGTGGTGTGTGTGGAGTTTGTGTGGTGTGTGTATGGTGTGTGTGCGTGGGGTGTGTGTGTGTGGTATGTGTGTGTGTTTGTGTTAAAGTACAATTCTCATAACTGGCTATAGTTCTCAATGTAGAGTCTGCTTTGCCAACTTCTTATTAAGGAATGAGGAAGAAAGAAAGCGCAGGAGAAGAGGAATGCCAGGCCTTTTCCAGAGGAGCCAATATATGGAAATCACCCTTGTTCCTTCTCTAAAGCAGTAAAGGTCACAGCAGTAGTTGCAA
Source organism: Rhinolophus sinicus (assembly GCF_036562045.2). Classification (NCBI taxonomy): domain Eukaryota; kingdom Metazoa; phylum Chordata; class Mammalia; order Chiroptera; family Rhinolophidae; genus Rhinolophus; species Rhinolophus sinicus. The sequence goes on from NC_133753.1 coordinate 105,972,514, forward strand.
ACCCCGCAGGCTGCCTGCTGCCCTCCACTCATACAGCATCACTGTTCCTGCTATTGTACCCGCAGGCGTCCTTTATTTCTCGCACAGATGGTCTCACTCAGGCCGAACAAAATGTTTTAAGCTTTGCATAAATTAAAACAAGAGGTCTCTGAGTACAAAAGTGCAACTTTTTTTAAAAAAAAACTTGAAAACAACTATGCTGGCATCTTCTACAAAATTACAGCCTCAAGACAAGCTTCCATAATCAGTTCTTAAAAAAAGGGGAGGGGGAGAATGTGTTAGTGTGTATACATATGTTTATAAAACACGCAAACGGTTCTGATCCATGGTTAGATGGCTTCTATGCTGTTCTGTGGTTTCTCTGAAGGTGGATCAGACACTAGTGGTGATTCAGCTTGAAAAAACCAGATTTGGAAATCTTATTTTGGGGACCCAGGATTTCTGGGTGCCTTGATTTCTTCAGTACATGCTAACTGTTGAGACATTTCGTCGTACAGGAACTCCCTCCGAGACTTCTTTACCATGTACCACATCACAGGGTCTTATCTGAACTCCCCTGCTGAACGTGGTGAGCAACTCTGAAAGATAAATATGCTGTTCCTGCCAGCTCTGTGATGACTTGTCCCAAAGCAGTGACACATGGCCCGTTTCATTCTTAAGACACCTGGAAAACGATGAATGTGATCTAGATCCATGCTTCACTTTGATTCACACATCGTCAACAACAGGAGAATGCTACAAATCTCTGCTACTCAACGTGTCTGCTCCTCACAGTGTTGACTCGTTTCATGGATTTTGACTTGTCATGAAGCTTATTATAAGTCCATGACCTTTGGTTGACTTTGAAGTCATCACACTGGGCCTACCCTTACGTGTTACATGGATAATGATAGTTAAGAGTCTACTGTGTACTGAGCTCCTACTGTGTATCAGGTACTACATGACTTATTCTTGTATGCACTGCTTATCATTTAACATTAGTATTACTTAAAGCGGGCCCCTGTTGGCCCACTATGAGAGTGATCTGTTGTTCCTTCGTTTTCCACAGGTAACATTTTCATATGTTGGCTCCTGATCTTCCTCTGTCTCCTTACACAGTAGTACTCATACTGCAGGTAGATCGTACTGTAAATATTATTCTAGATGTTATGTCTACCTTTTCCCTCTTAACCTAATAACATAAGCCTACCTTCATATTATTAAGAACTCTCTATTAAAATCAAATTGATTTAAACGTTGAATCAGAGACGCCCTTGTGAGTTGGACATATAAACTACCTTTGAAAGTGAATCCAACCCTTAAATGAAATGCAGCCACCAGTCCATATTCTCTTGTAATGAAGAGAATGATTTTATGTTACAGCATCTCCCAGGAGTCTGTTCCTGGAGGATTCGGTGTTCCAAAGGCTTAGTTAGTTAGGGTCTTGAGTTTCTCATCCTTCTAGAAGAACACGTTCTTAACAGTGCTGTGAATAACTCAGGGGCCTCAGGAACTGACGTCCTATGAACATTGCACCACTTGATACAATTGATGTGCATGATGGTGTTTTCATTCTAATCCGATTCTGCGTGGATGGGACCTGTGTTCAGTGAGCACTTGGAGCCCATAAAGAGTGGTCAGCTTTCAGTGAAAATGAATGTTTTTTTGATCCTTCTCTTTGTTCTTGAAATGTTTAAAAACTCTAAACTTAGCTGTTAAAAATAAGCACAAGACAACCTAGAAGGATCACAGTTTTGAAAACTCTTGACACAGTAACTTTATCTAGGCAGCTTTTAATCCTAACTCGTTTGAAGAGTATGTTATGTTACTGCTATAATGTAATACTCTGGCCTATCATTAAGGAGTCATGATGGAAACTGGCAATCATTTTAAAGCCATCAGTCCACTTGTTTGACAGTGAACGATGATGGCTGTGTGAATACATACAATGAATTACTTGCAGTAAACATTTCTTTAAAGTTTATCTTTGTATGACTGAACAATGATTTTTGTTTTGCGGGTTTTGAAATGGAATCAATTCTGCAGTTTTGTTTCCTGCTCCTTAATTCCTAACTACCGTGTTTCCCCGAAAATAAGACCTAGCCGGCCAATCAGCTCTAATGTGTCTTTTAGAGCAAAAATTAATATAAGACCTGGTCTTATTTTACTATAAGATCAGGTCATTATCATATGATGTGATGTGATGTGATGTAATATATTATAGTATATAATTAATATAATATAATTAATATAATACTGGGACTTATATTAATTTTGCTCCAAAAGATGCATTAGAGCTGACTGTCCGGCTAAGTCTTGTTTTCGGGGAAACACAGTATGTTGTTGTACGTAGCTGTCATGCATATCATGCATTCATTTTCACTGCTGTATAGTATTCCAGTGCCTCCTTATACCACAGTTTACATATCCTTTCTGCTGATGGAAAATGGACAAGGTAGGTTGTTCCCAATTTTGAGCTATAACAAATAGTGCTACAAGACTATTCATTTATATGTCTCCTGGCATATACTCTTGATTTTTACCTAAGATTAGAATTGCTGGGATTTAGGGCATGCATATAATCAATGTTACTGGATGACATTGACTTCGAAATTGTTGGACTGATTTATACTCTCACTGGCAGTGTAAATATGATGTAGTTGTTTCCCATTCTTACCAAATTCTCAAGTGTCAGGCTTAAAAATTTTTGCCAGAGGAATGGGGATGAAGTAGTATCTCGTGTGTGTGTGGGGGGCGGGGGGGTGTCTAACAGCCTCATTTGCCTTTAATTTGAACTTTTTTGCCTGTTCTGATTTCCTCTTCTGAGTATGTTTTTGGATCTTTTATCCATGTTTCTGTTTTGATCTAGGGCTTTTTCAATACTTTATATATTTTGATCACTAATCCTTTGTGAATAATACATTTGCAAATTATTTCCTACATTGTGCCTAAAATATTCTGTTTATGGTGTCTCTTTTGATAAATAGAAGTTCTTAATTTTAAAATAGTTGAATTTATCAAATTTTTCCTGTATAAGTTTGTATTTTTTGCATCTTGTTTTAAGACTTCTTCTCTACTGTGAGGTCCTAAAAATATTCTCTGTTGTTTTCTAAAAGTCTTCTAGTTTTATCCTTCACATTTAATTTGTTAATCCATCTGGAATTGATTTTTGTATATAGTATGGGATAAGGGTTCAATTTTATTTTTCTCTGTACAGTGAAGGATCTACAGTACCACAAAGTATTAAAAAGTCTGTTCATCACTGAGGAATCTGAGAGACTAACTCTGTCATAAATTAAGTCTACAAATTTGCATAGGTTTGTTTCTGAACCTTCCCTCCTGTAGTCAGTTTATCCATATGCCAGCACTACACTGTTTTAATCACCACAATGTTCAGTGTTTGGTATCTTTTTAGTCACACACCCCTCCACACACACACACACCCCTCATGCACATATTATTTTTCAGGGATGTTCTTGTCACTGTTGCCTCATTGCTCTTCCGTGTAAATTTTAGAATCAGTTCATCACATCTCAAATCCTAAATAAAAAAGTTGGATTTACATGGGAATTGCATTACCTACTGAAGAATTTAGAAGGCCTTGACATCTTTCTGACATTGGTTCTTCTGATCCGTGAATGTAATATTTCTTTTTTTTATATTTAAATCTTTTGTGGCCTTGCATAAAATTTTATGATTTTCTCTCTATATGTTTCTCTATAACATATTTGCACATTTCTATTAGATTTATTCCCAGGCATTTGACTTTTTTTTGATGATATTGTAAATGGTATTTTAAAATACTGTGTTCACAACAATTCCACCTGTGGGTGTATACCCAAAAGAACTGAAAGCAGTCATTTCAGTTCTTTTGGGTATATTTGTACACACACCCGTGTTTATAGCAGCATTATTCACAATAGCCAAAAGGTGGAAATGATCCAACTGTATCGATGGATGAATGGATAAACAAAATGTGGTTTATCCATATAATGGAATATTATTTAGCCTTGAAAAAGGAAGGATTTCTGACCCACGCTACGACATGAATGAACCTTGAGGACATTATGCTAATTGAAAGAAGCCAGTCACTAAAGGACAAATACTGTATGATTCCACATATATGAGTTAGCTAGAGTAGTAAATTCATAGACGCAGAAACTTAGATTGGGTGTTGCAAAGGGCTGGGGGGAAGAGAGAATGGGAGTTCCTATTTAATGGATGTGGAGTTTCAGTTTGGGAAGGTGAAAGAAGTTCTGGAAATGGGTGGTGGTGATGACTCACAACATTATCAATATAATATACTTAACGCCACTGAACTGTATGCTTTATGGTTAAATGGTAAATTTTATGTTATATATATTTTATCAATAAAAATTACATGTACTGAAATTTATCGCTCGTATATAAAAATGCATTTGACTTTTATGTATTGATTTTGAATCTAGTAACCTTGCCAGACTTATTAATTCCACTAAAACTTTTACAGCTTCATCTAGATTTTCTATGTATACAGTCATATCATATGTATATAATGATAATTTTGTTTCTTCTTTTCTAATCTCTTATTTTTATTTATTCTTGGTTTACCTAGTTACCTAGGACATTATATAAAATGACAAATAGAAATGATGACTGCCTTAATCTTAAAAGAAACCATTGAATGCTTTCCATTAATTAAGATGTAAGTTTTTTTTTGTTGTTTCAATTTAATGTACCCTTTATCAGATTAAGGAAGTTCTTTTCTAGTTCTAGTTTGCTAAAATTTAATTTTTGTCATAAATAACTGTTGAATTTTATTGCACACTTTTTGCATCTATTGAAATGATATGATTTTCCTCTAATTGGTTAGTGTGATGAAATACAATAATTGATTTTCTAATATTAAATCAATCTGTAATTCCTCAGTTAAACCAAAATTAATCGTGATGTGTTATGTTTTTGATACAATGCTGGATTCAGTTTTCTGGCTTTTATTTAGGATTTTTCTTGTAAGTTCGTGAGTACAATTGTCTTTTCTTCTCCTCAAACTATCTTTGTGAGAGTTGGTATCAAGGTTATATTAACCTAATAAAATGAGTTGCAGAATGGAATTATTTCTGCCTTTGGTGTTTGGTAGAATGTAAACCAAGGGTTGCCAAACTGTTTTTGTACATGGTTAGAGTGTAACATTTTAGGCTCTGTGAACCACATGGTCTCTGCACAGGTCCTCAGTTCCCCCACTGTGTTGTGACAGAAGCCATCTATAATACATATGTTGCTGTGTTTCAATAAAACTTTATTTACACAACTGACAACAGGCCAGATTTAGCCTGTGGGCAACTCCTGGTCTAAACCATCTGAAAATAGAATTTGTTTATTGGAAGTTTAAAACAAATATTTCTCTCTCTATTTCTTGATTAGAATTCCATTCAGATATTTTTTCCTTCTTGCATTCACTTTGATTGTTTGATATTTCCAGTTATATTTCTGTTTTATTAAAGCTTTCAAATTTATTAAATAATTTAAATATCCTCTGTTACTTTTTTTTTTTTAATTTTATTTTATTAAATTTATTGGGGTGACAATTGTTAGTAAGATTACATAGATTTCAGGTGTACAATTCTGTATTACATCATCTATAAATCCCATTGTGTGTTCATCACCCAGAGTCAGTTCTCCTTCCATCACCATATATTCGATCCCCCTTACCCTCATCTCCCACCCCCACCCCCTTACCCTCTGGCAACCACTAAACTATTGTCTGTGTCTATGAGTATCTGTTTCTCATTTGTTTGTCTTGTTCTTTTGTTGTTTTTGGTTTATATACCACATATCAGTGAAATCACATGGTTCTCTGCTTTTTCTGTCTGACTTATTTTGCTCAGCATTACTCTCTCAAGATCCATCCATGTTGTCACAAATGTTCCTATATCATCTTTTCTTACTGCGAATAGTATTCCATTGTGTATATATACCACAACTTCTTTATCCATTCATCTATCGAAGGACATTTTGGTTGTTTCCATGTCTTGGCCACCGTAAACAAAGCTGCAATGAACATTGGAGCACACGTGTCTTTATCTCTAAATGTTTTCAGATTTTTGGGTAGATACCCAGGAGAGGGATTGCTGGGTCATATGGCAATTCTATTCGTAATTTTTTGAGGTACCTCCACACTGCCTTCCATAACGGCTGCACCAGTCTGCATTCCCACCAACAGTGTATGAGGGTTCCTTTTTCTCCACAGCCTCTCCAACATTTGTTACTATTTGTCTTGTTGATGATAGCCATTCTGACTGGGGTGAGGTGATATCTCATTGTGGTTTTGATTTGCATTTCTCTGATGATTAGTGATGTTGAGCATTTTTTCATATGTCTATTTGCCATTTGTATGTCCTCTTTGGAGAAATGTCTCTTCAAGTCCTCTGCCCATTTTTCAATTGGGTTGTTTGTTTTTTGTTGTTGAGTTGCATGAGTTCCTTGTATATTCTGGATACTAGCCCCTTATCGGAGGCACTGTTTGCAAAAATCTTCTCCCATTCAGTTGGTGGCCTCTTTATTTTGTCAATGGTTTCTTTTGCTGTGCAGAAGCTTTTAAGTTTCATATAGTCCCATTCGTTTATTTTAGCTTTTACTTCCATTGCCTTTGGAGTCAAGTTCATAAAATGCTCTTTGAACCCAAGGTCCATAAGTTTAGTACCTATGTTTTCTTCTATGCAGTTTATTGTGTCAGGTCTTATGCTTAAGTCTTTGATCCATTTTGAATTAACTTTGGTACATGGTGACAAATAGCAGTCCAGTTTCATTCTTTTGCACGTGGCTATCCAATTCTCCCAGCACCATTTATTGAAGAGGCTGTCTTTGCTCCATTGTATGTTTTTGGCTTCTTTGTCAAAAATTATCTGTCCATATTTATGTGGTTTTATTTCTGGGTTCTCAATTGTATTCCATTGGTCTATGTGTCTGTTTTTCTGCCAATACCATGCTGTTTTGATTATTGTAGCCCTGTAGTACAAGCCAAAGTCAGGAAGTGTGATACCTCCATTATGTTCTTTTTTCTTAAGATTGCTTTGTGTATTCGGGGTCTTTTGTGGTTCCAAACAAATCTGATGATTTTTTGTTCTATTTCTTTAAAATATGCCATTGGGATTTTGATGGGGATTGCATTGAATCTGTATATTGCTTTGGGTAATATGGCCATTTTAACTATGTTGATTCTTCCAATCCATGAGCACGGAATGTCTTTCCATTTCTTTGTGTCTTCTTCAATTTCTTTCAAAAATGTCTTATAGTTTTCAGCATATAGGTCTTTCACATCCTTGGTTAAGTTTATTCCTAGGTATTTTATTCTTTTTGCTGCAATTGCAAAAGGAATTGTTTTTTGTATTTCTTTTTCTGAGATTTCATTGTTAGTATATAGGAAGGCAATGGACTTTTGTGCGTTGGTTTTGTAGCCAGCAACTTTACTGTATTCGTTGATTGTTTCTAATAGCTTTTTGGTGGAGTCTTTAGGGTTTTCTATATATAGCATCATGTCATCTGCAAAGAGTGATAATTTAACTTCTTCATTCCCAATTTGGATGCCTTTTATTTCTTTCTCTTGCCTGATTGCTCTGGCAAGGACTTCCAACACTATGTTGAAAAGCAGAGGTGATAGGGGACATCCCTGTCGTGTTCCTGAACGTAGAGCAAAGGGCTTCAGTTTTTCTCCATTAATTATGAGATTAGCAGAGGGCTTGTCATATATGGCCTTTATTATGTTAAGGTATTTTCCTTCTATACCCATTTTATTAAGTGTTTTAATCATAAATGGATGTTGTATCTTGTCAAATGCTTTTCCGCATCAATTGATATAATCATATGATTTTTGTCCTTTATTTTGTTTATGTGATGTATCACATTGATGGATTTGCGGATGTTGAAACATCCTCGTGCCCCTAAGATGAACCCCACTTGGTCGTGATGAATAATCTTTTTAATGCATTGTTGTATTCGATTTGCTAGAATTTTATTTAGGATTTTTGCATCGGTATTCATCAGAGATATTGGTCTGTAGTTTTCTTTTTTGTGCTGTCCTTACCAGGTTTTGGTATCAGGGTAATGTTGGCCTCATAAAATGAGTTAGGGAGTACTGTCTCTTCTTCAATTTTTGGAAGAGTTTGTGCAGAATTGGTATTAGATCCTCTTTGAAGGTTTGGTAGAATTCACTAGTGAAGCCATCTGGTCCCGGACTTTTGCTTTTGGGAAGGTTTTGGATGACTGATTCAATTTAGTTACTGGTGATCGGTCTGTTTAGATTTTCCAGTTCTTCATGGTTCAGCCTTGGAAGGCTATATGTTTCTAAGAACTTGTCCATTTCTTCTAGGTTGTTGAATTTGGTGGCATATAGTCCTTCATAGTATTCTTGGATGATCCTTTGTATTTCTGTGGTGTCCGTGATAACTTCCCTTTTACGTTTCTGATTTTGTTAATCAGTGTCTTCTCTCTTTTATCTTAGTAAGTCTAGCCAAGGGTTTGTCAATTTTGTTAATCTTTTCAAAGAACCAGCTCTTTGTCACATTAATTTTTTCTATTGTCTTTTTGTTCTCTATTTCATTTAGTTCTGCTCTAATTTTTGTTATTTCCTTTCTTCTGCTGACCTTGGGTTTTACTTGTTCTTCTTTTTCTAGTTCTTTAAGGTGTAACATGAGGTTATTTATTTGGGAGTTTTCTTGTTTCTTGAGATAGGCCTGTAATGAGATAAATTTCCCTCTTAAAACTGCTTTGGCTGCATCCCAAAAATTTTGGTAGGATGTATTTTCATTGTCATTTGTTTCTATGTATATTTTGATCTCTCCTCTAATTTCTTCTTTGACCCAGTCCTTCTTTAAAAGTATGTTGTTTAATCTCCATGTATTTGTGTTTTTCCGCTTTCTTTTTACAGTTGATATCCAATTTCAAAGCCTTGTGATCAGAGAATATGCATGGTATGATTTCAATCTTCTTAAATTTGTTGAGACTGATTTTATGTCCCAATATATGGTCTATCCTTGAGAATGTTCCATGTACACTAGAAAAGAATGTATAGTCTGATGTTTTAGGATGAAGTGCTCTATAAATGTCAATTATGTCCATTTCATCTAATGTGTCATTTAGGGCTACTATTTCGTTATTTATTTTCTGTTTGGATGATCTATCCATAGCTGTCAATGATGTATTTAAGTCCCCTAGTATAATTGTGTTTTGGTCAATTTCTCCCTTTAGTTCTGTTAGTAGTTGCTTGGTGTATTTCGGTGCTCCCTGATTGGGGGCATAAATATTGATGACTGTTATGTCTTCTTGTTGTAAAGTCCCCTTCACCATTATGAAATGTCCATCTTTGTCTCTTGTTATCTTTTTCACCTTGAAGTCTGTTTCATCTGATATCATTATGGCTACACCTGATTTTTCTCTGGGTACCATTTGCTTGGAGTGTCAATTTCCACCCTTTCACTTTGAGTCTATGCTTGTCCTTGTAGCTGAGATGTGTCTCTTGGAGACAGCATATGGTTGGGTGTAGTTTTTTGATCCAATCTGCTACTCCGTGCCTTTTTATTGGTGAGTTCAGTCCTTTTACATTTAGGGTGATTATTGATATGTGAGGATTTTCTGTCATTCTATCTTTAGTTTTCTGGTAAGGCTGTGTCTCCATTGTTTCTTTGCCTTTTTGTTGTTGTCTATTATTTCTGTGTGGTGGTGTTCTATGATGTTTCCCTCTGTTTCTTCTTTTATTTCAGTATATATTTCAATTCTGGATTTATTTTGAGTGGTTACCCTTAAGTTTATGTAAAAGAAAGTTTGATATTTAGAGTATTCCATTTTCTTCAGCACGCTTACTTTCTCCATTCCCATATTCCGGTTCAGGCCTTTACTCTCCCCCTTTTTGAGTTTTGGTTGCCACAAATTGTCCCTGTTGATGGTGGTCGAATAGCCTTCTTTAGTATTTCTTGTAGTGCAGGTCGTGTATTAGAAAATTCCCTCAGCTTCTGTATGTCTGGAAAGGTCTTTATTCCTCCTTCATATCTAAAGGATATCTTTGCTGGATATATTATTCTTGGCTCATGATTTCTCTCTTTCAATAGTTTGAATATTTGGTTCCACTCCCTCCTGGCTGGTAGTTTCTGCTGAAAAATCTGATGATAATCTAATGGGCTTTCTTTTCTAGGGTACCTTCTTCTTTTCCCTGGCTGCCTTGAGGATTCTTTCTTTGTTGTTGATTTTAGACAGCTTCAATACAATGTGCCTTGGAGAAGGCCTGTTGGGATTGAGGTAACTAGGTGTTCTATTTGCTTCTTGGATTCGAGGGTTCAGTTCTGTCCACAAATTTGGGAAGTTCTCATCGACAATTTGTTTGAATATATTCTCTGTTCCCTTCTCTCTTTCTTCTCCTTTGGTATGCCCATTATTCTTATATTGCTCTTTCTGATGGAGTCAGAAAGTTCTTGTAGAGTTCTTTCATTTCTTTTAAGTCTCAAGTCTCTTTCTTCTTCTATCTGTGTCATTTCCAGGTTTCTATCTTCGATGTCACTGATTCTTTCCTCCATCTGGTCAACTCTACTACCTAAGCTGGTTATTTCATTCTTAATTTCTTCTATTGAGTTCTTAATCTCCAGAAATTCTATTTGGTTCTTTTTAAAATTTCAATCTCTTTCGTAAAATGCTCATGCTGTTCTTTGATTGAGTTTCTGAGTTCATTTAACTGCCTATCTGTGTTTTCTTGTATCTCTTTGCGTTTTTTCAGAACTGCAATCTTGAATTCTCTGTCACTTAAGTCACATATTTCTGTATCTTTTAGTGCCTTCTCTGGAGATTTTTCACTTTCTCTCTGAGCTATCTTGTTGCCTTGGTTATTCATGGTGATTACTGGTTTACTATTTCTCTTCCTAGACATCTACAGGAGTGACTTCTGCAACAGGTTGATAGGAAGAGGTCTTTCTTTTGTTTTCCAGTACTTGTTGGTAGAATGTCTTATTATTTCTCCAACTGCAATTTGTTTTTCTTCTCCCACACGGTAGTGCTGTTTTCTCTGCACTATTCCTGCTTCTTACACAATGGGGGGATTCTCTGGGAGACGAGCTTCTCCTCTGTTAATAGTTCGTCTAGGTCACAGGGCGCAGTGTCCCGGTGGGTATGCGGAGAGCTTTTGATGTTCCAAAGCTCTTCCAGCTCCTGATTCAGAGCCCATATGTTTCAGCAGTTCTGTTTACTCCTGCAGGGATCCGCACAGATAGGTGGAGTCAGGGGCGGGGTGAGTTGTGAGAGGTGTCCCAGAGCAATGGCGGTGACCACCAACACAGCCGGTCCTGCTTCTACAGCTCTCTCCCGTTTGCCGGAACTAGTTTGGCTGTGAATTTTTGTTTGCGGTCCACAGTTTTCAAAACAGCAAATTTTCTGTTGTTTTGATCTGACACTGCTACTGTTTCGCTTCTAGCACCGGGCAGGTGGGGGCGGGGCGAGCTCTGGGAGGGGAGGGAGGGGGCACTAGTCTCAGTGCCTAAGGCTCCGTTCTCTGCTCGGCAGTGCGGGCTTAAACCACCGTTTTCAGCCTTCTTCCCTCAGTCTTTTGTCTGAGGTCTCTGCCGTGAGCGTTGGGTTCAGCCGTGTTATATGCTGTCCCCTCAGCCCTGTGGAGCCCTGGCGGAGCCCTAGCAGTCCGAGGTCTTCCCTCTCCCGCAGCTGCTGTAGTTCCGGGAAGCAGCGAGCTCGGCGCACTGAGCTGGGTCTGCGTCCTGCGCCCGCGTGCGACTCCGTCTCCGCGCATTTCTCCCTTTCCTCCTCCCCCCACTCACGCCAATCTCCCACCTGTAGGTGATTTCAGTCGGTAGTGGGCCTCTTCGTGTTGCCTGTCTGCTGTGCAGGGAGTCCTTTGTGGAGTTTTTGTTGTTCGATTCTTTGTAAATTCCAGGGGAGCTTTACAGAGGCTCACCTCACGCCGCCATTTTTCCGGAAGTCCCTCTGTTACTTTTTTAACATCTGCGATTTTGTAAATAATTGCCCTCCATCATTTCCTTTTAGTTTATTTGTGCTATTGTTTGTTTGTTTTTCTTGATCTTTCTTGCTGGAAATTTATCAGTTTTTCAGCCTCTTCAAATAACCAACTTTTAGACTTATTTTCCTCATTGTTTATATATTTCTTTGTATGTTTATTTAATTTTAGTTTTTTGCTCATAACTTTATTCTTTTTTCCAAATTCTTTAGGTTTAATTGTTTAATTTTTGAATTTTTGAGATGAATGCATATAGTTCATTAATTTTAGCCTTTTATCATTTTTAAAAATATATACATATTAAAACTATTAATTTTTCTCTAAGTATTACTTTAGCTTCGTTTGCAAATTTTCATGTTTTTATTTTTGTACAATTAAAACTTACTTTTCTCTTTGATTTCTTCCTTGACCTATATCTAGAAGTATATTTCTTGATTTCAGATATATGGCTATTTTCTAGATTTTTTTTTTCCCTCTTACAAGGAACATGGTCTATATGATGATAAGCCTTTGCAGTTTGTTTAGACTTACTTTTATGGGTTGTTTTCCAAGTGATCTACGAGACTTTGAAAATTGCAACTGTTGAATATAGTATTTATATGTACAGTAAATCAAGCATGTTAATTTTGTTGAAATCATATATATTAGTACTTTTTTTTTTGATTGATATATCAAGTATTGAGAGATGTTAAAATCTCCCAATATAATTGTGGATTGTAGTTCTCTCAAATTTTGCCATATATGTATGTTTCTTCCTTGACGTTGTGTAACATTGCATATATTTTTAGAATTGTTTGGTCTCTCTGAGGAATTGAATAATTGATTATTATAGTGGCCTTTTTAATCGATGGAAATTTTTTTGCCTTACAGGTTATTTAGCCTGATTTTATTACAGCTACAGCAGCATACTTTTATACTTTTAGTTGCTAGTTCTCTGATTATATATATATATATATATATATATATATATATATATATATATATATCTTTTTACTTGTGACTCTTCTTATGTTGTAGGCATGTCTCTTTTAAGCACTGCATAGATTGATTTTTTTAAGCTAATATGACCGATAAACTTTGTCTTGTAACTGGAAGTTTTAGTCCTTTTACATTAACTGTAATTACTGATAGATTCGGACTTATTTACACCTTCTATTTCTGCTTTTTCTATATTTCTTTTTCCTCTCTTTTCTTACTTTGCTTTGAATTGATTATATTTTCTCCCTTTAGTTTTCTCTCAGTTATTTTAGAAATTATGTACACGATTTCAATTGTACGTAACCAATGATGGTTACTCTAGAAATTCTATAGGAACTTACCAAAGTCTAAAGTTATTCCTAAAGGGAAGAAATACGCTGATTAACATAGGGAACTTTGAACACTTGAAACCTCATCACTCTCTTTCCTATTTTTTATGCTATATCTTATTTCTATTTTTTAACCCCAGCAGTTATCATCATCACTGTTTATTATTATTACTATTGTCATCATTATTATTTTATATAGCTATAGTTTACATTTCCCTATCTTTTACTCTTCATTTTTTCCTGCATCTCGTATCTATCTTCCCATCTTGGATTATTTTCATTCTATGTAATCCTCTGTATCCTTTAGAGATTTCTTAACCTGAAAAACATTATTTTTACTCTGTTAAATTTTGGGTTGATAATTTCTTTTAGCACATTGAGGACATCATTCTAGAGTCTTCGAGATTCGATACTGTTATTGTGGTTGAAACCTCAGCTATCGTTCAGTTGTTGCTCCAGTGAATGTAATTTGTTCTTTCTCTGGCTGCTTTTAAGTTTTTTCTTTTGTTTTTAGTGTTCTGAAGCATAACTGTGATGCATCTAGGTTTAAATTTCGTTTTGCATATCCTGCTTAGAGAATCTTTTGGCTTCTTGCATCTTTGGATTGGTTTTACATCAGTTTTAGAAAATTGTTTCTTTTAATTTTTTTCAAATATTGCATACTCTCTCTCTTCTTTCCCCTCTTGAAACTGAGAATAGGTATTTGTTAGACCTTCTTTCTCTTCCATGACTCATATTAATTTCATGACATTATAGAAAATACCTTATATTTATCTTCCATTTTGCTGATTGGTTATTCCCTTGTATCTAGCCTGTGGTTAAGCTTGGCTGCTGAGATTTAAAATTTTGATTATTTCTATAAATTTTTAAAATTTATATTTTATTTGGAAATAATTTCAAACTTAGAAAATATTGTAAGAACACTGTGTGAATTACAACCTATGTGATTATTACTCATATTTACTATTGTCATTTTATCCTATGTGCTTTATAATTTGCATTTCATCTCTCATATATATTTTTGTCCTGAACCATTTGAGGGGAAATTGCATACATTATGACATTTTGCTCTAAATAAGTCAGTTTTTATCCTCAGTATAATTATCATCTTTAGTAAGTATAACATTGGTACTTTTGCTTAATTATGGTCTGTATTCCAGTATTGCCATTTGACCTAATGTTTTTTTTTTCATAGCATTTTCCCCCTCAGTACAAAAGCAGGCTAAAATCAGGTGTTACATTTAGTTGTCATATGCCTTTAGCCTTCATTAATCTGGGACATTTCCATGGTCTTTTCTTTTAAAATTGGCGTTTTAAAGAATACAGACCTTCCCTCCCCGCCCCCCATCTTTTTCTGAAATAGAATGTTTCTCTTTGGGGGCTTATCTGACATTTATATTGAAGTTATGCATTCCTCCTAGAATATTACACACGTAATGCTTCTTTCTCAGGTTATCACATCCAGAGACCTACAATACCCATCTGTTTCTTACTGCTCATATTCATTTGATCATCTAGCTAAGGTGTTCTCCAGTGTTTCCACTGTATAATTACTGTGTTGGGTTTTATTTAAATCCCGGAACTAGTAAACAGTATCTGGGAGACATTTTAAGACCATGCAGATGGCTTGTTTATCATCAGAGTTTCCCCCAGTGTTGAGCACTTATTTATGATGCTTGCCCGATCCGGTCTTGACCAGGACGGTTATTAAATTATTTTTAAAATTCTACGCTCCCTCCACATTTACCAGCCCTCAGTATTCTAATGCTAAGAAGAGCTGTAATTTTTCCCACTTTTAAAATTTACTAATTCACTGCAAATGTGTGACTTTCTATTTTACCCAGCAGTCTTGAATTCATTACTATGCTTAATTATTTTGGTACTCAATTATTTTAGTAGTTAATTATTTTAATGCAGTTGTTGCAGATTTGGCTATAGGTAGATGCATCTAAACTGACTCCCTCCCACGTCCTTGTGAGGTGCTATGATCATTGTTCTGAACGCTTATTTTCTGGCATAACAAGATGAGATTTTATGTCTATCCTGTCTTACCCCAGGAATCCACAAAATAAATGATATTTTCTTCTTTTTCAAAGCGATTGACTCTTTTTAAAGTTCTTTTTGAAACTTTAAATGTGTGTATTTTGTGTTCTGTGTCTGAAATTTCAATACCTGAAGCCTTAGCATTGATTCATGTGTCTGTTCATTGTATCTGCTAGCTTTCACTCGTGGTGTTTGTTTCCGTACTTGTTTAGTGATTTTTGATTGTGAATTGCTCATTTTCCTTGGAACTTTCTCAGTAAGAATCGTTTGACACCAGGGATGAAGGTGGCTTTCATCAGGCATTTGATTTCATTTCTCTAACAAAACTACCAATGTGGGTCCTTTTTATGTTCTCCGCTTGCGGTTTTTCAGACCACTCCATGTAAATTAAGACTTTATGTGATGGTTAGCTTGTCATTATGAATTATCAAAGGAGTATTCTTTCTCAACAGTAATATTTGGTGGGAAATTTTCATTGGGTTTACTTTAGGGGAGGGTAGCTTATTTCTAGCTCACCTGGTACTCACTGTACATGTTTTTCATGTTCAGCTGTGTTGGAGAGTCTCCTGTGAAATTTCTCACTTTAGGTGGGCCCTGTGCTTTGCTTTTGGCCTCAGCCAAAGTTCAAGCCAATTAGGCAAATATTCTTAGGGTAAAAACTAGAAGTTTTCTTTGCTCTATTTTTAGCCTGAATATTGCTTATTACCACGGACAAAGGTTAGAAGGATATTTTCAAACTCATTTTATTTGTTTTCAAAACTGTTTTCAGTGGAAGATTAAGTTTGGTACCTAATTTCCCATGGCAAGAGAGTGGAAATCCCTATGCTCCTGGCACTGTACAACCTGGAGCAAAATATTTTTCTATAAAACTTAAGCAGTTGTGTTGTTTTCCCAATAAGATTTAAAAAATGCCAACATTAATGTAATTTAAATGATTTCTTTCATTCCATTCTTTGCTCATATGCTTTCAAAATGGATTAGATTCTTCCTTCTTAAGAGGGATTAATATTTCATTATTCCATAAAGCTCTACAAACAGGCTCTTGTTTCACAGAGAGCATCGTGAATTCCAGGCGCTGTGTAACCTGATCGAGTTTGAGAACTGCTGACACAGCCAAATGGCATCACTTACTGTTCTTCCTTCTTAAGCGCCTAGTGCCACCCTACCTGACCCGCTCTCTCTGCTGCCTGTTTCTCAAGTGCCTCACATTGTCACGTGTCCCAGTGTCACCATTCCTTTTCTGGCCGTTGCTTCAGAAGCCACTCCTTCCATAAAGCTTTCCTCTAGTCTTCTCTTTAACTTCTCTTTAGACTTCAAGCCCCTTTCCTAGTTTGTAAGCTCTTTAAGAACAAGTTCCACAATATGTCGTCTTTGTTAAACTTTACGTGGCAGAGTTTTCTCCCAGATAAATGGCTCTTCTCTATGTGTTGAAGGAAATGGGCAGAGAGCCACACAGTAGAGTCATTGTACTTTGGCCTTCTGGACTATCTTAGCTTATGCATGTTTTGAACCCTAAAACTGGCTCGTAGTGTTTCCGTTGAAGGGGTCTCGGCCCTTTCCAAACTCTTAGCGTAGCATCTGTCTTCGTCATGACTGAGAAGGAAGAGCAGCCGAGCTGGGCTCACTGCCACTTGAGCCCCTTCACCTGCCGTCGGGAGTCCAGCTGTAGACTATAGTGGATAGTATGGACCAGAATCCACCTTGCTGGACCTTAGAAACAAATGACTAGAGACTACCCATATAGGGAATTGAAGTGACAAAACAAATTACCTTTCACTTTCCCCCTTCTCTTCCTATAGTCCTGCTTTTGACATTTGCATTCCGAACCAGAGCCCTGTGAATAAAGGAGCGAAAAGCCTGCGCTTCTCAGGCCAGCAAGGCTCTCTCAGGTGTACTTTATAACTGGCTGACATGGGCAGAACTTTCCTCTCCAGAGGTGGTTTCATGGCAATATCCTTCAAAAGTCCACATTGCACAATTTAACTTCTGATTCTTTATTGTCTTATTAGCTTTGCTTTGGGAGGTTTTAGTCTTCATTTCAGCTGGCTTGTAGAAAAAGACAGAACTTCTATATAGCTAACTTGATTATTGTTTTCTTGCATGCTAAATCATGTTGTGCAAAAGCACCATTTACGTTGTGTTGCCAAAACCAAAGAGGTGAGCATAAACCATTTTCCAAGGTTTTAAGACTCTCAGTTGTATATGCTAAAAAAGAGCAGCGCTCAGTGTTATTGATTGTTAGGTTATGGTTTTATGCAAAAAGCATCGGCCCACAACCTCCCCCCAGTTTCAGCAGCATTTGTGCTATAAAGTTGAATAGGTTAGTGTGTGCTGGAGTAGGGGCTGGAGTCGTCCCTTCCCCTGAATGCCTGGACCGCTGCAGCACATGTTTCCATTTGTGGCGTAATGAACGCGTAGGATGCTAATGCCACGTCTCGAGGTGGTCTCCTACTACACCGAGCATTGATAATGAGCTGCGAGGACTCGGGTACGAGTCCCTGAAGAGGAATTCTGATTACCTTCGTGAGGCCATTCTGCTCTGCTCCCTTCCTCTTCGATGTTTCTGTGAAGAACATTTGGATTTTGAAGAGAATGTTGTGTATTTGACTTTTAATTAGATTTGCAGTGTGTTGGGTTAGTAATCGAGGGCTCTCTCTTCTTCAGCTTTTTTGAAGGGGTGTGTGTGGCAAGGTGGGCAGAGGGGAGTAGCCAGGGTCCTGCAGGCCGCGATGAGGGCCTCCTCCCCTGGGCCCCAACCATAAAGGGCAGGACTGTAGTGGCTGAGGGTTGAGTTTGCCCCATGGTCCATAATCCACAAATGGTTTCCAGCCTGCCGGGGACCTGCCGCATTGCCGTGTCTGCTCTTCCAAGGAGGCAGCCTGAGAAGGGAATAGAGTTGTCTGTCAGGGTCGCGTCGGGTCCTGGGGCTTCGGGCTGTCTGTTGGCACTCAGAAAACAGATCACCTTGGTCGAGCGCACCTTTTTTACTGGGATTTATAGGAACAACTTGGCTTTTGTTCCTTTTCCACCTCTTGCTGTTTTCCTCAGAGTTGGGTCTATTTATCTTCCTTCCTGTGTGTTTAGCTGTCACTTTCCCTGTCCCAGCGTTCAGATTCATCCTGCAGAGATAGGAAGTACGTTCGCATCTTTTACCTACCCTGGCTCTTACTCTGGAGGAGAGCCAAGGAAGGAGAACCACCTGGACGCTGAGCTTTTATTTTGTTCTCTGATTCATAGCACATCTCATGTTTCTGTCCCCACTGCGGTGGGCAGTCCTCTCCCCACTTTGTAAGGAAAGTCGATGTCCGGCCGCCGCTGTGGTCCCTGTTTCCCAGGGACCTTTTAAGACCTCAGCCTTCCTCTCAGCCCTGGTCAGCCAGCTCCCAGCCCTGTGGTTTGGGCCCTGCTCTGTAAGTGTAGGTCTCCCAGCTGACGTCTGGTGCGCTCCTGAGAAATCATGGTGCTCTGTGTGCCCTTTGCAGTTCTCCGCCTTCTGAGATGACCGCTCTCCTCTCCCCGTAATCCTGACTCACTTTAGACCGCATTCTTTTCTGTAGGCATAGGCCTTACGTATTAGGATGGCCAGGCCTTCCTCTGCCCCAGTGGTGTGCCTGCGCCATCCTTCTGCCCACCGCTCCTAGTGAATTTGGAGCATGTCAGTTGTTGTTCATCATCTGTAAACCCAAAGATCCAGAATCATCTTCCTATGTCCTCGTCAGAGTGAGCGCACTGGAATCAGGGTAGGCTGAGAACACGGAAGGTGCAGAGGTTTCCCGTTTGCCCCCACAGGGTTTCTTCCTTGGCCGCAGTGGGCTCTGGTCCAACTCCTGGCTGACACGACGAGCCTGGGCAGCCGGTGCTGTTGTTCTGCTGCATCTTGTGTGTGACTGCTGCCCCGCTTTTGTGTAGCAGGCTGCTGTGCCAATTTACTATGCATGTTGTTACATATTCTGCTCTAATTTGACTGCCATTTTGCTTCAGTGAGACGATGATTGTTTATGGCAGGGCTGTAATGTGTTGTCAGCACAGGTTACTCGCTACTTGTTGGCAGTGGCCTAACATCGCCTGAGACACAGTGGCACTGGGAAATGGTCTGACATTGTTGAGACTACGGTCATGTGCAGCAGGAACAACTGCAGAGGTCAAGAAAGGGCGTCTGAAGAGGAACTATGTTCGTAGAGGGAAGACGGAGAAGGAATGCTAAGCAGGACAGTGGCAAATGTCATCAAAGAGCTGCATTTTCACGCAATTTTCATAATTCAGTTTGTTTTCTGTGAACAGTGTTGATTCAGCTGCTGCTAGGGAGTAGAAACACATTTCTGAGTTTGAAATGAATTTTATTGAACGTGGCTCTGTCATTTTCATCTCTGACCAGTTTTAGGAAGTTCTCAAGCCTGCTCAGGAATTCCCTGTGCATGTGTGAGGCAAGGAATTCACTGGGGTACCTTCACAAGGTTTCATTTGAGGAACATTTTTCTACTGAGTATCTTCGTGGTGGACCAGGCTGTAACCAATTTAAGCTGTGTGGGGATGCATGCTGTGAAAATGGCATTTGTGATCATGGCTCTAAGAAATTCTTAGGACGTAGCCAAGCATGAGAACACAAATATGTGATACAGTAGAGAAGGTTAGCTTCAAGTGACTAGGAACCCCTGTGGATTCTAGGACACAGGGACCCCTACAAACCTGCTGACCCCTTTAGACCTTTGCAGTACATTTTACATGGGTTACTGGTTCTTCTCCCACAATCTGTGAGGCTGGCTGTGGTTGGGTGAGGCGTTGTCAAGGAGACCCCACCCCCAGACAGTAACCACCAACCACCGTAGCTCCCCTCAGCTGTCTCACCGACTGTGCATTGCCCTGCAGGAAGTCACCATGCCTTCCTATTCTTTTCCTCTCTTACCTTACAGGAACTGTGGAAAATGCTGTAACTCTTAGTAATGGTCCTTTCTAGGTGTGGACATCTCTGAATGGACAGGCAGGGCCACATATACATTGTGTCCATAATGCAGGGAAGCAGAGCACTGTTGAGCTTGGGATGGACCCTGCAGTTACCAGAGAGGCTTCCTTCTGGTACCAAATACTGCTCTTTTTATAGCAGAAGTGGTGACTAGCAGCAGGTATGGTTCTAGGACCTCCCTGACCCCCTGCTGTTAATTCACAAACAAGTGCAGAGTCTGGGCCACAGCAAGCTTTTTTTTTTTTTGTCCGACTTAAAGAAGTTCTTAGACTTGATCATCGATGTGTTCCAGCTCATTAGGAAAGAGAAGTGCAATTGAGTGGATGACCAGTGAGTGGGCCACGGCGTGGCATGCCCACTGAGGACGGATCATGGGAATTCTGCCCTTCCCTCTCCATTGTGGTTTTGCCTGTAGATGCTCATGCTAGGGCCTCGCTGCACGTGCCAGAGCCTTTGATAGAACAGTGAGTCTGCTCTGGTGCCAGGCACCCAGCAGATGCCTTCTTGTTGTTGAGCATGTTCTACCAGGGAGGAGCTGAGAAGACTGTCTGCTAAGAGCTTTTAGAGGACTCTTCTGCAAGTGCTAGGTGTGGACATTACTGCAGTTTGAATCAGATCATTGGGAGCTCTTCTTGCATTTGGATCTTACAAAGCTGTTGACTCATTTGTGTCTTGGCCTCATGAAATTGGGAAAAGAGGTGCCAGCTAGTTTGTTTTTTTCCTTATACTAACCTTGTTTTATATATCAAATTAAAGAAAAGGAAAGGTTTAAAACTTGTTTGAAGTGTGGCTATATCTTCAAAAAGATATACTATATAGAAACTAATTTTATGATCTGTATGTTTTATGAATGAAGCAATAAAATTTATTAACTGTCATATCTGATATCTCTTTGTAAGATGTAAGTTGAAAAAAAAAAGAATTTTGAAGAGTGATCTGTTGAATTGAAAACAAATATTTTCTTATTGCAATGCATGTTAAGATGATTCCAGACAGGCCCCTTCTATATCACGGGCCAGGGTAGAGTTACAGTGTTAGCCCCTACGTTTATAATGAAGACAGTTCTGGGGACTGAGGGGTGCATACGGGGTCCCTCAGCCATCCTGTGATATTTATATCTGTGGGCATGGAAAGTAATGATAGACCGTGTGTTAAATTTATCAAGTTTGGAATCTTCCATAGAAATTAACTTGAAAAATATACATACATTTTATTAAATATTAGTAATTCAGTTTTAGTCCTATGTATTTACATAAATGTTATCTCTTAGGAAATATAGTATTTAATAAAAATATAAGGATTTTGGCGTTGACACACTCAACCATAGACTCTTCGGCAGGTACAGTCACCTAAAATGGTTGTCCAGTAGTTAGAGGTTAACAGCTTCTCCTCTCATCTCTGTCTTGTGTAGGGCTGCCCATTCCAGCCTGCCGGGGTCTGTGCAGTGCATCTTTCTCAGCCTTTGTCTCTAATGCATATTTATATTACATAACTGGAAAAGTGTGGCTTCCCTTGGTAGAAACATGATATAGGTATTTTTAAAGTAAACGTCAATAAGGTCACAATTTTTATCCTCTAGAGAAAATTTCACGTCTGATTAAATAGTTTACATAAACTTAATCTTTTTCTGCTAGGTGCATTATAATCTCAGATATTATTCATGTAGCTATTCCTCTGTGAACCATAAAATGTTCATTTCTTCAAAATGAATATGAAGCTCAAAACATTAGTGTTCTTAAGAGCATAAAAACTTTATTGCTTTGTGCTTAACGTTTTTCAAGTAACTTTGGAAAGCCGAAACAAATTTTGCATTTAGATTAATGGAAGATGTTTCCATTTGAAGGAACTGGCAAGGGAGCAACAATAACAAAAATCCCCCAAGGTTAAAAATGTAGTGCTTTTGATTCTCACCAGAACTGTGTTAGCAGAACAATCATTTCTCAGCATGGAAAGGTATCATAATTGGTCTATACAGTGGCAATACTAAAAACGAGTATGCTTCAGAGAAAGCTAATATGGCTCTACTTAATAATTTCCTTCAAGAGCCTGCATTTGAATGTATATTCCACCCAGCTTGAGGCAAACAATTTGTTCCTGTAAGTTCTAGTGCAAGTTACCAGGGGGATATGCAATTTATTTTTGTTTCAAAGTTTTCAGAACTGTGTAGAACTAAAGAGACATTCACTTGCATTGTCCCACCAGTAATTTGATCCAATGGCCTGTGCTGCTATCTCTTCTCCTCGGTTCCATGAGGTTGGAGAGTAGAAGTGTTCATAAAAGACTGGGACCAAAAATCCTTCCTAAAGATGTGTCTCTCCTCTTTGTGTTTAAGCCTCTGGTTCAATTGTGAATGTTTACATTTTTCAGCAAGCTGCTGGCCAAAAGGGGCTTGGCTTTTGTTGTGGTGGGGTGCTTTTTGTAAATGCAACGTTACACCCTTTCCACTAAGATTACCTTGTATCCCAAACTGTTTGTTTGCACTAAAGTTTTTGGCCAACAACTTTGTTTGCCAGACAATGAAATTTCAAAGCCCCGCTGCGGAAGAGAAGGGTCTATTCTTGAGTGTTGTGAGCAGTGAGAGCAACCTTTCTCTTTTCTTTGAAGAATTGACAGTTTCAGGAGGAATGTGTTTACATTAGTTAGAGGATGAAGATACAGAAATGGATCAAGTATCAGAAGGAAAGACTTGGTCTCTGCATTGCAAATGTCAGTAAGAGGGATGCTGAAAACACTAGAGAGTGGAAGGAATGGTTAGAGACTTCAGTTTTAAGTTTGACCCTATACTTTTTTATTTTTATTTTATTTTATTAAATTTATTGGGGTGACAATTGTTAATAAAGTTACATAGATTTCAGGTGTACAATTCTGTATTACTTCATCTATAAATCCCATTGTGTGTTCACCACCCAGAGTCAGTTCTCCTTCCATCACCATAGATTTGATCCCCCTTATGACCCTATACTTTTAAGAAGTGGCAATAGGTTGAAGGTCAATTTGTCTTAATATTCAAACAGGATGTGTCCTCTGGAATCATAGCAAACATTTTAGTTTGGGGCATTCTCCTTCAGTTAATTCATGTTCCTCAAACATATCCTATTGCTTAGGAGGAATGGTTTTGTTTTTTAAAGATACTATGTATTGCCTTTAATCTGAGAACAATAATGCCTTCTAGTCCTTATATCTAAAATCTCAAAGATTGAAAAAAATTTTCTAATCTTCCTTACTGCTAATGCATATAGCTTCAACAATTAATTAGGAAAATGGCGCAGCTGAGGTACCTGACAGGTTTACAGATAGCCACTGTTGGCAAAGCATGGCTGTGACGGTGTTCGTGGTGTCAGTTCACGAGAATAACTACTTCTGGCTGGTTTCTTGTGAATTAAGTTCACACTTGGCCCTTTGTTTGTTTCTTTGTTTTCTTTAATAAACTAGTATATTTTCCTAAGTAACAGTTTGCTTAAGAAAAATGAGTAGAATAGTAAGGAATTTGGACTAGAATGGAAAAATAATTACTGAGGAGAATAAAAATGCTATGTCTTTCCTTCAATCCCTTCCCCTCCTGAACTTTTTAAATGTGTTCTCCTATTGAGAAGCCAAATGGGATGTCATTCTTTTTCTGTTTGTTTTTCTCATTAGTTCTTTGCAGTCTGTAGTAGGACCGCTAGTGGGGAGTGAGTGTAAGATACAGGTGTCAGGAGGGTGAAGGAGGGATGGAGAGATAGCCCATCAGCAGCACTGCGAACCCCGCAGCGCCTGGGGTATTGCGTACTGACTGCAGCTGAAAGTAGGGTGTTGGTCTTATTTACACCTGACAACCAGCAATTCCTTAAGAAGCGTATCTTTTCTTAAATGTCGTTCATTTAGGAAAAACAGCAACCAAGGGCCATTCAAGTCTGTTATGACAATTAACTCTAACTTCTGAAGTAAGCAGAATAAATCAATTTCAGTCTCAGTAAGGTCCACCTCAAATAAAGCTGCTTTGTAAGTTACACAGCTTGTGGCTACAGTGTAAACGCAAAACTGTACGAGGCGACTCAGCCTTTCCATTCTTAGATATACACCCAAGAGAACTGAAAACATGTATTTCTGTAAAAACTTGTACAGAATGTTCATGCAACACTATACATGATAGCCAAAAAGTGGAAACAGCCCAAATGTCCATCAACCGAGAAAGGGATAAACAAAATGTGGTATATCCATATAATTGAACATGATTCAGCTATAAAAAGGAATGAAGCACTGAATCTTAAAAAAAAATTATGTGAAATGAAAGAAGCCAGGCACAAGAGGGTCCATACTGTATGCACTTATTTATGTAAATGTCCAGAATGGGTAAATCCATAGAGACTAAAAGGAAATTCATGGTTGTCAGGGGCTGGGGGAGGAGGGCCTGGAGAGGGGGCCTGGGCTCCTTTTGGTGGCGATGGGAATGTCCTGAACTTAGACAAAGGGGCTAGGTGCTCAACCTTAGAACGTAGTACCCAATGGAATGTACTGTTTAAAATGGTCAAAATGATTCATTTTAGGTTATGTGAGTTTTATCTCAATTAAAAATTGGTACAAAGAGAAATTTATAAATGAATCCAGTGGGGACTGATTGTGAAGGAAGACGTGGGAACTTTTGGGGGTGAAGGAAATGTTGTAAAAACTAGATTGTAGTGATGGCTACCTAACTGTGCATTCACTAGCGCCTCAAACTGCACACTTAAAAAGGGGGCTGAATTGAATGGTGTGCAGCAAAACTGTTAAGAAGAACTGTGGGACAGACATCGTGCCATTGTCTGGATTTTGGAAGGATCAGAGTGACTTTATCGTAAATGGCTTCTGGTGGTGTGCCATTTCCTTTGGTTGCACAGGAGCGAGGCACACAAAGCCACATCATAGTCCCATGTTGAATTCTTCCTTGGAGACACAGCCTGTTGGCTGTTTTGCAGACGGCCTGCCTGCCTGTCTGAAAACGGGCACATTTCATCAGACCGACTCTGATTTCTATTGTCGGTGACACATTAATAACCACACTACTTTCTCCTGTGCAGATGAGCCTCTTCAGTGACAATATTTGCAAATGATATTTTCTTTGGGGGCTACATTGTCTTCAGAATCTTCTGAGTGGTTTGATTACAGACAGCCCTATCTCAGCTCTCTGTCCTCTTTTAGTATAAATATCTGTATGCTGTAGCAAATTGCATTATGAAATCCTCTCGTGCTTACTGTGGTTTAATGCATGGAAGTGGCATTTCCTCCTTACCAGTCCAAGGTAAACTCTACATGTTGTGGGGAATTTTCCCTGAGGCGTGGAGTAATATATTACAAAATCTTTTCTCTCTAGCATTGTTCCTCTGAGCTGCTTTTTCCTGAATGCTGACACCAGATGTAGGGGGCATGGACGGTAGTCCCAGGGACCCCTTGTCTTCTCCCTCAGACGGGAGATTGCAGGAAGCAGTACTGACTCTTGTTGTGGATTCACAATGTGCTGACGTGATAACAGGGCATGAATGGGAATGCCTTTTTCCTTAGCTGGGTTGAAAGACGGACAGAGGCAGACAGCTCCATGGCCCGATTTCGTTAGCTGTGTGACAATGGGAGAGATAAGTAGATGTGACAGTTATGAATGATCTTCTGTCATGCATTTACGCGTTCAGATTCAGATAAACTGACACTGCTGTCAAACACCAGCTATGGAGAGCTGAGACCCCTGATGAACCTTCTAATATGGTAAATGGGAGTCTTAATTCTTCATTAACTGGAAAAAGGAGATTTGGCCATGTAATTTTCTCCTTGCTGCCTGTTTTAAAGATTCCAATAACCCAGCATTTACAGTTGACTAGGCAGGGATTGCTTTCCCCCCGTACACTTGCAACATGCAGACTGTGAAATCTGAGGAAACGCCGCTTAAACCCAGACTTACTGCCTGGGTTATCGTTAATGACTTTGAAATGTATTGGCCTCATTATGGAACAGTGCAGTTATCAATTCCTCTAATTAGGTGATGTGCTCCCATAAGAAATTTAACATTAAAGCACAGAACTGAACTAGTTAGAGGCATCCAGGGCTGGCAACCTCAGCATCCATGGTAAATTTAGGATGCTGTGTTTCTTTATCAATTCCTTTCTGCCCTAGATCTGACTCTCCTTGAAGAGTAGAGCATGGGGATATGTTTTTTTTTCCTTAAGGGTTTGATCCCACATAGCAGCTCCAATACAGACACCTTTTATGACATCCGAGTACTTCTTGATGGTAAACTGGGTTCTGGCCTTGGACTGAATTGACCAGGAGCTGAGAGAAGGGAGGGAGTGAGCACTTCATATTTAAATGCTCTAAGTAGCAACACGTCTCCATTTTTCAGGATTTATCTCATGGCTTATTACTCTGTTTGTTATAGTTCCAGTAGCTTGCTATTCTTGTGAACTTCCAATAAGCTTGCTTTCTATAAGTAGCTTAGCACGTCTTTGTTTTTTGTTTTTGTTGTGTGTTTTTTTTAAGATAGAGGGACCATTATTTGTATACTAAGTAGTGATGCTCTTTCATCCATACATTTTCAGCTGCATTTCTAGAGAAGGGAGGCGAGGTTTCTGGGTTTAGGCTACAGTGAAGGACATGACGTATTTTAACTCTTCTTCTCAATCATCCCTTTGAACAACAAAATAATGGTACCCTCCCCTTTGGGGAAACTATATAGTTTAATTAATGTTTTCTTATAACTTGCAAATCCTTAGAGAAAAGTTACAAAAAAAGCAGAAGAAATGACCTCTGGGGTTAGTTAATTATTACTGCTACTATTATCGTCATTAGTACTACATGAACTAGTTATTCTTTTAAATTGGCTACTTGAAGATGTGTTTCAGATTTCATGGAGGGAAACTCACCTTTAATGTGGCAGGGCTCAAATAAGGGAGGTGTGCTGAAGACAAAAACTCAGAACAGTGATTCTGGAAATTCTCTGGCCCTGTTAACGGTAGGAGTCATAACTTTGTCACCTGCAAGATTTCCCCCCAATTAGGAAAGGTTAGAACGCACTCCGCAGCCATCTCCTCGCAAATGGTCACGAGGAATCCTGCCTGTGTGTGGCAGTTGAAGCTCTTCTTCAATCATACATCATTCTGAGCCAGTTTTTATCTTTAACCAGATTTGCTCTGGACATCGCATGTGTTGACTGTTACCTCTAAAGCAGTCCTAGCCAGGCCCTGCCCACTGTACAGCTTTTGACAAACCCTCTGCTTCTCCCAGGAGGTGGGGCCTTCTCCGGACTGCGCTCGCAGCCAGGCCCTGGCCGTGGCTCCTTCCTGCAGGTCCAGCCTTTCCCGGCGCTCTTGTTTGGTTTGCCGTGCGGATTTCCTCACTACTTAGTCGATGCCTTGACCAACCCCTGTTGTTTTGCTCAGGGCCCCCATTCCAGGAAGTGGGACCCCTATCTTGCCTGGGTGCCAGGGGGACCCACTGGCTCCTAATACAATTCCGTGAGAGAGTCTGAGGCTTAACTGACTATATTGAAATTCTAATTCTGTCACTTGCTGTCTGAATGACCTTAGGCAAGTCACCTAACTTCTCTGTGCCTCAGTTTCCTGCCCATAAAATGGTGATGACAGCAGGACCTATTTCATCGAGGCTCTTAGAAAAGATTAAATGAGGTCACATATGCGACACATTTAAACAGTGCAAGTCACACAGCAGGTACGGATAAATGCCAGTTGTCACTGCTTTTGCTGCAGCCGCCAGTATTTTCCCACTTCACATCTTTCATAGCCCACAATAAACCCAGCCCTTTTGTTCTTGACGGAGCTATTATTCTCAACATATGAGCCCTACTACTTTCTGTTTCCTTGTTTTTAACTCAAACAGTAATGTGTGCAATTGTAAATCAGAACAGAATTTATCTCCATGATATAAAAGAGCTCTGAAATATATCAACAAATCCTTTCTCTCTCCTAACCTTCCTGTTCCGTTTTGAGCAATATCTAGGATAAGTCATTCATTATGAATTGAACAAATATGGTTAAGCGTCTAGTGTTGTGTTCATTGGATTAATGCTGAGGATAGAAAGATAAATAGAGTAGGTCCCTGCTCTCAAGTAGCAAACACATATACATATTTGATTGCTTCACAGAAGGTGTGGTGTTGGGGTTGGGTTTTGACAGATGAGTAGGAGTTTACCAGATGAGGAGAATTAAGAGCATTCAAGGCAGAGGCAACAGCACGTGGTAAAGGTGGTATGGCGGTGTGTGCCAGTCCTGAAATGTATAAATTGAGCATTTAGAAGTCTGAAGTTCATGTTTCAGGAGGAGAGAATGAGAGCAGAGAGGGATGCAGTGGACTGGCATTAAAATCCTTGTATACCATGCTAAGGAGTTTGGGCTTAATCCTGTGAGCAGCCAGTAGCCTTGGAAAGATGTGCAGAAGGAAAGTGATCTTATCTGATCTGCCAGCTCATTCTAATGGCTCTGTAGAAGGACATCTTGGAGAGGAGTTCAAGACTGGGGCCAGGGGACACGTCAAGTAGTGTTTCAAGTGCTCACTATCCCCTCCTGCTTTTCGTGTTGCAAAATGGAGTGGAGCAGAACGATGTGCGCCTCTGAGAGATGGGTGTTTGAGCTGACTTCCAGCAGTCTTTGGAGTGCTTGGAGAGGGCGCGTGGAGGGAAGACATATCTGCACCCTGCCCTCTGCCCACTGTATCTTTCAGAAGAGAGCAGAGCAAAGCTTCTCTCACATTGGACTTGACTGAAAACAGAAGTCCTTGAGCATCCTTCCCCTAAGTGCTGGCAGGCTGGTGCTTGCAGAAGAGATGAGATTAGAATAATACGCTCCCTCCTCAGTGAGAAGGCAGGCGGAGCCGCACACGGGATGGCTCCCTTCCGCAGCCTCTCCTGACAAGTGCTGCAGCACGGATGTCCTTGGCTTCTCAGCGGCATCGCGGCCCATCTCAGACAAGCATTCAGGGCAGTCACTGTCTTTCTTTCCCCTCAGTTGAGATGAGAATTGGCTTTAAAAAAAGTGTCAAGAAAGCTCTATAAAATGGCATTAAAAACAATCCCACACCTTCTCCTAGAATGCTTCCCTCCAGTTGTCATTGTCTCTCTTTGCCCCTCCCAAAGCTTTGCAAATTATTATTTATGTATATGATTGTGATTATTTGTGGGAGTTCAATAGGATTGCTTGTCCGTATCCGCAGTGGTGCTTTGCTGCCTCTCCCTTTTCATCTTCTCCTCATCTCTCGCAAATTGTTATTTCTGAGCGTATTATTATTGTAATTACTTTAAAGAAATGGACAAAAATACCACGACAATTTCATGCCTCAGAATTATTACACAGGTTAAAAAAAAGGCTGTACACCAGTGCAGTATTTGTTATTCCTAAACCACTATTCCAGAAATACCAATCACAAAAGTCTCCCTCCAGAACAGCACGACGGCTTTCATATCAGCTGCTGTTTCTTTGAATGGGGCTGCTCAATCTTTCATCAGAGAAACGCATCACCCATATCCCTGTCTTTAAAAACAGCAATTATGTGTAAATGCCTCCTGATTTATTTGAGCCAGGGCCACTGGCCAGTATGAGTCACCACAATTTATTGCTAACCGTCACTTTTACATGATAGGTCTGTAACAGATATCTGCCGCATATTGTTAAATTAATCTTCCATTTAAAATTAATGGAGTTAGACTCCCCAGGTTCAATGTAATTTCGTGTTCACGGGCAGGGTGGGATGTGTGCTGCATGCGGAATGAAACAAGGCCCAGCGCCCTAATCTTTCATCACCTTGAACCTGGAGACTAGGACGCGTCTCAGCACCAACTAATGAGATTGAGCCTGTGTCTCTCCTGAGGATGCTGGCTCACAGAGGCTTTTCTGCTCAGAGATAGCAGACTCCGTCTTATTTTAATAATTCCTCGGATATGACAAGTCTGATGTTATGTATGAAAGAGCCAGGCTTGAAAAAGAGATAAAATGAATTTTATATCATTACTTCAAAACCGAAGCCAGGGGAAGTGTGTTGCAGTTAAATTAAAAAAAAAAAAAAAAAAAAAGGGCAGGAAGCATTTTAGCCATGAAATATAGGGACTGTAAACCAGGAGTCACCCTTTCATTTATTTTAATGCACAATCACCTTAGATTTCTCTTCTATAATTCTTGAACCTTTTCATGCATTAATCAAAATAATGTGGATGAAAGCAGGAGCATGTTCAATAAACATTTAGATGAAAATATCAGAGGGAACATGTAATTCATGACGGGGTATGTCATATAGAGCTGCTGAAGTCCCATCACTTCTTGTCAGTGACATCTTTTAAAAATGTGTTTTTCTTTTATGTACCACTAACCTATTTTAAAGTGTAAAAACAATTAAGCCAAATTACACAGCCTGTGTTGGGTTCTCTGGTTTTCATTTCTTAATCCTTCTTAAAACTTGGTGACTTTTTTGCATCCACCGAGAGGGAGGCCTGACAGAACAATTTTCAGCTTTCAGGCAGTAGCTCCCATCTTTCTGGTAAATGTTTGCTGTTGTTCACCAATTCTTAGGGAAGGTGGAGCTCCCAGAGTAGTGGAACCCTTTCATAGGTAAAGATAATGTTTCCAAGAAGACAGTCAGTTGTAAAGGGCAGGGAGGGCACCGAGGAGGTAACGGCCCTGATTTCTTTCATTGCCTGAGCTGAGTTACTTCTGATCAGTTCAGAAAGGAATCTAAGTATTTCTTCTTTGTGTCTGATGTCTAATGCAACATGTGAATGAGTCTAAAACTCTTCTCTTTGTGATCTCTTGTAATTTGGGCCCAAAGTAAAATTTCCAAATGAGTAGGTCTAGTATTTTTCTACCCATAGACGATGATGATAATGATGATGATGATGATGATGATGATGATTATATTATTATTAATTTTACTTAAGATTACATCTTAAAGCTTAGAATTCTATTACCTCATAAACTATATATTTTAATGAACACAGGGTTAGAGGAAATGAAAATGAAAACTCAAGTATAAGAATCAAGTGTAGTCACTAGGGACTTAGTGACACATGGCAGTTTTTCAGATTACGTCATTTTGGTAGGCTATTTGTAGGGGAAGATTTTTTCAAATGTTACCCCATAAATTGGATATAGAAAATCTTACAGGGATTTTAGAAAGAGGTAAATGGGGGAAAATTATGAAATTAATTTCTAAATTGGAAGATAAAGAAATGAATACTAATAGGGCACCTGTCTCCCTGAAACTGAATTGCTTTGCTTTGTAATAGCTCTCTTTGGGGTCTTGAAGCTGTTACATTTTCTACAGCAGGGTGCTTGCTGAGTCCCAAATAGCACATCCCTTTTTCAGTCTGCCACACAAGGCCACCCTGCCTTAGGTTCTCTACATTATCTTCTGCCCTCTTTTTTATATTCTCACTTTCTTCTTTCTTTTCTTCCTTCTTTCCCGCCCTTAAAAGGCGGGAAATTCTGTGCTTTAGAGTTTTCCCTTTTTGTTGTAGGGGCAGAGGGCATGTTGGTATGTTCAGGCTTTAGGTCAGTGATGGGTTTATAGCTCTAAGTCTTATAATCAGAATGGTAGAGATATAACGGACCTCTGATCTAATCCACCTCACATTCCATAGGTCTGCCATGGAGACCTGAAGAGGTTAAGTCTCCTAAACACCACAAATACAACTTTTTGGAGAACAAATGGTAGTTCCTCAAAAAAAATTAAAGGTAGAATTACCATATGATCCAGCCATTTTATTTTTGGGTATTTTGTAAAAAGAATTGAAAGCAGGGACTCAAAGAGAT
This sequence comes from Rhinolophus sinicus, assembly GCF_036562045.2. Lineage (NCBI taxonomy): Eukaryota > Metazoa > Chordata > Mammalia > Chiroptera > Rhinolophidae > Rhinolophus > Rhinolophus sinicus. The sequence continues at coordinate 106,004,545 of NC_133753.1, forward strand.
ACTTGTACACCAATGTTCATAGCAGCATTATGCATAATTCAAAAGGTGGAAACAACCTATATGTCCGTCATCAGACGACTGCGTCAGCAACACGTGGTATATCTGCCTAACAATATTATTCAGCCTTCAAAAGCAAGCAGGTTCTGCCACATGCTACCACATGGATGAGCCTTGAAGAGGCTTATGCTAAGTGAACCACACCACCACAAAAGGACAAACTTTATGTGATTCCACTTATATGAGGTACCTAGAGCAGTCACACTGATAGAGATGGGCTAGGAGGAGGGAGAATGGGGACTTACCGTTTAATGGGCACAGAGTTTCATCTTGGGAAACGAAAACATTCTCTAATGGGCTGATGGTGATGGTCACACAATATGTGACTGTACTTTATGCCACTGACTATAGATGTGAAACTGGTTAGAATGGTAAATTATACATTATGTGTATTTTGCCATAATAAAACAACACACACACACACACACAGACACACACACACATTCTACTATTATGTCTGAGGAAGTTTCGAGCAATTAGAATCTATCTGTCTTTCCATCTCTGTAGCTAACATTCGGACCTTTCCTCAAGTCAGTTTCAGACTTGCTTCCCCTGATGTTTTGAAATGTTACCTCTTTCCTTTTCTCATTTCATTTTCCTTCTTCTTAACCTGCTTCATGATAGTCAGTGGAGATACAGATAGCTGAAAGCCTAAGAGGAATTTCACATGAAGTGTTTTAAAGAACATGCATATAAAGCATTCAAAAGAATTCCCAGGAAATATTAATTGTAAAAGAAAATAAGACTGTCCCATATTTGTACAAATGCATAAAATGGCTGTGTGTGACCCCATTTGAGCAGTCTTCAAGTTTTTCCTCTAAAATGAATTTAGGGACCATTTCATCCAATTTTATAAACATTTCTTGACTAAAGCAACTTGTAGGGTGTAGGTCACTCAGTAGCAGGCCCTGCTTATTCTGTAGGTTGACTAACAAAACCCCAAAAATGATTATGATAAAAGATGCAGTAATGTAAGTGTCATAAGAGAAGGTTAATAATAGGCTTGCATTTCAAAGAAAGGAGAGTTTATCAAGCAGAGCAAGTAACTTTGGCAATTGGCCTTTAAAAGACAAATGAGATTGCTGCAGCAGGGATGTGGGGAAAGGACATGAAGTGGGAGCGAGGCAGGAGGGCAACGGTGTTCTCGGAACAGTCAGGCCTCATCTGTTTGCAGCGTGGATTGTGTTGGGTTTGTAAGTGGAATTATGGCTGGAGAGGTCATTGGGGCCAGTGGTTTTAGAGCTTTGGGGGCCCCATTAGGGACGGTTTATATTTTATACAGTTAGAGCAGCTCCTAGGTTGGACCTGTCCAATGGGTGCCAGACATAGGAAGGCAAAGCTGGAATTGCAACCTGGAAGATTAACTCCACTGAGGTATGGACTGGGCCTTTGGATGAGGAAGACTGTGATGGCAGCAGGATAGAACCTCCTCAGCATTGCCTCCTTAGTGGGGAGAAGGTGATGATGCTGAGAAGGCGCTTTCAGAGAAGTCATAGGAGAAGAGTAAGAAAGAATGATAGATACAGGAGAAACTTTCCAAAAGAACTCTGATGAGGGAAATTAGTGCTGCAGAAGAGGCTTTAAGAAGGGTTCGAAGCGAGGGGAAACCCTTGAATTTGATCTTGACTCTTAGTGAAGAGTAGCACTGCATTCAGAGATGTGGCAATTAAAGTACTGAAACAGTCAAGGGTCCCTTGCACTGTCCTGTTCTATGGCCTTTGCAATACTGTGATCACCTCATTCGCAGAAGCATGAGAGGGTTTTATTGAAGCTATTATGGTAGGGGGAGCTTTTATTTTGAGAGAGAGATAAACAGATCCATCCATACTGTTTTCTCCTTAAAGAAGTGGGTAAGGGAGAGAAAAGGTCTTTGTAAAGAAGACACATGCAGGACATATTCTACAGTACTGTAGTTTTTTCTTTAAGTCAGAGCCCAGACTATGTAAATGATGGAGCAAAAATGTAAGTAGCAACATAAAGAGTCTTCTTAGAAACCTAAATATCTACTTAGAAAGCAAAAACCAGTATCAAGTTAAAAATATGTTACCTGTTTTGGTAAAAGATTTAGATTTCACTTACCTTTTAAGAAACACTTAGTATAGGGGTGGCCAGTTAGCTCAGCTGGTTAGAGCATGGTGCTGATACCACCAAGGTTGCAGATTCCATCCCCACATGGGCCACTGTGAGCTGCGTCCTCCTTAAATAAATAAATAAATAGAAATAAAAGAAACACCTAGTGGGCATTGGGAGAGGTCGGAGGCGACTGTTGACTGAGCCATTCTTCTTGTTAATATGGTGCCTCTTGGGCACACAGTGGGTCGGTGCCGTTACAGACACTTGTGGGCACTTTCGTCCCCTGGATCTTCAAGCAGGAACCCTAGATTGTTATATTCAGTGCTAAACCAGCCTGATCGTGCCAAGCATAACAGTAACCTCTCCGCGTGGAGCTTTGTCCATCGGAGTCCCAGTGTGTGTCTTGTGGCAGAGACTGTTTGAAATGAGGACTCAAGTTTCAATGCACTGACGTTTAAACACCAGCCATACCTGTTCATGCTCATAACGTGATCTGAAGGTGGGATTGCCATTAAAGGAAACCTCAGTGTCGTGGGGGAGACCCTGCTCACTGCCCATTTTTTGTGCGGGAGACCCTGTTTGCTGCCCATTTGTCATGTGGGAGACCCTGCTTGCTGCCCATTTGTCTGCGGGAGACTCTGTTCACTGCACCATTTGTTGTGCGGGAGACCCTGCTCGCTGCCCATTGTCGTGCGGGAGACCCTGCTCGCTGCCCATTTGTTGTGCGGGAGACCCTGCTCGCTTCCCATTTGTCCGCGGGAAACTGTTCGCTGCGCCATTTGTTGTGCAGGAGACCTTGCTCACTGCCCATTTGTTTGCGGGAGATCCTACTCACTGCCCATATGTCTGTGGGAGATCCTGCTCACTGCCCAGTTCTCTGCGGGAGACCCTGCTTGCTGCCCATTTGTTGTGCGGGAGACTCTGTTTGCTGCGCCACATGTTGTGCGGGAAACTCTGCTCGCTGCCCATTTGTCTGCGAGAGACCCTGCTCTCTGCCCATTTGTTGTGCGGGAGACCCTGTTCGCTGCCCATTTGTTGTGCGGGAGACCCTGTTTGCTGCCCATTTGTTGTGCGGGAGACCCTGCTCTCTGCCCATTTGTCGTGCGGGAGACCCTGCTCGCTGCCCATTTGTCATGCAGGAGACCCTGCTCGCTGCCCATTTGTTTTGCGGGACACCCTGCTCGCTGCCCATTTGTTGTGCGGGAGACCCTGCTTGCTGCCCATTTGTTGTGCGGGAGACCCTGCGGGGTCTCTGGTCCTGCTTCCCACATAAGAATGCAGGACATGGTGAGGCCAAAAAGGAACCCCAACAGAGCCATAGATAGGGGAGTCATACCACTATACTCTCACTGGAGGCACTATAGTCTCACTGGAGGCTGGATCCACACGACCTGAAACCTGCTCTCCACTTCTCTGCCTGCCAACCAACCAACTCACCAACCAACGCAGCCGCGACAGTTATATCAGTGGTTAATGGCTAACTGGTTACAGCTGACGACCAACTAGCCACAGCTGATGGCTGTCTACTACCTGAGCCAGCACCTTTCCACGTGAGACCGAGAACCGGATACTGCTCTCTGGGGCTCTGTCCCCACACTCCACCCCTACAGGGTCTCCCGCATGACATCAGGAACTCCCTAGAGGTACTGAAAATCATCCCAGAGGTGCTTTTTTCTTATTGTCATTATTGTTTTAGGAGTTTGTGGATTATTTATCAGTTAGACAGAAGAAGTATATGAGGCTGTCAACAAGTCACCTTTTCTGCATTTCTACCCCATACTGAGAAGTAATCAGGTTCATCTTTGGAAGGAAGATTCTTAAGTGCTCTGGCCTCCAGCAGTTCAGGTGAAATCTGTTAAAACTCAAATTTGTTTCACTGGAATTTGCTTCATTTCTGTCTTCTTGAGTTATTATTTACAACAAAGCCCTCTATTTTAGGTCTCGAGAGTTTTGCACACCTTTAGGTCGATCTCTTCCTCCTGTCCCCCTATCTCTCTTATAAGCCCCAAAGATCAAATTGAGACTTTGAGATTCTGAAATCAGAGTTTCTGCCTTTTGCAGAAAATGAAAATGACTGATGGCTCTCTCTCCTGAACCCTTTTGTTCGATTCAGCTATGATTATGGACCCTATTAGCTGGAGGTACAACCCATTTAAGAGCGGTGCTTACCAGTAATGGGGGCCAAATGATTCTGGAAAGTTCAGATGTACAGGACTCCCTGCAGAAATGAATTCAGCTCCAAGCATATTGATGCAGAACCTGAACGAGGCTGCTCCGGTGGGACTAAGAATTGTGAGCTCCACGAGAAATGAGTGGGTAGTAGAATTAAAGGGCAGATAGATGTTCAGCTCAAGGGCAGGCTCAACTCTGAAGTTCATCACAGCCATTTAATCAGGCTCAAATGAGTGTTGCCCAGAACAGAATCAGCCTTCTGTGACAGGACATAGAGTGTGTTTAAAAGAGGCTTTGTTTCTCGTAATTCTGTGTGGTGAGGCTTCCCAGGTATGCACGGAGATGAGAGGACGGCTATGTGTGACAGGTGATGGCACTTTGGTTTACCTTGATTCAGAAAATGAAATATGGAGATTTATTCAAGTCACTGTCCTTTCCAGAAGGAACATGCCACCTCAGAATTTCCAGCTTTAACATTTTTCATGGATTAAGAAGGCCAGGGGTGACCTTTGGCTGGAGCCATCTGTTGCCCTTCCCATGGTGAAATTATTTTTATGTAAAATGTTTGTGTATCTTAAGTGAGAGCTGCACAGGCACACCTCGTTTTATTGCACTTACTTTGTTGCACTTCACAGATACTGCATTTTTTTACAAATTCAAGGGAAGACCCTCCACCAGCCAAAAGAGTCTGACTTCTTTATTGCAGTGGTCTGGAACGAAAGCCGCAGGACCGCTGAGGTGTGCCTGATAGCATGGTGTAGCAAGAGCTTGAGAAGGAGGCACACCTGGGGGTGAGTGGAGCCGAGCACGTTATTCAAATGTCAGACCCATAGTTCCTTTACCTGTGAAATGAGAACAATTCCCACTACGCAGGATTATGGTGAAAAGTAAATTAAATGAAGTAATTTATATTAATGCTTAGGACTGTCTGCACATAATAAATGCTCAATAAGTGGCAGTTACATGAGCTTTAGGGCTCTCCTCATCTTGCCCCTCCCTCGTTTGCCCTCTTATTTACTCTCTTCCTGAGCAGGAGTGTTTGCTCCTTTAGGAGTAAGGTGAAACATTTTAAAGGATCTGTGGATTCAGAAATGGAGAAAGAAATCAAACTGTAAACACTGGAGGTGTAGACAGCTGATTGACTGTCAAAAGCCGAAACAAAACACACCCTTCCCCCCGCCCCACAACCAGCATCACGGACGACATTAGATTGACACATTATTAGCCAAAGGACGTTTTGAGAGCCATGTATGGTTTAATACATACAACTGAAAGAATCTGTTCGTTTTTCTTGTTACTCATCGGCTCTACGTTCCTTCAATAATACACAGGTATTGCTCTCTGACTGATAAAATTTGAAAAGACTATAATACATATATTAGGAGTTTACCTCTCCCCCTCTTCAGGGATCTGTCAGAGTGTCTCTGTGTCTCAGTATTTATATCTGTATCCTTATCCTTGTATCTGTCTGTGTCCATGTGTGTATGTGATGTGTGTGCATGCATGTAGAGAAAGAGAATGAATGAATAAGACTGAGAACTGAGAGTCAGATTATCAGCTTTAGTGATATGTGGGTTAGCACACAGTAATTCCTGAAATGCAGGCCACTCAGGTTTGGAGGGTTGGAGAGAATTGCCAAGATCCTCTTACAGTGGAGCCTCATAACCTCCTGCCAATAATTTATACATTGGAATCCTGTATGGCTGTGTCTGGGCCTGCACCCTACTTAACTGGTTAGCCACGTGGGCCAGGAACACAGAGCCGCCTCATCTCAGCTGGACCTGAGCACAGGGAGAGACACACCTGGAGAAAGGACTCCTGCAGTCGTGGGGTCTGTCCTAGTCTGTAATATGGCTCATGAAGGTCCCCTCCTCTGATGAGTCCTTGACAAAGAGTAAAAGAGACAGGAAGTGCTGGGGAACATTTCTTCTCTGGGTTAAGGGGGAGGAGGGGAAGGGGAGAGAGAGGGAGAGAAGGAAAAGAGCATAGAAAAGACGTTCCATAGTATAGACAGTGTCCAACGGTTTGAAAACCTGAAAAATAGAAGAACAGGATAATTGTGAAGACATGGCTTCAAATATTTGTTAACATACAGAGAAAAATATTCTGATCTCAGCATTACTCTCTCAAGATCCATCCAGGTTGTCACAAATGTTCCTATATCATCTTTTCTTACAGCCGAATAGTATTCCATTGTGTATATATACCACAACTTCTTTATCCATTCATCTATCGAAGGACATTTTGGTTGTTTCCATGTCTTGGCCACCGTAAACAAAGCTGCAATGAACATTGGAGCACACGTGTCTTTATCTCTAAATGTTTTCAGATTTTTTGGGTAGATACCCAGAAGAGGGATTGCTGGGTCATATGGCAATTCTATTCATAATTCTTTGAGAAACAGAAAAAGCAGAGAACCATGTGATTTCACTGATATGTGGTATATAAACCAAAAACAACAAAAGAACAAAACAAACAAATGAGAAACAGAAACTCATAGACACAGACAATAGTTTAGTGGTTACCAGAGGGTAAGGGGGGGGGGTGGGGGTGGGAGATGAGGTAAGGGGATCGAATATATGGTGATGGAAGGAGAACTGACTCTGGGTGATGAACACACAATGGGATTTATAGATGATGTAATACAGAATTGTACACCTGAAATCTATGTAATTTTACTAACAATTGTCACCCCAATAAATTTAATTAAAAAAAAAAAATATTCTGATCTGTGTTGGGTATTAAAATCTGTGCATTTACTATTACAGTTACCAAATGTGGTTATTTTACTTAAACAAATTAACATTTGTTTAGTGCTTTGAAGATTCAGAGTAATGTTATCAGAATCACATACCATATTAATAAAGAAATAATATACGTTAGGTGTTTAAAGACTCTTGGTATATTCTACAACTGCGGAGGAACGATTAAAGGGTAAAGACTGTGACTTAAGGTTTGGGTTTCATTTAGGAAGCCAGCACTTCTCTCTGTCCTATTTATTGTTTTCTCATACCCAGTACCGCCCTCCCCAAATAACAACCAAAACAAGAAAAACTACATAGGGACATTGAAGAGCACAGTATAAATTGTTGCCATTTCAGATATGTGGATAGAAAATTCAGTTAATCTTTAATGGTAATTTTGAGTTTGTGGAACAGTGCTCATGGGTGACTGTGTGTGTGTGTGTGTGTGTGTGTGTGTGTAAAAGACAGATTTATTTTGGGGTGCTCATGGCCCCTTGTGGGGCTTGCCTTGTTTCAGAAAGTAGGCCCCAGAAGAAAAAGAAGATTGCAGAACCACAGAATTTTAGACCTTAGGAAATATATGTTAGAAATAATCCAAGTTTCACAAAAGGTGTCTGATTTCCTCGTAGACTTGGGACTGTGCTTGTGTGTTTCTGAATCTGTGAAGAAGGGGCAGCAGTGAGTGTTATTCTGGGGCCACAGAGCAGGCCGCCACACTTGCCGTATTTAGCTGATGGAAGGAGTGAACATTATGGGGAGGGATTTGGTGGGAAAGAAGTAAAGGAGGACGAAGAAGGATAAAACCTGGAGAATCACTTCCTCCTCAAGCTGTGCCTCCACTCTGATGTATAGCAACTTTCAATATAGATATTTTACAGGAATTGCTACCTCTTTAAACATTTATGTTATTAAAAAATCAGACCAATCGTTGACATAAACCTAACATAGCAGCTGCTATATAGACAGGATATGAATTTTTTATGCTGTTGATGAGAAATTTATGTCATTTATGTACTGTAGTAAGGTTAGCAGATGGGTTTGGAATTGTAGTAAGGTTAGAAGATGGATTTTGAATCCTGAAAAAGCTACTGTTGGCACCATTCAGAATAATAGCTGTGCTTTGAATCCAAATATTTAGGTGGCTCTGTTGGCAATGTGTGTGTTTCTGTGCAAACTGGCTTATCTAGGGGTGGGATGGGAGAAATTGTTCTACCTGGAGAATATAATAATTGTTTTCTTTTGTTTCTATTTTGATGTGAAAGGAAGGATTGTTAGCATTTAGTATTTGATTAATCTGCCCTTCCCTTCACCATCAAAAGAATTAATTGTTGTGATAAAACCATATTTCATCTAATTGAAGGTACCACCAATTGCAAGATGGCAGCATTATTTTATGTACTACTAGGTATATGCACTAATAATTAAACTGACATGCCATTGATTTTAAGATGCATTCCAATTTCAGAGATGTTGAAATCTGTAAAGATAGGAATTGATGAAAGGTCAAATGTAGTTCTCTTGTGGTATACGAGGCGTGACAATTAAGTTCGCGAACTTGTTGCAACGATGTGGCTAACCTGTTTTGATATCAGAGGGATTATCCTTTATGAATTTGTGCCAACTGGACAAACAGTTAACCAACTTTACTATTTGGAAGTGCTGCAAAGGCTGCGTGAAAAAGTTAGACGAGCTGAACTTTTCACCAATAATTAATTCATGGCTCTTGCATCACAACAATGCACCAGCTCACAGGCACCGTCTGTGAGGGAGTTTTCAGCCAGTCAACAAATAACTGTGTTGGAACACCCTCCCTACTCACCTGATCTGGCCCCCAATGACTTCTTTCTTTACCCGAAGATAAAGGAAATATTGAAAGGAAGACATTTTGATGACATTCAGGATGTGAAGGGTAATATGATAACAGCTCTGGTGGCCATTCCAGAAGAAGAGTTCCAAAATTGCTTGAAGGGTGGACTAGGCGCTGGTATCGGTGCATAGCTTCCCCAGGGGAGTACTTTAAAAGTGACCGTAGTGATATTCAGCAACGAGATGTGTAGCACTTTTTCTAGGATGAGTTTGTAAACTTAATTGTCTGATCTCATGTATGATATACTTGCATTTGGTTATTTTCTTTAGTATTTTGAATAATTTTTACTGAGTTAGGTTTCACTTATCCTTTAATTTTTCTGTTTGAAATTTGTTGAATACAATTAATTTAACATGGAATGAATTCGGAGTCTGCAACTTCAAAGAATTATTTGGAAGCTCTAGTTTCTAAAGCTTTCAAAAGGAAAGGGTCAGATGCAAGGAGGCAGATTGACATTAAGGCAGAGTATTTACTTTCAGAAAAAGAAAATGGAAGAGCAATAAAATCAAAGAGAGGAAGGTAGAAATGAGTGCTTGTGGTTAGGAGTCAGCAAACTCTCTTCATTCTCTAAGAGAAAAGCAGATCATTGCTAGTATATCAAAATCCAGCAGTTCATCCCATTGCATATTTAGAGTTCTAGGCGGGTGTCTCTCAGGAGTTAATACTCCCTGAACCAGATGACTGTAGTTAATAATAACATATCATATGCTGGAATTTGCTAAAAGAGTAGGTTTCATGTGTTCTCACCACACACACACACACACACACACACACACACACACAATGGTAACTATGTGAGAGGATATGTTAATTAGCTTTACTGTAATAGTAAACATATCACTCTGTATATAGTGTATGTCCAAACTCATGTTGTACACTTGAAATATATAAATTTTTATTAAAAAATAAAATCAATAAAACTTACTATATACTCATTACAAAACAAAGCAAATAACAATACATATAACAGTAATGCATGTCATATATTAAGTGCTCGAAATCACGGACGTTTTTGCACATTAGTACATTTCTCAGTAGTGACTTATGGTGACTGCATAGTATATCAATGTATAATAATAACATAAGTTTTAAACATTTCCCTATTTATGGATATTTAGATTGTTTGCAGTTTTCATTTTAATAATATGGCTGCTAACATCCTTGTACTTTCTTCCTGTAACATTTACTCAGAGATCATTTTAGGATCAATTCCTAGGAGGTGAATTGCTGGATCAAAGCCTATGCAAGTTTTAATCTTTATGTGTGTTGGGAAGGGACCTTTCCCTCCCCTACTTGCCAATATTGGACAGCAACAGTTTTCCTTCATCCTCTCCAACCTGATTGGTTAACCGCCCCACCCCCCACCCCTTTTAAAACATTTTTAAATCCACAGTTGAGGTTGAACATCTTTTTCCATATGTTTTGGCCTTTTCATAGTGGCTCTTGATAATAGAAAGTATGGATGGTCAGGAGAAGAACAGAGGTCATAAGGGACTTTCACAGAATCCTGAGTTTTTGAGGAAACACTCAGGTTCTGTAAAGTGTATGAAAATGAAAACAAAGCAAAACAAAAACCACTGTGCTGTGGAGATGGGATGTGGCTTGCTCATTCTTGGAAAGGAAAATTAATTGCATCCGAAAGCCAGGGTACAGTCACCAGGCCCAGGCTTGTTTTGAAACCGGAGTTCCACACAGAAAAGCTGTAAACTCCTGTCTGCTTTCTGACATGCAAGGATTTGAAGGAGAGGACACAAGGGCTCCTTTCCTCTGAGTGTGTTACATTTTTCTTTAATACTGTTTCCTTTTGGTTGAATTTAAATGTTGTCTTCATTTCTTGCCGTGCAAATAACCATATACTGTGATTTGGCAGTAGTGAACAATAAAACTGCATAGTATAAGCCATGCTGATTTCTTTAAGTAGGGAAATAGGGTGATTTCTCTGTGAACCTCTCTGCTGTTAGTAGCTCTTAACATCTCAGTCAACATGGGAATTATATTTGGAATAAATTAGTAAATTCCCGTTCAGATCGCGTACCATGTAATCTGCAGGAACCAAAATGACGGCAGTTACATAGTACATCTCCCACTTAGTAATTACAAAACAAACTGGCTCCGAGAAGCCCCGTCTGTCCGCGGAGGCCCAGCCTCATGCTGCCTCCTCTGTTGGGCCGTGTGTATTTTATAGTAGGTGGGACAGGGGATGTCTCTTTGTTTTTAGAGTCAAACCAGACATAACATGGACTCCTAACTGCCATTTACTGCAGTGCGCTCACCTTTGGAAATCAGGGGTAACAGCACGTTGAGACCATTTATTTAATGAGGTAAATCATGCAAAACAGTTAAGAAATAAGCGTCAGTCTCGGCCCCTATCTGTGTTGCCTTCTTTATCTACCCTTGAAATCTTCACCTGCCTCCATGTAGTGGTACCTTCAGAATTCCGTAAGCGCCTTGATCTGGCTCACACATTGTCATTTATTTGATCTTTAGTATTGATAGTTACCTGTTCACTTTGTATACTTCTTTTTATCCATAATATCCTCCATTAGCACATGTATTCATTTGTCAAACGAGCCCCTTTTGTGTGTTAGGCCCAGAGTAGGATGCAGGAATATGTTGGTGAACAATCAGTGTGGTTACTACCTTCATAGAGCTTTTATCCATTGACACAACATTGAATGACAAAATGAAAATTGTGGTGATTGCTATGAATGATGCTTGAAGGGGTTACAAGCGTGGACCTGCTCGGGGATGACGTTTGATCTGTGTGTTGGGTGAGTGGGGGTTAGCCAGGACAAGGTCAGGATGATGCAGTCTTTGGGTGGAGGAAATGGCACGTTCAAAGATTCTGGAAAGGAAGTGACCTGTTTCAGTGGTGGATTAGAGAGAGGCTGAGAAGGGGTCCTGGGAGAATGGAAGGTAGAAGCAGTTCTTCCCAGAGGGCATGGCAGAGCATAGGGGCTACGGTGCAACCCTTGTGCAGGGCTTTGTAGGCCAGGTGTAGGGCTTCTGACCGCCCACCCAACAGCGATAGGAAGATATTAAAGGTAACTTACCTGCTGAAGACAAACAGGACAAACAGACAAATGGGTATATTTGAGGTGGGTCTAGCTTAAGTTGGACCTCTGAGGCCAGGGTTCTGACTATGCACTACCGTCCTGCTAGCCTTGTCCATAGAGTTTAAAACCCAAAAGCAAGCAAAGCACCGGGATGGTATTTACAGGTATTGCTTCACTCTAACATATGGTGCTGATGGAAAGAGTGTGAAGACTTTTATTTTCCAAACAAAAGTCTTTAATAAAACAAGATTTTATTTTAAATCACCTTAAATTTAAAGGTGATTTCAGAGGAAAAATATTTTCAACCTAAGGTAAAAGGGAATTATAGTGAAGTTTTTAGGGTCTTTTAAAATATGGTGTTTAAAGAAAAACCCATAGACACAGACAATAGTTCAGTGGTTGCCAGAGGGCAGGGGGCGGGGGTGGGGTGTTGAAAAGGGTAAAAGGGTAAATTGTGGGGATGGAAGGAGAACTGACGCTGGGCGGTGAGCACACAATGTGATCTGTAGATGATGTGATACAGAATTGTACACTTGAAACACATAATTTTACTAACCAATGTCACCCCAATAAATTTAATTAAAAAATGATTATGCATTAATTGTTAACTCATTAACTATTTAAATAAAATCTTTGCCCCATGTTCATTAAAAAAATACAGAGTTTAAAGAGAAAGGGATACTTGTCTTTAAAATATATTAAAATGCTTAAAATATGTTACTGAATGGAAACCAAGAGTAGCAGGTCCAGAAGTACTCTTCCTTAGGAGACTAGACATTATTTCCAGAATCCTTGTCGGTCCTATAATTCTGTGAACCTGAGGCCAAATTGGGTTGTCTTCCGAGTAGGCTCGAACCCTTGTCTCCTAGCTCCAGGTACACACACACACACACACACACACACACACACACACACACACACAGCTTATGTACTTAGTTCGTTTCCTTTGCCACAGGATTCCACTTTCATAGCAGTGAGGCAGGATCTAATGTTTCCTTAGAATTTTAGTGGAGGGTGCTGTAGGTCCAGCCTCAGTGTCTTACAACACATTGAGATTCCGAGTTAAACACAGGAGCTGCCTAATTGCTGATTTGCTGAACAGAGAGCTTCGGTCCTGGGGCCTCTCTCTAAGGCCATGTGGTGGAAATGCCCAGCATCACTTTATTCCTTGGTAAGAATCAGGATCTTTACATTAATCTCTATGAACAAAATAGAAGCTGATCACTCTCTTCCTTTTACCAGGCGGAAACTTCCCGTGACTTACTAGTAATGCCGTCCGCCTCGATTTCTTTTTCTTTGTCCCAGCTCTGCATGTTGTTGCCTTTCTGGTTTTGCTCCTTAGGAGATCTGTTAGATCTCTTTGAACCTCCTGTGGTGGTTTTCCTGGAGAGGCAGGGACTAGGGAGCAGCCCCATGATGTTTCCTGGTCCTGCCTGCCCACCCGTCTGTCACAGAGATGGATGCCCGTGGACCTCAGTCACAGAGGCTCACGGTCAGGAGATGTCATCATTGATTTGCAGTGTACTTCCGTTCCTTTACATGCTTTAGGAATGTCAGAGGTACAGTGTTTTCCATTAAAGTGCCAGTTGAGGAAAAGCCAGGTAAGTCAGATATTACTGAGTTGATAAGCAAATTATTGTGACTAACGCAGTTAAATAAGGATGTGGCTCTCTCTTCCCACAAACTTAGTGTTTGGTGACCACAATGTTTTTCTTGTCTACCCCAATATTAGAATTAAAAGTTCTAAAGTAAAATAACATTCCCACCCACAGGAGGTAGGGAGAAGAACACTAACATGTGTGTTTCATGTTATTTCCAACTGTGCATTTATTGTGTGTATTTTTGCATAAAAACACTGCTAGTTTTTGTTTGGACAAATGAATGAAAGGAATCTTTGAGTCAGAGAAGGATAGGGAACCCACAAGTAATAGCTTTAATATGTCATCAAAGAAAACTACTTTTTTGGTCTGTCCAAAAGATTTTATGTAATGAGGAGTTTAACACCCAACTTACAGAAATCACAGTGGTGTACACGGGCGTATTTCAGCCCTCAGTTATTCCCAAAGGCGGGTGTTTTGATCTTAGATGTTCCCAAACGTATTGATTTGGTTCACTGACGGAGGGGCATTTCTGCTTGTTAGCTGAAGAGTAAAATGAGGATCTAAAGGTGTGGTAGAGGGAAAAAACTAAAGTAAAAGCTTCTTCAAGGTGGCAGAAGGACACAATTCTTGCGATCTTTATTACAAGATCCTTAGTAAAGGTGTCCTTTTTGTGAACAATTTACGATAATACTTGAAATCCTCAGATTAGATTTCGGGCTCCATTCATGCAGTCTGAGCATTTTTTTTAAATTCCTGACTTTTATCAAGTGCTTTGGCCTGCATTTATTTCTTAAGTCTTCAGACTTCTTTCCTCTGGATCGCTAGCCTCTAACTGGAGATTTATTAGGTCCTCTTACGTAAGAGGGGAGGAACGCCAAAGGAGAAGGAAAAGGCACGAGAAGTGAGAAGACACTGCAAGAAGGCAGCAGAGGGAGGACCGGGGGAGGATGGAGATCAAATATGGATAAATGAAGACAAATGAAGAGCAATGAGAGAGGGAGGCCTGAAGGGGAGTCAAACACGGAAACTGAGCTGGTGGGGATACATGTAAAATAGGGGCCAGGTGAAAGAGCTCCCGCAGAAGTGGTGTAAATCAATGGTGAGTAAATTAATAGGGCGATTGTGCCAATGGGACTCACTCATTTAAACTGAACGCAATCCATCATGGGTGATTTAGAGATAATGCAACCCATAGGGCATACCTTTTAATCTACCCAGGACCCAGTAGAGAAGGCTGTCACTTCAAGGGTAAAAAGGCAGGGGATCAGAACGCTGGGTATGTCTGCTCATTTCCCAAGTGTTAATGCGTAAGACAGACTCTGTGCAACCTGAAAGGGAGCCGGACTCGGGAGCTTACTTTATGATATAGAGATTCAAAAGGAGATGCATGCATTTGAAACGTTTCTCCACAAACCCAAAGTATTTATGTGAGAAGTGCTTATTTTTCTCATTTGAACAGGTTAACACATGCAATTGCCATAAATCAAAATGAAAGTAAAATGAGTGACTGCACATGTGATCACAGGAACATCTGAATCTTGGGAGGGTGTGATTACGTAATAATCCAGTACTGCAACTGAGGGACCAGGAAAGTGCCCCCACTTCCTTCCTTCATTCATCCATTCATTCGCTCATTCCATAGATGCCTTTTGACAACCAGCCTTGTAGGAGGCATGGAGGGGCTGCTGCTTCTGCCCGAAACACACACATTAGACTTTCATCCTGTGAGCCTTCTTACCAATATTCTTGGTGGTATGTCCTCCAAGGGACAGAAGTGAACATTGGGCATGGAGAGAAGTCTTAGTTTATAGAACTTGTATAGTAGTTCTATGTAGTTTGTCAAGACTGCTGTTCTTTTTGATTCAGAAAATGGAAGTTCAGAAAGGTCAAGTGTCTCGGCTGAAGTCCAGAGCTAGTTGGAGTGTTGAAAACTAGTTGATTGCGGACTTCCTTTCTAGGTTGCTATTAGAATTTATTCCCAGTTTCTGTCTTTTGAACGAAGTTGGAGCTATAAATTTTAACCTATGGGGGTTAGAGGTGAGACTAGTGGAAATTAGATGTAAGTATGTAAACATTTCTGTTATAGGGAAAGCAAACAAGTAAACACCCTGCATTCTCTAATAAGTGCTGAGAGTCTGAAAGCAGGAAAACAACCGTATTTAATAAAAGAGGCCACATTTTTATATGTGATATCACACTAAATTTCTGTCACCAGAGAGGAAAATGACATTATTGCAAGTCTTGCTCCATATAACAAAGGAGCTAAACTAAGCCAAAATCCAGGGAGCTATGGAAACCAGCAATTTATGACAAACATTATATATGAGTAGTTATGGTGTAGAACAAACAGGCTGATCACAAGAGGTTTCTCACAGCATGTCTGAGAGGTGAACAGGCACTGATTTCAAAATTCTCTGTTAAAAATGATCATAAGCTTATGTTTTTTATCAGAAGCTAGGTTTGTATAAAGTAGAAAACAATTTTCCAAGTCCATAAAACAAATTACTGATGTTAAATAAAAACATTTTGCACAAATAGCGTTATATCAGGGGGCGCTCAACATTTGGGATTTTCATGCTTCCATTCCAGAGATCAGGGAAGACATGCCTTAGAGAGGACGCATGTCTTAAAGCAGGAAATGATCCAAAGAGGGATGTCAGCAAAACTCGCCTTCTATCCGTAATCAGAAGAGTTTCTCTCCTGTTTTCCCTTTGCTCAAAGGGTTTCATTTCTTCTCCTTTCTGTGCTCAGTTTAGTTTGGTCACTTTATTTGCCTTCTAATACTTTGTATGGTACAGATTCCACTGACTACCATTAGCACAGCTCCAATGAGAAATTAAATACTTCCTGCTTTTCACTCGCCATATGATTTACTGGTTTAACCTTGCTTTGTCCCTCTTTTCTCTACTCCTCACATCCCAATTCAGGTATCAGCTCCTTTGACGATTGTTAACCTCCCCTTCTGGGATTGTTTGGCATTAAGGTCTGACTGTCACGTTTCTTATAACAAATTAGATTTTTAAAAGAATGTTGCCTGCCAAGTAGCAGAGTCATTACATAGTATGTATATTTTCAGTGCATTGCTATAAAAATTTCCTTAACCCAACATAATAGGCAATTAAAATAAATGTGAAATAGCCATGTCACTTCTAGGTTTTCAAAGCATTACACTGAAGATAGGGTTCTCATTTTGCTATTTCCATTGACCTTTTTCACACAGTATGATACTTGCTCTGTGAAATCGCATATATATCTTATGTTTGTCGCTGATATATTTGTATGCCTAAATACACATTTGTCCAATGGAATATTATAAAAATTGTTTCCTTTTACAGTTGGAAATTAGTTTTACAACGGTTGAACATTTCATCACCTTTGTCAGTCAGCACTCTTATTTGCCATAAAGAACAAAAATGTACTGGGCATGACCTATTGTAATTCCTGTGTTTGAACTGAATGGAGGAATGTTACGTGAACAAACTGGAGGATTGTATAAAGATGCAAATGTATTTTTATTTACTATTATAGCTACTTTTGCCTCATAGCTTTTATGAAGGCATTTGAAGGAACTGGAGAAATTTAATAAAATAGGAATAAAAGTGAGCACTAGATTGGAGGACTGAGAAAACAACTTTGCAAACTATGCACGTTGATTTGGTTGCTGACATTGTTTCTAAAATTGACTCTGAGGTTCCTGACAGCCAAGACAATGAACGAATGTGATGCTTCCTGTTTTCAGGAAGGACAACTCCAGTAGCTCCTTCTGTCAGTGCTGGGGCTGGGTTGGGGGAGGCGTGGTGCTAGATTTGGGGGGTGCAGTCGTCGGCTGTCCTTGCTGTCGTGGAGTCTCTGGTCAGGTACTTTGATTCTTAATCTCTTTTTCATGTCCTGAGACACACAGCGATGACATCACCTGCAGAGACTTCAGTTCATCACCAGGCACACAGTCCCATCTGAAATGCTGTGTGGAAGGTGGCTCCTAGCCGCTGAGCAGCACTCGCCAGTGTGACTTTAGGTCTCAGAGCGTCTTGCGGTTACGGAAAAGCACGTGCACGTCTCGGAAGCCGGAGCGATGGAAGTGTTTCAGGAAGCGTACCGTCAGCCTCAGGGGCCTAGACGTGCCACCAACACAGCTGGCAAGTGGCTTTCTTTAATGTCACACGTTGCACAAAGAGTGGCAGGGTGCTGACGGGAGCTTCCCGGTGAAGGGTAAAATGCATTCTTGGAGATGGAGCTTGGACTGTGTGACAGAGCAGTAGCGAATGGGACATTGAAGAAATACATAGGTATCTCCTTCCAGTCACTCCCATTGTTCTTTAGTCATGGTTGCGAGATGGTTACCTTCTAGTTAGAGAAGCAATTTTAAAATGTAAAAAAAAAAATAATAAAACAAGAAACAAAAAATAGTGAGCAGATGGCCACTTAATGAGTGACTGAGGCAGCGTAAAATCACAACGGTGCTCGCCTGGGTGAGCGAGCCACAGGCGCCTGCGAACCCCTCCTGCAGCTTTCTCTTAACAGTATGAATAGTCACCGAGCTAAAGCACTCTGGGTAACAAAGCACTGTCACAGACACACTGTCTTCATTTCGCGGATGTCGTTGGACATGTTAGTCTCTCTCGACCCTGTCTGCTTAGCCAGCACCGTCTGTCCTTCCAGGCGTCCCAGCAGCTCCTCAGCGTCCTCCTGAGATCCCTCCAGGCAGGTGGACAGTCTCCTTCGTGTTCTTGCCCGGCCGCTGTGCTGCCCTCTGACAGCCCTGGCCGCAGCGGTCTCTGTTCACGTCCACGCCCCCCGCACTGCGAAGCTGACGCTCCTCACTGAGCTTCCCAGGGCCTGCGTAACAAAGGGACGTGAAGGCTGCTCCGCGAGTAACGCTGCGGGAACACTGCATGCCTGGAGGCTGACAGAGGGCAAGTCACTTCCGAAGTTAGGGTGCTGCATGCGGAGTAGCTAAGAGTAAAAACACTTGGGTCTCCTAACTCCCGTTTTTATCAATTTGTTTGGTTTGTTAGTTGGGGAAAGCTTAATCATCTGAAGGGAAGCCGTCCACCATCTTACTCATATTATTCTACCCATCAGAGATATTTCATGGTAAATATGACAGATGTAGGCTGGTCCTTTGTCAGAATGAGAACATTTCAGTTCCATCCTTATGCCTGAACTCGAGCCATGTGCAATTAAAATTTAGTATAAAAGGGGTATGGACAAATCTGCCATTGCTTTTGCCGTGCATGTCTTTTCTCCCCATTCCTACTTGGTAAATTCCCTGTCATCCTTTGAAAATGTGCCAGTGCTGTCCCCATCTCAGGGTCACCATTCCTTCCACTGCCTTCTTGCCATCAGAGCACCTGCTTATCGCTGTGCTTCTCCCAGCCCTCAGAACGCTGTCCTGTTGAAAACCTGCAACTTTAATTATACTAAGGTTTAAAAACACTGCTGCCTATGTAACATTTTACCGTAGTTTGGAGTATGTGCATGTGAGGGGACAGTGGATTGAAGCAGTCTGTGGTACAGTGTGAGGAAAAGAAGGGATCTGAGGGATGGGGGCGTTTCTGGCACCCCTGAAAGGACCCTGCCGGGGACCCTTGCAGCGCAGGACAAGCAGTCCTTAGTTATTTGCTCAATAGTTTCCACACACCATAGTAGGCTATAGATGTGAGGTACAACACAGTGTCTATGTGAGATTAATATCAATTATTTGAATCCAGGCTATGGAACCTACCTGAAAATGGGTTTTCCAGTTTTGTGTAATTGCCTTTTCTTTGTGTTTGCATAGAAGGCATTACGTAGCTGGAAGATGATGGCAATTATAATTTATTATGCTGTAATTGTTACCTAAATGTTTTTGAATAAGCAAAAATCACATCTGTTTAGGAATAAGTTGCACAGCAAGAGAATTCCCTCAGAAATGAACGCTGCGTTCTCATATTCTGTAACTGTACACATAAAACAACATATTTATTTCCCCACTGAGTCCATTACATTCCCAAGTCAAACTGCATCCTCTCTTCCCTTCCCGTATTAAACCCTTTGATTTAATGGAGGTTTTAACTACTGGTTCTTTAGGGAATTTTCAGTAGGCTTTGCACAGATTAGGTTATTGGAAAGTATAGTTATTTGCTTGTAAAGTGGCAGTTCTGTGTCAAAATTGATTTTCTCTGGAGCTGCAACAGTAAAAAAGATAAGCTTCTGCTTTGCATCCAAAATGTCCTGATGCCTCTGCCGTGATAGTTTCCTTTGCTTCTTGCTCAGCACCGTCCGCCTACAGGGCGGTTTGGACTGGCGGGTAGGAGTGGGTAGGAGCGCACGTGGCCCAGAGGACTTTGATATCCAGTGGTGATAACAGACGAGGCCTCGCTTCCATTCCGGCTGCCACTGGCCTGTGACAGCCAGTGTTCTGGGCATGGCGAGCGTAGTGTTTCTTCCTTTTTCCACTAAATAGGAAATGCGTACGCCTGGAATGGTTTTGTTTGTTCCACAGAAATGTAGCCATTGAAATAATGACCTTGCCATGCCCAGGCTAACAGGATTTATCTTCCATTATAGATCTTGAAGACATATGCAAGAATGCTTTACCCCTCTAAACTTACTAGGCTGCTCACCTAGAAAAGATTTGACTGTGTAAAGAGGAGCAGTCATGGCTGGTGGCGTAACCTAGAAAAGCTCTGATACAAAGGTTAAGGCAGTGTGTGTTCTCTATTTTCTGCTTCCTGCTCCTAAAACAGAATTGGAGTTTATGTGAATAGCAGGCAGCTTTATTTTTTATGCCACAATGGCAAGTGGGCGGTCCGTTAAGTGGGGCTTTAATCACTGACCTATGCGCTTCCAGAGAACTGACACCCACGTAGCTAGTGGTCTCCAGGAGCGAGTGTCTTATTCTGCTCACTCAGCCTGGGGACCAGATCGGCTGTAACAGTCCGTTCCACCTCAGACCAAGTGGAGACCACACCTTTGGGATCATTTGGGAGATGCTGTCATTTCTGTGTTGTTCTAGAATAATGATTCCTACCCTTTTTAAAAAACAAAACAAACAAAAAACCTCAGTCCCATCTCAGGCCAGATGCCCTGTATAGATTTCGCTTTTTGATTGTGTTTTGGACTTGAGAGTTCCAATTTGCAATGTGAATACTGTTCCATGTAGCATATTTCATTCCTTTAAGTCTCGGTCTTCTGGCTTTAATCATCCAAACATTTGTCTCCAACTCGGCTGGGCCCACGTCAGGGTCTGGCTTTCACTCCTCACTCACAGACACTGGCCCCGGGTCATCTTCTTTGTGAAGTCTGCGTTTTCCTTAAGGGACTAGTCTCAGGCATTGATGGATTCATGAAGGTGCGTGGTGTTAGGTTTGGAAGGGTCAACAAGAAAACAAACCAGGCTTCCCTACTCATATTTCCAGTTTCATTTTGCGGCCTGATTGTTCAAAATATAGATTTGAAGAGATGAGTGAAGAAGCCTAGAATTTTAGTTCATCTTTCATACCTTTCGTTGTAGTTCCTACGCTCCATTCAGCTACTCGTCCTTGTATCTATCAGTCCACACGATAGTAACATACATTATTGGTGACTTCCAATGTTCCAAACACCAGAGATAGAAAAAAAGAATAGGACACATACTTGTCCTTTGCAAATGAACAAAACTGTACCCTGAGAGGTGAAGCTGTGCACGGAGCCCTGAGCTTGTCTGTGGCCGATTCTGGAGGAGCCTCTCCCGCTGCTGAAGCTCGGCTCCCTCTAGGCCTTCGGGCTCCCGACTTCAAGGGTCTCAGTGAAGTCGATTTACACTCGCCGATCCGATCCTCTGTGTCTGGGGAGTGCCACCTGGTTGGAGAATTGGAGGAAGCCGATGGAAACAATGTTGCTTTTGAGTTTACTTCCACAGATAACATGTTTGTTGCTTTGCCTAATATTGAGAATCACTTACGTTTGTCATAGGAAAAAGTGAGAAGTATTTTTAAATTCTTGAAAATCACATGACGTACAATAAAGAAAATTACCATCACAGTCACTCTACTCTCTTCATGTATTTCATCTGAGTGGATATAATGAACAACAGCATTGTCAGCACATTCTATGTATAGTTTGGTCCCTGCCTTCTTTGCTTTGCATCATATAATCAGCATCTTTCCCATATCAGGAGACATTTCTCCAAACCGTGATAATTAATGACTACATGTTACTTCAAAGCATAAAGTTGAATTATTCTTGTGCATGTATTTAACATTTTCTAATACATTTGGGTTTTTTCTAATTTTTCACCCACGTCACCTTCTCAACCACATGGAGATGAACATCCTTGTAGTAAATCACTGTACATAGATATCTGTCATTGTCTCCGTATTTATTTTCTTATTTATTCCTTTCTGTCCTGTGAGTGCCAGTGCTGCATCCGAGGAAATGAGCGTAGTAAGGCTATGGACACATGTTGCCCCGGCTGTTCTTTCAACCCTCCCTTTTGTCACCCAGAAGCCAAAGCACGGAATCCTGACAAACTACCAGAGTGCGTAGCACCTTAAGCTTAGGAAAGAGGACACTTTGGCTATACGTGGCCATAGCGCTGCTTTCTGGGAAGGAGTCCCCGCGTGGCTAAGCTTCCTGTTGAGAGAGGTTTCAGAGAAAAGATGGCATTTGAGCTAGCTCTGAAGAAGTCACAGCTCAAAAGGTTGTGAAGAGGAAGACGAGTTTTCCTAGCAGAAGAAAGAGGATGGCCATGGGCAAGGCTTAGTTAGACCTCACAGAAGGTGAGAGCTCCATTCCACTTCTTATCAAATAGTTTTAACTGACAAAATACTTTTTTCAGACCAAATCTTGTCTAGCCCATCAATACTGCAAACTGATCAAAGCACAGTTAAATCAGGGGTTGGGGGGAAGCTTAGAATCGGGGGTGGCGAATCTCCTTGGCTTCCCTTGAACTGTGCAGGTCCTGAGATAACCTGTGAAACCCAAGACTCTTTAAAACGCAAACTTTAAACCAGTCATTCCAGTCCGAAGTCTGAGGACACCAAGACACACAGATGGAACATGACTTCGCCCAAGGTCAGGGCTGGTTCCAGAAGTGCAGTCTAGCGTCAGCCTGCCCCAAAGCAGCTGTTCCCAAGCTCTTCCCCACAGACACTCCCATGCAGGTGCAGAGGGATTATTTTTACTCTGTTAGCTTGTGTATTGTTGCAAGGTCCCGGGAGATTAATGTGTGTATTAACTTTTATCAGATGTTCCCCCAACCCATATTAACCATGTCTGACTGAGACTCAAAGGGTTTATTAAATTATGTCCAGATT
The DNA here is from genome assembly GCF_036562045.2 of Rhinolophus sinicus. Classification (NCBI taxonomy): domain Eukaryota; kingdom Metazoa; phylum Chordata; class Mammalia; order Chiroptera; family Rhinolophidae; genus Rhinolophus; species Rhinolophus sinicus. The sequence continues at coordinate 106,027,393 of NC_133753.1, forward strand.
CCTATTAAATCACCACACTGGCAGTAATACCTGGGCTCACCTTCTGCTTAACCCAAATTAACACATGCTCTTTGTGGTCTCAAATCTAAGGCAAGTTTCTGAGATGAACAAGTAACTGGGAAGATGGGAGGGAAGAAAATTAAATGATAGGGTGACCTCCTCACACCACTCATGGTTTCTCAATTAACCAAAGCCAGCCAGCTCCTCGTGGCTGTTCTTTCAGTAATAGGATTCACCCGCCCGTTCAGTGCCAGCCCACAAGGGTGCACACACAGACACACACTTTGCTAATCAGATTGGCAGCAAATAGAATTAAACCATTAAGGCAATTAAGCAGTTCTTAGATAACATTTGATCAGTTCAATGAAAATGCAAATTCATGCTTCTTTTAGAGAAATAAGTTGATGAAAAGTCATTTCGTGTTCCATAATCTTCATTAACTTTTTTCCAAATAAAGATTGGCACGTTTTAGGCCGGGAGCTGCACAGATGGAATGGCATTTTTCTCTTTTTTGGGGCTCCACTCTGTTCATCCTTTTATAACACACCATGTTTCTCTGCCTGCAGACACTTCCGGCACGTTTAGATGATCTTACCTACAGCCTCCTGCGTTCCTCAGGGAAACCCTGCTCATTTTTGTCTGACACGTGAGGACTCGGGCCTTGAGGTCAGAGCTTGTCCCCACAGCGTTCTGGAGTGACTGTGGCTGGATACTCATTTGCTGCAGCTGCAGTCCTCACTGCCTCTCGGTCCCCCCCACCCCCGCCCCACTCGTGAGGTCTCTGCTCTCTCACAGGCTCATGGTACAGACAGTTCTGCATCCAAATAGGCACTTGGAAGTGAGTGTGCAGCCTTTGCACTTTCACTTCTGGGTGTGTGTCAGACCCCATTGAGTGTGCACTCTGCACTCCGCTAATGTGCTCCAAACCCTCACCAAGAAAATGCAGAGCCAGTCAGAGCCTGTGCTTCCTTTACCCGCCTCAGTGCCTTTCCTGTTCTGACTCTGGGTTTCCGGATCTGGGAGACCATCAGCTAGGGAGTTGTAAAAACATGTGTAGGCCGAGGTTTAACTCAGACCTACTGTCGTGTGGGGGACCCTGCTCGCTGCACCATTTGTCGTGCAGGGCGGCCTGCAGATTCTCTGCTCCCGCTCCCCACACAAGAACGCAGGATATGGTGAGGCCAAAAAGGAACACCCACGGAGCCATAGGTAGGGGAGTCATACCACTATATTCTCTCTGGCAGCATCTGCCTCTCTGCAATCCGCTCTTGTTAGCTCAGCCACCATCTTCTTGCTAGCTCCCATGTTTTTGCTAGCGTAGCCACAGCAGTTATATTAGTGGCCAATGGCTCACTGGTCACAGCTGACTGCCAACTAGCCACAGCTGATGACCATCCAATCACAGTTGATGGCCATTTACTACCCGAGCCAACACCTGTCTATGTGAGGCCGAGAGCCTGGAAACTACTTTCTGGGGCTCTGTCCCTACACTTACTAATCAGTATCTCCAAAATTTGGCTTAAGGAGTTTTTGTTTCTTAATCTCCCTGTTTGATTTTCATGATCAGCCAGTCTTTATAAGGCTTAGTTCTAGGTGCCATATTGTTGGGTTTTTTTTCCCCCTAAGTTAGAGACCATAACACATAATTTGACGTAAGATTTGTCAGTGATAACAGAAATCACTGGCATCTTAGGATTGCCTTGTTTATAAAGACAAATAAGCACCTTACATGGCATAGTGTTTCTCACACACACACACACACACACACACACGTATTAGCGTGCTGTATTGTGCATGTGCGTGTGAACATATACAATTTTTGTATGTTTAACTGTCATTAGTGGCAGGTCAGACAGAAGAGGCAGCTGGATGATAACATTGCGGCCTAGGACATTATATTTAGTGCATCTCCTCCTTTTCCGTGAATAAAGTACAGGCACACCTCAGACGCACTGTGGGTTCGGCTCCAGACTGCTGCAATAAAGCAAAGACCACAGTAAAGCAAGTCGTAGTCTTTTTGTCAGTGTAGGATCTTACCTTCAGTTTGTAAAAAACACAACATCTGTGAAGTGCAATAAAGCCAAGTGCAATAAAACGAGGTGTGCCTGTGTAGCGGCAAACTCTCATCCAGCAGGACACGTGTGCGCAACCTTGGTGTGCCTGCCTGCAGACGTTTGAGTGTTGATGCAAACATGAATGGGAAAATGTGAATGCTACTCAGTAATGTCACCAGTGCTTTTTCAGCACAAAACAGCCCTGAATAGTACTAATTCATTCACTAGTACGTTAGTAGGAGAACGTATCTTTTTGAGCATTTTCTGGATACGGGTCAGTTACTAATTGGAAGCCATCAAGCCAGCAGTGCCGCCAATGTCACAGGAAGAAGGATGTTTTGGGAAGCGATTAAGCTCAGCATTTCAGGAACTATTTCTCCCCTGTTTGTTACTGTACACCTTTTCTCCACTTAGATTTATAAAGGGTGGAATTTGGGAGAGCACACCCATAATGTCCTCAGCAATACTGTAAAATCTCATCAATTTGCTAAACAAATAGGTGAGATTGAAAGGATATTGCAAAGATTGTAAGGGGACATTTAATCATCTTATGTTTAACTGGCTCTAAAAGCACAAACTTTTTAAGTTCTTAAGATTCTGATGGTAAGTCTTCTTCCTTCATTAAACATGCCCTCTAAAATCTTTTAGTTGTTAGAATTGCATTTTGGACTTTAGGATAATCGCGTATTTATTTTTTTAATTCCTTGTATGAGCATTTAGGCCCTAATTCAAACTGAGGTTTCCCATAAATTGGCCTAAATTACATTTTATTTGTGCGCATGTTTATATTCATACCATATATATTGGAGCGTGAAGAGAGGCATCAGGAAATGTGTTAGACGTCTTTGTTCGTAATAATTTCCCAATGAATGTTTGCTTAAATGAGGCAATTGTGTGTTATTGAAAGACTATTGAGTACACCTGAAATCTATGTAATTTTACTAACAATTGTCACCCCAATAAATTTAATAAATAAATAAAAAAAAAGAAGAAAAAAAAAGAAAGACTATTGGTCATTAGTACATATAAATTTTTTTTCATTGTATAAGTGGGCACAAAATTTCAGACTTAGTACTTCTTTTGTTTAATTTTTACACTTCTTGGAGATACAATGTATTTCAGTATGTGTTGATCTTTCTTATTGAGTTTTCATAGTTCAGGAGTTTTTTGTCTTAAAATACAAAAAGAATCTCTTAAATAGTAATCTTTCTTGAACCCCTAAGGCTGGGCCTTTGAGAACATGACGCATTTGGAAGATTCTAAACAAAAGATTTTGTATTATTCTCTCCCACTTCCTGCTCCATCTTACCTCCCTCACCAGCCTGCTATAATCTTATAATTCATAACTTTTAAATGTCAATGTAGGTAACATTACAGCTTAAAATTTCAAAAACATTCTTAATGGATGATGATATTTAGATACAAACATATGTTCTTTTAAAACCTGCCATACCAAATCCCAACAGGAGAGACTGACAGACACTTCTAATATTTATTTATAGAGCTCCAGTGTTTGCACAATGCCTGGAAAACTGAAGGCATTGATTACGTGTATAAAACCCACAATAAGATTGAATACTGTCACCTGTTTTTGTCATGGAAAAACACCATGATTGTCAAATGGATGTACCTACTACTGCCTATCTTCTTGTGTTTATTTAATGCATCCTTTTCTGGACCCTTCTGTTCCCTAAAACTACTCTTGAATTCCTGTCCTCTTGCTTATTTCCCCCGGCCAGCCATTCACCACTATCTAGTGTTTCCAGCAGTAAAACCACCAGGTTATGTTAGTGTGTTTGGTACTTTAAAGATGGCTACACAAGGGGTTTGGGTTAAGAACAACAAAGTCTTAGCAATGAGGTATTGGATGGCATTGGTGGTCTGTCTGGGCTCATCCTTTTCCATCTGGTTGCCTGATGTCACCCGCTGCTCCTCTGAGCTCTTCTCTGAAGGTGCCAGGAGAGCGTGAGTGGGTGCGTGAGTGAAGGGGTGTGTGTGTCTGCATATATGCGTGCTGTCTCTTTTCTGAGGATGTTTTCTTTGGCCAGCATTCCATCCCATCTAATACATCCTTCTTCTTTAAACACCAGCATTTAGCCCACGCCGGAGAGACAGTTTTCTCTGAATCCCCTGGTGACTGTGCAGAGGGATTTGTCAGTGAGGCCGCTCTCATTTAAGGACAGAATCTGGAGACAAAGTGCTTCCTTCCAGTCTCACTTGGGTCCAAGGAAACGTGTAACACTCCAGGTAGGAAAGGACCCTGACGCATGCACTCACACTGGAGAGTGCAGGGCTGTGCAGGAGTAGGCAGCATGAAAGCCAGCAAGTGCCACCCGCCCTCCACTGGAGTTAGAGGGTGGCAAATAGTTACTCCATTTTGCCAGGCCCTGTGTCTTTTCTGTCCTCATGAGGTTTCTCATGTTTCAGTTGGTGCCTTTTGCAGCCCTCTGCCCTCCTTCCCTTACCAGAGGCCCCAGGGATCTGTAATGGGCTCACATGAATTGCCCGTTGAAGAACAGAAACTGTTCCCAGCAGGCAGACAGGTGAGCCCCAAGTGAGTACCACTGGGTAGGAGACGGGAGCTGAGGCTGACCAGGCTACTGGGAGACATTGCACTTGGACACACTCACATGCACACACATGCACTCACATGTGTACTCACATGCACACACCCACATGCACACATGCACTCACACTCACATGCACAGGCACACAGGCACACACATGTACACACACCCACAGGCACACATGCACACACGCACACATGCACACACATGCACTCACACGCACATGCACTCACATGCACACACATGCACATACACAGGCACAATCACACAGGCACACACATGCACACACACTCACATGCACACACAGGCACACACGCACACATGCACTCACGCACATGCACACACATGCACATACACACAGGCACACACAGGCACACACACAGGCACACATGCATACACACATACACATGCACACACGTGCTCAAACACATGCACTCACACACATGTACTCACATGCACACCCACATGCACATACACAGGCACATACACACAGGCACACACATGCACACGCACACACAGGCACACACACAGGCACTCACATGCACGCACATGCACACACGCACACTCATGCACACACATGCACTCATACGCACTCACACACTCACGCACACACATGCACACTCATGCACTCATATGCACTCACACACTCACGCACACACATGCACACACACTCACACACACACACTCACATGCACACACACACTCACATGCTCACACACAGGCACACTCCACCCTGCTGCATCTCCCACAGCGTCAAAGTCACTCCTCTGGCTTCAGTGGTTTTCTTTGGGCCACAGTCCCCTCGTTTGCTTTGCTAGCACAGTAACTCAGAGGAAAGCCAGAGAATCCATCCATCCTAGTCCCTTGTGGGTTACAGTAGTTTTAGATGGGAGACACCTCAGAGAATGCTGTCTCATTTGGAGATTTATAAAGGTCACCTCATGGCCCCATTTCCTCTCGACTCCCATCTGCACTGCATGTGTCCCCTCTTTGAGAGAGGGCTGTACTGGGGTCCTGCATCCTGCTCCAACTTTCTTCGCCCCTCCCAGAGCAAGAAGTACAGAAATATCTATTTTTTCCTCCTTATCTCTTCTTTTTGACACATCTGCTGCCATTTCCTTTTTCTCCGGTGACTGTGGAGTGACATAGGAAGGGGAAGCATCAGCTGGATTCTTTCTACTCTAACCACGTGTTTTGGGCCTGTTTTCCATGTCTAACTGCTCCAGAGGAAATGTCTCGGTAGGCAGCTCTCCTGCCCAGCATGGCGCCCTCCTTAGAGCTTGGAGCAGGGCATTTTGATTCCTCCCTGCAGTTCCATGCCCATCGCTAAGCTGCAGACCCCTGCCATTTCCTGCCTACAGCCAGGGAATCTCTGCAAGTCATACTGTGAGCAGAGGCAGGGGGTCCTATTCCCACTCACATTACCCAGCTGATCGCATTCCTTAGACTATTATAATAAACCCCTGGAACTTCAGAGCAGGATGGAAGCTTAAAGTGCCTGTAGTCTAAAGATCCCAATTTACAAGTGAGGAAACTGAGGCAGGAAGCCATGGATGATAGTGTTTACTTGATTGCTGCTTCAGATTTAAGCCAGTTTTGAACTATAGCTCAACATTTTACTCAGTGGATATGTCTCTTAATGAGATTCACAGTGCCCTGACCCCCCATGGGGCAGAGTTTCCCTGGATCAGAATTGTTGATTTCTTCATCAGAGGTGACAGCAGTGTTGCAGTCTGTAGGGATTGCCCAGGAACGTTTATTTGGGGTGTGGCATGGTGTCTGAAGTTGGGGCAGTCTAAAGGTGATGGTGTTCTGGGTTGAGTGTGTTTTGAACACCCCCTGCAAACATCCCACAGAGAAACTGGAGGAAAGCTTCTGTTGTGAGAGCAGGGCTGGTTCCCTTTTAAAAAGGTAATACCTGAGGGCTCTCTTTTAATAGAAGTTTTTGGTTTGCTGAGTATAACAGCACCATAGTTGCATTCAGAACATTTCAAAGAAAATGTAATGAAATTGAGAGGTGACCACTCTAAATAATCTTTTGATATAAGCATTTCAGTGTTCCTACTTCCTATGTCTCACATAAGCTTTCTTCAGGGTCATTAAATATCTTTCCATAGCCTGGTTTTTAATGACTGCACAGTATCCTATTATATTGATAATGCCATTATGTGTCTAACCTATTTTTGGATACTTGGATTTTTCCCAATTCATCATTATTACGGGCAGTGTTGTAACTCAGTGATTATTTCTTTGGAATACATGCATATCTCCTTGTGAAATTATTACGTAAAAGGAAATGAAACCCTTTCCAGAATGTGCTGTAGACTGTCACATTTTACATTAGAACGAGTGCCCCAGTTTATGTTATGTTATGACTCAAAAGTCAGATCTCCGTAGTGTCCCTTTTTTTAAAGACCTTTCACCGTATAAAAATCATTCCTTATGTATGATTTATCACAATGTAGGCTCACATCTTTGAGTTCATAAAAATGCTGCATTTGTGTTCTCTCCAACTTCTCTTTTAATAGAAAGGCTCAAGTTCAGTAAGAAATTCTACTTGGCATTTCATTGAGTAAAAAAAACATACTTTTATTTCTTAAATTCATGACTAGTAACACATAAACATTAATTAATTAATGAAAATGTTTGTTAAAACTAAATAATGCAGGGATTTACTTAGGCAGTAGAGTTTGAAAATCAAACAAGACAGCCCTATGCTAGTGACCTTGGAGATGACCATCTGTAGGAAACATGGGCTTTAAACAACATTCTTCAGCACAGAGCAAGTTTTTAATTTGCTACCTTTTCAAGCTGCTATTCATTTATATGGACATAAACGCCTTAGAAAATATTTGTAAGTCCACTGAATATAAATTCTCAGATTTGAGGGCATTTCTAATACAAGATTCACATATGCAGTGTAAAAACAGTAAGCCACAGAAACTATCCAAGTTAACGAAGGATTCAGGAACGAGAAGGTGAATTATACCAGGCAACCCAGGCCAAAGGGAAAAGGGGGAGGCCATAAAACACACTGTTTCCTGCAGCCTATAGAGAAAGTGGCAATTAGTCTTTATTTTCTTCCTTTTACAGTTTTTATTATCTGGTGATATGAAACATTAAAGTTCTTCAGAACAGAGAAATGCTTCCCTCTATCTGACTGTTGAGAGGGAATTGTAAGGGGCTTGAAGGACAGACTGGGCAGGATGACGCTCGGGACTCTGGGTAGTTTAGGAGAGAGAGAAACGATTTGTGCTCCCCATTTTGTCTGTCCGTATAAACTCAAGGCATAAGGTTACACTGGGACTCCCCACAAACATTTCGGAGAGCAGCTGGGCATCAGGTCTGTAAGTCTGTGAAGCTTTGATTAGATAAAACATCGTACTTGGAAAAATCTGCATGGTCCTGAGACCAGTGGTTCTCAGACTTACCTCCATCAAAACAATGTTCCTGTGAGCTACACCGAGCCATTTCACTGCCTGTAATCAAATGATTGCTGTCTTTTTCCACTGAAAGATTGAAAAAGACAACCAGATAAGTGGGTAAAATGATCTTAGAGATGTTGTAGATACATTTTTCTAAAGCATATTTTTGGTTAGCTTTGCCTTATTATATAATCAAGTAACATACGTGAATAGAAAAAACTATTAACTGTGGATAATGCTTAGCTCAACATCTTGTTTTTGAAGACAACGTCTTTTATTTGTTGTATATGTTTTATTTTAATTTTAATTACGTTTATTGGAGTGACATTGGTTAATAAAATTACATAGGTTTCAAGTATACAATTCCGTAATATGGTAATCTGTATATTGCATTGTGTGTTCACCACCCAAATCTTCTGTCACCATATATTTGACCCCCTTTACTCTTTTCTACCATCCCCCCTACTCCCTTTCCCTCTGGAAACCACTAAACTGTTGTCTGTGTCTATGAGTTTTTGATTGTTTTGTCTTGTTTGTTTGCTACTTTCAGTATTATATCGCACACATGAATGAAATCATATGGCTCTTGACTCTTTCATATGGGTCTGACTTATTTCTCTTAGCGTGATATGCTCAACATCCGTGTTATTGTAAATGGCAGTATTCCATCTTTTCTTCTGGCTGAGTAATATTCCATTATCTGTATCTATATCTATATGTCTATATCTAGACACAGATACAGATACAGATACAGATTAGATCTTCTTTACCCAATCATCTAGCGAAGGACAGTTCAGTTTCCATGTTTTCATCACAATGAATAGGGCTGCAGTGAACATAAGAGTACGTATATCTTTACAAATACAGTAGTACCTCAGTGTTTGAATGTCTCCATTGATGAACATTTAGGTTTATCAATGCTGTAAACCCAGAAGTAAATGCTTCAGCTTTCGAACACGCCTCAGAAATCGAACATGTCACGCAGCTTCCGCTGAGTGCGAGATCCTGAGACCTAGCTGTCGGCTGTTTTCAAACGTTTCAGAATTCGAACGGTCTTCCGGAACCGGTTATGTTCAAAACCGAGGTACCACTGTTAATGTTTTCAAATTTGGGGGTTAGCTACCCAGAAGAGGGATTGCTGGGTTGTATGGTACCTCTCTTCTTGATTTTTTGAGGAACCTCCGTACTGTTTTCCATAGCGGCTGCACCAATTTACATTCCCACCTACAGTGTATGAGGGTTCCTGTTTCTCCACAACCTCTCCAACACTTGTTATTACTTGTCTTGTTAAATATAGACATTCTCACCAGTGTGAGGTGGTATCTCATTGTGGTTTTGATTTGCATTTCCCTAATAACTAGTGAAGTTGAGCATTTTTTCATGTATCCGTTGGCCATTTATATGTCTTCTTGGGAGAAGTGTCTGTTCAGGTCCTCTGACAAGTTTCTAATTGGATTGTTTGGTTTTTTTTTGTTGCTGAGTTGTATGAGTTCTTTATATATTTTGGATATTAACCCTTTATTGGAGGTTTTGTTTGCAAATATCTTCTCCCATTCACTTGCTTGCCTTTTTGTTTTGTCTATGGTTTCTTTTGCTGTGCAGAAGCTTTTTAGTTTGATATAGCTGCGTTCATTTATTTTTTGCTTTTACTTCCCTTGCCTTTAAGATCAAAGTCATAAAATCCGCTCTAAGACCAAGGTCTGTAATTTTAGTACATATGTTTTAGTCTATGTATTTTATTGTTTCGGGTCTTATATTTAAGTCTTTGATCCATTTTGAGTTAATTTTTGTGTATAGTGACAAATAGCAGTCTAGTTTCATTCATTTGCACATCTTTCCAATTTTCCCATCACCATTTATTGAAGAGGCTTTTTTATCTTCTTTGTATGTTTTTTAGCTTCTTTGTGGAAAATTATCTGCCCATATTTGTATGGGTTTATTTCTGGGTTCTCAGTTATGTTCCATTGATCTGTGTGTCTATTTTTCTGCCAATACCATGCTATTTTGATTATTGTCACCTTGTAGTATAATTTGAAGTCACAGAGTGTGATACCTCTAGCTCTGTTCTTTTTTCTCCGAATTGCTTTGGCTAGTTAAAGTCTTCTGTGATTCCATACAAATCTCATGATTTTTTGGTTCTATTTTTTAAAAAATTCCATTGGGATTTTGATGGGGATAGCATTAAATCTGTGTACTGCTTTTGGTAATCTGACTAGTTTAACTAAGTTTATTCTTCCAATTAATGAGCACAAACCAGACTGTCTTTCCATTTCTTTGTGTCTTCTTCAGTTTCTTTTAATAATGTCTTAGGTCCTTCACATCGTTTGTTTATTCCTCAGTATTCTTTGTGTTGTGATTGCAAAATGATTTTTTTCTTCTTTTTCTGAAATTTAATTGTTATTATATAGGAATGCAATGGGTTTTTTTACATTGATTTTTGTATCCTGAAACTTTCCTGGATTTGTTTATTGTTTCTAGTAGTTTTTTGGTGGAGTCTTCGGGTTTTCTATATAACGAATCATGTCATCTGCAAAAAGTGACAATTTGACTTCTTCATTCCCAATTTGGATGCCTTTTATTTCTTTCTCTTGCCTGATTGCTGTGGCTGGGACTTCCAACACTATGTTGAACAACAGTGGTGACAGGGGGCATCCCTGTCTTGTTCCTGATCTTAGAGGAAAAGATTTCGGTTTTTTATGACTCAGTATGTTATTAGCTGAGGGTTTCTCATATATGGCCTTTATTATGTTGAGGTACTTTCTTTCTATACTTACATTAATGAGTGTTTTAATCATAAATAGATGTTGCCTACACTCGCCTGTCTTGGGATGTTTGATGCATGGATCTCTCAGACATATTTGTATGTTGAGCAGGGAATCCTTTGTTGAATTATAGCTGTTCAACTCGTAACTTCAAGGAGAGGGCCCAGGGGGACCTCTCACGCCACCATGCTTCTGAAGTCACTCCACCTTTTATTTATTTTTAAAATATGTATATAATATGTATTTTATGAGTAAAATGGTTCCTATTGAGTATCACAAAATTAAACATCAGTATTTACTGAGTTCTGTAACCATTAGCACAGACTAGCTCATGATTTCTAGGTGATAGGAAAGGTCATTAGCTCCTGACTTTAGGAGTGGGGTTACTAAATCTAAAACTTTGTTATAAAAATGAAATACCTGCAATGTGTTACTGTCCTCGAGAAGGGCCTACAGCAATGCCTGCAGGTTGTTGTTAAAAATGATACCTTGTCTGTCCACTAGGGTCTTTCTTACGTGCCAGACACATGCTCTGCACTGGACATAAACAATAGCTTTAAACCTTACTATGACCTTGCAAGGTAGAGGGCATTATTTTCTGTGTTTCATGGGTGGGGAAACTGAGGCACAGAGAGGCTACATGATGTGGCCAAGACCACAGAGTAAGAATGACCTAGCAGAACAGCTTACGTCTCCTTGCTAGCAGGCCTTCTTCTGCAGTCACTGCCTTGCAGTAATCAGGCTTTCCAAAAGCGATGTTGGATCTGTGCAAGTGGCTGCAACACCATAAAATATACGGTATAACCTTGGCCTTGAAATATTTTTAGAGAGTCACCAACTTAAAAATAAAAAGGTGTTTACCTTTGAGTCAAACCTCATCCCAGAGAGTCACTGAGTTAGTCACAGAATGTCCCCGGATAAGAAAACAAAGTCACCTTTTGAATATGTAGCTCTTCTCTGTGTGCTGCTATATATATGGCTTTGGCATAGAGGTTTTGAGGGTTTTAAATGAAATTTCATATCGAAAGCCCCTGGTTTAGCAACATGCTTTGTGTTTTGGTATCCATAAGCCATGGGCTGAAAGTCTTCTCTCTCAAGGAGGGAGTCATAACTGACCCAGCAGATGCTATGATTTTACTTTCATAATCCCCACTTTTAAACCATGAGGAACTATGTTCCAAGATCTGTGTTCATTTTTTTTTTTTTTTTGCCCCTAGTATATAGTAGCTATTTAAAAAATTACTTCCTTTTAAAAGGCCTTAACATTTATTTATTTATTTGTGTATAGAACAATGAATATTTATTGACAGTGATTGAAAGTAGGCTCAGATCAAGTTTCTGTCATGCTGCTCCTGCCAAGCTTTGGTTGACCTCAGGACTTTCAAATAAGGATGGCGCCAGACTAGAACCCTGGCTGTCAAATGTCAAATAGCAATCAGGGTTTCTCCATTCTGAAGGAAGAAGAGAAAGATGAGGGAATTGTTCTGTGAACCTCATGAGCCCCAAGAGTTTAAAAAAGTGTTTCCTAGGACATATACCAGTTGGGCCATCTTAGTTCTCTGTCATCAACCTTTCTAGGGATGTACTAGGAATATACTAAGGAGGATGTACCCAGCCTCAAGGGTGTCAGTAGCAAAATTCAGAATACTTTGTGTACAATACTTATTCTACATTTTAATGGATTGTTTCTATTCCTGTTATCCATTCCTCAGATGGCCATAACCTGGGAAAGACTTATTTTTCAGTAATAAAGCTAGTTGTTAAAAGTGTGACTAAAGTTCTATTTACAGTTAACACACAGATTGCCTTTAAGTACTGAGCTGTGATTATAAATAAATTTTACCAAATATTGTCACTATGGCAATGTAGTGAAGAGGAGAATTTTTCCTTGAATTTATTAAAATATGCAGACTGTTTAGAATAGTGCTTAGCATATATTAAGTACTCCATAAATACTGGTGTACCAAAGCACAAGTACATCTTTAGCCCTTCTCAGACATGGCCTGAAATATCTGTCTGTATATTTTTTTAAAAAATTTAATAGCTGGAACACACATTGGTATTTTAGCTGGCTAAAATGAGGGGTCAAAGGCACTGTAATGCCAAGGCTTTGCTTATCAGATAGGGACACCGCCTCTTGGGTCTGTAGGAGAAGGCACGGAGCACTCCTTTTCAAAAGGTGTGTGTTCAGCAAGGTGAGCTGACACCACGTGGCCGCATGTTAATTGCTACTGATTTTTATAGACACTGAAGCACATGGCTATATTGTAGTCGTAATTGCATTGTAATTCCTGGGACTTCTTGGCAACTTCTGGAGCTCTTGTGAGTACAGATTGGTTCAAAACTGTCAGTTAAGAACTAGTGGGTTAAGTTCCAATCTGTAGTTACAAAAATGATCTAGTTCTTGTTTTACAACTTTGTACGATACTCATCTACATACACAGGCTCAGTACAGCCCTTTCTCAGACTTTTACACCAGCATCTAAATACCTATATAGATGACAATTTCTAGGACCAATTTTGATGGTATGGAGATCAGAGAGAGCCTAAGAATACAAGATTCTCTAGTATTGTAAAGTCAGGAAAGAATATGAAAATGAGAAGAATAGGCATTAAAGACAAGACTCTATCCCTTATATTTTGGCCCACAGCCTATAAAAGTTACTCAGACAGAAACCTGCCTTTTTATTTGCATGTGCTGTACCTATGTCTCCAGTATCACCCTCCTTGTACCAATGTGCACCAGGCGTCTGATACTGTCCACTTAACCACTGAAAGGGCAAGTCACTTAAAGGATTGCAGACACTCTGGTGAACACAGAAGAAAAGCATTGGTTGGAACTCATGAACTATGTCTAAAATGTTACTACTGCTTTTACATAATCTTTTAAAAAAGGCAGTACAAAGGATTATAATTATAGTATAATTTATTAAAGTAGGTGCATCAACAGGAAAAGAAACCATTATCCTTTCAACTCAGTCCTATTTCATAAACAGCATGTCAACTCTTGTGATTAAGAAATGCTTTGTTTTTGAACACCCCTGGTTGTTTGCAGAATGTGAAAGTGTTCACAAGACTCAGAAAAGTAGGAAAGCAAGAAAAGTTTTATTGAAAGTGAGGCAGCGAGGATGCCCATGGCAATGTGTAGAGAAGACGGCTGCCCTGTTTCAGGTTCGCTTTTCTTATACAGGAAGGTGTAGGTAATTTTCTTACAGCAGGAGATGTGACGTCCAAACTTAGGGCATTTGACGAATAGACTGAGGTCATGTGATTGACATATGCTGGTTATATATAACTAGTTTCTTTCTGTGCACGCTCTTACCCAGAATGGGTACAGAAAAATCCACAGGGGACCAAGCCATAATGTTCATTTTATTCTAATTGTATTATAATGAGGCCAGAGTTCAGACTAAGCGTAGGCTCCAGCAGTCTGTGCAGGTGCCAAAAACTAGATAATTCTGGTCGGGGTCTGATCTCCTTTTTCTAGGGGTGTTTGTATAGAAAAATTTATCTCTAGGAGGTGAGTTTGGGCAGTCCCTAGGGAGGGGATGCAGGCCAGGGATTTTCCCAGGAGTGGATGGGGAGGGGACAGGTCCATGCAAAGTGCTGGTCAAATTACCTTCTGCTAATCCCCCTCAGCCTCACTTTTCGTTAACTCTTTTTCTGCCTTATCAAGAAACATGGCTCATTTTTGCAGGATGTGGTGGTCTCTCTTACTTTTTGCCCACAGATCTAGGGGGGAGAAGTTAAGTGATAGAGGAATTAAAGCTCTAAGGCCAATTAAGTTCACATATTTTTATTGAAGGATTCTAAGAATTCCCCGAGTCAAAACTGTTATTTAATTTTGACCAGAATAATGGTTCTCTTTCTGCTGTCGAGTAAGTGGAAGGTTAATGTTCTCTGCCCTTGCGGTTTACTAACTGGTAAAATAGCTTATTGAAATGTGGGGAAGGAGGATGGAAACAAACTGCACCTTTATTTATAGGACCAGATCTCTGCCTTTGCATGCTGCAAAGCCTTTACTTGTGGCCCAGACATCATGTCACAGGGATGGAGGCTGACTTCAGTGGGATATGGGAAGAAATTGAAGGATGGACGGAATGACTTTTATACACACTCAATAAACAGGCCCAGTTTAGTCAGAAGACTGTGGAGTGGGGTGGGTGAAACAACAGACTTTTGCTCTCCTCCAACTTGTCCCCTAATCCTCAGTTTGTTCAGAAGACTAATTGCATGGGCCTCAGAGGGAAATCTGACACCAAACACAGCTCCTTTTTGATGTATTGGCTCCTGACACAACCGACAAAAGAGAATTTTGTTTTTCCTTTAGAATATTTGTCACGCCAAGATGATTGTATTGTAATACAAGTTTTAAAATGTTATGCAAGTAAAACAACATGCATTTTAAAATGAAATAACAACACTTTCTTAGTGTGGCTCTTGATTTTTGTTTAAAACTGAGGATTAGTGGCTGCCTCTGCAAAGGCTCGTTGCGAGCTGCATATTCTGTTTCTGTAAGTTAGACTTCAACCCAGCAGCTTTGCTACAACTTGGATGGTTTAGTGGGTGAGGCTGGGACACAGAGCCTATTGGTCCTCTTGTCCTCATCTCTGTCATGCGAGTAGCAGAGGTACCTGTGTCGTAAGTGTGAGGATACGAGAACATAATGCGAGTTAGACTTGGAGACCACTGCCGGGATCATAGTAAGTGCCTGAGCACTTGTCCGCTGTCGTCATCGACATAGCTTTGTCATCATGATTAACTTAATCCTCAGTTCTGTGTGCCCATTCACGTTCTTGCTTCCCAGGGATTTCCTACTCCTTCCTTATTGACAAAGAGTTGTTTTAAAGCTTCTCCTTTTTTGGTCCTTCTGGTATGGCTGATCCCAGTATGGTACAAATGATTTGAAAATGGGCCCTGAATTCTGTTCCTAGGGCCTATCGGGAAACTCTTAAGAGGCTCAGAATAAGAAAGTTAATCTATTTCATCAGCTCTTACCCTTTGTCTATGTGTGATTTATGGTGATCGTACCTTGGGGATACCTGACTAGAAGTACCCATTTCAGCTTCCCTGAATTAAGAAGACTGGGTGTCATCAAAGGAGGTCTGGTTGCAGAGCAGGACGGGGTAGAAACAAATGATGTGTTAAAGTCAAATAGATGTTGAGGTAGTCACTGTGTTACAGTGTACGGGAGGGCGCTAAACCCGGAAACGAGAGGCCAGGTTCTACACAAAATGACTGAATCTTCTGAGCCCCTGTGTACGTCTCAAATGGGGACTTTGGATTAAATCCTCTCAGGGGCCCTTTGTGTCTTAATATTTTGTAATTTTTGCAACTGTGTCATCAGTGCTTGTGTCTACAGTTTTCAAGTTGTATAAGTTTTAAAAGCAGTTAGGCAAGATGCCGAAATAAAGCTTAATCAGGGTCAGTGAGAGACTCAGCATTTCCAAGTGTCAGTAAGGAGTGTTACTTTTCCTTCCTCCCCTGTGCCCAGGCTCCCCAAAAATAAAAACTAAAGACGTGAAGTCCATCTTCTCTGTTTTGTCAGCTTAAGTAAAAAGAACACTCCCTTCCATTGTAATAATAGAATTTCCGTGTATTAAATATAGGCAGTGGTTTGGCCTCAAGCCGAGTTTAGATTTGAAAAGATGAGAATATTGAAGCTTGTCAGCCAACCCACAATCCAATTAAGTATTTCTAAGCTGACACACTGTGGGAAGAAAAAAATAGTTCTTTTTCTTTTCTCCACTAGTACCCCTGACAATTAAAAAAAGAAAAAAATCAGGTAAAATATTCTCATTGAAAGGTGTTACTGCAAGTAAGTGACAGGAAAGGAGGGCCCTACAATGAGACCGGCATATAGGCCAGAAGTGCAGACAGAAGCATGTTAAGGGCCCAGCAGCGCCGCCTCACAGAACCTTCTGTAAAGATGAGCACACTCGGCCCTGCTCACGATGGTAGTAGCCACAAGTCACACGTGGCTGAAAGGAGCTGCTGTGACTATGATCTGAATTTTAAATTGTATTTAATTTTAATTCATTTTACTAGAATAGCCACATGTGGCTAATGGCTTGGACAGTGGGACTAGAAAAAACTAGATTTTGACACCTATTCTTATGTATCAAAAAACTGTCAAAGGCTATCAGATTGCTATCGCGATGGATGGTGGATTGGAACTAAAACAATGTCTGAAGAGCTCTCCTGTATAAGAAGATTAGATTCTACCTTGTTTCCCAAAGGAAAAAATAAGTCTATTTGGGAGTAGTTGCAGGGTAACACATACTAGATCAGCATGGAATACTTGCTTAGTCAGTCATATGAAATTACAGCCAGACACCATAACATGTAAGGGCACCACCCCTGGTTCTGAGGGCACTCAAGGTTAGGCTCGGTGACCCTGTGGCAGGGACGTGGAGCTCCAGATGATAGCACTCACCCACTGCTCTCCACAGGTCACTAGTTGCACTAAGGACTAGCTGCAATACTGTGTTTATAAGTGCTCTGCCACTACCAGGACATTTTATTAAACATGACCATTATTATTAGGTGAAAGATGGTGGTGAGGGGGCTTCATGCACTCGGACGTTTCTTCAGGTTGCTGGTTCTAAAACAAGCAAAAAGGTTTACTTTGGGACCCTGATCCAAAACCCCATAGTTTTGACAGTAAACATGCTCCCATGAATATGGGGTAAGTGGCATTGATTCTTCAGCTGTTGGTATTAACTTGTTTAGTGATGGTTTCACCTGGCGAGGATGTGAAACTCGGTACTGTTACTTTCCAGATACTCAGGAAATTCCTGATAATAAGCAAATGGGTGAACTCACAGTGGTTCAGCTGTGCTGGGTGCTTTCCTTGCTGGTTAGTGCTTGCAGCATATGTCAGCCATTGGGTCCTCGACTGTTGGATGTCATGGATTTATGGGAAAGGAGTGTTGTAGGTAATGTCACAGCAGTGGCCTTAAATTGCAAAGAATTTCTACCAGCCTCATGAACCAGGGCATGGCACGGAATTCGGTGGCCCTGCTTGTCTTTCCAAGGAGACATGGGAATGGCGGGACTGTGAATGTGGGGCTCAGCCACTTGGGTGGGGTGGGGCTGATGTTCTCACAGAGCAGGCCCACGGGATTCATTAGTGCATTTGAGTGGAGCCTGCCCCTCTTACATCTTAGGAGTGATGGTTCAGAAAGATAATGATGGCCTAGGTTATTACCCATAGAACCTGCTTTCTTTTTAAGCAGGACATTTCCTTGTCCTTTTTCTCGTTAAAATGGTAAGCACAGGACTCTCATTAGGATGTATCATATTTTGCCATGTAAACGTGTTCCTGTGTATAACGCACCCACGTTTTTAGCCCATACGTTCAAGGAAAACATCTTTTTATTTTCGTTTTTCAATTAAAAGTTTTATTTGTTTACATTTAGGTACTTGTTTTTTGTATTATAAAGGGATTTTAGCATTTATTTTTTAACATATTATGGTACAAGAAATGTTATGTAACAAATAAGTACAAAACACAAGAACAGATACAAGGTACCAGAAATTCTATGTACTGATAACACATTTATGATAGTTACGCATCATAGAAGGCCAAGAATTCTTCATTGTTGCAAGTTCGTCACAAGTTCAACAAAACCAATTATCGTATTCCAGGGTATTACTTTGCATACGAATATCGTTATAGATTTCTAGAGTTACACTTTTAACTCATAAGCACAAATAAAAAAATTAAAAACATTTATATAGATACAGAATTAGTATTACCCATGTGTAATGTGCATTATACACGGCAAAATACGGTAGCCCCTCAGCATCAAAGGACCTGAGGACCAATTCCTTCCTTCCATATCTGCCATCTTTGTCATTCCTACCTTTTGAGTAGACATGCATACATTTATCTTTTGATAAACTGATGCATACTAGTAAAAGCTACAAGTGAGAAGCACTAGGCAGGCCCCATTTTACACACTGGCATTTGGTCTTTCTCCTACATGCTCTTTTCTGGGGGGTGATAATATACACCTGGACACAAAGCTGCTGGAATTAGAACTCAGCCCTGTTGTCAGATGGCTGTCCTCATCCATGGCATGTGTGTTCCTGTGGACGTTCTCACACATTTCTGTCAGCCGAGATTGACAAGGGCATAGGCTAAAATGCTGGAGAAAACCATCTTTCTACTCTAGTTGCATCTGCACACATTTCTCACTCTGGGTAGGCACTGGAGCTGAGGGTTCGCTCATTTCCACAGTCTTCACAGTGGTTGCTCCAGAATTTCCCTCTCATCTTAAGCCCTCCAGTCAGACTTCCTGTCACCCCTTGTCATCGATAGACTGGCCAACTCGGAACACCAAGGATGTCCAATAAGGTCACCCTTGACTTCCATGTCCTCCATGTAACTTTTTTTTTTTTTTTTGGCAGAATCATTATTCATGTTTCCATCTCCCTGCGCCATCAGAGCAAACTTCATTCCCAAAACCGAAACCATGTTCTTCAGCCCACCCTCACCTACTGTGTCTTCCACAGCTTTGCCACGTCAATTATTTCTTTTTTTTTGTCTTATACCCACCATCTCCTCCACCACTTCTTTCCTTCTCAGCATATGAACTTGAGTATGGTGTCTCCAAACTTATAACAAAACTCTACCTCCATCTGAATCTCTCCTTCCCTTCAAATCAAGCAATGTTACACTTGCTGTCACCCTTTCTTCTTCACCCCCAAATGAGGCATTCCACCCTGTTGTGCTAATGAAATCATTTCTTAATACCCAGCAATGACTTTCCAATGACAGAGTCCCACAGACCGTGGCTGCTGTCTCCTGGCCGATGCCCTGCTCCTCCTCAGAGCTCCCTTGGCCCATGTCCTCCGGCTCTCCAGTCCTTGTTCTCCTTCCTTTCACTGTCTTTGTCAGGTCATCTTCCTCAAATACGTAAGAATCCCAGTGTTCACAGAGAATGTTACTTAATAGCATGGATATGAGAGTGAAACCTGAATTCATATCCCGGCTCCAGCTTACTTGGCTGTGGGAACTTGCGGCCATTACTTGATTTTCCTGAGTACATTCTCTTCTTACCTCAGCGGCTCATGAGGACGAAACAAGCAGACAGGCGTGGGTGCTGGGCGTCCTTCCCACACATCGCCTCCCACTTTGCTCTCTCCTCTCCCACTGTCTGTCCCCTCACTTCCCATCTTTATCCTGTCTGTTCCTGGCCCGCCTGGGGAGCCCAGAACCACACCTTCAGCCCCCTGCTGGACGCCGTTGGCAAAGAGAAATGTCATTCCTTTCTCCCAAAGTGCCTCCTGCCCCAACTCAGCTTGGCAGCCTTTCCGGTGTGAAGCGCAGGGTCTGTCTCACCTCCTCTGTCTCTCACCATCGCATCCAGTCCGCCAACAACCCATGTCCTTTCTAACCCCCGGATTCTTGGTTCTGATTCTTCATTTCATTCCTAAGGCCACCGTCACAGCTTGGGCTCCCTTCACCCGCAGCTTCCCTTCTCGTTGGGCCTGCCAGTGGTCCTTCCTTCTGCTCCGCCGTGAGCGTCCCCCGCGGCTGTCCACCTGCTCACGCCCTTGCCTGCTCAGGTTGTTCTCCACTGTACTTTCCTGCTCTCAATTACCTTGTGAAGGAAGGTTCCATAGCCAGTCATGGCTCAGATAGAGCAGGAAAGATGGCCACTGCTTTGCACAGGGTTAGCACTCATTACATGCTGAATAAACTCGTTGTTAATACATTGTCATGTCCTAGGAGCTGCTTCAGTGATTAAACAGAAGTTAGATCTCAATTGATACGTCCTACAGAATTAGCTGCAGCATAAAGTCTATCACTTGATGCCCATTTTTTACATGAGGCTTATTATAGCAGGAGAATGAATTGGACAGATAAGTGGGGGATCTGAGCCGCCTTCTGCTCCCGCCCTGGCAGTGTGGACACCCTGTGGACACGTCTCCTTCCAGCCACTGCTGAAGGGGCCCGGTCTCCATTTTTGTTAAGGGCGTTTTGATCCTGAGGAGACCCCTTTGACGAAGTCAAAAGGAGTTCCTTGCCAGACCTAATGCAAAACTGAAACTGGGTCGCTGGAAAAGCCGTGTGGGACTTTCGGGTGCAGGCCTTTTGTGGACACAAGGAAGCACACTGGTTGGCATCCCTGTTTCTCGCCCCCTCTGTATCTCACACCCTATCCTTCACCCTCAATCTGTGACTCCAGGCGAGAAAACAGTGATGTTTCTGAATCTGGAATTGTGTTCTGTATGAGAAGAGGCCAGCGGAAGGGGTTTGATGTGTGAGCGACAGATCCCCAGGCAATGCTGCTGGGGAGCGCGTGATCTGACCAGTTTGAAGCTGAACGCTCATCAGGTCACAGTGGAAATGGTGGCTGCTGGGCATGGCTTTCATCCTTGTTTATGTTCTTTTTTTTTCTTTTTCTTTCTTTTAAAAAAAACCCTTTCTAAAGTTTTTTGGGATTTTTTGGGTACAAATGGACTGTGTGTGTGTGTGTGTGTGTGTGTGTGTGTGTGTGTGCAAGAGCATTTGTGTATTCCCTTTTCATGTCCTTGCCACTGCAGGACACGATTGTAACCTTTTGATGTAGATTGTGAATTTTAATGAATTCATCATTTGCCATGGGAAAGAGATGTTTGTTCAAATAGTGGAGAAACATTTCCTTTTTCTGACGATATTATGAGAATGTTGTGTAGGAAATAACTGAAACTGTGAGCACTTACTACACGTTAGCTACCATTTCAGCCACTCCATGTATTATCCCATGTAACCGTCAGAAGGACCTGTTATTGCTGGTTTCCCCACTGACATCTGAGGAAAGCAAAACAGGGAGAGAACCCAGAACGCAAACTCAAGCAGGGGTTCCAGTGCCAACAGTTTGTCCTATTGCACATGATTAGTGGGAGCAAGTGTGGTGCACTGAGGGCTTCCTAAGTGTTCTCTCTGCCTGGCACAGGCCTCATGAAGGGGGCCAAGCCATGGCCCGGCCCTCAAGGTCACCAATGTCTAGGCAGCTGGAGGAGGGTGCTGGCTCTCTGGTTTCCCAGCAGTGCCATTGGTGAGCACAGTCTCACACACGTAGGAGGTGCTCCAAATGTTGTTGAATTGAGTCAGTCTAGGTCCTAAAAGGTTAAGCTCGTGAATGGTCAAGGCTGAACCATGATCAGTTCCCCATAAGGGGAATGTGGGAGTTCTTCAGTGTCGTGATCAGGACTGGCCACCCTTACAAACACGGGTGGGAAAACATCTGGTGCTGTTGGGAGTCACTCCTCTTTCCCACTATGGATTTTAAAGCTCTTCTAAGGGTCATGTGGGGACTTCCTGCCTCCTGTATGATTTAAACATCAGTTATGCTTGTCACATAGAGATTTCATTCTGGAGAACCATCAGGTAATAGAATGTTGAAGGGACAGGAAAAGAAAATGATTAACTCCTAGGTAGAACATAGGACAGGAAAGGGTGGGGGCTGGAAACCAGTGGGGAGGGCCCTGCAGAGACACAAGATGAGAAGGAGACAAGCGTGAGGAAGAGAGTACAGAGAGAATGAGTAGGAACTACTGACTACACAGGAGGGTGGAGGCAAAGGGTGAAACACTGCTTCAAAATATACTGGTCCATCGCTTCTCAGCCTTTTGGCTAAGATCAAGTGTAAAATATACTGGTCCACTGATGAGCTGCAGAACCTAAAAACTATGAGCCTATGGCTTCTTTGCTATCGTTTCAGATTGGCTAAGTTTAGATTGGGAAAGGGTTTTCAGACCACCCGCACCCGCCGTGTCGTTAATTTTCAAAGCATTTAGACCATGGACTCTGTAGAGCATTCTGGGCATTGAGACCCTATGAACAAGGGAGAGGGATTCTCATGGCCGGGGGGGCGCTTGCTATGCGGGAGGTTGAGAAGGGGCCCGTGAATGTCAGGTAGTGTGGCTTTGCCAGAAACTGTTTAGAGAAGTGAAACACAGCCCCACTTCTCACTAAAACATTCTACTGCCATCATCCTCTCAGCAAAACTGCTGCAGTAGGTGCCTAGTGTTGATTTGAACTTTGTGTTTGTTCTGCATGAAAATGCAGTGTGCCTGTTGATGTCCCTTTGGTGCTGCTGGGATAGAAAGTGGGTATTTTATGTGTTCTCTCTTTTCAGGCAAGATGGAAGGGCCTTGTAAAAGTGGTTTCCAAGGGATAACCTAGCATTTTAAAGATTTATAGAACAAATGTCCACTTAAAGTTTCATTTAAGTTTTGCAAAACATTTCTGCTTCTGCCTTGCCAGGTCAGCAGAAGATTCAGGATTTAAATAAATAAAACCTGGTGGGATATAATAAAGTGCAAAAAAATATGATGCATCAAGTTACTACTGAAAGGAATATTGAGGCCTAAGTGATCTCCTTACTGATACCGCTTGAACAGAAGCCAGCTGTAATGTTTAGGCTCTGTGTTATTTAAACAAGCTGAGGGGTTTCGGAGTTGGGGGAATGCTACGAAGTGTATCCACCAGAGGTAATGATCCTATCTCAGATATGCACTTCCGTTTTAATGAAAGGAGACAGGTGAGGGTACAGAACAGAAATGCCAATAGCACCTAGCCTCTTTCTTTTCCTGGGACTGTCCCAACCCAGCTAAATTGGTGAGATTTTAAAAAATAGGTACTTCAGAGTGTACTGTGAGGTAGGATTTATTGTGGTGAGACAGGTAGCAGTAATGGAAGCAGGACAACCTCTGGACATCAAGTGTTTGCTAAGTCTCCTGTGTTTCCTGTTGTGGGGGTTTTAATAAAAACAAAACAGGGTCTCTGCCAAGCGCAGAAGCTGTATATTCTCTGTCTTTATTCATTCTTCTTGGTTTCCTGGGGACCCAGGGGACTCAGCACCTTAGGAACAAATGTCTGTTAAATGAATGGCTTTGAAAAGAGGCTCTAGAAAACACTACACAAAAAGTCTTAATAAATTATGTTGTAATACCTCCATTCCATCCTTTCATCTGACCCCAGTAACTGGTCCTTTGAAAACTGCCCCAAAGGAGCTTTTATTTTACTGGGGAAGCCAGACAAAAGAATAAGAAAATGAATGAATAAAAGAAAATCATCTCTCATTCAATCTGTAGACCAAATTGTCCTTACTTGCATACTAAGATTTGCTTGGCTATGCTTTTTACACCACTGCCCCAAAGCACTTAGTCATTTATTAATTATTAACCTTCCTGTTGCTTTAGGTGAAATGGAGACTTGACACAGGTTCGAAATGCACTCAGTTTCTCTTTGATTTTCCTCAGCGTCTATCTGCAATCAGAAACTCGGCCCTGTTGATACTTCTGTTTTAGGGAGGGAGCCTCAGTGTAAACTATACACTAAGCCACAGAGGTCATTACAGCATCATCTTCAGGAAGCCACTGGTGTCAGGAAAGAACCTTCTTCATTCAGCCTCAATATCATCTGTGTGCCCTTACGTTTGTATGAAGGGAAGCATGTCATTCATAAAACCTGGCTATTACTATGCATTTGTGATAGAAATATTCTGTGAGAGTCAAGTTCACGCTCCATCACGGAACATACACAAAACCAGACTTCCCAGCATCTATTATATTAAATCTGCATTTTGGATCCTGGCATTTATGGGGATCACTAGGGGCAGCTTGAACTGAGATGCAAAGAGCTATTTTATTTACTTAGCAGACATTTGTTGAACTCCTACCTTGTGCTGTGTACCACTGGGGAATAAAATGAGCAGTCCCTGTCCTCCAGGAGTGAGTAGTCTAGCATATAAATCCAACATGAAACAGCTAGCAGCATTGTGAAGTGATAGGCTGGGTGCACGTACTGGGCCTTGGAAGGAGAGGGGAAGAGGGAATGGTGCATGTGGACCACAGCGGGCAGCAGGAAGGCTCCGCCCCCTCTGCCACCCCCACCCCATCCTCTGGGCATGCCGGGGCTACTGGCATAGGGGCCACTTTGGCATCTCATTTCAGGAGCAGGGAGGGGCTGTGAGTTGGTGGGTCCGGAGGCGGGAAGAGAAGGAAGGGTCAGTGCCTTTGGGCCAGGGTCTGGCCTCCCCATGTCATCCTTCCCCTGGCATGGGACAGAACGGAGCCCAAGGATCAATGACACCAGCTGAGTGAGGACAGCAGGAAACACCTCCCAATAGCTGCTACCTTAGTTTGGATCTTTGCCAACGTATGTTAGCACAATGGTGTTTACCATACGAATGACTAGATACGAATGACTGCTCTCAGTGCTGTAATGTATTGTCATGTTTTACCTTCTCAACTTTGTGAGATGGGGAGCATCATTCCCATTTAATAGATGAGAAAACTGAGGAGTGAAGGCATCACACACACCCTGCCTCCCCACCCCATAAAAGGTAGAGACGGTGCAGCAAGGGTACAAATCCCGACTGTTTGACTGTAAACAGGCCATAGCGCCTCCTTCAATACAATGATTCCAAACAGCCCAGCACCAAGATTCAACCTATTTTCACATTGGAATAGCTTTGTGTCCGGTGTCTTTTTCCCTGATCATTTCTTTCTCCATAAATTTGGCAGAATCTTGTTGGCTTCACTTAGGCATCATTATAACTGATTGCAGTGTTGCTTTAAATATTTGTGACTAGAGAGTTAGGAGGCATATGCACTCTGATCATTTTTAGTCTATTTCATTATTGTTTAAAATTCTGGTTTCAAGCCCCTAGATTGATTTAGGAGTTTGGAGCACCTCTGGGTATTCTCTCAGACACCAAACAAACAGAATTTCTAACCACAGTGACTAAAAGAGGCACTTCCAAGTTTGAAAAATTTATAGAGTAGAAAAAGATGTATGTGGCCAAATAAATATCTAGGCAGTTGGGACATGTCTAAAGTAAAACACTGGTTTCCTGAAACATATTCAATAAATGTACAACCATGTCACAAAAAGAGATTATACTCAAGAGAATTTGTTATTATGTGTTTGCTCCCCAAGATTATGGCCTTACAGTTTATGAAGCATCTCCCGAATGAAGTTATTTGTTTCAGATACTCTTTATGAACACAAAATGTGCCTGTGAACTCTGGAAAATGTATTTGGTTAATCCAATTAGGAAAAAAAATGAATTTTGTGTTTAGCATTAATCCCTAAATTAGAAGGGACATTCAACAACTGTAGTAAATTCAAGAACCCTTGCATTTACTTAGAGACTGAATTAATCTTTAGATCTAATTTGATTGTTTCGTTTTAACATTTTTGCTTTACAAGATTTATCAAGTTTCCAGCAAAACTGCCCTTTACTTGTATAACTTCTACTTGAGTTGGGATCCTTTTTTTTTTTTTAAAGAAAAAGTAAAATTCTTTGTAGGCATAATTTTTATATGCATTATAGCATATTTGTGTAAGAGAGGCTTACCAAATTCTTCATAAAATGAACTGAAGGGAAAGTATTCGAAATTGGCCAACTGTTAACATTTTTCATATGTACTGGGAATAGCACTTAAGTGGATAAGATGGGAGAACAATGCTAATCTTTGCCGTCTGGAAGAGCCTTCTTTATGGTATGTTTTGTTACCTTTTCTGCAAAGCTGTTGGATTTTATCCCCTGCTCCGTAGCGAAAGTCGGAGCACCCTCCATGTGAGCATCAGAACAAGGCACCTATGTACCTGTGAGCCTCACACCCGGCAGTGTCACAGTTGCTGATGCTAACTGAAGGCCTACGAGAAGTCACATGATGTGTTATTGTTTCATTGCTGTGGACATCTCTAGTGGTGAGTGTCTTCTTAAAATAAATGAAAATCAAGCGAGTGAAAAAGTGTCAACATTTTTTTGAGAGCCAAACCAAAGAAATTAAGCCGTTTTATTGAGAGCGGCAGTCTAGCTTACTGGTTCAAGAGTGTAGCTCCAGAGTCGGGCTGGCTGGGTTGGAGTCCCACATGCTGATAATTTGTTGGAAGACATTAGCTGGGTTACTTACCCTCTGAATACCTCTGTTTCTTTATCCCTGAAAAGGGTATACTACAGCCTAATTTGTAGGATCATTAAAAGGACTAATTGCAATGGGGCATATATTGAAATGGCACCCTCTCCATGCTAAGCATGTAATACATGTTAGCCATCATTAATATTTCTAAAGTCCCAAACTTGAAGCTTCGAGCACATCTGTTAAGCACAAGTTGTACTGCCGTGCAGATGGGTTCTCTGTAGGTACCAGTCCTTAGGCAGGGGTGAGTGATTGTTAGATGGGTACAGACGGTGCCATCCCCAGGCAAGATGCCCGCTGTGGAGGTCCCCTGGCTCACATCTGGGCAGTCTGAGGCACTGTGCTTGCCACACAGCAGGCAGCTCGGGCAGCACTGGCCCCGGAATCCCCTTGTAGGCTACCTTGTAACAGTAAGCGTCGTGGGAGAAGCGTCACAGGTGATGCCGAAAGCTGGGGTTCTGTTTTACTAAGAAAATTGAAAGGATGACGTGACAAAAACAACAGATGTCTGTACATATGTGAGGGTAGAGCTGAGATAACTTGTTCGCCGGTTGGCATTGGCTCAGAAATGAGCAGACCTTGGTTTGCCAGTGAGGCCAGCCCACAGCCCAACTCAGAGGCTGGGACAGGAAAGTAAGTGACAGGAAATACACATTGGAAGGAAACACTACTCATTAGATGTCTGTTCTGTGCCAGGGTCTTTACATTTGAGGTCTAATTTAAGCCTCGTCACACATGAAGTGGCATTGAGAGGTTTAAAAGGGTTGGAGAAGAGGGTAATGATAAATCTGAATTGTGACGACGACGATAGAGTTTTGGTTGACCCCAGGGCCCACGAGGATGCTGGCCCCTTAGAGGGGAGAAGGGGTGTTGACAGGCAGGGGTTGTACAGACAGGTTGAAAGGGGGCCTTTTGGGGTTCTAAAGATGAAATTCTTCATTTTGACCTTGATGCGAAGTAAATAATCACTTATGTTTGGAAAGCAGTAAAGCCAGCCAACCACACTACAATCCTGACCTCACAACCCACATATCTTATGTTTCACAAGGAGAATCCTTTCAGAGAGATAAATGTGAATTCTGTGTGCCATGTATATATTTGTGCCACATTTGATTTCATTAGCTATAATATCACATAGCTGGGCTTGTTTAACGGCTTAGACCAGATGGTAATGCCTTGCGAAGAAAAATAGCTGCACGCATGTAATTGAACATGTCTTGTTGACAGTTACAACTACCCATTTTCCCAATTAAATGTAGGTGATTCAATAAAATGAACACCGAGTCTGTTACTGTGCCGCTATTTCTAGCCCAGAACACAACGGAGAAAACGTGCTACAGAGTGGGAAATTGCACAGTTATGATGTTTATCCTGGGAGACACGGAATAAGGGCAGGCTTCTCCTCCCACCCTGAGCACGGCGAGCTACTTGTTGATGCCTAGATTTGGCCCCTGTCCGAGGGGAGAGGCCTTCCTGCCTCAGTTACGACCAGTCTGATAGTGGTGATGATAGTGGACGTGAACATTATGCAAACTAGCCAGTACATTTTGAAAAAACGAGGTAATGTATTGGCTTCGGGATAGAATCAAGGGTGGTGGAAACTGTTGTGTTGCCTCTGAGCAGATGAGGGTGTTGGGTTTTATGAATGTTTTCAATCAATGCTACAAAAGACGCTGGCCAAAGTAATACATGCACACAAACGTCTTCTGAAGCTGTCACTGAAAAGATTTTTATATTTATTGAAGGAAAAGGTTAACTCTACGCTCCTCCTGGCCCCTCTCATCCCTCTTCTGTAACCGTGGAATTGACAAGTTTAGCAAAAGGAAGAAGAAAGTCATAGTAAGGCCTGGAGCTTGTCGGCAGCATCTCTAGAGATGATGATAATGATCCCTAGAAATTATAATAAGTGAGAAACTCGTTTTGAGGAAAAGCTGGAAAAGAGCACCTTGCCATTTCCAGGGACTTAAATGACACCATTGCTATGTATATATTTTTTCTTAGTTAGTTCATGTTTTATGAGTAAAACCTTGTAATCATTTTCTTCTCTCTTCTTGCTCATGGAGAGTCGAGAATTTTTGAGTAACAAAGACCCTAAAATCCACTCACGCTCAGGCTCTCATTTTACCCAAGAGGAAAGCGGGGAGTGAAAGAAGAAGCTCCCACAGTTTAAGAGAGATGATCCCAGGGCCCAGTTGTCTCTTCTCCCATTACTTAATGTTGCCCCTTTTCCATGGTTAGGGGTTGATGGGGGGACGTGGTCATGTGAGGGTTCCCTGCCCTCACTGCTCGTCACCCGGAGCAGCTTCACTTTTATCTGTTTTATATGTTGAGGTCCCATATAAGAATTTAAAATATTTTTCTCATGTAAGTAAGTATAGCATTTGAAACCCACTCTCCTCAACCACACAGGAATTCTTAAGAATGGTGTTGGGTTGCCACCTTCACTCCTGCCTGGTGGGTCTCAGGTACGGGCTTCCCCATTTCTACTGTTCCTAATTCAGATGACAAAGAGTAAAGCTGAACCAAATCCTACTATGGAGGGTGTATTCCGGAGGTAGAATGAGAAAATATTTGAGAGGGGTTGAATGTGAGACAGTGTGGAGCTTTGTCACCCCACCCCACCTCAGTTAGACCCTGTAAAGGTAGACTTAGTCCTGGACGTTGGTCCCAGCTCTACAAGGGAGTTGGTGCTTGACCTTGCACGTTGCATGTAGACCAGTTCAGAGAACCATCAGAGCCACCTGAGGAACGAAGTAGGAAAAGATGACTAGCCTTGTGGGCTGTTGCAGGGCAGGCCAGTCAGGAGGAGCAGGCAGCCAACGGTCAGCAGCAGCTAGCCCCCCAGTCTGCCTTCACCCTGGACCTCAGTTCTGAACGCCCCTCACCCCCAGCCGTGACTCAGAAATCTAACTGCTATTTTGCACGTTTTGTGTTTGATTCCTTTAGTCACCCAGTCTTCCTCTCCTTTCTCTGCTTTCTGCCATGTTGGGGTCGGGGGCAGCCTCAAGGCCAGTGTGGTAGGCTGGGCCTCAGAGGCAGAGCAGCCTCCAGAACCAGAAGGAGCTCCTTTGTCCTGGAAAGGACCTTCTCGAGGTGGCTCCCCCAGGGCTGCTGGGCTGTCGTCCTCAGGCTTCGTGATGGCCTCTGCACCATCTTAGAGGGACCTGACTGCAGCTCTCTCCCCTGGGCCTTCCTGTGCTGTGGACCTGCTCTCCCAGGGCACCGGCCATCTTCAGCTTCCTCAGCCTCCTAATCTCTGCCCCACCGCTCTCTGTTTTTTTCTTTACTCCCCGAGTGCCCCTTTACATACATGTAAATGCATACACCTGCGCACGCACACATGCACACACACGCAGCACCACCATGAAAACGTCCGTGGCTCTTTTTCTCAGCAATGCTTAGTATAATTCCGCCTCCTCTCACACCTGACTTCCCAGTGACCTCTGACTCAGGCCAGCGAGGGCCAGGTCGGCCATGCCCATTCTGTAGCTCACCTGGCACCATCTACAAGAGGCCAGCAACCCAGGAGTGTGTGCTTCATTCATCGTCTCTCTGGTTGACTTGAACACAGGGCCGCGACCACTTATAAGAGGTCAGATCAGTTTTCCCGTCAGTGTCTCCCAGAGCCAGGTTGGACCTTCTCCTCCCTTGGCATGAAGTAGATGGGTGTGCTTACGGGGTGGCAGCAGTGGAGGCACTGAGTCCTCCACTGGCAGGCTTGTTGAGGCCTTTAAACGGTCTCACCATCAGAGTGCTTCGTAACAGCTGTGAAAACATAATCACAGGTGGCAGTGAGCATGAAACGTGTGGCTTCATGCTGGGTCTTCAGCCAATAGGCGCACTCATGGGTTTCCAAGTGGGGCCCTCTGTTCCCAGACCTGTATCTGCCTGACTCCTGAAAGGACAACGCATACTTTACTCAGGGTGTGCAAAGGGCACTGGCTTCTAGAATAACCTCGGGGGCACTCCCTGTGGGCCGCCGTCATGAGTTTTGGGGCACTGGTAGTGGTGGAAGGGGAAGTGGAGACCATGTCTCAGACGTGGCAGTGTACAGATTGGTTCTTCCAAAGAAAATGGCCTTGGCAGTAATACTTCTAGTGTAGAAGGCTGAGGGCCTGGGTATTTAGGGGATGGCAAAGGGAACTTGGGGCTTTTTCTCAGAATGTTTTGTAACCTCTGATACTTCCTTTGAGATTTTTTTTTCTGAATAAGATGCATAGCTAGTCCTGCACCCTGTAATTCAGGGATATGGGTGACCTGGGCATCATAGTTTGTCCTTCAAAACTCAGTAAAGGTTTAGTTAGTCAAAGCCATCTTCCTGTAGGAATCTGTCCCATTCCCCATGTGCTCCTTAGACCCCTCTTTTGTACTGTTGTATCGATTCCCCTGTATTTGTTATGTAAAGTTTATCGTGTAATTTTTATTTTATTACCACTCATAGTCACATACTCATTAGCATATGATGACTACAATGACATCTTTTCTGACTAAAGTAAAGACACTTGGTATTTAGTTGGCCTCTGCAGCCTGGGTGGAGGTAGGTGTGGTTCATTTTCAGCCTTTCGAAATATGGAAGAGTTCCCCAACCCCCACAGTCAGCCCTATGGACCCTTGCTTCCACCACTAAATTCACCTGGACCACCTGTTTCAATACCATGATGATGGAGAGAAGCTCCGTTTAAGGATTCTTATTTGACAAACAGGACAAGACCTTCTGATATATTGCATTTTCTTACATTGGTTTATGATTTCCACTCCAGAGAACTGGACGCACTAAAATACAGCGCGTTGGTGTTTAAGATCACAGTGCTAGTTCACGTCAGAACCACTTGAACAGCTTTGTGTACCCGCTGGGTATCAGCCAGTGGGCTGGCGGCCCCGGGAGGGCAGAAAGGGGCGAGAGTTGCAGACCCTACCTCCAAGGAGTTTCTGTGTAAAAGAGCAAATGAACTATAAATAAAATTCACCATATTTAGCAGTCATGAATGAGCTTAAACCACTCGCTTTTAATATAAGATTTTAGAAAATGGGAGAAAAATTCATTTATTTTTTAAAGATAATTTATTGACGTGAAATTGATATGATATAAAATCAGTGAACAATTAAGTGGCACTTAATACAGCCACAAAGTTGTATAACTACCACCTCTAATTTCAAAATATTTCCGTCACTCCAGAGTCAAACCCCTTCCCCACTGAGCAGTATATATTATCTCCTCCCTCTCCCATCTCCTGCCAGCCTCGTCTGTGTTCTGTCTCTAAAGGTTTATCTGTTCTGGAAATTTCCTATAAATGGAATCATACAATGTATGACTATTTGTCTGGCTTTTTTTTTTTTTTTTTTTTTTTTTACTTAGTATAATGTTTGGAGGTTCCTGCATATTGTAGCATGTATCAGTGCTTCATTCCCTTCTATGGCTGAATAATATTCCATTGTATGTACTTACCACAATTTGTTTATCCATACGTCCATTGATGGACACTTAGGCTGTTTCTGCCTTTTGGCTACTTGGAATAGTGCTGTTATAAATACATGTGTACAGATACTTGTATAAGTACAAGTATGTTTTCAATCCTTTTGGGTCTGTACCTAGGAATGGAATGGCAGGGTCATCTGGCAATTCTATGTTTCACTCTGAAGAATTGCCAAATGCACAGTGGCTGAACCATTTTGAATTCCCACCAGCAATGTATGAGGGTTATGATTTCTCCACATCCTCTCCAACACTTAACTATTTTCCATTTTTCTGTTTGTGTGCTTTTGTTTTTTTATAGCCAACCTAGTGGATATGAAGTGCTACCTCGTGGTTTTCATTCGCATTTCCCTATTTTGACTAATGACATTGAACATTCTTTTCATTTAATTTCATGTGTTAGTATATCTTATTGGAAGAACTGTCTGCTTAAGTCCTTTGCCCATTTTTGAATCAGATTGTTTGTCCCTTGTTGAATTCTAAGAATTCTTTATATATTTTAGATACTAGACCCTTATCAGATGTATAATTTGCAAAATTTTCCCATTTTATAGGTTGTATTTTCACTTCTTGATATGGTCTTTGATAAACAAAGTTTTTAATTTTCATGAAGTCCAATTTACTAATGCTCATTTTTTATATCATGTTTATGAACCCATTGCCAAATCCAGGGTCATGAGGATTTATTTACCCCTGTGTTTTCTCCTAAGAGTTTTATAGTGTTAGCCCTTACATTTAGGCTGTTGATCCATTTTGAGGTAATTTTTATACATGGTGTGAGGTTGGGATCCAAATGTATTCTTTTGTTTGTGGATTTCCAGTTGTTTGGACACCACGTGTTGAAGCCTTTCCCCACTGAATGGTCTGGGCACCCTTGTCCAAGTCAGTTGGCCATAGATGTTTATTTCTGGACTCTTGATTCTATTCCATAGATGCTGTATGTCTGTCCTTATGGCAGTACCACACTGTTTTGATAACTGCAATTTTGTACTACATTTTGAAATCAGGAAAGGTGAGCCCCCTAATTTTGTTCTTTTTCAAGATTGTTTTGGCTCCTTAGAGCCCCTCACAATTTCATACAAATTTGAGGATTGGCTTTTCCATTTCTGCCAAAAGGCCATTGGGATTTTGTTAGGGTTACATTGAATCTGCAGATCACTTTGGGCATGATCTGCATGGACATGTTCACCCTAGTAAGTCTTCCAACTCATGGACGTGAGGTGCCTTTCCCTTTATTTAGGTCTTCAATTTTATACTTTTCAGTGTACAAATATTTCATCTCTTCAGTTAAATTATCTCCTAGGTATTTTATCCTTTTGGATGCCATTGAAAATGAATTTTATTTAAAAATTAAGCTTTTGGATGGCACATTTCTAGAATATAGAAACACAACTGATTTTTGTATGCTGGTCTTGTACCTTACAACTTGGCTCAATTCATTTTATTAGCTTTGGGATTTTCTGTATATAGAATAATTTCATCTGTGAATAGAGGTATCTTTTGTTTCTTTCTCTTGCCTAATTGCACTGGGTGAAGCCAGTGAAGGGTTCAGTAGTGGTGAAGAGACATCCTTGTCTTGTTTATGATCTCCAGGTTTCACCACTGAGTATTATGTCAGCTGTGAGCTTTTGTAATTGTCCTAGGGAGCTCCACGTCTGTCATACCCTGTTTCCCCGAAAATAAGACCTTGCCGGACAATCAGCTCTAATTCGTCTTTTGTAGTAAAAATTAATATAAGACCTGGCATTATATTGTATTATATTATTATATTATATTATATTATATTATATTATATTATATTATATTATATTATACCTGGCATTATATTATATTATATTATATTATATTATATTATATTATATTATATTATATTATATTATATGACCCAGTTTTATATTATTGTAAAATAAGACTGGTCTTACATTAATTTTTGCTCCAAAAGATGCATTAGAGCTGATTGTCTGGGTAGGTTTTATTCTGGGGGAAACACGGTAGTTTTCTGAGTGTTTTTATCATGAAATGGTGTTGGGTTTTGTCAGATGCTTTCCCTACATTATTCGAGGTGATCATGTGGTGGGTAGAATGCTAAAGAAAGAACAGGATCGATATAAAGAGAAATGTGGAGTCTGGAAATGTAAGTAGCTACAGCACAGTGCTGGGAACATGACTCCTTTTTGCAGAGATTCCTGCACAATCTGAAGTCACTGCATGGGCATGTTGCCGAGTAGAGGACTGGATTGGCCGAGAAAGGGCAGAGTACAGTGGAGAGGACCTTGAGTGCCAAACACTTTTATCTAGTCAACATCTCGAGCCCCTTGGGGTGTCTGAACCCAGTGCAGCCAGGAATCCTGACCTTAGCTCGTTACTCTCTATTTATGTGTCTCCACTAAATCTTCTCCACTGACTTTCAGTTTCATTCTTAATTTTGTTAGTAAAGTATCATGTAGAACAAAGGAAAATATTGTATTTCTTTAATACCATGTGATGAGTCCTATGAATTTCTAAAATTTAGGAATGAAAACAAGTTTAAGAAGTGAGCCAATGCTTGTTGATAGTTCGTTTCTAGTTACGTACAGACAGACCTGGTAGCAAGCTTTTGTCAGGGCTGTAAATTATACTGGAGGGAAGAATGAACTGCACATTGCTGGCTCCCCGGCCAAGGTTCCTGTGATTTCTGCCAGCCCTCTTCTAGACAGCAGCTTGGTTCCTCAGCTGTCCTAGTCAGGGAGACAGATGGAACCTCACGGGCTTCCTATTTAGGCGTCTCAGAATTCAAAGTTGTTATGATGTGTGGGTTTTGAAAATGCCATACTTCAGGGAAGCTGAGTTTTTGCATCTCAAGCTTTCATATATTGAGCATGTGTTCTTTTCCGTCTTCGTGACGTTATTTTTTGTTGGGTGTGCCCCCAAGCCCTTTCTTGGAATGTCAACAGAGGATGAGTTCTGGCTGTGCTGAAAGCTGTGCTCATGAAGTGTGCTGAAAGCTGGCCTACTGTGCGCACTGCCTGCCCAGTTGTCAGGCCAGCCTGTTCCCTCCTTACACTTGTTCTAGTTAGTGGTCTCCAAAAGGCTGCCATTTCCCCATGGGATTCTGCTCCCTCCAAGTAGTGGGCTCTGACCCAAGGGCCAGCCCTTCTGTGTCAACGGCCAAGGCCTATTAGGGATGTGACTACTTAGCTCTTTAACCAGGAGCCTCTGTCCTTTCTAGAGACCTCCCGGCTTACTGTTAACCTAAGTGCAGGGGCAGAAAAGCCCCAGAGCACTTGGTACAAATGTTAATGGCTTTTACATTAGGACACTTCATCACAGAATTCCAGCTGGCGGTGTCAGGAGATGACCCAGGAGGCATTTCTCGGATAAGAAGGTGTGGGAATCAGTGGAGATCAGAAATGAAAAGATGAATATGATTCAGTAATCAGAAAGCTATCTGACTCCTAAGTGTTAGCCAACAGCAGGTATGGCTACATCCATTGTTGCAAGGCCATTAGTTCCTTATCACCGCCATCAAGCAGTGATAAGGAAGGAGCCCCAGTGTGCTTGAGGCAGCACTGGCCCCTGTGTGCAGCTGTGCAGAGACGCTCCCCTGTAAGTGGGTGTGGCTATGTGAAACGGTTAGCTAAGACTTGACAGTTAACATAATTCTGTAATTGCAGCAAGCATCTGAAGTACGGAAGTGAGTCTAACTTTTGAAAAAGCCTAAAACTGAAAAGTCTGAAATTTGAAGGATAGTGAATGCTCTTTCATATTACAGAAAGGAACCTTTCTTTCTAAAAAAAATTCACAGGTTTTTATCAAAGATAGATTTTATTTTTCTTCTTTGTAAAAATGTTGGTCATGCAGGTTAGTTATTATAAAAAATCTGAACAATAAAAAAAAAAAAATCCAAACTAAAAAGCCAAATCTACCCACCCACCATCCCCCAAGCCCCCGAACGTGCTTCCACTCCCACAGGCTAACTAACCACCATTTGCATTTCTCTGTCGCCTCCCCATCCCTTTTTTAAGCACGGATGTATGGATGTGTGTGTTAGGTGACTCTTTCAAATTGCTTTTGATAAACGCGTCTGTTTTCCATAACTGGCTCTGCCCACACGTAAGGTGATTGGTGTTCAGGTCTGCTCCCTTAGCTTCTAGAACTCAAAAACCGACAGCCTGCCCCTTAATTCTGCTTACTGCAGCGATAGTCCGCTTACGCTTACTACTTTTGGCTCTCCTCTTTAGATGACTTATTTTTATTGGTTTTTCTGCCACCACCAGTTAGCCATCATGTCTACCCACTAAGAATCTGTCTTTTTATTTTGGGCGAAAATAGTTCCTTCTCTGAGTGTCCATTTTCACCAGCAGCAGGTGCCATGCCTCCTCTGGTCTTTCCAGAAGGGCTGGGGTCCGAGCGTGTGACTTACCTGATTAGCTTCATAACCTTTTTTTTTTTCAGTGCACAGGTGTGTGTATGACCCGCAAGACACTATCTGCTTAGGAAAATATAAACATATTCCCTTCCACGGTTTTCTTTGGAAACTTATGTTTCTGCCTTGGCGTCTTCTGTCTTGGCCTTTGCTGTGAAGTCTGTGGCTCATCCTTGGACATAGGAAGCCCCTTGCATAGGCTGTGCTGTTAGCCACCGCTTCAGAAATCCAGTCCTTGAAGACTTAACGCTCAGCAGACATGCACAAGGGGGGGGGCCTGCTTTTGCTCAATTCTCTCTTCATCTCCAGGAACTGAATTTTTCATGCAGTAATTAAAATTTGTAGGTCAGGCCTCCCATGGCACCGTTTGCTGCTAATATGGGAAAGCAGTGATCAGATTCGCTTATGCTGCTCTTCACTGAGCTGAGACTTAAAGGATGAAGGGTGACATTTTCCCCCATTTTGTAAATTAATGCCATTGATCTGCCTAACAAGAACAAAGTTAGGCTTCAAAATACCAAATGATAAAGAGATTAAGACTTTAAATGGCTTTCTAAAAGGCAACCTCCATTGTAAGGCTCCAAGCTGACTATTGAACTTTCAATTAGAATTTCTAATAGGCTATTGACTTAAATGGATAAAATGTTGCCAGTGATAGCTTTCAAGATGACAAAGATTGCTTCTTACATTCTGGAAGCTTATACTGTTCTGGAAGGTGAATAATAATAATAAACCTCCCTCTGTAGCATGTCAGCTGCATTTATGCTATAGTTTTGTCAAAGATGAATAAATGCATTTTTAAGAAATATATGCATTTTTGAAACTCTTTTTCGTGTTTGCTAAACATGGGCTCCGTGAAAGCTCGCAGGGCATGGAAGTCCCTTCAGTCTGCACTGCGGCAGTATTCTCTTGTGAGAAGCAGCGGGTGTGCTGTATGTTTCTCTGTGTGCACACACATGCGTTCATGCAGACTCGTGTGTGCACAGTTGGTACTCTAGCAGATGTATTGTTGTCTGTCATTGCTCTCTGCCTCAGTTTACTTTTCTTTAAAAGCTGTGATTCTCCTCCCTGATGGGCCTCCAGCATGGTGTGATTCCATCTAGCCCTTGTAGGGAAACACTAACTCTAATACATGTTTAAATACTAATGTTTCAAAGACCAGCTACCTCTTCTAGGATAAAGGGTTAATATTATGCTTATGTTACAGTGCATTAAAAACTCTAATTAAAACAGCATTACATTCCCATCTGCCAATCTCCAGTAATCTTCTTTAATTGCAGTAATTAAACTATATTTACATGTTCAGAATACTTGTAATTTAGCAAATTGCACTCTCTGCTCTACATTTAATCAAACAAGCAGTTCCAGTATATTTAGTGTGGAAAGAAGTAATTTCAATGTTTTGATTACTATAGCAGATTTGACAGAGTAAAGTGCCCCTCTAGTAGAGGGCTTGAAAGGGAAGGCAAACATGAAATATAGTCATGGTTTGATTGTCATGTGAATGCCTAATTACATGTTGGAGGATTAACCATTAAAGGGTATCATGGTTGCAGTTGATGTTTAGACACAGCCAGTAGTACAGATAGCAGAGATTGTCTTTCATGCAAATTTGACAAAGGAACAGTTTTCTCTTTAAAGGGGGATCATTGGAAAATTTAGTGACAATGTTACCTGAATGGTATAATTGCTGTTGCATCTCCTACCTGCGACCCCACTGCCCGCCATGCTGCATGGTTATTTTAGTTTCACAATTAGAGTCCAAAAGAAATTCAGTGATAAACAACACAGGGAAATGTCCGTGACGATACCATGGCAGGAGTGAGTCTCTTCTGTTATGTCTGGGTTGGCATTGAAAGGGCCCTACAGTAGAAGTCAGGCCCGTCTCCTGCATTTCTTACCAGACCGTTCCACCTAACCCACCTCCTCAGCCTTGGCTCTGTTTCTTGGTTTCCACATTTTAAAAACAGAAATAATGTTGTGAATATTGATTGGATTCAAAGGAGTAACTGCTTAATCACCTTTAAAGTATTTTTTTTTAATGCTTTTTGTTAATGTTATTATCTAGTCGCACCAGTATAATAGTTTCTGTTTCTTTATCTGCATAAATTTGACTAGATATTGCCATTAAATCTCTGTTTTCCAAAACAATGAGTCGATTTACTCAGTGTAGAATTTAAAATAGTATTCTCGCTTCCAATAGATTCTTTCTAATTATGTAATATTAACAGTATCTCCCAGAATTTGTATCTCTACTCATTTCTGGGCCATCTGTTGTATTAATGAGGATTATGCATAAATGAAAATGAAAAGACAGTCTGACACTCCTATTGAATACCAAAGGTAAGCCTTGTTTCTTGACCATGTGAAAAGAGCAAGCTACTGAATTGTTACACATGATATGTGGGAGTGAAGACATGGTTTTCTTCATGGTTCAGTTAGTAACTTGCTATGATATTGAGCAAAATGTTTCACTTCCTTAGGTTTCATATTGTTAGAGACAGGGTAGAGACTAGGGCTTGGATTTTTTTTTGGTTCATAAAGAAGTCAAGATGAAAAATCTTGACAAAATATATTGGATGTTAGACTGTTGCAGGAAGACCCATTCAGTTCAAATCCAGTCCCATTTCTGTGTTATATCAGTGAGAATTTAACTTCTGATGTCTTGATATGTTTTTTTACTTCCTGTTGCTTACTTATAAAGAGATTCTGATTAATTTATAATGGCTGCCTTTACAAATATAGTGGGCAAAATTAAGCCTTACGATGATAATTCCAAGCAAAATACTGCTAATATCTGCACCAAGGAGGCTTGAGGGTGCCAGATACACTTTGAAAAAAAAAAAAAGTAATTGGAAGTTGAGGACAGGGCCTCCCCGGTTGAAATTCCAACTCTGTTCCTTAGCTGTTTAATCCCAAACAGACTCCCCAGTCTCCTTGAGCCTCTGATGTTGTTTCATCTGTAAAACGGGGATAATAATCCATACATAGGTACTGTATGTATTCTCTCCCATTGCCCATATGTGTCCATGTCTGGGGAGACACACGTGCGCGCGTGCACACACATGCACACACACTCTACTAACTTAAGAGCCTTTGGAATGATGATATATGATTTGAACACAAATATCAGTACAAATTATCTTTAACAATGCAGCATAACTGTCAGGAGAACTATGCCTAAGGGGTGAGGTACACTTAGAAAATGAAATCTCCAGATTGTTCCCAAACCTTACTGTAACCATGTTAGTCCCTTGATAAGTCTTTTCTGGAATTGTCAATAAAGGACACAATTGAAAGATCTGAATCTCAGTATTATTTCATACTCTTAGATGTACTAATGAGCAGCAAAATAACCCCAAAAGTGGCCCTTAATTCAAACACTATCATGTCAGGTTACCAGTAATTAAGAACAGCCTGTATGAAACATACTTACATGGCAGTTGGCACCTCTGCCTTCCAGAGGTTGCTAGGAAGGTGAGTTTAGTTCTCATCTTGGCAACTCAGGAGAAAGGTCAGCATTCTCATTACACTCGAACATGGGGCCATTTGTCTTCTTGAAAACATTCTACCTTGGGATAGGGTGTGGGGGCCCTCAATACAGAGAGAGTTTCTAGCATTTAATTCCAAAGACAGGAGTCCTGACATTTACATTCCTGCTAATTGCCCACATCACCTTGCAGCTGCAGATCTGGGCTCCTGCCTAGAGGACTGCAAACTCTTTGCAAGAGCGTTCTTTATGGAGCTAGAAGGAGGGTGTTGGGCTGCAGAGACATTTTTCAATAGTGTTCTTGAAAAGCCTGAGTGGATTTATGATGTAAATCACATGATTCTCAAAGCCCTTGTGGTGCGGGGTGGCCTGCGGGATCTCTGGTCCTGCTCCCCACATAAGAACGCAGGACATGGCGAGGCCAAAAAGGAACACCCATGGAGCCATAGGTAGGGGAGTCATACCACTATAGTGTCACTGGTGGCTGGGTTGGAGACACAGGAAGCAGGAGCCACACGATCTGCAATCTGTCGTCCACTTCTCCGCAAACCAACCTCACTTGCTAACTGCAATCCGCGCTTGCTAGCTCAGCCACCATCTTCTTACTAGCCCCCATTTTCTGCTAGCATAGCCACGGCAGTTATATTAGTAGCCAATGGCTCACTGGTTACAGCTGACAGCCAACTAGCCACAGCTGATGGCCATCCAATCACAGTTGATGGCCATTTACTACCTGAGTGAGCACCTTTCCACGTGAGGCCGAGAGCCTGGAAACTGCACTCCTGGCTCTGTCCCCACAGCCCTCCTCTGAACTTACTCTGCTAGGAAAGCCTTACGACAGCCCTCATCCTGATAACATGGCTGTTTTCCTATTTTTCAGTATACGTGTACTATTAACTGTACAGTGAATTTTTTGTATAATAAGGGACTCTGATGTATTAGCTCTTCATTATTCTCATTCCATCAGCTTCCTGGTAAATGCCACAACCCCTGGCAGGGACATGAGTCTCAATCAGGTGAGATCATTGCTTTTTAATGAACTCCTCTTCTCGGAGTAACAACATTACTGTGTTTCCCCGCAAATAAGACCTAGGCAGACAATCAGCTCTAATGTGTCTTTTGGAGGAAAAATTAATATAAGACGCAGTATTATATTATGTTATGTTATATCATGTCATGTCATATCATATATCATATCATAGTATTATTATATTATAAAGACCCAGTGTTACATTATAGTAAAATAAAACCTGGTCTTATATTAACTTTTGCTCCAAAAGATGCATTAGAGCTCATTGTCCGGCTGGGTCTTATTTTCGGGGAAACACAGTACCTGTGAAAATCCTTATCCTGCATTATTATTAAGGGTCCCCAGAATAAGAGGCACAGAGTCGCTGAGAAGGTTGTGCTGAGAACTGGGGCAGGATTCATTCCCAGCTCAATATACTGCTAGTTAACAGTCTTTGATCTATCATATTTACCCTCCTGAAACAGTAAGAAGTCACAGGCTGTGAACAACGGCAGTGCGTAGGCACTTTGTAAATGTTACCTTAGTTATTTAATGCCTAGCCTAACTGCTGGAATTTAACACAGTGACAACTTTCACAGAGGGGGCATGTAAAAAATACGTGATATTTTACAACCTGAGAAGTTAAGCACTGAGATAGTTAGGGCCCAGCTCTCATTAGCTGAATGGTAGATTTTTCTAATTAGTTCTTTCTAGTGCAATTAGCACGAAAGAGTCTAATCACCTCATGTGAAACCAATCTAATGCTCGGAAGAGAATGCCCTTGGCTTCTCTTTCAGATTGGATCTTAGGGTTTTCAGTGGACCTCCTTAAAGGATGGAATCTGTGAGTGTTTCTATTAAACATGAGCACAGATCTGTAGAAAGGGCAAGAAATGGACAACTTGTTGAGTCCCCCGATGCCAGCAAAGCTGGAAAAAGTGCTTAAAAATATGCATTCATCGGTAGTTCTCAGTTTATCAGTTCAACTAAAGAGTCTACTTCCCATCATTTCTTTAATTGGAGACTTGGGGCTAGAGCAGCTAGTTAAGTGTGGCTGCCGTCCTGAGGGCAGGAATCCAGGTACGCTTGGAGGCCTGGGGCTGTGGGGCTAGCTCTCCGGACCGCTGCGTGCCAGCCTCCCACCAGCTTTTGCTGATGTGTGTGTTCAGTGGTCTCTTCCCGCTGTCTGCTTGGAGTCGGCCATGGCGCCACATTCAGTTTGGAACTGTTCTCAGATTTCAAGGGTACATCCATCAATTCACAGTTTTTAAGTGAGCCAACTCTGGATATCTCTGTTAATAATGTTTATTTTTAACTGGAAAGGAAACTATAACAACAACATCTGGTCCCGTAGCATGTAAACTGTTGCCACTTTTGGGGAAGCCACTTGCTTGTAAGAAGATGGATGAGAAGAGGCTGAGTATATGCATATTTATTATGAACTAGGGACAGGAATGGGCGTTCGTGCTCACCAGGCTGTAGAGGCCAAGAATGTGTGGGTTTCCATGTCTGCATCACTGCCCAGGGGAGCTTCTGATGGTGGCAGTTTCCAGGTTTGCACTGTCCAGGGCAGTAGGCACTAGCTACTTGTGGCTATGCAGCAGTTGAAATGTTAGACTGAGGAACAAAGTTTTAGGTCTTACTAAATTCAGTTAGTTTCCATTTACATAGCCCCATGTGTGACCAGTCCGACTTTTCTCAACGCATTCTCTTGGCTTGTGTTACCTGTAGGTCATTCTGTATTCTACCAAGCCAGTGTTTCGTTCTAGAGTTGGAAAGACCTTGTAGTTTTTTTGTTTGTTTTTGTTTTGAAATTCTAATTGATTCAATGTGACAAATTTTTATTCAATAAGCATAAGAGAGGATGAACAACATATGATTCCAGCATTGCCCGACGAACTTTCTGCCGTGGGGGAAATGATCACTATCTGTGCTGTCCAATACATTAACCACAAGCTACATGGGCTCTTGAGCACTTGAAATGTGGCTAGTGAAAATGAGCTGAATTTTACATTTTATTTAATTTTAATTAATTTAAATAGCCACTTGTGGCTACTGGCTCCCATGTTAGACAGCATAGGTCTAGGGAGGGCAGCTAAGACAAGAGCATAGACAGCTACAATATAAGCAGAGTTTGTAGCATAGAAAAGTACAAATTAAGGTCAATGGTGGGAGGGATGGGTAGAGTTGACTACAGAAATTTCCTAAAAGGGGGGGCATTTAAGCTGGGCCTTGAAGCATGAGTTGATCTTATTAGGCAGAGGTGGTAAGGAGAGCACTCCAAGAGACAGAAGTAGCGTGTGCAAAGGCATGGAGTCAATTGTTGTCAGTTTGACTCAAATAAACTCTTACAAGTTTTCTCTTAGGCTGGATGTTTTCCATCGACACTCCAGACCTTGTAGTTTTGAAAGTAGCCAAAATACAGGTTTGTTTCTAGGAGGAAAGGTGGGAGGGAATCGTTCCACTTATGTTCATTTATGGAACCTTCCAAATCTCAAAGATAGGACACTATCCAGCACCTCTCCAAACAGCTAGATTAGCATATGCAAATGACTTTTACAAACTCCCTGTGACGTTTTAATTGTACTTAAAGTAAACAAAAATGGAATGTTTAGTCATCGTTATCAGTGCTGTTTAGCAAGTGTGTGAACTGCTCACAGTAGCCATCTGCACTGCTATCCTGGAGCTCTTCATTTTACATTAAAAGGGTCAAATTAGCAACCTGGACCAAGAGGCCTATGTGAGCTGTGAGCTCTGGCTGGGTCCTTCGCCCATTGCTGGAAGTCTCGTTTTGGTGCTTTGGACCCTGAAATTGATCCTGGTTGAAGGAGACAAGGAAGAACACTAAGGTTGTGTATTTAAAACAATGCACAGTCTTTTACTCAACAAACATTTATTGAAGACCAACCAGATGCTAGGAATTCTGGATGGAAAGACACTATGTACCCCCACTGTCTTGTAACCTCAAGAAACCGACACATAAACAG
Source organism: Rhinolophus sinicus (assembly GCF_036562045.2). Taxonomy (NCBI): domain Eukaryota; kingdom Metazoa; phylum Chordata; class Mammalia; order Chiroptera; family Rhinolophidae; genus Rhinolophus; species Rhinolophus sinicus. The sequence continues at coordinate 106,071,494 of NC_133753.1, forward strand.
TTAAAGATAATACTGTGTGATAAATGTCCTAATAGAAATACATACAAGATATGAGGTGGAATATAGAAGAAAAATTAAGTGGTGGTTTTAGGGAAGGCTTCTAAGATAAAAACGTTTAAGGGAAGATTTATATATATATATATGCATGAGTCTCTTAATTACGTTATAAAATTTTGCTAGGGATAAAGAGAACATAGACCTTTCATGAAGGGGCTGTGGTGAAATACAGATCAGATGTGTTAAGCAGCATTGTGTGTTTGGGGAACTGCTGTGAGGAACGGAATACTGGTTGGTGTCTGGTGTGAGATCGTAAGAGTGCTGAGAGATGAGTACGGAAAGGTAGCCCTCTGTGGAACATTACAATTACTTGCTAAGTTTTAGAAACGGAACAGGGCCAGGACTCAGGTGAGACAGGTGAGGCACCCACTCCGAGCTACCTCGTGGAAGTTCACAGTCGGTACTTACCACTCTCAGACTCAGTGCCTCCTTAGATTGTGTGCCCGAGACACCTCACCCACCTCGCCCCAACCCAGACCCTGAAACGTGACTCTGGCTGATGCAACAAGAAGACTTAAAAGGGAAGTGGGGGAGAATCTGAACCAAGACGACACAATAGGGCAGAGTAGAAATTAATGAGATGTTTTGAAAAGGTAAAGGCAAAAAGACATAGTGAGAGAAAAGCCACGAGGCACAAGAAGCCCAAATTGTCTTCTCTGAATTCAGAGGACTTTTTCTTTTGCCTGATACTGGGTTTTCCCTAATTTCTCGCATCGTTGCGGTGCTGTTCTGTCCTAGGGTCATGCCCTTCCTGTCTCACAGGTACCATGCACTTGAGTGTGTTCTGAGAGCCACGGGAGATGGGTTTTTAAAGTGTCTGACTTTGGGTACGTCTGCTGTACAGGCAGGTGTTAACACACTCAGAGAACCGCAGTCTTCCTGGCTCTCTAAATTCAATGACCTTATTTTAAAAGATGATCAACATGGCGTAGGACCTTTTGAGAATTAGTAGACATTTTAGCAAGTTTATCAAGAATAAGCAAAGATGACATTTGGCTGGCAGTAGTTCCACCCTCAAGCCATTTGTTTTGGGAGGAAGCTTTTCCATTTGACAGGTTTGGAATTACCAGTATCCTTGAAACCTCCGCCTTTCTCCAAACTCGGGGATGTTTTCAGAAGGGACTCTTTTCTTCACAGGCATCCCAGAATATAGTTAATTGGGAAAACATGCAAGAAAAGCTATCTTGGCTCCCCGGGCTGCCTGCTGTACTCTTCCAGCATATGCTATTGCTTGTCTCCGAGCAGCAGACAGGTGGCTGCGTGCAAAGCAGGGCCAATGTGCCTCTGACTCAGAGAAGTTTGGAAACAAAGCCTCTCACTGTTTTCTGAAGTCTGCCGGTCTTTCCTGTTCCCTGTCACCTGCAGTCTGAAGGGATTTGTAGAGGTGTCTGTACAGAACAGAGGGTTCTGCAGTCAGTAGAACTTACACAGCCAGCATTTACTGGGATTAGAACCATAGCACCGCAGGGTTGGATGAGTATTTAAAGGCTGTGTAGTCCATCTTCCTTCTGGAAAACCGCTCATTCCCCACAATGCCTGTGTAGCCATGACATCCTGTGATACTCATGTGTTCACTTCCACTCCTCACTGTTCTTCTCGAGTGGTAATTTCTTTGATGGTGCTGTCAGGCTCTCAGCTTCTATGTGTGGCCTCTGAGAACCAGCCTGCCCAGAGACCCTCACTGCTCAGACCCTGGTTTAAGGAGCTAGCTCTTCACCGCCACGCCCCTCCTTGGACAGAGCCCTGGCAGTGTCACAGCTTCAAAGCTCCTCAGTCCCCTTCAGCCACTGTCCCTTCCAAAATCTTTTACTGTGGAGGTGAGACTCTGTTTACCTAAGAATTCTGAAACCACATGAGTAGGTAGGGTGACGTGCCTTGGTGACTTGGAAAAGACAGATGCCCTAGGGTGACCACACGCCTCCCTCCTGGCCGCATGACCTTGGGAAAGCTGCCGTCTTCTGTGTGTCCAGGAGTCCACACCGTCCCAAGGCGTGTTACTTCTGGGCCGTTGTCGGCTCTGGCACAAATATTGTTTGGGGTGCTTGCGTCCTCCTGCCGGCCGGCCAGCCACACAGTGCTGGAGACGCCTCACACCGTTTGCCTTCACACGGCCACTTGTCCCCGCTCGCTTCCCTGTCCCCAGCACTGCCATGGACTCACTGAGGGACTGAGGCCCAAGGACAGCCCAACGTCCCCATACCTCCCTGTCCGGTCCCAGGTCAGAGGTGGCCTTCGTGAGCTGCTCTGTCATAGTCCGTACACTGTTGTAAAGTGACCCGTGTGTGTGTCTGTTTCCTCCACGGGGTTGTCATTTCCCTGAGGGCTGGTCCTGTGCCTCACTCATCCATGGACACCGTGCTAAGCCACCTAGTAGGTGCTATTGAATAAAAGCCAGCGTGTGTGAGTGAGTGTTCCCATCGTCAGGCGGTTGCTACCTGAGACTCCAGCTAAGTGATGCTGAACCAAAGGGATTTCATCCTGTGACTTTTGAACCGTTTTCTGGGGTCTAAGTATGGGCCCTACCCTGTCACAGAGGGCCAGAGACGTGGCAGATTGGGGACAAAACTGGTTCTTGATTAGGAACTTATATTTTATAACAAAATTGGCTGAGTTGAAGAAAAGACAGCACTCCCTAACTCATTTTATGAGGCCAACATTACCCTGATACCAAAACCTGGTAAGGACAACACAAAAAAAGAAAACTACAGACCAATATCTCTGATGAATATAAATGCAAAAATCCTAAACAAAATTCTAGCAAATCGAATGCAACAATGCATTAAAAAGATTATTCATCACGACCAAGTGGGGTTCATCTCGGGACACAAGGATGGTTCAACATCCGCAAATCCATCCATGTGATACATCACATAAACAAAATAAAGGACAAAAATCATATGATTATATCAATTGATGCAGAAAAAGCATTTGACAAGATACAACATCCATTTATGATTAAAACACGTAATAAAATGGGTATAGAAGGAAAATACCTTCACATAATAAAGGCCATATATGACAAACCCTCAGCTAATCTCATAATGAACCGTGAAAAACTGAAGCCCTTTGCTCTACGTTCAGGAACATGACAGGGCTGTCCCCTATCACCTCTGCTTTTCAACATAGTGTTGGAAGTCCTCGCCAGAGCAATCAGGCTAGAGAAAGAAATAAAAGGCATCCAAATTGGGAATGAAGAAGTTAAATTGTCACTCTTTGCAGATGACATGATGCTATATATAGAAAACCCTAAAGACTCCACCAAAAAGCTGTTAGAAACAATAAATGAATACAGTAAAGTTGCCGGCTACAAAATCAACGTACAAAAGTCCATTGCATTCCTATGTGCTAACAATGAAATCTCAGAAAAAGAAATAAAAAAACAATTCCTTTTGCAAATACAACAAAAGGAATAAATTACCTAGGAATAAACTTAACCAAAGATATGAAAGAAATAAATGCTGAAAAGTGTAAGACATTTTTAAAAGAAATTAAAAAGACACAAAGAAATGGAAAGACATTCCGTGCTCATGGATTGGGAGAATCAACATAGTTAAAATGGCCATATTACCCAAAGCAATATACAGATTCAATGCAATCCCCATCAAAATCCCAATGCCATTTTTTAAAGAAATAGAACAAAAAAATCATCAGATTTGTTTGGAACCACAAAAGACCCCGAATATCCAAAGCAATCTTAAGAAAAAAGAACGATAATGGAGGTATCACACTTCCTGACTTTAGCTTGTACTACAGGGCTACAATCATCAAAACAGCATGGTATTGGCAGAAAAACAGACACATAGACCAATGGAATAGAATTAAGAACCCAGAAATAAACTCACATAACTATGGGCAGATAATTTTTGACAAAGAAGCAGAAAAACATACAATGGAGAAAAGACAGCCTCTTCAAAAAATGGTGCTGGCAGAATTGGAAAGCACGTGCAAAAGAATGAAACTGGACTACTATCTGTCACCATGTACTAAAATGAATTCAAAATGGATCAAAGACTTAAACATAAGACCTGAAACAATAAACTGCATAGAGGAAAACATAGGTACTAAACTTATGGACCTTGGGTTCAAAGAACCTTTTATGAATTTCACTCCAAAGGCAAGGGAAGTAAAAGCTAAAATAAATGAATGGGACTATGTCAAACTTACAAGCTTCTGCACAGCAAAAGAAACCATCGACAAAATAAAGAGGCAACCAACTGAATGGGAGAAGATTTTTACAAACAGTGCCTCCTATAAGGGGCTAATATCCAAAATATACAAGGAACTCATGAAACTCAACAACAAAAAAACAACCCAATTGAAAAATGGGCAGAAGACCTGAAGAGACATTTCTCCAAAGAGGACATACCAATGGCAAATAGACATATGAAAAAATGCTCAACATCACTAATCATCAGAGAAATGCAAATAAAAATCACAATGAGATATCACCTCACCCCAGTCAGAATGGCTATCATCAACAAGACGAATAGTAACAAGTGTTGGAGAGGCTGTGGAGAAAAAGGAACCCTCATACACTGTTGGTGGGGATGCAGACTGGTGCAGCCGTTATGGAAGGCAGTGTGGAGGTTCCTCAAAAAATTACGAAGAGAATTGCCATATGACCCAGCAATCCCTCTCCTGGGTATTTACCAAAAAAATCTGAAAACATTTATACATAAAGACATGTGTGCTCCAATGCTCATTGCAGCTCTATTTACGGTGGCCAAGACATGGAAACAACCAAAATGTCCTTCGATAGATGAATGGATAAAGAAGTTGTGATATATAGATATATAGATATATATAGATAATGGAATACAATTCGGCAGTAAGAAAAGATGAAATAGGACCATTTGTGACAACATGGATGGATCTTGAGAGTATGATGCTAAGTGAAATAAGTCAGACAGGAAAAGCAGAGAACTGTATGATTTAACTGATATGCAGTATATAAAACTGAAAACAACAAAAGAACAAGACAAACAAATGAAGGAATAAAAAGTCATAGACACAGAGAATAGTATAGGGGTTACCAGAGGGTAACCCTACAAGAGGGTAAATGGGGTCTAATATATGGTGATGGAAAAGGAACTGACTCTGGGTGGTGAGCACACAATGTGAGATATAGATAATGCATTACAAAATTGTACACCTGAAATCTATAACTTTACTAAGAATTGTCACCCCAATGAACTTTAATAGAAAAAACAATTGGCTGAGTACCTAAGAGTGAAGAGCTCTTCTAAGCATTTCTTACTCATCTCATTCCCTTCCTGCAAACCCTGCTTGAAGGAGACACTGCCACCGTCTTCCTGCAGGTTACAGGTGAGCACGGTGAGGTGTGGGGAGGCTGAGTAAAGTCCGGAGCAGATCCCAGCTCTGGCCCTACTGCCTTTTGGCTCCTGCTCAGAGCCCTCACTTCCGGACCATCCGGACCCCTATTCCAGGGTGCTGAGCAGCCGTTGGGCGGAGTGATTGTGCTGCTTAGTGCACAGCGCTTGAGTAATAGAATTTTCATGAGTGATTAAAGTAAAAGCCAGGATTTAGAGATTGAGAGTTGATTGTTAAAGGTTAAATGAAATTTGGAACATCTTCCTGGATTGGATTAAAGTGAAATTCAAAAACCGTCCCCAAGATGATTATTTACAGTGGTACATTGAGGACTTTTTTGTGGCTTAAGTGCTTGGCACTCCAGTGTTTAAAAATCTCTGTGCTCCAAACCAGAATGTAACTGATCCTTGGAAATCAGAGGTTAGGGCCCTCTTGGAGAGCTACTTCTGAGCCTTGTTACATGTAACATAATCACCCTTTGAAGACAGAGCTTGTTTTATGTTTTCTTTCCTCCTTTGGTGCCTAGCATCTTGCTTTATGCATAATAGATACTTTTGAGATGGATGGGCAGACAGAAATGATTTTATATGGCTTCAGGGGCTCCGAATTTAAGGAATAGTTGATTTCTGAATGAAGTATATTAGCAAACATTGCTTAAGCACAGATATCTCATTTCTCCACTTAATTGTCTGGATGCCAGTGTCCTTGGCCCAGTCCGAGTGGCACACTGTGCATCTCTAAAGCTAGTATTTTCTGGAAGAGAGACTAATGTGAAACAATAGCAAGCCTTGGGCCAGAAGCTGCATGTTGAAGGCCAGACAATGTAGAGCTAGCTCAGGGTGTGTGGTTGGAAGTGGCATTTGAGGCAGACTTGGGGTTCCAGCTCGTAGCCAGTGCTAGATGCTACAGCTGCAGGACGACAGGAGATGTAAAAGTATGAGTGGAATGATGAGCTAAGTAGGTGAAAGTTGGGTGGCGTCAACTAGTAAACAAGTTTCGGGGGCCGTTAGGACCACAATTATTTTGGATGGTTAGCCTGTGTTGCACTTACTATGTGCAAAGCATGATTCTAAGCACTTCACAAGCACTCATAACAATCTGTGACACAAATACTAGTTACTTCCACCTTACAGGTAGGAAAACAGGTGTACGGAGAACTTACCCAAAATGTCTCCATTCGTAAGTCATGACACCAGTTGCACTCTGGATTTCATGCTCTTAAGCCCTGTACCATGTTTCCAGTTCTTTCTTTGGCTCTGAGAACCTGCACTCCGACGGTGTCAGCCCAAAGTCTGCACTGAACACCTGGCCTCAGCAGCCTTTACACTCCTCTTTTTCTAGGTTGTAAACTCCCTGAGAGTGGAGTCTGTCTCACTCATTCGTGCTCGTTCAATTTTTATTCACAGGAAGCCTCTAGGTTTTGGGTTTTTTGTTTTTGTTTTCTGGATACCTCTATATCTACATTACTCCTTTGGCCACTGGGATCTGCGTTGGTGTTTCTTGGCCCAAAGATTGAGTCAACAGCAACAGGAGGCCACAGAGATCTCAGCAGTGCTCACTAAATATATGTTGAGTGCCTGCTGTATTCCAGGCCTGAGCATCCAGAAGCAAACAGGACACACACTGCTTGTACCTTCTCAGAACTTACAGTGCAGCAGAGAAACAAACGAAATAAGCAGAAGTGTGATAGATGCTTTGTTTCTCTCTCTCTCTCTCTCTCTCTCTCTCTCTCTCTTTTTTTTTTTTTTTTTTTTTTTGTAAGTTAAGAGTCTGGGATGGAAAATAATGAAGATGGATGGGTGGAAGTAGAAATTCCTTTAGATGGGGCAGGCAGGGGGAATTCATTCTTGTGAAAGTGACATTCTAAGCTGAGACTTAAGATTTAGGTGCAAATAAGAAGACCTTCTAGGAAGGGAAGCACCTTCTAGGAGAAGAAAACAGCATGTGCAAAGCCCTCAGGTTGAAAAGGAGTTTGTGTAACCTGTTTAATAGTGGAATTCAAAGAAAATCATTTTAATTAGGCAGTTGCATCTTATACATCCCTGCCAAACTTTTGTCCCCCAAGTTGCAGCCTGTTCTCTTAGAGTTAGTGGTTCCCAATCCACTTACTAAAGCTATAGCCAATATTCTGAGACTTTTTAACAGCTTGCTCTAGAAACCGAGCAAATCCGAGGTAGAGGCAGTTGCACCTAGCTGACAGGCTGTGGAGCGTAAGTTAACTCAGTGCATTCACCCTCCATCTGGTCATAAGTCCGGCTTGCACAGGGCTCAGCAGTAGAAATATGTCAAATTCCTTATGTTTGCTGATTCTCTTTTATGAGTGACTCAAAGCATAAGCCGTTGAAATGAATAAAAGAGAAATGATTTTTTTAGATCGTGATTATTTTTTTCTAAAATTTTCTAAATATTCTAGTTATGCCTCTTACCCCCGGGGTGGTGGTTTCATCAGCCTCGACTCAAGAAAAGAGTGCTGCTGCAAACACCGCGTAGAAGCCCACCCAGCCGCCTGCAGGAGGGGCTGAGCTCTGGGGCCAGGTGCAGCCAGGTGAATGGAACAGGTGCTGGACTACACGGTGTCTCACTTCATCCCACCCTTCTCCTCCCCCATGCTTTAGTTGAGATCCCTTGAAAGCTCCCATTCCCCCACCTTTCATAAAAGGTCTGTCAATTATTTAAAAGGAGGAACACAGCCTTTATTCCAGTGGATTTTCCCCCTCAGTCACGTGAGTAGTCTTTTCTCTGAGCACACACACATGGCCCAGACGCACTGTCAGGGGAGATGTAATGTCAGCATCTGGTGTTAATATCTATTGTTGACATTTGGGGAGTGAGAACATGAGCTATTAGGGGAGATGTTTGCTTGTACCTAATTAATGTCCTGTTGTATCCCCTCTCATTGTCAGCTCTGCCTCACCATCCTGCCTTGGCATTTTCTTTTACTGGCTAACTTTACAAGTTAATTATTTTTCTGTTGAATGTTAAATGCTGCCTTTTAAAAATGCTGTTCCTCAGCGTGAATTCTTGGTTATCAAAAATCAAAATGATGTGAACAATGGTCACCTCTGTCCCTCAAGCCAGTGTTCTTGCTGATCACTCCTCTAACGTGTGATGGTGTTTGCTGACGTCTGCAAGGCAGGTCCGCTCCAGCAGAGGTGGACTTCTGACTCCCCACATTCCTGCCCATGGCTAGTGTGCGGGAGCTGCAAACTTCTGCTGCATCGTCTCAGAGAAGCAGTTGTGATGAGGCCAGGCCTTCTGACTCATTTTGCTTGAACTCAAATCACCATTCAAACTCATTCGGCAACTCCATAAACACAGATGGAAGTGAACCTCAGACAGACTGATTCCCTAAAAGCTTTTATCCAACATGTGTCTTGGTGGAAGATTGCAACTTTCTTTACTTGAGATTGATGTATAAAAATAATAGGAAAAATTGTAGCTAATAGTTATTGAGTGCTTACTCGGTGCCAGGCTTTGTGACACGCTTTTCACTTGGATTAGCTCAACAACCCTGTGAGATAAAGTAATATTGTTATTCCCAACTTAAAGCTGAGCAGTTTGGGGCACTGAAAACTTAAGTAATGTGTGCACCGTCACGTGACTGGTGGGTGATTCTGTGCCCTTAGTCCCTGCTGCGGGGGCCAGTGCATCCAGGACAGTGGCGGGGGGGCTCAGGGAGACTGATCACTTAGGTAGGAGAGCCCGAAACCAGATGTGCTGGGAGTGTGAGGCATATGCCGAACCCCTGAGTCTCAGTGCCGAAAGGTTGCATAAAATAGCTCACTAATAACGTGTTCATATCAATTACTTGTCAAAATGATAATACTTTGGATATATCGGGTTAAATAAAATACATGATTAAAACCAATTTCAGTTGTTTCTTTTCACTTCTTTTATGTGGCTACTAGAACAGTTTAAATTTCCTGTACTGCTTGCATTTTATTTCTATTGGAAAGGGCTGCTATAGAGACATATCCAGAGTTCCAGGGTGTCTGGATTCTTTCCTTGCCTTAGGAGTCTGATCCTAAATTATTGAGGGAATATGCACAAATCTGGGACCCTCCCCCTCCTTCCTGGCCATGTCACTTCCAGAAATCCAGCACAAAGTTTAAATTCTTACATCTGGGTCTCTACCGAGAGCCCATCTGTTGGCTCTTATCAAGTACGGAAAGATAAAACACGGACATGTTATCCATTAAGGAGATCAAAAGGAGGGCTAATGACAGAAATGTGGCTGCTGTTAAAATGTCCTGAGAGGATAATCTGGGCGGCCCTTTTGTTCTCCTTCAGGCGACCCTCTTAAGTGTCTCCCAGAGACCCGTCTCCATGCTCTTTCTGCTGCCCTCCACCACCGCCCCTTTCAGCCCTGGCCCCCTCTCTCGGGGGTATCTGTGCAGCTGCGAGGGCCCTTCTCTCCAGCAGCTCTGACAGGAAGCAGGTCTCTTTCCCTGCCTGTGAGAGCAGAGTGGGTAATAGTGTTGCCCTCCACCGGGCATCTTTGAGGGGCTTTATGGCTCCAGCGGGCACGGGGCAGCCAATCGCAAGCACCAGCAGCTGATATATGACACTAATATAGGGTTCACTTTTATTCTCAACCTAAAAAAGTGATAGATTGTTCCAAGCTTAGACAGGCTGTAAAATCGGTGCTTCTGGAACCATGCTGCCTCACCCCCGGGACCACTCTAATGCTTTACATCTGTACAAAGGTTCCTTGTAATCTGGCTTTCTGCTTTCATTTGTCTTCTTTTCAGCCTCTTAGTAAAGACCTTAATTGGTCTTAGTGGGGCTTTTTTCAGTTAGTGCAACTGTACCTTGAGGGCTGAACAAGTACCAGACACTACCTGTGGGGAGAAGGGGAGCGGTGGGGAGACATCAATGCTCCTTTACCTTTAGCCGTTTAATTAATGTGCTCGGAACAAGGAGCAGTTTGAAAAAATGTCTGCTCCTCTGGGACCCTGCTACACATCAGACAGAATGGGCTTAGGTGGAATTTTCTAGATTTCTTTCCTGCTTCGGTCTCTGTGCACACTCATTAGCCTCATAATTGTCTCACAGTAAACTACTGTATCAGGTTTCACTCTGTCCTTTTGGAGGATCAAGTTGCTTTTACATCAATAGACTGCGAAGTGCGAGGGGTGCCTGTGCAGGGAAGTGGTCTCTAATTTCTGTTTCTTACCTACTAATTATTTAATAATACATTTTATTGCCTATTAAAATGTGGCATAACTTGCTTGTCAGCAAAACTAGACGGAACCTAATCGTTGGCGGAGGATAATTGGCACTCGTACAGATGGCTGTTCCTGCAAGCCAGGTTTGCTATTGCAGGTAGAGTTCCTTGCCAGGTTTCTCGGTTCTGTTTGCGGGCTGCTCGGTGTGGCGAGGGGGTTCCTGTGCCCCAGCCCGGGCGGTGAAATGTGGTATTATTGCAAATGTACTGTGTACTCAGTTATAGATCGTAAAGGCTTCTGCTGTGTAGGTACTTTTTCCTCCTCCTCCCCCTTCCTCCCTGGGTTTTAAAGGACCCTAGTGAGTTTTGTACCACACTGGAAATTACCTTATGTGCTGGAAAATGCATCAGTGGAGACTTTGTTTAAACAAAGGGCGTTTTTATGATGGATAGAAGAGGCCAAACTTCTGGATTTCCATCTAGTAAAAATTTGTGTAGGAAAATTGGACCAGTCCCAGTTCCTTAGTAGAATCTCATGAAGGTTTTCCTGTTGCTTCAAAATGACCCCTTAAGGAATGTTGCCTGAATTCCAGAAAATTGCCCACAGTGTTTCTTGGAGCACAGTAAAAAAGTGAGGGGGACACATGGTGTGTGGGATAGTGTGGTAGCAGGATTAGTTCACTGGAGAGAAGAGGGGAACATAAATACTTTGGCTCTCAGCGGGAAGTGCTGGCCAAGATGTGTGGCAGGGAGTGGATGGGGCAGGCACTCTGGTAAGGAACGTTTCGGTGGCATTGAAGTGGGTGGGGGCCATCCGTGCAGGGGGAGAACAGTCCCCACCCCCAGGTGGGGGATCCCTGGCCCAGCGTTCCCGTCTCTGGGGCGCACTCGCCCTTCACTTTCACAAGGCACTCAGGTCTTACTTCCCACGTAGGTGCCACCCGTTCACAGGAGACCACCACCCTCACTTCAAAGTCTGTCTTGTGTTCCGACACAGGAGGGTTCTTTAAAACCCACAGTGATGCCCGTCTTTGCGTGTTTTCTGGAGCCCCTCTTCCCATCCCCTACTCCTGTGTAATTCTTTCATTTCCTAGTAGAACTCCTGCACCAGAATGCGTCTCCCATCTGTCTGGTATCTCCCTCAGCAACAGCATTTCTCTTCCCTGAGAGACGTGCATGGGCTCAACCCTTCTCTCTAAGGCTCAGTGAACACCTCTGCATTTACCAGTTAGCACACCGCCTTTTTTGGTGTGGAAGGGAATATTTTGGCTTGATACTTTAGAAATTAGTATGAAGTAAGCTTGGCATAGATAGCTCAGTTTCTTAGGGGTTGAGTTTGAGAATGACTATAATTTAATACCTATAAAAAATGTTTTTAAAAAAAGGAAGAAAGCCAATTCTGAGGTTTTGTGTGTTATATGAAGGGTGTGTGTTATACATTGTCATTAAATTTTCTTGAGCAAAAGCTACTAGCAAGTTAAAGCCAATTTAAAAGGTGTGTATTGAAATTGGAACGTGCAGCCATAAACTGGCTTGGGAGGTGATTTGGGAGATGTAAATTTTTTTAGAATAATGATAGCATGGAGGTTGGCAGTGACCTATTAGGTTGGTGCAAAAGTAATTGTGGTTTGACAGGTTAAAAATAATTGGAAAAAACCACAATTACTTTTGCACCAACCTAATAGCATGTCTGTAACCTCGGTGGTCACAGCCCACAGCCCACTATGGATGGGGTGTGTGTGTGTGTGTGTGTCTGTGTGTGTGTGCTCGCGCACACTATTTAGACAAGGGTACATCTGTTCATTTCTTTCTCTCCTATAGTTGGCTCATCTGGAGTTTATTTGTAAGTAAACTCAGCCAATGGGATTCCCTGGTGAGAGCTCATCCTGGTAACTTTTGTCTTGTGAATTGAGATGGGAAGTCCAAATGAGGAAAGGCTAGTGAACAGCGTGCTGTTCTCTAGTACATGAAGCACCATTAAAATCACTTCCATCTCTGGCCCCCTTCTGCCAGGCCCACCCCTAACATTTTGGGGACAAGAGTACGTATGGAAGCCCCTCTTACTGCTCTCTTTGCAATTCAGGTTCTTTCTAGCACCACAAGGAGCTTTGCACACCCGAGTGTGGGCTGCCACCCACCCATCCAAGCTCTATCCACACCTCACTCACCAGTCCAGCGAACAGCTGCTCTGAGCCGCTGTCAGGCCTACAGGTGTGTGTCCCGACAGCATGGCTGCCCTGAGCAACACAGTCCCGGGGAAAGGACTGCTCATGCAGGCTCTGGGGCCCCTTGGGGCACTCTGGGCAGGGGAGCCCTGTGTCCTCGGTATGCAGATCATAGTTCAGAAGTGGGAGGTGAGCCAGGGGGCAGCCCATCCTGGTGACCCCACACAGAGGGGCACAACTTGCAAAGAGCCCAAGAAGGCCCCCCTTCTGCGTGGCTTTCAGTGCAAGGGCTCAGTTGCTGGATCTGAATGGTATTGCCTCTGCTCTTTAATCTTGACGACCTCACAGCTCCTACGCTGCAAAACCAAGGTGAAATAAAAGAAAGAAAATGGATCCAAGTCTTGTCCGAAAAAAAGCTAAATGGATAAGTTATTGTTAACTCATCAGTGTCTGTGGATACAAGATGTGAATACTTAGTTTTCAGATTCAGTACTGGGAAGTCAGCTAGGTCTTATGCAAAAAGATGTCATGAGACATGTTTGTATGCGAAAGAGGTTTTCTCGATGAGCATTTAAAGTATAGCAGACTGCTCTCCAGATGCAGGGAAAGCCTTCCTGTACCACGCAAGGACCATGCGAGGGAAAATTACAGCTGCGGGATCAAATTAGGGATGCTTTCAATTTCAGGAGTCCAGATAAGAAACAAAGGATTATATTGATATAATTCAAGCAAAGTAAGGCAGTTTGAAGCTTGCCATCATTTTAAAACACATCTTTGTTCAACATCTTTTTTAAAATGAATGGGATAATTGCCTTGCTGCTGAGAGTGTTGCTAATATGCAAAGGGTTGTTCAAACTCATCCTTCCTCCAAATTGAAATATGGTGCATGGGCTTCTAAAAGGAGGTTAACTGGGCCCAAATTCTCGAAGAAGTAAATGTTTTTTCTATTATGCTAAACTGCCTAGATTTTTAACAGTGGGAATCCTAACTTTGATGTGGAAGTGATAGTCCTTAAAGTATTTGAGGTTCTTTGTAGGTATTTAAACTGTTGTTTTGTGTGGAGTTGTGCGGAGCTCAGGTTTTAATGACCTTGATTTTCATCTTTAAAAAAGTATGCAATTAGTCCATCATGTTCATCTGACAGACAGCAGTTAATATTTTTTATTGTGTAAATGAGACACCTTACCCTCCAAAAGAAAACTCTTGTGGGAAACATGCTCATATTGGCTTCAAAAGGAAAATTAAGCAAGTATCTTGCAATGGGACCTTGTCATCTGCTTTTCCTATTATCTCAAGAGATGGAAGTATTAGGAGAGCACATTTTCAGGCTCATTTTTGTCAGGTAGGAAGCGACAATAGCACCTATATCGGGGTGTTAGGATATAATAAATGAACGTATATAAAACACCATGCCCAGTATTAGCTGCCTTACCCATTCAACTTACTCAAAGGAAATTGGATATAGGCACTAAATTTGCATAATTTTGAATCTTAGAGGCTTTTTTACTTTGTCGTCCATTATGGACTTGGCTTCCCTGGCTGTCTCACCAGTGAGATAAAAGAGGGAACTGAGTAAGGACAAGTGAGTTGCCACCAGGAGTGTTTCCCGTTGAAGGCTGATCCTGAGCTGTGTGTGTGCAGGGCTCATCGCCGCCATTCCACCCAGACGCCTGGGAGCTGCTCTTTTCTGGAGTATCAGCCTGGCTCTCGGGACGTGCAGGCCGCTTGCTCCCCAAAGTGATCTGCCCCACCCCCAAATCGTCTTCTCCATAAAAGCGCCTTCCTGTGTGTTACTTCTTGTCTCCACTTGAGGAGAAGGCGGGTGTGTAGCCCATTTGTTTAAAAGGGTCATCAGCCATACCCAGCCCCTCATACAAATAAAGACCTTTAAAATTAAGCCAGATGATGATAGAGTAAAATATGAAGCTTGTGCTTTTGGACCCCATGTTTATTTTTTATTATGCCTCTGCCTCCTTCCTTTGAGCCCTTGACTTCATCTGTGGGCCTGTGCCTGTGCTCATGTCTGTTTTCCAGAGCTGCTTGAGTTTTAAAGCTCCCATCCGAATAATGACTAGGTTCCTACCTTGTCATCATGCCCCCTAGAAGGTTCTGGTACCCTCTGAGTTCTCTAGCAGCACCCCCAAAGTGCTAAATCCTAGAGTCCGGGAGGTTAGTCATACACCAAAGAGGCGAGGGTAGTATAATAGAAAGTGGAAAAGAGCCAGTCCAGCCTAGCACATGCCCCCTCGGGGAGCTAATCACCCATGTAGTCAGGTGTAGGGCTTTGCCTGAGACGTCTCAGCCCTGGACGCTACTACATAGAATACATCTTTCTGAAATCAGAGAACTGTAGGAAGAGAATATTCATGTATATGTATATGTGTATTTTCTCATGTATACATATGTATGTATATGTTTATATATGCATATACACATACATACATATATTCATATATACACTCATGCACTCTCACACACTTAAAGGATTCTAATTTAGGGTAGATTTAACCTTTTGACAACTCAAAGGGAAAAATTAAAGTCTATGAAGTGATTATTGTGGAAACCCAACCAAGCCTTTCCTGGAAATGCCAGAACCACAGAAGTGTCCCAGCATTTGAGAAGATGACAAGTGCTGGTTTATGCAGACCTCAGGATTCCCTTCCTAGGACACTGTCATTTATCACCCCAGCAGCAGGAATGGTGCCTTTTCATATCAGATAGGGAGTTTACATTGATGAGCATTAAGAATGGTGAAATAATTAAACAAAACAAGAACCAGACTAGCAAAACTAGTCAGTCCCCAAATATCCCACCTTCCTTCCTCCCCTTCCTCCTATTCCCTTCCTGTCTCCACTCTGTTTTTCCCTTCATTCCCTTCCCAGACTTTCCTTCGTTATCTGGGAAGACTGAGCAGAGCCTGAACAACACAATTCACTGAGATTCTGCGTCACAGAAGATCTTCAAATCTGGAAATACCATAGTAGGACCTAGTTTTAAAATGTTTCTTTTCAGGGAAAGTAAAATATTCTTACAGTGTTTAAAAATAATTATGCTCTCTGATATTCCAAGCCAGAAACATTAATTTTAAGAAGTTGGAATATTTCTCTTTACATGTGATCAAATCTTTCTCTCTCTCTCCCCCTCCCCCCCGCCTTTCTTTCTGTTTTTCGTTTTTCAATCAGAAGTGGTTTTGGTTTTTTTTTAAGTGAAAGTAACTATCAACTCATACATTCCCAAAAAGGCAAATCCTAAATCCTAGGATTTGTGGGTTATCCCTAACAAGTACTCCAAATGCTCTATGTAGTTCCTGGTTTTATTATTCAAACATTTATTCAACAGATACTTAAAGAATATTTTTCAAGAACTGTGCAAGATACTGTGGATGGGAAGGGGGCCACATGTTCTACCTGACAAGCTCAGGAGACTAAAAATAACCACATAGAATGGAATGAACATAAAAGTTCCTAACTAAGGTGGGCCATGGTGGGAAGTCACATCTTCAGCCTAAAGCTTCCTTCATAAGGTCAGTCTTCACCTTAAGTGAGCCTGTCTATTGTCTTTTTGTGCCTAAAATAACATCCTTGGAATGTCAGTAATCCCTTTTTCCAGAGCAGAGCAGGAAACTACAGAGTCCCTCATTATTATTCTTGTCCCCCGGTTACCATCTCTATGTGCTGTGAAAAATGAACTATTAACTACCCTGTACCCACCTATGTGAAAGAAGTACCTGCCTTTCCAATTTACTTTTATACAATCCCAGAGGTTTCCTTGCTTTGCTTTCTCCCACCCCTTTAATCTACCACCAATGGATTTCATGTAACCCTCCTTCTTTGATTCTACATATAAAACAAACTGCAAACCACCATTTTGTGGAGAATTTTCTCAATCCGTTTAGATTTTGCTTCCTGGCAATTGTCAGCAGTTTGGCTCCAGTGAACTCTTATAAGCTTTCTCTTAGACTGAATGTTTTTTTCATCGACAGTGCTAAGACATGTACATTCATAGCTGCAGTGGAAATATGAAGGTGGCTGCTGTCAGGTAGGAGAGACGCAGGTACTCAGCTCTAAGTGGCAGATGTCCGATAAGAAAGATAAGTATGTCAGGAACTCTGAGATGACATTAGCCCCATTTAGAACTAAAGAAAGAGTATTTGGGATACATACCATCTCAGTCTTTGCCTGTGTATGTGTCTGTAACTTTTTTTTGTTAATACACTGATGGTAATCTAATGGGATATAATACTTTCCCCTCGATATTGTCATGAACAGTATATCTTTTCATTCTATTAACTTGTTCTACATCTGTTTTGACCCATTCCATGGATATTGGATAACTAGTCCCTAATTCCTGGACATTTAGGTTTCGTTCAGTTTTTCATCTTTGTATTCACTAAATGAGTTTTGGATTTCATTAGAACATACTCTTGGAAATGGATCGCTATATCAAAAAGAGTAGCACATTTTGAAAATATTCATAGTGTTATTTTTAACTACTCTACATTCTTATAAAGAATTCTTCATTTTAATTTTTTAAATAACAGTCTCAACATGGCTTCTTTATATCCTTATTTATGGGAATTCTGTTCTGCTAGCCTTCAGGTGATTCTCAGTGATGGTTGTTCTGTAGTTTAGTTGTCATTTTGATGTGGTCAGGGGAGAATACAGGCATAGCATTCACCTACTCCTCCATCTTGACCGGAAATCTCAAGAATTCTTTATTTACATTTTTGAAAATATTTAATATTTCTGCAGATATTCCTGCAGATAAAATATCCAAGTGTAATGGTTTGCTGTTTATTGTTTTCCTGTAACTCTTCAGCTATGAATATAATTAATTACACTTTTCAAAATTGTTCACGCTGTGCTGCACATGTATTGCTATCCATGTACCCTGTACTCTGTTCTTTTATGCTTCTCTGAATTCTGTACTAAACAAACAAATAAACAAAAACCAGCTCAAGTAACACTTTTTCCTGAAAACCTTTCAAGACTCCCCAGCCTCTCTGAGTTCTTCCTTCTGGGCCCCTGTAGCCTGTTCATGCCATTTGCCAATTAACTACCTACCTTACAGGTTGTCTTTTTTTATGATTAGGAGCTTGTTTCTTCTAGTCGCTTAGAAACTACTCAGAGCCAGAGACCATGACTGGACTTCTGTGTCCACAGCTAGTAGAACATCTTACACGTCATAGGAATGCAATATATTTTAATGACTGATGTATCTGGGGTTTTGGGGGTGGGGTTTGTTTTGTTTTTCAGGTTTTTTTCACGTCATCAGTGTCCATGGCAAGGACAGCCAAGTTCATGGTATCATATGCCTTCAAATATCACGTTGACCATTGTCTTTCTTACTTCAATATGGAAGGAAGGAAGATTGGCTCACTGAGAAAGCATTGTAGTTGTTTACATAACTTAGATTTTAAACTGTCTAGCACATAGTAGGCATTCAGTAAATACAAACCTTTTTAGTAAAATAGACTCGAAACTGATATTTGCCGCTTACTGCATGATTCCAAGGCGAGTGTTGATTTCTGTTTCTCTTGATTTTCTTGCTTGTGAAAGGTGGATTGGATCCATTCCTACTGGATTCTTTCTGGACTGAGAACATTTAGTAACTTTCTTTGGTCATAGACATTCAAGTATTGGAGGCAGAAGCAGAACTGGTTGTATAAATACTGGCTAAAGTGTTCAGCCTAGTTTTAAGTAAATAAAATGCTGGATTCGTTTGAATAATTCTTGATGATAAAATGCTGAAAAAAAAGAAAAGTTATTTGGTGCTATTTGAGTTCATACTTCTAGCAATGATACTATTATAGATAGTTAGAACATTACTGCTTTGTTCTACAGCTACTGTAGTTCAGTTTAGACATCCTGTGTAAATGGAAAAAGGATCAACAGGAGTTTTAAAACCAACAGTAACTAAAATTATTTCTTTTCAAAGACACCATGTACAAAGAAAGGACATTTGGTGAAAGAATAACTGGGTCGGGTTTTTTCCCCTCAAAATATTCTTATTCTGCCCTGAATCTCCCCCTTTTCTTTTCTGCAGAAGAGAGGGTCTGTTGCATCACCAGGCAGAATACAGGTATTTTTACTTCCCGTTAGAGTATAGGGTTCAAAATTACATTTATTTTGATGCTTTTAAATATTTTGTGGTTTGATAAGGAACGAAGTCATTTGATCAACATCCCTTTATTAGTAAAAAAAAAAAGCAAAATGTCACTCAAACTCAGAACAAACTAAAAAAAGTTGTCCTTACATTTGTATGGGACACATATAGTGTAGATCAAAGGTTCACAGAAAATTATATTTTAGTGCCATGAGCACAGTAGAGACATATCATGTTCCTGCAATTACTGGGAACATAAATGGTATTTTTTAGAGACTAGAAGTTCATAGACTCCTTCCATTCGTGTCTGAGATCAGCAAGCCCTTAATAATGCAGTATGTACTTATTTATTGATCAGACCATTTAAGTAGTAAGACATGAGAAAGTGGACACTATTATCTGGTAATTGACCATATTGGAGAGTTAAGTGTTCTGACAAGGAGCTAAGTGTGTTTAACCTTCAGATAAGATCAATTTTAAGATAATGCCTACCTTGGTAATGAACCAAAGCTGCTAAGAAACTTTGTACTTCAGATGCTTCTAAAGCAATGTTGCTTTGATGACAACTATCATAGTTTTAACGACCAGATTTTTTCCTGAGAGCCATCTGTCTCCCAGGGCAACCTGGAAAAGGGTTCCTAACTTTCATACTGTACTTAGGGTAAAAGAGAAATGAAAGGAAATGACAGCAAGCAGCATTGCCCAGAGTCATTAATTCATGCAGGAAACATCTTGTGGGCACCTACCGTGTACCCCTCATCATACTACATTCTAGGGCTCCAGCGTTTTGAAGGGTACCTCACACGGAGGAGCTTATGTTCCAGGAAGATAGTTTTCCAACCTCATTTGATCCATTAGGTCTGTAAACCAAAGCTTCTGTGAGCCCTTAATTTTTAAAAAGCAAGAAAAGTTTACTTCAAAACCTGCCCTTTTTCTCTCTCAGTCCTTTCCCTGTGAGCTCATTAAACACAATTTGAAACCAGCTTCTCATGGGGACACATCCATAAGCAAATATCACAGTGCATTAGAAATGATCGAATAGAAATGTGAACACAATTGACAAGAGGACTTAGTGAAGGATCTAGCTAAAGCCACCTCTGATGTGAGGAAAGTCTTCGTAGAGGAAGTGACTTGAACAGCCCTTGCTGGGTGAGTGCAAACTCACCAGGAAGAGAGGCAGCTTGGAGGCAGCGTGGGCAAAGAAAGCGACGGCTGTGGTGTGTTTAGGGAATTGGGTAGCCCTACTTACCTGCCTGGAAAAGAGATGTTTGCAAAGGACTGGCTGGAGATAAAAAGCAAAGTAGATTAGGCTCTAAATCCTATAGTCTACAGAGAGATTTTTAAGCAGAAGAGTAACATAATCAGGCTTGGATTTCAGTGAGGTGATGCAGACAATGTCAGGAGAACCACAGGGCTCTTTTAGGGCAGGGCGGTAATAATGATATTGGAGAAGAAGGAACATTTAAGAGAGGTTTAAGATCGGTAATGGACAGACCTGAGTGATGGACTAAGTGTGGAGACATGGGAGAGGATAAGGAGCATCCCAAACCTGAAGACTGCATGGGCGACAACGTGCCACACAGGTGGACGGCTGGGGGAGGGCGGAGAATGAGGGGGAGTCAGTTCCACGTGGGAGGTGTTGGCGTCAATGTCCTGTGAAACTGCTCAGTGGAGAACTTGGTTGGAAAGCTGAAGATATAGGTCAGGATTAGAAACGCTGGTTGATGAAATCACTGATCAAAAACAGAGGCTGGGGTGCGTTCGCTAATGATGGCTACAAGAGGAGCACTCAGCAAAGGAAATAATCAAAGGTATTATTTGGTATCTAGAAAAGAGTGGTTTTGCAGAAGAAGAGAGGTCCGAACACAGAAGTAATAGTATCTGATACCACAGGACAGAAGGATGTGAATCTCCTGAAGATTTTTGCCAGCTGGAAGGCTACTGACCTTTAGCAAGGACTGTTTCAGTGGAATGAGAAGAGTGAAGGCCACGTTAGACAAGTTCAAAAAGGGACTGAAACACAAGGTAAAGAAGTGGGCACAATGAATGTGCGCTCAGTGCTTCGGGTGATGGGACATGAGGAGAAGGCCATGGTATGAAGGACAAGCCAAGTGGAAAGGCTGAGGTGTGTATGAGGGGGAGCTGAATAGGTCCGTAGGTTGGGGCCATCTGTATGTCATTGGGATAGTGAGGGCTCTGGAATGAGACAGAGGATGAAATCTCAGGCCCACCATTTACTAGGTACTGACATAGAGCAAGTTCTTCTATGAGCCTCAGTTTCCTCATGAATAAAATGAGACTGATACCACCCCTCTTGGAATTTCTTGAGAATGAAATGAAATCATGATATGAAAAGCATCTAGAACTCAGATGGCACTCAGTAAGTGGTAGTGGGTTTGTTTGTTTGTTTGTTTCCTGTAAGGAAGAGAGATTTTAAGAATACCAGAGTGGGAGGGGATGAAGTATGTGGCTTCCAAGAAAAGAGGCAGGTGGGAATGGAATCTGGAAGAAAATTAGAGTTCGCCTCACAGGGATGATGCTCATGCTTTCCTGGGTACTGGAAGGGAAGGACGGTGAGAAAACAAGACATTGGGCAGGATAATTGAGATTTTGCTGCAGTAACAAAGAGCCCCCAGATCTAAGTCTGTGACTACCACAGAGGTGGCTCACTCATGCTATATGTCCCACATGAACCAGGAAAGGGGCTGTGTTCATCTTAGGCCCTCAGGGACCCAAGCTGATGGGGGCTTCATCTCAGCAGTGGCTTCTGCAGTCCTCACAGAGCAAGTCGCATTCAAGCTCAGAGGGCCGAGAAAGTGCTTAAAACTGAGGGAGAATGAGAACTAATAACCAGAGCCCTGGGAAAAGCCACCGGTATCAGGAAGAACGAGGTGGAAGGAATGGTATGTGTTTTCTTCATGAGGAAGCATCAAAAACATGACACACCAGGAGTAGTTAGGGGCTTGACAAGAGTGGTAAATGTTTGAAACAGTCGTTTGTTAAAATAATTAAACGAGAACATAGCAGCAAAGGAAAAGGAAGTTGTTCTGGTTAAATATTTATCATTAGGGCTCCATGCAAACGAAATGGTAACGCAGCTGCGAGTCCGTTTCTTAGTTCAGCTGTAGCTTAAAATTAGAAGCTGCCCATCAGTAATTGTCCCAAAGGAGTGATTTCTCCTGTAACAGCACATAGCCTAGAGAAAAGGAAATGCACAAAGAGCAGACTTAATGGGAAGGGAAACCACTGCAGAAAGAACATGCGAGGCAAATTGGTTGTACATCAATCCTTGGAAATAAGAATGAGTTCTCTTTTATCAGTCAGTTTCTGAGTACATCGGCTGCTGGCCTAGCACTTGGCACATTGTGGAATCAAGAGAAGTTTGTGACTTAATCTTGCTCGTAAAGAATATAGTTTGGTTAGTGGGACAAAGCTCATGATATGAGTTTGGGGTTTGTTTAATGTATATTATTTATTGCCCTAATGAATATAATTTGGGGGAAGAATTTCATGGAACATACGGGATTAAGTCTAGACATCGAGGAATAGGTGTAACTTCGTGTGGACTAGAGGGAGAATACGAGACAGAGCGATGGTGTGAGTAGAGATCTGATGTGGCAGTGAGAGTCATCAGTGTGGGGGCAAGACGGAGAATGGCCAAGAAAAGAGAGGATTAGATGGGGGACTCATGGGATATACTGTTGAAAAGACAAGGTGGCGCCTAATACACCCGGAGTTGCTGGAGAGTGGGCGGGAAGGAGGAATTATTTGGTGATTGCATGAGGAGTGGCATTGAGACAAGGTCTGCCTGGTCAGCTGGGGAGAACAGATCATGAGTGATCAGGTAAGAAACTTCCTAATAACCATGTCTGCTTTGCAGGCGCCCGTCACAAAGCAGGAACGACTCCCTGTCACCTTCAGAATAAAATTGCAGTCTTGTCGCATTTGGACGTGCCCATTTTGTATAGCCAATGGCTGTTATGATGCCGAAGACTAGGGTATGTGGGGACCAGGAGCCACACCCAGGAGGAACAGCTAGAATCCAAAGGTCTTATCCACAGACGGGGTTCAGGGGTGCAGCCCAGCACCTTGTGGGGCTGTGAACAAACAAGCCAGACATGCCCCCGCCCTAGGAGACACCTGGAGGCTAGGTGGGCTCCAAGACAGGTGGCCAAGTAGAAGCCTTTTCTTCTTTATTGTTTGTACAACTGTGTTGAGCTATAATTCCCACATCACACAATTCACCCACTTAAAGTGTATACTTCAGTGGTTTTCAGTATATTCACAAAGTTTTGCATTCATCACCACCATCAATTTTAGAACATTTTCATTACCCAGAAAACAAACCCTGCATTCCCTAACCACTCCCCCTTCCTACCCCCCAGACTTCCAGCCGTAGGCAACCACTACTCTGCTTTTGGGCTGTATGGATTTACCTGTATTGTCCAGATTCATGTCAGTGGAATCATACGCTATGTGGCCCTTTGTGGCTGACTTCTTTCTCTTGTTTTTTACTTGTCTTTAATGTTCAAGACTTCTTTTCTTTATATTGCCTAATCACATTCCAGTGAGTGGATATACATTTATTTCTTCATTCATCACTTGATGAACATTTGGGTTGTTTCCACCTTTTGATTGTTACACGGATAATGCTGCTGTGAACATTCATGTACAGGTTGTTGTGTGGACATGTGTCTTTATTTCCCTTGGATGTACACCCTGTGGTGGAATTGCTGGCTCATAATGGTTTAACCATTTGAGTAACTGCCAGACTGTTCCCTAAAGTGTCTGCATCATTTTCCGTTCCCACCAGCAGTGCATGAAGGTGTCTGCATCTTTACCAACATTTGCCGCTCTTTGTCTTTTTGATTATAGCCATCCTAGTGGGTGTGGAAGCCGGATCTCATTGTGACTTTAATTTGCATTTCCCTGATCAGAAGCCCTGTTTCCAATACGAAGGCATAAAATAGAAAGCATGTTATGGGACTTACACAGAAAGCTTGAGAAAAAAGTATCAAAAGAATGATCTGAATAGAAGGAGGATTCCTGGTAGGTACATCTAAGGGTAAGCTGAAGGCCGTCTCTGTTCTGCCCAGTGTGTGGTGTTATCCTGTTCTACCATAATGAAGCAACAGGATTACTATTCTCAGTCAGATTATCTGCTCTCAATCCTTGGCAGCACCAAGTCAGAGTCACCTGAAAAAATTTGCAAATGTACCTGTCCTTGGCCACTGAATCCAAATATCTGGGGTGTAGCCTAGGTTTCTGTATTCTTAAAAGTCTCCCCACATGAATCTGATGCACAGTGAGAGTTGAAAGCCATTGTTGTAAATAATTCAGCAGGATTAAATAGTAGACTGAATGTGTTGATTAGATGTACTGCTCAGATAACCATCTGCCTTTATTTTGACTTGTCAGCTTTTCTGAGATGCCTGCTAACTGAATTTGACCCCAAAAGTGAGATATGATTGCTGTGTGCATAGTCCCCTCTGGCTAATAGCGGAGAAAAAACTTAGTGTGGAATTCATAAAGTCAACTGACTAGTTTTCCTCAATTAAACCTCCAATTTCAAACTCCAATTTCAGATTTGAATTCCTTCATTTCTTTTCCATTTGTATTGACTACCCATGAGGCATTTATTTATTTCCAATTGTATCCATCTCTGAGTTCAATATCCAATGATGCTTTTCAAGGTAATGAATTATTTCATTGATTAGTTTATCTATTATAGGGCCTTAATTTGATGTCATGGGTCACTGATAGATATCCCAGTAGTTGGCTCATAGGTACAGGCATTTCTGTGGTGGTGTTGGTTTGAACATTTCTATGTGAACTTTGACCTTTATAATTGACCTGATGTATCCAGATGGCAGAGAGTAGATCAATCAAGGTGATGTTCCATTACATAAGGTCAGCCATTTCTCTAAGATTGCGGTGTGTTTTTTTCTCTGTAGGGATTGAGGACCATGTGTGTCTTCCCGTTTACATTGTAGGTCTAGTCACAAAACTGTAGAGGGTAAGAACTGGAGTGGAATATTATCCCATTAGATTAGTCCTGAATTTTCAATGCTGAAAGTATGAATTTTCCTAACCTGGGCCTTTCTTTAGAGGCATCAGATGTCCCTGACTTAAATCTGAGCTATATATAGTTCCAGCAAATGAAAACTCATATTCCATAAGGAAGAGGCAGGCAGTGCAGAAATGTTAAGTCATCTGACTCACATTCTGATGCACGTGTGGCCAGGGCTGCTTTCGTTTCATTGCAAATTGAGATTTCTTATACAAAGTTTAAAGGGGAAATGAGAAGGAAGGTGAGCACGAGGGACAAGGAGAAGGATGTGCTAGTATGTGTTTTAAGGGACTCTTTTTTTGTCTTAATTGCTCCAAATCTGTGCAGTACTCCTGGCCTTCTCTTTCAAAATCAGAGCAGGCTTGCGTTTGGTGTCTTAGTTGTAGCTGGGGGAAGTGGAAGCATGGTCAATGGAGCCACTAGGGTGAAGTGTATGGCGCGAAGGCTGAAATGGACGCCGCACAGACACATCGCTCAGTGCCTCGTTGCGTCCATGGGGCTGGCTCTCAGACCTCCTGGCTTTGCCCGCTGTACCCTTCAGCTTGGCCTGCTTTTTCATCCTGGGTTTTCCCCCTATTTTTCCTTTCTTAAATATTTTTTAAAACTATTTTACCTATAAACTGCTCCTATTTAAAAAAATGTGGGGTATATTACACATCCTTAAAAACAAAGAGGGAAAGAAATGAACCTTTGTTAATAACTTCCCCTTTGAGCACTTTGGCTGGTTGCAAGGCCCAGGGGACTAATCTGCTGAATATGGAAGGATATGGAACCATTTGTCCTGGGAGAAGCACTACATTAAAAAGAAGAGGAAGAAGTCAGGGGGGAGGGCGAGGCTCTGCTGATGAAAGTAGCTGTCAAATTAGCAGGTCTGGAAGTTGTAGTGCATATTGTTATGAGCTGCTCAAGTTCACACCAGAGCAACCGGCTCCATCCGTCTTTCTCAGTTTACATTTTAATTGGCTTGTAGTTAAGTTTTTTAAACACTGCGAGATTGCTGACATACACTGTAATATCATGTGAATAATTTA
Organism: Rhinolophus sinicus; assembly: GCF_036562045.2. Lineage (NCBI taxonomy): Eukaryota > Metazoa > Chordata > Mammalia > Chiroptera > Rhinolophidae > Rhinolophus > Rhinolophus sinicus. Next base: position 106,097,420 of record NC_133753.1, read on the forward strand.
TGGAGGTTGCTCAAGACAAGCTTTTTCTTTGATTTGAGAATCCAGGGGGAAGGGGGGAGAAGAATGAGGGATCTGCCGGAGGGGCCGGACAGAAGAGCTGAAACAAGGCATGTGATGCACTGGATGTTAAATGTTTCTGCCTGTGTAGTCAGCTGCGCTTGGGATTTCAGGAGGTTGTACAATGCAATCTTATTAATAACAATTCTGTCAAGAGAGCACCCAATTAAATTGAATTGGGTTTATGACTCCCTCTTGGTTTCTTAAAATGTGTGGATATAAAAATCCTTTCGATGTGAGTATTGGATAACAAGGGTGGTGGGTTTTTTGGTTTTTGGTTTTTTTTGTTGGTTTTAATGATTCCTCCTCCTACTGAGAATTCACTTGTTTATAAATACAAGAGTAGGTATTTCCCCCAAATTCTCTCTTTTCTGCTCTCACAGTAACCTAAAGAAGACAGAGCTGGTGTTAGCAGGCAGTCATCTCGGTTAAGAAATTGACTTGCTTCTGGGAGTGGTTTGCTGGTCAGCTCTGAGTCTAGAATATCATCTAATTAAGAAAGATCTGCGGGAGAATCCTCTTCCTAGTACACTTCTAAAATATATTTGCTCTTATTACAAAATGAGTAAATTATGTTAAATGTGGAGAGTCCAAAGAAGAGAATAAAAATCACCTATATCTCCTCCCCCCACTGGTAACAATTGGTATGATTTTTGTTTATATCCTTCTAGTCTTTTTTCTATTTGTATATAGTGAACATAACTGGAATCATGGAAAGTGTTTAGAATTCATCTTCTTTTCACTCAATGTTACATCATCAGTATTCTCATGTCAGTAGTCGACAGTTTCATTTCTAACGACACATAATGTGCATCTGTGTGTATGTTCTGTGAATTACTGTGCTTTATCTTACCCAACTCTTACTATTGAAATGAAGTATTGTTTACAGCCTTCATCCATTTTAGTTCGGGAAGTGATAAATTTATTTTTGGTTAAATCTTGGTGTATGTTGTTGATTTTTTTTTTTTTTAGGAGAGTTCCTCGACATAGAATTTCTACAGTGAAGCAGAGAAAATCTGAGGGAAAGGTCAGCAATGCCTCAACAGCTGTTTTGTCTTCACAAGAGGGATAAAACAGATTTTTTCAATAATTAAATTAATAATTTTTTTCAATTAAAAAAATCACAGTGACATTCAATCTGAGGTTCTTAGAAATTGTTGAGATTTCTTTCCCCCCTGTGGTGTTTCTTAACCACAAAACCTACCAGTTAGGAATAATATAAGCTAATTTTTCTTTAACAGTTGGTCCAAAACTACCTACGACTTCCTGTAATCAGTTGAGATGCTACAAAGGTATTGCCTGTCAACTCCAATAAAAAAAACGGGCAGTTAGTTAAAGGGATGTCTTGCTGTTAAACCAACTTGCAGTCAATGGTTTCTAAGTAACATTTAGTTTGATGTCTACTCAAAGGGCGAGAAAATCAGTATGCAGGCAGAACTAAGGATTCAGCTTTTAAAACAATAAAAAAAGGAGTGATTTTATTGGCATTGAGATGTGTGGCCTATCAATTGGTATGATATTTACGTTTTTTAAAACATCTTCATATATCAAGAAGAAAGTGAAAGACGGAAGGCATTACGGTCTGCTGTCAGTTTGATCACAAAGTCTGTACCTCATGCAAACCTAGGAGACACTGTTTTCGCCCAAGACCAGGTCTGTCTTCAAGGTCATAGTGTGTGTGTGTATGCGCGTGTGCACGCGTGCATACACGTGAATGCATAGGTTGTAAGTAGATGAAGCAGGAACTCCTGAAACAAATTGCGATACTCTGCAAATGGGAAACTGCCTCTTATAGAGCCAGTGGAAAATCTCCAACAGCACAGCAGCCCTTGGGAACAGCTGCCTCAGTTCAGGCCCATTAGCGGCTCCTCCCTAGGTGTGCTCTCTGCACCTCGGTTCAGCTCTTCCTTGATAATCTTGGGTGGGAATACACATTCTCTGGACAGTGAGCTGTCACGCTCAGCTCTTTCAGAGGGGGGGTCTATCCAAAAGATAACATACTGATTTAATATTTTAAGTGTTGAAATATTTGGAAACAAATAATATATGGATCATGACTTTTTTTTCCATCTCAAAATCACACAGATATGAGACCAGCGCTATTAGAAACATGACTGACTTTGTGTTGAAATTCCACTGAAGGTTACTGAACTTTAGAGCCTCGCTCTGGAGCCAGGAAACTTCAAATTTTGCCAATAACCACATTAAAATGTGCATACCTGGCATGGGTGAACCAGTCTCCTTTACTGGTTTTCATTCTTTGTATTGGCCATTCCTTATTTCATAAACAGGAATTTGCTTTAGTGCCAATTTTGTGCCCAACTAGGCAGTATGGAATGCAACAGGAGGCCTGAGTTCCGCTCTCCCCCTCCTGGGCCTTCCAATAAAGCAAAGTAAATATGTAATCCACTTACAGTCAGTCAATAGCAATATTTTTATTTGTAATGATCCCACATTCAGTTGAAGAAAGTATTTATTATTTTGGGAAGAAAAACACGGGCTGAATGAAAGGCAGATTCTGAGTGGGCGCTGAGCTCGATTCAGAACACAAGCATTTTCAGTTCGGTGCGTGTTAAGGTTTCCTTTCTTGCCTGAGCTCTTATGAATTAGCAAATTCTAAACCGGCTGTTTACAAATTACATGCAATCAGTGCCTGCCCTGAGTGTCTTTCTCTCTGCCAGGTCTCAACTTGTAACCTATTTTCAAGCTTAGTACTAAACACCCCAAACCAATGGAATGATAGCAGGCACCACCTTAAATCATAATATTTTCACAAGAACATGTTCAAGCTTGAAATAATGACCAGGTTAGAGAAAGGGAGAAGTGAGAAAGGAAGGGTAGATGAGTTTGTGTTTTCTTATTGAAAAAAAAAAAAAGTTGCTAGAATGAGTAAGTTGCTCAGATTTCTGCTGCTCTTTCCCTAGAGGGACAAAGGAAGGGTGTTGTTGCTCACAAAAGTGGTAGCTTATTATGTACTCCTGAGCTGAAGCTGAGTAATACTGAATGTCAACTGCAATTGTATATATGCATATATCAGAGGGGTAGTGGATTGAGGGCGGGGGTTATCACTTTGTGACGGGTGTAAATGTCTAACTAGTGCATTGTTTTGTACACCTGAAACTAATTTTAAAAAAAAAACTGAAAAAGGAAATAAAAAGTGCGCTAGAAGGACACCTCTGCATAGAATCCACATGTTGATAGATGGCATCTGGTGACAGTGGGGCTTTAAAGCGGTCCTGGGCGAACATTCTGCAGTAGTGCCCTCCTCTTTGGTATTGAGCATGTGGATCACTAGCTCCCATCCTGTGGGTGGGCAGACTTTCTCTGTGAAAAGGGCCAGACAGCACAAGTTAGCCTCTGTGACTACTTAGGTCTCTGCATATACACTTCTTCGTTTTCTTCTTGTTGAAATAATACTTTAAAAATGCAAAAACTAATCTTAGCTTTCAGGCTGTACAAAAACTAATTACGGGTCGGGTTTCGCCTGCAGGCCGTTGTTTGCCAACTCATTTCCCAGAGAAATCCCGGGGAATCCTGGATGGGCACGCACGTCGGATATGCCAGCATGCATTATCTCTTCCCGCTCCTGGCTTTGTTCTGTGCTGGTCACTGGCTGTCTCAGGAGCTGGTCCCTGGAGCCTTGCTTTCCTGTGTGATGTAATGGTGTGAAATGGTGTTTCCAAAGGAAGGCTTGCAGGGGTAAATGCTGTCTCTAATTAACCTGTTCATTTAGTGCCATTATCCTTCATCTGGAGCGCAGTTCTGCTGGGGGAGGATAAGGAAAATGCCTAATTAGAGTAACTGTTTCACTTGTCTGCGTTTGCCTGATGAAGTATTAAAGCCTGGGATGAAGCTGTCAGTCACTAAGTGCATGTGGGCGCCTCTTGGTTTTTAGTGTTTAATAATCACTCTGTTATTGAGTGCCGTTGAGTGACACCGCAGGTCACAGGCTGTGTTCACAACTTTGACCCAGGACATCTGGCACATGTAAGTTATGCCTGGTGTCCACCAACTGGATGGTGTCACTGGCAAATTACAGCGCGTGGATGCTTGTGGATTTATTTGCCGGTTGCCTTCATTCGAGTACTTTTGATTGTCATTTGTCTTTTCCGTTTGTTTTCTGTCTTCCTGATTAGATGTTAAGTACCTCCAGTCCAGGCAGTATGCCTCAGACTTTCTTGAAGCCTAAAGTCTGTTGGAATATCATTGCAATATTTATAGGATTTTTTATTGCAATAAAATATACATAACATAAAATTTACCATTTTAACCATTTTTAAGTGTACGGTTCAGTGGCACTAAGTACATGTACAGTGTGGTGTGACTGTCACCACCATCCAGCTCCGGAACTTCCAACATCTTCCCCAGCCGAAACTCCATGTCCATCAAACAGTAACTCTTCATTCCGCCCACCCCCAGCCCCTGGCAACCACCATTCTACTTGCTGTCGCTATGACTTTGACCACTCTAGGTATATGTCATGTGAGTGGATTCATACAGTAATTGATTTTTGTGACTGGCTTATTTCACTCAGCATAATGTCCTCAAGGTTCATCCATGTTGTAGCGTGTGTCAGAATTAGCTTCCCTTTTAAGAATGAATTACATTCCATTGTATATAAGACCACATTTTGTTTATCCATTCGTCCATTATTGGACACTTGGGCTGCTTCCACCTTTTGGCTATTGTGAATAATGCTGCTGTGAACATGTTCGAGTCCCTGCTTTCAGCTCTTTCGTGTGTATACCTAGAAGTGGCCATTGCAAAATTTTTGAGACTGCCAGCATAATAAATTTCTTTTGAGCTCTGTGGTACTTTAAATATTTTGCCATGTTTGTCTATGCCATCTATCCTAATAAGATACATTTTATAATAAACAAATTAGCTGTTAGCTATGATTAACAAAAAAGATCAGTTAGCACAAACCTTTATTAATCCCATGTACCAGGCACTAGGCTTAGCTCTTTATGTGAATTAATTTCCTTAAGGCTGCAGTATGCAATCTGCATATTTCAGAAGAGGAAACAGAGGCTTAAAGAGGTTAAAAAACTTGTCTGAGGTCACATAGCTGGTTGTGGCAGACAGGGTTCTACTTCAGAGCCCACACTTGTAGATTCCATGAAGCCATTCAGAAAAGTGGATGGTATTTATCTGCCTCATGTTCGATGCCATGTTTGAATTTCAAAATCAAATTATATAAAATAACATGTAAAATCCTAAAGTGCTACACAAATGTGAAATATTAAGATCAAACCTAGAGGAGGACAAATGTTAAAAGCTATAAATATGGAGCAAAAACTATCTGGATTTTAAACTGCAGTCTAAGCATTACGCAAACTAACTAGGGCCTGCCTTTGTAATTTTGTTAGAACATTGTTTCATATGCCATTTTATTCGCATCACTTCTAATTCTTGTTAGGACTAGCATTGCCTTTTCAACTGCTGTTATTGAATTTCATGACTTTTTTTGACTTAGGTTGCTGGGAATATACCAGGTTCTCACATAATATTCTTTGTCGCTTATCGTAACCTCAGAAGAGGAACCATGCCTCCCACCATCTTGGAAACCCCACAACTCTTAGGATAGGCCTAGATACCAAACAGCTAAATCACTATCATGTGGAAGAGCCATTAGACTTAATTGTGTTGTTTTAGGGGGCTGACTTGAGGCCTTTTTGTGTGTTTAGGTTCTAGAGGGACAGATTTCAGTTCAGAATAAAATGCAGGGATGAACCTGGGAGACCGAAGGCCTTGAAAAGTAGTAAACTCCCTCCGTGCCAGTAGGGGTATTCAGACACAGGCTGGAAACCCTTTCCTGTCGGTCAGGCAAAAAGTTTCCTACACTGAGACATTCAACTTACTACCCTGCAGTCTTGCTATAGCATTACGTTTACTTCCAAGTGTCCTGAGAACTTCATTGTCTCATGTGGTATTGTTTTCCTTAAGACAGGGCAGCAGCTAAGAGGTCTTGCATGCATTGGCCATACTGGTGCAGATAACTGCTGTGTAGGCGTGGCTTATAAGTAGAAAATATTTAGACCCCATCCAAATCGTGGTTGAGGAGATAACAGGTCAGTGTTTTAGATTCACATTCTCCAGGGTCTGTGCAGACCATGTCCAAGACAGGACTGACACTGAGCAAAGTCTCTGAAGGGGCTCAATAAATTGATACTGATTATTTGATATATTGACTTCTCCTACGCAGTCTTATTGGAACTCGTCAGCATTCGGCACTAGAAAACTGACTGTTTCAGGGTAACATTCGACTTGAGCAAGAACTTAGTTATTTGGCACAAAGGACATTCTCTCCTCTTTTCTGATTAATGTGGCTCCAGGATCAACCAAAGTTAATGCAAATAGTGGAATATTTGCTCATCTAGAGGCCAAAAGTACTTAAAATTCAGTGCAGGTAGAACTGTTTGTTTAAGGATCAGGAGGCCAGACTTCAGTAATTTCAGTTGCATGTGTTGGTTCTTATTTTGTTTTGGTAGAAACTGAGTGTTGGAGACTTTGCCTGGCAGCCAGCCTCCAGCACTGACGTCTGACACTAACCGCAAAAGCAGTCCCCCTTTCCACTGGAAGAGCCAGGCCCACGGCCGGGCTGTGATCTCAGGGGAGGGCTCTAGGCCACTGCTGGGCTCTAGGACTGGGAACTCTGCCTCTCGTAAGGTGGAAAAAGCACAGCCGAAGTGACCCCGCAGAATCTGAGCTTGGGGAACTGTCAGATCTAAAGGACCCATCAAGGTCAGTGATGTGGCCCCGCCCGATCTGGCACCCACGGGCTCTGTCAGAGCCAGGTGTCAGAAATGGGTAAATATCAAATTGTATCTGATTAAAAACAGGAGGAGGCCGGGCTCCCCTCACCTTCTCCAAGGAGCCAAAGTCAACTGAATGGCGTTTGGGTCCAGATGACTCAAAAGCCACAGTCTCATGACCCAACCAAAGAAATATCCAAAACTAGTCTGAAATATAACGGCATGTTTTTAAAAATATGCTATCAAACACATTTATCTTTGACTAAAAAGGAATTAAGTATTTTTTCTCTTAAAATGACCAAATCTTTAGTAAGATGGAAGAGTATAGGATAAACACCTCGTACGGAGAGTCAGAATAATGATTTCTCTTTTAAGTAAAAAACCTGGCAGTGATAGTCCATAAATAATATTTGATCTTGTGCAAGGCTCATATTTGAATTTATTGTCTATTACATGGGGAAAATTCTGAAATGAGAGGAAGAAATAATACTAAGAAAAACATCAGAATTATATATCTGAAAATGACTGATTATATAACTGTTTTATCAGTGAGATATTAGTAAGATAGAGAAAAGGAATAAGGATGGCTCACGTGGGTTCCCAACGATGCAATAATGAAGAAATCAAAATCAAATCAAAATGGAAATGGCCTACATCTTGACAGGAAGACAGGTGACACAGAACATACATTTGTCAAAGCTCAATGAACTGTACACTTGAGATTGGTACATGTTACTGTGTGCAGGTTATACATTTTTTTTTAATTTTATTAGGGAATATTGGGGAACAGTGTGTTTTTCCAGGACCCATCAGCTCCATGTCAAGTCGTTGTTTTCAGTCTAGTTGTGGAGGGCACAGCTGACAGTGGCCCATGTGGGAATCGAACTGGCGACCTTGGTGTTACGAGCGCTGCACTCCAACCACTGAGCCAACTTGCCGCCCCAGGTTATACTTTAATACAAGAATGGACAAAGTTAAATCAATTCATTTGTTGAGCAACAATTTATAAGAAAATTTCTGTATTAAGCAATTTAGGGAGAGAAATTTTTTTGGCCTTGGGAAACTTCAAATCATTGGTTAACCCTAGACACAAATGTAAGAAAAATTTTAATAAAGATTAAATAATTCAACAATGAATGATTCATAGAATTCTAGACCTGGATGGAGACTTTAAGGTCATTATCCCTCCATTTTTAAATATCATGAAAAAATGAGACTCAGAAAATTTTAGAAAATTATCCAAAGAAAAGGGGGGCGGGGGGTGGGAGATGAGGGTAAGGGGGATCAAATATATGGTGATTGAAGGAGAACTGACTCTGGGTGGTGAACACACAATGGGATTTATAGATGATGTAATACAGAATTGTACACCTGAAATCTATGTAATTTTACTAACAATTGTCACCCCAATAAATTTAAAATATAAATGTAAAAAAGGAGGGAAAAAAAGAAATATATTAAAAATTTAATTAATACAAAGTATATACATAATTGACTATGCTGAAATCCAGATCTTTGTAAAATTGTTTGACATACTTGCATTGGTAACATTAAATAGAATTACTTTTAAGAACAAAACAAAACAAAAAAAGAAAAAAAAATTAGAGACAGAATTTCACCAGATGGCAGGCCTATAAACTTAAAGCTCCTTCTTCCTCCTTTATCATGTTGACTTCCTCCTCCTCCTCCTCCCACCTGCTAACTATCCCCAAGGGTTTGTTTTCTGCTCTCTGTGGTTTTCTCTTTATGTTGCACTCTCATTGATTTATTAATTTGTGTTAGTATTTCTTCACTCAGTCAATAACGACTTTCCAGTTTCTACCACATGCCCAGCTCTGTTTTATGGGTGGGCAGTGCAATGCGGAGCCAAGCAGACTAAGCACTTTCCCTCACACAGCGTATTCCCTACGGTCAGTGCTCATGGAGCCCAGGTGGGGACTCCCCGCACAGGGTTTCTCACCCCGTCCAGATTCCACTGCCCTTCCTGGAGACACCTCAAGTCCAACATGGCTATAATCTCACCTTCTCTCCAAATCATCTCCATCTCCTGCCTCGCTTATGCACAAAGAGCGTTTTGGTTCTTTTTAATATACCTCTAGGTTAACTAATTTCAATTCCCTAAATTCTCACATTTATTTGTTTCCTTATCTCTATTCAGAATCTCCTTGTTTCTTTGCTCCTTCCTTGGGATATCCCGGTAGCTTTCTAACTTTCTCTATCTCCTGTTGTCCCCAATTCTCTTCTATATATTCTGTATGTTAATTTTCCTAAAGCACATCTTTTATCTCAATCCCTTCACACACACACACACACACACACACCATTGTTTTCCTTGGATCTCATTTGCTTTGCGTGTTAAATGGAAACTCCTCTATCTGGCAATAGAAACTATTAAGAGCATGGCTCCAACCTCCCTCTTAAGTCTTTTTATGTATCCACTACCGCTACCTGACCTTACTCCAGCCAAAGTGGATTGTTGGCTGCTCTTTTAGCAGGTCCCAGGTCTCTGTCACTCTATGGTAGCTCACTGTTCCCCGCATGGATTCATGAGGCAGCTCCCTCACCCCCAGACATCCCATCAGTCTCTGCACACTTCTCACTGCCTTTTCTAAGAGACCTTTCTGTCTCAGTCTGCACCACATAATTCTTCCCTCCTTTGAATGTACTTGTCTCTTGCTGCATTATGGTTATTCTCTTAACTTTTTTATTAAAATAACTCAATGGATTTTCATAAAATGACACATTCTTATTGGAAAAAAAATTAAAATGTACAGAAGAGTAATGAAAAGTAAAAACCACCTGAAATCTCTTCACTCAGAGAGATCTATTCTAGAGCATCCCTCCAGATCTCTTTCTATATCTACAAACGTTTAGGAAGCCGACACATTTTCCATAAACAAGATCAAATTCTGTTGTTTCTTTTTTTTTTTCTGTTGCTATATTCTTGTGTTCTTTTAATGTTACTCAACAGAAAACTAAACTATCATTTTCAGCAAGTGGCTGCAAGATATTTCATTGTTTGGCTTTCCCGTAGTTTAAGTTGTTTGTTTGTAGCTTGCCTTCACCCCCACATCAGGTCTGCGGTGCAGGAGGAGGTGGTTATCCCGGGATCTGGCCCATGTGCTTTGTACAGTCATGGGAATGCACATGAGCAGTCTGTCATCCACCTTGACAAGAACTGTTTGTGACACACCACTCCATGTGGTTGGGGACCTGGAAAAATGCTTGGAGATCTTGAAAAGAGGTTACAAGGGATTGACCTAAAATCCACAGTAAAACTGTACCCCTTCTTTTTTATTACTGCTTTGAACAGCGATGTGCCTCCATTGCCTGCAAGAAAGCCATTCATTGTTCCTTGTTACATAATCTGCAGAGAGCTTGTTCACTTAGAAAGCAGTGCATTCATCGTAGTTTCTCTCTTACAAGTAGCTATAAGCAGACTGTGTTCTGTGTCTCTAAGGCATTCTTCGCAGCACAGACCTCATGCTAGCACTAATTAGCCAGAGCATTCCTATTCCTGCTGCCTGGGCTTGACGGGAGTCTGTTTCTTCCATGGAAAGGATGGAGTCGAGGGGCACCTCCCTAAGACACGCAAAAGCGGGTGGCGGTGAGCTCGCAGACCAGTCAATGCGGACAAACAAGCTGCGGCCTCTGCATGACCTGCAGTTTGCTGCCTCCTTTCCTCTGTGAAGTGGCATCTCCATCAGACTCTGCCTTTGTGTGCTCATAACATGCCCAAGCACCACAAGACCAGCCACCTCTGTGTTACTCTGAGCCCTGCTCCTACCCACCCCCCGGTTTGGGCTTCAGAAACCAGTCATCTTCTAGCCAACTTCAGCCACTTGTGTTAATGATGTATGCGATTAGCAGCCTGTGCTAGTTCATTAGGGAAAAGAGAGAGCGAGGGAGGGAGGGAGGCAAAGAAAGAAGGAAAAACTGTGAGATTGTTTGCCTGTCACCAAAGTGAAGCTTGACGGGAACATCCCCACCGCCCCTCGCCACCGCCCCTCCTGCCGCGTGTCTGCGATCCTCTGTGCGCATGCGCGCACAGTTGCCCGCATTCCACGGCTCTGCCATTTGCTCAGTGGGGGACGTTTCTTAGCTGAGCAGTGCAGCACGCTGCCTGAGGGACTGAGAACATATTGCTTGGCAGGTGGCCCTGCTCAGACGCACTGACTGTTGTTTCAGCACTGACAGGGAACATACATCATACAGGCCCATTATGCCAGCGTAAATCCATGGTAACCTGTTCAAAGGGCTGCAGCCAGCAAACAAAGTATTTGGGTCTTAATAGGTGATAATTTTGAAACATATAATTGGGATCTGCGACGTAATTCTGGGTGACAGGCCACTCCTTCTGCCATCTTAACAGAAACTGGGCCTACAGCAAAATACCACTCCTGTCATTTGTGCCAAGATGATTGCCATGCCAGTTCAGCCCCAGGCAGCTGTGTGTGGTGCCAATGGTGCCAAGAGATTGTCTGTGCAGGGAAAAGAGCTTTCAATTTTGAGGTCTTTCCTTTATGCCTGGGTGCTCAGTTCTACTGGCAAGAAATCTCCTGGGGATGTCAGTGGAGAGTATCCGAGCGTCTCCTTAGCCCACTAATAGGAACTAGAACAGGACCTGGAGTTTGTGCTGGTGCTAGGTAATGGACACATAAGCCTCTGAGCAGAGATGCCTGATCCTTATCATGAAGAGAAGCTATTTTTCATTCCCCCGCTGGATGCCAGTGGGAGAATGAGATATTAATATAGGCCCTGGGCAGAATGTGAGGGATATGGTATCAGTCTGGCTGCCTCCCCACAGGAAAGGTGGACATGTGCCTGCCGGCACCTCAGAGATGCCATGGGTAAAGGCACTGGTTACAGACAGCACTGTTTCCCAAGCTCCAAAACCAGGCAGCTGAAAGAGCATTTTACACGGGTTGTCGTAAAGTCTGTCTGCGTTTGGAGTCACGTGCGTTCTTCTCATGGTGCACAGCAAAGACTTATCATGAGGCCCACCTCACCACACTGTATCATCACTTGCTTTCTGCTTTTGCACCAACATGTATTCTCCTTGAGGACAGACACCTACCTTATTTGTGCATAGCTGAGTGCAAGTTTTGCAGTGAGTACAGAAGGAATGGAGAAAAGAAGATCCTTATTTGTAAGAAGCACGATTACCGGGTCATCATGGAGTTGTTGGCTTTTCCAAGAAACCGTAACTCTGGTATGACAGGCCAATTACGTTCAAACTGGGTGGCAGTATTATTTAGTTTTCATTCTGCCAAACAGCCAGAGCAGTGTCAGTACAGCCTGACCTGCATGCTCTATAGTATCTGCATTCTCTCTGGCTACGAAAGAATTAATTTCCTTAAAGCAAACTAGAAAATGCCTCGAGGCCAAGGACCTTCTAAATTCTAGGAACCAAGGGGGAAGGTTGTTATTCCTAATCTGTGGAGTGGTAGCAGTCAGTATTTGGAAAAGTTGTGTTTCTGATGGCCTGGTGTAGAACGGGGGTGGTGAGAGATGTGGCCCCATCACTCTATCCAGCAAAGGCCTGGCCACCACCCTGCCAGTCTCACTATCTGTTTATGCTTCTACTCAAGACTGTGGTTGATTAAGACATGGGTTTGTCAACATGGAAAGTTTCATAAAAACATAGACTTTGGTGCTCTGTCCCCAGACATTCTAGGTTATGAGGCCTGTGGTGGAACCTGGGAATTGGTCCTTGTGAAATGAGATGCAGTCAGTCTGTGGAATTGGGTTTGGGAAGTGCTGATTAGAAGAACACAGTACTGAGAACCTCAGCGTTTCCCTCAGTCTGATACTACCTTGTGCAATTACTGATACGTCCTTCCTGGGCATCTTTCTAAAAAAAAGTCATGATGTCTTAGCCAGATGCTCTTAGGAGCCTCAAGAGCTCCTGGCAAGACAGCAAACCCAGAGGCTTTTAGGTATGGAAGGGAAACATTTAGTACCTCTCCATATGCATCATGAGTTCTACCTCTGAAGTATTTTTAAGTGCGCTAATTTTTTAATTAAAACACTTTCATTGAGATATGTTTCACATAGAGTTTACCGTTTTAACATACAATTTAGTGATTTTTTAATATATTCATAGCCATTTAGTATATTGTGCAACCATCACCACTATCTAATTCCCAAACATTTTCATCACATCAGAAAGAAACCCCATAGCTATTCCTTTCTCCTCTAGCCTCTGGCAACCACTAATCTATTTTCTGTGTCTATGAATTTGCCTGTTCTAAATATTTAACCTCTGCCATATTTTAAGCTGACTGGACATGAGTCCAGTTATGTTTTAAAATATCTCCAAAGAAAATTTTTCTAATGCTCCATTGAGAGCTCCTGGTTCTGACATGTTTTATGGTCAGAAAGATTTCACTCATCTCTCACTTACACTTAATTTCTATAGTATTAGCTTCCATAGTATTACTCATAGTCCCTTGTTTATCTTCTCTGCCTCTCTGTCATCATTTCACCAAGCCTCAAATTCTTTATAGATTCCAACATCATTATCAAGTCACCTCCAATTTATCTGCAGGATGAACGATCTCAATATTCCTAAGCCCCTACCCATTTTTACCCAATATTTTCTCCTATTCCCTCCTGTCATTTATCTAAAAAATGAAGTATCCACCCTCTTTTCTAAGGTGAATGCCTCTGTTTGTGCCCTCCATTCCATTTCTTCCCTCTTCCTCCAGAATCTGGCTTTTGACTATCTTTATTTTTTTTCCTCTGCCTACAAAAATACTCAAGTTCACAATTTAAAAAAATTGCTTCGATCTTGCTGCCCCCTCGGGCTACCACTCTATTTTTCTCATTCCCTTCACTGTCAAACCTTTTGAAAGCACAGTTTGCTCTCGCTGTCGGTGCTTCTTTTCCATCCCTCCCACCTCACCTCTTGCACTCACGATCCCACCTCATCACTGTGCTGAAATTCCGGTCTTCGTGGTTCATAGTCTCCTCTTATTTGTCAGGCCCAGTGACCTTCCCTGACCCCTTCCTCATGACTTCTGACTATCCCCTCACCTTCAAACCTTCTTTGGCTTCTGTGATACTCCCCATTCTCCTTCTCCCTTTGGCTCAGACGCTCAATGCCTTCCTAAATATGGATGCCCCCTCTTTTATCGGTCTCCTTATTTTCTCCCTGTCCAGTCACACAACACCATCTGGCTCCTCACTATGTGAATAACTTCCAAAACTATCTTCACTACTTGGATGTCCTGCCAGCTTCTCAGACTTGTTGCTCAAAACAGAAAACATACTCTGGCAGGCTTTCTGTCTTCTCTAATTCTGGCCATACTGTGACCCAGGTTCGAAAATTTGGCTTCTTTCTTTCTTTCAACTCCTTGGTTGCCATAGATGACAGCCAACCTGTATGCAATAACCCTTTTGTTCAATGTAGGCTGCATTTCTTCGTCTATAGTTCTTCTTCTCAATACTGTTGTCCAGGTCTTCCCTGTCTCTTAGCTGGACTGTCTCCACGCCTCGTCGGTCTCTACACCATGCCACCTTACCCACTGCTGCCAGATATCAGCCCTCCATCAACACACATCCCATGATGTCGTTTCCTTAGGCAGCGTCCCTTCACGTCCCTCTAAACCTCCTGACTGCGTCCTGTCTGTACTCCGTAACCTAGCTTGTAAGGCCTACAACGTACACCTTGTCTTCCCTCCCAAACTCATCTTCACTCTTCTTCTCCGTGTTGCCTGTGTTCTAGCCTAAGTAAAACTCTGGTCGTGCTTTCCTTTCCCTCCACAAGATCTCATTTTCAGGCCCTTGCTTAGCCTGTATCATTTATCTAAAATGATATCCTTTATTTCTGTGCATGTGTTGAAATCCGCTCACCCTTCAAATCTTTTCTCTTCCATGCAATCTTGGAATAGGGTTTTTCTCTTTTGGATTTCTAGAATTTCGTGTGTGTGTGTGTGTGTGTGTGTGTGTGTGTGTATAAGGGGTGGGAAAGGACTTTCGGCACTTGGTCTTGTATTTCAGTTATTTGTGTGCTTGTCTTAGCTGATCCCCCAAAAGTAGTCGCCTTGCATGTTCATCATTATAACTCCTTTCACAGCTGATAGACTGTCTTTTTTTAACAGTTGATAGAGTGTCTCAAATATAGTATATTATGAATAAATATGTCTCGAGTGAATGAATTTTTTAACCTCTATAAAAAATCTAGAAAATGTGAAAACTAAACAAGTGGATGACAGGCGTTATGTCAGTGTCAAGAGAGTTCTTAGTAGTTTCTGAACTATGATTATTTTCAATCAATCCAAGTACAAGATGTACATGAAGGAAGCTTGAGAGAATTATAGCAAACCTGACATCATCTTCATTGTAATGTCTTGCATTTGCATAATATTTTATACCACTTGAAAGTACTTTCATATCTTATCTGACCCTCTGTATAGCTACATCAAGTTAGAAAGTGATAGCTATCCTAGTATCTCTCAATTCTTAAGTGAGCGCAGTGTGGCCTCCTGAGTTTTAATGGTGTAACCAATGTTAGTTTATTAGATGGTGGCAGAACCTGGACAAAGAGACGTGTTTGCTGCCTTTAAATATTTAAAGAGATATCATGCGAAAGAAAATTAAATCTTGTTTTTTATTCGTTATTTCCTCGGAGGACAGAAAAAGTACAATCAATTCAAGCTCAATTAAGGAGAAAAATTGTCCAACTGTCAGATCAATTCCATGATGTGGTTGACGACCTCTGGTGTTCAAGTGGAGCGCAGGTAGAACCACCTGGCCAACCTGGCGTAGGACATGTTATTGAAAAGAAGCCCTCAAAAGGTAGAGGCTGATGAGGGCCCCTTCTAGTTCTGCAGTTCTGATTCCTTTTTAAGTCAGCACTGTGCTACTCTACTCCATAATCTAAGTTTTGATTTCCATCTTTCTTTAGAACTTGACCTTTAGCAAATGCATCTAAGGTGTGGGATGATCCCCTGTCCAGGTCCTAAACCTTTCACAAGATGGAGATCCCACCTTACCTAGCCATCCTTTGTCACCGTCAGTAGACCACCTGCAGGTGGGAACATGAAGGAACACATTTCCCCCAAATCTTTCAGGGCCCAGAGTTGCCATCCAAGAAAAAAATGAAGTTTGCAGAAATCTCACAGATGTCATCATCACATGTAACATGCCCAGCCTGGCAACTCCACCCCTCTCTCTGGTGTTATGGAGAGTGAGCAGCCCAGCATTCTCTCCCAATGCCATGTTTGGTTGCAAGGAGGCAGTTGACTCTGATGAGCTCCAAACCTTTCCTAGAAATGGGGAGTTGCCTAAAAAGGCAACTGCTGCAAACCAGCCAAATGGAAATCATGATATTTCACTGAACTCGGAACCAGATCTGCCTTTTTTCCTTCACAGAAACATTTTGTGTGCCATGTGCCTTGGGAGCCAAAAAGAAATCACACTTTGGCTCCCTGTTCCACTTCGCTAAGCTCATATACTGTAAATACCCTTCTCTCCTCTCATAACATTAAATTTTTCACGAATTCATCATAAAGGAGCCACTTTGTAAGTTTGGCTGGTACCAGTGAAAGACTTCATTTTCTATTTCACACTAACTTTTCAGTGCAAAAAAAAAATTGTGGGTGCAATGTTGAAAGACTAGAATTATTCATCAAGTCTTTGCTGCCTGTAAATGAAGAGAATTTTTCTGCAACTTATCTGGGAGAATACAGGCATAGACATGAATACTCTGGATGGTGCTGCATTTCACCGTAGCCCTTGGTCTTTCTCAGGGGAATTGGGGACAAAAGAGGACATCTGCTTTCTCAGTGCTTTATGGATTCACTCAGGAGTCCACACCAGCTCACAAATTTCCCCATGTTGCTACAACTCACTAGTGCACCAAACAATAGAATATTTAATGGTATTATGCATTGAAGAAAGAACCAACAACTTTGTAGCTGGACGTAAAAGGTGTTCTTTAAGATGCAGAGTAACAAACCCAGTGGTGCCTCAGAATCCCCTGGAAGCCTTGTTAAAGAGAATGCTGGACCCCATCCCAGCAGTGATGATTCAATAGACCTGGGGTGGGGCCCAAGGATGTGCTTTGCTAACAAGTTACCAGGGGATGCTGATGCTGCTGGTTTTAGGATTGCACTTGGAGAAACACTGATGAATTGAAAGAATGTCGAATTTAGAAGTCAGGAAAGCTTGGTTCTATAGGGTCTGACAAATAAGTTCGCAAACTGATCTTAGGAAAAGTGCTATATACCTCATTGCTGAATATCACTACAGTTACCTTCAAGGAACTCCCCTGGGGGGGCTATGTACTGATTCCAGCACCTAGTCCACCCTTCAAAACAATTTTGGAACTGTTTTCTGGAATGGCCATCAGAGCTGTCCTCATATTACCCTTGATGTCCCGAATGTCATAAAAATGTCTTCCTTTCAATATTTCCTTTATCTTCAGGTAAAGAAAGAAGTCATTGGGGGCCAGATCAGGTGAGTAGGGAGGGTGTTCCAATACAGTTATTTATTTGCTGGCTAAAAACTCCCTCACAGACAGTGCCGTGTGAGCTGGTGCATTGTCATGATGCACGAGCCATGAATTGTTGGTGAAAGGTTCAGGTCATCTGACTTTTTCACTCAGCCTTTTCAGCACTTCCAAATAGTAAACTTTGTTAACTGTTTGTCCAGTTGGTACAAATTCATAATGAATAATCCCTCTGATATCAAAAAAAAAAAAAAAAGGTTAGCAACATCGTTGCAACAAGTTGGCAAACTTAATTGTCAGACTTTCATAATACTGAGCCTACTCTCAACCAACCACGGGTCTGTGGACAAGTCACTGGGTCTCAGTTCCCTTATTCATAAAACAACTAGAATGACTCCTTCTATAGGTGACCTAGTGTTACTTTGAAAGTAAAATCTGAGACTCTATAGGACAACACTTAACACTTGTGGAGTGATTTGAATCAGTATAGTTATTATGGTAGGAAGAGTTGGAGGAAAACAACTTGGAGAAGATACAAGATGTAGACACTCTGTCAAACATAGGCACACAGAGGCCAGAGTTCTCTGCCGTGCATGTTAAGAGGGGCAAGCAAAAAAGAGGTGTGAAGATGGAAAGATTTTAGGAAATTCTTCCCCTCTGTAACCTGGCTCCAAAGAGTTCAAATACCCTATGATCTAGCCAGGATATGTTAAAGAAGTGTTTCTCAAACTTGCCTGTGATTCAGAATTCCCTGGGACACTTGTACCATGTGTGATCACAAAATACAGTGAATGTTTAAATTTTTAAAAAGTATTATAGTAAAAGACACATTGCCATTAATCCCCCTCAAAATACTCTCCCTCGCTTCAAACACACATATCCCATTGTTCCTGCCATTTTCTGAAGCAGTTCTGGAAGTCCTCTTTCGTGGGTGCCTTTACTCATCCTCCATCATGACAAGGCTCCGTGTCACACATCACTTCTGGTATGGCAATTTCTGTCAAATAAAAACATTACAGTGTGTCCTCATCCACCTTATTCACCAAATCTGGCACTGTGAGACTTCTGGCTCTTCCCCAAAGTCAAAATGATTCAGGACATCAAGGCAGCCACAACAGCGCAACTAAAGACACTCATGAAAGAGGACTTCCAGAACTGCTTCAGAAAGTGACAAGAATGATGGGATACGTGTGTTTGACGAGAAGGGGGTATTTTGAGGGGATTGATGGCAGTGTGTCTTTTACTGGAATACATTTTTTTATTCAAACATTCACAGTATTGCTTGATCACACCTCACAAACACACAGAGGCCCGGCCCGGCCCAACTTCAGGGAGCCTGAGCCTTCCAGTGACGCTTACCCTTTCTAGAGTTAGAGAACTACTGTCTCTGTGCTGAGAACCCTAAAACCATTTCATGAGACTTATAAAAGTATAAACTCTACACAGTGGTTCTCAACCTTTTCCGCACGTTGGAATCCCCTGAGGAGCCTTTAAATCCCATATGCAGGCCACTGTCCAGTCCAATTGAATCAGAATCTCAGGGAGGTGGGGTCCGAGCATCAATACTGTCATAAAAGCTCCCCGTTAATTCAAATTTGCAGCCCAGAATGAGAACCACTAACTTAGAAGAGCCCTCTGTGATTATATCAGCAAACGTATTGTTTGTATTTACTTGTCTCTCTCTCATGCCAGACGGTAGACTACTGAGGGCAACTCTGTGCCCAGAAACCAGCCAGGGCCTTACTGCTTGATATGCTTCAAGCTGGGTGGTTAGAATTTTGAGTGAATGAACTGCTCTGTTTATATACAAATGAGATTCCAACAAAACTGATACCAAAAAGCCCCCACATTTAAATAGTTTATCTAAATACAGCCCTTTGTGGAGTTCGGGCCCTCACTGGGAGAAGGTATTCACTGGATACTTTGCAGAATCAGTCATAGGATATCAACTGAACAATTTGTAGAACTGTAGTCAACCCCAATTATAGTTTATTTTGCCTGGTGCAAGCAGGAAGCAGGAAAACTTTTGCCTTGCAGAGCTTTGAGAATGTTAAGAAAGGAAGTAAATTGACAATACTGAACACCTACTACGTGCCACACCTTTTCATGTGTGGTAGCTTCACAACAAACTTGCATTCTTCCTGGCTTTTCTGAGGGGAGAAAGGACAATAGCAGATTGCCCGGGACGGGAAGGACGAGGGAACGTGTTTCACTGCAGAACCCAGCTTCCTTTCCCGTATTTACTTGCCACCACTCAGATCTTCTCCAGCACCCCTGCTGTTTCCCTGGCCTGCTCCTGCAGGCCCGTCACTGGAAAACCCATCCTCTGCACCATGCCAGACTCCACAGCATGCTCGCTGACTTCTCTAGTGAAACTTCCTCTGGGGAATTTTCACTGACCCACAACTTGGTTAATTGCCTGAGCACCTGCCAACCAGTCAGGTCTCCGCCTACACCCTGTGTTACCCATGGGGTAAAGCTCATCCCCACCGCTCTGTAACTGTCTGTTTACTCAGCTCTTCCTCCCAGAGGCAGGAGACTCCTTGAGGGCAAGTGCTGTTTATGGCTCATCTGTGCAGTCTTGGAGTGTCCTGTATGTTCTAGCCCAGGGGTGTCCAAACTGCGGCCCGCGGGCCAACTGTGGCCCACAATCCATTGTTAATTGGCCCACAGCAAATTCCAAAAATATATTTAGTTTACCTAAATAAACCAGGTGAGGCAATACATACTTCACCTCGAGTGAGTGGCCCGGCTGTTTGTGTATTTTACCGCATGTGGCCCTTGGTGAAAAACGTTGAAAAAAGTTTGGACACCCCTGGTTTAGCCCTTTGCCAGCATGCAGTAAGTTTGTCTAAAGAACAAATGACAGCAGGAAATCATCCATGAGCAGAGATCTCCTGAAATGCTGTAAGCATGTGTGCGTGTGTTGTGCTTCAGAATATTTTAGAAACATTTTCCAGATTTAATTGAGGCTTCTGGGAAGCCTTGCTGTGTTCTTCCTTGCAAAAAATGGAAGGTCGTTACCAGGAAGTCTCAGTGTACCATATTTATCTGGTGAGTTTTGAAAATACTGAGTAATGGCACTAATGACTCAACATAGTATTTTCCAAACTGTGAGGTAATCTTTGGACTTTGCAAGATTATTATATTAAGTGTACTTTTTAGTCTGTCAGTAAAAAATTAAAAAGCCTGTATTTTCACATTAGAATTCAAAGAACATCTGCTGCGTATTGTAAATAACATATTTTGGAAACCAACTGATGCATACTCAGCCTGCCTCCGCCTGCTAACTATAGCCCGTCCTTAAGATAAGATTCAGTTTACCGCTGGTACAGCTCTTGCACTGACGTCCCCCCATCTTCTATAAATCTTCAGAAGCCAGTTGCCCCCTAAATACACTCAGCAATGTGAGGTTCCCAGTTTCCTGTTTTCCAGTGGGGTTAGAAAGGTTCTCGGGCTGTGAAGAATGTTTTTCAAGGAGGTACCTAAACTTTGAGAGGTTTCCCACTGGGGCCCTTCCTTACCCCCAAGGATCTGAGACCTCAGAGAGCCCAGGCAAATAGCCACTCCTGAGGGGTTATATTCATTTGCTGCTCTGCCTGCAGGGAAGTGGGTCCCAAAAGGAGTGCTCAGGGGCTCCTGTGTCTGGGATCGCGTTTCCACAGAGCCCCATGCACGTCCGCCAGCCTGAATCTCACCTCCTGTGGGACTGAGAAACTCAGACAGCGTTTTCCCCATTTCTTCTCAGTTTGTCTTGTTAGCACTCTTTCTTAGCAAGTAAGCACCATATGTCCTCTTTGGGAACTTGTTTTTGGGAGATTCCCCGGCCTGTGCGCTGGCTTGGAAGACAGGGGGGAAGAGGGTGCTGGGTTAACCACAGTACTCGGTGAGCACCAGCTTCGTGCCCATCTGCCCCTGGCGTTGCTTTGTCCTGAAGCACGGACACAGTATTTCCCTGGAACTTCCTGGGGTCACAGAAAGCAGCCTGGCTTGCAAGTGGATTTTCTGAGCCAGAGACAGAGCCTGTGCTCTCCTTCCAGGGGCTGCGCATTATCCCGGGCGGGCAGGCTGTGTTGTCCAAGCACCACCTCCTCATTGATCTTGCTCTCTGTCCGCGTGGAGAGGGTAGCACATACCAACTATAAAAGATGGCTCTGTGTGCTGTTCCTCTGCTTCCTTGTTCGTCACCAGCCCCTGGTGCCAAAGCATGCAGCTAGCATGTTCTGCTTTTGAAGTAATTTGGTTTCTTAACATGGCGTCCACCGCCCGCTTCCAGTCTTTAGTACCTGTCTCCTTTGAAGCCAGCTTGCTGAGCGTCCAGTCTGTCTCTTTTCTCTCTCACTTTCCCCCGCTTTGTGTGCGCCCAGGCTCACTTTTATCAAACACAGACAGAGGGTGAGCCACTGACACCTCAGGGCAAGCAGCAGCTTGGGGCATTTTCCTCCTTCACCTTGACATTCTTTCAGCAAAGCAAAAGCCAAGGCTGGCAACCTGCTCTCTTCGTTTGGGGCTCCCCAACCGCCACCTCTCTTAAAGCTGCCTCACTATATAGCCTTGTTGGTTGTTAGTGCTGGATACCTGTCTCCCTGGAGCTTTTAGCAGGTATTGTGAAAGGAAAGCTGTTTCTGTTCCCTGGAGAATTCATCCATCTTCACAGGCGTGTGTGCACATGTGTGTGCATTTGTATTCACTTGCTGTCAGTTAATAATGAAACATCAGACCTAGGCTTTTTATTGCTTTTTACCTCCCAATAGAATCAGTGTTAATAATAATAACTGCCAATCCTTATTTTGAGTTTCTGTGTGCCAGGGACTATGCCTGGTTTTGTGTCATTCTTACAATAACCTTTTGAAATAGCCCCATTTTACAGATGGAGAGACTGATATGTGAGTAGTTGTTTACCTTGTTCGGGCTACGACTTGAACCCTGGCATTTGGACTGGAGTGACCAGGCTGTTCACAAGTAACCGAAACTGCCTGGATCTGCTATCCTGTCGGTCACTCATTTAAATTTTGCTGACTGTAGTCCTGTCTTTGTCTTTAGAAGGACTATATCTCAGCAGAAATGAGGTAAATGGAAGGTGATCTACATTCTAAAGTTCTGAGGGATAAGACGCACTCCCACTGATACCGGTGGCCCATTAGATCACTGATTCTCAGTGGCATAGAGGAGATTGACCAGTGTGGTTGGAAAGGTGTGGTAAGGACCATAGGAAGGAGAGTGGGGCCCTAGTTTTGCTACAGCCTGGGGTGACAAAGGAGTTGTGATAATCACTGGATAATCACTATTCTAAAGCTACACAGTGTCCCCCTAATTATAATGCTACACGTCAGGCATTGACTGGACACCTTATATATACTGTCATTTACTAATCATCCCCCGTCCCCCTATAAGATAGGTATTATCTCATTTTACAGAGAAGAAAATTAGATTCAGAGAGGTTATCTTGGTCTAATTTTGCTCGGATCTTAAATGGAAAAAAACAGATTTGATCCCATGCCTGTCTCCCTTCAAACCCTGTGCTCCATTCCTCCTTCCTTGCCACCCTCTCTACCCACTTTGAGATTCAATCAATCATTTTTATCATTAGTAGGTCATCCTACTGATAATGGAAAGAAATCGTGGACCAGAGTGTGTGATTGAGCTGAATATACAAAGGTTTATGCCCCTCGTCTCATGGATGAGCCTCTCTCTTTCAAGTGGTCCCAGCAGCCAGCTGCTGTGCCGTGGGATTTTAATTGATGACTTCACTTCATGGAGGGTTGTTTCCAGAATTATCAGTGCTTGTCCACTTTGTAGATGAACACAGATTACAGGTTCAAGGAGCCTTCAGACATCAGGGGAGCTGGGAATTCATACCCAGCTCTGCTCTGTAACTAGCTGGATGCACTGGGAACCTCATGTAACTCTTTGCAGCTTCAGCTCTTTAATCTGTGCATCCTATTAGATGATTTCAAGGCCTGTTTTAGCTCTAAGTGATGAGTGTCCTCCACTGTCAGGCCCATTTATGTTCCACGAACAGGAAGAGCCCTCTTTACCAACGAAGTATGTAGTTAGTTAATTAACACAGTCATTTAAAGAACGAAGTCGTTAAAAAGGAAACATGGTAGCAACATTTATTTTTTTTAAAAACAGCTTTATTGTGTAATTGACATACAATTAACTGCACATATTTAAAGTATTCACTTCGGTCAGTTTTGATATATGGTGCCCATGGCACCATCACTACAGTCAGAAGATTGTACAATCTGTCACCTCAGAGTTTCCTCATGCTGCTTTCTGGTCTCTCTCTCTCTCCCCTGGCACCCAGCTTTCCATTTTTAAGGTATTATATAGTATGTGTGTTTTCTCTTCTTCCATTGTACATAATTATTTTGAGGTCTATCTATATCATTGCATGTATCAACCCATGAACAGAGTATTTTTCCATTTATTTAGCTCTTCTTTCATTTCTCTTAGCAATATTTTATATTTTCCAATGCACAGGCCTTTCACATCTTTTGTCAGAATTATCCCTAGGTATTTCATAATTTTATCCTATTGTAAATGATATGATTTTAAAAATTTCAATTCAATTTCTGATTGTTGCTATTATAATTGATTAGTACAATTGATTTTCGTATATTGATTTGCAATTATGTATAGCAATTACAATACAATATGTAATTGTATGTTCTGCAATTATGCTAATTCACTTACTAGTTTTAGTAGCAATTTTATAGATTCCATTTGATTTTTCTACTTAGATGGTGGTTGAAGCAAGACAGTTTACCTCTTTCTTTCCAATCTGGATGTCTTTATTCTTTTATTTGCTTTGCACTATTATAATGTCTAAAAAATGTTTAAAGTGATCAGAGTAGACATTCCTGCCCTGTTCCTAATCTAGGGTGAAAGCATTCAACTTTCACCATAGTATATTGTCGGTTTCCGGGTTTTTTGTAGATGATCATATGGATTTTGTTTGTTTGTTAATATGGTAAATTGTATTGCTTTTCAGTCTTATGCCATTTTATGTACATGGTGAAGGCCTTGCATTTGATTATGGATTTGCTCATTAGAGTCCTGCGCCATCTTTCTTGCATAACTCACATCCTTAATGTGTCTTCTACAGTCTTAGTCTCAGTGTAAGTGGAGTGTGAAGTGTGGAATCCTTCTAAATTTAAGTTTTCTTTTGCCAGTCTTTTACAGTTGCCATGCCCACACCTAAGTGGGCAGTTTGTCTTTAAGTCTCTGCCTTGAGTGAGTGTGTTAAAAATTTCTTCTGGGTTTTAGAGAAGCAATAATTCTCTTTTTATATTCCTATTTCACCAGGGTAGATGATACTTAACTAATGTATATAATTGCAATACCCAGCACAACTGGCATAAACAGATTTGGGACCCATTACAATTCAGCTGATGAAAGCAGAGTGTGTGGGAAAACCAGAGACTATAGTGCCAGTCGGATGCAAAGGTTAAGTATTTTGTGGCTTCATTCAGTAAGCTCTATGGCAGGGGTGTCCAAACTTTTTTCAACGTTTTTCACCACGGGCCATATGCAGTAAAATACACAAACAGCCGGGCCACTCACTCGAGGTGAAGTACGTATTGCATCACCTGGTTTATTTAAGTAAACTAAGTATATTTTTGGAATTTGCTGTGGGCCAATTAAAAATGGATTGCGGGCCACAGTTGGCCCGTAGGCTGCAGTTTGGACACCCCTGCTCTATGGAGAGCAGCATGGAAAGGATTGGTTTACTCCAGGGAATTAGGGCAACAGAAGTTGATTGAGAGAACGTCTGCAGTTCTCTTTCCTTCCTATAAGAAGTACTCCTAACCTTCAACATCCAGTAGGAAAAATGAGCTTTTGGTCACAAGACCTAGTATGTGAGGAATACAAAGTAGTCATTACTCAACACTGATCCACCTTCATGTTTTGAGAAACCACCATGACAAAGGGTGGATCCTTGCATCAGCTTTAACTGCAGGGATAGCAAACAGAAAGTAGTTGAAAGCCCTGTATTTAGAGGCAGATGAGCCTAAGTTTGAATATCAGCAGCTCTGTGTTATTGGGCAACCTTGGTAAGTGAGTACCAAAGAGGTCATGTCATCTTGAGGCATGAGTGGCTGAGCCTGCATGCGACTGACGCACAGTGTAGGTAACCCTTGTTTATGGTTTGGATTCTCATTCCAAGATGTTTATACTACCTACGATGGTGCATTAGACCCAACCGTGGGGTTCTTATGCCCCAAAGTCTCCCAACTCCAGTGCATCGCAGTGTGTAGTGCAAGTGGAGAAGGCACAGGAAACAACTGGAACACGTTAGGAGGCAAAGGAGTAAAAAGCATGCATGGAAAGATGTGAGCAGTCAGGATTCAGCATAGGATTCGTCTTCAGGTGGCATGGGAATCGAGGCTGAAAGGTAAGTTGGTCTGTGACCACTCCGAGCCTTGGACACCAAGGGGATGGGCAGGCAGTGGACAGCCATTGAAACTTTTTTTTTTTTTTTTTTAGAAATCACCATGGTGAGAGCTGTGCCAGAGATTCTCAAACCTTGACTACAGCAGTCACCTGGGAGCTTGTTAAAAAATACATATACCTTGGGCCCCGCCCAGACCTGCTCAATCCTAATCTATAGGTTGGGGTCAAGGCATCTATATTTCTAACAAGCTCCCCAGGTGATTCTAATGCATGCCAAAATTTAGAAACCGCTGCAGTAGAAGGTTAATCTGGCAGCCCTGTGCAAGATGGATTGGAGCCGAGAGTCTGGAGGTTCAGACCTGCTAGCAGGCAATTGCAACAACAATCCCGGCAGGAGATAATGAGGTTGGGGGCTGGGGGAATGGAAAGGAAGAATCAGATATAGGAGGTATTTTTGAGAGGCAGTTAGCAAGGACTGGGTAACCAATTTGATGAGGAATGTGAGAGAGAAATGGGACTTAACAAATAATGCCAAGGTTTAGAGAAGTGGTTCTCCCTGGTGTGAGGGGTGAGGTAACAGAATCCCCTGGGACCTTATTCAGATTACACACACCTGCTCCCCTTCCACTCCTTCCTCCTTTCCCACAAGCTCCCTAGGCATGGTGGGGAGGGAAGGGGGCAAACCAGTACTTCCCGGGGAATCGAAAAGCTTCTGTAGGTGACTTCTCCATTTGAGTCTGTGACTGTGAGACAATGGCACCGAGGGGGGCAGTGGTGACATCAGGAGGGCAGAGGGGAAGGGGATGAGCTCTGTGTGGAAGACGGAGCTAGAGCCCACAACAGGATGTGGGGTACCTCTGTCGGTGTGGAGCTCAAGAGCTAGGCGAGAGATACAAATGTGAAGGGCCGCCCCTGGAGGCCGCAGTGGAGACGGTGAGCCTAGGAGAGCAGAGAAGACTGCATTTAGTAGTCGTGTGCACAGCATGGGTCAGAGGAGAGCTGGTGGGACAGCTGCGGGAAGAGCGCAAAGCCAAGGCAGGAGGCTGAAGCCTGGAGAGGCTGCGGACAGACCTCTGGCCCCTGGCCATCCGTGCAGAACTGGGTGTGTGCGGAGCAGGCCTGTACCCTGGGGGGGGGGGGGGGGGGTGGCGCAGTCACAGAAAGGTTGGCACTGCACAGAAACACACATTGAAAATTTTCCTTTCCAAAATCCAGTGGCTTTGAGCTCATGGACCAGACAAAGAGACTGACAGGTTTTTACTATTGTATCTACCATTCTCCCTAGGTTTCTGATCAACTCGTAACCCTTCTATACACATCTTTGGCCCAGCACAGCCAAATAGGAGGTATTAGAAGTCATTAAAGTACTTCAGAGTCCTCACTCCCCTCAAAGTTCCAGATATTCTGCCTGTGTTCTGTGATCTCATGCTGTGAAAATCCGATGTTGTGTTTGGAGGCATCTCCAGGGTGCCGAGGAATTGGCGGCACATCTAAACTAAGAGAGAACCAATTGAATGAACAATAGAGAGGAAGGACGTTTGTATCAACACAGGAAGTGGAGAGTTGTGAAGAGAGGCTATTTGTGATGCTAGGAGGCTGTGGCTCGGGGACCTCACAGAGGCTGGCCACTCCTGACACAGGTGGCACTCAGCTGAGGGGTGACACAGGGCAAGGATCTCAGAAGGCGCTCTGTGAGGCTGGCACAGCATCACAGTTTGCTGTAAAAAGGGCCTACAGATGTAAAACCTTATATTTTATCTTAGAATAGCCTCGGAAGTTCTCTCATTTTCTGAGTAAGGAAACTGAAGCATCAGGTAATGAAGACAGGAATCCAAGGTCACACAGCTCGTGGGTCACTGGGAAGGAGGCTGGCCCTCGTGCCGTGGAATGGAGACAGCAGCACACTTTTCCAGAGGGGCGTTTCCCTGGGACCTTCTTCTAGATGGAGGTTGTTGAACCAGTGAGAGAAAGGCTTGCACAAGGAGCAACGTTTGAGGAGTCACTCATAGAGGGGCCTGGGCTCTGCTCTCATCTCACTCCTTAACTATATGCTCTTGGGAAATCTGTTTGACCTTGTGAGCTTCAGTCTCATTTGTAACAGGAGGATAATCATACTTACCTCCTGCGAGTAGTTTTGGGAATTCAATATGATACGACCATTACAGTACCTGGCATGTAGCTGACCCCCCATCATGGGTGACCGCTGTGATAATTACTAGGTTTTCCCGTCCTCCATTAGAGAGCATGCACTCACCTGGGTGCCCCTGAAAGGAGAATACTTTGTTCTGTTGGCATTCCTACTTTGGATTTTAAATATGTTTTCCCATAGAGATGCTATAGTTACATAAACAGAGCTTAGATGTAATTGAGCCAGTGCTGTTAATAAATTCTGTTCTTCAAGGTATTTAGGTGCTGAATAGGACTTTTGGGGTGGGCCTGGTCACCAGGGTTTCCCAGGAAAGGTGCCCCCACCCCTTCTCGTGAACTTTTGGTGAGATCTGCTCAGAAGTTGCAGACTTGCCAGAACCTTGGCTTGGGCAGGGTGTGTGACCACAGAATGAATGGAAGACAGCAGGACGTGAGGATTTTCACAGCACCAGGAAAAGCACCCTCCCATTTCTTGCCATCCCCACTCCAGGCAAAGACGCCGCCGATCAGCCACATCGATACTTGGAATTGTCGGGCTGCCTGGCCAGGGCCCCACCATCCTGCACCCCGAGTCCCACTGCTGCTCTCTGTGGAGCGTGTGAATGCCATCCCTTGGCACTTCATGTTGAAACAAACCGGAAAACGCAGGACCTTTCTCTTTCAGGTCACCGGTGTCTGCCTGGCGTGTCTGGCTGACTGCCCACCGTGGCCAAGGGTCTGCCTTCCGGTGAGCGTCCTCGGTGTAATAACTGCAGACACCCTAACTCTGGGGTTCCAAGGCTCCCATCCATTTTCCTCCTCTCACTCTCACAACAAAAGAAATTACTTAAGAAGGGGTACAGAATGGAGGTACCTTGTTGCCTCCCTTTGGAGTTTTCTTTCCTGAAGAAACTGAGCAGAGTCACAGAAGAATACATAAATGAAGGTTTGGCAGAGTGTTATGATAGAAAAGTCATTACATCTTTGTGAATGTGCTGGGCGGTTTGGGTCCTCTTGAGCTTGTGTAGATGCTGCAGCCCTTTTAGTCCAAGCTTTGTGTTTAGAGAGAAGGTTTGGAAGGAGATCAGAGATGTCAGATTACTGGCCTGATTCTTCAAGAACTGACTTTGGGAAAAGCTTGAAAATATTCACACTCAAGTTCAAAAACAAGAAGTAGGAATGAGTCCAGAAAGCTTGGTGACATGGATAGCAGTTGTAATATTATTTTAAGAAAAAGAATTTGAATGTCTTCTGTATACCTTCTCTCTCATGAATCTCCACACGAAACATCTATCTCCCTCCCTCTCTGCCTCCCTCCCTCCTTCCCTCCCTCGCTTTCTGAGGTCTTCCTTACCCAACCTATATTTTTCTTATTTTATAACACCTTCTAAGCCCCAAGTGTAAAAGCCACCATTTGTCACCCCGTCCTCGCTCTTCTGTGGGCAGAAGGTATCGCAGGGCTCCTTCACATCCATTGGAGTCATATTTGAACAGGAAATAAGAGCCTAAGATTAAGTCCTGGCCTCTCCACTCAACAGCTACATCCTCAGACGGACCACTTACGCTCTCTGAGTCTTAGGTTTTATTGTCTATATTTTACGTGTGAGAAAACTATCTCAAAGCATTGCCTGGAAGAACCAATGAATTTCAGACATATTTGCATGCCTACACGTGCCAGTCACGACACAGCCCAGCACGTGCTGGCCATGGCACAAGCTTCCCGTTCATGCAGTAATTTAGCCCTTTCTACACTAGCAGTGGTCATTCTATAGGAAGCTCTCTTCAGGTGTGATTTGTGGTATATGCGCTGCATGTTTCATATGGTTAGAACAGTGTTCATCAGCCTTCTTTTTGTTAGAGCGCCTCCCACCCCAGCCCAAAGAGCCTTTTTAGTCATTTAAAAAAAGCACACACCCCTCCATGAAGGTAAATGTTAAGGAATGATAATGCGTAGTCTGGGATTGATTTTAGAAGGACCACAACCATTGTAAGAATATTGTTTTTACTCCCAAGAATGTTTTTGTGCCCTCTTGGGGGTTCTGTTGCCCCTGTTGAGATATGTGAAAAGGCTTTAAAAATGCGTTGGGGTGTGTTCTTTATGTGTGTTCCAGTTTTCTTTACTAAATAGGTTTTCTTCTTTGAGAGACTCTGTTCTTCCTTTAGTGCCTTTTCCTCCTTCCTCGCAGCACGCCATCAGTAGAGAATTTGGGCTTGTCTTTCCATTTCCTGTGTTTCCTGACTTCTCCCTTTCCTGGCCTTTATTCCTGCCCATATCTCTCTGGCCTCCAGGTGATGAAGGCCTCACATTTCCCTAGGAAATACTCAGTTGGTTTTCCTCTAAAGCCTCCTTAGTCTATTCCAACTCCTCCATTCAGGGGGAATTTCCAGGGGACATTAGATCAGTGAGCTCAGAAGGACGTTAGGTTGGCTTTTCAAATCAGGGTCTATTTCTACCCCTTTACGCACGTTTTTAAAGTGTGTGATTCAGGCCTAGCGAGCAGGGATTATTTGAGCACCGGGAATGACATGACTGCTACCCACGGCTTCCTGCCTGAAGGTGCCTCGTTGCAGAGCTGTGGCCAAACGCAGACGAACTCGGTGCCCTGTTAGCCTATGGCATGTTTGTGCACAGCTGAAGGCAGGCTGCCTGCTGGTCATGGTTGTATATCGTAAGGCAATGTGGTTTGTCACTTTTTCTACCTAAGACGATAGAGGCGGGAAAGAAAACACCACCATAACCAAAGCCCTGGAATGAATCTTGAATATGTTCTCTCACTGCTGCTTCTCCCCAAATCCAATAGGAATTGGAGGGCAGCACCATGGTTAGAAACTGGGGCAATAGTTCCTGCCGCTGTCTAAAATCTATAGGTTGTGCTTGGAACCAGTGGAAACCCTCTCCCTTTATGCCAGGGCTTCCTGAAGAAGTCAGGGAAAATGCAAATATTCGCTCCCTCCCACCCCCACCGACAGCAGGAAATTAGGAAGCTATTTGGTTAAGACAAGAGGAGTGTGATTTCTTTTTGTAAAAGAAAGAGACAGAGGAAAGATGCTTGAGGTGCATTGTATACCATAAAACTATATTTATGTGCTAAGACAAGCAATTGATGTTGTTCTATAAAATATAGTAAACACTTCCTCCCTGCCCTTTTGAATGTCAGTCAGAATTCAGAATCATGAAATTTTATAGTATTACTGGTTAGAAGGGCTTCCCGCTGGGAGCAGATGCCATCTCTGTCTTCATAGACTCAGAGAAAGTCCTGACATGTTTCATGGCGTTCATACGTGGAAGTCTGTGAAATGGAAAGGAAAACAGCTTTTTCTGTCAACCTGTCACTGATATAAGCTTTTACATTCCATCAGAATGACTAAACTTTAAAGCTGTTTTCTTCAGCGCTGAGTATCTCTCAGAACTCCCAAGTGTTATCAGATTGATAGAGTCCCAGCATATGATAGAAGACCAAAGCATTTTGTGGCATGATATTAAAAATTCATTCCGATACTCGATAAAGCGTGGTTGACAAAAGTGTGAAATGGAATAAGGTAGACTGAATTTCTTCATGGTTTATTGCCCTTGATTTCTGTACACAAAATAAATAGACAGGATGGACTAAAATCTCTTCTTTATGAAGGTGGGAGCCTGGCAGCTGAAGGCCTGCTCATAAAATCCTCTCTGTGCCACACACCTTGGCAGCGTTCAGAGTCGGAGGTGATGGGAATTTATGGCTGTTGTGTGCGTTCATATTTCAGACTGAGTGAATATGTAGAGGCTGTTTTCCTGAGAGTGCCGAGACACTGTTAGGACAGAAAAAGAAAACACTTGTTTTTCTCCTGGAGCTTTTTTTTTTTTTTGGGGGGGGGCGGGGCGGGGTTGATAATTTTTGTGGTGATAGTGGTGGTGGCAGTGGCAGTTATTCCCCTGGAGGTATTTAAAAGAAAACATGCTTTTCATATTTTCCCTTCTCCCATCTCCACCTGCCATCTTGTTTTCCAAGAAATATAAAAAAGCAAAGCCTTTAAAGCCACTGCAGGCCTGGCCTATGTTTTCACCCATCTCCCTCCCTCGCCAGGCCTCCTTCTGCCCCGGTGACCCACCACCCTGCCTTTCTTCTGTCTTCCCTTTTCTCAGAGGACACAGTGAATGAGAGACTCCCCCCTGCTTCTCTACAGCGGTGGGACAGAATGCCTCATTGGCTTCAGATATTAACTCCTGTGCTGAAAACCCGTTTGGAGCTGGTGTAACAAATGGATTTTACCTGCTGCTGGAAAACACAGCCGTGTCCCACCCTCTGCGCGCTGCACACACAAGCCCTCTCCCCGTCTTGCAGAGCCCAGCTCAGGGAGCAGGGAGCAGAGCTGCCCGCGGCACCATCTGCTTCTGCCAGCATCTGTGCAGGGCCCCAACGGCGACATCTGTTGAGAAGAACAGTGTACTTGATGAGTTGTTGGAAAGACATGTTTGGTCTCTCCCATGGTCTCTGTTAGTCGCTGCTGAGCTGCTGAGCTCACGTGGGCCTATCTGTGTGCACCGCCTCCCCTGCCTCATCTATACCGATCGGCAATCACTCACTGGGAGTTAGTGGCAGTCAGCAGGGACCCAGGGCATTTTCCAGTGGCATCAATTCTTCTTCCGTTGCAGAAATTCAGGAAACAATTAAAATTCTGATGTGTTCCAGGGAGGATTTCAAATAAATCAGCCGATAGCTGATACCTTGTAACTCTTGGTAGCAAAGCAAAATTAACAACTCAGCCGCATCTGTGTGCTGTACTCTGAAATAAATAAATTAACCATGCATCACCTCCAATAGAGGAACCAGCTGGCTTATTCTCAACCTTTCCCTAAGTACCCAAAAGCTACTGATTTGTTAAGTTGTCATTCTCCTTATGGACATCAAGGACTTTCTACATATGCCAAAATTGGAGCTTGCCAAATATCAGTAAGTTATGGAAAATCCAGGCACAGATTAAGCTCAGTTATAGCTCCTAACTTAAAGCTCCTAACAGCTCATGTGGGCCAAAGCTGGCGTTGTGAGCCAGACCCAGTCAATAGCTGCTGAGGAGGTAACATAAGACACAAGGAACTTTGGCAGCAAATTGAGCCAGAAGTTTCTCAGAATTTGAGGATGTTAGAGTGTTATTCAGAAAGGTAGGACTTCTCCTCTCCCGTTCAGCTAAGTGCAGTGTGGAAGAACTTGCGTTAATTCCCCTGTTAATTACACGTCTACCCACCTCCACTTTCCCAAGCTCCTTTTCACAGCGAGTTCATATCGTACTCCTGGCTGGCCAATAGAACTCGTCATTCTGGTTGGGTCCTTTTCACAAATAGCGTAAGAAGGACAGGTGGGGGGATAATGGGCCCTTGAAAAATAAAGATCTCAGCATCACCCCCCCAAAAAAAGCCATGCACTCTTGAAATTCTAAATTTATATTGTATGTGTGTCTGCATGCCAGTGTTTTTATATGTGATTGTTTATTGGTATTCTATGGATTTTTTTCCTATAAAGATACATGATATTCTAAAATATGAAGAAATAGTGATTGAAAAACAAAACCACACTTACAGATTTCCCCACCTTTGAAATTCGTAGCATTGGGAAGAAGAGGAAGGTATGGAGGTGATCAGAATGACAGCTAAGGAAATGAATCACGGCAAGGGCTCAGTGAGAACCACAGGATGAAGATTAGAGGAAAACTGTTTATTAAGCAAAACCACAGTGGGGACATGGGGAGCAGTACAGAGTGAATGCCATTCCTGTGCTCTCCCGTAAGAAGACAAACTATGGGAAAGGTCAAAAGAAATAAGGGGGGATGATAGGAAGGTGTAATCAGGGCAGGGAGAACAGAAGACCCACGTAGTCCCTTGTTCTCATCCATCTAGTGGCCAGAGCTCTGGTGCGTTCTGAGTGCTCAGGGCACAGTCGTTGGTAGTCATCACAGTTTTGCTGGCAGAGTACAGCTGTAAATTACTTGCTCCCCTCCCAAGTCAGCAGGAAGCTGCTTGCCTGAGGTAATGAGTGGAAATAGTCAGGTACTATTACTGCCAGGGATCCAGGGAGAGAAGCTAGTTAGGATCCGTGTACTGTTGTGATAGGAAACTCTTGCACACATCTTGCTGTGAGCGTCCTTTGCACACTGCGCTGGTTACACCAGGCGTGCTTCCTGCTCTGCAGCCTTCCTCTTTACAAACATGCCCTCAGAAACTTCACGGCAAGCCCAGGAATTTGCAATCCCTGCAACCTAAAGAGAATTATCTCCTATTTCTACATGATTCTCAAAAGTATGCCTGTAGTAATGCGAGGCATTATAAATCCATCCATGTCGCTTCTGACCACGTTGTAGAAGTAATTTCAACTGGCACATCACATGAAAGAACAGATTTGAAAACGGTGGTGTGCGCAGCCCTGAAGGCTTCAGCTTGGCTAATGTTCTAACCACCTTATGGTACTGCTTTGGATTGTGGCAAAGGTACCAAAGAAAATGTCTGTAGTCTGCATTTACCGTGTGTGTGTGTGTGTGTGTGTGTGTGTGTGTCTACATGCAGAGTGTCACCTCTGAAAAAGAGCAAAGATATATCCCTATGTATAACTGTATATCACTCTATATGAGCACCCGTGTTATCAGTCTAGAGGAAGATTGATCACTCAGTATACATAAGTATGTTGGCACACACACATACAAGATACAAGTCAGGAGTGTTCTGTGTGCTTGATACATGTACTTGTCTGTTATCACTTGGTACACATGTATTTTTATATATGTATAGTAACTCATAAGTATGAAAATGACTTACACCTGGTCAGTACAATGGGGGCCATGGATAATAATATAGATTATCGGTTTAGAGAACGATTGGTCAGTTTGTGGATGGTTAGATATACGGAAATTCCCGAGATTTATCCTGTGGTGTATGTGCATATGGGCTTGTACGTGTGTATAGGTGTGTATTCGCACAATATCTTCCACAAGGCATATAAGATTGTTGTTGATTGGGAGAAGAACTCATTGCTAGCACAAGGAATCATTTTGACTTGATCAGCGTTTAATGGGAGTGTAAAGACTAATTTTGGAAAAACACAACTTAAATCTAAAGTTGTTAAATCAGAACAGCCTTAGCCTCTGATTTGGAGCTGATAAAATATTAAGATTTCTAAAGCCAGGACATGTGTTATTTTTCACGCATTATACTAATCAAAATACTGACTGGTATGTCCTAGTGATTGGGAAGAAGGATTTAGGACATTTGGCAGACCTTGTATTCAGTACACTTTTTGTAAATCATCCATTTAATCTTAAAGGAAATTCAAAAGCTGATCCAACTGGGAAATCAGTCTCCACTGTAAGCAACTCAGAGTTCTTCTCTCTGACCCATGCACTCTTCCAGTGTCCACAGTGGGGAAAGTGAAATGCATTTTAGGTTAGATCCACTGCAGGAAGTTATACGCAGTATGACGCAATTATTTCCTCTTGGCTGGGATGTGGGTGAATGTTTTACCTCATGCCCTTTACTCTTACAAGTATCTTTCAGGGTATCTTGTACTTGGGTTTTGCATATATTTTAATTTTTTCTTACTCATCCTCTGGTTTTCAGTCGGGATTGCTTTTGGATGAAGGTAACAGTGCAGTGGTTGGTTTTTCTCCTGGGCAGGGCCGCCACTCAGTGATGCCCCAGAACCTAAGTGCTTCCATGTTTCTGCTCTGCTGCCGTCCCCAGGTAGAATGCAGCCTTTGTGTTGCTGCTTCACATTCATAGGGTGGCCGTTGTAACCTCAGACCTCACATCCTGGATCCGGGAAGGAACAAAAGGCTCTCTTTTAGGAGGCTTTGCTTTTCTATTCAGGAAGGGACATTCTCGTCAGATGTTTCCAATTGTATCATCATTGGCCAGAACTGTATCAGATAGTCACCTACATGCACAGGAGCTAATGCACAGGAAATCAATTATTTTTTAATTAAACATATCACTACCCTGAAAAGGTGGGGTTCTGTTTAAAAACGAAGAAGGGAAATGTGTACCTGCAAAAGAAAATGGGCAATATATACCCACAGCCTCTCAAAATTTGAAGTATCAGGCCAAACTTCATCCTTTCTAGTTCTCATATGCACAACTTACCATCAAATTTCAGGAAAATCCTAACAGAGCAAGTCTTGAGAAAAGTAGTGAAAATGATCCACAGTGGGGTTACTACCAAATGTGGGTTTTCAGTCTGGAACAAGCAACTAGAAAATGGCAGAAACATAATATCCATGCATGTAGTAAGAGGGCAAAGCATGGATAAACTTACATCACTTACCAAGTCCTGTAGTACCAGAATGTGAAAACTGGCCTGGATGCACTGAAAAAGATATCCTACTAATAAGAGAATGTTTAGTATAACACAGTCAATCTGTAAAATGCATACCAAAAATAATATAGCAACTAACTAGAACTAGAGTCACAAGTATTTTTCTAATATCAATGGTTGTTGACACCAGTGCTCAGCCAGGAAATAGTTATTGGGGACCTACTATGTGCTCACAGACAACTACATAAAACATGGCAGGCCCTACCCTGAGGCTCGAATAGGTGCTGTTGGGGAACAAGAGTTGTTGAGTAAGGAGATGAGTCTCTTTCCTTTGATGTTCATATCCAAGAAGACAGTTTGGATCGTCTGCAAACTGCCCCCGGGTTCACCATACCAGAGTGTCTAGGAGTAAATAAGGGTAGAAGTTGTTACAGTCTTGTGTTCTTGTTTTCAGCTTCCAGGGAATTCCAGTTCAGCAACGCAAAGGATGCCTGGGTTAATTACATGAGGACAACTTGACTGTAGGTCTCAGATCCTTTTGGTAATAAGCAGATCCTTTTCAGAGGTCTTTGTGGACGAGGAATCTCTGATGCGTCTACAGAACTATGCTTGTCGGAGTAATGAGGCTGGTGGGCCTGACCAGGTTTGGCAGGCATGACTCCTTAAACATGGGGCCGTTATGAAGGGAGCCTCTTACAGTATTTTCATGCTATTAAACAGTGGAGTTTGAAGTCATCCTGACAGCTCACCAAATGTTTTCTTTGTATCTTGATTACCATGTAGGTACACCTTTTGTGTAAATATTAAAACTAACTTAACTTCTGTCCAAGCTGTACCCCTGGCCCCTCTGGCACTGCTGCCAGTGATGGGGAGCTCGGGAGAAGCTCACCTGCAGGCTCCTTGGCCTTCATAACTGACACGGCCAAGGGGTCCTATCCCAGAGCTGGTCCCAGCAGCAGTGAAGATCACATCTTTGCTCAGATTCAAACAGCCGTGGCTACTTCAGCAACTGTGACTGTTCCAGATATCTGAAACTATCTCGCCAATATAGAATATAAGTTACTCTAGGCAGACAACATGTGTGTCTTAGACATTTCTGTATCCTAAAACTGAGGATGTCTTTGGTAGATGATTGCTGAAGCAAAGAGATAGATGATAGATAGATGATAGAAATATAGATAGATAGATAGATAGATAGATAGATAGATAGACAGAGAGATAGACAGACAGACAGACAGACAAGAGCCAGGGGTGGTTCTGGGGCGAGCCAGCCTGTGTAGAGACTTTGGGAAAAGTCTTGGGGAACCAGCAGCTGTATAAAAACAAGTATAGGGAGTCAGAAAGACAGCAAAGGGGTGTCAATGTTTCCCACTCTCCATTTCTGCAAAGAACCTGGGTTTACTGCACAAAACGTAATATGCTTTGGGGGATAATCCTGAGAGATGATGTAAGAGCGAGTGTCTTGGATATAAACCTACAGTATTTTCTATCTTCTCTCATTCTTCTTCAGTGTCACCTATATAGAATTCCTTCCTTTTAAAATAATTATTTTTCAACTTTGAGGAGTAATTGACAGACATAATTGTATGCAGGTAAAGTGTACAACGTGATGATTTGATATGCATGGACTTGGTGGAATGATTACCAAGATGAAGACAATTAGCACGTCATCCCCTCCCACAGTTACCTGTGTGTGGTGAGGATGCTGACGGCCGACCCTCAGCAACAGTCACTGTCGCTGCTGCTGCTTGTTAGACTCTCGGGACTTCTTCCTCCTACAACTGAAAGTGTGTGTTCGCTGGCCTACATCTTCCCCATTTCCACCTCACCCCAACTCCCAACAGCCACTGTTCTAGCCTCTGTTTCTGTAAAAAGGGCTTTCGGGGCTTTTTTCCTTTTATATTCCACATGTCAGCGATAACCATACAGTATTTATCTTTCTCTGTCTAACTTTATTTCACTTAGAATAATGCCTTTCAAGCTTATCCAAGTTGTCTCAAGTGGCAGGATTTCCTTTTTTAAGGTGGAATAATACACACACACACACATATACATATACATAAAATCACATTTTCTTTATTCTTTCATCTGTCCAAGGACATTTGGGTTGTTTCTGTGTCTTGGCTAAAGTGAGCATGGGGGTGCAGATTATCTCTTCAAGATACTGATTTCATTTCCTTCATATAACCAAGAGTGGGACGGCTACATCACACATTAGTTCTATTTGTCATTCTTTTTGGAACCTCCGTACTGTTTTCCATAGCGGCTACACCAGTTCACATTCCCACCAACAGTGCACAAGGGTTCCTTTTCTCCACATCCTCACCAACACTTGTCATCACTTGTCTTTTTGATAATAGCCATTCTAACAGATGTGATGTATGATATCTCATTGTGGTTTTTGGTTTGCAGTTCCCTGATGATTCGTGATGTTGAGCACTGTTTCATGTATATGTCGGCCATCTGTATGCCATTGTTGGAAAACTGTCTGTTCAGGTCTTTTTCCCATTTTTTATTTTTATTTATTTATTTAATTTTGCTTTTTTGTTTTTGCTATGGAGTTGTGTGAGTTCTTTATACAGTTTAGATATTATTTCCTTATCAAATATATGGTTTGCAGATATTTTCTCCATTCTGTAAGTTGCGTTTTTAATTTAGTATTTCCTTTGCTGTGCAGAAGTTCTTTAGTTTGATGGCGTCCCACTTGTTTATTTTAGCTTTTGTTGCCTGTGTGCTTGATATCTTATTTAAGAAATTATTGCTGAGGCCAGTATCAGGCCTTTTATGTATGTTTTCTTCTAAGAGTTCTACTGTTTCAGATCTTATATTTAAATCTTCAATTCAAATTATTTTTTGTGAGTGGTAAAAGGTATCCAGCTTCATTGTTTGGCATGTGGATATTCAGTTTTCCCAACACCATTTATTGAAGTGATTATCCTTTCCCCATGTGTATTCTTGGCACCCTTGTCAAAAATTACAGTCAAAAGTTGATCGTATATATGAGCGTTTATTTCCAGGCTCTCTGTTCTGTTCCACGGAAGCCTGTTTTTATGCCAGCACCATATTGTTTTGATTACTGTAGTTTTGTAATATAGTTTGAAATCAGGAAATGTGATACCACAGGCTTTGTTCTTCTTTCTTAAAATTTCTTTGGCTATTCAGGGTATTTTGTAGTTCCATACAAATTTTCAATTATTTGTTCTATTTCAGTGAAAAATGCCATTGGGA
This sequence comes from Rhinolophus sinicus, assembly GCF_036562045.2. Taxonomy (NCBI): domain Eukaryota; kingdom Metazoa; phylum Chordata; class Mammalia; order Chiroptera; family Rhinolophidae; genus Rhinolophus; species Rhinolophus sinicus. Next base: position 106,136,722 of record NC_133753.1, read on the forward strand.
TTTTGGTAGGGATTGTATTGAATCTGTAGATCACTTTAGGTAGTGTGGACATTTTCACAAATTAATTTCTTCCAATTCAAGAACATGGGATATCTTTCCATTTATTTGTCTCTTCAATTTCTTTCATCAGTGTCTTAGAGTTTACAGTGTACAGTCTTTCACCTTCTTGGTTAAATTTATTCCTAAATATTTTATTGGTTTTGATGTTATTGTAAATGAGATTGTTTTCTTAATTTCTCTTTTAGATAGTTCATTGTTAGTGTATAGAAACACAACTTATTTTTGTATCATCTTTTTATCCTGCAATTTAACTGAATTCATTTATGAGTTCTAACAGTTCTTTTTAGTGGAGTCCTTAGGGTTTTTTATATATAAGATCATGCATGTTACCTAAAAACAGATCATTTTACTTCTTCCTTTTCAGTTTGGATGCCTTTTATTTCTTTTTCTTGCCTGGTTGCTCTAACTAGGACTTCTAGTACTAAGTTGAATAGAAGTGCTCTGAGTGGGCATTCTTGTCTTATTCCTGATCTTAGAGGAAAGGTTTTTTAAACTTTTCACCACTGAGTATGATGTTAGCTGTGAACTGTCATATGACCCTTATTATCTTGAGGTACATTCCTTTTATACATAGTTTGTTGAGTTTTTATCATGAAAGGATACTGAATTTTGTCAAAATCTTTTTCTGCATCTATTGAGAATATCATATGATTTTTCTTTCATTCTGTTAATGTGGAGTATCACATTTATTGATTTGCTTATATTGAACCATCCCTGCATTCCATGGATAATTCCACTTGATCATGATGTATGATCCTTTTAATGTCCTGTTGACTTTGGTTTGATAGTATTTCATTGAGGATTTTGTCATATATGTTCATCAAAGATATTGGCCTGTGATTTTCTTTTCTACTAGTGCCCATATTAGGCTTTGGATCAGGGTAATGCTGGCCTCATAAAGTGAATTTGGAATGTGCCCTCCTCTTTAATTGTTGGTAGAATATTTGAGAATATTTGATATTAATTCTTCTTTAAATGTTTGATAGGATTCACCAGTGAAACCATATGGTCCCAAGCTTTCATTTATTGGGAGATTTTTGATTACTGATTCTATGTTCTTACTCATTATTTGTATGTTCAGATTTTTCTATTACTTCATGATTCAGTATTGGGCAGTTTTAGGTTTCTGTGAATTTATCCATTTTTCTCTAAGTTATCTAATTTGTTGGTGTATAATTGTTCATTGTGTACAATTTTTTTAAACATTTTCTTACACAGTGTTTTTTTAGTGAAAAAAACATGGAGTCTTCCGCCATATTCTCCTGTGTTTGAATCCAAAGTTGTTGAGTAACCTTTCTAAATTTTTCCATGTTTGCTAGTAAATGAATAATACTATTTACATAATAGTAATAATACTTGTAGGATTACAGTAAAGTTTAAATAAGATAGCTTTTGGGAGCCTCTGGGAAAGGGAAGGTAATAAAGGCTGAAAACCTGTAGGTGCTAGCTATGCTAGTTGCTCTGGGCTAAGTTCACTGGCCCATTGTTTAGCAATGGATCCAGAGGCTGTGATGATGTATGATGTTTTTACAAGGACTGAATGAGGAGAGATTTTAATCAAAGCACCAACAAACATATAGTTGGTAGACTGTGTTCTACTGACTAGAGATGAACATATAGTTGGTGACCTCTTCCTGTGAGGGATAATTAACAGTGGGCCTGACAGAATTGGAATTTTCACGTGAGCACTGTGAGCGTGTATACTCAGTCAGCTCTGTGTCCCTGAAAAGTGGAGGGCAAAAGGTATTTGTAGCTTGATCACAAACTGGGTGTCAGACATATTAAGCCTACATTCATCTGACAGGCCTCCAGCATGTAATGTCAGGGGGGAGGTTTAGTAGTGGGGGAGACAATTATGAGAATCTCAGAGGTGAGAGAGAGAGAGAGAGAGAGAGAGAGAGAGAGAGAGAGAGAGAACTCCGCTCACTACCCAGGAAAGAGAGACTATGGCACGGAAGGAAGGCAGTGAGATGTGTCTCCTGATACACACTGAGAAGGCCTGTCATTTACCAAAGTCACATTTCTATGTCAGGCTTAAACTCAATGCGTTTAGGAGGAAAGAAGTATAGCTTAGCCCCAATAGACACGCAGGAAAAGCCACAGGGCTCAAAGCATTTGTTATAGTTAGTCCTTAGTTTAGTTCACCAGCTTTCTGGCCTCTCTGATTTCTTTAGAACCCAT